>NC_132904.1:76646651-77950890 GCF_047675955.1 Chlorocebus sabaeus | reverse complement strand
CATCATTTTATTTAACGGATGAGAGGATTTAACCCCAGAGGGATTCCATCAACTGTCAAGGCCATGCATCGTTAATGTTTGTTCTTCCAGTTCCCAGTTCAATGCTCTCTTCTCCACACTGTATGACATTTCTTTGTGAGAAAGTTGTGTTTTCTTATAGCCTTTTTATGAATTTTCCATCACATGGTACCCTCGATGAACTCATACATTTACATTTTCACCTTCATTACATAATATGGTCCCCACCAGAGATGAATGAGTTAGCTGATTCCTTCATTGTGCTGGGCAGGATTCAATTAAGAAAGTTTAATTTTTTTTTAATGGCTGAAACAAAAAGAATGCCTAAGCAAACATTTGAAAGAATATATTTTCTGATGAAAAATAAATGTTTTAGTTACTGTGAGAAAACATTATTAAAAGTTCATTTTCAAGGCATGATAAATCTAAGTACTGGCAGTCAGTCTGCAAAAGTAACAAATCACACAACTCATGCATCTAAAAGGTCACCATAAGCAAACAGAATGTAGAGGAGGGATCAACCCATAAATGGGAAGAAAGTTTCGTTATTGGAACATCAAACCTTAAGCGGGGAAGGGGATGGGGTGTATATAACCTTATAAGAGGGATAATGAAACTTAGGCGATGTCCGGGAAGATTGTAACCCCGTAGTACTTGACCAATGAGGAACCCGGGGAATGGACTTGCGTGCTAGGAGATAAATTACCTGTTGTGACTGTCCCGGGTGTGCCTGTTACCAGACACCTGATCTTGCAAGACTGTTACTAAACAATCTCACTTTCGCTGTTCTTCATGCCTCTAAGTCCGTTCTTTGGATTTGGACGGGTAAGTGTGTTTCCCACAGTTACATAAAAGGGGGAAAAAGTTTTCCGTTCCTTTTCAAGTTGAGGCTCTTGGGGAAATGGTTTTAGTCTGTTCAGTCTCTTGGCCACCCAAACCCACTTGCCCTTGAGTTGGTTTACTTTTTAACCCTTCATGTGCCTCAAAGCCAATACTTGGGACACTAACTACTCTAGTTACCCATTACAGCTTCTATAATGTTTAGTTTTATGTGTTAACTTGGCTGGGCCACAGGGTGGTATTTGGTCCAGCATTACTCTGGGTAATTCCATGAGGGTGTTTTTGGACAAGTTTAACATTTAAGTTGATGAACTGAGTAAATCAGATGGCCCTCCTTAATGCATGTAGGTCTTGTTTAATCCGTGGAAGGTCTGACAGCTGCCTCTCCTCCAAATAAGGAATTCTTCTTGTCAAATTGACTTTGAACTGGGGCATCATTTTTTTTCTGCTGCCAGATCTTTCATGCGTCTTGAGCTTGCCTATATTTGTAGCTAAACTATCAGATATCCTGGGTCTCCAGATAGCTGATTATAGATCTTAGAACTTGTTAGCCTCTATAATTGTGTGAGCCAATTTCTGATTTATATATATATATATATAATATTACATATAGTAATTATATTTTTATATGTATACACTCATACACACAATCCTATTAGTTCTGTTTTTTCCTAGCAAACCCTGACTAATGCAGCTTATAAGCCATTATGCTATACCTTCTTTCTTTAAACAAAGCAAAACAAAACAAGTTATTAATTACTTTTTATTCAATAGAAGTTATTACCATTAATTTTAATGACAACTACAATTCATTCAGCACTCAGGCTGTCTCGTATTTTTTATACAAAGCATTTTATTTAATAACCATTGGACAAAAGGGAAAAGCAGAACCTCAGGGCAGTTTTGTAACTTGACCATTATCAGGTCAGTATTTAGTGATAAAGTCAGAACTTCAACTGAAACCCAAAGCTTTGCTCTGTATCACAATATACTAATAATATATGTTCTAATACTACTTGAAGACTCGTTGCAGAAGGATATAAAAACACATGTCTAGCCTTTTCCAACACAGCACTAGAGAAGTAGTTTCTAGATCAGAAGAATCAGTTGAAAATGCAACTGTATTTATCTGAAAGGGAAAGAAGTGCAATGGTATTCTGCTACAATTGCAAAGTAATCTAAACTGGTGTACATAGAGTTGCTGATCTATGAAAAATAATGCTGTAATATTTTAGCATCAGCAGGATAATGCAGGATACTTAAAAAGCAATACTACTGATTAAAAAGGCACCAGGCAACCCCTTATGTGTCTCAATGGATGGCATTTATCTAAGATAATATGAAGGGACATAAACTTAAGGTCAAAGCCAAAGTATTTAAGCCAGAGGGATACACTGCCAAAAAAAAAAAAACAAAAACAAAAACAAAAAACAGCTGATTCCATTGCAAACAGAAATCTGTCAAGCAGAAAAATAAATGGACATTTTATGAAGAGGTACCACAGGATGGTGACTGACTTTCACCTTGGTACATTGCCCATGTCTTTCAACTTTCCATCTTTGGTGTTGGTGAAGGCCGCTGAAAAACGTTCCTGCAATGGGGAGTCATTTGAAGTGCTGAAGGGCACAAAATACAGTTCCAGGAAAACAGACTTTGTATTCCAGTTTGGTCACTTTTTTAATTGTTAGGCTTTGGAAAAATGTGTTAAATTGTCTGTACCACAGTTTCCTCAGCAGTAAAGGGTGATAATAAGTAATATTTCTTTTTTTTTCTTTTTTTTTTTTTTTTGAGACGGAGTCTCGCTCTGTCGCCCGGTCTGGAGTGCAGTGGCCGGATCTCTCAGCTCACTGCAAGCTCCGCCTCCCGGGTTGACGCCATTCTCCTGCCTCAGCCTCCCGAGTAGCTGGAACTACAGGCGCCTGCCACCTCACCCGGCTAGTTTTTTGTATTTTTTTTTTAGTAGAGAACGGGGTTTCACCGTGTTAGCCAGGATGGTCTCGATCTGCTGACCTCGTGATCTGCCCGTCTCGGCCTCCCAAAGTGCTGGAATTACAGGTTTGAGCCACCGCGCCCGGCCAATAAGTAATATTTCTTGATTTCACATAGTTGTGCATCTCAAACGAAGTAATAGTTAAATGAAGCATGTAAAATTTTACATCTGTGTTTTAAAGGTGCCCTCTCTTATCATTAACAGTGTCAATAATGCCTACAAAATCATGTGACAAAGGAAGACAGGAAAAACAGAATATAACTCTGAAAAAATATTGAAACAGAACAAAACTTCTTTAAAAAACCTTGTGTGAAATTGATACCAAATCTTTTTTGAAACGCATCAGGATTGGTCAACAAATCATTATGAACTAGATTGTTGTATTACAAGCAAAAATATATAGCAGTCTATCGTGGCTGAGCTGCAGATAAAATTCCTTTAAATTGCATGTGAATTTAGACACATAGTTCCCCAAGAGGTGTTCTGTAAGCTCTTGGTTGACCACCCTTCTGAGAGCCAAAGAATATTCCAGAAACTTAACTCATGAAATTTTAGAGGGTATACGAATGGGTTCTAGTTGGCTAATGGGAAAGTGTTTGAACTATCTGAACTGTCTAAAAGTGCAGTTCAGATATGTACTGCTATGTATGACAGACTATGGAGTTAATGGAAGGAGGGAAGTACATGGCTGCAAGACCACTAAAGAATATCAGCCTTAAAAGTTCATGCTGAAGTGGGTTGTCCTCGTATTAGGATCTGAGGGTCAGATTTGTAAAAGGTGAGACTGAACAATGTTCCTACCTTAACCCTGCTCTGCCACCCTGTCCACTGAGGAAAAACTGCATGCTCCAGGAATGAGAGGCCATAGATTAAAACAAAAACCACTGAAGGCCCTTAAAAAATTACTGTGGTTTTGAATAGATATGGAGTAGAAGGTAGATGTGACACTGTCTGGTTATAGAGGATCCCTAGTAGAAAGGTGGCCACATGAACCAGCTAGTTCAAGACAATCTCAAGTTCTACATGTGTTACTGGAATCTCATCTGGTAAATGCCTCCTTTTCAATCTCAACAGTGTCCAAGTTTGGATAATACATTAGAGAGTGACTATACCAAAAGGCAAATGGTCTTACCAAGGACATATAAACTGATAAAGTTTAGGAAACATTTGGATGTAGAGGCTTTTATTGTTTGCATATCTTAGAAATAGATGAGTGAGAGGACCTGTTGAAGAGATAGGGTTTCCTAATGACTATAGAAGATAGGGGTTCAGTACATGAGATTATGACATTTTCTATAAATGTGATTCATAAAAAGCCAGGTGAAACCTGGGACTGGATTGCAAATACTGCCACTGTTTACAGAGAAAGAAAAATTCAGTATGGTGCCTCATCATTAAGAAAGGCTTTATACAAGGTAGTGTAAAGTCTCAATTTCTTGGTCAGACTCAAGAGAGGAACAGTGGAAGGGAGTGAGAAAGGAAGGCTTTGGATATGGAAAAGGATGTGGTCCTCTGTCCTGAATGTCTAGGAACCTATCTCTTGCTCTGACTCAGTCTGAGGATCTTTGAAAATGTGGAGAGCCAAGAGTTGATGTGTCAAAGTAGGATGTACCTCCCTTATCTCCACTTTACTCCATTAGTGACTGAGTAAAGGAGCCTTTCACTGCAGTTCCCTCTTGGTATACTGGAATTAATACACTACCCCTAAATTGTTTGCTTCCAAGTCCTAGATGTCTGGCATTCTAAAAAAGATAGAAACGCTCATTTTTAAGACTTTGTAATTTTCTAAGCATCATAGAAATGTAATCCTGATGTAAAGCTGAATAAATAAGACATTGAGTTTTTAAATAATCATTATGTCAAATTGTTGTGGAAAAGCTGGCTGTCTTAGGCTGATCATAAATCTTAGCTGGAATTATCCTATTTAAATTTATTAATAAATGGAAAAATAAATCATTATTTAATAAATAGTTTCGATGCATGACATAGACAATTTCCCATACTCTGTAGTCCATGATGGTAAAGTAATAAAAAGGGTTAAGGAAAAGTATCATTAAGTGGAATCAGGCAGACCTAAGTTTTCATCCTAGTTCCACTATTCATTCTCTGTGTGGCCTTTGGCATTCTATATCTCTGCATCTTGATGTTGTTACTTCTGAACAAATTACTTGTGAGGAGTAAATCACATATCATACTAGTTGTTGTTTTGTTTGTTTGTGGTGTTACCTTGACTCACTACAACATCAGCTTCCCAGGCTCAAATGATTCTTCCACCTCAGTCCTCTGAGTAGCTGGGACTACAGGCATTCACCAGGATGTCTGGCTAATTTTTTTGTATTTTTGATAGAGGCAGGGTTTTGGCATGCTGCCCAAGCGGGTCTCAGACTCCTGGTCTCAAGTGATTTACTTGCCTCAGCCTCCCAAACTATTGTCCCAAGAGGCAATAAAATATCCAGTAAGATGGAACCACTGTGAGACCTGAAACTATAACTTTCATATTTATCTGTCTAGTGTGGTATTATAGGTGATTACAGGTGTTAGCTACCACGCCAGGCCGACATATCATATTTGTAACAACCAGCACTCTTAGCATATAGAAACCAATCAATAAATGGGTTACAGCTCATTCCCATTGAACTGATTAATATAAATGCAGATGAATAAATTTTAGTCTTGCATTTTGTTTTCCTACATCTATTGAACAGAAAAAAAAAAAGATACAATGTTTTACCCTTTTATGATTCCACATCAGCTGTCAAAGCGTAAAATATCATCAAGCCTCCTGGACTACACTAAAGACTTGGTGGGATCTAATACCCAAACTAATACAATTGGAAATTTCTATACCAGGTGCAATGTATATTAATAACATTTGGGAGAATATTAAGGTTCATGCCAATGGATTCTTGTATTTATAAGAACTATAAAATGTAAATTTAATAGCTTTCAGCAGGACTGGTCATTAATTTCATTAATATTATGAATGTGGGCACAGGAAAAAAACATACAGCCAATCGATACAGATTATAGGAAATAAATGTTTCAAATCCACCTACTTATCCTTGAAAATGTGGTCAGAGTGAGGTCTTAGATGAAAGTGAGTTTGAGTCTTAGGAATGTGATTGTGCTATCCTTATTCTACAATGTGAGGCAGACTCATTTGCCATCAGAATCAAGCAGCATTTTATAATAAACCTCACCTTAAATTATATGGCCATTTATAATTCCCAAAGCTTATTATTCCCCTTGATTACTTGCATAACTCTCTTTTGTAGGAAAACTCACAAAAATAGGCTTCTTTTTATAGATGAAGAAACTGACCCAATAGTCATGAGTTAAGTTATGGTTATTCTATGTACAATTTATATAACCCCGAAATCCTGTGTGACAAACAATAATTATTATAATTATAATAATACCAGTGTTATTATTTTTAGAATGTCTTTAAATTGGGTAACATTTGTGCCTGACACATTATTAATACATGCTTTCTGCTACTTCTGAGTGTAATAAAATGAATTTTAAGCATCAAAGATAGGTTGGAAGGAGTCATAATTTGAGTAAGTTACTATGCTGAAATTATTTAAATAGATGTACTAGTGCTTTCTTTTATCCTGGCATTAGGACAATTCTGCATGTTGTAATAGAATCATTGGTATATTTCTGTATAAATGGGATCTTGCTATAAAGGTCTGCCAAGTGTTCTTTGCATGAATAACCACACTGTGTCATTTTAGGAGTGTGTTTTCATTGAACTGAAATAGCTCGAAGGTACAGCTATGAGAGTATTGAATTTAGTAAAAGAGTTCCAGCCCCTAATACTGAATATATCAGCACCTTAACTTGTGCTTTCGGTAGCCAGCTCCAACACCACAGCCTGAAGTTTTGCCTGTGGCATCTCACTTTTGTATCAACAAATATCTAATTTGAATATTTTGTTCAATCTGGTGAGTAGTGTGGCGAAAACAGTCTTAAAAAAATGTTCAACCAGGAGTTATGAGGGAAATGTTAGATAAGAGACAATAAAATATCCAGTAAGACAGAAGCACTATGCAGACACCTGAAACTATAACTTTCATATTTATCTATCTAGTGTGGTCATAGGTTTTAAGCAAAATTAGGATTTGGTTTGACCTACTGGGTAGTCTGACAATATGATTACAGTTCCTCCCCTGCTCTACAATAATTCTGTGTAGTTGGGTGTATCTATGCACTAATCATGGATTCAAATTGCCAATCTGAAAGAGAAGAATAATGATACTCAAAGTCAAGACAGATTTTATACCTTTTTATCTAACAGCCCTTAGAACTATGCCTATCCCATATCAAGTCTTCAATAAATTTTTGTGTAAATAAATGAAGCAATCAGTCAACGTGTGAATAATTAACAGGTGAAGAGATTAATAAATGAATATTTTCTTAGTGCTGTCTTGGCAGGATTTTGAGGATTATGTAAGACAACACTGGTAAAAGTGTGCCATATAAGGCACATAAAGTGTTTTGTCTATGCAAGACATTTCACAACTTGAATGGCTCCGAATCCTCAGAAAGGATTTACTGTATGTGAACTCAGTGAGGTATGATAAGACTTAGCATTGTCCCTGACACATGGACTCAGTATAGCCTCCCTGTCTTCCTAATTTCCAGTCAAAATTCAAGGTTTTCCAAATCATTCCATTCCACATGGCCCTATCTTTTCTTTGAGCTCATATTGTAGTATTTCTGGCCAACACCATCTGGTAACAAATTGTTTTTGTTTCATGACTATGAGTTATTCCTTGGAAAATTCCATAAACGGATAATTCAAATTGCTTCTAAAAGAGCTCAATGTGCACTTTTAGGTGATTTGACTAATAATGTTTGGGGCATATGTTTTTGCTATGATCTCTAATACAGGATAAAAAGACTAAGAGTGAAGAGAGTGAAGGCTTGGTGGGATACACAAGAAGGAAGACACACCTTGGAGTAAGAGATACCCAAGTTAAGTCTTGGCACGTGGTCTTAGACAAAGTATGCTTTATCTGATTGCTTCTATTCCCATTTCTAATAATCAAGGGGATAATACATTCTCATGAAGTTATGAACATTAACCAAGAATGTGTGTGCAACACCTAGTATATACCGGACATCTAAAATGTAATTGTTCCCTTTTCTTATCCACTTGCTTGACTACTTCTCTTTCTCTAAACCCCATTTATTTTTGTACATGAGGCAGATATTTGTTGAGCACATACCATATAGTCAGCAGTATTCTAGGTACTGTTTAAGATTCAGTCACTTGAACCCAGGAGGAGGAGGTTGCGGTGAGCCGAGATCATGCCGTTGCACTCCAGCCTGGGTAACAAGAGCAAAACTCTGTTTCCAAAAAAAAAAAAAAAAAAAAAAAAGATTCAGAAAAGAGTCTGTAGATGGACCTTAGAATTAAGTGGGAGGTGATAAATATGTCGAATAATTATAATTATAATGTAAAGCATAAAAGTAAATGGTAAGCAGAGGTATAAGATTGTTGCTGTGCAGTTGTAGAATAAAAGGAACCATTAATTCTCTCTAAAATTATTAGAAAGTTGTCATTGAAGAGGTGACATTTAAATGGAACCTTAATGAGGATGAGCATATTTTGATAGAATGAGTAGAAAGAAACACTGAGACAGAAGGAATAGCAAGAAAAAAAAAAAAAAACATGTAAAAGTTGCAAATATTTTCACGAAGTTTTGAATGGTTTATTGTGGCTAGAATATAAAACATTGCAAAATTATTGTTCAAAGTGAGGACAATTTGGAGCATGGGAAAAACATGGAAAGGTTAAAACGCATATAAAATTTATAATTGAATCCTTGATATTATTCCATAGATTTTTAAATAACTACTAAATCAACTTGGGACAAATGATTATTTATGGGTAAATAAATTTCACTCCTACAGCACACACCAAAATTTTTTCATAAGTTAGCACCTTAAGCATATTTATATTTATAATAAAAGGAAATATAAATGATAATATACTTAATTTTAAATGTCAAAGATGTCACTAACAAAACTAAAAGGTCAACAGCAAATAAATTCTATGTAGATGACAAGTTGTTTCAATCTTTAATATGTAAAAAGTTCTTTATAAGTCAATAGTAAAAGATAGGCATCCTTAAAAACACAAAGGCAAGGGAAATGAATATATATTAAAAACAGTGAAATATATAATAACCATATGAAAATGTACAACATAACTGAAAAGCAAATGAATTTCAAGAAAAACAGTAAAATAACAGCACTTGCAATCAAAATAGATAATATTTTCAAGCGATGATATCTAATGTTGTTTGTGATCCAGACAATAGAAATTTTTATCCACTACTAGTAGGAATATAAATTATACAAGTAGTTGAATTATAAATTATATTATCAGGAATATAGTATATAGAATAGTATCTAGAATATAGTATATATTAGGAGGAATATAAATTATAAAACCATATAGAGGACATTTTGCCACTATGTAAGTTGTTTAAATATTCTATGATACATTCTTAGTAAGGAATATGATGCAATGTTTTTCACTTTTTAAAAATTATTTTATTTGATTTTATTTAAAGTTATAGTGTACACGTGTAGGATGTGCAGGTTTGTTACATAGCTAAACGTGTGCCATGGTGGTTTGCTGCACCTATCAACTCATCACCTAGGTAGTAAGCGCAGCATGCACTAGCTATTTTTCCTCATGCTCTCCCTCTTCCCGCACCCCTCGCAACAGGTCCCAGTGTGTGTTGTTCCCCTCCCTGTGTCCATGTGTTCTCATTGTTCAGAACATGTGGTGCCTGGTTTTCTGTTCCTGCATTAGCTTGCTGAGGATAATGGCTTCCAGCTCCATCCATGTCTCTGCGAAGGACATGATCTTATTCCTTTTTATGGCTACATAGTATTCCATGGTGTATGTGTACCATATTTTATTTAGCATACCTATCATTGATGAACATTTGGGTTGATTCCATGCCTTTGCTATTGCGAATAGTGCTGAAATGAACATATGTGTGCATTCATCTTTATAAGAGAATGATTTATATTCCTTTGGGGATATACCCAGTAATGGAATTGCTGGATCAAATGATATTTCTGGTTCTAGGTCTTTGAGGAATTGCCACACTATATTTCACAATGGTGGAAATAATTTACATTCCCACCAACAATATAAAAGTGTTCCTATTTCTCCATAGCCTCACCAGCATCTGTTGTCTGAGTTTTTAACAATTGTCATTCTGACTGGCATGGAATGGTATCTTATCATGAAGGTCTAATATCCAGAGTCTACAAGGAACTTAAATCCATAAAAAAACTCCCATTAAAAAGTGGGCAAAGGACATGAATAGACACTTCTCAAAAGAAGACATTCATATGGCAAAAAAAAGTAAAAAAGCTTAACATCACTGATTATTAGAGAAATGCAAAGCAATTCTTAAAAAGTATGTCATTACAGGACATACTATATCTACATATGTCTGACTATTATAGGTCATGACATAAAGTATTCAAATGATTTTTACAATATTTTACCATTTTTACTTTTAACACACACACACACACACACACATACCCAAACAAATATATACATACATACCCTTCAACAATAAGAAAAATAATGTTGAGAATAGATACTATAAAACATGTTGGTTGCTTAAGGCCAGGAGTTTGAGGCCAGCCTGGGAAACACAGCAGGAGCCTGTCTCTACAAAAAGTTAAAAAAAAAAAAAAAAAAAATTCCGGGTGTGGATATGTATAGCCCTAGCTACTCAAGAGACTGAGGTGGGAGGATTACTTGAACCCAGGAGACTGAGGATGCAGTAAGCTTTGATAGTACTCCAGCCTGGGAACAGAGTGAGACCCTATTTCTCAAAAAGCAAAGAACAAAACAAAAGAAAAACAACAACACCACAAAAAAACCTCTATGTGTGAGAACAGAGTTTTCCATCCCATCTCCTGGAACATAATTGTTTCAGTAACACTGTATGTATTTGCTATTCAACAGGGAAATCCCTCTGCCATTTGGGAGGAAGGCTAACAGGAAACATCAGCCCACCGATACAGACAGCCCAGGAAATTACCTAGAAAAAGGCATAAACTTTTGGAAATGTCTTTGTTTGTTTGTTTGTTTACTCATATTATATATCAGAGGACAAATGATAGAATACTTAATGAATAATTTTCAGGCAACAGGCTACTTCTGGTTTCATTAGTAACCCATGACATGAATCCTCAGTGGCCTTGGGCAGTGCGGACTGTCATTATTGTGCTTCTTTGGGGCCATGGGAGCTTTGTTTTTGAGTCTCCTGCATGGAACAGAATCAGATAATCTTGTAAATTCTGAGTGTTTTTATGGCTCTATATGGTCACACTCCCAAGCTGGATGAGGTGAGGAGGAGACAAAATCAATTATTATAAAAATTATCCAGAAGTCTTTTCCTCTTCCACTG
Source organism: Chlorocebus sabaeus (assembly GCF_047675955.1). Taxonomy (NCBI): domain Eukaryota; kingdom Metazoa; phylum Chordata; class Mammalia; order Primates; family Cercopithecidae; genus Chlorocebus; species Chlorocebus sabaeus. The sequence goes on along the minus strand of NC_132904.1, from coordinate 77,939,583 downwards.
AAGGATAGACATATTTACAATAATAAGGAAAGTAGGAAATATTCATATCCTATTACAAAGTCAATGTCTTTTATCTTAGATGGTCTATGGGAGCCCCTATTTGTATCGTTATTGGTCAGAATACCATTTTGAGTGATAATATTATATAAAACATCTGGAAAGGTCAGAAGCATCATTTTGGTAGTAAATAAGATTTTTAAAATGTATTGTGTGGAGTTAACTTGTCCCCTAGGATGTAGCCTTTATACTCTCAGTTTATAATATCATGGTGAATGCTTCCCACAAGCATAATTTCAGTTTACCCCGACAAAGAACCCACGATACTTCTCTGAACCCCTTTCCGGAACAAAGGAGAGCCTGGAGTGCTGGGCTGAGAAGCAGCACAACGAGCTGTCTCTGCACGTATACTATAGAGTGATGCTGAAAACCAAGCAGACAATGCAAAGAAAAATTTTATTTTGAAAAAATTTAAAGTAGAATAAAGGTACAAAGGTGAAAGGACTCATCTGGTTATCACATAAGAGCAAGAAAATCAGAGTAACAACGAGATCTAAGAGATGAGAATGTTGCTGCATTTGCCTTGTATGAGACATACTTCTCTTCAGCTAAGACATGGTGATAGTTATGAAGGATACCAAGATATCCCAGTCTTACAAAATGTACCTGATGGAAGACAAAGACACTGATTATACTAAAATATTTCATTTTTAATGCTTTATTTAGAAAGAGTAAATATAAAGGCTCTCTATATTTTGTGACCTATTTATGTATTAGGCAGTGAGCTAGGGAAATCAGGCTAAGTGCTTCCATAGTAATAATTTAGGGCTTGCATCTGCAAGAGGAAAGGCAGAGAATTGTAGTGTTTTCTCTGAAAATTTTCAAATATTTTTTGAGCACCTACTCTGTACTAAACAATCAGGCCTCCAGATTGCTAGTCAGTTGGGGGAAATAGGTTCAGATTTGAAGGGGTAGGATTGGGATGACCAAGTAAGAAAAATAAACTGAGTTCATTATAGGGCCATATACAATTAATATCACCTAGATAGGACACAGGCTAGCATGTGAGGTTATATAGCCTCATTGGGTATATTTGAGTTATAATCATTAACACTGGGATGCTGAAACAAAGACAGGATCAGAATTGTGGTATATTGAGAATGAAAATAAATTTGAAGACGAGCTAATATTCTTTGCTAAACAAAATCAAGAAGTGTTATGTTAAGTAGTGTCAGGCAATTATTTTTCTGTTAAAGCTGTGGCTTTCCAATAAGGAAAATCTTTGCTGTATCCTGAAAATAAACATACAATAACCTGAACAAATCCATAGCCTATTTTAGGGTAATTATATAAAATCCATTTGGAGGAAATAAAAAGTATATGAGGATTTTGGCTCCAGTCCCAGTCTCATCTTTAAAGTTTGGTCAATATTGTGTTATAGGTAAGTAGACATATGTTAGTAACCTTCTTGGCCCAAATATTTGAAGTTTCCCTATAAATTAAGATCATGACTAGATGATTGATATGGTAACTTGCTTCACTATAATAACCACTTTATTATGTATATTTATCCTATAACATCAATTTGTATAACTTAAATATATACAATACAATTTATTTTATAAAAAAATCATGTCTAAATTATCTCTGTTATAGTGGTAAGACAAACAGCTTTGGCTAATCTATTATGTTAACTGGCATTATTGAAATGGAAGAGAGTACTGTCTTCTCTTGTGATATCATGTAACTTAGTAAAGATTCAGTTAATGATTACTGAGAGAAAGGCATATTACCAACAGTAAATAGATTGCAAACCTCCACAAACTTTTGATTTATATCATAACATATTCTGACTGTCCTGATTGACAAGTATTATAGAACCTTAAAAATGATCAATTTGGAAATAATTATTGTGTGGTATAGCATATTTAACATAATTATATTTATTTTAATATAAGAAATAAATAATTATTGAATTTTATTTATATTAACATAGTTTACTTATATATAATTAACCTAGGAAGATTGAGTTTCTCTTTTGATTTATCTCAGATATTGCTTTATTCTAAATTGGTATATAAAAAGAGCACTTATAATTGTTAGTTAATTAAAATTTAGAGAACTGCAAATAAAACTAATTAATTTACAAGGTAAAAAATAAACCTTTGTGTTGGCAAATATAGTTTAGGCATAAAAACATCTTAAATATTCTATTTTTCTGCATTTAGGGCTTGAATAGGGAATTTGTCAAAGAAGATAAGGTATAAATAAGCCATTTTAATCTAAAGGCAAAATAGAGCTAGAGGCAATAGTTTGAAAATATACAGCATTGAGAAATGATGATCATTAGAAATATATTTTTTCTAAAATAATTTTTTGTTAGAATGGTTCAGGATTACGACAAAAGTAAAGAAATATAGCACAATAAAGAGCTATTTTGATTTTTTGATTTTTGATTTTTTGATTTTTTTAAAACAATTTATGACAAAGCATACACACCTTGAAGTAATGTATACTAATATATCTTTAAATGTATATATTCAATTTGTTATGCACTGAATTGTCTCCCCACTCCCTAAATTCATATATTGAAACCCTAACTCCCAATGTGCCTGTATTTGAAGTAAGGAAGTAACTAAGGTTAAATGAGGTCATAAGCATAAGCTCTTAATCCGACAGTATCAGTGTCCTCCTTCTAAGAAGGGAAATCAAAGAGTTCTCTCTCTCTTTTACTTTTTTTCTCTTAAACAGGAATTGCTGTGGACAGAATTGGGTCCTCCAAAAACTCATGTTAAAGTCCTAACTCTCAAGGTGGTGGTATTTGAAGATAGTCCATTTAGGAGATAATTAGGTTTAGATGAGGTCATAAGGGCAAAGACTTCATGATGGGGAATCACTGCCCTTATAAATGAAACAGCAGACAACATGCTCACTCAGTCTCTCTCTCTGCCGTGTAACAACACAGTGAGAAGGTGGCCGTCAGCAAGCCAGAAGGAAAGCCCTCACCAGAAACCGAACCCTGCCAGAACCTCAGTCTTGGATTTTCCAGCCTCCAGATGTATGAGGAAACAAAGTCTATTGCTTAAGCTGCCAGTATTTGGTATTTTGTCATGATAGTCTGAGAAGACTAATACACAGATATATACAAGCCCAAACAAATATGCAACATATATGTACATACACACAGTCATGCACCACATGACAACATTTTGGTCAACACCAGACCACATGTACAATGATGGTAGTGTAAGATTATAATACCATATTTTTACCGTACCTTTTCTATGTTTAGATATGTTTAGGTAGACTAATATTTATCATTGTGTTACAATTCACTGTAGTGTTCAGTATGGTGACATATTGTTCAGGTTTATAGCCTACAAGCAATAAGCTATTCCATATAACCTAGGTGTGTAGTAGGCTATACCACCTAGATTTGTGTAAGCACACTTTATGATGTTCACACAACTACAAAATCACCCAAGGACCCATTTCCCAGAATATACCCTAATCATTAAATAAGTATATATACACATACACATAAATATATGATATACGTAAAGCTTTTAACTTTAGTCTTAGAACATAATTAACTTTATCAGCACACCAAATAATACAGTGTATATGTTATATTGAATTTACCATTTTAATAAACATTCTCTTGATAAAAAATTGGGCTGGTAATAGTCAAAATCTTGTGTTTTTAGTAACTATTCTACAGAGTTTTGGTTTAACTACTTATATCAATTACCACCTTTAAGTCATGAAAAATTAAACTTAAGTCATGTATTAGCTAAAATACTGTGCTAACCTAATTTTTTATGTTGGTTTCTTAACTAAATTAAATCATCTCAATTGATTCACAGATTTAATTAGCATCGGGAAATTAATATGAACTCTTTTAATATAATTTATAAATTTCTATATTTATAAACCAGATTTTTAAAGAGTCTTAAATTAATATCTAAAACTCTGTCTAGTTTTTTTTTTTTTATTCAGTAGTTAAGAACAAAGGTTGTTACTTAAACTCATAGTTAAATATTTTCTTCTGCATTACCATTTTCTGATTTTAAAAAAAATTAGCATTCTAAAAGGTTAGTTAGCTCCCTCTTCAGAGAAAGAGAAGACTTATATATAGAAAAACACATCTTATCCCATATAATCAAAAGAGAGAGTTTCTATAGCTGGTCTTAATAATTCAGGCTCTTGACTATTCCAAGTCCTACAATTAATAAGATGGCCCTTATTAATTCCTAACATATGGAAAATAAAAACAGTAATCTCAAAAACTTAAAGTGATCTACCTTGGCAGTGGGACAGTGTATCATCTCAAAACCTTAAAATTTTTCTTTTTTATACTGAAGTTTTCCTCAAAAGAATAATCTCACTCATGTCAAAATTTTTCCGAACTGCCCAGGACAATTCCAGATTGTCTTTGGTTAAATTAAGCAAATTAAGGAAATAGACACACATGAAAACTAGGAAGAACCAAATGTGTTTGGACTAAAGGGGGTGCAAATGATAGAACCTTAGAAGACCCTAGGAAAACTGAATCTGCGTCTTCAGAGCCAGGCAAAAGACCTGTGGTCACCAGCTTCTGGGCAGATGAACCACAGCTCTGGGTTCTCTCCATATGAGAGAATACAAAGCAGTTCTCAAAAATTCAAAGACTGAGAAGAGTCTTTATAGTGCAAAAATAACCCAAGGCGGAGTTTGTTCAATGAAAATGACTCTGAAGTTATCACCTCTCAATGACAGCTTGAGAAATGTGTTTACCCAACCATCCTCTGTCTGTGAACTTCCCTTATAGTTTCACAATGGAAAGAGGAGGGATAGAGGTGAACGCAGTGTCGTTGGCAACAAAGCAGATTTCCAACAAGAAAATAAATTTGTTTAAATAATTAAAAGATTCTTTAAAAATTTTCCTTATTCCTAGAGGACAAAATAAGAAGCAGAGACAGGATGAGAAAAAAAGAAACAAAACCAGACAGATTTCTGGGGCAAATTGGAGGTCCATACACTAAATCTAAATTGTGTGTGCATTTTCCTAGTCCTCTTGTAAAATATACAAGTATGGCACTTTAAGGAAAGTAGCAATTTTATTTATTTATTTATTTATTTATTTTCATTTTATTTATTTATGTATTTATTTTTTTGAGACAGAGTCTCGCTCTGTCACCCAGGCTGGAGTGCAGTGGCACGATCTCCACTCACTGCAAGTTTCGCCTCCTGGATTCATGCCTTTCTTCTGCCTCAGCCTCCGACTAGCTGGGACTACAGGAGCCTGCCACCGCGCCCCGCTAACTTTTTGTATTTTTAGTAGATATGGGGTTTCATCATGTTAACCAGGATAGTCTCGATCTCCTAACCTCATGATCCACCTACCTCAGCCTCCCAAAGTTCTGGGATTACAGTCATGAGCCACCGCGCCTGGACAAGGAAAGTATCAATTTTATAGCAGAGTGCCCTTCACCAAGGGAAAATGGGTCTTTAGCATCAAAGATCTATGTCTAAAATACCTCTGTTGAAGTAAAACTGCTAAATTACTGTTATGTAACCAATAAAATTAGGAGGTATTTATTCTATAAATATGCAGTACTTAGATAATATATATCTAAGATACCTAAAAGCATTAGAAAAAAATATATAAGGAATACATTTCACCTGAATAAGCTTTAGGTAAAAATAAAAATGTGTGATTAGGATATCCTCTGTCATGTTCCATAAATTAGCCTAAACTCCCTGAACAAGGAACTATTTGTGTATTAAGGCAGTACAATTACCTTTCATTGAGTACATACTATGTCCTTGACACTAACACCACTATAAACATGAACATTGTCATACCACTGTGAGGAAGACATTACCCTCATTTTAAACCCAAAGAAACAGAGACTGAAAAAAAAAAAAAAAATTACTTTGCCAGAGCTATAAAACTTGTCAGATTGGGGACCAAAACTCAGGTCTGTTTGGCTCCAAATCCTGTGCTCTTTCCACTTCAAAACACCTATTAGAAGATTGAAGATGATTCATGCTGTATTCTACCTCCTTTTTTTTTTTTTTTTTTTTTTTTTGGTAGAAAACTTATAGGCATCTTTCCATCTCACTTTTTTTACATCTCAGTAAAAATAAGGCCTTACCTTTAATATAAGCTGTTAATATCCTTCACTAAATATTTTTTCATGATGTAACTGTTTATACTGTTATAGCTGTTTCTACTAGCACCACTATCAAACTTAGCTGCCTCAACCTTCATGTCTCTCTTCTGAAATATTTACTGCTTTCCGTTTCTCCTAGTCTTTAAGCTGGCATTTCCAGACAGCCTAACAAAGCTGACCAAAATATATTTTTTAAAATCAACAATTACCGAAGAGAAATAAAGTAACAAGATAATTGTTTTTTTTTATAGAGATACACCAATCATGACAGTTCCAAGTACTTCTGATGAGGTGCAGGGTTTTTCTTTGATACCATAGGCTCTTGTGAAAATTTCTGTCATATCACACAGTGTTTTGTTCCAAACCTTGTGCTCTATTGTAATTCTTGTTGTCTTGTTCTTTCTCCTCTTCCAGACTATAGAATTTGTGAATTAATTCTTATTCATAAAACCTCTATAACTTCAACATCTGCCCTCTTTACCATGTGACATTTCAAGATAAGAAAAGAACAGAAGGCACACACATTCTTTTTTTTTTTTTTTTTTTTTTTTTTGAGATGGAGTCTTGCTCAGTTGCCTAGACTGGAGTGCGGTGGCGCAATCTCGGCTCACTGCAAGCTCCTCCACCTCCCGGGTTCTCTCGCCATTCTGCCTCAGCCTCCCAAGTCACACACATACTTCTTAATCACCTTGGACCAGAATTGACACACATCACTTCTGCTTTTAGTTTCTTAGTGAAAAGTAGTTCATGGCTCTGTGTTGCAAGGATCTTCTGAAAGATATAGTTCTAAACTGGACAACTGCTTCTCATAAAAAAATCTGTACTCTGTGGCAGGGGACTCAGATCTTTGGTAGATAGCTTGGTACTTTTACTAAGGTCTGCCTCTCTGGCCATCAACTGCCCAATGCACCCTTCTTCCCAAGCATAGAACATATGAATCGCCATGTTAGTCCCCTGCACCCTAAAAGGAGGAAATATCTAATATTTGAGACTCATTGGAAAGACTGAACCTCTGGGTGATCACAGTCCTATCTTTAAGTCAGGTATAACTCTTTGTCATTTGCTAAACTATAAATGTAAAGACAAATTGCCTGTTTATTCATTATCCAATGTATAATGCAGAAAACAGGAACAGGATAACTAAATTGAAAACTCTCATTTGTAAAGTAAAAGAGGAATAGACACATAACAAGTTCAAGGCACATAAAAATTCGTTAGTCTATAGAATAACAGGATCCTTTAGAACTGGCACTGTAAGGAAGCCCTGTCCTGTGGTGGGGAACTTTCTTGATAAGATAGCCATACTGTTCTCTGGGAAACGTTCCTTTACACATTGTTACTAGTTGTTCTCTGATTCACTGTCTCCACGTGTCTTCCTCTTCCATTATCTTCCATGGCATGTCTGAAATTTTCTCAGCCTATTCTATGCCCATGCAAATTTAGAGGTTCAGGGGTTATTTTAGGAATTGAATGTCAGAGACATTTTAAATCTAAACTGTGTTTTCCTTAGCAATACAATTCCTTCCAAAATTTAACAGTTCAACTATGTACTTACAGTCAACTTCGTGAAGCCAGTAATCATTAAAAATTGTTTCCTAGGTCAGGCACGGTGGGTCACACCTATAATCCCAGCACTTTGGTAGGCTGAGGCAGGCGGATCACGAGGTCAGGAGATCAAGACCATCCTGGCTAACACAGTGAAACCCTGTCTCTACTGAAAATACAAAAAAATTAGCCCGGCCTGGTGGTGGGCACCTGTAGTCCCAGCTACTCAGGAGGCTGAGAGGCAGGAGAATGGCGTGAATCCGGGAGGCAGAGCTTGCAGTGAGCCGAGATCACGCCATTGCACTCCAGCCTGGTGGACAGAGCGAGACTCCTCTCAAAAAAAAAAAAAAAAAAAAGTTTCCTAGATACGTTCCTCAAATCTGCTTTGTTTCTTGACTTTTTAATCCCCGTATCTTTCTCTTTAAATTTAATAGTACCTATCTTGAAGTAATCTGAAACAATGGACTAAAGTGGAATGTACCACACTTAACATAGCTTTTGCAACAAACTGAGACACTTTGAATATAATGGGTCTTTGTCAGTCTTTCAAGAATGTTGCTATTTGAGGGTTCAGAAGCAGCAAACTTTTCCAAGGCCCTTGATCTCCAGACTTTCTTGATTTTCCTTTATCTCAACTTGAAAATATTCTAAACTTTGCTTGAGTTTATTTCTTTTTTAAAATACTACAAGAAGCCAGTAGTAACCTCTAACATTCTGGCTTAATCTATTTACCCTAGAGCCATAGAACCAGTAGGCATGTTATTTCACCAAATATTTTGCTAGAGTAAAACAGAACTCTAAAGCTTTCCCTTGATGTCTACTGTCTAGCTGCTAAGCCAATAACATATATCTTAGGCTGTTGTTGAGGCAGCATCCTTCCTCAAATTATAGTTAGGCTATTAGGAGTGATGAAAACTGATATGATAATTTCTAAATCCAGAGGCTTAACACAATAAACATTTTTTTCTTATCTAGTTGAAATTTTTTTTTTTTTGAGACAGAGTCTTGCTCTGTCGCCCAGGCTGGAGTGCGGTGGCGCAATCTCCACTCACTGCAAGCTCCGCCTCCCGGGTTCACGCCATTCTCCTGCCTCAGCCTCCCGTGTGGCTGGGACTACAGACGCCCGCCACCGCGCCCGGCTAATTTTTGTATTTTTAGTAGAGACGGGGTTTCACCGTGTTTGTCAGGATGATCTCGATCTCCTGACCTCCTGATCCGCCCATCTCGGCCTCCCAAAGTGCTGGGATTACAGGCGTGAGCCACCGCGCCCGGCCTAGTTGAAATTTTTTACAAAGCAATAGGCTCTGCTTCATGTAATCATTCAGTGACCAAGAGAGATGGCAGCTCTACTGTCCACCTTTGAAGATAATACCTTTGGAAGTTGACAATGATACTAACTTTAGGCTGACAGAGAGAAAGAGATGAGATTGAGAGGAAATCATGTGTGTTTCTTAAACAGCTAAGCCTAGATGTAACCCGTATCACTTACACCAATATCCTGCTGAAAAGAAATCGTAATATTCATTTGATCCCACCTTGAGGGAAGGGGCGTCAGCTCTTATTTGGGCAGTTAAATCCCACAATACAGCCACGCTATAGAAAAGTATCATGAGTCTTTGGTCAGTTAGACATCTCTGCTCCAAGAACAATTAGGTTTATTGTCAGCTTAAGGTGCTAATTTATCTCATTTAATTCTTACAGTAAACTTTAATATAGGAATAATAAATTTTACTTCCCCTATTTAATTAAATGGAGGCTTAGAAATATTGTTATTAACTGTAGTAAAATGAAAGATATTGGGGTCAAGCTCTTCAACACTGGTTTTCTGACTTGCAATTTTTTTGTTTTGTCTTTAACATCTTAAGGGGGGTGTCAGTTTCAATTGTTTAAAGTAATAGTGTTTAGGCAGTTTTGTTAATGTCTGGATAATTAGGAAAATTCTCCGAATTTTCACAACCACAGCTACCACTCCCATATATTGATGAGTGCCTACATTTTTCCAGGTACTATGTCAGTGATAACCCTGGAGGTATTTGTCAGTAGATACAACTTCTCTTAAGATGCGAAACCCAGATACATGACTCAGAAAGTAGTGAGTTCCACTGAAGAAGGTCAGCTAAACCAGAGATATCTGTTTCTGTTCTCAGGAGATTTATCCAAGTCTTGGCATCTTCTCATTTATCACAGGAGCTAAGCCTTTCCATCTTGGAGGTCTATTGACAAGAGTTTCATTTTAGATCCCCCTGCACAGCTGAGATAGTCTGTACTTTGCAAAACATTACTTAAATAGATTGGGCATGGTGGCTCATACCTGTCATCTTAGCACTTTGGGAGGCCAAAGCGGGTGGATCGCCTGATGTCAGGGGTTCAAGACCAGCCTGGCCAACATGTCGAAACTCTGTGTCTACCAACAAAAAGAAAATACAAAAGTGAGCCAGGCATGGTGGTATATGCCTGTAATCCAAGCTACTCGGGAGGCTGAGACAGGAGAATCGCTTGAACCCGGGAGTCAGAAGTTCCAGTGAGCCGAGGTCACACCACTGCACTCCAGCCTGGGTGACAGAGTGAGACTCTGTCTCAAAAACAAACAAACGAACAAACAAAACAACTTAGGAATAAAAATAGAAATAAACACAAGTAAATAGACAATAATAGTTGATCATGCAAGTATCTAATTGTATTTCCTATTGTATCTCAGATTGCTTCCAATGCCCATGAACATGTACATGGCCATGTTCATATTGTACATGAACTCCAAGAGGAAAGGACAGATTTCCTTTCAGGTTCCTCACTTCCTAGCATAAGATTATTTCCCAGGACTAGTGATATGTTGGCACTAACCAGCATGGATACACCCCCAATACTTCTGATGAGTGATTTTTGTTCTTTCACAGTCTTGAGTAGGAAAGGGAAAGAGCAAGAGAGAGAGAGAAATGGAGGCAGAGAGAGAGATTCAAGTTTTATTCTACTCAGGCTGTCCTGTTCTTCATAGTCATGAAGACCACTACTTGCTCAAAGATTTGACTCTCAGCACAAGTTTTCCCTACAGCTTAGACAAAACTTCTTGTACCCATGGTACAGGGCTATGTTCTGATGGTCTATTAATACCACCATAGCTTAATACAATAAACACAAACACAGATATTTATTTTAGGGAATTATCTGTTCACAATTTTATATTCATCTTCCCAGTAATTTACTCTTTTATTCACTCATGCATTAACTAACTCATATACTCATTCACCCATATACAAAAAGGTCACCCTGTGTAAGTTACTATGTTGGATATTTAGCATAGAGTGATGATCAGAACAAAAGAGAAACAGCGTATTGACTAACAGTGTAATCAGCACCAGTTTCCTGGAAGAGATAACTTATGAACTGAGGAGCCCTAGCAAATAAGGAAAGGGGGTGTATTCCAAGGCAAGAGGGCAACAACTATGGAGAAAGAGGAAGGTGAAACAGAAGGGTATACTCATTCAAATGAACAAGTTTTCAAAACCTAGGAAGAATTTTGGTTTTATCCTGACAGCAACTGGGCACATGGAAAAATGTCAGTCTTCCCTATTAGGTATCTATTAAAGCATATTGGGGGCATTTAGAAGGTTTTTCTGTATTCAGGTTCAACTCACATATTAGAAATACATAGACTTGTGTATAAAAGAGCAGTCTATTAGAGGTAAATGGTTTAATGGAATCTCTCATACATTCATGACCAAGACTCATGAGTATGGTATTTTCTAGTAGAAAATCATTAATTCCACTGGCACCAGACCATTAATCATAATACATTCTTTTGTTAAGTTCTGGTGTTCTTGAACAGGTAATTTATAGGTCAAGTCTCGTAAATGCTTGGTTTAGTATAACTGAGGCATTGCTGAAAGATGTATTGCTTATATCTGTAGTTCCCTAACAAGCTTAAATATGATGACTAGACATCGGTCATAATTCAAATGGATTTCAATCCTGGCTGGCTCTTAGATAAACAAGTAGCCACATAGTGACAGACTTAGCTTACCCTTTTTATGTACGTAGTGGCTGGCCTTTGGGAATCTGTAAATGACCAAACTTTGTGTAGCATTAAAAACTGGGATCAGGGTAAAATAAAGCAGAGAGGAAAAGAAATTAAATGTAAAAGCAGCAAGAACCCATGGCCTTATAATAAGTCAATGCTCTCGAATAATAAATGTTAATATATTAAAAGAGGAAGAGCTACATACATACTTGCAATATTTTCTAAGTTTCCTGCATCCTCTCACCTCAGTCTTGACTTTGCTATGTGGTATGTAAGAAAGCTAAACAGTCCTACCTGAGATAGATTTGGAAGAAAATAAACCCACATTTTTTCTGCAGATAGAAAAGAAGAATTGTATTTGAGAAAGAGGTACGAATAGGTAGAAAAAATATAATACAATATTGTATTAATGCTCTAGGGCTGCCATCACAAAATACCACAAACTAGGTAACTTAGAACAACAGTAATTTATTTTCTGACAGTTCTGGAGGCTACAAGTCTGAGATCAAAGTGTTCTCAGTGCTGGTTCTTTTGGAGGGCTGCTAGGAAGAATCTGTTCCATATCTCTCCCCAGGCTTCTGTTGGTTTGCTGTCAATCTTTGGGGCATTTCTTGGCTTGTTCAAGCACCACCATCATCTCTACCTTCATCCTCATATGATGTTCTCCCTGTGTCTATATTCAATTGTATACCAGTCATGTTGGAATAGGACCCACCCTAATGAATTCATTTTTACTCAATTACATCTGTATAGACCCTATCTACTAACAAGTCACTTTCTGAGGTACTGAACATTAGGATTTCAACATACGAGTTTTGGGGAGACAGAATTCAATGTATAACAAATAAATTTGAGAATCCTGTATATTAACTCAATAGGGTTACGGTATAGAATGGTTTTGGGGTTAAAGCTTGTGTTAGTCTGTTTTCATACAGCTATAAAGAAGTATCTGAGACTGGATAATTTACAAAGAAAGGAGGTTTAACTGACTCACAGTTTCACATGGCTGGCGAGGCCTCAGGAAACTTACAATTATGGCAGAAGGTGAAGGGGAAGCAAGGCATGTCTTACATGGTGGCAGGCAAGAGAGAGAGAGAGTGAACAGGAGAAACTGCCAAACACGTTTAAAGCATCAAATCTCATTAGAACTCACTCACTATCACAAAAACAGCCTGGGGCAAACCACCCTCATGATCCAGTCACCTCCCACCAGGTTCTTCCCTGGACACATGGAGATTACAATTTGAGATGAGATTAGGGTGAGGTCACAGAGCCAAACCATATAAGAGCTAGATGATGCAGGGCCTTTGTATGCAATGCGAAGGATAAATGTTACTGATTGCTCTCAAACTAGAGTGTGGTTTCTAGTGATATGTGGCAAGGTTCTATGCTTAAACTATTCTGGTCCCTAGCTTAGTAACAGTGTTAAATCTTTTATAAGCTGAATACTCAGGACAGCCCTATGAAATAGATACTTTATCCCCACTTTATGAATGAAGTAGGAGAGGCAACTGGGGGTTTAGTAACTACCAAAGCAATTAGACTAGAAAGACAGAGTCAGAACTTTAACTCGGATAGCCTTATTTCAAGAACCCATGCTCTCACCTTCCATTGTATATTGTCCTTAATATGCTGTTCTGCCTCCCTTTCCTTCAGTTCATTTCTCGAATGACCTTCTTTAAACCTTGGTGCTTTGGGGTTTAAATGAACTCATGACAGACAAAGTGGTTTATCTAATCTTAATGGATTGTTCATATTATTGTTACAATGAAGACAAAGAAGGGAAAATAGAGGAGGAAAATGAGAGGCCAGTATATTTGAGGATTATGGGGATAAACCTTGGTGCAGTGGGTAAATGCTTCATAGAAACTTGATTGGGTAGAAGGAACGTTCTGATAGTATCAAATATGCCCCATGACTACTCAATAGATGAGTATAACCTGGAAAATTGATCAGTGCAGAGGGTATGCAGAAGGTTCTCCCCTAGAATAAATGTTGAGGAATAATTTCTTCAAAGTCTCTTATTTTGTCCTGTAAAATATATTCACAGAGCAGATAGCAAAAGAAAACTATCTTTTCTTTTGGTGTGGCTAACAAACATATGAAAAAAGCTCAACATCACTGATCATTAGAGAAATGCAAATCAAAACAAGGAAGACCATCTCAGGTCAGTCAGAATGGTGATTATTAAAAAGTCAAGAAAAAATGGATGCTGGCAAGTTTGCAGAGAAATAAAAATGTTTTTACACTGTTGGTGGGAATGTAAATTACCTCAACCATTGTGGAAGATGGTGTGACCGTTCCTCAAAGATCTAGAACCAGAAATACCATTTGACCCAGCAATCCCATTACTGGGTATATACTCAAAGGAATATGAATAATTCCACTAGAAAGATCCATTAACATGTATGTTCACTGAAGCACTATTCACAATAGCAATGACATGGAATCAACCCAAATGCCCATCAATGATAAACTGGATAAAGAAAATGTGGTACATATACACCACAGAATACTATGCAGTCATAAAAAGGAATGAGATCATGTCATTTGCAGAGACATGGATGGAGCTGGAAGCCATTATCCTCAGCAAACTAACAGGAACAGAAAACCAAACACCTCATGTTCTCACTTATAAGTGGGAGCTGAACAATGAGAACACATAGACACAGCGAAGATAACAACACACACTGGGGTCTGTTGGGTGGTAGGGTGGGAGGACGGAGAATGTAGGGAAAAATACAGAATGCATGCTGGGCTTAATACCTAGGTGATGGGTTGATAGGGGCAGCAAGCCACCATGGCACACATTTACCAGTTTAAGAAACCCGCACATCCTGCACATGCACCCCAGAACTTAAAATTAACTACTACAAAAAGAGTTGAAGATCTACGCTCAGCACCATTACTCCCAAATCCTGATTAAGAAAAATAAATCCTTCACCTCCTTTATCATGGAAAGGAAGGTGTTGATCTCTCTCCCTCAGGTCTGCATCTGAGGTGGTTTCTGTAGCATGTCTTTCCAAACAATACCCCCAGCTCCTTTACCTGTCCCACACTTGAGGGATGAGCAGCGGCAGCAGTCTCTTTGAAACCCAAAAGTAAATATCATTTGTGTGTTGAGCTGATTGAAGGATTGTTGCTAAATGTTCTCCATTGTTATTGATGAACAAGAAAAACAAAACGTAATGTGAAAATGTATCTGCACACCTCATATTTCCCTATTTCCCTTTTGTATAGAGAGAAGATCAGGATATTTTTGTTATTTTTTCCATAATCTCCATGCATTCAATGAAGCTCCTTCCTTTGATACTTCCTGTGTCCTGTGGGCTGCCTCCCTTTGCAGATACAACCCTAGACCCAGAATTCTCAGATTAACCACGTCTTATTTACATCATGCTAATTATAACACTGTTCCAATGGACACACTCTAATAGGCAAATAAGCATGTGACTGCAACGACCTACTGTCCTTTCATCTTCCATATGTACAAAGTCCTTAAAAGATACTTCCCCAAACACAGCACAATTTCACTTTCAGAAGCAGCATCTTAGCAAAAGTTTAGCCCTAATTTCATGGTGAGAACTCTCCTCTTTCCTAACCCTGTCGACCTCCACTCTGACTAGCATCCAGATTAATAGTTATTTAACTACTGAACAATTATGACAGGTGATTAATTAATCTCAAGGAGCAGCCACTTGGGTTGCTATTAATCAGCCCATCACAGGACAGAAGGAGAAGGAAAGCAATCTGTATTTGTTACAAAATGGGCTAGGCAGGCATTACTCAGGCAATAAGAAAAGGTCATTGTAGAGCTGAAAGCACGATGAGCAGGTTTTGTGAGATTGATGAGAGAGAATTATTTTCTGTATATATTACTGGGGGAAAAAAAAAGTCTGTTTCACACAGCATGTTGAAAGAAACATAATGCAGAGAGAATGGATTTCTCCAGATGTGCAGAGTAGTTAAATCTTACACCACAGGTAAAAACTGAGATTTCTATGTTGCAATGTAAGGTGAGTTATTGCCTCATCAATTCTGAAAATATTATAATGACTAGAATTGTTGCAATTGAAAATTAAATACTGAATTTATTTATACATAGTGATCCATGCCAGCAACTCACAAGTCAGCCTCCATTTTTCTTTACCCTCATTCAATAAAAGCTACCCTCAACCAGCCCCTTTAACACCAATGAAACCTGCTCTGCTGTATTATTACTACCACCATTACAATTCCAGACCTCATCACTCTTGTTTGGATTACTGAAATAACTTTTTCTTCACTATTTTTTTGTGTGCTATACTGAAGTCTTGGTGTTTTGATTTGTGTTTTTTCCTAAAATTAAAATTGCATAGTGGTATCTTTCTGATTAAACTCATAACAAAGATCCTGTCAGTTCTTGGAATGGCTTGTAAACTTCTTCCTCAGCACACAGAATGATGATTAAGAATATTGCCATGAAATCAGATGACTTAACTTGAATGCTAGTACTGTTTCTTACTAGCTGTTTGATCTTGGGCAAGTCCTAACCTTCAGT
Organism: Chlorocebus sabaeus; assembly: GCF_047675955.1. Lineage (NCBI taxonomy): Eukaryota > Metazoa > Chordata > Mammalia > Primates > Cercopithecidae > Chlorocebus > Chlorocebus sabaeus. The sequence continues at coordinate 77,923,328 of NC_132904.1, read as the reverse complement.
GTATTGTGAAAATAGGAATAATAACTCTATCTCCCTCAGAAGGAGCATGTGAATTTTAAATGTATTCATTCACATAAAGTGCTTAGAATAGTCTCTGGAATACAATATGTCCTTGATAAATATTAGCTATTATTATTTATAGCCATGTAGCTGCCCCATTTTTCTAATAAATTAAATGAATTCTCACCTTCACCCTTCTGATTCCAGGAAAAAGCTCTCATATGCACATCCGCTCTTCTGGCCCATTTAAGTCATGAACAGACTATTACCTTCAGTGTTCAGCTTTAGAAGTTCATTGACCTTCTCTAAGACACCCTTTTTGAGTCTTCCTTGCCCTCTGGAAATGAACTCCCTCACCAGTTTGACTCCTTCTTGTGTCCCACTGTTAGCTTTCTTTCAATCACCTGTAATAATTGATTACATTTAACATCCCTGCTACTAGAAATCAAATTCTACGGAGTAAGGAATGTTTATTTCCATCTACATTGACCAGCACAATGCCTCACATGCAGCAGGAATTCGACCAATATTTTTGAATGAATGAATGAATGAATTAGTGAATGAATGAATGAATATTACAGGATAAATTGGACCAGCAAATAGAAGTAATGGCCTCATCAGATAAAATATCCAGTGAAATAATCATGCCTTGACAAACTGAAGATAAAAGAGTTGATGCACTGACTGCTCCACAAGCTTAAATGGGCATTAACTCTCTGGGGCATTGCTGTAATTGGACCTTGGAGAGAATAGTCTGGATTGGAATAATTAGCGACTCAAGGCAAACCTTTTGAATCACACTGTCTATTAAAATTACCATCATGTGGAGAAAGTGATTAAAAAAATAAAACTAAATAGATGAGGTTTCCTCCTAGCAAATTGTCAGACGATGTTGCTGATTGCCAGATTGCCTCTTCATGAGGCTCTTCTGCGGCACCAGGGAATTACCAATGATTTACAGCAGGAGTATCTTAAGTTTTTCATTTAACCTAAAGTACAGTCTACTCTGTAGAAATATGTCATTAAAAAAAATTTGAGTCCCAGCCTTATCTCTCCTCCTTTTGCAAAGCCCCTCCTCAGTTGATAGTAACACCTGTGTTGGGGGAAGGAGCTTGTACTCCTTATTTTCCATATTAATCATAATTTATACAGCAAACACTTGGGGTGTCACGAGCACAAGCTTATGACTTCAGGTGGGCAATAAACAGCAGGGGCAGATGAACTTTATATAAAAAAGATGCTACTTTCACATGGTTCAATTTACCCCTCCCTGTGTGGATGGGTTTAACTACACCAGAATCGATTTTTGCAAAGCACCTGAGGAGGTACTTAAACTTTATTGTACTCTGTGCTCATTACTGTAGTAGTTAATCAGGTGCAAACTAGGGCAAAGGCCTTTGGGTTTGCTCCCACTGGGAGGATTCTGTCATAAAGTGTTCCCAAGCTGAATCCTATTTCTGACTGTACAAAATATTAAAAATTACAGCAAAATAGGCCTGTTTTTGTTAATAGTGATGATCCCACAGAAATAGACATTAGATCAGTTATTTTCCTATGTGAAGACTACTTCATTGAAGATCTCATGTAAACCACTGAACCCAAACAGTAAGAAAAGTAATAAGAGAGAATGAACAGAGAAAAAAAAAAAAGACAAAAATCTCTGAAATAAATATAAGAAAGTTCTCATAGCATGCTAGGAGGTCATGACATATTCTTCGTGCTCAGCCACTGCTACAAAGTATGGAAAGAAGATTGGTTTTGGTATCTGCAGATACAATTTCAGTTTAGTTTCACCAGTTTTGTAACCTTGGGTTAATAACTTAGCCTCTCTGTGCATCAGTTATCTTTCTATAACATGCGTATAATAAAGCTCACCCCACAAGGGCTATCACACACCTCAAATGAGATCATGTGAAACTTGTACTGTAAATCTTCTGAGTAGCATTCTCATCTCCTGTTTAGATTTGGCAAAGATGATTTGGACTTGGTTGCATTTGTCATACTAAGAATGGAGTCCAGCTTTGTCATGGTATGTTTAATAGGAACACAGAATCTAGATGAATAATTGCCACTGCTATACTTCAAACACACTTCAACCCAATGGTTTGGAGGAATTTTTCTCCCTTCATAGTTTTATTAGAAAACAGCTAGCACTCCCAACCACGTCAACCAGCAGTAACAATCAGATCACTTGAGATTACCAGTCATTATCTGCCCTCCATTTCTCCCTCTCCCACATATGTAAGTGGCCCCCGATAAACGTTGCTCTGAAACAAACAAACAAAAAAAGCCTTTAAAAATTACTCTGTGTCAGGTACCGTCATACATGTGACTTAACCCTTACAACAACCATGTGACTTAGGTATTATTGGAACTATAAAGATACAGGTTTAAAGAAAGTGAGAGTTCAAAGTCACAAAAGTACTACTCAGTGATCTAGAATGTAAATACAGACCTTATTAACATGCATTAGCTTTCCACAATACTGTTTGAAGAGAAACCTAATACAGTCATTACCCATAAGGAAATCAGACGGAAATAATTATGGAAAATAAAACACACTTGAATAGGAAAAACATTGAACTATCTAGAAATGGAATAATTGGGTTTTAAAGTAAGCCATTGGTTGTACTTTGTACTTGAGATAGTACCAGTATTGAGTATCTATTCCACATGCAGCCTACCCTGTGGAAGGGATATTGATATTCCTATTTTACAACTGGATAAACAGATACCTAGAGGATGAAGCAACTTCCTTTGGCATTCATCCAGTAAATGGTGGCACAGAGTGTTATACTCAAAACTGTCTGTATTGGAGGCCGTGTGTCTATTCACTACAATAAGCTGCAAGTTGTTAGAAAAATGAGAGCCTCAATTCACTACGAATTTTCCTAATTTAGGGTAGTTTATATTTTTTTGAATGGGAGATGAGACAAATGTTAGCTGATATAATGATCTGTGACCCCACTCAAAATAGTGGCACACAGGGTAAAGACAAAAAAAAACGACTCATGTTATTGAATCATGAACTCATGGAGTTAGCAGCTGAATGCAGTTGAGGATGCAACACCTTGATATGGGATAAACCTGTTTGACAATTGGCAAGTTTGTCTGATTCTTGGCACTGATATAATATGAACAGGTGTGAAGTAAACAACTCCAACTTCATCTTAAATTTCTAACATCAAACATTCAGAGCTCCCCTAGTACTGTGAAATCTCCCTACCTCTCTTCCATTTGCACTCCCAGCCAGGTGCCAGGGTCTGTAATAATCTACTGCTAGCAACTAAGATTTCTAAGTGCCACTTCATAGACTATGAAAAGACAATTAGAACTCAAGATTTCAACCCTTTTTATGCCATGGAACCCTTTGTCAATCTTGAGATGCCCATGAACCCTTTCTCAGAAAAATAATTGTAAATGTCTTCAAATGAATAAAATACAATAATCAATTCAAATATATTTTTCCAAATATTTTAGAAATTTATTAATAGAGTAATATATGTTCTTATTTTTCATTAAATATCAAAATATGGCAGCAGATCCATAACATAATTTTAAAAGTGATGATAGTAAATATTTCAATATACCTGCAGTATCTAATGTAATATGAAAATACCTGAAATATTTCTGTTAGTAACGAAGTCATTCATTGGTTCTATGAAAATCAGTGTTTATTACTTATATTGTCTATATAATTAAAAGAAATGCTAAATTTTAGGTACTAGTGAAAGTACAAACGTAAATTTGTTTTCTGTGACCGTTTACAAACACTGAATTCCAACCACAGGCTCCCCAGTGGTCTAAAAATCCCTTGTTTTTCCTATTTGCTTAGAAGACATTTCACATACATTATCTCTAATCCTTATAATATGATATAAGATAGGATAGGATTAAATAAACTTCATTTTGCAGATGAAGATGTTGCATCTCAGAGAAATAAAGTTAGTTACATGTGTGATGAGGCTGGCATTCCAACTAAACATCTTCCCATCCCACTCTACTTCCCACTCTACCGTCAAGCCCTACCCTGCCCCAAAATAACTCCCTCACCTCCCATCATTCCATGCCATGTGAATCCTTCTATACCTAAAATCCTTTGGCAGTAATATTAGGAATACCTGAGATTTCACTTAGAGGGCAGTCTCATAAGCCTGTGAGGACCTTATTATATTTGGATTCATGTCAAAGAAAAGACTTGAATGAAGAAGGCTTTGTGACAGGAAGGGGTTAACCCTCTAGAGAAAGTTGGTGTGGGAGAGCTAACAGCTACTTACTTCTCACAGAAATGGCGGAGTGAATTTGCCACAGAAGAAAGAACCCAGCCCACCAGAATTACAGCATAATCTGGGGAAGTCTTGCTGAGAGGCGGAACACTATCAAAAAATTATGTGAGCCAGACATGGTGCCTTACTCCTGTAATCCCAGCACTTTGGGAGGCCATGGTTGGCTGATTGCATGAGCCTAGGAGTTGGAGGCCAGCCTGGGCAACATGGCAAAACCCCATCTCTACAAAAAATAAAAAATAGGTAGGCATGGTGGCACATACCTGTAGTTCCAGCTACTCAGGAGGCTGAGGTGGGACAATCGCTTGAGTCATGAAGGTGGATGTTGCAGAGAGCAGAGATCCCACCACTGTACTCCAGCTGGGGTGACAGAGTGAGACCCTGTCTCAAAAAATATATATATACACACACACACACACACACACACACACATATATGGATACTGAAAAAATATTAATAAGGATTTCTTTTCTCATCATTATTTGAAAATAAACTTTAAAAATTGTAATAGTCCCAGAAAATCTTGTATGCAAATACTCTGACCCTATGGAATGGCTGGCTCTGAGTAGAGATACAGCTGGCTCTGGGGCCAGACCTTCCACTAATCTAGCTTTTTCACATACTAGTCGTATTACCTTGAACAGATTGTTTAATCCTTGACTACAATTTTCTCACCAGGAAAGTGAGGATGCCAAGAGTTCTCATGACACAGGTGATGGTGATGGTATGCGTGTGTGTATATGTGTGAATCAAGTAAGTTAGTATGTTAATACATATATTTTTATATCTCAGTTTCTTCACCTTTAAAATGATCATTCATATATACCTTGTAGAATTGTTATAAAGATTATATAATTATAACGCCCTTAGGACAGTGCCTGACTTACAAAAAGAACACTATGTTCTCGATTTTTTTTAAGTTAATAGGCTTAAATTGGCTGTCTGATCTTGACCTTGAGTATTCAAATTCTGTGAGCCTTGGTTTCCTTATTTGCAAAGTAGGGATCATGCTTTCTACTTCATCTTGATGCCAGCAGTAAAAATTGTAAGACCTGTAATTCCAACTACTCGGGAGGCTGAGGCAGGAGTCAGAGGTTACAGGGAGCCGAGATCGTGCCACTGCACTCCAGTCTTGGTGACAGAGCAAGACTATCTCAAAAAATAAATAAATAAAAATAAATAAAATAAATAAATAAATGTAAGATCAATAACTATATTTGAACCCATGTTTCCTACTTAAAAACTTGAACCCTTGCTATGACATCATTTTTCAAAAATCTCTAAGGCAATTAACCACATGCCACCATTTTGGCTGCATGTTTTGTATCATAGGTGTATATTACATCATAACTGCAGCTGATTATTCTGGATGATGGCCTGTATCAAAACCTCTGATGACAGTTCCCATTATTTCAAATAATCCTATACTTTCAAGAGTTATTCTATTCTCTGGAAATATTTATCTACTGTGTTCTGTGTTTATGATGATTTTTTTCTTAAAAGACTTGAAGTTTTTCCATAATATGTTAGTGAGCTTTGTCTGTGAGCCTGAGCACCTGGTCAATGTCAACCTTCTGCTGACCTGATGGAATCATACATGAGTGCATCTTTAACCATTATTTAACCATTTAACTCTCAGCAATCACAATTAAAGGGAAAAAGAAAAATCACAAAGTCTTAAATAATAAGTACCTTGTTAAGGTCATTCATTTTTATTGTGTCTAAAAACATATACTTCAATGTGTAAAAGTGTGAGTGCATTTAATTCTTGGATAGACAGATAATGGCTATCTAACCAGTACATTTGTTATTTGGAATTGATATTAACATTTTTAAAAACAATTTTCCCTTCAGTACATGATACTTTTCTTTCAAACTATTGTTTATATTATGTCTTTTCTTTTGCAAAATTGGCAAGTTTCATAATTTTGATCAAAATCCACTTTAGCTATCACTTTCCATGGGGTATGATCCAACAATCTGACCCACATAAAAAACAGAAACTTGGTTCTAGTTGGTCCACGTCCAAATAGCTGAAAAGCTTGCTTTAGTTTCCTCTTTGACATGAAACTCAATTCATCCTTCAGACTACCATTATGCCTATCTAAAATGCAACCAAAAAAAAAAAAAAAAAGTAAAACAAACCCAGAACCACTTCTGTAATTCCCTTTCATTCAAAGTCTTTGACATGACATTAAAGACTCTTTCGGATTAGGCCAGAGTTTTCTTTCTACCCTCATCCTTCACTCTGCCCCAATGCACCTGAGCATCACTACCCAGTTATGTTTTTTTTCTCATGCCATCTTTCTTAACTGTGTTATTATCCATGTCTACAACGTCCATTTCCTTATGTTGCCCAACACCCTACACCTAGTAAACACCACTGGTCTTTTACCACTAGCCAGATATCACTTTTTCCTCTGAAACTCATATTTCTCTCCCCATTACGACCTGTCTACTTCCTGTGTCGTTAGAAAACTTGTTTGGTATATGAATTTTCTTTCTCTTTACATGAGGTGCTTCAAGATCAAGACTGCCTTACCACATCTTTTTTGGCCAAGAGAATTCCTGGACTATAGTAAATAACGAATGAACAGATGGATGGATGAATGAATAAATGAAGAATGAATGAGTAAATGAATGAATGAACAAATAGGTGAATAAACAAATGAACATCTCTTTTGTAAGGCCCAGTTGACATATAATCTCCATGAAGCCTTTCTCAATTTCTCCAAAAATATTTATTACTCTCCCTAGACTTGTATAAGTCTCTGTGCTATGCAAAAATCAAGTTAGAATGTAAATTTTTCATGTTTATTATGCACACTATGCTGTGAATTTCTCTAACATGATCATGCCTTATTTATCTACTCAATCCCATGTCGCCACAAGGCTATTCATCCTAGTTACGTAGTATTGTTTTTAATAAATGACTGAATGAGTTACGTCCTACTAATTTTTATGTCCATGTGACTGGTTTATGTCCATGCGACTGATTTAAAATCACCCCACAGGAGGAGAATAATTTATTTTTTTCAGATTGGATGCTATCAAGTGAATCACACTCCAGTTCAGTTATTTGCTAGTTAACTCTTCGGAAGTAGAGTGTAATGGTCCTTAATAGCTATGTATTCTAAAAGCAAATGCATGCAATTCTCTTTAATAGAACAAACAGTAAGTTGAGCAGTTATTAAATGGTATTCAGTGGGAAATCTCAACAGGTAACCAATTAGCACCACCACAATGACATGTTTACCTTTGAAACTTCCAGTAAGGAATGGTTCCTCTCACATCTGGGCAGGATATAGATTTGTGCTTGAGTACAGCTTCAGTGTGACATGGCGAAACTTAGAGAATTGTTTATTCATATTAAGTTCTTTAATTCTTAAAATACCCATAAAGTAGGAAGGTAAGAACCTTTTGGATATGCTTGTCAGAGAGGGAGCGGTTAGACTGGATGATCTTCAAGGTCTACCCATCTGTGCTCTAATTCCCTGGGTGTCCTCTTGCTTTGTGATTGACCAGCTTCTGGCTCATTCCTTCCAGTGCTAGTGAATGACTGCCCAAGAAAGCTATTTCATTTTCAGGAAGCTTTGACCATGAAAAGCCCTTCCTTATGGTGAACTTAATTTTTTTCTCAATTGTTCTTACAATCATTCCTCACTTTCATAATATGTAACATTGCATAGATGCAGGAACTAATGCTCAACCAGGCCAAGTAGCTTCAGCTCTAGCAGCTCTTTTTCTTATGTTATGGGTTGAATCTCTCAAACATTTATCTAAATTATTTTTTCTTTACTTTTCTCACTTTTAATCAGGCTTGGAAATTTTACCTTAATTGTCTGTTGCATCAACCCCTTTTAACCTATCTCCACTCTACTCATTAGTCAGCAAACTCACACATTACATATTTGGTGCAAAACTCAGAACTTACCAATAAATAAATTGTTGTTATGATTAACATTAACCACATAATATGATAACAGTTTATTATAATATTAATATCATACTAGTTGTTTTAATATTAATGATAGTTATAATCACCATTGTTTGCATATTAATCCCATCATCAAAAACACAAATAGTTGCTTTATAGCCTTAATCCTATGAAAAAATAGTGTTTTTTCTTTTGTGTAATATATAATATTCTTGGCTATAACTTGATTTATTATTCTATAAACTCAATAGGTTATCGTCTATAGGAATGAAGAGATGGTAACAAGTTTGAGCTAATTATGAGATATAATTATCAAGACAGTAATTAATTGTATATGGAGTGTGAAAAAACAAGAAACACTCAGGTTATTTTCAGAGACATTTGGGTGGGTTATAGAGTCATTTGTGGAGAATAAGATGATTGGAGAGTGGGGGAGAAGATGAGTTAAGTGTTGTGTAATTGAACTAGAAGTACAGCATCCATGTAGAGATGAGCAGTTGGAAATATGGGACTGGAGTATCAGAAAGAGGTCTATCTTAGTGGTGTGAATTTGGAATTAATAAGGATAAACATGAATAGGAATATGAATGAAGTCATAGGAATGAATAAGACTTTGCAACAAGCATACAGTAAGAAATAAAAGGAAGTTTGCAGTAAATTCTGAGAAACCAAGCTTTGTGATGATATAGGCAAAAAAAATATCTAAAAGAGTATATAAATAATCAATTATTAGAAACCTTCTCTTCTAGTAAAATCATTTCCCTTAAGGAGTGACCCACATATGCCCATACAAAAGAAGGCACTATAATTCCCCAATGTTAATTCATCCTATTCTCTATATGCCTGAGATTATCTTTCTACTGTCTTCTGCCTGTTTATTTTCACTCTTCAAGATTCAGCTCAGGCTCTGTGAACTGTGCTACTTCTTCCTATTAGCCTTATTGATCACTTGCTCCCCTCAACAGCTTCTTTAGCACATTCGCTGCCTGAATTGTAAAATTTGGTACCCATAGCTACTCTTCTTTAACTGTTTTAATCTTGTTTCCCAACTATGTTGGGAATCTCATATCTTTGATTTCTTTCTCTGTCCTACTGTGATTCGGGCACATCCTAATAACTAAATATACACACAACTGATGAGGGCAGGATGAAGGAAGAAGTAGAGGAAAATGTTGGCAGAAAATATTTGATTGATTCTCTACAATTAAAAAAAATAGGGTAGCATATGAATTAGTCAAAAGGATCACATAGTACCTGTGTTCGATATTTTATGACTGAACTGAGCAATCATGGAACCAATTTATTTTATGTGCATTGCCTGTGATGTAATATGACAAGGTAATAATTTATTGATCTGTGGATTAAAGGTACTCAAAATGCTTGCATGATGATATTAAGCTATTTCAGCCACTAAAATATTATGCCTGAGATATTACAAGCCTTGTTCAGTGTTTTTGGTCCTAGAGGTTGCTGCATACCTGGCAATGAAATGTTCTAATAAAATTCCCTTCCTATAATCATTTAATAGGATAAGACCACAACTCAACTTTGTCACTGCTTCTCTTGCTATGGTCAGGATGCATTTCAATGATCCAGCTAAGGAGAGTAAGAAAATAGCATTTTCTAGATTTCAAGTTAAGATGTTTTCCTTAATAACTTTTTAAACACAGCATGTAGAATATTTTCATTCATCTAAAGTCAGCAGTCATGTTTCCCATGATACTGTATCCATCCTTCTATTCAAGCAAAATATCAGAGAAGGGGTTTCTGGCAAAACTGCAGCATCTGCCGTCACGGTTTTATCTACCAGCTAGTTAACCATGACTAGTAGAAGTACCACATCCTCACATAACTAGTCATGTTAGTTTGAGTTTAAATCTTCAAGAAATCTAGTGTTTCATTTACCCTTTTACTTTTTAAGAATAGTTTCCTGGCCAGGCACGGTGGCTCATGCCTGTAATCCTAGCACTTTCGGAGGCTGAGGCAGGTGGATCACAATGTCAGGAGATGGAGACCAGCTTGGCCAACATGGTGAAACCCTGCCTCTACTAAAAATACAAAAATTAGCCAGGCATGGTGGTGCATTCCTGTAGTCATAGCTACTTGAGAGGCTGAGGCAGGAGAATCGCTTGAACCCGGGAGGCGGAGAGTGCAGTGAGCCGAGACAGTGCCACTACATTCCAGCCTGGGCAACAGAGCAAGACACCATCTCAAATAAATAAATAAATAAATAAATAAATAAATAAATAAATAAAAAATAAATAAAATAATAATAATAAAGTAGTTTCCTGTGACCAAATAACCAAGAAATATTTTCTCTCCCCCTTTCCTGATAGAAAATACATCCTCCTCTTCCTTCCCTGTGGTCCTATCCACCAAACCTACAAGTTTCTTTGCAACTAGGGCTCCAGCTCTGACTGCTCTAGAGATTCAAACCAAATTACCTGCTGGGTATTTTCTTTAGGGTATGCTCTTGATACACCAAACTGAAATTTCCCTCAATATCTGGTCATACTCTTGGGAGTCCTGAATCTGTACTCCTGTATCTGTCTTCTCAGTTTGTGATTCATGAAGCTACTGAAGTCAAAAACCTTAGAGATGATCTTGATCCTTTTTTGTCTTTCTCATTCACTGTCTTTCTCTTGCATTTTAATTATTCACATGGTCTCGTAAATAACCACTTGACTTTCTTCCAAAACCTTCATCCTATTAATAATCTCTAGTGCCTTAACTCAGCCTCATCGTCTCTTCATTTGAATACTATGATAGCTGCTGCACTGATCTTTTGTTGTAGCCAGATGTAGAGAAGGATTTTTCTTGTTCTCTCAGGCCCAGAGCCGAAGTCAAAGGGCATTCCATATTACAAAGTCAAAAAACTACTTGTAATCGGAGCCATTCACCAATTCCAGCTTTTTGCAAGAAACAAGGACAGAACTGGTTCTATCACAAAACACTGCCATTTCCTCTTCTAAATTGTGAGAAAAGAACTGTGGTGGGAGATAGGATAGAAGAGGGGTTTGTCCATGTTTTTCAAAATGCATCCTTCCTCGTAAAAGGCTCTCCCCTCCCTAAATCCAAGTGACGTTGTCTCAAAAGAATAAACCATGTGACTGAAGATGTCCATAAGGAGTAGACTGCTATCACAATTCCAGGATTGTGCCTGCTTCATGTGTGGTTTTGCTAATCTGAGATGGGTACCTGTGTGGACGTAGTGGAAGATGAGCATACAAAACTGGAATAATGCAGCAGGGAAAGAAGAGGCCTCATTGGAGCCTGCTGAGCTCCCACCATTTGACTTGACAAGGACAAACAAATGAGTTTCTCTTGATTCTCTTTTAGTAGACACTGGGTGTGGTGTCTGGGCTGAGGCATCCTCAGAAGCAAGGGGCTGCAGGATGGAGGCTGTTGGGGACACTGGAATGTGACAGGTGGATCTCTTATGCCATATAACTACACATTGGTGAGACTCTGCAGGCTCTTTCAAAAATCTTACATATGGATTCCTCAGGAAAGCCAAAACTATTTACTTATCACCCAGAAGATAAGAATATTTGTCAGTTTTATCAGAGTACCAGAGACAATAAACCAAGCAAGGGTGCTTCTACCTCATCTAATTAAGTGAGAGAAATGAGCTATTTTCTGTTTCCTTAGTCAAATACACTACTGCAGCTGGAGGAGGGGTATCTGGAGGCTAGATAGTGACCACCCCACAACTCAGGTGTCGTCACCTCTATGAATCCTTTCCTCCCCTGATTCCTAAAGCCTCTAATCCAAGGTACTTTGGCCTTCTCGAGGCATATTGCTTTTCAATTATCTGCTTATATTTATCCTTCTGATGAAACTGAAAGCAATAATGAGTTGGATTTATTTCTTAAATTTAAGAATCTAGCCAAATACATAACATTAAATTGGTGTTGGTAAATTTCCTGGGACGGATTACTAACAGAAAAATGCTCTTACCCCAACAAAGAACCTCTTTATGCACAAAAAAAATGAGATCCTACATTGTTTTGAACACCAGAATGATGTTACAGTTTAATTATGTTCAAATAATGTGGTACACAGGTGAAATGAAAGGGAACTAATAATTCTGAATATCCACTATGATTCCACACATTTTACTGGGCTCCTTTTGGTTGCTATTGTTTTCCAAAAATTAGCATTCTCTCAGAGAATTGTAAAATTATTATTGAATTAACCTTATGTCGTCATAAAACAAATAAATTTCTTAGAAAGTTGTTAAAAAAAAAAAATAGGCTTCAAAGACCGGATCCACAATATTTCAGCTATGCAATACTGGGATAACAAACTTCCTGAGTCTCAATTTTCTTTCATAAATAACATGATAAAATATGACTCTTATAGCAGAGCTGTAAGAATAAAAAAGATTTGTAAATTACCTGGTATCTAGTCAACGCTCAATAAATGACAATCATTGGCAGAAGTAGTAGAGATAAGTATCTAGTTGATCTAGATTAGGCTAACATATTGTAGAAGAGTTGAGATTTAAAAAGTTATTCTCTCAGAAAGGGCAAAGGGGATAAATACACAACTCACATTTTAAAAATCCAATTGAAAAATCAACTCTACTTGTTTTCAAATTAATGAAAAATTAATGAACTTTAAATTCTCACATATCAATGTAGACAGTGCTTTAAAAATTTATAATTCTCAATGTTGATAAGTTTATGGGAAGATAGGAATTCATACTTCAAGGAGATTTCAATGATACAACCTCCATGGATAATTAATTAATTAAAAATATTCATACTTTTGAATAGATTTAGATATTCAAAATTCTACTTATAAATATTACCATAAGTAAAGAATTGGTGACCTATACAGAATTAAGAATGTGGATAGTCACAAATGACATTACAAGAGAGAAAAAAGTCAAATATACCCACATCTTCAGAAATAAGAAATTATTCAATGTATCCTAATGCATTCATATAGAGTAGTCCACAAAAATTAAAATTATGTTTTAGAGGAATATTTAAGGTCAGGGAAATGACTATGTATTCTTGTTTAAAAAGAGTATTTTGTAACTCCAGTTGTATAAAAAAGGTGTCTCTATGAATAGAAAAAGACTGGAGGAAAATTGTCAGTATCTGTTATCACAAGGTGGCGTGGAATTGCTTTCAGACACCTCAAGATGTTACCAGGAGGGGCATGGGCCCTGGCTCTGCTCTGGTTGTTGGAGTGATCAGTGTTCTTCACTCAGAAACACCAGTTGTTAGATTACTAGTTCTAAAATCTGCTGTGCAACTGAATCCCACTGAGGGAGTTTTTAATGAAAACTACCCACAAACTCTAGTCCTAGATCTCTTAATCCAATCTCAAGAATTGAGAGCTGAAAATATGTCTTTTTAAAAATATACATTGTCTTAAAATTTTCAAAAAGGGATAGGTAAAACGAGAGAACAATAGCCACCTGTCCTCACTGCTCTTCTCATTCCGTCACTCCCTCTCCCTGTTATAGCTATTAGTCTCAGTTCAACACTATTGCATGCAAATTAAAGTATATTTTCTTTATTAACATAGTTGGAATCATATGTACACTGTTTTATGACCAGCTTTTATTATTTAATAATGTGTTGTGGATATTATTTATTATGTATCAAAGGTTATCTAGCTAGATATCTTATCTTTTAATTTAAAGGGGAAATATGTGCACATAAAACATGACCTTTAAAACAATACCAACAAATAGAATGTAACGTATTCTTATTGTTTAGTTTTCTTGTTAGTTGAATGATTAATATTATAGCAATATAGCCTAGTTTTTGATGATTCAATTTTACAAAGTTAACATTTACCCTCTTTTTTATTCTTTCCTTCCCTCTAGCTCATTTAAAAATGTATAATAATAGAATGTTCATAATTCATTCTGTAATTATAATTAGGTTTTATTTGCATAGTTAATTCTAAAAGTTTTAAATAAAGGCTTTTGTCTTTTCCTCCTTTAATCTTGCTAGGATTTTATACTTTTCTGTTTTTGGTAAAATTATGTTTTCTTATTGTTACTAAGATGCTACTACTGATAGCCAAAGTGTGTGCTAGTTGCCATTTAAAACCGGAAGTCCTATAAATAACTCTAATAATCAAGCAGAGGGAAAAGGTCCTTCCTCTCTTACTAAATGTATGATATCAATAATAAATTTAAGAGCCAATCTCTTTTTCCAAATGAGGTAGTTGGTTCTTTTAAGTCAAAAAGAATAAAGAACACTTAAAATAGGCCACCCCAAAAATGAATGCTTTAAATTCTTTTTTTTTTATATTAAACTGTGCCTGGGAAGATTGTTTCAATACTGTTTTATAATTGGAATTACTTTTTATTTACCTGCAATCTTTGCTCCCCTGTTCTCTTGAAATAACCGAAAACATACCCCTCTTGGAAAAATAAAAATAAAGAGTATGGCTTTTATTTTTATTTATTTTATTTTATTTTGCTATAGAAACCTCTGTGTTTGCCTACACTTTGCAAAGAATAATGACATTTAGCGAACGTGTTGTAAATGAACTGTGGCCGGCAAGCCTCCCTAGCTAGTATTCATCATTTGGCTGGTGTGTGTGAATATTCAAAGCATGGCCAGGAAAGGTAGAAACCTCTGGGATGGTGGCATGGGCTCCTCATAATTTAAAATGAGATGGAGATAAGCAAATCCATTTCCTGGGGACCTTTATAGCTTAAGAGTGAATTATTTCTGTCCATAAAACAGAGAACCTGCTGTGTGATATTTGTAAACAGCAATTTTGTTCTTAAAAACAACATAAACCTTTTATGTGCCTGATGCCCATTTCCTAACTGCTTTTTGTCAAATGTGTCTTACCCACAAATGGATGCTAGGACAGAAAAGATATGCTCTATGCAAATAGTGTTTCCTGGTAGTTGCTATGATTAATCAAATAGGGCCATCTATCTAATAAAGTTACATCTCATGCAGATTCATGGCGCCTGTGTTGCAGCTGTATATGGCTGCTGCTCTTACTGCTGCTGCTGCCACACAGCATGTATTAGCCTCCTGTCTGTGGAATTCCTGTGTGCTTTGTATAATAGATATGACGAGCCTAGGGACTTGCTAACACTTTTTTTTTTTTTTTTACATTTTAGCATCTTGTAGTCAATGGTATCTGCAGGAGTCCATCCAGAGAGGAAGTCGCCATTCCTGTCTAGTCCAGAGATTAAATTGCAGCTCTTTTCCATGTGGTGGAATTAAAGGGGGGAAATGAAGGCTCTCTGAGCTTCAGCTCTTACCAACATTAGATTCCAATCACTATAATGAGAATTATTGAACCAGCAAGGTAGCAGGCTAGCTGTGTACATCTGGTCTGTTCATCTGTTTCTGGAGACTGAGACTTAAAAGGAACCTCAACATAGAATTCCACATGGGTTGGACTGGCTAAAATCTGCTTTTCTTTGCACTTTGTTTGGTTGACCCACTCCTGTTTTCATTAGAAAAAGACCTTCTTTTAACAGTGTACGTTAGCGGAAATATCATAAACTTTAGATTGCAACTCTATCATTTTCTAGATATGCAAGTTGCTTAACCAATGTGAGCCCATACTCCTCGAGCTTTGTTGACATGCCCATCTTTTCATTGTCCTTTAGATCTCTGCTTTGCTGTTGTTTTATTTTCCAGGATGCCTTCCCTAATCCTGAAACATCAAATCAGCATACTCTCCTTTATGGTGCTTTAAAATTGGTTGCTTATGCTTACTTTCACAATCTTGATTATTCCATACTACGTTATATTTGCTAGTTACTTTTTTTGTCTTACCAGTGAGATGGGATGGTGCCCTTGACCCCTTTGCAGGACTTGTGAAGGGGTGGTTCACTTTCTAAAGTAGCAGCTCTAAAACCCCCTGTGGGAGGAGGAGCAGGCAGGTTAGCAAGTAGGTGCAGGAGCCAGGGTGAGAGTGTTTTTGGATGCTGGCAGGAATAAACCCTGTACCAAACCTGTGGCAGCGTCTAGGGGTTGCCCACAGCCCTTGGAGCCCCAGAGGGCATGTGTTATAGTGGGCTCTGTTAGCTTTGCCATCAGTGGGTGGCTAAGTGTTAACTAAATCAGTAGAGGGTCAGGGTGACAGCCTTTTGCACCCACCCGCTTGGTACCACATTCTTGTCCAGCATATAAGAAGAATCGTGTTGCACAAATGAATTGAAGAGTGCTGAATGTGGAAGATTTTAATGAGTGGTGGAAGTGGCTCTCTCAGGATGGGAAGCTGGAAAGGGGGTGGAGTGGGAAGATAGATGGCTGAACTCCTCTCCAACCATAGTCTCTGATGTCCACTGCTGCTTCTCCTCTCGATGTTCAGATGCTTCTTCTCTTCTCTCCTCTGCTGCACTGCTCCATTATTCTGCCCCTCTGCCAGTGGAAGCTGTGGTTTTTATGGATATAGGATGGGGAGCATGGCAGGCCAGGGTGGTTTTGGGAAAGGCAACATTTGGGCAGGAAAACAAGAATGCATATTCTTACTTAGGGTACGGGTCCAGGCTTGAAGGTGGAGCCCACACTTTTCTATCTAGTATTTTCCTGCCTTCTGTCTGTATCACCAATAGTGTGGACCCCTTAAAATTAGGAGCTATATCTTGGTCATGATTTTACCCCTTGTGCCTTGCAAAATAACGAAAACATTTTGGTGATCAATATAGGTTTGTTAAACAAGTGTGTAGTCAACATGAGTATGTACCAAAACACTCAAGTGACAGGAAATTACTAATTTCTTCATTTCCTCCCTATATCCAATTGTACAAGGAGTCATTTCCATATTCTAGGTTTGTCTGGAAATCTGACCTCAGTTCTTCAAAGATGAGGGAAGGATCAAGAAATCCTTTCATGCAGAAAACTCCGTGCTCTCATAGTCCTGAAAAACCAAAGAAGCTCCCATTTCTTTTAAATTTATCAGAGAGGCCACTATCAGAGATGCTGTTTTACTCACATAGGCCATTGAAAGATGTTCTGTTCCACTCTCCTCATGCTGGAAACATGAATAATCTCTGAGTCTCAGTGTCTAAAAACTCCCATGGTATCAATTTTCCTCAAGTTCCTACTTCCCCTGGGGTGCTGTACACCTGTGATGCACAGAGACCTCCTCTAGGAACCCATAACACTCGGTATTCTCAGCTTATAGGAAACCAGCTATCTCCCTCCTAGTTGGGTGGCAACTCTCTTCTCAAATTGCCATATCCAGCAATACAAAGCCCTGGAACAGGTGGGACATAGGGATAATTGCCTTTAGAATGGTTCATGACATACAAAGATATTTATTCATATTTTACCCTCACCCTGATAAGAGAAGCCAGGGGGTCATTGTGGCAAAAGGAGGAAATGTGGGGAGATAACTTTTTCTTAGAATTATAACAATGAGAAGGAAACAAAATTTAGATTTCAAAAAATTATTTTGCCAAGGATAAATGAGCTAGTTTGTTAATCTATGAAATTGAAATGAAATGCCCCACATAATAAAGTTATCATGAGGATTAAATATAATAGATATATTCTCTTTTCACCTTTTCAAAGCATCTAGCACAGTATATGGCATTCTAATTGTGTACAATATGTGTTTGACTATGCTGCAGCCCTCGCCACACTGCATTTGTATGCATTGTACCAGATACTTGCCATGTTCATCAAACATCAATTAATAAGATCAAGGTCCCTGAAGCTTGTAGTTCTTCCTAGGACTCAGTTTTAATCATTTGCTGCCTAAATTTCTCTAAGTTTCTAGGGTGTTTCTTTTACAGCATTAATATTGTTACAATACCAGTGACAATCTGGTGGTATTGAACATAAATGGAGTGGTCACTGTA
Source organism: Chlorocebus sabaeus (assembly GCF_047675955.1). Taxonomy (NCBI): domain Eukaryota; kingdom Metazoa; phylum Chordata; class Mammalia; order Primates; family Cercopithecidae; genus Chlorocebus; species Chlorocebus sabaeus. The sequence continues at coordinate 77,905,291 of NC_132904.1, read as the reverse complement.
TAGCAGATCTTTGATCTTTGACAGCTTGGTCTTCAACTCCATATAGACTTGAGTTCTCATTGTTTTTTAGAGTTGTAATATTTGACAACCCACTAACCTCTCTAAAATTTTATTTCCTTACCTTTAAGATGAGAATAATGATAGTAATTACTTTATAGTCATAATGATTGCATAAGACAATGAATGTACAGCTTTTAGTACATTGTCATGAATGTAATATTAAACAATATTAATAATTATTGTCAATAAAATAAAAAGTCATTACCTTTCTTATGAAGATAACCCAGTTAATTTGTATATCACCTTATAATGTTCTATCTTTTTCACTTATATAAGAGTACAACTGGCTGGGTGTGTTGGCTTATGCCTGTAATCACAGCACTTTGGGAGGCCTAGCTGGGTGGATCACTTGAGGTCAGGAGTTCAAGACTAGCCTGACCAACATGGTGAAACCCCATCTCTACTAAAAATATTTTAAAAATAGCCAAATTTGATGGTAGGTACCTGTAATCCCAGCTACTTGGGAGGCTGAGGCAGGAGAATTGCTTGAATCTGGGAAGTGGAGGTTGCAGTGAGCCAAGATCATGCCACTGCACTCCAGCCTAGCAACAGAGTAAGGCTTGTCTCGAAAAAAAAAAAAAAAAAAAAAAAGAAGAATAAAAGAGGAGTACAACTGTATATAAGAGGAAGTTAAATATTTATCTATGTAATTATCTACCTAGTTTTCCCAGGCGCAGGCACTGACTACCCACTGTGGTACAAGGTTGTTGCCCAGCTAGAAAGTTATCTTCTGTTCTTAAGAAATTTCTAGTAAACAAAAGGAAATAGTCAAGTCATGATAATATATTGAAACAACTATCATTTATTCGTTCATTTAAGAAGCATTTATTGAGTGACAGCTTTCCGGCAAGTGTGATTCTAGGCCAGAATGAGGCCCAGTTTTGAGAATACAGAAAAAGAAAGGCCGTAGGACGTGAACCAATAAGAAAAGGCTTCCCGGTGGTAGGAATCTTTGATCTAAATCTTGAGAAATTTGTAGTCTGTAAAGAGAATGCGAAGTGAGTTCTAGATAAACAGAAAAAAGTAAAAATTCAAAGACTGAAAGACTGTAGTGAATACAAGGAGCCCAGAGTGGTGGGACTTGCTAAAGATAAGCAGATAGAGAGTTGTGGAACCAGATACTTAAAAGGTTGATAAGATGCCAGGGAGGATGAGCTTTATTCTAAAACAAAGGAGAGCCCCTCAAAGATACACATGACTTAGGGATTTGTCTCATTTCAAAGAAATGTGCTCTAATATTCTTCCAAACCCTTCTTAGAATTATTCTTCTAAACCCTTAGAAGAATATTAGAGCACATTCCTTTTATTCCTTCAGCTTGAAAAGCTATCATCATAGCAGTAGCTACTTAGTCTTTGAGAGAGCAACAGAGACAGCCTGTTGAAGCTGAGAGTCAGGAATAGCTCAACAGAAATTAGTAACTTGTTCCCTATGCCATACATAAGGGGTTATGATTGGTTCAAAACTTGGGAGACATCTGAACGATTTCCATATCACAAAATAAAATGTAATTGGAAAGAAATGAAGGAAAGTTATATGTTAAGTGCCTACTATATACAAGGCATTATAAATACTTTATACTTATTTTTATCACTTAATCCCCAATGACCCTTGGAGTGTTATAAAAAGTTGTCTTAAAGACTCTGATGATAGCAAGCAAACTGAAAAATTGGTATTTGCCCAGGACCACACAGACAACAGAAAGGGAAACCACAGGTAAACAGAGGCCTGTCTGGATCCAATATTCATCCTCTTCCTTTCCACCACAAAACCTCTCCATAACAAATGACATGAACATTCCCAGCAAATACTCTTGTTATCTTGCCACTGGAAATTCCTCTGATTTTAGGGAAAAAGTTGATAAAGACTGAAGAAGAAAATAGTGTGGCAAAGAGGTATGGATGAAGACACATGCCTCTGAAGAGGCAGAATTAGTTCAACCATTGTGGAAGAGAGTGTGGTGATTCCTCTAAGATCTGGAGGCAGAAATATCATTTGGCCCAGCAATCCTATTACTGGATATATACCCAAAGGAATATAAATCATTCTATTATAAAGATATATGCACGTGTATGTTCATTGCAGCAGTATTCACAATAGCAAAGACACAATATCAACCCAAATGACCATCAATAATAGACTAGATAAAGAAAGTATAAATGCACACCATGGAATACTATGCAGCCATGAAAAGGAAGTAGATCATGTCCTTTGCAGGGACATAGATGGAGCTGGAAGCCGTTATCTTCAGCAAACTAACACAGGAACAACAACAACAACAAAAACAAAAACAAAACACTGCATGTTCTCACTTGTAAGTGGGAGCTGAACGATGAGAACACATGGACACATGGATGAGGGGAGCACCACACACTATGGTCTGTTGGGGGGCAGCAGAGGGAGAGTATCGGGAAGAATAGCTAATGCATGCTGGGCTTAATACAAAGGTGATGGGTTGATCTGTGCAGCAAACCACAATGGCACATTTTTACCTATGCAACAAATCTACACATCCTGCACATGTACCCTAGAACTTAAAAGTTGAAGGAAAAAAAAATAAGTAAGGCAAACTAAAGAGAGAGAGAAAGAGAGGAGAAAAAAAGAAACTGTCCCTGTAGCAGTCTTCAGGTACACTGTGACTGTTTGTTGCAGAGATTGCTTGCCAGACACCATCTCACAGACTCACCAAGGAAAGATAAATATATAATGATTGATTTTAAGGGGAGCAGAATGGCGCAGACCAAGTAGGTTGCTGTATCTGAATCTCATTGTTGGTTATGAGAAGCATGCAATTGAATAAATAGTTCTCATTATCCAGAAGAAGAAAGCACTCAGAGCGTGTCCAAGCAATGACTCAAAATTTCCTTAGAGCTTAAACAAGGGTCACAAAAGACATATTAATTAACCATATTAACTGATTTTGTTGTGAAGTTGGGGCATAAGTAAATCAAAATTAAATAATATGTCTTCAATTTGATTTAATTTTAGAGCTGTATAGAGTACAGAATAGAAAATTAGATAACAGGAAGTTATATGTTTTCTTGCTTTCAAAGGACTCTCTTTTTCCAATTCCCACCAAATACTGTTTCTGTGGCTTTCCTGAGCTTTGTCAGCATCCATTTGCCATTAAGAAGCTTTACTTTTTCATGTGAGAGAGTCTGTCATTTTTCATTTTCATCAGGTATCATTTTGCACTCCCACTTGACGTGGGGCACTTTGTCCCATTTCTGCAAAGCAGCTTAAGTGGAGGCCCAGCCTGCCATTGCAGGGTCATTTTTCTTGATTGCTGGCAGATTGGATTAAACTGAAAGCAAGAGGTACTTTAGTTAGCCTTAATTAGGGCCTGCAGTACATATGTTCTGTTCCAGATGAGACAACTTGATGAAAAACGCAGCAGGAAGTCATTAGAAAACAAGTAAATAAGGCATTGTTAGAGATGGGGGATGGGGGAAGGGGGTGAAACACTTGGGAAACAGATTTCCTTTCTTTTCAACTTGAAAGAGGCAAATAATTATTGTGAAGAATTTGTGAACCTTATCTGCACAGTTTCTAACAGCTACTTGTCACTTGTCTACTTTTGTTTACAGGTTAAAAAAAAGTTCACGTGTAATTAGTTTTTTTTTTTTTTTTTCCTTTTTTCAAACTATAACAAATCATGGCAGTGTTTATTTTGTAAATCTGGATGTCTTATAAAATAATTATAGCTACCATTTATTCAGTACTTAATATGTGCCAAGCTGTGTTTTAGAATGGGACTTTACAATATTTTCTCATGTAGTTCTCATAAATACATTGCAAGAGATCAATATTGTAGCATTTTGCTCCTTAGTTCAGCTAAAACAGGGTTCTTGTTACACAACCAGGAAAACTTAGGTACATGGACATATTGAAGGGTGAGTATAGCAGGATTCTACTGGGTGCAAAGAGAAAAAAAAACAAAAACAAAAACAAAAAACCCCCAAAAACTCAGCAAAGTGAGGTGGGTCCTGCTAACAGGCCTCCCACCTCACAGATTAAATCCCAGGCCACCACACAGGAACTGAAGAGGCCAGGCTCCTCCCCTTCCTCGTGCACCCCGCCCCCCTCCACCCGCCGTGCACGTGTGGGCATGCTCAGACAAAGCCCTGGACAGGTTCCCTCATCTGCACAAAAGCGTCTGATGTAGACACTTGTGAGTCAGGTCAAGAGATTCTCCAGGGACCCCTTTTTATCTGCCTAGGCATTTGGCTGTCTCATTCCTTTCTTTAAAGAAGTACATTGGGCTGCCATTAAGAAAAAGGTAAGGATAAGTATGAAGACCACTTTTAATACCTTCCTGCTGACAAGAGGTCCTGTTTTGGGAAAACAGAAGTCAAATCTCCCTAAGAGGCCTATCTAAGGGTCCCGGGCAAAAGGGGCCATTGTCTAAGGCTCCAGTTATATAACCATTCGGAGTTTCATGGCCTAAAGGCAAGAAGAGAGAAACCAAGTTATTAGAAATCATGTATCAAAACGAAAGAAGTGGAGCGTAAGGACAGCTCAAAAATTCCAAGGCCTTTTACCAGTTTGCATAGAGAGAGGGAGGCCAAAAACCTCGAACTGATAAAAGAAACTTTTACCCTTTTGCTGGCCTGTCAGGCTTCTGGGTTCCCTTCCGCTGAGTCCAATCCTAAACCAACTAGTCTAAGGTTTGGGAAATTAACTCTTCCCAGTTTGGAGGATGCATCTGACAAAAGTGTCCCATAGTATGGAGACAGAATTACCTATCGGTGAAGAGAGGACAGAGGAGGAAAAAGGAAAAAAAGAAGTCTTTTTTTATTTTTCCCCAGAGGAGTCCCAGGGGTTCAGGATGCATTCAAAGGGGTACAGACAAGACGAATGGTTACTCATCTTGAAACAGGGGAGCAGACATCCCTGGTTCCTTTCTCTTCCTAGCAAATACCCAGGGTATGAGAGGGAGGGAAAGTGAGGCATTCCTCTTTCTTTCCTCCGTCCTGTATCCCTGAGTCCCAGCTTTCACCCACATTAACATGGGAGCATAGGAGGTGGGAATATCCACTCTTACCCACATACACCCTATCTCCCCTGCTGTCAGTAGCTTTTGAATTTCCTAGACCTCATTTATGCCATGGATACTAGCATGACCTTTATCCATGAAATGGGAAACTTGGCTTAATCGGCAGGAATTAGTCATGCTGAAATGCACTGTGCCTTTTAACTTTCATTATCGTCTGCCTCTGCATCCCTCACATCCAGTTTTCTTTCCTAGGGGTTTGACATGAAGCTTGGAATTGAGTTTGTGACAAAAATGTGTCTTGCCAGGCAGGCAGGGTTGGGGTATTTCATGGACCCCTTATCATAAGCTGAATGCTAAGGTGAAGCTGTAGAATTGAGTCCTCCTTCAACAAGAGAGAGAAAAGAATGTCTTGTGACATGCCCAGGTAACTGGTGCCTATAGTTATGCTTGCTAAGATTTGAGTGCATGCGGCTTGGCTTTGATTGGTCCCTGTTGTCTTACTCTCCCAAAAAGGAAACCTCTGGGTGATAGACATCCTATTTATTACCATCACCTGGCAAGATTTGCAGGATAATTGCTCAGAACTAGAATATTGATCTAGAGGTTTACATTACCCATCGCATTTTGTTTTGTCGTTGCCGCAGTTGGAGATTGCTGGTTGGTTCACAGGAACAAGCAAAGTTAGTCTAAAATGTAGACGAAAACTTAAAAACACCTAATGAGTCTCGAATCTAATGATGATAAGTTTTGAAACCTAATTTCTCTCTCTCTAGTCCTAATTTCTATTAAAAATAAATCATGATAGGGCTGTGTTCTTTACAAAATAGACTTTAGTCTTATACTCGGCCTGATTATTTGCTTAAAGTGCAGCAAGAATAATTCTTTCTACATAGGACTTTTAGATTGGCTTTGATGGAACTTTGTTCTACAAGGAATCTCAGATAAGATCTTTTAAAGCTGAACCCAGCCATAGGTTTGTACCCTGAAATACCTGTGAGTTGGATAAACTCTCTTCTTGAGGTTCCAAGAACGTGTGGTTCTAAAGATCAAAAACAAAGAGATTTAGAGAAGCTGAGTGTTTTGCCCTAAGTCACCAAGCTAACTCAGGTAGCAGAACTCAGGTTTCAGCGTAGGTCTTGCATTTTGTTTTGGTTGCTCAAGACCACAGAAGTGTGAGAGGAAACTAGCTGTGGGTGCTGTGCCTGGGAGTGCCTCTACCATTCACAGATTTCTTACTTTTGAATTATTTCTTTCCTATAAGAATTTATAATAGGCACCTGCAATCCCAAGACTTTGGGAGGCAGAGATGGGTGAATCACCTGAGGTCAGGAGTTCAAGACTAGCCTGGCCAACATGGTGAAACCTCATCTGTACTAAAAATACAAAAATTAGCTAAGCATAGTGGCACATGCCTGTAATCCCAGCTCCTTGGGCGTCTAAGGCAAGAGAGTCGCTTGAACCCAGGAGGTGGAAGTTGCAGTGAGCCGAAATTGCGCCACTGCACTCCAGCCTGGACAATAGAGTGAGACTTTGTCTCAAAACAAAAAGAAAAAAAAAAAAAACAGAGAGAATTTGTAATAGGCACTGACAGTAGGTATTTGGGAAATATGCCACGTTTAACAGTTCTTATGTATAAGTAGCCAAACAAGTGAAGCAAAGATGGTTTCAAGATTTTTTAATGTACTCCCTTAATAGCAGTGTCAATGAGCTTACCCCATTGACCCAGATTTCTCATGAACCAGGACATTCAAGTTTGCATCAGAATAGTAGAGCCATTAAGATGCTTCTGGATGGATGGATGGATAGGTGGATGTGTGTTTATATATTTGTATATATGATCATGAATCACTTAAAGATTTGACTATGAGAAATATATTATTTGGTGGTTTCATTGGGCTACAAATATCACGGTGTATACATACACAAACCTAGATGGTTAGGTTTAGCCTACTACACACCTAGGCTTATGATATAGCCTATTGCTCCTAGGCTACAAAGCTATAAAGCATGTTACTCTACTGAAACTGTAGGCAATTACACTACAATAGTAAGTATTTGTGTATGTAAACAGAAAATTACAGTAAAAATGCTTTATAATCTTATGGGCCACCATCTTATATCAAATCCATCTTTGACCAAAATGTCATTATAGAGTGAATGACTGTATATATATATCTGTGTATATATACTCATACATAGCTCTGTCCTCATCTCTATGTATGTATGCATGCATGCTTATGTATATATACATTCACACACATATACACACATACTAATACATATAACAGATACATTATAGGTATTTGAAATATGCGCTTGTGGAAGTTGGCTACACAATGTATGCAATACCACTGTCTTTTTGTTGCCATTTAAAGTCGACATGGTAGACAATTCAAATAGAATATGCACATGAAGTATTGGAAGCAGAAGCAACTGGAAACTTCAAAGTTGAACTGGAACTTCTAGATTTCTTACCACCTCCAAACTCCAATTTTAATGCTGGGGGTATTCTGCAAAAGAAACTTGTTGATGTCCTTCATCACAGAGCATAATATGCACCTGGTCCAGGAATCAAAGATGCTGAATGAAGAAATGCAATAGAAAGTTGAGTTTCATTAGGCCTAGCTATTGCCTCACAACACCAAGGTTAAATCTGCTAGCATATAGCTCATAGATATGTGAGCTTCACCAGGACCTTGTGTCCTGTACTGACCTTTTAAGGGTAAAACTAAGATGCTTGCTGCTTCTCTCCTTTCTTCCCAGTCGCCTGTAAAATGTGTCCAAACTAAGCAGGAACCATGCATGGAAGGAGAAAATTCTGGGAAGTACAGTTCTAGCTCAGCAAAAATGACATAACATGAATCTTCCATGCCATTGTTAATGGCAAAATCCATTTTATAGCCATTATTTATTATAACTGTATTGTATTCCAAAGATTCCAAATCAATCATAGGACCTGAAAAGCTGTATTTTTACAAAAATCTCTAATGGTCCTCATGCTAATCCAGATTTGAGATCCAGAGCTACATAGGGTGACCTTGAGAATCCATACTCCATACATTAAAGCTGCCCATTGCATCAGTACTTAGCATTTTGCCTGGATATATAGGCATTCTGAGAAATAAGTAACGAAATAAATATATTATAAATGTTCACCATTTCTGATGCTCAGAATTTTTACTGCTCAGGATCTTTACAAGTCAGTCAATGTTCTTAACATCTCTATGCAAAATATTTGGCTGTGTTAGGCAGGCAATGGCTTTGATTTAAAAAAATCAAAGCAAGTAAATATACAAAATAATTTTTAAAACCCTTCCCTATGATGTGCAGATTCCTGGAATTGGGAATAGAATATCCGATGGTTCACTGTGCTGCATAATAATTTCTAATGTGCACTTGTCCATAGTGAAGAATTTTCATTGCTCTTAGAGAGCAAGCACGTGGCCTCCTGGGGTAGAGCTTGGATTTGAAGTCACTTAGACCTGGAACTGTGTGCAGACTCTCTCACTTACTGGCTGTTGACCTAAGGGAGTTATTAAGTTCTGAGCTCTTCTTTGCTTATTTGAGATTCAGATGGAGACATTTGTATGTATTTACTTCCAAGGATTATTTTGACGATTATAGCAAACAATGTATAAGCAAACTCTTGTAGCAATTATGACACCTTCTGGAAAGAGAAAATGTTGGTTACTTCCCTTCTATCACAGTGTTTTGATTCTTAATAATTATACTGATTATTTGATGACTGTGGTGTGAGAACACATGACTGAAAGAGTAAACAATGATATCAAAATACCCAAAGTGTTTAGAGTCAGCCTTTTTCTTTAAATTTGTTGTATTATCTCAGAAAATATTATGAAGTAAATGAAAAATGAACTATAAAGTCAGAAAAAAATGCTGTGGATTTCAGCTCTACCAACTGCTCACTATATGGCCTTGACTACATTATTACCTTCTTGTATGCCAATATTCCATGGTTAACATGGCTTAACAGTGTGGCACATACAGAATGATTTTAAGTATTATGTGAATTAAGACGCAAAACATCTAATTAAATACATGGAACATTGTGGGTACTATTGTCTTTTCCTGTTTTTAAAATGTTATCCATCTGTAGCATTAACATGCTGGCAATTTATTTATTGCTCTTAAAATTGAGAAGCCATGAATTAAGATATGGAGTCCTCACTCACAGATAAGTATGTGGACAGGTTAATAATGATGGGCTAAAATGTATTATTTGAAAAATTATGCCTCCAAAATTTAAAGATTGAATAAAGACCATTGCCATCTGTTTATAAGACTTTCTTAGATAGTTAACTGGTAAAACACACAGCACCGTAGGAGACATGAAGGGAGGTTGTGTATAGCACCGGAGTATATGCAAAGTCAGTAAACAGGAACCAAAGCTAACTTTATCCTAGTTAATGGGTGCAGTTAGGACTGGGACAAGGAAGCACCTTGTATATGGAATGTGTATTCTCTGAACACAAATTATATACTTGACCTTGGGATAGGTTTAGATGCTTCAAAGATATGCAACACAAAGTTCCTGCATTTAGGGTTCTAAAGTTCAATGTGCAATTTATAAATAAATAATTTCAAAGCTATGCAAAAAGTGATAAGGTTCAGGTAAACATAGTTTAAACTTGATGTCATCGATAATATATATCTTTATTATACTATGGTTCCAGTATTAAGTAATTGAAATATGATGAACATTTTGGTCTTTCCTCTCAAGGAGATTGTAATTTCCAACTCAAGGAATTGTTGAAATAATTAAATATAAGCCCAAAATATTGACAATTCTAAGTCAAAAGAGAAAAATATTTTAAGGAGAGTTCAGATCAAAAACCTTAAAAGGAGGCAGAAAACATTTCCTATTTAGGATCATTGAGATTATCTTCTTATTAAAGAAGTTGAGGGATGACTTAAAGAAAGAAATGATATTTGAGTTCAGTCTGAAAAGGTTGAGATAATTTTTGACAGGTGAAGAATAGAGTAAGAGACTAAGGAGTGGCTAGGTGGTAAAAGTGGAGAGAACACGTTTTGGATTGGAGCATAGAAGCAGAATGATTTAGTGCATATATTAAGGTGAACTATAGAAAACGGTCATTGTGGTGGACAAAGATGGTCTAATTTTGGTAATTTCATATGGTTCAACCTTATATAAAATATAACATACATCCCAATTGGTTTGCCGTGAATGTGTGTCACAAGAAGTGTAGAGTTCTTACACATTTAAAGGTCTCTTTTGACTCTTCTGTATTTGTATGCTCTGAAGTGATGCAAAGAATTCCAGCTTCAAAGTCAGACAGGCAATAGATTTGAATCGTGATTCTATAAACTACCTTGGTCAAATCGCTTAATGCCCCTAAACTCAGTTTATTTAATTACAAAATGGGAATCATAGCACTAAATTCACAGTTTGTGGAGATTAAATGAGACAATCACATATAAAATTTCTACCCATGTCTAACATAAAATCGGTCTTCAGAAAATGTTAGCTGTAGCATTGTAGCTGAAGTTCCAATCTTAATTGAAAAAGTTTTTGACAGAAAAATTGAACAAGTCTCTAGGAAAACATCTGTAGTTCCTTCTCTTGCCCATTTCTTTTCTTCCCTTCCTCCCCAGCCCTGATGCTTCTCCAACAGTAGGCTCTCTCTCCACCAGCTGTTTGGGGATTTTAAATTCCAGGAAGCCCTGTTGCTGACATATGTTTGAATTTCTTCCTTTCTATTTAACCTTCTTGGTAGAAAATTAACAAGTTCAACTTCCTCCTTTAAGTTGCCAAACATTTTACACTTGGAATTGACTGTTGTAAAATGTGCATGGATAGTGGTTGTTTCTTTGGCACAGTCATTATTTATGCAATTATTTACAGTACACACATTAACAATTCATTTTCTGTTGCAACTGTAGAAATAACTCATGAAGGTGAGTAGAAACCACCTGGGATTTTCATAACATGTTTCTTTCCGAGTTGTGCAATTATGTACTACAAATGAGATTAGTACTGGGGGAAGAGATAGATGCCTGCACCTTTGGTGCAACACCATCTAGAAAAGTTTAACTTTGCTGTTTGTCATATGACTTTACAGTTAATAAGCCCTTCCGTACACATGCTGTGTTTCAGCATACACAGGTCTTTCTTATGCATTACCCTATTTGAAGTATCAAATTGAAAGAACAATTTAAATGTAAGAAGAATGACTGATAACAATTTCACTTTCCAGGTAGGTAAACTGGAACTCAGCAACATTGAATGGTCTGCTTAAGGCAACATTGCTAGTAAGTAGTGGAACCTTTATTCTAGAATATTATTTCACATGAAATACACCTTTCTCCTGACTCCCAACTTTAGATATGCATATATAGATTATCTCTCCATATATAAAAAAAATGTAATACACAGAACCCCAAAAATGCCTACCATCCAGTCTCATAGTATTTTATTTCGTTGTTTAATTCTGTCTCAGTTCAGGTCAGGGCCTCTTTCAATGAAAAATAGGTAGCTGACATGTCTGTGTTTATTACTTGTGTTCCTAAGCAGAGATGAAGCTTTTCAGTTTGGCTGTTTTTCATACTGGAGGGAGGCAACCAGATGATTCACTGTATCATGACTTTATGGAAATGTATGTGGGGTGAAACAAGTATTGTTTGTAGGCAAAAATGTAATCTGTATGTTTTCTAGGCCTCTTTCTTTACCTCTTGTTACAGTGTTTCTTAGATTGTCTCTCCACTACCAAGAGACATGTAGTCTGAGCTTGGCCAAAGTCTTATTTTTTGTTCCAGTTGGTTGTGTCTTCTTTTGGAACCATCACCCAAAGTTATGCCTAATCAATCCTTCCTCTTTTTCTTATCAAAACTTAACTATGAAAACTAAGCTGTGGTCTGGCAACTTTTGAGTAGTTACCATGGATCATAGCAATCTTTATTTGCTAATAAAATCTAGGGATACTTTTTCTAAATATTTGTTTGGAATTCCACAATAATCACTATAGTTAAGACTTCTTACAATTTTTGGTGTCTGAAATTTTTACCATCTACCTATTTTTAGGTTCCAGGCTAAGAAGACTATGTTTTTCAGGACTATCTTCTTAAAGACAAAAGCCAGATGAGAAATGAAGTGTTAGTGACATTAGTAAAGTTTGCAACTACATAAGGTTTATATTTGGAAGGCTAAGTAACACTTTCTCATCTTCCTTCCTTGAATCTAATAGGTCTGAGATATGGTATACACTCAAATCCTCTTACCAGTGATAATTATATTAGCAAACATTTACTGAGAGCACTCTACGGACCAGACACTGTTCATATCACTTTGTATTTATTACCTCATTTAATCTACACTGCCAGGTAGTCAACATTGGGACTGGTACCGCCAGGCTATTAAGCTTACCTATTTGCAAATTGAAGAAATTGCTGAGCATTCGTGTGGTCATACAACAAGAAGGCAAGTCCCGTCTGGGGTTTGTGTATCACAGGGGAGAGAAAAGGTATGAGAAAGCCCACTATGTCTGGATGCAGAGTGAGAGTTATAAAGTATTGTCAGGTCCTTGTGAGGCAACATCATCGGCTCTGCTAATCAAAGGAGATTCATGAGTATTTCAATTTCTGACAAATATAGATAGCAACACTTTCACTTGAGGTTGCTGGACAGACATGAACTAGCAAGACAAGAGTCAGGAGAGGCCCACTGCAAAGGACTGTCGAGAAGGCAAATATTAGCAAATATTAAAATAAAAAGATCCCTCCATTAAAAACTCATGATTTTTACAATTAGGCAATTTAGTGGGTACTCCTAGGAAAAAAAAAAAAAAAACATGATAATGATAAAGTTTTGAGGGTTCAGTTACATGACTACTAGCCGTTGTGATCAGCTAACAGAGAAGATGGTTAGAGATAGTAGCAAGGTCCTAGTGAACCTCATAACTTTGTTTCATTTCCATCATATTGCTTGGAGACGAGAAGGTCTCCTTTTTTTATAGATGAGAAACATGACTCTGGAGAAGGCTGCACAACTATTAACTTAAGTCCTGGCTATCAAAGGTTTATCATGACAAAGCATGGAATTAGATTGCTGCCCTTTAAAATAAGGCCCACTTTATGTAAAAGAAAATGAAGCAGTGGCTCAGACATTTATTTATCTCAATGTAATGCACTAAATTACCTCCAAAATTTCTAAAACAGCTGGTGGGTTATAACGTAATTTTGTTAAGCTAAGGACTAAAGTCAAGGCAAATTGGATTTTCCAAAGGTGATTCTTTCCTTCAAAATTCACCATTAATTGGTTTCCTGATACCGAAAGTACAGAAAGATACTAACTCTTCTAAATATATGCAGATCTCTCTATATTTACTTTAAAATATAAATAATAAACTGTAAGTCTCTATGAATTATCTATGCTTACATGATTTATTTTGTTGTAGAAAGCATTGATATATAGCTAGCTTAGAAAATAGCGACAGTTCACAAGTTGTAGCTATTGTTAGTTACAACCAATGTAAATGAACTTAAATAAATTTGCCTAAAAATTATTTTTTCCTGCAAGAAATTGTTTCCCTTATACAATACCTACAACATCTGGGATTTGAAATAGTTATTACTAATGTTGTTTCCATGCTGTTGCTCCTTATACCAACCCTGGAGGGAAAAATAGTTCCTCTAACAGTGACTGAGTCTAACTGAAATAGAAAGTTCAATTTCTTCCACAAATGTTCTTGACAATTTTTGCTTGCCAGAACTAGCTTTAAAAAAAGAAATAAATAAAGAGTAGAGACTTATCTGTAATCTCCTTAGTGGCCTCTTTCTAAGTCTTTTTTTTATTAAGGGTTTGTAAACTTTTTGTTTTATTCTTTTTAAATTTTCTTCTAGCAAAAGAAAAATTTTACATGAAGTGTATTCACATAAAAGTATAAAAGCCAAAAAAGCAGTACTAATATGGAGATGCATTTATTCCCAAATTTTACATTACTAAAATTTGAATTTGTCTTAGTAATGAAGGCACGTCATAGTTAAATTGACAGTGTTTTATAAAAATTTTTTTATTATTGCAAAAAATAATGGTTCCTTTTAGGACATCTAAAAGTAGTCGAAATATGCTAACAGCTAACATTTCTGGGGATAGTTCAGAAAATTAGAATACATTGTTAGGAAAATATTTTAACTCAAATGAAGAACTTTTACTTGCTATTTATCGTATGATCTGTCGTATGTTCATTTCATCCGCATTCATACATTCAATATCTTCTAAGTCACTATCAAGAAAAATACACACACATTTATGGAAAGTTCTTCTCCTTAGAGACTTATGGGGCCTTGAAGGAGAGTTAAACACATAATTACAATAAATTGTAATAAACTAGTTTCAAAGGCTATAGGAAGAGAAGTGGTGAAGTTATTCTTCGAAATGATCTACTGACTTAATGTTCCTGAAATGTTTCAGCTTTGGTATGTAGTTGAGTGTAATCCAGAGGGTTAGTGATTTAAAAAATACATATATTATACACCCGGTAGAGATATAGTTAAGAAAAACACCTGAGTCAATTTACGTTCACATTTAAATCAAAATCGCTAATATTTTCAGGAAAAAAGTATCCATTGAAAGCTACACAACTTGCTAATTGTGCTCTCTTTTTCAGTTGCACCCATTCTTTATTTTCATTACCAAGGTCACTTAAGATTCACTGTCTATTGATCAACAAATCAGGAGAATATAGTAAAAATAGAAAATAAGTGAAACTGTAATCAATTGTAGCATTTAGGGCATGCTGTTGACTTTTTTAATTCATTAATTAAGGAATACTCACTATTGAATTATAGTACTAGTCAGTTTGCCAAGATGGTTCATTAAAGTCCAAATTTTATTATGTATTACATGCTTTATGCTTTTTACACAAACTTATTATACTGCTCAGAGAAGGTGATCTCTGAAAGCACATTAGACTAATGTTCCTGAAACACTGGCTAATGTAAGTTTTATTGGATTGCGGTAACCTGAAAAGGTCACCTAATGATTTGTTCCAATAATGATTTACTAAAAGGATAATATAATTAATGAGTTGTTGTTAAATGGTTGACCTTGAGATACCTTGTCATTTGTTGAGATGTGTAAATATCATATTAATACAAAGAAAGAACAGAGAAACAATCTTTCAATAACATTTTTCCAAATTTTACCTAGATTAGGTAGGTATGGTGATAACAGCTAACATTTATTGAGTGCTTACTATGTGTCAAGTACTATGCTAATAAGCATTTTCATTCATCAACATATTTTATTCCCACAAAAACTCTAGATGATTATTCTGATTTTTAGATGAAGAAAACTCTAGATTATTATCATTCTGATTTTTAGATGAAGAATTAGGGATTTAGATAGGGCAAGTAATTTATCCAAAGTCATTCAGCTACTTAGGCAAAGTTCAAGTTTGAACCAAGTTATCTCTGGTTACAGAGCTCTCATACTACATTGAATATTTATCTGGATTCTTCAGAGGAAGTAATCATTTATGAATTGAAATACTATTGATGAGATTTGAACTCTCCCTTCCTTCCAGCAATTTAAGAAGTTAGCTAATTATATTTTGAAGCAGTGACATTGTAAATGATTACGATTTTCGAAGCCAACTATACCAGTTTAAATCCTAGTTCTACAACTCGCTGCCACATAGCTTTGAACCAGTTCTTTAACCTCATCAAGCTTTATATCCCCCTTTGGTAAGTATGATACCTATCTGAGTCTTGTTTGATGATGAGAAAATACATAAATATGCTTATGAGAAAACTTTGTATCACTCTACTCATTTAGAGGTTGAAAGGGGTTTAT
Organism: Chlorocebus sabaeus; assembly: GCF_047675955.1. Classification (NCBI taxonomy): domain Eukaryota; kingdom Metazoa; phylum Chordata; class Mammalia; order Primates; family Cercopithecidae; genus Chlorocebus; species Chlorocebus sabaeus. The sequence goes on along the minus strand of NC_132904.1, from coordinate 77,889,406 downwards.
TCAATGCAGTTTCCACATGCAGTGTTATAAAATAGGAGTGAAAGCTTATACTTTGAAACTTTAATACCTACCATTTACTTATCTATCTATCTATCTATCTATCTATCTATCTATTCATTTTCCTAGATAAATTAGATTTGCCTTTATTATTCAAACCTATCCAGGAAGGTAAAACTCTACTCTGTTGATCTCGAAAATAGTATAGATAATACCTTATCAACGGGAACTTATTTTCAAGCAAGAATGTGAACATCCTGCATAAATTATGCCTTGCAATATTAGTTTCATCAATAAGCACATGCACACATACAGAATGCTTCCTTTCTGCCTTAGATTGAGTTCGCTCAGAAAACAGATGCTCAGTTGTCTAGAGATTTACTTGTAGCACAAAGTTGGTTTTCATGGAGGGGGGTTCACAAAGTGGGTGGAAAGGTGCTTTTTAGGAATAGCACCTTGAAGGAATGTAAGGTAAGTAAGGGCAGTGGGACTGGGCGGAGGGAGAAGTTGCTGCAGATGCCTCACCAAGTTATGGGTAGAATTCTAGAGCTGGTCTAGTCCTTAAGAGTAACTGAAATTAAGGCAGAGAGACCTGGATTTTGTTAATATTTCACTGGTATAACACTTCATCCACCAGTATTAGTTTGAGGCTGCCCTGCCCCACCCCACCATCACATACATCAAGAGGGAGCATAATCTTGATTTAGGTACATCTGTCTCCCCAAGAGCAATTCCCAAGGAGGAATTGCTTTGAGCCATCAGCAGCCACCCACCCCAGCAGGTGGGGCAACAAGAGCCATATTCCCAAAAGGCAGCTCTGGATACCACACCATAGTATCTACAATAGAGTACAACAGGGTTAATAATGTTAATAAAATACCTCAATCATGGTAGCTACCCATACTCTAACATATCAAACACAACAGCATTCAATGGTAGAAATTTATATGACCACAAAAAACCTGATAGTCTGAATTGCATAACTGTAAAATATATGTTTGGTTATGCATAATCAATAAGCAAATATCTATTAAGCAGCCACAACCTTTACCATATTATAAAAGCCAAAATTACAAGTGAAGAGTCAATGGACATTGTATGCAGCCAAACCTAAGAAGGGCATATCACCTATATAGTGTCCTGGCCATTGATGCAAAACCTGAAACTCATCATGAAAAAAAATTCTCAGACAAACCCTAAAGAAGGAATGTTTTATTTTTTAAAAAAAGAGAGGGGATGGAGGGCTGAATTATTTAAAGATATAAGTAACATAAAAGTCAATGAAGGTTGTGGTAACATTTCTGATTTAAGGAGACTAAAAAGACATGAGAAGTAATGTTCCTTCTGGCCCTATACTGGAGGAGAAATAGTGCTTACAGAAAACATTTCTGGGAATAATCACAATGTTAGAATGCAAACAATAAATTAGACAAAAGTGTTGTATCTATATAAAATTAACTGAAGTTGTAGTGTGGTTATTATGTTAGAGAATATCATTATTCTTAGGAAAAATATGAAGTATTTAGAAATAAAGGGCTATGAAACATGTAACTTGCCTATAAATTGTTTAAAAATGTGCAGGAGCAAACACACAGAGAGATACAGACACAATGAGTCTGAGTTTAGATGTGTACAGGTAAAACAGTTTTGTTTTTTTTTTAAATTTGCAATAGTACATGCAAAAGATGTTTTAGACTAGAAGAGAGAGGTAGCACTAGAGGTAGCAAAGAATGTATGGATGGAATATGTTCTAAAGGCTGAGGCAGCATGACTTGCTTAAGGATGTTAGGAGTAAGAAAATCAAATGGATCTATAAATGCCCGTTTGTTACAAAGTTACTTATATCATGAAGCTTGTGATACTTTTCTTGCACTGTACAATCTTAGTTTGTACTAATCCTTCAAATATCAGCTGAAATTTCTTCTTTTTAAGTAAACCTTCTCTGATTACTATCAACCGGAATTGGACATGTGTTACCATCCTGAGAATAGTCTGTATTATAAATTTCTAACATTTATGAGTAAATAAAACATCACATTTCATAAGCACTTATACAAAGCTCCTGAACTTCTAGTGGGCTTAAGTCCCAATAAACCCATCATAATTTGAAAATATCATAAATTGGAAATGAGTTTAATACACCTAACTTACCAAACATCATAGTTAGCTTGTCCTATCTTTTTTTTTTTTTTGAGACGGAGTCTCGCTCTGTCGCCCAGGTTGGAGTACAGTGGCCGGATCTCAGCTCACTGCAAGCTCTGCCTCCCGGGTTTAGGCCATTCTCCTGCCTCAGCCTCCCAAGTAGGTAGCTGGGACTACAGGCGCCCGCTACCTCGCCCGGCTAGTTTTTTGCACTTTTTAGTAGAGACGGGGTTTCACCGTGTTAGCCAGGATGGTCTCGATCTCCTGACCTCGTGATCCGCCCGTCTCGGCCTCCCAAAGTGCTGGGATTACAGGCTTGAGCCACCACGCCCAGCCTAGCTTGTCCTATCTTAAACGTGCTCAGAACACTTACATCAGCCTACAGTTGGGCAAAATCATCTAACACAGAACCATATTATAATAAAGTGTCGAATATCTCATGTAACTTATTGAATACATTACACTGTACAGTACGGTATTAGTGTTTTACCCTCATGATCACATGGTTGACTAGGAGCTGAGGTTTACTGTCGCTGCCCAGCATTGTGAGAGAGTATAATTCTGGATATCACAATTTCAGAAAAAGAACAAATTTCAAAACAGGAAGCACAGTTTCTGGTGAATGCTTATCACTTTCATAGCATCAAAAAGTCAAGAAATCTATAAGTCAAATTATGGTAAGTCAGGACCATGAGTATATAATGTCATATACACACACAGGCACAAAAACATAGGCATGTGTGTTTCCTTCTACTTCTAAGTGTTTTTTACAATAGTGGTGTATATTAATAATTAAATAACTGTATAAGTTAAAACCCACTTCAAATGTCCAAATGAAAGTGAATTTCTAGTTTTTAATCAACTGCCCAACTGTCAATGTTAATAAAATATATTTAAATAAATAGCTTATCTTTCAGTATTTCTAATATTAAATGTGTTTTATTAACACATTACACAAATTTAAATTTGTTTCATAATCACATACCATATTTAAAAATTTAGACTTACTTAAAAGTTAAACTCATTTTATATCTTTCTTTTCACTTGCCTTTTTATAACATAATTTCCCACTCATTTTTCTCCTTGATTTTTATCTTAGATAAAAACTATTTTTAAATTATCTTTAAAAAAATACATTTTCGGAGCCTAACTACTTGATATAGGTTAGTATATATTTGCACTATATTCATTAACTTTGGAAGAACATACATATAAAGACTCAAAATCCTTGAAATTTTGTTCCATTATTTTTGAAATTTGTTGTCACAGGGGATGGTGACAAATTCATATTTTGGAAATTATGCACAAGAGCATAAAGCAAGCTAATTCCATATTTTTTTCGAGATACCATTTTAATGCTTGGGTGTTTTTAAATCTTTATCGTTGAAATTCAACATTTTTGTTTCTTTAAAACTCATCCTGGTATGGAACATTTCTATGTAATTTAGGCCAAAATGTTTAAAGACATATTCATAGTTTTGCTGCCTGAGAAATGGCTTCAATTTCATCATTGTTAAATATTTCATAAATTTTATTTATTTCTCCTGAAATTTTAAGATTGACATTTTCTGTCATTTTTCTGTCTTCTGTTATCTTTCTCTTATTTTAATCTTTGCCACATTTTTACTTTTCTTCTATATTCTCAGAACATTTCTTAGACAGTACTCTAAATTATTGATTAGACTTGTATCTTCACACTGGCTCCTTGAGACTGGTAATTTTATGTCTTATGCATTCTTTTTAAATGAGTTTGACACTTTTGACTATTGTTTTAGGAGTTTTTTTTAAAGTAAAAAATAACATTCTTCTTTTAACTTCTAAAAACTTTTATTTTTCTGATCCTATGTGAAAGAGGTAATGTAATTTTGACTTTTAATAAAAGTTCCCTTTTTTGTTAAAATTTGTTAGTTTTCATAGAATATGCGTCTTTTGAATATTTAAAATTTATTATACTTTTTTGTTAAGATTTTGTATTTTTCTTCCAAATAGAGCCAATGATAGAGATATATAGATGTGAGATTTTCCAACAGATAGGGTCTGGAGATTGCTCTTAAATCTCCTGCCTGAATATTTTAATTCTTATGGAATCTTTTCTCAGTTTAACATCTGGAAGGCAAGTGCATATGTGCGTAGAAATTCATCTGGCATGGCTCTCCTAAACTGAAATAGAATCATATCTCATTCTTTACTGCTTTACTTTCTGTCACTCGAAACTACCACCACCAAAACAACCAAAGTTGGTTTTTCTATTCTTTTAATGGACCCTGAGTCTCTGAGTTAATGTAATATCAATACGAAGAATCTTCCTTCTTTTTGCAAGAGAAATTAATCTCCTTCATGAGGCAAGGCGCAAGTTAACTACCACCCTCTATCAAATTAAGACCACCTGATTCCTCATTTTGGCAATCTCAAAAGTTTTCGCCCTTTGTCTTTTCAGCTGTCATTATTTTAAAAATTAGGAGGGATTTAAAAGATGTGTCAAAGGTTACTAGTTAGATGCCACTTTAAATCAGATTCAAAACAACTGCTTTTCTATCAGTTGGCCTGACTCCTATAACCACAGTTATCTCACAATTCTGGGAAGACAGTTACTCCTGAGATAAGAAATATAAATTAGAAAGGAGGTTTATTGGAAAGAACACCAAACTGGGAGGTAAGAGAACTGTAGACTCACTGTGGTACTCACAGGTTTATTGTCACAGCAATCTTTCATTTTATGGCTCAACTTCCTTATTTGCCTCACGCGTGTCTTAGGCTCCATTGCTAAGCTGTATTCATCTTCTAGTTGTCTGAACCTAGGAGTTGTTTCTCTTTATTTTTTCTTTTCTATCCGCACTTAAGAAAGTTCAGAGAAAGCATGTTATACTTTTTTAAGTTTTAGCTTTTTTGCAAAGGTGCGTGGTAAAGAACTCTCAGGTAGCTGCTATCTGTGGAAGAAGAGGATTAAAGAGGCTCTAATTCTAGTAGAATCTCCTAGATATAATCATGTCACTAAGACATGATCATAACATATACAAACTATATTGAGAGCAACCATTAAAAATCAACATTTATATAAATACTCGTTCTATATGGTCTACTTATCTATCTTATTAAAATTGCTGAATTTAAGAGGAAAAAGTTTATACATCTTTTAAAAAAAATGCTTATAGCTTAAAACAGATTCTCCTGTGATTGAAACATATTAGTGCAGCATTCATATATTCCCATCATAGATTTGGATCCGAATAGCACATAAATTTATTGGTTCACTTAATCAACTGTTTATTAAATTCCTACTATTTCCTTGCAAAGTATTAGCCATCAAAAATACAGAGATGACACAACTTGTGCTCTTGAGAATCTCAAAGACTGAAAGGGAGAAATAGAGGTCAAATAAGGTATCTCTTACATGGTGTGATGAGTTCAATGTAAGCAAATAGTGGGGACTGCAGAAAGCAAAGCAACTTCAGCTGGAGTTCAAGGAAGATTTTTTTTTTTCTACATTTAATGGTTACCTGTATCTTGATGTGTGAGGAAGAATTATAAAGTGAGTCGGTAGGGTGTCAAGCTAAAAGGAGTAAGCAGCCCAAGTGTGATATGGTCTGGCACATTCTGAGATCCACAAAAGATTGAGGGAAGAGCATAAAGAGAAAAGAAAGATAAGCCACAACCTTGTATATCAGTTTAAGGAGTTAGAACCTTCTTGGAAATGGAAAATAATTAAATGCTTTTACTTGGAAAAGAAGCAGTTCAGGTTTACATGAAAACTTGTCCATTGAACACCTCAAACTCATGTCTAAGATCCACTTCTCATACATATCAAATGTTTTGCCTTGTTTCTTAACCATAGATTTCATGCCCACTTTCACAGTAGTCTAGCAAATGTGTAGTCAGATGCTGCACAGATGTGCATGTATGGGAAGCACCGATATAATGCCAAGTTTTACCTAAAAAGATCTGTTTCTGGCTTCATGAAGGTCATTTACAAGGAGGAACTGTATAGACTCCTTAATCATCTCGCTATATGTATCCTGAGCTCCCTAAAGGAAGGGATTGTGTCATTTTTTCATCCTCAAAACTACCACATTGCCTTGAACATAGTAGTTAATAAATATTTGAATGGATGAATGAACTAAGAAAACAGAAAATACAGTGAGAAGCATAGGAAGCTAGTTTCAGCAAATTGTTTTTATCCCTATATCCTATTTCATGTTCATTGAAAAGTTCTCTCCCTTCTGTTAGCCCAGCATTTGTTTTTGTCACATGGTTTATCAATGTTGCTAATGAGCTGCTAATTAGCTGCCAATTCTTGTGCAATTTAGAAGACAAAGGTGGAGAAGGGCTGTTCAAAGGAATATGCCTCGATGATCTTGCCTATTTGTTTTACATGTCCAAGGTCCTGTAGTACAGAGATGTTATACATACATAAAGTTACCACAGGCTCACTGAGTATGGCTATGACTAGATTATGACTGCATTCAAAATTACTAATACAGTTTTATAGAAGAAAGATTCTTTCTCTGTCATAAAGGCAGCGTGTTAGTGAAGGAGGGTCTAGGTTAGCAATGGCATCACTTAATGGGAAAAATACACAAACATTCCCACACACAAACAATGGACCCCCAATCATAGGTTGGAATCTTAGTTTTGCTATTTACTAAATGTGTTATCTTGGCCTAGTTGCTTCATGTTTTTTATCTCATCTGTAAAATGGGAATGATGTTTGCCTCTAATGATTTTCGGCTGTGAAGAAATACAGATAACATAGGTAAAGCATTAGCAGAGTCTTTGCGTATGAATGGATCTCAAAAATGATTTTTTTTTCTTTCCTATAATCATGAGGCATAGTGTGTTGGTAAATCATGTACTCATTTGTATGATTATCTTAATAACACAAACTTGACTTTTATTTTCTTCTGATAGTTCCCTCAAGGTTTCTCTTTTTTTTTTTTTTTTTTTTTGAGGCAAAGTCTGGCTCTGCCGCCCAGGCTGGAGTGCAGTGGCGTGATCTCGGCTCACTGAAACCTCAGCCTCCCAGGTTCACACCATTCTCCTGCCTCAGCTTCCTGAGTAGCTGAGGACTACAGGCACCCGCCACCACACCCGGCTAATGTTTTGTATTTTTAGTAGAAACGGGGTTTCACCGTGTTCGCCAGGATGGTCTCGATCTCCTGACCTTGTGATCTGCCCACCTCGGCCTCCCAAAGTCCTGGGATTGCAGGCATGAGCTACCGCGCCCGGCCCTCTCAAGGTTTCTCTACCAGCACATTTTCAGATTTTTTCTAAATCTTACGATTCTAATTTATCTAATTTCTTTCATGAAGCTCTGCCTCACTAAAACGTGTTCACTTTTTGCAATCAAAGCATGTATCATACAACTTAGCCCTTTAATGTATACTCATTGTAATTTAATGAATTATCCACTAACAGCCTTAAGTAAATTTCAAATTATTGGGTTGAGAGAGAGAGATCAGTTCAATTAAAGCCTATCTTTTCCCCAGACTACGTGGTAGCTCTAAATTGTTTAAAGATGGGTGATTATTTAGGAAACTCACTGGGCTTAAAGTAGACAGAGATAGAGATAGTAAGGCTTGTGTAATATTCCGTATGTCACTCCATACTTTCAAGCCCCCTTTCATTTTGACTGGGCCATTTGACTGTTTTCGCCAATGAACTATGGACTGAAATGTGTCATTTCCAGCTTGAGGCAGTGAGACACTCAAGTGCTGTTTCTCAGTCTCTCCCTTCCCCTACCTTGATAATTAAAGAGCTGGCAAATTCTAAGTGCTGTAACTAGAAGGTGGTAGAAACTTGGTCTGTTTCCATTAGTAACCACATGGAGTAGCTTCTTCATTCTAATTTTTCCAATCCCTTCTACTCCTCAGTAAGCATGTACTGTGATTGAGCAAGAGATACTTGCTGTAGTAAGCCATTGAGATTTAGGGTCAAATTTATTACTGTATCATAACCTAGTCTATCCAAATGGATACCTTCTTCAAATATATTTTCCTTTTAGAAAATGATTACTCCTCTACCATGACTGACAAATATATTGAGGTAAAGAACTGATAACCTGGTTTTTATTTAAGTATTTTGATAGATAAACACAGTTATATGTCACTTAACAACAGGGTTGGGTTCTGAGAAAAGAACACTTAGGCATTTTTGTCCTTTTGCTATCATCATAGAGTATTCTTACACAAACCTAGATGGTATAGCCTACAACATACCTAGGCTATATTGTGTAGCCTATTGTTCCTAGGCTACAAACTATAAAACATGTTAACCGTACTGAATACTGTAGGCAATTTTAACACAATAATATGCAGTGTTTCTTAGAACAGAACATTCTTATGCATATCCTTATTTGTATATAAACAAGTAAGCATACTTACATCCAAAACTAAACTTTATGCTACTATTAAATAAGAGTGTAAGGATTTTTTTTTTTGTATTTTTAAATATCTAAAATAATTTTAGAGTTTACTGTAGTATTTTCCACACTCAGGTCATCATAATAATCACTTGGTATCTTTCTTAAAATATATAGATACTATATTTAGGTCTCACCCTAGCCCCAAATAATTAGAATTTACAGAAAGACAGTACAGAATATAGCTTTCTTAAAAGCACCTCAGGCTAATTTTTTGGTCAAGAAAGTTTGAAAAAATATTATTTTACTGTGGAGTGGAGGGTAATAGTTGGGGTTTGATAAATGAATTGCTAACACAAAAGCACTTCATGAAAATAGTTTATAAAAATAGTGCTAAATATGGTATAAAAGATCAGTTAGACACTGTCTAATCAATAGGTCCTCAAACTCCTGTATATAAAAAATACTGTAACACCACATTACAGCCATATAATTAATGTTCTAAAATTTAAAAATGTACTTTCACATATATTGCTTTATTTCATATGATTTCCATATGGTTAAATAATATTACTGTTATCTTCTGTCTATAGATAAGAAAACCTAGGCTCTGATACACTATGTTTTGCTTCATGTTCACATAACCAAAGGCTTTTCTAGTAAAGTGATGTTTGAATAGAAGCCTAAGATAGTCACACTTTAAGGGGTCAAAAGAAGGAGAAATGTTGGAAAAAGTCATCGACATAATCTTGGAAATATTCTGAGTTAATCAATCCTACTCATTTCCTAAAATTGATTATTGTCTGTCTTAATTAAGGGTAAGAATTCTTCAGGTGGTGTTTGAGAGTTGATGACATTTCCTAAGAGTGATAAAAATCATTTGCTCTAGAGCCAGACTATCCCAGTTCAATTCTTGGTACTATTCCTTAGCAGTTGTGTAGCTTTGGGGTTGTCACTTTATTTCTCTGTGCCTCAGTTTCATTATGTGAAATGATAATAATATTTAAACCCATATTATGTTGTATACGGATTAATTGGCAATACATGTAAAACACTCAGAAGAGCACTGACATGTAGTAAATATTCAATAAGTGTTGCTTATTTCATGGTTGGAGACACTAGCAGGCTCTGGCAATCTCTTTTTCTATTTGACAGGGAAACAAGAAACCCAATTATGATGTTTCCTACATTACAGTCTCATCCTCATGCCTTGTTCACAGCAGTTGACTAAACTATATTGAGCCATGATGAATGCACAATACTTCTCAAGCTTTTGGGTGCATCACAATCACCTGGAGGCACTGCTACACCACAGATCACTTTGCTCCACCCCCAGAGTTTCTGATTCTGGTAGTCTGGATGATGCTGAGGTTCCTGCTTTCAAACCATGGTCTGGACATGGAATGGACAATCAACTCAGACTATGGAGAGATTTGAGACTATGGAGAGATTTGAAAAAAAAGTTTAAGGGACCTAGGCTTTCTATTGAAGAGTTAGGGAATGGCAGAAGGCAAAACAATTAAATGAATGCTACCACTATGTCAATATTTTATTAGATGGTGTGTGTGTGTGTGTGTGTAGTTTTAACTTGGGCATGCCTATTCTTAGTGATATTTTCTAAGTTTCTCTGTTCTCAGAATACTACTATTTTTATTTGTCATAGATCCAGGGCCCTGTGTCACTATTAGTGTGATTTGATGTTTCTCTGTCCTTAGAACAAGGATTACATTTCAGTAAGAATAAAAATTGCCAGGGTGGTGGTTAAAATGCTGATTTCTAGGCGGCAAATAGGACTCAATAGGTTTGGCCAAGAGCCCAAAACTTAACTTTTCTTGGACAAACCACATTAATCTGATGCAAATGATTTGTGGCCCACATGCAGAAATTGCTAGATTTTTGTTCAAATTCCATCTGCTGTTGAAGCAAAACTATTGCATTTTTTCATTTTTAAAATGTAATTTTTATTTTTAGGTGACCTTTCAGTCCAATTTGTTACATTTCATTAAAATCTGCTTGGTCTATGTCTTTTTTCCAATTTCAGCATTTGGTATAAGACATTTATAGAAAAGTGACTTGAAAGCAATTTAACCACAAGTTCAGCCAAATTAATTTAAGGAGAGTTTAGTAAACAGCCTTGCTTTCCGTACTTAAGTGATCAATTTCAACACCTGCTTTTCCTTCCAGATGGAGTTAATTAACATTAAAAATTATTGCCTATAGCAGAGGCTTTTTTTTTTGATAACTCACAGCCTTCCAGCTGCATCCAGATTCCTACACTTCTGAAAATTAAAAACAACACGCAAATTTATTGTTGAACTATTTCAAGATATGCACATAAGTACAACCTTGGAAGAAAGAAAACTTACGTGTGCAAAGTGGATCCTACATGTCAGGCATTTTAACATATAAGGTCAGGTACACTCCTCATAACTATCTCAAGAGGGGTGTTATTCTACACACACTTAAAATATAAGGAAACTGAAAATTAGAAAAGTTGTGTAACTTTTTGGATGTTATGCAATTAGTAAGTAGCAGAGCCAGAATTGCTATTTAACCAAAGTCAACACTTTGTCTACGATTCTAGGCTAGGCTTAGACTGAGGTGAAGATTTGAAATTTTAAAAAGAAATCCCCAGGGAGTATGAGTTAAACTAATTGGTGTGAGGTAGTTTATACTGAGATAAATACTGCATTTTAAATATTATGAATTATGTATACGTATATACGTCTACATAAAATGCCCGTGAAGCTGCACTGTGATGTGGTGACATCTAACTATTCCATAATTGTAGTTCACTAAGAGCACTGAGAACTGCTTATGCGTCAGACACCAGAGTAGGGGTTAAGAAGAGGTCAAAGCCAAGGAAAGGTAAAACGATTATTACAATGGAGTCTACAGTAATGAGGTTCAGATAAACGAAGAGGTATTTAGTGAGGAAGTGGCATTTTAGGTATAAACAGTTGCTACTCACACTAATCATTAAACCTGTCCATAATCCTCATTTTAAAGAGGTGTTTTGCTCATTTATAACTGTTATTTATAAAAGGTAGCTTTATAAACAAGTTTGGAATAAATAAATAACTTTATAAATAAGTTATTCCTTCAGCTTTTTTTCCACACTGAATTTTATGGTATCAGTCCAATTCATCTAAATGTTATAATAGAAGAAATATCTTTTAAAAATACCTGAAATATCCAGCACTTTCTAGTGATTGTGAATGAATAATACAGTTAAGAACATTGTCCATCATCATCTTACAAAAGATCCATCATCTATAGAAGTCTTTCATTAGAAAAAGCAGTGGCTTTTTCAAATAATTTATTGATAATTGGGGACTATTAGGGAATGTAGTTAATATACTATTCTAAGGGAGATATATGATATACACACATTTATAGATGTACGTACACACATACACATATCCACAGTCAAATCTATTTGTAGTAGTTATGTTCTATGAAGTCACCAGGAATTAGCACATACTGAACCATTGCTCCTGTGGGAAATATAGGACTAGGTTCCCGCTAGCCTGAGATTATAACATTGTTGTCAACTGACATACATAATTTTGTTTTATGTGTAAGGATATCTTAATTAGTATATATTGTTGATTCATGGGCATTGTACTTATGGTACCCAGCACTGTACCTGGTGCCTGAACAAAGCTTACCTACCACACACATTTTCTCCCGGAGGCACATCACAGGCTCCTTGTAACCAGAGTAGGATAAAGCATTTAGGCACTGCACTTGGGAGCCACTTTTAACAGTAAAATCATCAACAAAAACACAAAAAATGAGAAAAGTGTGATGCTAAATAGACCATGAAAAGGGCACTTGTGTACAATATGAGAGCTGAAACAAGAAGGTCAACCATTGCCTTATTCAGCCTCAGGGAAGATACATTGTTGGGTAACTCAGAATTTTTGCCATTCTGCATGTACGCACAAATGACCTCAAAAGTGCCACAAGTATTGATTTGGTGGTTACAAATAAATTTTAGCCAATCTGAAGTTTACAAATATCAAATCTACAAATAATAAGAATAGAATATACATAAACATATGTCACTTTAAGTTATTGTAAATAGAGTAATCACCTCCATAACCACAGTATAACTCTCTAACTGTAGAATGTCTCATCTTTTCCTTTAGGTATATATCTCATAGGTACTTTATGTTTTTAAGGTTTATAAATAATTATTCTCCATCTCATATGTCATCATTTTGGGCTGAGAACTCTACAGGATTTTTAGGATATTTTAAATCACATAGATTATTCTGAAGCTAAGGGCTCTAATAATTCAGTTCCTGTGATTCTCTATACTTTATTGTCCACCAAGTATTAAGACTGATATTTTTGAGTTGAAATTCTCAATGTGTTTTGCTGGGAGTCAGCAAACTGGCCTGAAGCCAAATCCTAGTGAGCTTTCTATTTTTGTCAGGAATGTTTAATTGGAACACAGACACACCCATTTACTTACATACAACCATAGTTCAGTACTTGGGAAAGAGATTGCATGCCTGTAATGTCTAATACATTTGCTATCTGCCCCTTTAGAGAGAATTGTGTCAATCTTCCTGTCATGACATAAGGCTACAATAGACTTTTATCTCATCTGAGTAGACAATTAAGTAGTCAGAGACTCTAATTAGAACTATTTTTTCTCTTTAATGCACTTTAACCCTAGTTGATGCCTTCAAACAGTTTACTCCTTTGTCATATATTTTGAAGATGTGTTTGTACAGATTTGCCTATCTATGGAGAATCTTGGTCATTCCAGATAATCAAATTGCCTAGAGTGATTGAAATGCATTTTGTCTGAATGCCATATATTTAAATCATAGCAGAGTTAATGTAGCTATAAAAATATAATATGATTTTGAAGTTTACTATGAAATACTCAGTTTGTATATTTTTATTTTTTCAGTGTCCATTTTGCTTGGAGATGGATGCTAAGATGTAAACTGACTGGTAAGTGACACTGCATTTCTTAATAATTATATAATTTTTGAAAGCAGAGATTCTGTGTTTATTCTGACACTCTGGTTCTTAAAACTGGAAACCAAAGACTATGACTTATGGTATTCGGAATATTCTGTTGTTTTCCTACAGATAAAGCACTGAGATAAAGATTTTATTTTTATTTGTGCTCACTGAACAATAAGTTTAAACAGGTCAATTTGCAAAGTGGAAAAAAATTTATTTGGATTATAGTCAATGTTTGTGTCAGTCATGAATTAAATCTGAAAGGAAAACAAAGGTTCATATGAGTAAAAGGAAAGAGGAAAGATAGGGAAATTAACCTAACAGGAACTATCAACCAGTAAGTTCTATAATCAACGTAATTTGCTTGGAGTTTATGTTCTTTAAACTTATTAGTACTTCATGAAAAAAATTGAACATATCTCTGAAATTCATTATTCTTGTCTACCTTATTCCATAGAAATATGGAAATAAATGATTTATTTTTGTTCTAGAATTTGAATGGATGATGTTTTGTTTCCTTTATGCACTAAAGCGTTAGGTTTGCCAAATTTGCAGCATGCATGTTTAAAAATGAGTCATATATCAATTATGTTTTTTGATACATTTTAAAATCAAGTATTAATAATTGTCAAGATTACTATAACCTGTTAGTTTTATCTGGGAGTTAATTTTAAAATACACGTTTCTTTAGAGTTAATTTAATAATGTTAATAGCAGATGGTATTTTCTTTTGTTATTCACATATCATTCAAGTTGCAATAACCATAATTGCAAAGTTATGGGTTTTAACATAAAGCTAGGGAAATCTAGATTATTTTCTGATTTAATAATTTATATATTATCTGGAAGCTCCTATGGATCTGTATAACTTAGCTGAGTACCAATACAACAGAAAGGATGGTATTCTTTACTTAAGTGATGAATAACATCTAGCAGGTTGTTCAAGAGGTATTGTTGGTGTTTGCACTTTTCACTGAATATTAAAATATTTGACTGAATATCACATAATATCTTGGGAATGTCATTGGAAATAAAATTTTATATATATATATATTTTTTAATTATGATTTAGAAAATGTAATTTCCATTAATGTCTACATGTATTTTTAATTTAAGCAGACATCTTAGCTATATATTTTTTATTTGTCATTTTATCATTTTATCATTTACATGTGAGATAGCAGAGACAATGTTATCTGATGATTTGAAATAAAATATGTAACACTTACTATATATTACCTTAGCTGCATGTTGCCAGTTTATAACAAAGTACGTTTGTTCTCCCACAGCATCTCCTTTAAGCTTTCAGTTTGTTATTGAGACAATGCTACCTCATATCACCACTAGCAAATATGATAATGTCGAGCAAATATAATCTACATTCTAAGTATTAGTTGAGAACAGGCTGAAGTAAATGTATTGTGAACTTTTAAAATGTCCCATGCAAACCGAGAACCATTAGGATAAATGCAAGGGAAAAAATAAATAAATGAAAACAATTAGTAGAAAATACAGGAGTTGCAAAGTGAGAGATCAACTCGCTGTACAAACTAGTGCTTTCATGTGAATATGCGATCTAAAAAATGGAAAGTTAGGGCATGTGATTATATATTTATTTAGTATATTTTAATATTGTTATTTTTTAAATGTGTAAAACATGTTTGCACTTTTTTTGAAAATATTTAATGTATCTGTTTGTTGCCTTAACTGGACACTATTTGATTGGCTGTCATATTAGGGAGAACCATAGTACAGAAGACCACAAAAAATGTTGTAATAGACCTTTGGAAAGCTAGTCTAGGAAGAACTAGTCATTAACTAGCTACATTGGTGAGATTAAACAGCTATTGAATGTTGAACATTTAATGGGTCCAAAGCAGCAGCCTCATGTTTTGAATCCTTCACCTTCTGTACATCAGAAGGACAACTGTTTTTAGTTACCAGTATTTCTGCATTTCATTTAATGTCATATTAAGAAATGAATATAAAACATTCAAATCTAAATGTTAAATCAGGAGAAAAAATAAGAGCTTATTTGTGGTACTGCACTGGAAACATGAGAAACAAATTGACATGACTCAAGTAATTCATGTGAATGGATAAAAGAGTAAATTTAACTTTTATAGGTAAGCAGCTATTTTCCAAACTGTTGTACCATGATGAATTCAAATGTCAACATTTGTTGCATCAAAGGCTTGCTCCTGGGCCTAAAAGTATTCCCTCCTGTAATGTAAGAATTTCTCACTGGTTTGGATTCTGATATATCTACTCTGATACAAGGAAATCATTTGTCTAAAGTCATTTGTTAAAATTTCCCAACCACTCAACTCTTACTAAAATTCATTTTCTTCATAATGCTGCTTGTCAGTAACAAGTCTAAAAGGATGAATCAATGCACTAAAATAATCAGCACTGCTTCAGGTTTACATCAGTCATTAAAAACTATGAAGACATAATTTGGAGATTTATAACTGCTATAAATGAGTAAAGTGTACTTATTAGTGACATTCTGACTGACACCCTGGTTTAGTGCAGAACCCTAAGCAAAAATAAAGTACCTTAATAAATATTTGTTGATTTAATAAATTAATGGAGTATATTTTTGAAGTAAAACTCTGGGTAAAAAGAAAATAGTAGTAGCAGTAGAATTAAATTACACAAAGCGCCATACTTAGTTTCAGTAAAGGAGCAGTATTGTGTATGTTTAAGAGCAAAGACACAAGATCCAGAATTTCTAATTGAAAATTCTGATACATACAAGGCATACAAACTTGTTTCTCCCTATGACAAATTTTCATCATCTCAAAGTGTGGAAAGACTGAATCCTTGTATTCTGCTTGGAGAAGTTTCTATCTCATAGTAAACATATACTTATTGGCTACAGTTATTATTATTACCATTGTTGTGGGAGTTGTGTGAAATTAGACGTATCTTTCATGATCAAGGAGTTTTTATTCTAGTAGGAGAGACAGACATAAACAAGATTAACTCTAATATAAATTATGATGTTTCCGAAATTTGAAATAGACGACTAGTGAAGATTTAACAAGTGAGAATTTTAACTCATCTCATGAATGAGATACCTCTTTAACTTACTCCTGAATAATTTTATCTTATTGTGAAGTTGCTCATGAATATTTTGGCATAGAAATTTGCAATGACCGTATTCTGACAAAGATGAAGTAGCTAGACCTAAAAGGGCATGAAGAACCCACAAAACAACATTCACCCCTAAATGATAATACTGATTAGTTTATTAAACAATTACTCCATTAAAACTGATTTTATGCCATTTTCGGCTGATATTTACTTTTTAAACTGGCATTCAAGGCCATTCAATATCAAGAGTCAATGTACCTCTCCAAACTTACCTTCCAATATTTTCTACCTACCAGCTCCAATTTCATTTTGTGCTCCAGATATTATTTTGTCTGCTTTTCCCCAAACTCACTGTGGTTTTATACATTTTCCTTTCACCTCAAAGACTCTTATAGCTAGTCCTACACTGGGCAAAATTCTAGCCTTCTATAGAATCTCTTGTACAAATATTATTTCCTTTGTAAAACTTCCCCTGACTTTCTGCATCATTCCAAATTGGCAGATAGAGACCAAACAGTGCCTCCTCTTTCCCCCTCACCAGACACACACCTGCACGCGCACGCGCACACACACACACATACACACACTCCACACGGCAGTTATAGTGTATTCTGAATTTCTTTAATCAGGGATAGAGAATATCGTATTAGAAGTGCATTTAGAGACCCAGAACTGGAATAGTTGGAGCTTACCTGTGCGGATTCCCTTGGCTCTCCAAATCCAAATCCATAAGGAGTGAGGGCTGCCATGCAGCTGCCAGTGATATTTTCCACATACAGTAGAGTCTTGCTGATTTCAGAAGCTTAGTTTCTTCCTGGGCCATGATCCTTAATGTTTTCACTTCTACCCATGAGGAATTACACATACAATCTATATGCTTCCATTTAAGGAAAGCATTGATTTCCTCATTCTAAACTAATCTCAGTAACAGAGAGGAGCTTTTACAACTAGGGGAAGCAGGAACATAGTTCTGAGTAGTACTTGCATTGAAAGTTGCATCCCTGCAGGAAACTCATTTTTCAAATGCCTCTACTCAGTATTAGACCTTTTATCTTCTAGCTCCCATAGCACTTTCTCTTTAGTATGAGTTGGCCTCCAGGTTGGGGACTGGGAAACAGTAGGTAAGACATAGTTTTGACTTCATGGAGGTCCTGGTAGAGTAGAAAACACAAATCAATAGCAAAATAATTTGGTCATTTGTGTCACTATAAAGGCAAGTATTGAGTGCTCTGGAATCATGTAAATAGGATATCTATGTTGTATTAAAAATAGACTGCTTTGGAGAAGGTGACACTTGAAGCATTGATACGAGTTAACTAGAAAAAGAGGTTGGAGAGAACACTCTCATCGTATTAGATACTGTGTAATAGAGCCGTTAAATAAGCATATAATACCTTCAGTAATGTAATTCAGCATTTTCATCTCTGTCTAGGACTGTGAAGTCTTCAATGTTAGCGAGTATTTTTGTACTTTGGAGGCCAACTTATAATAGGTGCTATTTGGGCAAATATTTTTTGAATTATTTACTGACTGTGGTTATATCACTTTGCTGGGTGTTCTATATAAAAATTCAAAATAAAACTAAAGTGCTGATTCACTGAAAATATTTTATATATGCACACATATATGTGTGTGTGTACGTGTGTGTGTGTGTATTTGGGGATGGATGAATACGTAGGTAAGTGGACAGATGATTGATGGATGGATGGATAGATGGATGGATGGATAGGGACAGAGTCATCGAAGGCTCTTTTAATGTTGCACATCCTTAAGGATAATTTGGCCATGGAGTAACTCTGTCTTTTGGGCTTTCACAATCTGTACATTTCTGAAAATTTTCGTCTGAGGAATGGTACTTTCATTGGTGACATATGAGTGATTATCTTATTGAGTTATAACACGTTGATTTATATGAAGTGCTTTTTTAGGTACTCGATAAATGCTTGTTGACTGACTGATATTTGTAAACATTTAAGATAAGAATGATGTATATAGCAAAGTTATTTTGCCAACAGAAAACCAACTGGATGCCAAGATTTGTATACAATGTAAATCATAAGGACACAAATGTCTTGCAACTGCCTGGAGGAAGCACACAGATGCACTTTTCCCCGCAACAGATTCACTTTTCTGCAGCTTATGACTGAGAAAAAGGCTTCAGGCAGGACCAAACAAACTATTTCTGAGACAGACAATAGAGTAAATCCACATTAAGTTTTCTATATTTTTATGGCATCAGGGAGTATGCCATAAAGCAGTGTCTCCATGTCACAGAGTTGGTAGATAAGAATGTACACTTTGGAATCAAACAGTCCTCAATGAAATTGAAACCCAGCCTTCATAGTAACCATCTATGTAGCTTTGAACATGCCTTTTAATTTCTATAAGGATTGACTTACATAGTATGTCAGTAATGCCTCCTATCCAAGATGTCCACATACTAGTCCCTGGAACCTGTGAATATGTTGCCTTACATGCCAAAAAGGACATTGCAGAAGTGATTGAATTAAGGGTCTTAAGATGGGATGATTATCCTGGATTATCTGGGTGGGCTCAATGTAATCAAAACATTCCTTATAAGTGGTAGGCAAGAGGCTCAGTGTCAGAGAAATGACAGAAGCAGAAATCAGGTTGATGTAAAACCATGAGACCAAGGAATGCCAGCAGGATCTACAAGCTGGAAAAGGTAAGGAAATCAATGTCATTTTATCATGTAAAGACAGCCTTAATAGAAGACCTCGTAGGATTATTGTGAAGATTAAATATGATAGTAAATATAAAGAGCATTCAGCAACAAACCATCAGGATTACAATACTGTAGGACCCAACCACATCTCTAGTTTGTGAAACTTTTCTTTTTTCACATAAACTTTTCACCCTACACTTTAACCACATATTTTGTCCTGGAAATTTACTTATTTGATAATGTAGACAGTAATTTGACTTACCATGGGAAGGATAATAGAACCACCAGCATTATATATATTCAGACAAGAAAGGAAAGAAGGTAGCATTTTAAAAAGCTTGGTTTACATCAACATATTATGCTATTCAATTTCTCATGCATTATTTTAACAACCTTGAAAGAAGTGGCAATTTTTTTTTCCATTATTACGTGGTAACCTCACATAGATGTTAAGAGATTCACCTAAAACCCTAAATTTAATATAATAGGGCTATTAAGGTCAAAGCTAACTCACAATAACTAAAAACTGTATAACCACAAGATAACACCAGCACTTGACTAAACCCAGGGACTAAGCAGTAGTATCAGGAGTAGACCTTATAAGTAGACCTTATAAGTAGACCTTATTCTCCCCCTCTCTGCTTGCCCTGCTCTCCTTTGTATAATCTTTCTTTAGAGATTGGCTCTTATCATTTGCACAAACCTACCCTTTGAAGCTTATATTCTACCAGCCTGGAATGACTGGTGGGAAGAAAACATCTATTTTCTAATCACCCTGGCCAAAGTCCTAAGCTGATGCTCATTGGCCTGGCCTGAGTCATGGATCAATCTGATGGGGAGAAGACAAATTATCTGATTGATCAGATGTAGGTCCATGCCTAAGCTGGAGCATCAAAGAGATATATGTGCATTGTTAGAATTTATAAATAATCAGTGATATGATTACTTTTTTTCATTTTATAAACCAAAATTTTTGTTTTGTAGAGAATGCCTCAGAAGGGAAAATGACAAACCTTGAAAGGGATTTTGAATAGTAGATAATAGCAGATGAGGACTGTTCTCTTACTCATTAAATACAAATCAATCATCAGAAACCCTGGAGAAAAATTCAACTTTCTCTTTTATTTTGTGGCTGAAACAGGACAAAAGACAGGGAGTGACTTGTTCAAGTTCATATGCTCAATTCAGGTTGCATGTAATCTTTGTTTCCGCCTTTGCAGATCTGTCTTCTTTCCTTTGTAATAAAGAAAGCCAACACATACTTACTTGGCTTGTCTGGGGGGTATCAGGTTTTCACTCTAAAACGATTAGGACTTACTAAGCCAGATTTGGTTTCCTAAGGTCTGATTCTCCATGAATATTCCTTTTTCTCTGAGTAAAACCCCTTTCTTCCAGCTAAATCCTCAGAATCATCTTTGACTTGAGTCTTTCTCACTTGGAATATATGGAACCAGCTTGAGATTTGTATTTTCTAAGATTTCACATTGATCTTAATATTCTGGGTGAATCTACATTCTGAACAATAATTTACATTCATTCACTCAACAACTATTTACTTAATACCTGCTATGCCAGGTTCTGGAGACACTATGATAAATCAGATTATTTAAGAACTTAAAGATTCTGAAGTTTCATGAAATATGCACATAGGTAAATAGGAAATAAAAATGAACCTGGGAGAGTTGCATGATAGGGGCAAAACCAGTGATGGCCGCCAGAGGAAAGACAGCAACCTTATGTTGCAGGAGGAGAGAGTGTAGAGTCGGTCAGGAAGGGCATATAGGGCTAGTTGACATTTAAGCCAATCCCCAACCTGAAAGGACACCAAAGAACTGAAAGGAGATGATAGGGGATATTTACAAAAGAGGCATAGAATAAGCAACATTCAAAAAGATTTATGCTAAAAAGGAAACTAAAACAAGTGAAGATAGGCATAGAGTGCAAAATGACATGTTAGGGGTTTTAGTTAGCTAGAGTTGAGAATACAGAGAGAGAGGACTGAAGAGATTTGTAGGGGCTAGAATGGAAGATCTGGCAAGCCATGGCAAAGAATTTGAACTTTATCAGGGACATGCATGGTCATTACAGAGATTTAAGCAAGGGAGGAACATAATCAAACTTTTGATTTTGAAATAGCTCTTGGCTATAAAGTAGAGACTGAAAGGGGGAAGGGTAAGCCTAAGGCAAGATGAACAAATAGGAGACTGTTTACCCTAATTAAGAATGAATATGAATGTTAAGGCATTAATATTAATAAATATTAATATACTTGCTTTCAAAATTTGTAAGCAAGAATTGAAAAGAGGATGATATTTAAAAGTACATAGTTTTCATACTTTATCAGTCTGAATTTGAATAACATAAATATAGGTATTATTTATATAACAAATATTTACATTCCAATTAAGCACCAGAATATATGCTAGAGTCAGGAGATACTTTCAATTTTCTTCCTTCTCTTAGATTTTTCTATCAGGAGGAAATAATCATATATCTAATTTTGTTAGCACTTACTAAGTACTACAGAAGCATATCTGATAGAATAATCTATGTAGAAGGCATGAGGAAGTCTTTATATAAGTATTACAGTAGTTGAGCCAGGTCTTGAAATATTTTGTCAAAAAGACTTAAAAAATTAGAAAAATATTGGAGCCAAATAATGAACTAAAACCTTATGAAGATTTAATTTTATATTTAATGAGCAGCAAATTTACAGGTATAGTAATGAACTTGGGAAGGGTACAACAATGACAGCCTGGTGTAAAAATAAGAGATCCCAAAGCACTTACTGCAACAGGCTAAGGAGTTATGATATTCTACTTTAAAAAATAGAAAGACGTCAAAGTTTTAGCACAGTAGTGACTTTTTCAGGTCTCTGCACTTGAAAGAGAACAGTGTTGTGAGTGAAGAAAATATGCAACTGATGTAAAAAGGGTCAAACAATAACTGAAGACCATTAGTCAAGAGGTCTAAGTCAGTGGTTCCTAACTTCTCAAGTTAGAAGATCATTTTAAATATATGTTTTTCCCTTATTCCCACTTGATAGTAGTTGTATCTATGAAAACGTCAGTTTTTTACCTGCACATATATTTCTGCAAAGCTTTGGTGCAAAAGTAATTGCAGCTTTGCCACTCATTTAATGACAAAAACCGCAATTACTTTCTTACCAACCTAATACAATAACACTTAAGCTTCTCAGTGATCTACAGTCCTTGTCTTAGCTCTGACGTGGACCTGAATTAGAGCAAAAACAAGGAAAATGCAGATTGACTGCGATTCAGAATGTAGACTAAGCAGAACTCGGTGTCCCATAAAATACAGAAAGAAATGTTAGAAGAGGGAAAGAAGGAAGGCAGGAAGGGCAGTGGGAGATTAGAGAATGATCTAGGTTAGAGGTGGCTGTGATCTGTTTTAGAATTGTGTTATAAAGGCACTGAAAAAGCATCAGATTGAAAATACATTTTCAACATAGAGCTGACAAAATTTTTTCCTGCATTTGAGTTGTAAATGATTCTAACATTTGGGGACTAAACTTGCTGAATCATAGAACTATTTATATGTTGTATTGGGAATCACTGAGGTATAGAAAAAGTATGTCTGAGATAAGAATTCAGAATTGATTATCACAATTACTGTGCATTTGTCTTTCTTTGACCATTTCTTGCTGGTTTCCTGTGTTTTTTTTTTTTTTTTTTTTTTTTTTTTTTTCCCCGTAATGCAAGCCTTATAAGAACAAGGTTGTACACATTGCTCTGCTTCTAATAATTAACACCAGCATAATTCATAGTTGAATTATCATAATTCTAAATAATTATTTGTTGAATAAATAAATTGATCAGCACCTCTCTGCTTTTACCTTTTATAGGCCAGGTAGTGTTAGGAGTGAACTTTCTAGAAACAGACTGTTTGGGGTCTGGGTTGAAGTCTTAGCTTCAGTGCTTACTAGCTGTTTAACTCTAGGATATTTCATCTCTCATAGCCTCAGTTTCTTCATCTATAATTTTTTAAAGACAGCTAATAGTCTAATCTCATAAAAAATCTGAGGGTGAGATAATTTTGTTCCTGGAAAGCAATTAGAATGACATTTAGTTAGTAGATAAGTGTACAGAAAACATTGCCTATTACAATTATTATTTGAAGGGAATCCACAGATAAAATATATTTGAAAACCATTGCTTTACATATATGGAAGGATGCTTTATTTGTTACAAAATAATTAAAAACACTTTATACAGGAGGCATTTTAAATACATTATTCTTTTTATGTACGTGGGTACTGAGCAGATTTAGTAGCAAAAATAAATATTAAAAAATAGTGACAGCAGCAGCATGCTTAAGTGTTTTCCATTTTTATGAATGTATGGATGTGCATGTATGAGTTTTGGGATGGAGGTATCCAGGAGAGAGAAGATACAACACTCAGATGGAGGAAATTGTTGCTTGATTTTCAATAGCATGATTTAAAGATATTGTAGCTTGAGTTTACATCACTTTTAAGACTGCCTGCTATAGGATTTTTCTCTTTTGTTTTGTTCACAATAATTTAACTGTTTCTGAGACTTTTAGTCAGTGAGAAATGGGCTACCTGGCCCCAATTTCTCTAAATAGAATATTTATCTTCAGCTATTCATCCCATGCTACGTACTCCATGCCATCCATCTCCGTGAGTACCAGGAGAAGCTTTAGAGGAGTGTTTGCCCCTCTGAGAAATCGTATGACACACCTGCTATTCCTTAGAAAATGAAACTCTTGAGATAAATGTTTGATGTGCTTTCATCTTCTTTACAGTTCTCACTCCTCTAAATATGCATTGGCAAAGAAATCTCTCAAGCAGAAAGGTGAAGCACCTTACAAAGCCAGTGACTGCAAGGATGATTATTCTTCTTTGCCCTGCAGGTCATTTATTATGGATGGGAGATACGTCAGCCTCACCCCATAACCAGACTCTGTGCTATTAATGCAAAGGGCTTTGAAGTTGGTTTTTGTATAGCTGCCAACCATTTCTATGACCAATATGATATTTTGTGGTTCTGAGCAACTTTAATTCCCCATGCAAACATTAAATTAATTCTGGTAACCTAAGATGAGTTCCCGGAACAGTGGAATTATAAGCATGGTATTTCAAAAGCATATTAATTGACTGAAAAATAATAACAATGGCTTTTACTATCTACTATGCACTATCCCTGCCATGTGAATATTATAATCTCAGTTTTAAAGGTGAAATAACTAGCACCTCAGGGTGGCTACATAACTTGTTCAAAGTCATAAAGTCAACTTTAGATCTTGATCTCAAACTCAGGTATGTTTCCATGCAACTCAGCCTTTCTTACTACATTTAGCCTCCTCTCAAATTACTTTAGATGGGACATGTGAGAGACTGCTATTATTCACAGAAGCTGTGTGGTTTCAGAATATCAGCCCTGGACTTCCTGTTGAAATGCTTGATTAAAATGCCAATGCAGCTGGAGGAAAACATTAGCTGGGTCTCTTCCAAATTCACACTCTCTCCATGTCTTCTGTATGCTATATAGTCCACATTAGGTGTTTAATAAATATTAAGTAGGATAATGCTGCCCGAGTTTCTTAGGGTTAATGTATCTCTAGCAAGCACTTATATTCCTTAAGAAGATATCATATCAATTTGAGATTTTACCTTATTATAATGTAATATAAACTGAGAAAAAGAAGAGACACTGTAAGTAGTCTCCAATTGTTTTGATCGTGACAGAGAGCAGAGCAATGTCTCTGCAGATTGGTGATCCAATCAACATAGCCAACATTGACTGAATGCTTTCTACATGCCAAGTGCCCATCTAAGCTTTTTTTTTTTTTTTTTTTTTTTGAGATGGAGTCTCGCTCTGTTGCCCAGGCTGCAGTGCAGTGGCCGGATCTCAGCTCACTGCAAGCTCCGTCTCACGGCTTCATGCCATTCTCCTGCCCCAGCCTACCATGGAGCTGGGACTACAGACGCCCGCCACCTCGCCCGGCTAGTTTTTTGTATTTTTTTAGTAGAGACGGGGTTTCACCGTGGTAGCCAGGATGGTCTCGATCTCCTGACCTCGTGATCCACCTGTCTTGGCCTCCCAAAGTGCTGGGATTACAGGCTTGAGCCACCGTGCCCGGCCTCTAAGCATCTTAAATATGTTAACATTTAGTATTTCGAACAGCCCTTTGAGTTAGAGATATTATAGTCTTTATTTTTCACATAAGAAAACTGAGGCACTGAGGTGTTTAATAAATGGCCAAACTGGTATAAGCCTGCTGTCATTCTAAATCTAGAGTCCAACATCTGGACAGTATATGTTATATATAAGGTATGCTATACTTTATATGCTATACTTCATTAAATATAAATTTGAAAATGGAAAATATTCATTCTTTAAAAAAAAAACATTAATTGAACACTTTGTGTGCTCAAAGCCCTGTGCCAGAGGTCTGGTGAGATATACCTGACATAAGCATACAATTAAATGATACACTTAGAAGAATTGTGAGGCAGAGTGGAATGATTGCTGTAATGATATCAAAAGACAAGAGCCACAAAGAAAGGTGAGGATTCGTTCTGATTAAAGAATGTAGGAAATCTTTACAGAGAATGATGTTTTAAAGCCCTGGTGAGAGGAAAATAGAATGGCTGCTGAAACTGAGGGAACATCAAGAATAAAATATGTAGAAATAAAAAAATCCATAATGTATTTGAAAAATACTGAATAAACTGGTAGGAAAATAATTCCCCCTAGACTCAATTCTTCTGGTCTTTACTTCTATGTTCTCAAACAAAGATGCTCATTAAAATTACTGAGAAACCCCTTCAAAGTAGACTCACCCTAGCTTTGTACTCTAGAGACTCTATTTCCATTGGTAAAAGTCAGGGTTTAGACATGTGTTTTTATTGTGCCCTCTCAACTAAAAACCACAGTAATTAGTTGATTTTTAAATTAGTATATTATGTTTTATCTCTCCCCTGGTTTATCTTTGTGAGTGGCCAGGCTTTTTCCCATTTTTGCTTTTGTAATATACCTTTGAACACACCAGGACAAATCCCAAAATGAAGTGTGGAAAGAAGAATATAGAGTCAAGCATAAATATATTTATCACGATTTTTTGTGGTTCTTATATTCTTATACTTTTAAAGCATGTACAGTAGATCTAACCCTTCCATATTGTTACTATGTTTTTCTAAATAGTCCAATTATATATATCTTTAAACAATGTTTTGTATCACACAATACAAAAAGAAAAACAGTCTCAAAGGAAACATCTAAATCTAAATTTGTAATGTAGTACTTTTGCATATGTATGCAAAATGATTATTAAAACAGACATGTATAGATATGTATGCATACATGCTCACATGTGCAGACACACATACACACACACACACACACACACACACACACATAAGGATGCAGGTAGAGATTCCCTGGCCCAAGTTCCCAACCTAATGTTTGAAACCTGAAAGTGTAACTTGCTCCTTTATCACCTGACTCTAGTTTGGGAACCTCTTACCTCTGAGGTCTTCTTCCATGGTTATCAGTAATCTGAAGCCTTCAGCCTTGCAAAAGCAGCATCCATTCTTCTTTGACAAATACTTTTTCTAGAGCAATGTCTCCTAAAGTTGTCATGGTTAGTTAAAGATGAGTACATACACAAACATATGTGTGTATGTAAAATGATAATTCACCTGCTTCTTGCACCTCCCTATTATACTCTAGTTCTTAGATAGAATTTCTGGTCACCACTCTTGTTCCTGTACCACCTTTCTTCCATTCTTTCCATCTCCTAAGAAAAGATTGCTGTGGGGTGTAGAGTTTTTCAGATAAACTCCTCTAAGGCCCTGCTGACAAGCTCCTACAAAATCACAAAAACAGTTGAGAGTGCCCATACCCTATAATTTGAGGCATTTTTTAAGATATGCATCAATACTACAACTACTGCTACTACTACTACTACTACTACTAATAATAATAATAATAATAATAATAATTGCCACTTATCATGTAACTATCATTGCCAAAGACTTTGCATCTACAAATCCATTACTTAGTTTTAACCTCACTACAGCCCCTTGAGGTAAATATTATTAAACCTAATTGCAGGTGAGAAGTCAGTGGCTCAGAAGTAATGTGTCAAGTTTCATAGAACTAAAAAAAAAAACAGCAGTGACAACATTTGAACTCAAGCATGTTCAGCTCCAACACCCAGACTATTAATTACATATATGTATATCTATCTATCTGTCTATCTATCTATCTGTCTATCTATCTATCTATCTATATATATTATTATTTTAGCCTATATTTCATGAGCAACTGCAGTGCATATGCCAGTTCCTGATTTTGGTGCTAAGGATACAATGATTATTAAAACAGACAGATTTCTGTTTCCTGTGAGGGTTACAGTCTAGGAGAGGAGGAAGATATTAATCAAATTCTACAAAAAACATGAGGTTACAACTTCGGTAAATAGAAGAAAAGGTACATCTTGATACATTTGGGGAATTTAAATGCACATGGAGAGATCAACTTGGAAATGGAGAGGTTTAAATGAAGGAACTATCAAACATGTATGAAAAATGATTAAGGTTATTTTAGGTAAAGAGAGATGAAAAAAGTACTTCAAGAAGAAGAAACAGCATGTGCAAAGGTTGTGGGGTTTGGAAAGTCATGATGTATTTAAAGAGTTAAAGAAGGCCCTTGTGTGAATTGAGGCTGAAGGTGTATGATTCAATAAGACCACGCATCGGTCAAGAGTTTTATCTTTTATTAAGAGCAATGGGAAGTCAATGGGGGGCTTTAATCAGGATATTAACCTAACATGGTTTTGTTTTGAAGATTACTCTAGTTGCAATGTGGAGAAGTTTGGAGAAAGGATAAACATAAATGTGAGGAAATTAGTTAGCCTTGAAGGTAGTCCTGTTGAGAAATGATGGGAACTGGCACTAGACCTATGATGAATGAAGATATTTCAAGAGGTTTGAAATATATTTAGGAAGTTAAAGTAACAGAAATTATTAATGGGTTGCATTTAAGAGTGTGGGAAAAAGAAGAATCAAAGGTATGTCCCAGGTTATTGATTTGTTTAACTAGATGGAAAGGGTATCAATTTAATGATAATGAAAAATACATTGCCTCATTATTCTATTAATAATCAACTAATTTATAGGAAATACACAATACTACCAGTAGTCATTCAATTGGCAAATATATTTGAATAATTACCAAATACTCAAAAATATATTTGACATGTTAGTGGCTGCAAAAGGTAAAAATGTGCTTGGGACTGTTAAAATACTTACCAGCATGCTAGGAAATCTATTGAGATCACATACTTATGTCTCCACTGATTAAAATAAGAATAATTGAATTTATATAGGTAGATTTTTTGATAATGTAGCTTAGATGTTCAACAAAATATTTGTTGAGTGAATTAATCATAATTCGAAGAGGTGGAGTATACACAGTCCTTGATTAATAGCTATTAAATATTTTACTGATTTAGTACATTTAATAATTTAACTCAATATAATGTGTAAAACAAAATCATTTTGAAAATGGAAAAGAATCTTAAACAAAGTTATTTTTATTTTAATACCGAAGTAAAACATTACTATAGTCTTCATAGATTAGTTTTGCTATACCTTCATTCTCTCCCATGTCACATGCACACAAAATTAGAATCCAAGAAAAAATTAATGCATCTTTAATGGTGGCCAAATAAGGACATGTATCCACTAAGGAGTCTTTAAAGACATACATAATGAAGAAGTGTTTATTCTACTTGAGTAATTCAGGCCACCAGATGTCACTACAGATTAAGCAATGGTGAAAGGCTTGCCACAGTGTAAACTCTACAGAGGCTTCTGACAAGTTAAACAAATACAAGTGGGTGTTAACTTTAAAATAATAATAATTGGACAGTTGTTTTAACTTCTTTTCCTTTGCCATCCCTCCAGGGCACCTGGAAGAATAAAAAATAAAGAATGCCTATATTGCATTCACTGATTCACTGTCTAATTTTGTGTAACTTTTCCTTCTACCCTAAAAAAAAAAAAAAAAAAAAAGATGTTACAGTTCAGCAGAGCATGCTTTTTGTTTCAGCAATTTGTTTCATTCTGAGCGATATTTTTCAAGCTCCATTTTACTCTGACTTCATAAAAGAAGACTGCCCCAGCTCACTTATATTAATGAGCCTTTACACAACCACCTTGCTTGTAAGGGGTGCGGCACAGACTGAATGTGTTTCCATTATAATGGCCATGTATAACGGGTAGTTAATCATGAAGAAAATTCATTAGCTGAATGTCACCAGAAACCTATGTCGTGTGGCAAATGAACAGGGGGCAACCAGTTTGAGTTTTAATTTCTGCAATGAGCTCTTGTTGTAAAACTCCTTTCCTCCAAATGAAATTGAGCAGAGAATTAACGGCATGACAAATGGCTGGTGGAACCTGGTGAGAGGCCTTGATTACAAGAGAGTTTGTTTTTTCTGTAGAAGTTCCCACAAGTTTCTCATTGGAAAAAGAGGTTACATTCTTTCATTACCTGAATTTTACTGTGTAAGCCATGGACAAATAAAGAAACTGAGTCAGGTATAGTCTTTGAGCAAAGCTACATTTTAGGTCTGTATCAATCAGAATCAGAATTCTTTTGGTGAAGTAGTGTCAGCTCAGATTTATTGATATAGAACTGAATATCTCACACATTTATTCAACAAATAGTTGTTGACACCCTACTGTGCACAAGATACTTTTCCAGGTGCTAAGGATGAAGCAGTGAACAAGTCACCTGTTCTCATGAAGCTCCTCTTCTATCTATTACAGAGGAGCATGGGGAATATGGAGATAAGGAGAGGAAAAAAAAAAGGTTTAGCAATAAGTAATTTTTGTTATGTTCTATAAAAATACACTACTAGGACAGAGAATAAGTTGAAATTGACAGGACAGGAAGATATCTTAGATAGGGTACATAGAGAAGTCCTCTCTGAAGTGGCTTTTGACTTGAGACTGAAAGAAAAAAAAGAGCCAAGTTTGTTAAGTTTTAAGTATCTGGGAGAGAAACATAAGAGTTTCAACTTTATGTTTATTTTCTAGTCTAAGAAAGAGATTGAATTCCTATCTCATTATCAATTTGAAAAATGCTCAGTGAGGAATATTGGCCCGGTTGCTTGTACTTAGAGCAATCAACTCTGCCTAAGAAGACAGGGTTAAAGTAAGTAAATGACTTCCAATTAGAGCCACATAGTAGGAGTAGTGGTAGACGTAGTCCCCATAGAAGGATGGGGGCAACAGTCGGTGTCTACTTACTGCAAGATCTAATGGAAATTTACTAGATTTTGGTAAAAATGGCAAACTGGCGCACACACACCTCACTGGTGACAGAATGAACCTGTGCAAATCTTATTGAAAGCAACTGGAAAGTTATTTCAAGAGTCAAAAGGATGTTCACACTTTCTTTGACTCATCAATGCATCTTGATAATTAATATGAATATTATTCATCTTATGAATATTTTTCAAAAAACAGTATAGTATGCATGAAGATGCTCATTACAGTGTCATTTAATAATGAAAAATAAGAAATAGGCTGAACACTCAACAATATTTGAGAAGTTGTGAAACTGTGACACATCAGCTTGATGAAATAATAAGTACTCATCACAGCAATAATTAAGAGGATTATGAAACAAAAAGGACAGTGAAATATGTTAAAGTAAAAGCATGGTTTGAAATTATAACTGTGGGTTTTTTAAATTTCATGTTAAATATATGAATTCATTTGGGCAAAATGCAAAAGGAAACCTGAGGGAAAAGTCTAGTTTATTTCATGTAGTGAATAAAACATTAGTTTATTTGATATATTTAATAAAAACATTAGAGACATACAGTATTTTGCCAGATTTAGAGTAGGAAGATAAATAAGTCCTCCTTATTAATAATAAACACCTCATGTTTTGGGCCTCCTATCAATTCAGGTAGTCAGTATGTACATACAGAAACAGGAGGAGCTACTTGCTATTGTAGCAAGCTCATAGGTTGGGGGAAGTAGGTGAAAGAAGAGAGCCATTATTTCTTGAGTATCTGTTGTGCATTAGTCTCTTTATGAAGAATTTTATCTGTATATTTCATTAAGACCACAAAAACCCTATAATTTACATTTCATCATGCTCTACTTTATTTGCAGGTAAACTGAAATTCTGACTAAATAATTTGATTACATTCTCTGTTGCAATAAGTAGTACATCTGTAATTTAAATATATAGCTTTGGGTTCCCAAACACATACTCTGCTTTCTCCTTGGAAACACGAATTTAAAGAGGGGAAGAGGAAATTAGGGAAATGAGGAGAATGTCCTCACAAAGCATAGACATGGCTTTTGCACTGGGTCTAAGCTGCAGTGTGGAAGCTTTGAAGGGACATTGTTCTAAGTCTTGGAAACTGCGTATACAAAGGAAGGCACTGAGACCTGAGGTAGTACAATGTGCTTTGTGCATTGCATATTTAGAGTGGCTACTGACGGGCCTCCATAGCAGGGAAGAGCAGGACATGAGATGAAGAATTTGTATTTGAATGATCTATAGGCTATGATACGAAGCGTGAACTTAATACTTAAATGGTGGAAAGCTAAAGAATCTGCAAATTTATAAGGGAGCTTTACTTGTTCCTTTTGTCTAGCCTGTACCTTTTCCAATTGCGGAGGCCAGAGACAGACACCAAAATGAAAAAATATCCACTGACACCTCAAATGTAGTTCTGCCACATATTATCATAATTTCTGTTGACAGAATCACAGAAATGTACATTAGAGCAATTTGAAATCAGTTCCTTTGTGGGTGTTTCAGTACAATGTTTCTCTCTGTTCAATCTTGCCTTTATGTTAAATGAGATTTGCTTATCCATGTTGCTGTTTCTTGTTATTGTTGTGATTTCTCTACCCTTTTCAGCTCTCTATCATCAAAGGCATTGCTGCGGAAATAGGATCTTTGTTTAAAACTTCATTAGATATCTTGATAAACAAAATATTATCTTATTTCTAGTATTTTAAACTCAAGCCTATGAGCATTTGAATTTCCAAAGGACTCTAAGTTTTTAAGAAGCCTTGAATGTAGTATATAATCTTTTCACTATTTTGGCCATAGCACGGCATTCAACCAAAAGATACATATATATATGAATACATATGTGTTTACATATGTATATGAATCTCTGCATATATGTGTACACATATATACATAAATATATATGCACAAAAATAAGCATTAGATTTTACATATACATTATAAAAGTATAAATATATATACACAAATAGACTATATATACACTTTATGGTAAACATAGAAAACAATATTATATAATATATTTCTATATCCATAGACAAATGTATTTTTAAAAGAAAATATAGACAATGCTTAAAGATATATCGAGAATTGCAGATCTATACAATTACAGAGCAAGTTTTAATCCTAGATCCAATAAAAATTAAAATTAAAGTGTGGCCCCAAATAGATCTATCAATCTATAGCTAATATTTCTACCTGCAGTTTTTTTTTTAATTTATTGAAAGAATAATTTTGAGTTTTATAGATATCACTCTTTGACTTCTGGAGAGGGATAAACTGCATATTCTATATGACATGGATAACATACAGAGATCATTGCTTGTAAAGAAAGAATCCAGAAGAAGTAAAACATTGCAACATGAAGAGGAATTTACTTTAAAGCAACATTTTTCTGGATTGTCCATGAGCTATCACTTTTCCTGAAAGCCTTATCTTCAGATTTATCACAATAACAAATAGCAGTGTTTCCAGCCTCACCACACCATCACAATTGCACACTGAAATAAAATAAAGGCTACTGTCTAAAAAAATTAAACTTCAAGACTGATAATAGCTGAATTATTTTGTTGAGAAACTTATAACGAAGAACCATGATACATTGAAGCCTCTCTTCGTTTTTAAAAATAATCTTAAAACACTAAATGTTTCAACAGATGATAGAAAATTGATGAAAATATCAATGTTAGATACATAAATAGATACAAGGTACAACACGACCATTTGTATAAAAACTTCTATAAATATAGACTAGATAAAATTGAAAAGTAATAAAAAATAGTTTTCGTTATTCTATTATAGAATGTACATACATGCATGAATAAGGTAAGAATGTAAATATATAGAATAAGTGGATTTTTGCCAAGATAATTAATTTAGTACAAGGTTTTTAAATTAAATTCATTTTAGTTCAGAAAAATGAAGTAGCTGTAACTTTGTGGAATGTTCTTTTACACCTAGGAATTCCCCCTATGTCAACATCTCAACAGAGAGAACAAGCCAATTTTATAGCTAAAGGAGCTTGGGGTAAATAGGTGCTTAGTTGTGCATTTTTATACAAAATATTCGATCTTTCTACTTTTAATTTTGTGTCTTTAGGAGATAATTATATCCACTAGACTACAGTGCCTTGAAGCATTCTTTACAGTCAGACAGAACTGATTTCAAAGTAATATCTTCAATTTATGGGCCAGGTAACCTTGGACATGTTGTTTAACATCTCTGAACTCCACAATGCTCATCTACAAATATAAATGCTAACAGCATTACTTATATTGAGTGGCTCATTGGATTTCTCTAACAACTTCAGTTTCTTTCTTAAAACCTTAAAGTTAAAATTTTATGCTTTTGGAATTTTATATTAAAACTGGAATCTAACAGCTTAATTATTCTGACATTATCAGTCTCTTTGAGCTATTAGTAGTTAAGAAAATGTATCCTGTTCATTTTAGTTTCCCTAGCCTCCACAAAATGCACACATATAAACGATATTAACAAAGAGAAAATTAAACTGTTTTCTTAGTTCGTCCTTATTAGTCAGGATAGGATAGGCTCTGTTGCAGTGACAAACTCTTAAATCTCAATAGCTAAGATGTAAGAAGATTTTATTTCTTGCTGATGCGAAATTGGGTGGTTGTAAGTTGAGGCTCTCTTCCAGTTATTGAGTGTTTCTAGTTCCTTCAACCTTATGATACTATTTGTGGATGCTATAGGGGAAGTGAGTTGGAGAAAGTCATGTGATGTTTTTAAGAACCAGGCTAGAATGTGGATTATAGTATTCTTCTCATATTTTATTGGCCAGATCTCAGTCATACATTTAGAAAGTAACTCTAAAAGAAGCTGAGAAATGAAGCATTTCTGCTTGCCCTAAAGAAGAAATGATATAATACACACATATATAATCTCTACTAAAGTGTGCATAAAGTTGTTATATTTTCTGTAAAACTTTTCCGTGTCAACTGATAGAACTTAGTTTTTATTTTCTCTCCTACGTACGGCACAATACTTTTTAAAGTAAACATTTATATAGGTGATTTAGGTACATTTTTAAAACTCTGTAATGACATACATAGTACAGATCTCCAAAATAGTAAATATTTAATTAACCTTTTCTTAATATATGAGAATTACACAAAAAAATATATAAGATGTGGCTTTAGATATTTGATAGGCCATCATATGGAGGAAATTAGTTAGTTATTCCTTGGAACATCAGATAGCTGAAGTATGGGCTATGAGAAATTTCAGAAAGGCAGATTTCTCTTCAGTTTACAAAAGGATCTCCCAAGAAAGTAGGTTAATTTGGTCATAGTGACTTCTCAGTCTCTCAATACAGTTTAGTCATGCCTAACAGCAGGATATGTCAGAAAGAGACAGTCATTGGAATAGATTCTTCTGGGATCAAATCACAATTCTATCAGCTAGCTAATGACAATGTAGCCTTGGCAAGTGAATTAAGTTCACTGATCTTTAACTTTTTAATATATTTAATGGAGGTTTATCTGTCAGATTTTTTTATTGTAAGCAATAGACATGAACTTTGGTTGATTCAAGAAGAAAATGAATTTATGGAAGATATTTCATAAATCAAAGAATTAACAGTAACTTAAAAAAAGAAATAAATAACAGACCAGATAAAAGCCAAGGTTGAACAGGCACTAGAACCATAGTCAAAATCATGCCATGGGAATCATCTGGTGCTGACGCTGGCTGGACATTCATTGCCATGGCTGCTCCTGCCACTGCTGTTGATCCTGCTACTCTGGAAACTGATGTAGTAGTTACCAGTGAAAATAATTACTTATTAGACTTACTTGTATCACTCTGGCCAGATTCAAATTCCTAGGCCAGAGGGTCTGATTGTTTGGGCCTCAACTACATGTCCATGTCGGTGCTGCCAGAAAGTGGAGAAAAGTACTTGGCTTTCTTCTTTCTGTAGAAGGAGGCAGGTTTACTTCTCCCTGCGATTCATACCATGGGGAAATCTCCAATATGGAAAGATATAATTGTTGAACACCCCAAATCAACTACAGGATATAACAATTGTAAGATCTTATGCTTAATGTAGGAATTATTTAAGATGCATTTTAAGTGGTGTAATGTAATATTTCACAAGTGCTCTCTGGACCCAGTTTTGAAGTCTTGGCTGAAAACCCTCAATTACCCTTTGGGGGAAGTTTGCTAAGCCTCCACCCCAACTATGTCCCTTAAGATGCTCTCATACTCCTGCGTTATAATACATATATGCCTATGCCAGAGGTCCCCAGATACTAAACACCAAGGAAGGCTTCTTCTGTCTTTGGTGGACAGGTTGTTAAAAATGCTCATTCTCACAAAGTTCATGAATACTAGCTAATCTCACCTTACTTGCCATATATAAGCCATGTCCTAAAATCCCAGCTTGCTATTACCCTGTACTGGGGTGCAGCTGGACATGTGGTCTTTCACGGTAGCCTTATCTCATTTGGAGATGTCAGTAAGAAAGAGTTCTACCTTTCATCTCTTCAAGTCTTTGTGTCCCACCATCCAAAGAACTATAATTATATCTGATATCATATAATGTGAAACAAATGATTAGTACCATACCCAGAATATATCAGTTCGATAAATTTTTGAATAAATAGCTATTGGGAGTATGTTAGAGAACATTCCTGCACTGAGTAAGTTTCAATGTTTCTCTTCAGAAGGTCAACCCAGGCAATACATTATGAAGACTTTTTTTCATGCAACATCTTTTACATTTGCTCCATTTTCTCCAGTTCCAGTGTTGCTCCATTAGAATAAGTCTTGCTTGTTTGATATGCTGTGTTTTTCTTTATAATCTCCAACTTATTGCTAACATCGCAAGTTCATCCATTTTACAACTCATAGAGTGATTTTTTATGTATTAATTTTAAAGGTAGTAAGCATATCTTGTGTGCTTGTTAAGAGTTAGGGACTGTGCAGGGTGATGAATAGTCATGTATAAGGAAGGCTACCTAGTTTTTGGCTTCTGGCTAAGGTGGAGGATCAGGCACCAAATTTATCTTCCAGAGAGACATAATGCATTCCTCCTGAAATCATGAGCAAGAGAAGGGTGTTTGTTCTCAGCATTTCTATTTCTTAACTAAAGGTTTTAGTCAGTGTAATATGGCAAGAAAAAAAATTAAAAATCCAATTCAAAGAAGAAGTAAAATTATTTTTATTTATAGGCAACAGAATTATCTGTATAATAGCAAATCCAATGGAATCTACAAAAACAAACTTCAGAAACTAAGTAAATTTAAAAGTTTCAGAATACCTGATACAGAAACAAAGAATCAATTGCTTTCCTATGTATACTAGCATCAAAGATGAAAATCTTAGAAATCTGACATAGGATGTGAAACACCTATACACTGAAAACTACAAGATACTACTGAGAGAAATTAAAGCAGGCTTTGAAATGGAAAGGCCCAGTGTTCATGTGTTGGAAGATGAAATATTTTCTATGTTAATACCCTTAATGGCTCCAAAAATTTAATGCAATGCTAATTAAAATTTCATTAGAGTTATTAGTAAGAATTTAAAAACTTTGTCTAAATTTAATATGGAAATTCAGAGGACCTATAATTTCAGTAAGTCAAATTTGAAAAGGAATAAAGTCAGAAAACTATAATACTACCAGATTTCAAGACTCATTAAGAACTGACACTAATTAAGATAGTTTGTATTGACATTAAAATAGAAAAATTGATCAATTAATGGACTATATTTGCACAGTTTGAGCAACTGATAGATTTACATATATTTGAGTAACTGATTTTTTGAACAATTGGTTATCCATTTGCAAAACAATTTTTTTAAAAATGCTTTAATTCATACTTGATACAAAATTTATAAATAACATGTGAGTAAAAGTGTAGACCTAAATGTGAAACATAGAATTGTTATACTTCTGGAATAAAACATACAAGAAATCCTTTGTGATCTTGGATGAGGCAAAGTTTTCTCAGATACAATGATAAAATCATGACCCATGAAAGGATAATATGAAGAACTGCACTTAATAAAGATTGAAGTCTTCAGCTCTTCAAAGATACTAAGAGAATAAAATCATCAGTCGCAAGACTGGTAGCAAAAAATTTGCAAATCATATACCTGATAAAGAAGTCATATCATGACCAGGCGCAGTGGCTCACGCCTGTAATCCTAGCACTTTGGGAGGCCAAGGCGGGCGGATCACCTGAGGTGGGGAGTTTGAGACCAGCCTGACCAATATGGAGAAACCCTGTCTCTACTAAACATACAAAATTAGCCGAGCATGGTGGCACATGCCTGTAATCCCAGTTATTTGCGAGGCTGAGGCAGGAGAATCCCTTGAACCCGGGAGGCGGAGGTTGCGGTGAGCCGAGATCGTGCCATGGCACTCCAGCCTGGGTGACAAGAGCAAAACTCCATCTCAAAAAAAAAAAAGGGCATATGAGAATACATAAAGGAGCCTCAAAACACAATAATAAAACAACGCATTATAAAATGCATGAAATATATGGACAGACACTTCACCAGGGAAAATAGATGGCTTATTAGCCCATGAAGGGTATTTAACATGAGCAGTCATTAAGAAAATGTAATTTTGTACTACATTCCTCTTAGAATGGCTAAAATGTATATTATAAATATAAATAGGCATTATAAATTGAAAAAGTATCTTTAGAGAATAATTTCTTAAAAAGTTAAATATATGACTACTGTATGATCCAGCAATTTTACTCCTTGGTATTTTTTCAAGAGAAATGAAAATATGTATTATTATAAATAATTATATATGAATGTTCATAACTTTTTCTGTTTGGAAGTCAAACAATCGGGACTAACCCTAATGTCTATCAAAAAGTTAATAGGTAAACAAACTGTAGCACATTCATACAATAGAATAGTACTCAGCAAGAAAAATGAAAAGGCTATTGCTACATCATTGATGAATCTCAAAATAATTATGCTGAATAAGAAAAATCAGACAAAAGTGTTATATAATTACTTCTACAGGAATTGTAGAAAATGAGAATCTCATGACAAAGAAGATCAGTGGTTGACAGGGAATGAGGGGACTGAGACTAGAGTTTTAAAACTTCACATCCTGAAGATCTGTATTTTCTTAGGGGCAGATTTTCTTTTCCATTGTTTTGCTTCCTTTCTCTCTATAACCAGAAAGTCTTTCCCTTCCATAAGTGTTATCCAATTCTATTAATTTTAAAGTCATCCCCATGAAGTATTCCCTGATTCTAGCTTATAATGTTTCTGCCTCTTATGAAAACCCAAAATACTTTATTTAGAAACGTGGTGATGGCAGTTATGTGTCCAAGAGTGCTGTTAGCACTTTCACATGCTGTTCATTTGATTCTCACAACATTGCTCTGAGGCAGGCAATATCATCTCTACTATATGGATGAAAAGCTGGAGGCTCTGAGAACTTATATGACTTTCCAAAATTCACACATTGCTAAAAGGCAGAACTAGGAATATGATTCAGGGCTTTTGCTTCCACGACCTGTTTTAATTCCATTATGGTATTATTACTACAGCCCACAATTATGCCTGTCTGGTTCTAACGAGCACAGTTCTATCATACTTCATACTCATGTTTGCTGTGGTTTTCCAACAAGATCATGAACTTCATTAGGGAAAGAAGGCAATGACTTTTTATGAATTTGTGTGAGAGATGTGCATATGGGATGGTCAATAAACGTTTGAGAGAAAGAATGAAGGGAGGATGAAATGAAAGAGAACAGAGGTGTGAAAGGAGGAAAGAAGCAGGTCAATGGTTAGTATTATAGAAAGAAGTAATTTCGTATTATAGTTTGACTTTGGGAGCGTAATGCTAGCTAGCCTTTGCTAAATGCTAAAGATGAAATTCAGATGAGGATTCAGATAAAGATTATTGAACTTTTAATAAAACAGAAATGTCTTCCATTATGGATCTGAATCTCATAATGAATTTACAAAGAATCTATATTATCTACGTTAGGTTTATTTGGGCCCTTAGAGTAGAAATCCATTGTCTGCCACGGAAATATTTATTTACTCTGCTCTTGAGAGTTGCACCCTAGTTTGACAGAGGTGGGGAAGCATGGTAGGTTTAAGTTATTTGTCTCTCAGTACGTGAAGGTCCAAATGTGTCATGTGAAGTGCGGTGACACAGTAAGAGTCTCCTATGCCACATGTCACAGTGATTGGGTTAGGAAAGGGTGTGATCCTAGTCCAAGCCAATTAGGAATCAATAAATTCTTAAGTTGCTCATTTTTGGAGAGATAGGGCAAGGCATACCATTTTCCCTCTTGATGCTAGATTTTGACACACACATCCAGCTATATTTAAAGTTACAACTGCCTCTGAAATTTTAATTATTTGAATTTAAAAGACTATTTTTGGCTTTAAACTTGTTTAGCTTGAATATTTTCATCTTCTTGTGGTTATTTTCAATTACAGTATCCCTAATACAAAAAACAATGTTGGTGCCTTGCAAATATATGAAGCTTTCCAAATGAATATATTGATGTAGTGACTTGACTTCTTTTGATAAC
The DNA here is from genome assembly GCF_047675955.1 of Chlorocebus sabaeus. Taxonomy (NCBI): domain Eukaryota; kingdom Metazoa; phylum Chordata; class Mammalia; order Primates; family Cercopithecidae; genus Chlorocebus; species Chlorocebus sabaeus. The sequence continues at coordinate 77,849,260 of NC_132904.1, read as the reverse complement.
CTGGGGATCAGTTGCGCTATGTAGGGTTGTCTCTATTACCTCATGAAGAGACTTCATCATTGAGTGTCAGTTTAGGATTACCATAATGGAGTGCTTATCATGTGCTAGGTAGTCTGCTATGCACTTTATGTATATTTTTCATTTAATCCTCATGATTAACTCATGAAGGAATGGGCATTATTTTCTGTTTTAGAAATGAGATAATTGGAGCCTTCAAAGATAAATAACTTGCTCTGATTTTCAAGCCAGAGTTTAAATGTCTGTCTGATTTCAAGAACTGTTCTTTCTCCACTGCTAAATCATACTACCTTCCCCTTGTCTATGAGGGATACATTCCAAGACCCCCAGTGGATACCTGAAACAACAGATAGTACCACACCCTACATATACTATGTTTCTTTTCTGTATATACGTACCTATGATCAAGTTTAATTTATAAATCAGGCATAGTAAGAGATGAACAATAGTAAAAACAAAATAGAACAATTATAACAATATGCTAGTATTACCACTCCTGTGCTTTGGGGACATTATTAAGTAAAAACAAGGGTTACTTGAATGCGAGCCCTCAGATACTATAACAGTCAATCTGATCGCCAAGATGACTTGTAAGTGACTAATGGGTGGGAAGCATTTACAGCATGAAGATGTTGAACAGAGGGATGATTCGGGCCCTGGACAGGACAGAGTGAGCTGACCTGAAATTTCAAAATAGTGTGAAATTTAAAACTTATGAACTGTTTATCTCTGGAATTTTCCATGTAATATTTTCAGACCACGGTTGACCATGAGTAACTAAAACTGCTGAAACTGAAACCATGGATAAGAAGGGACTGCCGTACTATGCTCTTTAAATAATTATTGAAAATAATTTTTCTTTCCCTTCTAAAAAACTTTCCAGCAAAGAGGGAATATTGATATTGAGAGTTTTTTTTTGTTCATAATATTAGAGAGGCTAGAGTATATCTCTAAGAGCTCATATATTATTATATTTCCCCATGAGTTTTTGTGAGCAAAAAATTTTATTGGCATCTTTGCATTGCACCATGGACACAAAAAGACATTTTGGTTGAAATAGCATGACACAGTCAACCTTGAAATAGGCATTTAAAAGCCTTTTCATTTCGTAAAGCTTTCAGTGTAGCATGCAGATATATGGTTATATTTTTCTACAACAATTAAAATACATATAAATAACATTCTCCATGTTTAGCATTTTAACCTTTCTTTGTTGGTAGCGAGATGCCTTCAGCTTGTTTTCCTGAGTGCAGCATAAAAAAACCATAAATTCAATAAGATGTACATAATACTATTTATACCTAATGTAAGAACAGTCTTTGAAATACTTCTTTGTGAATATATCCACTACATGAAGAGAAATAAGCTTACAAATTTAGCTTGTATGTATATTATATGCTAATTAACTCACAATTTTATGTAAATTTGTGTGAACAAAAAAGAACAGACATAAATTAAAATCCATGGAAACCTTGTATTTATTTTGAATGTTGGCAATGAGAAATGTTCCCTTTCTATCTTTCTATATATTATAGTATTTAAACAAATTTTTAGAAATAATATAATACATTATATTTTAAAATTTTATATACATTGTAACGTATAAAGATTATTAATACTAATTCCAAATATTACCCTTAAAGATAAAGAAGTATTAGTTGTCCAAAACTACCCATTTACTTATTCATTCAATTATTTTATTAATTTACTATACATTATAAATACCTAACATATATCTGGCATTGTTAAGAGTGATTGAGGATATAATAGTGAAAAGACAGGCAAAATCTCTGCCCTCAAGAAGCAAGCATTATTATAGTCAGGGTAGAAAGTTGATACACATGCACATACATCCAGATGTGCATGCACGCACGTACACACATACCAAGAATACAAATGCCATATGAAATAAACACTATGAAGTGAAACAAGATCATATGGTAGATAAAAACTGGGGTGGGAAAGGTCTTTCAAGATCGTATCTCTCTACATGTTTTCAAAAATAAGGAAGAACCATGTGGGTGTAAAAATAATCATTGAGTTGGTCTTACTATCAGTACAAATAAATAGAAAAAAATCTCTAATATTTGATTGGCTAAGTTGTCAACTATATCAGTTTAAAAATACATAACATTGGATGTATAATTAATGCTATTATGAGTAGATTCTTATGATGTGTGTGAATCCTGCACCAGCAACTGAGGTATCCAGGTTCTGTCATCAGAACTGACTGGGTAGCTGGCGTGACCTATGGAGAGGAAGGAAGAGCAGTGTGGTGTGGTGGCCCACCTGAGAGCCACATGGGAAAGGGGAGCCCCCACTCCCCAACCAAGGGAGGCAGTCGGTGAGCGTGCTACCCAGCCTGGGAAACTGTTTTTTCCGCAGAACTGTGCAACCCACAGGTCAGAAGTTCCCACTCGTGAGTCCACACCACTGGGATCTAGGGTCCCAATCATGGAGTTGTGCAGATTCTCAACAGTCACTCAACTAGAATCTGCTTAAGCCTGCAGAGCTGAGGGGGGCCAGCACCACCACTGCAACTGTCTGCTGTCTAAGTCCTTGGAGCTTCTTGGGGGAGGGGCGGCAGCCAGCACTGGGACTCACAGCTGCCTAACACTCTAGGCTCCCAGGGTGCGGGAAGGGCGGCAGCCATCTCTGTAGCTCCAGGCTGTGCATTTTCCATTGATACTTCAATCAAGAGATTGGATTCAGTTGTACAATGAATTTACTTTTTGTTTTTATATCTAGAATGTGAATTTTCATTCAACTCCCTTCTGAATCCTATGGCTCTCCTTCACAGGACATTTGTTTACTCCTAGCCAAGTTGTGCTCTAGTCTAGTAGCACATGAAGCCTCTCAATAGTTCAGGACACACACACACCTGCAAGGATACTTACTATAAAAGAGTGCAGATCAAGACAAGGCAACTTCCTAGTGTTTGATAGATCAGTAGGGTGAATATAGTTTACAGTGATGTAGTGCATATTTTAAAATAGCTAGAAGAGAATGATTTGAATGTTTCTGACAAAAAGACAAGCACTTAAGGTGATGGATATCCCAATTACACTGATTTGATCATTACAAATTATATGGATATATTAAATTGTCACAGGTATCCTGAATATATGTACATCTATTATGTATCAATAGAAAATAAATTTTTTAAAAAGACAAAACATAGGCTCTGGAGTGAGGCAGACCTTGTTCAAAAGTGATTAGTTATTATGTAATTACATGTTATAAAGCCTTGGAAAGGTATTTTACCCTCTGAGTTTAAGTTTCCTTACACATAAAATAAGAATGATGATACTTACTTTTCAGGATTATGTGAATAAAGGAGCTAGACCACCACATAATAGCAAATATTTTTTTCTCTCTCAAAAATCTAAGCCAGCATGTTGACATTTGCTGCAACGTAGGCCCTTCCTTCACCCTTCTTGGCAATAAAACAACTTTAATTAGCTCATCTGTAATCCTTCTTTGAATCTTTCTTTAGTGTTTATTTCATTCACTCTCTTATTGCAAATAATAGTTGTTCATGGTGACTCATGCCTATAATCCCAGCACTTTGGGAGGCTGTGGTGGGAGGATCACAAGGTCAGGAGATTGAGATCATCCTGGCTGACACGTTGAAACCCCGTCTCTACTAAAATGCAAAAATTAGCTGGGCGTGGTGGCGCGCCTGTAATCCCAGCTCCTTGGGAAGCTGAGGCAGGAGAACTGCTTGAACCTGGAAGTCGGAGGTTACAGTGAGTGGAGATCGTGACACTGCACACCGACAGAGCAAGAGCAAGACTCCGTCTCAAAAAAAAAAATTGTTCATATATCAGACTTTATTCCAACTACAACCAGATTGAAGACAAGATTATCTTATTACAGTAAGACTATCTCATTACAGCCTCCACCTCCAGGCACCTTCCACTGGTGTAGGGCCTCCTCCATGACAGTAATGATTTATGGAATGTCTTCAATGTGTTGGCTACTGTTCTGACTGCTTTTCTGGATCAATTCGTTAAATCCTTATATCCAGCCTATGAGACAAGCACTCAAATTACCTCACTTTAACAGACAAATAAATAGAGGATGCAATAAATTAAGGGACTTTCCTAAGGTCTTGTTCTCTAACATCACACTGCACAACTTTAAGGAAAGCAAGCAATACATATTTGTTAAATAGGGACTGGTAGGAGAGCAATGCTACAGCAAGCTGCAATTGTTTAAAATATGTTGTTTAGGAAATAGATGTCTTAATATTAAAGACATAATTTGAAACCTTGTTCTGTATGGCCATTAACAGTATAGTTTTCATGTCTTTAAAATGATCATAATTATATATAATGTATGTGTTGCATGAGTTGTAGGATATACATCTAAAGTGTATATCATAATAGGAAGCACCAATGAGTGATACAAACTCTTTTGTTGTTGTAATTAACAATAACAATAGCACAAAAACAATTGCAATGTGTGCCTCCTTCCTGCTCAGTCATTGAGTTCTGAGATAGTCTTTATGTAAGGTATTCTGGTTCCAGTTCCTGCCTCCTCCCAGTCCCCAAACTCCAGCTGTAATAACATCTGTAATAACAATTCCACAACCAGAAAATGTAATAAGCTAGTAAGTCCTTCACAGCCTTGCATTTCTTGGATGTGGTGTTATACTTACCTGTTAGTCATCCCCATTAAGCCTTCAGTTGCTGACCCCCCACCTCCAACTATTTCCTTGAGACCACACCTCAAATGCATTTTGTTGTAGAGACAAAGAGGTGACTGTCCTGAATAGAGACCTCCATAACTGCTTGCTACTGCTGTTGATTTATTCTGACTTTCTCATTTTGAAATGTGAGTTATCCCAGGAAATTTGAGATAAGCCACGATGAACTTTATTTGATCCTTTAGAAAACGGTTGTGTTTGGAGAAGAAAGCCACCATGGAGATTCAAACCCATCTGGCAGGCGCAGAGAAAATGAAAGTGATTTGTAAATGCTAAAACATCCATTTGGGGGAAAGGTATCAAGGGATTCAACAAAGGTCATTTTGGGTAGCATCTCTGTTTTCTTCATGAACATTTCAGAGAAGGACATAAATTGGGTATTAATCATGAACCCTGTGCTAACTAAATTGGAAGAGACAACAAATAGACAAAGTGAGGAGAGGGATCTATGAACAAAGTGATCTGAGAAAAGAAAAGACATATTAAGCATAATTTAACTGAAAGCTTAGGGATGTTGAGTATCATTATTCAGAAACACAATGTATTAAAACATAATTTCCCCCACTGTTTTCTGCTCCATGGTTACTTTACCTTCATTTTCTTTTGGTTACTTTCATGAAGGTATTATTCAGGTTAGGTCCACGTTTCCTCGTGGTGAATCACTCCCTCCCAGCATCTTTGTTTTAGGATCATACCCACTCAGCTTCCAACTTCCCTGGGATGAGTCTGGGCATAAAAGGGGATCATAATAGGCAGGCAAGTACATTCTCTCTGAAAATATTTTTTCTTATACTGTGCCCTCTGTGCAAGATGACTCTCCCTTTTCCTATATTGATCCAGTTCAAGTAAATTCATCAAAAATAAAAATAAAAGACCCTTTCTCAAGGACCTTACTCTCCATTGTTGGAAATTAAAATGAATTTATATCTTTCAAAATGTTAGTTATTGAAATACATCTATTCATGCTAATGTTGAGTTGGTGGGGAAAGGGCATGTAAAAGGAAACAATGATGAAAACGTTTGCATATACCTCTGAGCCCAGCTCTTCTCTGTCAAGTACATAAAGCCTTTTTTGGTGCTCATTTATGTTCACATTGCCCTCTTTTACTGAACTATTTTTTCCTTCTTATTTTTATCTTCCTTCATCTGGTAAATTTTCCTGCCCCCCCGCCCCCGGCCCGCACCCGCCCAACATATGATAAACTCTTTAGAATTGACTGAAATATCTCTTTGTGTAATAATCAATCACTGTACTAACCAGTCCCTAAGTAGTTAGAGTTCTCAAAGTGCAATACGTAAATCATCAAATTTGGTGCTCCCCATTTCTCTGATAATTAGCTAGAAAAAAAATAATAATTCTCATTTGTATATTGCAAATCTGCTTTTCTGAGAGGCAACGGCTTGCATATGGAGCCCCGGAACATCTCCAGTCTATGAAGGATGACAGGGATTTCTTCCATCATATTGTACACTGCATACTGGAGCAGTGTAAAATTCTCAATGCACCCCAGCAGACATTATTGAAGACCCTTTTTACATTAGCAGAGACTTACTGGGTAAAATGAAATGACTTAAACAATTGTGTTATCTTCCTTAATAAAACCCACACTTGTTTTCAGTTTATTGCATATCTCAACTCTGTTATTTTAAGGTGCCATTCAGTGTAATGCAGAAACACTGAATCTGAAGGAAAAAGGGGTGGTGGGGGGGAAGAAACAATTTACCTGTCTCTTTCCTTGTATAGACTCATTTAGTCAGTAATGTACAGCCAAATCCTGCTCCTTACCCCCCAAAATATAAAATAAAATGGAATTGGTAAAGAGCAAGTCCTAAAAATTCTGTGAAAGTTTGAGGCATTCACTTGAAATGTCAGAAACGCCAAACACTCGCTCATACGTTTAAGAACTTAGAAAGCTCTTATTTACTCAAAGTAATTATCTGGAAACTGGGTAAAGTTCAACATTTTAGTGGAAAGCTACCAAGAGTCAGAACCTCATTACATGACAACTTATCCAAAGAATGATATTTGGTCAAAAAGACCTTATTTGCAGATATTCACTACTACTCTTTGAGGTAGTATTTTATCATAATTAAATATGTTGTAAAAATTGTGTTTAACTTGATATTTAGGCTGCTTTTATTCTGAAAGTAATATTGTGTTTTGTTTTTTTTTTTGCTTTCATAAGGCAAATGAGAATTTAATGTTTTAAGTCATTTTTATACATATTATCTCTGAATTCAGTGAATTTGCAGGACCTCTAAGACATCTACAAAGAGCTAAAGACATGGTCTCTATTCTCAAGGTGCTCACAAGCTAGGGAGAAATATAAAATGTGTAAAAGCAAATTAGCACAGGTACTGTTTTGTTTTTTGAGACGAGGTTTTGCTCTACTGCCCAGGCTAGAGTGCAGTGGGCACGACCATGGCTCGCTGTAGTCTTAATCTCCCCAGCTCAAATGATCCTCCCACTTCAGCCTCTCAAAGAGCTGGTACCACAGGTGCATGCCACCCTGCCCAGCTGATTTTTTAATATTTTGTAGACAGGGGCACTGTATATTCTCCGGACTGGTCTTGAACGCCTAGTCTTAAGCTATCCTCCTGCCTCAGCCTCCCAAGTGCTAGGATTACAGGTGTTAGCCACTGTGCCTGACCTAGGTACTGTTTAAAATGAGAACATAAGAACCTTCTGTATTAAAAAAATAATTTTCCAATTTCATAAATACAGCATCATCTTTGGGATCATTGACATTTAAATGCACATCTGGTTTGTTTGCATGTCTCAGGTAGATAGTAAATGCAGCAAATTTTCAAGCAAAACAATGCCAATTCATGTGGAGATAGATAATCAGGGACAAAGATTCCATGAGCTGTTAAGAGTTTCTATTGTTTAACCACATCTCTGCATTAAGGAGAATTAACAGAGAATGGATGTTGGTAATTAAAATGACAGACAACATAATTGCCATTGTTTTTATATCTGTTTAAACTTGTTTAAACTAGTATGGAACACCTTTTTTTTTTTGTTATTCTTTGACCTTGTGCCTCTGAAGGAATCTAATGGATTTTAATAAAATATACGGTGATAAAGTTACTGAATTTATGGGTTCAGCTGCTGTGCATTTTTTCCCTTGGTAGGGAATATTAACCTGTAAGTGTATATTCTGTCCATTTGTTAGGATGGATACTAAATGAGTCAATATTACATCAATAATTCAAGGGATAATTTAGCTGCATAATTGTATTTTATTGCATTAATGCTTTCAGCTACTTTGGTCTAAAGTATATCTATTGCAATGTAACAATGTGATAGGATTCTTCCTTATACAAAGCTTTATATTTACTATTCTGTGTTTTTTAAATCAACATAAATACAACAAATACAGAGAAAAAAAAGAGCACTATAGAAAGATTTTCCAGACAACATGACAGATTAAAAAAAAAAAAAAAAAAAAAAAAAAAAAAAAAGAAGATGGATGCTTTTGTTTGTCCTGTCTATGTAGCATAGACATCTTTCTGCTTGAAATGCTTGGATTTCCCTTTGCTAGGCTACATTTAATTCTGAGCCTCTGCCACTAGAGTTGTAACCTCATCAGTCCAGAGAAAATTTGAAGGCCTCTACCATAACAATAATTGTAAATATAGGTGGGAGATTTGCGATTTTCAAAGCACTTCTGCATCTATTGTCTCCTTGGCTCTTTGAGATAATTGTTTTCTTTTATGGTATGGTTTATTTTATTTTAGAGATGAAGAATGCAAAGCTCTCAGAGATAAGGTTCTTCTTGCCACAAATGACAAACCAGAAAATAGGGAAAATAGAGGAGCCAGAGTTTAAGACCTTCTGGCATCATTTCTTTGGATTCTTATGTTTTTACTTTGTTCGAGCTGGTTCTATTTATGGAATACATTTTGACTTTTGTCTTTCTATGACTATTTGATGCACGAACTGTGATAATTCTATAGGAATAGTCCCATTTTGTAAAGGAAAAATGAGTTCCTGGTTTAGTTTTCCCCTAAACCATTTCAGTGTAGTTCTTTAGTGTTTCATGACAAACCTAGTTACTCTTTTTCTTGTTGGTGAATATATAGCCCCATTTAGAGCAGAATATCTTGCCTCGCTAGACTGTGGTGTCTACTTGATGAGGGTCGATTTAATTATTACATTTATGGATCTTCACATTCATTTCTTCTCCAGTAGCTTTGGCCTTTTTATTCTATACTCTTATCTTAATTTTCCTTGTTTCACTGCAGGAATCATTCTCAAAGTATACATTCAAAATTAGGCACATAAGAAAAGCCTGGTCGGTCTGATCAGGATTTCCCTTAAGAGATTTGTTTATTATAATGTATTTTGGGAAAATTCATACCTATTCAAGAAGTCTTTCTTAGACTTTAAGTTGTAGATATTATATTTCGTGTTACTATGGGGTTACAATAATGTTGTAACTAAAAGATAATACTAGGCATCCATATGTGATACAGTTTTGGTAGGACAGAAAGGGTTAATGAAAATAGAATTTGTATTAGAACACAAGGTGCGTAGTTCTCTTTCATTTTGATACACCATAAATCTTTTAATAATTAAAAGTGTAGTGGATGCCCACGATGTGACAGGTATTATGTTTGAGACACAGTAGTGAACAAAACAAGCATGGTCTTGCCCTAATGAATTTATGGTCTCACAATGAATGATTGAACGAGCATATTGGTTACTAATCAAACACAGACTTTATGCTTAAAATATAGTTACTGTACTTCTTATTCTAATACCTTAGAAATTTAATAATCAAAGGGAGTTTATGCATATCACTACCAGCATGGCATAAGCATACTATTGTCCATTTCTGAGGAGCTCTTGTCTTCTTCACCTTTATAATCTTTGCCATAAACTGAAAATGTGAAAGAAATAGCTCATTTGCTTCTAATCTTGTTGTTTGTTTTCATATTTATGAGTTTAAAAAGGCACACATTTTCCAAAGTACAAATTTATTTATTTTTTTATTTATTGAAAACAAATGGTGGGGAAATTGTATTTATGTTTTCTGAAGGAACATATTTCCTTTGGTATATATTTACAACAGCTAACATAAGTCTTTAAGAATCAGAGTAAGGACATAGTTTTTTACCTATGGCATATATATAATGAGCTTTGTTACATGGCAGTACGTGTGAAACTATAAACTCTTTCACAACAAAGTCCAGCTCTTAATTATCTGAATCTTCCTGACATAACAGAGAGCCTAGAAGATACTTATTATATAATTGATGATATGGTTTGGCGTTGTGTCCCCACCCAAATCTCATCATGTAGCTCCCATAATTCCCAAGTATTGGGGGAGGGACCTGGTGGGAGATGATTGAATTATGGGGGCAGGTCTTTCCTCTGCTGTTCTCCTGATAGTGAATGGGTCTCACAAAATCTGATGGTTTTAAAAACAAGAGTTTCTCTGCACAAGCTCTCTCTTTTTGCCTGCCACCATCCACGTAAGATGTGACTTCCTCCTCCTTGCCTTCTGCCATGATTGTGAGGCCTCCCCAGCCATGTGGAATTGTAAGTCCAATAAACCTCTTTCTTTTGTAAATTGCCCAGTCTCAAGTAAGTCTTTATTAGCAGCATGAAAACAGACTAATACAGCAAACTGGTACTAGTAGAGTGGGGTGTTGCTGAAAAGACACCCAAAAATGTGGAAGCAAATTTGAAACTCAGTAACAGGCAGAGGCTGAAACAGTTTAGAGGACTCAGAAGAAGACAAAAAAAAATGTGGAAAAGTTTGGAACTTCCTGGAGACTTGTTGAGTGGCTTTGACAAAAATGCTGATAGTAATATGAACAATAGAGTCCAGGCTGAGGTGGTCTCGGATGGAGATGAGGAACTTGTTGGGAACTGGAGCTAAGGTGACTCTTGTTATGTTTTAGCAAAGAGACTGGCAACATTTTGCCCCTGCCATAGAGATCTGTGGAACATTGAACTTGAGAGAGATGGTTTAGGGTATCTGTTGAAAGAAATTCTAAGCCGCAAAACATTTGAGAGGTGACTTGGGTGCTATTAAAGGCATTCAGTTTTAAAAAGGAAACAGAGCATAGAAGTTTGGAAAAGTTGCAACCTGACAATGCAATAGAAGAGAAAATCCCATTTTCTGAGGAGAAATTCAAGCTGGCTGCAGAAATTTGCATAAGTAACAAGAAGTCCAATGTTAATTGCCAAGACAAAGGGGAAAATGTCTCCAGGGCATGTCAGAGACATTTGTGGCAGCCCCTCCCATTGCAGGCCCAGAGGCCTAGGAGTAAAAAGTGGTTTCATGGGCCAGGCCCAGGGTCCCTGTGCTGTATGCAGCCTAGGGACTTGGTGCCCTGCATCCCAGCTGCTCTAGCTGTGGCTGGAAGGGTCCAAGGTATAGCTTGGGCTATGGATTCAGAGGATGCAAACCTTAAGCCTTGGCAGCATCCATGTGGTGTTGAGCCTGCAAGTGCACAGATGTCAAGAATTGAGGTTTGGGAACCACTGCCTAGATTTCAGAAGATGTATGGAAACACCTGGATGTCCAGGCAGAAGTTTGCTGCAGGGGCGGGGGGCGACGTGAAAGGGAAATGTGGGGTCAAATCCCCCACAGAGTCCCTCCTGGGGCACTATCTAGTGGAGCTGTCAAAAGGGGGCCATTGTCCTCCAGACCCCAGAATGGTAGCTCCACTGACAGCTTGCACCATGCATCTGGAAAAACCCCAGACACCCAACACCAGCCCATGAGGGCAGCCAGGAGGAAGGCTGTACTCTGCAAAGCCACAGGGGTGGAGCTTCTCAAGACCATGGGAACCCACTTCTTGCATCAGCATGACCTGGATGTGAGACATGGAGTCAAAGGAGGTCATTTTGGAGCTTTAAGATTTGACTGCCTCACTGGATTTCAGACTTGCATTGGGCCTGTAGTCCCTTTGTTTTGGACAATTTCTTCCATTTGGAATGGCTGTATTTACCCAATGCCTGTACTCCCATTATATCTAGGAAATAACTAACTTGCATTTGATTTTACAGGCTCATAGGTGGAAGGGACTTGCCTTATCTCGGATGAAACTTTGGACTGTGGACTTTTGAGTTAATGTTAAAATGAGTTGAGACTTTGGGGGACTCTTGGAAAGGCAAGATTGGTTTTGAAATGCGAGGATCTGAGATTTGGGAGGGGCCAGTGGCAGAACCATGTGGTTTGGCTGTGTCCCCACCCAAATCTCATCTTGTAGCTACCATTCCCATGTGGGAGATGATTGAATCATGGGGACAGGTCTTTCCTGTGCTGTTTTCATGACAGTGAGTGGGTCTCATGAGATCTGATGGTTTTAAAACCTGAGTTTCTCTGCACAACCTGTCTCTTTCTGCCTGCTGCCATCCACGTAAGATGTGACTTGCTCCTCTTTGCCTTTCACTATGATTGTGAGGCCTCCCCAGCCATGTGGAACTGTAAGTCCAATAAACCTCTTTCTTTTGTAAATTCCTCAGTCTTGGGTATGTCTTTATCAGCAGCATGAAAATGTATGAATACACTTTATAAATAAAATTATAAGAATAGAGTAGCAGTATAAAGAAAAATAACTGGAATTGGAAGTATTTTTAAATGTCTTCCTCATTTTGGTGCTAAAGTTTAATAATGTCAATTCGTGAGTAAAAAAATTGGATTTCTACCTGTTTAGGTATGTTTGCATAACTAAAATCTAAGGTTTTTCTATCGTACTACATAAATTAGTTTCTCTCACATTGTTTCCTGCAGTTGATGCTGTGGTATGCTGCCCAGATCTCCTCTTAAGAATTGACGTATTTATTGACTCATTTAATATTTCATCTTTAGAGTTGTTGGCTGCCAAGGGTATTGGTTGCTAAATTCTTATATCTGAGTCCTTCACAGGAATTGCTTTCAGCTGAAGTGAGTTGTTACAACTAAAGTTGCTTTCTCTCTGGGGAAGCCCACATACAATGATTAGTTAATACGGGAAATGCAAAGGTTTGATAGTCTTGCCTTAATTCAGCATAACTTTGAAGGGCTCTTCCAGCTCAAGAGTTTTCTATGGGATAAGCTGAGACTTCTGCTGCAACTACAGTACAGTTTAACTTCTCTCTCTGCCCAAACCTGCTTCTCCATCTCCCATTCAGGTATTATTTTCCCAAACACTCTCCAGTAACTGCTATGCATACACACATGCACACACACACACACACACACACACACACTCCCTTAATAATTTGTATCCTTGGAAAGGAAATTTAGGATAATTGGTTCTTGAAATAGTCCTAGAAATCATACTTTAAAATTGAGTTTTAGAGTTTGTCACTCTTCAGTTGGTGATGAAATGATAAATGGAGTTCTTATAACTCCTGTCATTGCTAAAACTTTTTGGTGGTCTGGGATGGGATACCACGGAAGATAATGCACTGGCTAGTATACTATGTAGGGTATTTAGGAGGTTTGAAGGAATAACAAATATAAGGTCTATGCAATTGAATAGCTGTTGCTGGGTGCTATTGATGAATTGGAAAAGATAATGAAAGACTAGAAATTTTTAATCACCAATTAAAGGCAAACTGTGAAAGTCACAAAGGGCCTGCTTGACAGCATATAAAAACACTCCCATCTCCTGCACCTCAAGAGCAGAAAATATTGAAGATTAGGTGAAGGACCTAATTATATAGGTCATGGGAACCTAAAAAAATGACTAAATTCTCAAACCCCCACAAGTCAGTTTTGTCAAGATTAGGATCTAGAGTAGAAAGAAGTGAGATTCTGACACTTATAATGAAAGGATCTGGGATAATGCACTTATAAACTTTGAAATCCCACATTGCACTAAAATTTCTGGGCTTGCAGAGGTAGCCCACTCCTCTGGTTAAAGGCTAATGGTCTCTCACTGGTTAAAGATGATGCAGAGATTTGTTACCTTGCAAGACAAGAAGCATCCATTTCAGGATCTATTCCTACCTCCCTTCCTGGCTACTAGACCAATACCTAGGATTGAATTTAATATAATCTTACTAGAAAGGTGCTGTATCTATAGGAGAAGTTATTATATATCTAAGTAGCCAAAAGGTGTAGCCAACATGTACTAGCAGGAACCAGTAGACAGTATGGATTATTAGTTCTGAGAATGCCATGCAAAGGGAGAGGAGGAAAGGTTAATTGAGCTAAGGAAACACTTATTTATCAATGTTTATATTTATGGATATAGAACACCTTTCCATGATATAAGATTTAACACCCTGACAAGGGCATTAGAAGCTAGTCTTAGGTCTATGAAGCTACGGATAGTCTTGGAGACTTAGAGAAAAGCAATGTACAGTAAGAATGTCATAACTGGCACAGAAGATGATGCAATTAAACAAACAAACAAACAAACAGATCAATGGCTTAGAGCCATGGACATCCAAGAGTGAAAAGAGTAAATATGGCCAAAAGACAACAAAGGTAGGTTTAAAAGACAATTATTTTACCAAAGCAATAAAGAATGTTTTAGGTAAAAGAGAATGTGCATTTTTGAGAAACTCATTGGTGGCTTTCCTATGCAAGCCAAGACTAATAGTGGGAAATCCTATTACAGATATGAATTTCCTCATAGTAATGGGAATAATAGAATCTCCAAATATAATAGAAGCCAGGTAATGGCCCTTAATAATCAATAGCAAGTGGGTACATTTATCTCAAGTTACACCTATGGTTGCACAGTGGATGGGGAGTTTTCTCTTATGACCAGTCACAGAGGAAGAAAAAGTCCAAGCTTTTTCACACATAAGGCATATCAGAATGTGAGTTCAAAACACAAATGGACTGCTGCTGCACTACAGCCTCAGTCAAGAGTGTCCCTAAAACGTAGCAATCAGTGTCCCTAAATAAGAGCTGCTAGTGTTATACCCAACCATTCACTATGTTTGAAAAGACCGGTAGTCCAAGATAAGAATGTGCATTGAATATTAAGCATTAAGAAGTGACTTTACTGGTTATTCAGGAATAAGAATGGGAAGAGAACAAAAAAACAAAAAAAACAACAACAACAACAACAAAAAGAACTCTAAGATAGAACCAAGGAATGATACCAGCAACTTTGGAGAAACTATTTCCAGATGAGACAAATTTTCTATATAGAGAAAGTGGGCCAAAGCAGGAAAACAAGTAGACTGTAGTGAACACTGTGCTCTACCACCTACACCCCGCTTTAAGACTAAGACACTCGTTTCTCATTTCTCCCAGTTTGTTGCTGGCTGATGGTGGCAGTCTAGGAATTTCTTTCTGTTGAGGTGAGATGCCTTGCTCAAATTTATAACTCTTTCCTGGAGGCAACCTGCATCAAATTACCAGTCAATGTGGGATATACACACATCCCATATTGTGATTCATGCTTTGATTCAGATTTCTGGCTTTGATTCATGTTTAATCTGAAGGGTTAAACCAGTTCTCAAGCTCCTGTAGGATCTACTGATCCCTCTATTGCAATGGCATACCTGTTTAAGTTCCTCTGTTTGGTACTGCTGTACTACACCCCTTCACAAATAATTATTTTTAAGAGTACTTTCCAATAATCCTCTAGAATAAAAATCTTAAAGCCTCAAAGACTATTTCCTAGAGTACTCGACCTAAGACTAGTGATGAGGATTGACCTGTTTAAAGATTATTTCAAGGCAGTTTTATTTATAGAAAGTATAATTTAGCACAGTGGAAACATAGCATGTTTTAGAGTCAGGTAGACAAGGCAACTGGCATTGCTGTTATGAAAAGGATTAAGATTTACCTAAGCAGAGATAACGGTTTAGATCGTGCAGCCCAAGCAACTCCAACTCATGAAGGCTTGTTCATAGTTTCCCAATAGATGCCAGTCCTTACCCAGTTCTCACCACTGTAAACTCTGATCCTTCTGGCTTAGGCCTCTAGATGTATCATGAAATTATTATCTAAGAAATAAAAGAGAAATGCATGGTGTATTTTGGGTTTTGTTCTGTTACTGTTTTGTGGTAAGGGTAGATTTTGAGAAGTAACAATAATGTGTTTGATTTTAGAAGATGTAGTTTGACAGAATTATTTGCCACAGAGAAACACAAAGAAATTATGTTTGTGATAGGGGTAAATTACATAAGAAGTAATTTTTAATAGGGGTTGCATTTTATATTGGACATTTTCTCTTATACAGAGCCTATGTGTGGCTTATGGTAGATGTGCAGTCATGCTTTTTATGTGGTTCACTATAAATGTAGTGGGATCATGAAAATTTCAATGTTTCCAAAGATTCTTCAAATCCATGTTTTTATATAAACAGTAAATTGGCTTGTTTTATTAGTAAAATAGAGTAGTAAATAGATGCAAAGGCAAGAGCATAATTTTAATAAAATACTTCATGATAATCTGCACCCCACTTATATTACTGCTACACCAGTTTGGGATTCCTATTAATATAAGTAAGTCACTGTCAAGTTTCAGAGTGGCCTGGAACATATGTTAATTTTCTGCTACCTCTAAAAGTTGTGACATCCTGTGCCCTGCCTGAATATTCCAGAAAGGTTCTGGTTTTCAGGGGGCTATCGTATTCATGTGTGTCTGATCTTGGCTTGGCTTTGTAATAGAAAATATGATAACCACATAATCAGAAACCAGAAGGGACCTCAGAAATTCTAGTTCACTTTCTCCATTGGATTTTCTAATTGAGTTCAAAACAAGTAAATTGTAAGGCCAAATACTGCACAGTAAATTAATAATTTTAACTCAAAATTAATTTTTAAAAACTTGTTATACATGTGAATCTCAATAGGAAAAACATGAGATAAGAACACTACATACTATTGGGCTCAAGGAAATCTTGTGGTGGGGTATTCTTACAGCAATAACAAAATGGTTGATAAGACCAAACCTATGCTTAGGAACAAAAGAAAGATGAAACAAATTGATGGAGGGTGTTAGAGTTTGGAAGGTTGGAAAAGTCAAGGGGTATATATTGAAACTGAGGTATAAGTAATCTTGCATATCAGTTATGTGTCTGTGTATCACCTGTGGATTTTCTTCAAATTACAGATTCTTATCCTATAGGTCGGGGCGATAAGACTTGGGATTCTGCAATTTTAACAAGCTCCAAAATAATGCTAATGCTGCTGGTTTCTGGACACACTTTGAGTAGCAAAGAGCTAGATGGCTTAAGCTTCTTATGAGTAATGGATATTTGTCTAATGCTTTTGTATACGGGCTACTCAGTGGAAAATTTGATTTTTCTTTTTGACAACATTTAAATTATCTCCATTCCATAGACTAAGAAGTTATGTGAAGAAAGTCACATAGTAATTATATTTAAAGCAGAGCCCACAATTCTTGACTTTCTTGTGTTTTACACACAAGACCAAATTACTTCTCAATTTTATGGTGTGTGAATAGTGACTCAAAGTCATAAATTTTCAAAAAAAATCTTTAGTTACATCTTACTTAAAATTCCATTGGCATAGTCCATATCTTCATCTTTGTACCTTGCTCATATTCCAGCTTTTTGATATACATAGAAACATAATTACTTCTGCAAGCCCCATTTAATATTAATTAATAGGGTACCAATTATTGTAAATTTTCTATGCCAGTAATTATTATTAATGTTGAGAAAGGTATACCAATATTATATATATGTATGTGTGTGTGTGTATATATATATGTGTGTGTGTGTATATATATATATATAATTTGTCTATAAGACCTTTAAAATCTAGTTGGAAGAAACAGATGAAAAGGTATGAAATAGAAAATACCTAAAATCTATAACATAGAAAGAGTATTGGACATGAAACTAAAACATATTAAAAGAACACAAATTCTAATCCTAGAAAATTGCTAGATGTGAGATTTGAGGGTGGGTTACCTAATGCCTTTGAATTTCTATTTCTTATTGGTTAAATGGGGATAGTAATAACAATAGTATAATTTTTTTTATTTCTTTTTTTTTTTTTTTTTTTTTTTTTTGAGATGGAGTCTCACTCTGTCACCCAGGCTAGAGTGCAGTGGCACAATCTAGGCTCACCTGCCACCTCCAACTCCCAGGTTCAAGCAATTATCCTGCCTCAGCCTCCTGGGTAGCTGGGACTACAGGTGTGTTCCACAATGCCTGGCTAATTTTTGCATTTTTAGGGGAGATGGTGTTTCACCATGTTAGCCAGGTTGGTCTCAAGCTCCTGACCTCTGTTGATCCACCCGCCTTCACCACTCAAAGTACTGAGATTACAAGTGTGAGCCACCATGCCCAGCCTAAAATTATTATAAAGATTAATAAAACATACACATAAATTCCTAGTTCAAAGAGAGGCAATATGGAGTAATGACTAAGAACACAGGCTTTGGAAATAGATTATGTAGTTCAAATCTTGGTTCTGCCAATTTACTGTGTGTGATTTTGGATGAGTTCCTTAATCTCTGTGTTCCTCATTTTTTACATTTAGAAGATGGGAATAGTAATAATAGTTACCTATAGGTACTGAGATATTAAATACACACACACACACACACACATGCACACAGAGGTAGATTATACTTGATGTGTATTAGGGTTCTCTAGATAAACAGAATCAATAGGAGATAGATAGATAGATAGATAGATAGATAGATAGATAGATAGATATTTTATTAAAATTGGCTCATGCAGCTCTACAGTTTAAAAATCCTACTACATGCTATCTACAAGCTGGAGAACCAGGGAACCTTGTGGTGTAATTTAGCCTTAGTCCAAATGCTTGAGAACCAAGGCAGCTGATGGGGTACATTCCTGTCTAAGTCCAAAGCTGGAAGGACCAGAGTGCAGAGATTTCTGAGATCAACAGAATGGATGTTTCACCTCAAGAAGAGAAATAATTTGCTATTACCCCTAGTCCCTTTTTGTTTTACTCAGGCCCTCAACAGATTGGATGACACCCATATAGGTAAGGGTGATCTTCTTTACTCAGTCTACTAATTCAAATGCTAATCTCTTTTGAAGACACCCTCAGAGACACACCCAGAAATGATATTTTATCTGCTTTCTAGGAATCTCTTAGCCCAGGTCCAGTCAAATCAATAAATCAAATTAACATAGATGATTGATAGATAGATAGATAGATAGATAGATAGATAGATAGATAGAAAGAAGCATCATTTGGCACATAAGCTCCATGTGAGGGTTTGCTATCATGTTTATCATGGTAGGGATTCAATACATATTTGTTACAAGCTACTACTGAGTAAAAGCAAGATAAGTTTGGAGAAGAATAAAATCAGAATGGGTTCTAGTAAAAGCAAAGACTTTCAGAAATAGAAGTACTTGCTTTAATTATCACAAAATAATGCAATGCACAAGAATATATTTAAAGTCATGTAGGATTCTAGGCACTGGTGGTAAAATATAAATAAGATTTTTCAGTCTAATGGGAGTTCAAATACCTAAGTAAATATAAGTTGTTCAATACTCTTAGTGCTGTAGCAGAGGTAGATATAAAATAAAGTGAGGGCCACAGAGGAGTTGTCACCCTGAGAAACCAGGGATGGCTTCACATTTATGTATTTAACAAATATATACAAAGTACCTAGTATGATTCAGGTCCTATGCTGAACAGGCCCTGGGCAATTTGAAAATACATAAGAAAGTTATTCTCATAGAATGTATGTTCATAAAGAGTATAACATTAAATCCAGTCTTGAAAAATGAGTAGCATCTATATAAGCATACAGAGCGTGATAGTTGTTTTACATTATTATTGTAGGAGAACTCCCAAGGGTTCACAGTGAAGGAATATCAGGGCTGGAACTAGATGCAGAATTCACCAACAGATAGTCTTGCAAATCTTCTCGCAGCCATCCACTGAGGTCAGAGACCCCAAGAGGAAGGAATTGAGCTATACTTCACCTGGATCACTGAGCACTTTGACATATGTAACATCAGAACTAATTTCTGCATGCCATTAGAGGGAGAAAGGAGTTTTAATGTCATCTTTTTCCTTTTGCTGTCCTCTTTTATGGGAAGAAATTTCTTCCAATGAAAATGATGCTTATGCAGTACATAAATATTGAACATGTATTTTTTATGTTTTGGAATGGGTTTAACTGAATTTGTATTGGTAATCTGGGAATGCAACACATCCAAATAAGTTGGGGAAGTTTGATATCAGCCTACCTAGAGTTTGGTTAGTATCAACTTAGCAGGACTAATCTTGTGCCCTCCTGCAAACTTCTTTCTTCTAAAAAAAAAAAGAAAAGAAAAGAAAAGAAAAAGCTTGGAACAGGCTACAGACCAAACTTCCTGCTGAATGTTGAAGATGTTCCTGCTGTTCTTTCCCACTGAGTCATCAAGAAAGATTTTGATTGATATTACATATGCATCAAGGAAATGTGCTGCAGCAAGGAACCTAATTTATCCTCTGATTTTTGACCAAACAGTGTGATTCACCATTCTAGAGGGAAATCATGAAAACGTCCATTATCTCTAAAGAGCTATTATGAGGTTTACCTGCTTTTTGGAAAAGTAAGTAGGTATAGACACTTTAAAAGGAAACTATGGAAAATGTTCATCCTTTCCTGGGAATCCTACCTCGATCAGTAATTAAAATGGGATAGAAAAATAGAATTTGGAAACAGTAAACTCAGTTTACAATCCTGGTTCTACTGCTTATTAGTTTTGAAAAAGTTCTTTTCACGTCTCTGAGCCTCAGTTGACTCATCAGTAAAATGTTGACAACTTCCGTTCAGAAATAGAGGATCTAATGAAACAAAATATCTAAAGCTATTAACATAGAAGCTGCAATTGTGTGGGTAGCTATTACATAGAAGATCCATTCCCCTCTTCCTTGAAATGTATTCTACTTAATTTAGCTACTTATAATTCTCTCTCCAAATATAGATAGATAGATAGATAGATAGATAGATAGATAGATAGATATCCCTGTATTAGGAAAGGTATACATTTAAACTTTTCTCTCTCTCTTTTCTAGTTTAACAGAAATTTATTGAGCACACATTATTTTCTAGGCACTTTGTAAGCCACCAGGGAGAGTGCTTTCAGATTTCCCAGAATGCAATACCTCCAGATAAGATAGTATAGGAGAACAGCACAACCTTCAGAGTTTACAAAACTGTGGATTAGGCATGGTGAGGCAGATTGCCCCACTTAACAGATGAAGTAAACCAAATGCTAAAATGTCTTGCTCAAAATAACATGATTGTTTCTGTCATGTTAATAGCTTAGGCTACAAATTCAATTTTTTTTTTTTTACCTTGCTTTTCTTCTCAAATGTCTGACGTTTGGCATAATTTGATTCATCCTAATGAACTTCTGGTCATGAATCATTCCTCTGTCTAGGCACAATAATCCCTTAGACTTAACCTTGGTTCTTTTACTTAGAATAAACTTTGGGCTTTTAGAAAGTAAACATCCCCAAGATGCATGACTTTCATCTGAATAACAAGTGTATACTCCCTTGCTCTATTTAGGGTGG
Organism: Chlorocebus sabaeus; assembly: GCF_047675955.1. Lineage (NCBI taxonomy): Eukaryota > Metazoa > Chordata > Mammalia > Primates > Cercopithecidae > Chlorocebus > Chlorocebus sabaeus. Next base: position 77,828,081 of record NC_132904.1, on the reverse strand, counting down.
TGATTTAGGTTGTAGATTAATATGTAAGAGAGATAAGAGTGATCCTATAGCAACTGGCTCAAAAACAGAAAAAGATAATTTAAAAATATTTCTAACTCAAAATATTAAGTGTAATCTATGACAAACTACAACCAACATCATACTGAAGGGCAAAAGCTGGAGGCATTGCCCTTGAAAAACAGCAAATATGAGGATGCCCTCTCTCACCACTTCTTTTCAACACAGTATTGGAAGTCCTGGCCAGAGCAACCAGGCAACAGAAAGAAAGAAAAGGCATCCAAATAGGAAGAGAGGAAGTCAAAGTATCCCTGTTTGCAGACAATGTGATTCTATATGTGAGAAACATGCTCACCCATCCAAACCCCAAGAATGGACTCAGAGGCACCAAGAACAGTAAAAGCAAGACTTTTAGTAGCAGTCTTGTAAGATCAGGTGTCTGGTGGGCAGGCAGGACCGAGCCGCTACAGCAGCTAATTTATCTCCTAGCATGTAAGTCTCTCCCCCAGTTCCTTATTGGTCGAGTACTACAGGTTACAATCACCTAAATTTCATTATCTCCCTTATAAGGTTATATCCTGAGCCCCTTCCCTGCTTTAATTTTGATTTCCCAATAACGAAACTTTCTTACCTTTTATGGGCTGACCCCTCCTGTACATTCTGTTCATTTATCACGACTTTCTAGAAGCATGAGCTGTGTGGTTTGTTACATCCGCAGGCTGGCTGCCAGTGCTTAGATTTATCATGCCTTGAAAATGGACCATAAAATATTTTTTCACAAATTGCCTCCTCTTTTCTATTTACTTCGTTTGGCCTCATTTTCATCTAAACCCTTTTGGTCCTCGAATTGCTCTAGACGTCGTTTACTTTCTTCCTCATAGGAGAGTGAGTTTAATTTGGTTTTTAAGAGTAGCAGGTTATTTTGCTCATAAGTCCCGGACATTTGTTTATTAATAGCTGTTTCAATTAATCTCTGGGCTAGTCCCTTCACACATGAGATAATACAACATCCCACTGCTGTTAGAACTCCTGCCACAATTATGAGAGATGTAAGGATTGAAGCTACCATGCCTTGCCATTTTCCGAACCAACCTCCTAGCCAACCCATAAATGGGTTATCAATTCCAGCATTTTCTGCCAGATTGTTGGGTAGAATTGTCTGTCCTTATAGAGCTTTTGTGATGGTCCCATCTGGGGCAGTATTGTTGGGAATGAAAGTACAACATTTTGCACCCAGCATAACACATACACCACTTTTTTCTGCTAGTATCATATCTGGCACAATTGTGATTTTCCCAGACCATTCAGCTGGTGGCAGCTAAATGGCTAGCCACACCTTTGAGGACGTCCCGAGGGTAATTGATGAATCTCTGTTGATTATAATAGACAGTTAATCCAATCCACATTCTTATTAATAGTTGACCACCAGAATAGTGCTGACTCAAACTCAGCAGCTATTTGGTTTCTGACCTTAAATTTATTAGGCACCCCCTAGGAACTCCTATCAAGTCAACATATATGTTAGGATTAAAAGAATTTGTTAAATCTTTCCAGTTTTGGTGGTCGTGTGTATTTTCAAGTATCTTATAGAATGCCTTCATGAAGGGAATGACCAATTGGACTAAAGGACAAGTCCCAGTCCAATTGGATGGTAACAGGATGTGGAGGTTCCTTTTCCCACAATACCACCAGACATCAGCCCGGGGCATAGGGAGAGCAGAGTAATTGCCATTGCCTGACTCACCAGTGATGTTTAGGATGTGGGTGTAAGTCAAGAGTTCTCCCATGGGCTTATTGAATGCTGCTCACTGCCTAGAGAGGCAAGAGGAATGGTTCATATTCCCTATGGAGAACGAGGGGATTGCCGTGGGATCTGACCTCTGCAATGCAGGAAAGAACAATGAAAGACTCTTACAAGTCTCATTTCCCCCATGCATTCTTGTCCTGGTATAGAGCCAACATGCAATGCATTCCTTTAGGATTGGTATTTCATCCTAGGGAAAATGGAACCACCTGTGCCTGAGGTCGTCTCTGAGCACATGCATAGCTGTGCTACTCTTGTTGAGGGCTTGTGCCAAAAATTTGACCCATTTGACCCATGCATTCACATCCCCATACCCTGTCTAAATTTCTAAGGTTTGCCTTGTATCCTTCACCTTAGTGTTTATTATGGTCTGAGATTGGAGTAGTCCCAAGCAAATGGGAGGTTGAGTTCTTGATTAGTTTGAAGACAAATCACCTTAAGGGGTCTTTCCCTGTGATGTCTGCCCCTCACCCATATACTTGAGACTCAACTTTGGTTCTTGATTTAGAATGCCTGGATTATCCACGGTGCTGAGTATAGGATTGCATTATAAATTCTGGCAGTTATTTGGCAGGGAGCCCTTGAACAGATGTAGTTTATTATTCAAGGGTCTCCAGCTTGGAGTTACCCACCCAATGTTTACTGTCCAACCCTGAAATTGGGTAGTCCACCATACATTATTCCAGCTGGGACAGGGTGATTCCCTACTGTAATCTGCATCTGGTTCAGGGCAAAGATGTTTATCTGCCTGTGAGAGCGGTCTTTGATTTTCTAAAATCCCACAAGGTAAAACTTGGCAGGCATCAAATCTTATAGTTTGGGGTGCCACCATCTTGGTTATATTAATTACCAACCTGATTGGACAGGGAGGAGTCCCCTGCCAGTTTCCATTTTCACCCTCTGCTCTTTGTATAGTAGCCCATCTCAGCCATATTGACGTTCAGAAATGAGGCCAGCTCATATTTTCTTTTTAGATTTTCCTGAGTTAACTTGAAGTGTTCCTCAGGTGACTGGTGCACTTTTCACTTTTTTTTTACTCCTCCCTTCCAAGGTGTCTTTTACCAGCCCCTTGACTCCAGTATAGTGAATCCACCCCCGTTCAACTGTTTACATGGCTGTCTCAGTGGTCAGGAGCACTTGATAGGACCTTCCCAGCTTGGGCAGAACTTGTCTTTTTTCCAACTCTTAATCAGCACCAAGTTGCCAGGCCAGAAGTGGTGAACCGTGAGCTCGAGAGGCAGAGTTTGAGTCAGAAGTCCTTTTAACCTAAGGCGTGACAGGGTGGAGGATATGGCCAGCATATAATTTCTTAAGAATTGGTACTTGGTTTCCATATTAGGAAGATCTGTAGCCATGCCCAAATATGGAAGTCCATATAATAACTCATAGGGGGACAATCCCAGGTCTTTTCTTCGGGCTGTCCTAATCCTAAGAAGTGCTAATGGGAGACATTTGGTCCAAGGCATTTTAGTTTCTAAGATTACTTTGATGATATGCTTTTTGAGAGTTTGATTCATTTTGTTCTACTTTTCCAGAGGAAGGAGGAGCCCAAGGAGTGTGATAATCCCATCTAAATTGTAAACCTTCCATAATTCCCCTTAGCATCCTTAAGGTCAAGTGGCTCCCATTGCCTGAATCAATGCTTACCACCAGGCCAAATCCAGGTACAATCTGTTCTAATATTATTTTGACCATATTTACAGTGGTCAAGTATTTTGATCATAATTCATCTTGGCTGTTGGAAGGGGAAAGGCTTCCACCCAGCCAGAAAGATGATCTGTAACTGCCAGTAAATACTTTAGTCTTCCTACTTTGGGCATTTCTGTGAAACTTACTTGAATGCTTTGAAATGGTCTTAGTCCAGGAGGTCTTCCTCTCATGGTATGTTTTCTAATCACTTTTTTGTTTATCCTTTGACAAACTACATAACTTTCCCATACTTGTTTAACAAGGGCATAAATCCCTATACACCCATAATTCCTAAGTATTGAATTACACAGAGCCTGGAGTCCCCAGTGACTCCCTTTGTGTAATATAGGCATTAGTTCTCTTATTAGGGGTATAATCACTCTAGTTGTCTTACATTGTTCACGTTTATCTCTGTTGTCTACTCTGGCTGTGTGGCTCCTGCTGCCCCCATGCCTACAGCTGCACTCCCTGGCCTGCAAATTCAGCTTAGTTACAAAGTTAACCTTCAAAAGGCCTTGCTCTAGTGGGTGCTCTGGATTTAATCCGAAGTATTTTCTCATCTGATCTCTGAGCTGCTGCAGGAATGCAGAGGGAGTTTCCTTTTTTCATGTTGAATCTCGAATGCCTTTGAAATATTTTGTGTCCTAAGAGTGGACTCTTTGATCCCTTTAGTTAGTTCCCTGAGGTCCTACATTTGGGCCCAGTCCCTAGGATCATTATAATCCCATTCGGGATTGACATTTGGAAATTTTTTTTTTTTCAACTGGCAAGACTCCTTGCCTGGGAGGTTGTTGCCTCTTCCAGATGGTCATGGCCGCTGTGCTAATCATTCCCCTTTTTTCTTTTTTTTTTTTTTTTTTTTTTTTTTTTTTTTGAGACGGAGTCTCTCTCTGTCGCCCAGGCTGGAGTGCTGTGGCGCAATCTTGGCTCACTGCAAGCTCCGCCTCCCGGGTTCACGCCGTTCTCCTGCCTCAGCCTCCCGAGTAGCTGGGACTACAGGCGCCCGCCACTGCACCCGGCTAATTTTTTCATTCCCCTTTTTTCACCTGTGAACATTCATGATAGACATCATGATGACACCATATCATTCATGATAGACATAATTTCAACCCAGGTGTAAAAGCTGGGTCCTAGGAATTGGTCCAGCTGGTCTGCTAAACTGGGGATCTTCTATGAGTGGTTTCATTTCCTTCTTTAAATTCCTAACTTCAGTACTTATAAGAGGATCATTTACAAACCCAGTCTCTTCTGGTCCCATGGGAACTTCCCTAAGTAGAACATGCTAGATGTATGCTGCTTGGAAGAGATAGGGAAGTTCTCAATATCCCTCTTACACTGTTCCAATTCTTTTATTAAATTTGGATAAGAATCTAAAGGAGCAAAACAGTTGGTTCAGCTCCCCCATGTTCACCAAGTCTTTCTTCCTCTAACCCTCCTGCTGCCCCTTGATCTTCTTGTCCCCTGTTTTGTGAGCTGTAGGCAGGGGCAAGCATGATGGGGGTCCCAGGGCTTTTCACTAGGTGAGGGCTCTTCACTAGGCTTTTTTTCTTCTTCTTTGTGGGGGAACATGGGGGCTGATTCCTTGATCCAGCAGAGAGCATAACTATCTCTCCTTGTGGGAATGGGATTTTATCATTCACATAGAAAATTAAAGCTTGGCAAACCCAATTCTCATCTGAGCCAAAGTTAGGCCAAAAGATTGAAGGCTAACAAATGGGATCTTTGGGCCAGATAAAACAGCAATACTTTATCATATTTTGCTTTTCGTTGTCCCTGGTATGAGGGTTGTCCCTCCAAACCTGCAGCATTCTCCCCAAAGGACTACCTGCGGGAATGTCAGAAGGACTCTCTTGGGCTCCCTCTTTCCTTTGTTCCTTAGGCCTAGAATTCCCATTTCCCATTTTGGGCAGTCTCTGTGTCTGAGCCTTTCCCTGTGTACTCAACTCCCCGCTACTGGAGGTTTCTTGCACAAAAATCGCTTTGTGTGTCTGAGCTTTTCCCTGTATACTCAACCCCACTACTGGCGGTTTCTTGCACACCTCAAGAATTGCTTTGTCTGTCTCCATCCATTTCCCTTGCAGGGGAACCAAACCATAGATTGGGACTGTATACTCTCTTCATACCTTGGATACATCTGAGTCACACACACTCAACCTCCAAAAATGCCCAACCACCAAGGCAGCAGTTTTAGTCCAATTTTCCTAAATTGGCTCGTCATGAGGTTGCCCGGTTGCTGTGGTGCCTGCTTTTCTCCCTGTATTGCCTCTGTTGCCTCCTGAATAACAGTCTCAGTGTTGTCTACGGCCTCTGAGGGGAGCTGGGACACCCAGACAGAGTGGGTCACCTAAATTGGGTAGGATGCATTGTCCCTCTCACAGAAATCCTGGATGGGACTCCAGATTTGTGAGAAACATGCTCACTTGTCCAAACCCAAAGAATGGACACAGAGGCACCAAGAACAGCAAAAGTGAGACTTTCAGTAGCAGCCTTGCAAGATCAGGTGTCTGGTAGTCAGGCACACCCAAGGCAGTTACAGCAGGTAATTTATCTCCTAGCACACAAGTCCCTCCCCCAGTTCTTCATTTGCCGAGTACTATGGGGTTACAACCTTCCCAGATATCACCTAAGTTTTATTATCCCCCTTATAAGGTTATACCCTGGTCCCCTTCCCCGCTGAAGTCTCGATTTCCAATAACAAAACTTTCTTTCCTTTTATGGGCTGACCCCTCCTCTATATTCTGTTCACTTATCATGACTTTCTAGGAGCATGAGCCATGAGATTTGTTACATCCACAAACTGGCTGCCTGTGCTTAGATTTATTATGCCTTGAAAATGGACCATTTAAAATATTTCCTTACATATATCTAGAAAGCCCCATAGTCTTGGCCCAAAAGCTCCTTAAGCTGATAAACAACTTTAGCAAAGTCTCACGATACAAAAATCAACGTACAAACATCACTGGCATTCCTATACACTAATAACAGCCAAGCTGAGAGGCAAATTAGGAGCACAATCCCACTCACAATTGCCACAAAAACAATAAAATGCTTAGGAATGCAGCTAACTTTGGAGGTGAAAGAACTCTACAATGAGAATTATAAAACATTGTTCAAAGAAATCAGAGATGATGCTAACAAATGAAAAAACATTCCATGCTCATGGACAGAAAGAATCAGTATCACTAAAATGGCCATAATGCTCAAAGCAATTTAAAGATTCAATGATACTCCCATCAAACTACCAATGACATTATTCAAAGAACTAGAAAAAGGTATTTTAAAATTTATACAGAACCAAAGAAGAGCTGGAATAGCCAAGGCAATTCTAAGCAAAAGAACAAGGCTGGAGGCATCATGTTACCCCAATTCAAACTATACTACAGGGCTACAGTAACTAAAACATTGTGGTACTGGTACAAAACTGGATGCACAGACCAATGGAACAGAATAGAGAATCCAGACATAAGACTGCAAACCTACAACTATCTGATCTTTGACAAAGCTGACAAAAACAAATGGGGAAAGGACCATTCAATAAATGGTGCTAGGATAACTGGGTAGCCATATGCAGAAGATATATATATGAGTCATATGCAGAAGGCATACATGAAGCCAACAAGCATATGAAAAAAAAAACTCAACATCGCTGATCCTCACAGAAATGCAAATCAAAACTACAATGTGATATCCTCACATCAGTCAGAATGGGTATTATTAAAAACTCAGAAAAATAACAGATGCTGGTGAGGTGGTAGAGAAAAGGGAACTCTTACACACTGTTGGTGGGAGTGTGAATTCGTTCAACCATTGTGGAAAGCAGTGTGGCAATTCTTTAGAGCTAAAAACAGAACTACCATTCGACCCAGAAATCTTATCACTGGGTACATACTCAAAGGAATATAAGTTGTTCTGTCATAAAGACACATACATGCTTTTTTAGTCCATATTCACATTGCTATATAGAAATAGCTGAGACTGAGTAATTTATAAAGAAAAGAGGTTTAACTGTCTCATGTTTCTGTGGGCTGTACAGGAACCATAGTGTCTTCTTCTGTGGAGGTCCCAGGAAACTTACAATCATGGCAGAAGGTGAGGGGGAAGCAGGCATATATTAGATGGCTGTAGCAGGAGCAAGGAGACAAGGCACTTACTATCTTGAGAAGGGCACCAAGTGGCTGGTGCTAAACCATTCATGAAGTATCCACCCCCATGATCTAGTTACCTCCTGCCAGACCCCACCTCCAACATTAGGGATTAGTTTGACATGAGATTTGGGTGGGGAAAAGCTCCAAACTATATCACAGGTATATGGTCATTGCAGTATTCACAATAGCAAGTACATGGAATCAACCTAAATGTCCATCAGTGGCAGATTGGATAAAGAAAATGTGGTACGTATATACCATGGAATACTATGGAGTCATAAAAAAGAATGAGATCATGTTCTTTGCAGGAACATGGATGGAGCTGTAGGCCATTATCCTTAGCAAACTAATGAAGGAACAGAAAACCAAATACTACATGTGAGAGCTAAATAATGATAACACATGGATACAAAGAGGGGAACAAGAGACACTGGGGACTACTTGATGGTGGAGGGTGAAAGAGAAAGAGAGGATCAGAAAAAATATCTATCTGCTACTAGGCCTAGTACCCAGATGACACAATAATTAATATAACAAACGCCTGTGACACAAGTTTACCTATATAACAAACCAGCTCATGTACCCCTGAAGCTAAAATAAAGGTTAAAAAAATCTAAAATATAAATTAAAAAAATAATATGCCTAGATATCTTCTATAGATCAGGGAAGATTATATGGTTAAACTGGACCCATTTGTGGATGGGAAAAAAAGGAGAGTTATCTACAAGTTCAAATTTTTGAGATAATAAAAGTTTTAGGTTATCTATTTATAATCTACTTAGCCTGGCCATATATAAACAAAGAAATTCCCGTATGAATTCAAGCACAATTTCTCATACCATAAGCCTAGTACACAAGATTTGCTTAGTCATTTATTTCACTGATAATTATCGAAACTTTATTATGTGCCGGGCACTGCTCTAATTGTTGAGGGTAGAATAACAAATAGACTTAGCTTCTTTTCTTGAAGAGTTTAGTAGTTAATGAAAGATACAGATGAGCAGACTTGCAACAGAATAAACAAGTTTGTTATATACTAATTAAGGGAAGTATAGGATAATGTGAGAGCCTCTCAGAAGAACAACTGACTAAATCTGGTGTGGTCAAGAAGGTTTTTTGAGTGATTGATGGCTCAGCTAAGACCTGAGGGATGTGGGGTAGGAAGAGGTTTTTTTCTTTTTCTTTTCTATTTTCGTTTCAGGCAAAGGGAAAGGCATGCAAAAAGGCATAGAGAAAGGAAAGCTTATGGAGAGGTCAAAGAGGTGAAAGAAATTTAGTATAGTGTGAATTTTTGTGAAGGTTCATGATGATGGTGGGAAGTCTTAGCCAGATAATGCAGAATGATATTAAAGACATTAGACTTTATTCTGTGGTAAATTGGAAGGTGTTGACAGGTCACAAGTGGAAAAAAAAAAAAAAACCTGACATAATTATAGGTGTACTTAGTAGGGCTACTCTGTCTGCAGACTCTGTATCAGAGCTGGTTGGAATAGACAAGAAGATATAAGACTTCTGTAATAATTTAATCAAGAAGTAATGATGTACTGGTCTAGATGAGTAGTAGTGGAGATATCAGACAGTGAATAGGTTTTGAGAATATTCTAGAAAGTATTCTAGAGTATTTCAACATAACTTGATGATGACAGGATGCCGAAGAAGAGGGAGAAAGCTCAGCAATGTGTCCAGATGACTGGTTTGGGAACCTATGGGGATATCATTACCACATGCCCTTGTGACAGTGGAACTAGGAGCAGGTTTTTAGGGAGTGGCCTGGAAGAGATAGCAAATTCTTTTATGTGATCAGCCCTAACAGTGTCTGCTGTAGGTCCATTCTGATTAAAACTGAGGAATGGCATTCTGCATGGCATAGTCAGCTTCTTCCCCTCTGCTGACAATTGTCTGCCAGAAACTAAATATATTTCTCCTCAGATTTCCCCCTCACCTCAGAATGAATTTCAGAAAACAACTATTCTTTTTTTCTACCATCTTTTCTCACTTTATTTCCTTCCAGTCCTCAGTTTCTTTTGATAATCATTACTAGCACATCAAAGCCAGATTTTCTTCAGTTCCCAACTCAGCTGTAACTTTTCTTGAAATAATTTTATTCTTTCTCTTAGATAAAAACAAATGTTTCTAGAAATAAAGATTATGTAATACACTTTCAAGGACTTTTAGGTCTCTAGCAATGGTATAGGACTCGCTGTCAGGGTGACATTAGGAAAGTGCCAACTGAATATTACTGAATGAAAGTTTAGTAGATTGGCAATGTCACTATGGGATCCAGCTCTTTCTTACTGTGAATAGTGGTTCTATGCAAAATTGATCACAGACACGTTACAATAAACAAGTTCAGGCTAAAGGATTTGAGCCAGTAGGATTGGAACAAAACCATTAACACTGGGATAAAATCAAATTAAACAAACATGCCATGCCAAATGCTGTGAGGGATTGGGAGGTATTTAACAAGGCTTTTGGAGACTATAATTCCACTGATATCTCCAGGTCAGAGAGAAGGTTATCTCATAGCTAAGCAGAACACATATTTGCTTTCTTGTTTAGAACCTGGCAAAGCAAATTTATTGGTCAGTGGGTAGTTTGGAAGTGTTATTCTTGACTGAACTGAAACTTCCAAAGTTTATTTTGCTTCTGAAATGCAAAGTCCTAATGTAACTATATTGCTCAGGCAGATACATAAAAAGCCTTAGCACTTTGTTCCTCAAAATCATTATTTGGTAAAATCTATTACTTGAGCCAGAAAAAGCTTTAGGTGTTTGAATTATTTCCCAAATATCAGGAACTCTTTTCAAGAAGTCAGGGCTTTTAATTTGAGGTCAAATATAAGCACAATCTAATTACTTGAACTTTCTCTGAACTTCATGGCAATTTTGCTTTCCAGTTGCTGTTTGTTTTAGAAAAGATATACATGTAGAGAGACAGGAAGGGAAATAAGAGCAATGAAAGAGGAAAAGGGAGAAAGCAGAATTTTAAACCCTTACATGTGCACAAGAAAAGTATTAGGCATTTTCCTTGCATTATCTCATTTGCTTTCTCCAAAGATGGGCGTGCGGTGTAAGTCCCACTTTGTCGAAAATGAACTTAGAGTTAAAGAACTTTAGTCGCTCTCTAGGTCAAACAATTGTTGAAGAGAAGCCCTGGGATTTGTAACCAGTTCTACTTGGCTTCATAATATTTCTCATGTTGATAAATATGGGAATATTATGCCAACAAATAACACTGTATAAAAATGGTCTAACATCAAAGAGCCATGGTAAATTATATATTAAGATGAAAATAAAGTGCATTTTTTCCCTAATATAAATGGGTATGCTAAAGTGCAACAAAGGGTGGTATCTATCACCCAGTGTATTCTTCATTTAAGGCAATACTACTCACAACCATGGGATTTTTAATCCACAAGAACAAATTGTTGAGTTGATAGATTTTTACAAATAATGCTTAGCACTCCATTCACCCAGTCTTTATAATATGTGATACTTAGTTTTTCTACTCAGAATGTATTGTTATTGACAGAAATCAGGCACCTCAGCTATTGCTGGCATTTCACGTGCTCAATGTGTCCACCAAACATAGGTGTCTCTAATGGTCCCCTCATAGTGTCTAGTATTGGTGCTTGTAGAGCAAAATCTTTGGGCATAGTTTCATATGGAAGCATATTTCATTGCATTCATTTGCACAACAACTATCTATTAGATATTTATATGCTGGGTAGGAATAATGGGATGAAAGCAAAACCATTTTATAAAACATTCAAATTACATGCATTTTATATAGTGGTGGCCACAAGTGTATTTACATAGTGTTGTCTACAAATATCTACAAAACTAAATACCTAGACTTTTCTTAAGGGGGCACTAGCAAGTGTCATAAATGGCTCTGTGGAGATCTTCATTCATATCCCCCTTTCTTTCTTGGTTTGAGTTTACTAAAAAAGATTACCTAAGAAACCTCCCTGCCTCAATCTCCTTAAGACATCACCAAGCCTATTTTATTTTTACCAAAGCACTATAATATTTTTTTTCTAAAGCATACTCTGATCACATCTTCTCAATTTAAAGCTTCTAATATTTTGACTAGAGAAAAAAAAATCAGTTCACATTCCTTTAAATGTTATTTAGAGCCTTTATAACCCAGCTATTGCTTACTTACTTTTTATTCTTAAACTGTAAGTAGCAAATGCTTCAGCCATGTTCTGTTACATTTATAACAGCCTTTTCCAACACACCAAACAGGTGTATGCTTCACTGCTTTTGCATATGGTCTAGACTTTGCCTGGAAAATATGCCCTTCAATCCCCATTGTCCATTGGGGAAACGTTTTCTCAACCTTCAAGACAAAGTGCAAATGCCATTGCTTTTCTAACTTTTTGTTCCCTAGACTCCCTCACACAGATTAAACTGTTCTCTGCTCATTGTTTCCAAAATGCTGCACATATACTTCTATTATTGCACTTATCACAGTTAACAAAAAGCTATAGTGCATGTCATTTCACCCCAGTAAACCATGAGCTCGTTTGTCTCTGTCCCATTCATCTTTGTATTTTTACAGCCTAACACAATTCTCAGTCCAGAGTAGATACATAATAAATGTTTGCTGAAGTGCTAACTGAAATTTTGATCTATTGCATTTTTTCTTAAGACTCCTATATAACTGTGGTCTCTTATTTTGTCCTAAGCATAAAATATGTCTATTGCATAGGGGAAAGGTCATGATTCCCATAGTAAATATTTCAATGTCCAGTAGTACTATAATATTTCGCTGACTCTTACAAACTGGCTTTCTTTGTTTCTTCTTCTTTTTCTCCCTAAGCTCTTCTGTTTTTTTTTTTTTTGTTGTTCTAATCCTTGATCTGTCTATACCCATTTCTGTGATTAACATATTCCACCAACATTTAGCCTTTACTACCATTGTTGTGACTCCCTGAGTAACGGCTTTATGTGTTTTTCCTTAAGCAATTTTTATGCTAGTTTTATTGATTTATTTATTGGCTCAAATGTCTTACACAACCTTTGTAGTAGGTGAGCAAAAAGCGTAATATACCCTTTTAGAAAACTGTGGTTTGGAGAGAGAAGAATCAACCTCTTCCTATTTAATTAAGAAAGCATTTATTCTCGAAGACTTTATAGGGACATGACACCAAATGTTGCAACATGGGGGAAAGAGATGTGTAAATATGGGCCCAAACCTCAAGGTCTTTATTGTTTTGCTGAAGAATTAACATCTGTTTATAAATAACTTCAGTAAACTATTCAATGTTAGGCCGTTCATAATAACCAGTTTTCTGTGAATTTTCTGGTGATTTTAAGAAGTGTCTTCATTAAGGCAGCCTGTTCCACCAAGAGTGAAACCACACATCCAGTAGGAGATTTTTGGTAGGGACCATGCTGTAGTTAACACTCAGCATTTCAGGCTGTAATCTGAGATGCTGAAAAAATAAAGGGCCAAGTGCTAAAGTGTTCATATCTGGGTAAAGTCCCATCCTTAATTTATGGGCTTTTTTCCTCGTATATCTTCACCTAAATCCCCTCCTGAACGTGCCTCATAATTGAATTCTACTCATTAGGTTACTAGGATTAAGAAGTGGGCCCGAGGTCTGTAGAAATGGTGTCTTCACTTGAACAACAGGTATGGTTGTTGGAATTCTCTCAGATTTAATGAATACCTTCGCATTTTTACTACTGTGTTCAAACATGTGGACCATGACCTCTTCCCTCTTTGTTGTCTAGGCAACTACTCTTCACATAGTAAGACTTAGTCAAGGCAAAGCATTTTCATGGAAGTGTTCCATGAATCCCCAGACTGATGTAAATGCCTTTTACTTTTGCTGTATTATTTATTTTGTGCTTACTTCCATAGCAAAGCTGACCACATTGAGCTTCCCGTATTATTTTACCTATCTTTCTTTTCCACTAAATTGTTATAAACTTAATTACCTTCTTCTTTCTATTCTTTCTTACTAACCAGTTTCTTCCTTTTCTTATATTTTCCTTCTTGATTCCTAATGTTTATTCATAACCATTCCGTGAGCACAAACAAGGCACTCAGACCCTGGGAGAATGGAGGTAGAAGGTGAATCGTTTTGTGCAAGACTTCAGGAGAGATATGTCAGAAGATAGTTATGATGAATCTACAGACAAAGTATAGAATACAGTAAAATAAGACATAAAAAAATTCACAGTGCCTGTAGCCACGTTTTCTATGCAATAAATCTTAGTTATTGATGAATTTCTAATAATTAGTTTTTTCACTTGAAAAATGAAGAATTCTTAGTCATAGAATTGGTGAGATTACATGAGATATATTTAAATCACTTATCAAGTTCCTGTTACACAGTAACTACGTAACACATGAAACTACTTAATATTCTAGGTCCATCCTTGAGGAATAAACAGAATTGAGATGGAGAAATCAGAAGGGGACTTGACTGATATCCTCCAGTCATTGGCTCTATTCAGTGAAGCAGAAATCATGTATTTTAGGGTCTCATCTGTGAAGAGGAGTTGAAGAGTTTCACACACAAAAAAAGAGACTTGCTAAAAGTCAAGTCAAGATTAGACTCTGATTAGCTTAGAAGGCTTGCTGTGTAGCAAGACTTTCTGGCAACCATCTTAAGTGTTTGGTGCCAAAATATCTGCACCTGTAGCACCTGTTTCATGAAAAGCACTGTTAGCACAAAGGGTGATAATGACAGAAAATGTAGAAAAGTCTGAATACTGATTTATTGGTTACAAGAAAGATACTAGACAATGAGATTGACATCAAATAATTTTGGTATTTTATATAGTCAGGCTCTTGGGTCCATTGTTTTTGTTTGATTAGCTTGGTTTGCTTTTTTACACAGGGTTACTTTTCCCTGTCCATTAGGACATCTGTCGTGTCAGTCCTATGTAAACTCATTTATTTTCCCTTTTTCCTCTTTTCTCACTTGCCTTTCTTTTACTACCTGCTCAATGTGCCTTAAGCAGAGACAAAGATGTTTCTTATTCAGTGTCTACAGACAGAAGGAATAACTGCAGAAGAAATGCATCTATCTGTAAACTCTCCCACAGCCTGGATTCCAAGCACACCTTAGCAGTATATATAAGGGCCTCTGCAATTAGATGGAAACCTGCCTTTTCCAGATGCGTTGCTATTGTTCTGCCTTTTGATGTATGCTGTCCTGGTGCAGTCTAATCATGACTACCTCACAACAGCCCTTATTATCTTCATGACTTGCCATATGTTGTTGTGGGTTTTTTTCATTTGAAATACTTTTTCCTTTACCTGTTCCTAGCTTGTTTCTTATAAAATTTCTGAGTCTTGATTGTTAGGAGCTTGAACTTTGAAATCAAAACCAATTTGTTTTAAAACTTATGAGTATATGGCCTGGAAAAATTAATATAACATATATTAATGCTAAAAGACATATTAACAATGAATACTATTTAGTATTATTTTCTAAACACAGAACTAAGATATTTATATTCATCTGTTTATCCAATATATAGTTATTGAGGGCTTAAAAGGTACCTTGCATTGTTATAGATGTTGAAGTTATAGATCTTGATCCTCTTCCTACAAAGCTCATAAACAACATATTCTCTCATAATATATTTAAAAAGTTTAGCTCAATGACTGGTGCCTTGAAAGCACTCATTCAGTGGAAACTTCTGTTATATTTTTAGTATTCTTTAAGATTCATCTAAAATACTGTTTTTTAATAGCCTTTCTGTATTCTCTTAAGGTAGAATTAATTAATTTGCATCTCCATTTTACTTATACGGCACCCCATACCTGCTACTTAAGATCGGCTTTTAGTCTGCCTCTCCTGTGATCCCTGGAGACTCTCAGGATGATACTTCATTTATGTCTGAACTTCTAGAACAGGAGTCTCAAACTCAGCACCATTGCCATTTGGGGATGGATAATTCTTCATTATAGGCAGTCTAGCCTATGCAGCAAAGATGTTTAGCAATATCCCTAATTCTGCCCACTATATGCCATTATTATGTTTTAAATTGTGACCAGCAAAACTGTTTCCATACATTGCTAAATGTCCTCTATTGATAAAAAGCATCCTCAGTTGAGAATTGCTGTGATTCTTAGAACTCTAGCAGTCACAGATTAGTCACTGATTAAATAAGAAACAAAGAGAAAATAACAAAAGTAGGAAACAAGGGAGAAAAAAATCAAGAAAAAGTGAAAGGAAGGAGGTTAAGAGGAAGAGATGGAAGGAAGGAGGGAAGAAAAGGAAGCTAACATTCATTGAGCTGCTAAAATGCACTGAACTAAGCACTTCACACACATTAACTTCTGTAATCCTCACCACAGCCAGATAAGATTGGAGCTCTTATTATCAAGGTTAGAGATAAGGAATTGGTAATACACAGACACCACATGTTAATCCAAGACCATATGAATAATCCAGACCAAGTGAGGAACCAGTATTTGAACTTAGGCTGTCTGATTCTAGAGGCTAAAATAGAGGGGAAGCTAAGGAGAGACTAAAAGGAGTAGGAGGAGAAGAGGAAGAGAGAGACAGACAGAGACAGAGAAATAAAGAAAATACTAGAGAGCAACGAGGGGAGGAAAAGAAGGAGGAAGGACAAAAAGCAGAATGATTTTCAAGTTACAACAGGGGACAGAACTTCCAACAGAGATGGTGGCACATGGGATGCTGAGACTATGATTAGAACTAGTGCTGGATGCTTGGTATTTTAGGTCAAAACAAAGAACAAATTTAAGTCTTGGACAAGAGGAGCACCTGACCTGGGCACCTTGCCTTCTTCCCAACACACATCTCTTTATGTGATGATCCCATGGGGTCAGAGATATGCCTATGTGGAACTCATAAATGCCTTTTAGAGATGTATCATCTGGGTACTTGGGACTCCAGAATCCACTCTATAATTGTCTTTGAGATTTTCTGTGTGGTCTCCCCAGAAGATGTAGTAGCACTGTACACATCCTAGGCTCAAGCAAACATGGGATAGTTTGCTATGGGAATATGGATGGAGCCTTTATGTGTGAGAAGGGATTCTCCAAAGCCCTTCTTAGTTTGAGATGAGTCAGTAGTAAGAGAGAAGGGGTGGGGTTGCAAATTTGAAACTGGAGATTGAGGATTAGGAGCAGGCCCTCCTCTCAATAATACATTTGGCTCAGAATTCCAAAAAGTGCGATAGTTCTGTATTCATTTGGCCTTTCAGGTCAAAAAGATAGAATACCTTTAGCCATGTCATAGGTTGATTTATAATTTTTAAATATTTAGACATATGGTATGTGAGCTTCCAGCTTTATCCCAGGGCTCCACAGAGGGACTGAATAAATGTTAAAAAGTGAGGGAGAGAAGACCCACACATAAAACCAATGCTTGAACATTTTTCTGGAAGCTTTAAACAATGGATGTTGAAGTCCAATATGCAGCCTTCATTTTTCCTAAAATGATCAGATTCTCTCTTCAACATATCGTAATCATCTGTTAAATATGACAGGCAAATATGATTCATTAGAAAACATGTTGGCTTTAGAAACAGATGAAAAATATGGATTTTGTTTCTTTTTTAATTCCATGTCTTTGATCAGATAACTTATTTCTTTGACACTTAATTTTCTCATATCTAAATTATATATTGTAATACTAGCCTTCATAGCAGCTCTGAAACTTAGAGACCATGCCCAGACAGTATTCATCACAGAGCATGCCACATGTAAGTGCTCAGGAAATGGTAGCTGCATCCCCTGGATTGTATCCCTCTTGCAGTTATTTAAAATAGCTTTGATTCTATCCAATGTCTTTTCCAGATTCACTCAGAACACAGAGAAGCTAAGTTTACTATGAATGAATATCAATCAAAATGTGTATGATTGTGGTAGATAATTTTCTGTTCAGAGTGAGAAGATGATTATATATCAGAAAAATGTCAGTTAATTCTGAAGAGTAAGAGTACATCCAAAATGAAGACTTGTGGTACAGAAATTGCTTCAGAATTTTCACATGAACCTCCCTTTAGAAGGCATCTTAATCTGTGTGGGCTGCTATAACACAAATACCATAGACTGGGTAGCTTATAAACAAAATAAATTTATTTTTCACAATTCTCAAGGCTAAGAAGTCCCAGATCAAGGTGCTAGCACCATTGTTCAGTAAGGGCACATATCCTGGTTTGCATATGGCCATTGCATCTTCCCATTGTATTCTCACATGGCAGAAAGCAAAGAGAGAGGAAAAGTAAGTTCTCCTACTTTTTAATATGCTCTCTAATTCCATTTGATATGGTTTGCCTTTATGTCCCCTCCAAATCTCACCTTGAATTGTAATCCTCATAATCCCCATGTGTCAAGGGTAAGACCAGGTGAAGGTAATTGAATCATGGGGGTGGTTTCTCCCATGCTGTTCTCGTGATAATGAGTGAGTCTCACAAGATCTAATGGTTTTATAAGTGTCTGGCATTTCCCATGCTTGCACTTCTGATTCTCTCTCCTGCCGCCCTATGAAGAGGTACCTTCGACCATGATTGTAAGTTTCCTGAGGCCTCCCCAGCCATGCAGAACTGTGAGTCAATTAAACTTCTTTCCTTTATAAATTACCCAGTCTTGTGTAAGTCTTTATTAACAGCATGAGAATGAACTAATACACGATTCATGAGGGCTCCTCCTTTATGACCTAATTACCTTCTATAGACCCTACCTCCTAATACTGGGGTTGGGATTTCCACATATGAATTTGAGGGAAATAAGCATTCAGTCAACAGCAGTATTCATCATCTCATTTTGTCCTCACAACCACTTAATAAGAAATAAATTTAAAATACATAGATTATACTTTATAGAGAAGAACTGTAACTGTATTCTAGGTCTGCAGACTTCAAAGCACATGCTTTTTTAATGTCATAATATTATGCTTTAGTAATAGTTATTGCATATATCTTTAAAACATCTTTGTTCTTGAAAACCTTGTATAACCTGAGAAGGGGTGAAAGGAAAAGGAGAGGGAGACAGGAGAAGAGGAATGAGAGAAAGAGAGATTGAGAAATTATTGGGATAAACTATGTGAATTTATAAAATAAAATACAATGAACTCAAGTCAAATAGAATTTGAATTCAGTTCCCTCCCTTGGTCCTGCCACTATAGTCAGGGGTCATTCATGCTAAACTTTTATTTCATGCAAAAATGAATGCTGTATACTTAATTGGCATAGAGTTTTACTTTACATCATTGGACTATTGTCACTAAAAGCATCAGAGAAAATAGGTCTTCACCATCCCTGATAGCTGGAGAACAAGCTAGTTAAGATGGGTACCTTGAGATTTTGCATTAATAAAGGTGAAATTATACTAGAGATGAAAAGAGATATGCAGAAAAGCTTTCTGTATTTAAATGAATTGTTTTGTGATGCAAATTAGCACACTCTGCACTAATGAAGTGAATTCTTTAACTGCATGAGTCATTTCTGGTTATCATGAAGCCATTGAAACCCCATGAAAAGAATTTACAACTAAAAATGGTGAATAAAACAAGATGATGAATAAAACAAACCCATTATAAGTTCACCAAATTGATGTGATTCAGCTATTGAAAAGTAAACTCGTTAGGTTTTCAGAGTCCATATTACAAAATGAAAATAAAGAAAATGGTCTTGGCTTCTGAATAAACAACTAAAAAGGAATTCTCTGAATTACACTGTAGCCAATTACTAGCAAAACCCCTTTAAGTTTGTATCATCACTCATTTAACAAAAACTCAGTAAGTGCCATTGATAGCTAATGCTCTAGGACATGCACTTTAAATACATCTAAGAAACTATAGAGATTCTGTCTTCACGGAGGACAAAGTCTAATAGGGAATACATGTAGAAGCCAATCATTGTATTTTTTGACAACTGCTGTGGTGAAGATGGAATACTTTTATAAAGACGTGGGCCCATAGAAGAAAGTATAACTATTTCTACCAGGAAGTGAAGTAGGAATCACACTGTAGGTAGATTTTACTTGCAACCATGAAGCATAGGCATATGTCATTTTATTGTGCTTTGCTTTATCACATTTTTTTAAAAAGTTAAAGGTTTGTGGTAACTCTATCAGGCAAATCTTCTGGCACCATTTTTCCAACAGCATGTGCTCACTTTGTGTCATTTCTAGGGGAGTGAGAGGAAAAGAAACCATTTGAAATGCATGGATTAGAGAAGAACAAAAATTTAAAATCAATAATCTAAGTTTCTGCCCTTAAGAAATGAATAAAAGAGTAAATTGAATACAAAGTAAGTAGAGAAAAATAAATAATAAAAGAACAGAAATCAATACATTTGAAAACAGAAAATCAACAGAGAAAATCAACAAAACCAAAAGCTAGTTCCTTGAAAAGATCAATAAAATTGACAAGCTTCTAGCAAGAATAACTAGGAAAAAAAGAGACAGAATGTGAATTACTAATATCAGAATTACAATGGAGGATATCACTGCAGATCTCATGAACATTAAAAGGATAATAATGGAGTGGTATGAACAACTCTATTCCCACAAAATTAATAACCTAGATGAAACAGATCAATTCCTTAAAAAATATGATCTGCCAAAATTTGCAAAAAGAAGAAATATACAATCTCAGTAGGCATATATCTATTAAAGAAATGGAATCAGTAATTAATATCCTTCAAAAACAGAAAAGATTAGGCCCAGACAGGTTCACCGGTGAATTCTACCAAACATTTAAGAAAGAACCTATGCCAATTCTCCACAATCTCTTTCAGAGGACAGAGAGAAAGTACTTCATTAGTTTCTCTATGAGGTGAGCATTACCCTAGAAACAGATATTATAAGAAAAAACTACACACTAATATCTCTCATGAACATAGATGCAAAAATTCTCAACAAAATATTAATAGGAAATATAACAACATATAAAACAATTATATACACTATGACTTGATGAGATTGGTCCCTTCATGTATGCAAGGCTGATTCAAAAATGACTAGTTTGGGTACAGTGGTGTGTGCTTGTAATCCCAGTTACTTGGGATGCTGAGATGGAAGGATCACAGGAGTTCGAGACCAACCTGGGCAACATAATGAGATCTTGCCTCTTCAAAAAATAACAAGCTGTTCATATCTGAATCTCATTTTTAAAAGTTACTAAATATATAGAGATATTCTATGTTCATGGTTAGGAAGGCTCAATATTGTCCAGATGTCATTTCTTCCAAACTTCATCTATAGATTCATTGCAATTCCAATCAAAATCCTAGAAAGTTATTTCTTTAGATAGCAACAAACCAAATTCAAAGTTTATAAGGAGAGGAAAAAGACCCAGAATAGTTAATACAATGTTGAAGGAGAAAAGCAAAGTTGGAGGACTGACAATACCCAACTTCAAGACTTATAGTATGTCTATAGTAATCAAGACAGTGTGGTATTGGTGAAAGAATAGACAATTAGATCAATGGAACAGAATAAGAAGCTCAGAAATAGACATGTACATTCAAATGATCTTTCCACAAAGGAGCAAAGGCAATACGATGGAGCAAAGATATTCCTTTCAACAGAAGTGCTGGAAAAACTAGACATCCCATGCAATAACAGCAACAAAAAATGAATCTAGACATAGACCTTATACATTTTTCAAAAATCAATTCAAAATGGATAATAGACCTAAGTGCAAAACACAAACTATAAATCTGGATGACAATATAGAGGTAACATAGATGATCTTAGGTATTGTTACCAGAAAGGAGTCCCCATCCAGACCCCGGGAGAGGGTTCTTGACCTCATGCAAGAAAGAATTTGGAGTGAGTCCATAGAGTAAAGTGAAAGCACATTTATTAAGAAAGCAAGGGAATGAAAAAATGGCTTCTCCATAGGCAGAGCAGCAGCATGGGCTAATCAACTGCATATATTTATAGTTATTTCTTGATCATATGCTAAACAAGAGGTAGAAGGATTAGTTTGCTGGGAAAGGGGTGGGCAATTCCAGAAGTGAGGGTTCTTCCCCTTTTCAGACCATGTAGGATAACTTCCTGACATGGCCATGGCATTGTAAACTTTCATGGCATTGGTGAGAGTGTCTTTTAGCATGCAAATACATTATAATTAGCATATAATGAGCAGTGAGGATGACCAGAGGTCACTTTTGTCACCATCTTAGTTTTGGAGGGTTTTGGCCAGTTTCTTTACTACATCCTGTTTTATCAACAGGGTCTTTGTGACTAGTATCTTGTGCCAACCTCCTGTCTCACCCTGTGACCTAGAATGCCTAAACTTCTGAGAATGCATTCCAGTAGGTCTCAGCCTTACTTTACCCAGTCCCCATTCAAGATGGAGTCACTCTGGTTCAAACACCCCTGACAGTATGGCAATGCCTTTTTAGATACACACACACACAAAAACATGATTCTTGAAAGATAGAACTTATAAGCCAGACTTTGTGAAAATTAAAAACTTCTGCTCTGTTAAAGGCAATGTTAAAGAATAAGAATAGGTGTCACAGACTGGAAGAAAATATTTGTAAAAATGTTACATGTGGTAAAAGACTGTTCTCAAAAATATACATAGAACTCTTTAAACTTTCGCAATAAGAAAATAAACAGCCTAATGAAAAAATCAGCCAAAAAACCTTAACAGACACGTCAGTAAAGAAGATATACAAATAGCAAACAAGCATAGGAAAAGATGTTCCACATCATATGTCATTAGGGCAATGCACATTAAGACAACAATGAGATATTACTACATACCTCAGAATGCCCAAAATCCAGAACAATGACAACACCAAATGATGGAGAGGATATGGAGCAGCAGAAACTCCTTCATTGCTGTGGGAATGCAAATGATGCAGCCACTTTGGAATACAATTTGATGGTTCCTTATAAAACAAAACACTCTCATACCATAAGGTACAGCAGTCATGCTTCTTGGTATTTACCCAAAAATAAATAAATAAAGAGGTACCTTCACACAAAAAATGTATACATGGATGTTTATAACAGCTGTATTCATAATTGTCAGGTTTTGAATGCAATAAGTCCTTCAGTAGGTGAATGGATACATAAACTGTATGTCAGCAGTCCCCAACCTTTTCAGCATCAGGGACTGGTTTCATGGAAGATGGTTTTTGCATTGATAGGGTTCAGTAGGGTGGATGGTTTGGGGATGAAACTGTTTAGTCTCAGATCATCAACTATCAATTCGATTCTCATAAGGAACGCACAATCTAGATCCCTCACATGCACAGTACACAGCAGGGTTCGCACTCCTATGAGTCTAAGGCCACCACTGATCTGACAGGAAGTGGAGCTCAGGCAGTAATGCCCGTTCACCTGTAGCTCACCTCTTGCTGTGCAGCCCGGTTACTTAGAGGCCACAGACCAAATACTGGTCCACGGCCTGGGCATTGAGGACCCCTGTTTTATGTGTTACATCCAGACAATGGAGTATTATTCAGTGATAAGGAGATACAAGCTATCAAGCCATGAAAAGACACTGAGAAAATTTAAATGCGTATTACTAAGTAAAAGAAGCCAGTGTGAAAACACTATATGATTCCAACAATATGAACTCAGGAAAAGTCAAAATTATGAAGACAATAAAATATCAATGGTTAGAAGAGGTTTGGATTGGTGGAGGAAGGATGAATAAGGCAGAGCACAGAAGAATTTTAGGGTAGTGAAATACTTTATGTGATACTGTAACAGTGGACACATATCCATTTTCCTGAACCCACAGAATCTACAACACCAAATATGAAGCCTAATGTAAAGTGTGGATTTGGGTGATTATGATGTGTCAATGTAGGTTGACTAATTGTTAACGGATGTACCACTCTGGTAGGGGATGTTACTATGCATGTGTAGGGTATGGAGTATATGGGAAATCTCTGTACCTTCCTCTCAATTTTGCTTTGAACTAATGCTGTTCAAAAGAATAGTCTCCAATTTTAAAAAAGAACAACCAAAGAAGGAATATTTCAGAAGTTACCTAAAACATGTGTTAATGGCAACCTTCGGTTATCACCAGATGAAACTGATGGACTTCTAGGTGTATAGGCTGCTTGGGACCTCACTGTCCCTAAGTGTCTCTGCTTCTGTTCTGTATTATCTCCTGTATTAGTGAAAGATCTCCAGAGAAACTGAACTAGTGATAGTTAGGTCATACAGATGATAGTGTCAATCGACAGAGAGACAGAGAGTGAGAGAAAGAAGTTTTAAGGAATTGACTCACACAATTGCAAGGGCTGGCAAGTCTAAAATTTGTAGGGCAAACTGGCAGCATGGAAATTCCAGTAAGAGTTGATATTGCATTCTTGAGTGTGAAGCCAGGAAACCCACGCAGAATTGGTATTTACTATCTTGAGGCAGAAGTCCTTACTCTTTGGGAAGGCCTTCTATCTTTGCTCTTACAGTCTTCAACTTACTGCGTGAGGCCCACCTACATAATGGAAGTTAATCAGCTTTACTTACATTCAGCTGCTTATTAGATACTTAACAATTACTTTTGAAGCAACATCTTGACTTGCTTTTGACCTAACAACTGCTCGCTATAATCTAGCCAAGTTGACACAGAAAGTTACTTATCACATTATCTTTAGAACTATGGCTTTGATTTGAAGTTTACAAAAATTTATGTGCTCTTACATATAAGTGTATTGTACTAAAACATTTAGATTTTTTTCACATTTACTTTTTTATCAGAGTTGTTATAAACAAGGTAATAATCTTAATTAGTTATATTCTATTCAGAATAATCTCACTTTCTTACACATCTAATCAAGGATTCTTTTAAAATTGCATCATTTTTCTAAGACTTAATTAGTTTTCCACTCATTCTTTATGTAAAATTCTTTGGGTAAGACTTTATTTCTTTTCTTTAGGTTTATTACACTTCTTAAATTTGTCAAATTTTTTAACTTTGCACTTATATGTATTTCAAGTTGATTTAGTTCAAACTTATTGAATTTTGTTCAATTGCCAAATATTATGCTAGGTTTTAGAGAGACTGAGAAATACACTGCCCTTGCTCTTAAGGAACTCTCTCTCCTGCTACTGCTGTAAGAGAACAGTACAGTACAATATCCCAACAACAACAACAAAACACAAAGTAGTCAGGGTGTGGGAAGGATTTCTGATCTGGGGAATGTCACTCTGATCTAAACAGAATGTAGCAACTTTCCTATTCTTTACAGGGTCCCCAACCACCAGGCTGTAGACCAGTACTGGTCCGTGGCCTCTTAGGAACCAGGGCCACACAGTGGGAGGTGAGCAGCGAGCAGTGAGCATTACCTCCTGAATTCCACCTCCTGTCAGATCAGCAGTGGTATTGGATTCTCACAGGAGCATGAACCCTTTTGTGAACTGTGCATGCAAGGGATCTAGGTTGCCCACTCCTTATGAGAATCTAATGGATGTTGGATGATCTGAGGTGGAATAGTTTCATCTTGCAAGCATCCACCCCACTCCAGCCCTGGCCATGGAAAATTTTTCTTCCACAAAATTGGTCCCTTGTGCCATTAAGATTGAGGACCACTGCTTAGAAGAAAACATCCACAAAAACACACGTTGCCTTGCCATGCTACTAAATCAGAAGGTCACTGATTCCTTTCAAAGAAACTTATGCAGGAAGTAGAAAGATCTTTCTCTTGTCTCACTAAAAAGTTAAGCTTGTTTCAGGTTTGTTTCAGAGATTCTAGGGCATGCAGACCAAAGGACAGTGAAGAATTAAAAAAAGAAAAATCCAGTATCAAAGATCAACAGTACCAGCAGCAATTTTAGAGGTACTTTTTTTGTAGAAAAATAATGTCTTTTGGTTATATGATTACTTTTAGCACATGCGAGTTGGAACTGAAAAGCTACAGTGTTTCAGTGCTTCTAGAAGTTGCCATTGAATAATAATTTCTGCCTATGAATCACTTATAATTGAAGGTGGAAGATGATGACAACTGTCATGTTGATACTCTTCAAAATTTCTTTAAAATTATGACTGGAAAATACAAAAGTATCTTTTTGTTCTCAATCTTCTTATCTCATAATAAAGATATAAATTGTTCCTGAATTTGAGATGCTCATTTTCTCAGGTTTAAATAATAAATTGTTGATGAGAACAGGGAGCCTGTGTCATGATGAAAAGTTAAAACATAGTTATCTCACTCCATATTTTCTAATGGTGTATCTCTCTCACACCTGCATACCATCGTCCACACAGAAGACATATCAATTTGATCCTAATTTGATTAGAACCTGAATACTCCCAAGTAGCTAAATGATTTCCTCCCATTATACAACTAATTTGACATTTATCCTTGTAAGAGTCAAGTCAAGACTCATGTTATTCCTTGGGAAAGAAACTATCTTATGAAATTCTGACATGTTTGAAAATATATTCTTAAAACTAAAATAAGTTGTTCTCATAGATTTATAGAATTGTAGAGCAGGGAGGAAACTTAGTTTAATCTCGTGGTTTTGTATCTACTAAAATACAAGCCCAAAGAAACCTGTGGTTTTGGCAAGGGTGGTCAGAGTAATATTAGATGGAAGGACAATTACTATCATATCCTCTCTTAGTCTCAATAACTATACTCTTCTTGTTGCCACCCCTGTTCATCTGACTGCCTCTTCACACACTCTTTGGTGGTTCTCAGTGCTACAATCCATGTGTCCGTTAAAAGCAAAATCCACTTGTCTTGTCCCTATGCTTTTGACTGTTATAACACTTAGAATAATGTATAAGTGATCTATTTATGGGTCTGACTCACTGTGAAAGCCATGCTTTAATTCAGGAAACAGAATAATTTAGTTATTTTACACAGAAAGAAATGTAATATAGGAAATAAAAGGTACTTACCAAATAATTGGATGAGCTGGGGCAGCAGAAGCCAGGGCATGACCACTGGACTGTTTAGTTCCAGGATGCATCATACTAGCTGTGATTCAGTTGTCAAGAAGCTCTGCATTCCCCACCAGCTGCTTTCCCAACTGCCTCTCACACATGCGAGCTGGTAGCTCAATGCAAGAAATCAGAGAATGGCTGCCATCACCAGGAACTTCCAGTACCCAGTCTCATGACCCTGCTTGCCAGAACCAATAGCAACAGCAAGAGTTTCTGTTGCAGTTCTGCTTTCTAAATCTCATGCAAGTGCCACTGAGGGGTAGAATCTCATTTTTATCTGGAACTCAAGCTGCAAAGGAGTCTGGCGGGTGTAATTCTTAGCAACTATTCAGCTTAGGGAAGAGCTGAAGATATTTATAATACTCACCTACTGAACTATGGACCCAAGGATCTAGAATGTCTTATATTTATCTTTACATCAACAAATAAATCTAGCATAGTATTTAGGATAGTGATCCCACTATTCATAACATGCTGAACTGAAGTGAACCCATTTATCATTCTTCCTCCCTTTCCACACTCAGTCACCACGCTATGATGAGTCTATGTATGAAACACCTGTTATTTATTCATACCTCTTCATTCCCACAGACCCTGCCCTAGCACAGTTCCCATTTATTTCCAAGTAGCTGTCCTTATTCCTTTTATTCTAGGCACCATTGATACTCCTCCTTAATACAGATATCTTTCCAAAACACTCGGATCTAAGTACATCAGTCTACTCTATGTGAGTCTTTGCTTTCAAATTCCCTTCAACATATGCTTCAAACTTCATTGCATGTAAAACTTTCTGCGATTGAACAAGTCTTTGCATTCTAATATATTTTAGTCTAATACATTGTATTCTTATATAGTATATTGTGTCATAAACCTTCCTTTTCACTTGTATAATAATTTTCTTTTATCTTCACAATAAATAAGTAACATAGAAATTATTATTTATATTTAATTTTCTCATCACTCTGTCTTTCTAATTAAGCATCATCTATTCCCGGAGTTTCTGCTGGATTCTCCTTGGTGCTCCATGCTCTGCTTTTGCCATCTCCAGTGCATCTGTAGGTCTTTTTAGAAATGTGAATGTGTTCACATGGCACTAATTTTGCAAAAACTTTTTCATGTCTTTTTTTATCCTTACTTTCTGTACTCTACCCACACTGACTCCAAAATTGTTTCATTTCCTACCTTTCCTTTTGTCCTTTCTTCTAATGAATTCCTGTTTAGTCTTCAGATTATAGCTAACGTGTAAATTCCATAAGGAAATCTTCTTCTTCAACCTACCAGACTAGATCCTATGAATCCATATGTTTTATTTTTAGTAATAAAAGTTCACACTGCTTTGATACATATTTATGTGATTATTTTAATAAATTTCATTTCTTCCATCAGACTTTTAGCTTCATATCAGCAAAGATGGTGTCTATTTTGCTCACAAATATACCCTTAATAACTAGTTCTTTTTTCTGGCATATAGTAAGCATTCAAATGAGTATTTATTGAAATAATGAAATAAGGAATAATTAAGTGGGCAAAATTTAACTTCACATAGATTGTGTAAAAAACATCCAAGATGACATATGACTATGACTTCAACTTGTTCTATTTTATTCCAAACCATAACAACTTCCAAAAATGTCCTGTGCCTTTTCCAGACTGATTTCTTATTGCTATATTTAGATACACAACATATGCTGCAAGGTACCAAACTTTACACCTCTAATGTTTGCTTACAAGGATTTCTTTCTACATGTCTGCCTTCTTTCCCTACTTAGAAAAATCTTGAGCATCCTTTAAAGAACATTTAAATTGTTACCTTCTGAAAAATACGCTTTAAGTTCTAATACCAGAGTATTTTGCCCAAACTGTTTATTATACAGTCTTTTAAGACTTGAAATGGCATAGGATTTTTGAAGTAGGTGGAGTGTTTAAGGAAGCAGACAACCCTGAGGTAAAATTTTGGTACTTTCACCTATAATTTCAAGTCCTTGAAGAAATTAGGTTGCACTTCCATACTTTCTTTCTATTAAAATACATGATGAAGGTTACCTAATAGGTCACCATATGTGATGGTTAATACTGACTGTCAACTTGACTGGATTAAAAATACAAAGTATTGTTCCTGGGTGTGTCTGTGAGGGTACTGACAAAGGAGATTAACATTTGAGTCAGTGGGCTGGGAAGGCAGGTCCACCCTTAATCTGCATATGCACCATCTAATCAGCTGCCAGTGCCACTAGAATATAAAGCAGGCAGAAAAATGTAGAAAGACTGGACTGGCTTAGCCTCCCAGCCTACATCTTTCTCCCATGCTGGATGCTTCCTGCCCTGGAACATCGGTCTCCCAGTTCTTCAGTTTTGGGACTTGGACTGGCTCTCCTTGCTCCTCAGCTTGCAGACAGCCTGTTGTGGGACCTTGTGATTGTGTGAGTTAATACTTAATAATCTATCTATCTATCTATCTATCTATCTATCTATCTATCTATCTATCTATCCATCCATCCTGTTAGTTCTGTCCCTCTAGAGAACCCTGACTAATACAGATTTTGGTAACAGGAGTCGTTCTAGAGGAACAGAATATTAAGGATGGAGTTCTTTTGTTGACTTTGGGATTTCTAGAGTTGGCTGTTTAATATGCTTAAACCCCAGAATGCTAAGGACTCCTCTTTTAATACTATGCGGAACACTGATAGTCCTTGGTGTGAACTGTTTAGAGAGTTATGCAAGATAAATGCATTTGACACTCCTGACTTACTGCTTGTGAGAGACAAAATTTTTGCTTCCCTTTCCCTTGACATTATGTTCTACTGGCCTAGAGGTCTTAGTTCCAGAGGGAGGAACGCTGCCACCAGGAGAAACAACAGTGATTCCATTAAACTGGAAGTTAAAATTGTCACCTAGACGCTTTGGGCTCCTCCTAGCTTTAAGTAAACAGGCTAAGAAGGGAGTTACAGTGTTGACGGGAGTGTATGACCCAGACTGTCAAGATGAAATCAGTTTACTGTTTCACAGCGGAGGTAAGGAAGAGTATGCATGGAATACAGGAGACCCATTAGGATGTCTTAGTATTACCATACCCTATGAATAAGGTCAATGGGAAATGACAATGGCCCAATCCAGGAAGGATTGACTCCAAATGGTCCAGACCCTTCAGGAATGAAGGTTTGGCTCACTCTACCAGGAAAAAACCACCACCTGCTGAGGTACTTGCTGAAGGCAAGGGGAATACAGAATGGTTAGTAGAAGAAGGTAGTCATCAACACCAGCTACCACCATGTGACCAGCTGCAGAAATGAGGGCTGTAACTGTCATGAGTATTTCTTCCTTCTTTTGTTAATAAAATTTGCATGTAATCACTCGTAGTAAGAAAATATCTTCATTTTATTTCCTTTTTCCTTCATCATGTGACATAGATTTATTGACTTCACATCAACATTTAAGCATCATCAACTTTATATAATAGTATTTGTGTTGGGGATTGGTGAGTTTCTGACTGTACAAAGAATACTTGTATTATCTTAGGCATAATTATTACTTTGCCTAATTATTATTTTGACTAAAAGACAATAATTATTACTGTCTTTATTTGAAGATTATGTATGATGTCAGGAGATGTGTATGGGTTCAAGTTGACAAGGGGTAGACTTGTGATGGTTAATACTAAGTGTCAACTTGATTGGACTGAAGGATATAAGCTATTGATCCTGGATGTGTCTGTGAGGGTATTGCCAAAGGAGATTAACATTTGAGTCAGTGGGCTGGAAAAGGCAGGCCCACCCTTAATCTGGTAGGGCACCATCTAGTCAGCTGCCAGTGCTGCTAGAATATAAATCAGGCAGAAAAAATGTGAAAAGATGAGACTGGCTTAGCCTAACAGCCTACATCTTTCTTCCATGCTGGATGCTTCCTGCCCTCGAATATCAGACTCCAAGTTCTTCAGTTTTGGGACTTGGACTGGCTCCCCTTGCTCCTCAGCTTACAGACACCCTGTTGTGGGACTTTGTGATTATGTGAGTTAATACTTAATAAACTCCCCTTTATATATATATATATATATATATATATCCTATTAGTTCTGTCCCTCTACAGAACCCTGACTAATACACCGTATGTCTGTAGAAAACTAATCATGAATGTTGGCATGTGAGGAATGTGTAGTAAATACTAACTTTCTATTAGTTTTTTTTTCTTTTCTTCCCCTTAATATTATTATTGAGAAGATTATTATGTTCCTTAACCTTTTTTGTTTCTTATTCCATGACCACTTCTATTTAGTCAATATCAATTTATTGGCTGCTCAAAAGAGCCTCATTTTGACCCCTCACATACATGCTGTACTCCCCCTGTTTTGTGTTCTGGAATATTCCAGTGTCTGAAAATTATTTGATATATTTCTTTTATATTTAGCAAAGAATAAACCTCCCTTTGGTCTTAATACCAAAGGGATAATCCCATGAATTGAATGACTTATGTCACCATACAAAGACTTTTGGGCTAGATTTTTGGGAGCTGAGAATGTTCTTGCTGCTGAGTAAGAACTGTATTGTTCTATCAGGCAATATATGGCAGATAGCCTATTTTCTTGGCACAGGCATAGAGTCTTCAAATAATCATTGGATGTTGAGGACTTCAGCCACATTCTTCAAACTGTGGCAAAGATGATGACACTGACTTCTGTGTTTGAAGGAACACTTGATAATTTCATGTCATATTCAGAAAGATTAGATGCATATTCAGGTCACAGGTATAAATTGATCTGAGAGCTATACTTTAAAATAATTTCAAAGTGTTTAATTTTACCGTGGTTTATGAGGGGAGAGTTCAGAGAATGGAGTTGGTTGGCTAGCCTGCTGATACTGGCAAACAACTAACTGCAAAGATTCTAAGTACATCCTCAGAACAGTTATTCAAATCCCCATTTTAATTTAAATTAACTCATTGTAGTGGTTTTGAAACATGGCCACATATTCTTTGTCACTTCCTCTATTAAGAAGCTGGACTCCTTCCTTATACTATATACAAAAATCTACTCAAGATGGATCAGAGACTTTAATTTAAAACCCAAACGTATAAAAATCCTGGAAGACAACTGAGGCAATGCCATCCTGGACATGAAAGTGGGCAAAGATTTCATGACAAAGACACCAAAAGCAATCGCAACAAAAGCAAAAATTGGCAAGTGGGACCTGATTTAACTTAAGAGCTTCTGCACGGCACAAGAAACTATCAACAGAATAAACAACCTACAGAATGAGAGAATTTTTGCAAACTATCTGACAAAGCTCTGATACCTAGCCTCTATAAGGAACTTAAATAAATTTACAAGAGAAAAGCAAACAACCCCATTAAAAAGTAGACAAACGACATGAACAGATACTTCTCAAAAGAAGACATACATGGGGCCAACAAGTATATTTTAAGAAGCTCAATATCACTGATCATTAGAGAAATGCAAATGAAACCACAATGAGATGCTATCTCACACCAGTCAGAATGGCTATTATTAAAAAGTCAAAAAAAAAAAAAAAAAAAAAAACAGATACTGGTGAGGTTGTGGAGAAAAGGTAACACTTATACACTGTTGGTGGGAATGTAAATTAGTTCAACTACTGTGAAAAGCAGTATGGCAATTCTTCAAAGAGTTAAAAGCAGAAATTTCATTCAACCCAGCAACCCCATTACCGGGTATATACCCAGAGGAATATAAGTCATTCTACAATAAAGACACATGCATGCGAATGTTCACTGAAGCACTGTTCACAATAGCAAAGACATGAAATAAACCAAAATGCCTATCAATGACAGACTGGATAAAGAAAATGCAGGACATATACCCATGGAATACTATGCAGCCTTAAAACAAGAATGAGACCATGTCTTTTGTGGAAACATGGATGGAGCTGGAGGATATCATCCTTAGCAAACTAACACAGGAACAGAAAACCAAATACTGCATGTTCTTTCTTATAAGCAGGAGCTAAATGATGAGAACACAAAGAAGGAAACAACAGACACTGGGGTCTAATTGAGGACGGAGGTGGGAGGAGGGAGAGGACCAGGAAAGATAACTATTAGGTGCTTGGCTTAATAGGTGGGTGATGAAATAATCTGTGCAACACATCCCTGTGACACTAGTTTAACTGTGTAACAAATCTTCACATGTATCCCAAACCTAAAATAAAAGGTTAAAAAAAAAGTTGGAATCTGTCTCTTCCTTCCCTTTGGATCTGGGCAGGCTTGTGACTGCTTTGACCACTGGAGTATAGTGGAACATTTCCAAGGTTAGGTCATAGAAAGCCAGGCAGCTTTTGACTTGTTCACCAAACACTTGCTTAGAGCTATGGACGTCCTTGTAAAAAGTCCAGTTACGCTGAGACCTCATGCTGGGGAGATCACATAAAGGTACTCCTGTTGACAGCCCCAGCTGTGCTCAGCCTTCCTGCCATTTCTGCCCAGACACAACAAATGTTAAACATCAGCCCAGTTGCCAGCTTCATACTACCCGAAGGTACAAATAATAAGGCAACATCATTGTGATAATATGACCAAATAATTTTTTTTATCTACTTAAGTAGTTTTTAAATTTATAAAACTTGGTAATTAGAAAAAGCTTATGTGATTATTATGAAAATCAAAAGGAAAAGATAAGGCAATCAAATTACATTTTGAAAAACATAAGCCAAGAAGGAGAGAGAAAACTAGGATAAGAGTGTTATTACAATTGAGCTTTAACTTTAATCATAAATTTCCTGACAAGTACCTGCCTACTTCTTTAATCTCGTTGTATAACATTTTCTCCTAGCCCAGTACACTCCTGCCACATGGGCCTTTGCAATTCTCCAAATCATCAGTGACAGCACAATGAATAACTTAGTGGTTAAAAGCATAGCTGTAAAAACATAATTCTTGTAATTTTCAGCAAATATTTAACATCTGTGGTCTTGATTTCTTTATCCATGAAATTATGCTCTCAATATCATAGAGTTTTTGTTGTGAGGACTAAATGAGTTCAAGGTACCAGTTACAAAGAAATTATTCAATACATGTTAGCTATAATTATTACTATTATTTTTACTGATATCATTATAATCCTAGAATAAGGAGCTTTTTGATGACCTATTATCCTTGCCCCTGGTGCACAATAGCTATATCTTTATATAGGTGACTTCTTAATGTTAAGTCTAGCTTAAATATCATCATTAAAAATAAATTTAAGACCACCCAACATCAATAAATTCCATGGGTACTCTGTCATATCACATGCTTTATTTTCATTATAGTATTTTTTACTGTTAAGCATTTTCTTATTTATTTCATTTAACTGTCTATAGAAAATGTCTACATTCATGCCTGATATAGAATAAATACTCAACAAAGGTTTGAGCCATGAACAAATTTATCTCAACAAATTCCTAACAAGAATAATATGACTTTAAGATCACAATAATGATAACAAACAATATGTAAATACTAGTACTCCTAGTGATAGCTAGCATGTATTGACCACTCGCTGTGTAATAGGCATGGTACTTTTTATATGTAGTATGCATTTTAATATTTACAACAGCTGAGACATGTGAGTTTCATTATAGGCATTCTAAAGAGGTAAAAACTCAGATTTGGAGATGTTAAATAATTTATTTAAGATCACAGACTTAATAAGTAATAGAGATATGGCTATAAGTTGTGTTTTCTTACTCAAAATCCATTTTCTCAATTACCATGTTACTAAAAAGCAAACAAAATAAGCACATTTCACCAATGGAAAAATTAGTGCAGGGGACCAAGAATGAGAGTAAAAAGTCAATAAATGGATAAAATTTAAATGTAAAAGGATATGTACATGTATGCTTAAAACACAAGTACTAACAAACCATCTAAAATGATACAAATTAGCTCCATTGATTATGTATAGGCATTCTGGTATATAAATCCTAAACATATCTTTACAAACCTTTATGAAAATGTGATATCTATTTGAAAGAGTAAAATAAATAAACCTTATGTCTCATTGAAGCCCAAATTTTTGTGTGCTGAAATAACTGTATCCCACCATAAAGTATGTTTTAATTCTTTTTTCCTGTTCTCATTCATCTGTGAAAAGCACTTATACATTATTTATATTCCTGCCATTTTCTGAAGAAGGTTTGCTCTTTTACATTTCTGTGTGCTTCTTTATCGGCCCTACTGTTACAGGAAGGAGGTTTCTTTTATTTGTCTTTTTTGAGTTGTGTGTTCTATATTTATGAACATTTTCTAAGTAAGCATGTATTACTGTACAAATGTTCCCATATTTTTGAGGTTTTTTTTTTTTTTTTCAGAAAGGTACAGGATAGTGCAAGCTATTTTTGTTAAGAGTGTAAGCTACTGCTAGGGATCTAATTTTTATGAGTTTATGTAATTCTATTTGTAATTTAATTTCTAATATTAAAAATTAGCATGTGATTAATATGGAAACTATTTCTAGACTTTATGTTTCTTCTCAGTATCATCACTGAAGGGACATCTTTGTACTGGTATGGTATAATATAGGGCTCATTGTACTTCATTCCATTTTTGCCTTTGAGTTTTATGAAAGCATTCAGAGTGACATAATATAGCAGAAAGAACACTAGACTGGGATTAAGAAGATATAAATTGTAGTGTAGATCCCATCATTAACTAGGAATGTGATCTTGATTATTTCACTGAAAATTTCAGGAGCTTGATACCCTTACATATAAAATGAAGATGACACTCTCCTTATCCATTCCTAAGAGTTCATCTGTGTCTTCTGGGGATTACTACAAATCAAAGACATTTTAATAGCATGAAATAGTACATAAATGCTCTGTGGTAGTAGCAGTAGTATTATTAACATTTTTATAATACCTATTTTTATTTTGGCCAAATTAGGTAAATACTGCCTGGGATCTTAAAACAAAACAAAAAACCCACCATAAATCTCTATTTAGTTTTGTCCACTTTTAATTTTAAAATAGTTAACTGACAAATAAAAATTGTATATATTCAGGGTGTAAAACATGATGACTTGATATGTGTAGACACTGTGTATTGATTGCCATAGTCAGTCAAATTGATTCACACATCCATCACTACCTATAGTTATAGTGTGTTGTGGGGAGAGATGGTGTAAGGACACTTAAAATCCGCTCTCTTACCAGATTTTGCCATTGTCCTGGGGTGGGAACATTGAAGAAATGTTAGTCTACCGTTTAAAAAGAAAATAAAATGAAAGTTTTGAAACAGGATTTCCTTTTGTAATCCTCACTAGACAGAAATAAAACTTGTTAGATTTAAGTGGTAGCAAACACAGTTTAGATTTTTAATTAACAGAATTAAAAAGGAAGGGGTGAGTGATCATTTTAGATGATTTATTAATATAAAAAGCTACTCTAAATCACCATTTAGAAAATGTGTTTAAAAAAGAAAAACAAAGTGCCCCATCTGCATTTTTTTAAAAGTAAGCTCTGTATATTGGTTAAGGACCCATCTCTAGAACTGAAATCTTGGGTTTGGAGACTGAGTTTAGCTTTTAGCACCTCTGTGACCTCAAAAAGAAAGCTTCACTTGCCTTTTCCACTGGGAGGCAGCAAATAAGAATTTCTTCATGGCTGAGTAGTGTTTGTATGGATGGGAAAAGAGGGAAGGTGAGACAGAGGATGTAAACTTAATAAGGATATATGGTAATTATGTTTCAGGGAGTTTGGCAAATTTTATTTAATTTTTTTTCTTACACCTGAAGCCATTCTCCTTTATATACTGCAATTATAGTTTTTGAATTATAATTCAAATTGAAATTATAATTCAAATTTCAAATTGGATTTCAAAGAGATTGAACAAGTTTTAAGAAGGAAACCATGTAGAAACAGAGTGTATGGTGAGGCAGATTATACACGTCGACACAAATGATTTTAGGAGAAAAATAAAAAGTAATTTTTTTTTAATGAAAGAAAAGACAATGTCAGGTCATCTATATGCTTCTGTCAGTCATTCCTACATTGCCTCCCAGAGACGATCCCTCACATATCTTTTGCCATATACTGTATGAAGACTTTTTGAATACTTCCTATGGTATAAAATAATTCAAATTGTAATTTTTGTATAAAAAATATTCATGAGCATGTACCATTGTCCTAAAGAAGTAGGTGTTACAAGTGCTTGATTGTGGGTAGCCTTTATTTTTATCAAGAAAAAGTTTTCTCTTAGAGCTTTGCAATTACTGAAAGTCTGCTATGTGAAAGGCATTATCCAAGGAGCTGAATGAACTATACTGAAATAATACATTGTTTCAAGGACTAATGAAAGAATCACATTTGGTTTTGTCTTCTTTAGATTTAAGATTTTTTTAGACATATGATTATTAAGACTTTTTTTCTTCATTTGGTCAACACTAAACTAAATGACAAAAATAAACATTTGGAAATACAAGAAACAAGTGTGAAGTAGAGTACAATTTCAGTAAAACATGCTAATCCCGAGTAATTATTGAAGATATATTTTTGTGAAATGGTAAAACATTTCTGCTCCTTTTATATTTGACTCGTACTTCCATCTCATGTCCCGGGTGGTCACCATATATCTTCACATGACCAAAATCTATCTATTAAGAAATTTTTATATATATTAAGATTCTAAATGAACCTTCTTAAATACACCTATTGTAATTTGTTAATTCTATTGTTCTTCAAAAACAAGTTCAAGGTCAGAATGAAGACTTTTTAAAATACTTTTTAACTTTAGACTCTTAAATATGCTGCTATTGTTGAGATTCCACAGATATTAAATATCTTGGGAATTCTATAAAGAAAAAAGTTTAAAGTAAAATTGGTTTACCTGCCTACATTGGAATGAATCATAGCATTGTTTCTAATTTTAGTTGCAGCTATGATAATGCCATGCAGAAGGATAATTGGGTGAAACGGACCATTCTGGCCAGAATTCATCAGCCTCTCATGCACTTCTCAGCTCCGTAATGCTGAGTATGTTCAGGGATGTATTTCCAAGACCCCAGGGCTTCCCCACCCCCCACTTCTTTGTTCTCCTCTTCTAAGGCTTCTTTTCAAAAATGTCCAGTCTTTCTCTATCATCCGTCTTCCCTTTTCTCTTCCCTACCCCACAATATCTCTGTTTCCAATTCATAGTGACCAAAATCATTATATGTTCTTGACTTTCTGCTGTTACTTTGTGTTGCTGGGCTTCAGTATCACAGCGGGAAGTATATTTTACAAATCTGTCTTGAAATAAGCATATTTAATTGTGTAAGGCTTAGAAAATTTAGGAAGATATTATATAATTACTAACCAGTATTGTGATCAACTATATAATTATGAACAAGTAATTATTTTTCAGATAATATAGGGACACAAGGATGATCATGCTTTTATAATATATAGATAAAAATAGCAATATTATAGAAATTTCTGAACAATGTTTACAATAAAAAGATGGTATTTAAGCATTCACTGGATTGATAAATGTAGTAGGTCTTAATCTTCGTAAGAATTTTCCTAGCTTTCAGTTCAGTCTTGAGCTGATAGGATCATAATAGCTCTCATTTGTATAATGTTTAAGAGTTTATCAGCACTTTCTATTCTATTATTTCAAGCCTAATAATCATTTGTTAAATTAAACAACCCTTATTTTGTAAATGGTAACACTGTGACTATGAAAGACTAGGCAACTTGCCTAAGTCAAGAATGGATCCCAAATTTAATCAATCTCTTCCTTGGCACCCTTAGAAGACAACTTTTTCTGTGGTGGCATAGTTTTGTGCATGCGCACATTTGAACCCAATGACAAAACTTTAAAATGTCATTGGGTTTGTGCCCCGTTTTTCCAAGATAAATGTCATTTTCATAGGAAATTATCAAGTTACTTACAAGTGGCTTGCTTAAAGAGAAGCTACCTGCTATTAACTCTTCATGTTTCTGTCTTCTGTAGATGAAGGCAATAATTCAATTAGGGGAATGAAGGAGATCAGTTCTGCCTTTCCAGTGGATATCTGATGTTGAATCCTTTCTCCATATCCTTAATATATACATGATATTACAGAAGGTTTGAAACCTTTTCCTGCAGTCTAATTTTCTCATCCATGTGAGGTTAATAAAATGTATTTGCCTCAAAGACAATAGTAGACTGTGAAGATTAGGTGATTTGAAACATGAGGTTGTCCAAGTCCAGTAACTTGCATATAGTAGATTTTTAATAAACAATATTTCTCACTCTCCTATTCCTTCACTAAATGTGATTTCACATTTTTCAGCCTTTATGTATCTAAGAACCATTGATGGTGTCTTTTAAGTATTAAAATTCCCAAATCAGCGGTAAGTTAATCAGTAAGTATATCAGCAACAGCTCCAACCCCAAACTACTGCTGTACCTGTGTAAAGTATATAAAATTGCTACATTATTCATTATATAAAGAACTATAAATTCCAAAAACACATCCATCTCTTATTCAAATGTGAGCTCATGAATGTAATGTTTGTTGCTAGACTTATGCTGTGAAAGTATCGTACCTCTATATAAGAGGTACTTAGCCCTACACTAAGAATTTGCTCAACTCAGTAGTTGAATATTATGATCACTTTCATCATCATCGCCATTCTCCTTCTCTTTACCATCATTTCTAGCATGTATTGAGTGTTTACCATCTGCCTGACCCTTTACTAAATTACTTGTATGAATCATCTTATTGATTCCTCATCACTACCCTTATGAGGGTACTATCATTAACTTCATACTATAATTAAGAATATCAAGTTCTGGTGTGGTTAGGTAATTTATCCAACGCACAAGCACTAAGTAGTGGTGGTAGGATTTGAATATAAGCAGTCGTATTCAGGAGTCCATTATACTTTCATGTCTGCATTAGGCCAGAATATTAAGATTTATATAAGTGGTAGCAAAAACATATTTTGCATATTGATCAGAATTTGGAAACAGGCATATGAAAGTGTCAGGCTGTTATCTAATTCCCCAAGATAATTAGTTTGTCTTGAAGATGCATCTGGGAGGCAAATAGGATGGAACAGGCTGAAGTTCCCAATGTCAGAGAGCATTCCTGTAACATAGGGTTGAGAGGGTTCAAAAATTATTTAGGCTCACACTTTTGATCGAACCTCATGCTTTGAGGTTATATATTTATGTGACTATTTCTAATTATTTATTATATAAAATTTAAAATTGACTTACTGATATTAAAAATATATTATTGTTAATTTTGTTAAAGTTGTTTTCAAATTATTGACTAGGATATATTGAAACCTTTATAATACTAAGTCATAATGTTGATTGTGGTATAATTTTCCATATGTTTATATTTTCTATTATGTCCTTCATAGTGTTTTATAAATTTCTCTGTAAAGGTCTTGATACATTAGTTTATAGACACATTATAGTTTTGTTGCTAAGGGAAGTGATCTTATTTTCTCTTAAGTTTTTAACTAGTCTTTGAAAAGGGACCAGTAATTTATTTTTTGAATATTAGCTTTATATCTGGCAACCTTTCTGAAACTGTGATTTCTAATAATTGTTCTATTAGAGATAATCATGTATCTTCAGATTATTAATGTTCTTTTCTTATCTGGTTATATCAGCCAGGACTCTCTGAACAACAGCAGTGATAACACATATTTTTATCTTGTCCCTGACCTTTAAGGGAACAAATATTTTATACTTCAATTTTTGGGAACATTTTTTGTATTACATTTATGATCAGAAATAACAAATGTTAACATAAAAATTTTTAAAAATTAACAAACTTATGGTAAAGAAAAAATAAGTATTTTATACTAAAAGCTTCAGTATAGGTATAATCTGTCCTCAACAATTTACTTTGGGGAAAGACAATTAAAATTTTAAGTAAAACAAAATGCCATTTTACAAGGCTGTCTCTAAAGAAGAAAAGTTTTATTCTGCATGTCACTGAGAATAGTCCTGAAGCCTTTGTCTCTCCGTCTTCTAAGAGTTTATTTTTATATTAAATTGTATAATATTTTCGTTAAAATACTTCAGGTAATGAGTTTTTTGAATGAAATACCTTTGAATATAGAATAGAAGATATTTTGGTAAACTTGACGTTGGACAAGCCACTTAACTTCTAATCCATGGTTTTTTTCACCAATTATGATTATTATTAAAATTAAATAATGATAGCAAGGAACTCCTTCTCTTTTTTATTATCAAAAACATCTATGACCTCTTTTGTTTACTTCCACCTTTGATTATTAAGATGAATGAATATAAAATTATTACATCATCAGAATACCTTGTATAGAAAAGACTATATTTTCTTCTGCTTGTTTGTTGGTTTTAAAAACTTGCCAAAGTTTCAGCTCTTAAGTCTGTAACAACAGTTTCTAAAAACTATGTGTTACATCACTATATCTGTTTCTGTTTCTTTGATGAAATTGGAGGAAAACTCTAGATACATCACTGGTCTGTAATAGTTCTTTTCTAACCCTTCTTTTCTAACCATAAAATAAAATAAAACCCTAAAGCAAAAGTTTCTCAATCCCAGAGCAAAGAGATATATAAAATATTCTTTATGTACCTAATAAAATAGTGACAAGTAGAAATCTGGAAAATAATTCATAACATTGTGTTTGTGTGTGTATGTGTGTGTTATGTGCACTCATGTGGAGCCATATTTCTTGTTTCTTATTAGTAAATTTGTGTAATTGATGCCTATTTCTGGTGGTTGTATTTTTTAATCATCTCAGTCAAGTGCCTCATATCTCAGGAAATAGTAGTTGACATATTTCAGAGAGAAAGAAGGCTGAATAGAGTATGCAGCTTGTAGCTTGATTATAACCTTTTTATTCTATTTGCCTATTGTGTTTGACATGTAATACCAACATTTTTCTGTTACCTACAATTTGCATCCATGTAAGTCATAATAAGAGGAAAGCATCTGTGACCCTATGCTGTGCAAAGCTGCTGAGGCATAGCTACAGATCAAGCATATAACACAAAATCAGAATTGAATCTGCCATGTAGCTCTACTCATTATTTTGTTAAAAATATTAATGCTAAGCAGCCAGCTTGTGGCTCTCTCCTGTATTCACAGCACTTTGGGAGGCCAAGGTAGGTGGATCACGAGGTTAAGAGATCAAAACCCTCCTAGCCAACGTCTCTACTAAAAATACAAAAATTAGCTGGGCATGGTGGTGCATGCCTGTAGTCTCAGCTACTCAGGAGGCTGAGGCGGGAGAATTGCTTGAACCCTGGAGGTGAAGGTTGCAGTGAGCCAAGATGATGCCACTGCACTCCAGCCTGGGTGACAGAGCGGGACTCAGTCCCTCCCCCCCCGCCAAAAAAAAAAAAAGAAAAAGAAAAAGAAAAAAAAATTAATGCTAAGCAGAGTGCTTTGCATTCATAATCTCGGTTAATGCTCATAGCAAGTCCTTACGTACGCAAGACACAAATCATGAGCTTCATTTGAAATTGGGAAAGGCAAGATTTGCAAAAGCTACATATTCTGCCTGAGGTGATGAACTAGAAAGTAACAACCCAGATTTTCTGAGTTCTAGTTTAATACCTTCTCCCAAGATCAAGAATGAAAGGCACCCCCATTGCTTCACTCCTTTCTTCAGCTTGGCTCCTTGGAAGCTTGGAAAAATTGTCTTTGAAGAAGAAATAAATAATAACACTTAAAATAG
Source organism: Chlorocebus sabaeus (assembly GCF_047675955.1). Lineage (NCBI taxonomy): Eukaryota > Metazoa > Chordata > Mammalia > Primates > Cercopithecidae > Chlorocebus > Chlorocebus sabaeus. The sequence continues at coordinate 77,785,919 of NC_132904.1, read as the reverse complement.
GCATATCTTTTAAAATTCCTTAGGAAAAAAAGTTTAAATATTTATTTAAACTCATTTCTTCCGCAGGTATCTCACTGACACCTGATGAACTTTCTACATAGCCCTTGCATCAGGTACAAATTTGAATATTTGTATCAGTTAGAGTTCTATAAGAGAATAAATCAGTAAGGAGATATTAAGAGGTGCACTGCACGGAACTGGCTATGTGATTTAAGAGGCTTGCTAGGCAAACCCAAAATCCATAAAATGGATTATCAGGAAGGCTGAGCTGGAATTCTGAGGCACAAGCTGAAGCTGGTGTCCACAGGTAGAATCCTGTCCTTCCAGGCCTGCTCTGCTTTTAAGGCTTTTTAATTGAATCGGGTCCACCATATTATCTGGGATAATATAGCTTATGTAAATCCAACTGATTGTGGACCTTAATCAAATGTCTTCACAGCAGCACCTCACCTTATGTTTGATGGAATGTCTGGGAACTTTAGTCAGATTGACACACCAAAGAGATCTGATCATTACCATGTTGACATGTAATCTGCACAGATTTTAGAAGCAACGCTGGATTTGGGAGTTGAGGGGAAATCTTAGATTGATTAGGAGTACTTACATTTGTTTGCTAATTATGCTTTCCCTAACTTTTCTAAACCATTTTTCCTTACCTAAAAAGTAGCCATGATATTCAGCTATTGGACAATGTTATTGAGATAAAATAAGATGGCTGTTCACTGTGAAAAATCTTTAAATTTCCAATCTATATTAGATTTCCATATTAGACTCTCACCTAACACCTGATATTTTTCCTTCGATCAATTAATTTAGCATGTAATTGTACATACAATTGTGTAAGTTTATATTTGGCTTCTTTCCTGGATTATAATGAGTACCATATTTCTAATTACTTACGATTGCATTTCTGTGAATTTTCTTCCAACTATGTCAATCTCTAAGTCTAATAATACATCTCCAGGCTTCAGTGAGAAAGATACATAAACAGCCCTTGAGCTTTGTCAGGTGATGAGGAAATTAAAGAATTCAAGCTACCCAGAAAGCAACAGAGTCCTATGACCTGAAGTTAAATTGCTTGGCTGTAGTATACTAAACATTGCAAAATATCCTAAAATCTGTGTTTCAGTTTAGTAGTATAGAATATGCCAGTTTATCCAATTGGTAAAAATGATAAATAAACATAGAATAATTGAGCTCTGTTTCCATCTTCTCTGAACCATGAAATGCAATTTAGAATTTTCAAATTAAAATCAGAAAATAAATAAATAAAATAAAACTAGAAGCAAACAAGGAGTGGGTAGACTGTTCACCAATCCTGCAGTCTAAAATCCGGTCCCTAACAGAGCACTTTGACAGCTGTCACTGCAAATCAAAGACTCTGATAAGCAGAACCCTCTTGATTTCAGCTGTGCTGCATGGTTCAGAGAAGATTATGTCTGGTAATAGAAATTCAAAATAATGACAACTTTGTTACCTCCTGTTCATCACTTCAGCTGAGTGCCAAAATAACTGGTCCTGTCCTGGAGGGAGGATTTGGTGGGGGAACATCAATCAGAAAAATACCACCTGATTCAAGGTTATTTATATCTACACCTCAACCTTCTTCAGCTCTGGAAGGTTAAGAAAACCACCTTTAAAGAGGCACAAAACATGATTGAATTTGCTCAAGGTCATGCCACTCATCAACATGAGCACTGGACATGACAATTCCACTTCCTACCTCCCTGCGATAATCAGGACTGCATTCTCCATCATCTTGTTTTGGAGCAAAAGATCACAAATCAGAGAGGATAACATAATATCTTATCTGTTTTTTAAATTATCAAAGTTTTTCTGAAAAAGAAATAGAATTCGAAAGTATGTTAATGACGGAATAAGCATCATGTGGTTTCTTAGTTGGGAAAAATTTAGAAACAGATCAAAAAGGAAGAGAGCTTGAAGGTACAAGGGAGAGAGCATAGGAGGGAGATAAAATAACCTTCTCCAGAATGGTGCTATGCAAAAAACAGTAAGTAAATTATATGAATCAAAGGTGCACCTGCTTTGTAGACTGTACAAGTGACAAAGAGGTTGGATTATAAAAATAAAGAGGTTTTTAAACATTATATTGCAAAAGGTTATATTTTAGGTTTTCTTTTTGTAATAAGATATCTCAGTGAATTTATAATGTAATGTTTTAAGCATATGATTTCTTCAGAACTGTTGAAGAACATATCCCTTGTCTAAAGTAAGACGTGCCGATGTTTTGCACCGGGATGTGGGATGGATGTGTCACACCCTGTTCCAAGGACAGGGCCTCTTACTCCTGGACATTTTTCTCATGTTTAGTCCACTCAAGCTGCCATTCTGTTGATTCCATATAGTAGTGAGCACACTCTTCTAGGACATAATGATTTGTACTAATTCTAACTCTAGCTGCATGATATTAGTGAATCAGACCCTTTATCCCAACCTGTTAAATGAAGATGATGACACAAGTTAATCTTATGTTACTATGCAGTTATAGGATAGTGAATATAAAAACGCTTTGAGAACTATGTCTATTGTTTATACTTATTTGTTACAATAATAATTGTTATTAACTTTGGCTTAATAATTTACTTTATCCATTGATAAAACATAAAGTATTTTATTCTCTTATTTATATACTACCCTGTTCCTTTCTTTTGTGTCAAGTAACAAATTCAGGTGTGAATTCTTGTGATTCCTTGATAAGCCAACTTGTTCATTTACTTAACACCTTCATTCTGCTTTTCTTTTCTGTGTCCTCATGTTTATGCAGTTTGGTAGTGCTCTAAATTGAATGTTATTTTCCAAATACATTTTCCTAGAATTTTCATGGACAGAACCAATATTATCTCCCTCTTCAAACTCACTGTAAATTGACTTTGTCTCTTTGATATCATGCAATGTTGTAAAGTCACTCCCCAATTTCTTATGTGTAGAATGCCAAGTGGGTCTGGGCTTGGAATTTAGAGTTCTGGGATCTAGTACTGACTCTATCATCAGCCCATTTGTTACCATATGACTTGGGGAATTTAACTCAGTAATTCATTTGTTCATTTTGACAAATGTATATCAAATATCTAAGAGAATGCAAAAATGAATAAAACATAGTTAATATTCTTGTTGAGTTCACAGACTAATGATAAAAACAAGTACAAATACATCTGCAAAGTGTCCAATGACAAATCTGTGGAAGTATGTGTGACCACTGGATAAACTATATTGAGTTCTGACTAAAGGTTTGTCAGAGCAGAAGGAATATTTTTGAACTGGATCTTAGAGGCCAAATTATATTGCCAGGAAAATAAAAGAAGATTTTAAGTAGGTGTGCATAAACATTTTGTGGAGCAAGAAGGAGAAAAGATGGAGAAGAATCTGACAAGGTGGAAGGGGATCAGATTGCAAGCATGCAAATTAATATGAAGTTGAAATCCATAGCTCATGAATGCATAGTCACTGTCACCTATGCAGTTGGCCCATTCTTCTCACCTAAATGACTGTCTCTTTAGTTAACCCCTCTCTCCCTCTTGTGCAATCAACTTTAGAAGCCCCTACTTTTCTTATCACTAATGACATTTTAAATTGTATTAATTTTTATAGTATTTTGCTCTTTTGCCAAAGTACGGTTCTCACCAGATATACCTGGAGATCTGAGACCATGTGTATCTTCTTCATTAATGTATAACCAGAATCTTGGATATATTTTGAAAGAATGGATAAATGAATACATATAGAGCAGAAACATACTAATATTCCAGGCAAGCGATTTGCATGATCTTACTTCTGCTATTTTCACTTTAGAATGACCACAACAATAGCAGTATAAAAGATAAAGTGGAAAAGGAAGACCAAAGGCATGAATAGCAAAAAGCAAAATACTTATTTAACTCATGCATGAAATTAATAAACAATTTTAATGACTAATCCAGATTCATACTGAAAACCATACTGAATATCAGGCTCACCTATTAAATGAAGTAACTAAAAATTCATTATCTCTAAATCTTCCTGTGGTTCCAACATTGTATGTGACAAGATAATTTGCCAAGTTATAGAAAGTATATAGAAATGGAAATTTTAAAAGTTTCAGAAGAAATAAATGGCCCTAGATATATCTCTCAAATGCATACTTTGCATCTATTGGACAATCTTGGATTACCTTTCTTCTTTCTTGAACCATGTTGATTGGTGGTTTCTGGGCATAGTCACAAACTATGGGACATCAGAGGTAAGTGGGCGAATGTTTTGTGCTTTCTCACACACATTTTTGTAATGCCTGGGTATTCAAATTGTATGCCATAGAAATAAGGCACACCTAAGGGGTATGCCATTCATATCTTAGACGTGGAGTTTCTGAGCTTCCAGGCCAAGTTGTGGAGCAGCAGGAGAATCCCTGCATAAGCTTACCTTGTAGCCATTCATGTTCAGCTGGGCTTCTCACAGCTGTACTCCAGATGTACCTGGAGGCTGCTTTCTCTTACCTTCGCACTGGCCTCAGGCCTGACTCTTCCCCCTCATCGAATTCTGAATCTGTCAGTTACTTTACCTGAGTGATGAATGGAAGGACATGGAACGTGTTCTGTACTAATGGCATGTGTGTCCTTGTGATATCCAGGGTATGTGTGGAAAGGCTAAATTTTGGGTATAGCTACTCAAATCACAGTCGGTGTGCTGCTTACTGGACACTGAAATTTTCCTGAACAGAACTGTTGAAAAAATGAAAAAAAAAAAGAGTATAAATTCTTAAAATTTGCCTGAGTAAATGATGCCTTTTTCTAACTTGCACAAAAGTATCTTTTAGGTCAGCAGCAACCCTTATATAGGGTTGTCTTTCCTTAAGCAACTGCTTTTTTAGCATAGCTACAGGCATCCAGCCTTTGTTCTCATCCAAGTTATTCTGTGTGTCTGTGACTCTTTTTAACAAGTTGTGTAGAGTGATCACCACAGACTTTCATCCTCTTTCTAGCCTAAGGAAGATACGAAAGGTTGAGATCTTCCCTGCCCCACTCTATAGTCATAGTAGAGCTATATGCTACTTAGCACCCTGCACTGAGAACAACATTGTGAATAAGGAGAGCAGTATTTTAATTACAGTGTGTCAAACTGTTGCAGTGACTAGAGTAAAGTTGAATCTTCCAAAATAAACATTTGGAAACATATTTTAGGCAGATTTTGATGACAGTTAGTTAGATCAAATCACTTTCTCTGCTGATCTGTGACCATACAATCTGACATGTTTTAAAAAGAGAGCTAGGGAACCACACTCATTCATCATTAGGCAGAGCCTTTATCGAGAGCCTCTGTGTGCCAAGCAACACTTCTAGATAGAATTTTAAACTATATTCACTAGCTCTGTTTGGTAAACTACCCTTGCCACTCAATAGGACCTTAGTTCGTTAAATAACAAGAATGCATTTATTCATTCCCTCATACAGTCCTTGGAGGGTACTTCACGTGGATTCTATGTTTTTAGTATATTCAAATATGAAAAAGCTATGGTATCCTTGCTTATAAAGCTCCCCATCAATAGGAGAAACATTTGTGTAAATATATCTTTCTTTTTATGTTTCTTAGGTGTGTTTTCTGAAGATTTAGCTAAACGTTGTTATCGACAGTTTCCCCCAAGGTTTCCAAGGGCTTGCTTTTCATTTGTTTGCTCCACCAATAAACACAGAAGACGTTAGCAATTTCATGAAGATCACACAATCTACTTAGGAGACTATTCTCGATCGTCATTTATACAGAACAACAAAAAAATAATAATCCCTATTTGTTGAGCAGTAACACTATGCTAGGCATGAGCTCAGTGGGTTATGCGCTTAAGTGGGTTTACTCTTTAGAAAAGTTCTGTGAACTCAGAATAATAATATCCTTATTTCAAAAGAAAGTGAGCATCACAGGCGTTGAGTCTTTTACCTAAGGTAAATTAAATCGGTTGGTGAGTGTAGAGACCATCGTACAGGAAGGTTGGCTTAAAGGATTTTTGTTGTTTGTTTTTTCTCGTATGCTACCTCTGACAAATGTTTGACACCAGCAGAGTATAGATTTTGGGAAAATACAGTATTTCAGAGGCCCCTGGACATGGGCAAGGCTGTGTACCCTGTGTAAAGTTTGGGAAAGGGCCATGTAGGGAAAGATGGCAGCCTATTCACCATGCTATAGTCCGGGCAGATGGACAGTCCATGACAGGTCAGACCACCACCAAGACCCTTCTTGTATAACACCTATGTTAAAGGGAGAAGCTACCTGACTTAGAAATCTGTAGATCATTTTACCCATATCTGAGTGTAGAATTCATTTAAAGACACTTAGCCTACCCAGACTTACCATGCTAGATACAGCAATGACCTCAAGTGATCCAATTGATAACTCAAGATGAATAATAACTACAATGAGTTGATCAGAACACACACACTGAAATAGAGAAATTAATTCCTTGGGACACAGGGATCGCTCCACAGTTTATATTTAAGGCAGACCCATGAACTGAGAGGTACTGCCCCAACATACCAAGAATCCCTGTCTACCCAGTGCACCCATCTAGGAAGCGAAGAGGGCTTGCTAGTATCACATGATTATCTTCCATTTTTCTATTTAATTACTTATAAAAAGTGACTCTTCTCAAGATAATCGTAAGCCTAGATTTCACGTGAACATTCCTTTAGCCAAATATCAAGCAAATATATGGTCTGTACCAAAAATATTTAAATGGTCTTTTAAGCAAATGTATATTTGAGTTCATTTTTAGAAAATATGTAAACTGGGCCAGGCACGGTGGGTCATGCCTGTAATTCCAGCACTTTGGGAGGCTGAGGCGGGCAGATCACTTGAGGTCAGGATTTGAAGACCACCCTGGCCAACATGGTGAAACCTCATCTTTACTGAAAATATAAAAATTAGCAGGGCGTGGTGGCACGTGCCTGCAATCCCAGCTACTTGGGAGGCTGAGACAGGAGAATCATTTGAATCCAGAACACAGAGGTTGCAGTGAGCCGAGATCGCTCCACTGCACACCAGCCTAGAGGGTGACAGAGCAAGACTCTGTCTCGGGGCCGGGGTCGGGGGGAAGAAAGTACGTAGGTTGTATGACAATCTGATTAGAAGGAGAACTGGGCCTTGAAAACAGTGTTAGTAAAACACTTTACAGAAGGTAGAAAATCACATAAATTGTCTGTATTAAAAAATAGCAGGAGAGGGGCTGTTGGTGCTGAGAGATTCAGGAGGTAGCTGATCAAACACTTCCTAATGAATGTAGCCAAGGCCCCCTTGGGCTTAACTTACAAATGATATTTTAACTTTCTATATCATTTAAGCTATTTATAAGAAGTATATATGGTTCTGCATGTATTATATGGTCATGTTTTAACAAAAAACATTTGTTTACAAACTTTTGCTTAGTCATAGTGGTTTGTTGCTTTGATAAATTTCTCATTTGTTGCTGTATACACAATGAGATCAACAGTCTTTTTATGAAGAAATATAGGATAAGTTTGAAATCTCATATTCAATCCAGCAACAAGTCCTATTATGTTTACCTATAAAATATTTACCAAATCAGAATACTTGGCGTCCCTTTATAGTCCCTAGTCAAAGCCATAATTTTACGTGTCTTGGACAACAGCAATATTGCTCTACGACTGACCTCCTTCCTTCCTCTTCTCTCTCAAAGAAGAGCCAGAACAGTCTTTAAAAAATATAAACCGAATTGTGCTCCTCACTACTCAAGATTCCCCAGTGGATGCCCTTAACATTTAGATTACCTTCCAAACTTCCAAGTTTGAACTCGACTATCCATCTTCTGAATTTCTTCTCTTTCTCTCTTCCCTCTAGCTCACTACCCTTGCATCACGCAGGTTTTTATACCTGTTATCTCTGCCTGTTGTAGACTTTTCCTGGACATAGGCTTGGCTCATTCTTTGCCTTCATTTAAGTCTTTTCTCAAAAGTCCCTTCAGAAGAGCAAATGCTCAGATTGCCTATCTAAAGTATCTCCCTTCACTCTGTTATATTTTTCTATATAATGTTTGTCATTACCTGAAATTATTTGGTTTTGTTTATTTGTAAATTATGTGTTATCTATGTGCTTCATGGGGGAAGAAACCTTTAGAGCTGCAAACCAAGGCTCCTCATTTATTGTTGAATAAGTTAATAAACTAATGAAATGAAATAAAATCATATTTGTTAAATGAAATAATATTTGTGACTATTATAGTGATGACTTTTATGATCTGCTAGAATGTTACATTTTATGCTTGTTACAAATATTAAAGGTCAGTGTGATAAATACTGTAATAATGGTAAAGTTTACAACATAAAGAGAGGGAATCTACCTGTAGAAAGAATAAGGTACCTCACAGAAACCATGGTGTTGACGACAGAGTTGACATTGATAATGAAAGCAGTTGTATAGGGGACATTTTCTAAGTGCCCGGCACTGTGCTAGGTACCTTACCTACATTGTTTGACCTTCACAACAATTCTGCATAATAGGTAATGTTTACACCCATTTCACATATGAGGAAACTGGTGTTTAAAAGGTTCTGTGTTTTCCCAATGAGCACTTGAAATTATCCAGGCTGAATGTGAAATCCAGGTCTATCTGACTCTGAAGTCTGTGCTTTTTATCTTGCAGATATATTTTAAAATTATATCCTGTACTGGGATTATCCTAACATAAATATACAGTAGTTTCTTGAGAATAGCATGTTTTAGATTTAAACAAGTATCTGCTCCTAAGTTCCACTCTGCAACTTTCTACTAACTAGGAAACAGATGCATAACTTATTGACTGTGAATCTCAATTTTCTCATGCATAAAGCAGAGTAACTTGTCAAAGTCTTGTGAATATCACATTAAATAATGCATGTAAATCACTTAACACAATGTTTACAACATAATGATCACTCCCTACAGGCTCTTTCACTCCCATCAACCCAGCCTGGAACTGTAGATCCAATTATGACAAGTTGCTCATTGGATGCTTACTATACATTTGTCAATGAAGGTAGTTTTCTTCTCAGATTCCATGGACCTGCCAATAAGTACATTTCCTCAGTAATTTAAACATAGAAAAATAAATATTTTTAAAAAATCTTTGTAAATTCAAGAGCACATAAAATAAGAATATGTTTTTACTTTGCTTTGTTCTTCAGATGTTTAAATAAAAGATGGTTCTAAAAACTACCTTAGCAATTTTAAATTCATTATTTGAAATGTGTTAGTGCTCATAAATTGCATCCTATTAAATGATGATATAGAAGTATGCATATTAATTAGGTACAATATTTATTAGTTTTATATCATACTTATTTTTGTTGTTTCAATTATCTGTTTTCTGATACAAAAGCAACATTGATATGTTAATAGAAACTCATCTGTCTCTTAGGAGAGAAAACCTTTAGTTGCCTTTGCTAATATCCATTTTCTCTTTATTTTTTAATTGCTGTTAGCTTTTCCATAGATGAGCATATGGTGCTTATATCTCTTAGTAAGATAGTTATAACTATTATTGTTGAACTATATTTTATACATTCAAATTTGTTCATCCTTCTGCACTTTATGAAGTCACAAGATTAAAAGTATCAAGATTTTGCATGGTGAATTTTTTTCACAATGTGAGTCTTTTTGTTGTTATTTATATCTGTGCTCTAACAGGCTGATTCTTATTACAAAACTTCTTCTGTAATAAACCTGAAGTTTCAAGTATAATATAACATTTCTACCCTTACTTATCTTTCATTATGTGCAACTTCCTGTTTTTATTTTTCCTTTTGGTAGTACCAATATTTGTGTTCTGATAAATTGCATAACATCACTCTCATAACACCTGCCTTCTCTAAAGCAAAATGTTTTGTAAACTTAGTTTTACCTTACTAATTCCTTTAAAATCTACCCATTGATGTTAATCACAGAAATTCTGAAATGATTAAAGTGAATATGTCATTACCTTGTTTATTTAATTATAGAGGCCACGGGTTCAGCAAGATTTTTGTGAAGTAAAGATACTATTTCAAACATATGGATCATCTGATGTTTGTTATTACTACTCAACTCTGCCATTGTATTGTGAAAGTAGCAATAGACAATACATAAATTGGCTAGGTGTGATGGCCCACACCTGAAATCCCAGCCCTTTGGGAGGATGACATGGGAGAATTGCTTGATCTCAAGAGTTCAAGACCAACCTGGGTAAAATAGTGAGACCCTGTCTCTATCAAAAAACAGCAACAACCACAAAACCCCGACAATACATAAATGAATGTGTGTGACTTAGCTTAATGTAACTTTAAAATACACAACAAAATTTGAATTTCATATTATATTAATGGGGCAAAAATATTATTCTTTTGATTTTTTTAATTATTTAGAAAGTTATAAATAATTCTTAGATTGCAGGGTATACAAAATAAGCAAACTGGATTTAGTGCGTGGGCATTAGTGTGCTAACTTCTGATATGAGTCAACCTCTCTTTCAGATGTTTAGCAATATCATAGTGTTCTATTTATGTAAAGAATCTGCCATTATTGGTTTATATCGGAAATGGCACCATATCAAGTAAAAGCATAAATCAAGATAGGGAAAGAATGTAGATGAAAGAGGATGAAAGAGATGGAGAACTAGTTAATACATTACAAAAAATTATTGGAATTATTTGAAGAAAAGATAAATAGAAATAAATGTGTATTAAAAAGAGAATACTTATCTATAGTTGTTATATTTAGATTTTTAGATATTTTAGATATTTAGGTTTTTAGACATTTATTTAGATTTTTGTGTTATATTTTTAGATTTAAAAATCTACCTGAAATGATACTACAAATATAATGAAGTAAGTTGATACAAAACAGCCCTACTTCTATTCCAAGCAAATACATAATAATGTTGAATAACAATTAGTTTTGAAAAAATTTAAATGGAACTTTATGTTTAATGTAACTACAAATTCCAAATAAGGACAATAACTAGAGTCTAGTCCAAGATGGCCGAATAGGAACAGCTCCAGGCTGCAGCTCCCAGCGTGAGCGATGCAGAAGACAGGTGATTTCTGCATTTCCAACTGAGGTATCGGGTTCATCTCACAGGGGCTTGTTGGACAGTGGGTGCAGCCCACAGAGCAGGACAGGGCATTGCCTCACCCAGGAAGCACAAGGGATCAGGGAATTCCCTTTCCTAGCAAAGGGAAGCCATGACAGATGGTACCTGGAAAATCAGGACATTCCCACCCTAATACTGCACTTTTCCAATGGCTTTAGCAGACAGCACACTAAGAGATTATATCCCGTGCCTGGCTCAGAGGGTCCCACGCTCACGGAGCCTCCGTCACTACTAGCACAGCGCTCTGAGATTGAACTGCAAGGCAGCAGTGAGGCTGGGGGAGGGTCTTCTGCCATTGCTGAGGTTTGAGTAGGTAAACAAAGATGCCAGGAAGCTTGAACTGGGAGGAGCCCACCACAGCTCAAGGAGTCCTGCCTGTCTCTATAGACTCTACCTCTGGGGGCAGGGCATAGCTGAACAAAAGGCAGCAGAAACTTCTGCAGACTTAAACTTCCCTGTCTGACAGCTTTAAACAGAGTAATGGTTCTCCAAGCATGGAGTTTGAGATCTGATAACAGACAGACTGCCTGCTCAAGTGGGTCCCTGACCACCAAGTAGCCTAACTGGGAGACACCTCCCATTAGGGGCCAACTGACACCTCATACAGCTGGGTGCACCTCTGAGATGAAGCTTCCAGAGGAAAGATCAGGCAGCAACATTTGCCATTCTGCAATATTTTCTGTTCTGCAGCCTCTGCTGGTGATACCCAGGCAAACTCTAACAGACCTGCAGCTAAGGGTCCTAATTGTTAGAAGGAAAACTGACAAATAGAAAGGACATCCACACCAAAACCCCATCTGTATGTCACCATTATCAAAGACCAAAGGTAGATAAAACCACAAAGATGGGGAGAAACCAGAACAGAAAAGCTGAAAATTCTAAAAATCTGAGTGCCTCTTCTCCTCCAAAGGAACACAGCTCCTCGCCAGCAATGGAACACAGCTGGATGGAAAATGAATTTGACAAGTTGAGGGAAGAAGGCTTCATACAATTGGTAATAACAAACTTCTCCGAGCTAAAGGAGTATGTTTGAACCCGTCGCAAAGAAGCTAAAAACCTTGAAAAAAGATTAAACGAATGGCTAACTAGAATAAACAGTGTAGAGAAGTCCTTAAATGACCTGATGGAGCTGAAAACCATGGCAGGAGAACTACATGACACATGCACAAGCTTCAGTAACTGATTTGATCAAGTGGAAGAAAATGTATCAGTGATTGAAGATCAAACAAACGAAATGAATCAAGAAGAGAAGTTTAGAGAAAAAACAGTAAAAGGAAATGAACAAAGCTTTCGAGAAATATGGGACTATGTGAAAAGACCAAATCAACATTTGATTGGTGTACCTGAAAGTGATGGGGAGAATGGAACCAAGTTGGAAAACACTCTGCAGGATATTATCCAAGAAAACTTCCCCAACTGAGTGAGGCAGGCCAACATTCAAATTCAGGAAATACAGAAAACGCCACAAAGATACTCCTCGAGAAGAGCAACTCCAAGACACATAATTGTCAGATTCACTAAAGTTGAAATAAAGGAAAAAATATTAAGGGCAGCCAGAGACAAAGGTCAGATTACAAAGGGAAGCCCATCAGACTAACAATAGATCTCTCAGCAGAAACTCTACAAGCCAGAAGAGAGTGGGGGCCAACATTCAACATTCTTAAAGAAAAGAATTTTCAACACAGAATTTCATATCTAGCCAAACTAAGCTTCATAAGTGAAGGAGAAATAAAATCCTTTACAGACACACAAATGCTTAGAGATTTTGTCACCACCAGGCCTACCTTACAAGAGCTCCTGAAGGAAGCACTAAACATGGAAAGGAACAACCAGTACCAGCCACTGCCAAAACATGCCAAATAGTAAAGACCACCAATGTTAGGAAGAAACTGCATCAACTAATAAGCAAAATAACCAGCTAACATCATGATGACAGGATCAAATTCACACATAACAATATTAACCTTAAATGTTAATGGGCTAAACGTCCCAATTAAAAGACACAGACTGGCAAATTGGATAAAAAGTCAAGACCTATCAGTGTGCTGTATTCAGGAGACCCATCTCATGTGCAGAGACACACATAGGCTCAAAATAAAGGGATGGAGGAAGATCTACCAAGCAAATGGAAAAGAAAACAAACAAACAAAAAAAAACAGGGGTTGCAATCCTAGTCACTGATAAAACAGACTTTAAATCAAGAAAGATCAAAAGAGATCAAAGAAGGCCATTACATAATGGTAAAGGAATCCATTCAACAAGAAGAGCTAACTATCCTAAATATATATGCACCCAATACATGAGCACCCAGATTCATAAAGGAAGTCCTTAGAGACCTACAAAGAGACTTAGACTCCCACACAATAGTAGTGGGAGACTTTAACACCCCACTGTCAACATTAGATCAATAAGACAGAAAGTTAACAAGGGTATCCAGGAATTGAACTCAACTCGGCATAAAGCGGACCTAATAGACATCTACAGAACTCTCCACCCCAAATCAACAGAATATACATTCTTCTCAGCACCACATCACACTTATTCCAAAATTGACCACATAGTTGGAAGTAAAACATTCCTCAGCAAATGTAAAAGAACAGAAATTATAACAAACTGTCTCTCAGACCACAGAGCAATCAAACTAGAACTCAGGATTAAGAAACTCACTCAAAACCACTCAACTACCTGGAAACTGAACAACCTGCTCAAAAGAAGACATTTATGCAGCCAACAGACACATGAAAAAATGCTCATCATCACTAGCCGTCAGAGAAATGCAAATCAAAACCTCCACAATGAGATACCATCTCACACCAGTTAGAATGGCGATCATTTAACACTCAGGAAACAACAGGTGCTGGAAAGGATGTAGAGAAATAGGAACACTCTTACACTGTTGGTGGGACTGTAAACTAGTTCAACCATTGTGGAAGACAGTGTGGCAATTCCTCAAGGATCTAGAACTAGAAATACCATTTGACCCAGCCATCCCATATTGGGCATATACCCAAAGGATGATAAATCATGCTGCTATAAAAACACATGCACATGTATGTTTATTGTGGCACTATTCACAATAGCAAAGACTTGGAACCAACCCAAATGTCCATGAATGATAGACTGGATTAAGAAAATGTGGCACATAAACACCATAGAATACTATGCAGCCATAAAAAAAGGATGAGTTCATGTCCTTTGTAGGGACATGGATGAAGCTGGAAACCTTCATTCTGAGCAAACTATCGTGAGGGCAGAAAACCAAACACCACATGTTCTCACTCATAGGTGGGAATTGAACAATGAGAACAATTGGACATAGGAAGGGGAACATCACACACTGGGGCCTGCCATGGGGAGCGGGGAGCGGGGAGGGAAAGCATTAGGAGATATACCTAGTATAAATGACAAGTTAGCGGGTACAGCACACCAGCATGGCACATGCATACGTATGTAACGAACCTGCACATTTTACACATGTACCTTAGAATTTAAAGTGTAGTAATAAAATTTTTTTAAAAAGGACAATAACCAGGGGCAGAGACATGAGTTGAATGTGAAGTAGAATCATTCATTTATTGATAAGAAATATACATAAGCCTTTTAAGAACTGAAACTAGGGATGCAAATCTCAGAATGCATAACAAATCCTGGTAATAGGAAATGACATACCTGCCTGAAACCAAACGATACGTTTCAATGGACTGGAACTTGGCTAGTCCATAAAACTGGATTTGAAAACTTCTCAGTGACTAAAGATACCTTCATGGGAACTTTCCATTGTCCCAGAGTTTATCACCTAAGAGAAAAATATCACTATAGTATGCTTGTTCCACAAATGGTTATAATATTTATACTCTAATTGTTTTCATGGTACATGAATAAAATTATCATGTGACCTCGCTGATGTAAGCCAGTCCTGGTCTGACATAAAGCCATGTTTACTTTCAGAAGTGTACTGCTTGCTTAATAAATTATTAGATCATTCTATACATAGTCACTAGATAAAAAGTCAACATAAACAATGATCAGGAACTAACAAAGACTTTGGGCCCTGAACTGAGGCAAGTCAAAAAATTCTCCTTCAGTAATCCCGGGTAGAAAGTGTATATACATGTGTGCACAAACACATGACAATAGAAGATAATCTTCTGAAGATGAGACCACAGTAAAAAGTTACAAATACAACCCACAATGAGAGAGAATCAGTCAATTGTATAAAGAGGAGAATTTACAATATAAGTAAAACTAATATACTGTAAACGGTAGTTGAAAGTGCTCAAATAGCTAAAGAAAAAAATAGAAATGAGCAAGAATAGTATGAAAAAAATCAGGAAATATGAGAGTAATCAAGTAGAACTTTAAGATGAATAGTTTTTGAAAAAAATATTAGCCTAAATTAATGATTTAAAGGATGGACCATATATAGATCTAGAAGTATTAACTGAAACAAATGTTAAAACTGAAGACATAGATCAGAATGTAATTCAGAGAAATAAAACAAAATGGAAAATGTGAATAAAATTATGGGGCTCTAACGATATAATGATAAGTCCCTATATATTTTAATATAGAATGCCTAAGAATTTCTCAAAATTCAAGAAGATATTATTCCTGATATAAAAGAATTACATTGAATTCTGAGAAGAAAAAAAACAAATTCACACCAAATGTCTCATAGTAAAAACGTATAACATCAAAAAATAGAAAATTTTAACTATTAAGATTATTTCACAGTATTAATAATAAGGAAATAGATTTGATAATAGGCTTGTCTTAAGCAGTAATATATGGTACAAGACCATTGATTGATATACTCAAAGTACTGGAGGAAAATAATGGTCAACCAGCTTGTTACAATAGGGTATTATTCAATAATGTAATACTTAAGGTCATTTTAAGACTAGAAAAGATTGACAGAGTTAATTCATCTTTGACATTAAAAAGATCCATTAACTGATTTCTTAAGGAAGAAAAATATTAAACCCAGAAGAAAGGAGTTGAATTATAAAAATTTGTTAGCAGAGATATTAGTAAATAATTATCTTCCTTAACTTAGAATTTCTGTGTTTTTAACTTGAAGAACTTTGAATTCATGTTTCAAGTACCCTTCATTAAGTTATTGAGGGTTATGAGGTTATGAGTTATATAATGTAAAAAGGGAGTATCATTGTACTCTTGATCCAAAATGACTAGCTTTTATGTTTTGTTTTCTAAACATTATTGTCTTGGCCACTCTCTCAAGCACTTTTAAACACACACACACACACACACACACACACACGTATAACCGTTAAAGGTTGTGTGATACTAAGTGCAATAGCTTGGATTTAAATCCAGGTCCCATGAATTAAAAATAAAAAAGTTGTCCACTACTTTATGGAGTCTTAGTTGATTACATCGCAGCAAACGTCTATTCCCTATATTGTGCCCTATTCTGTGTAATATTACAACCTGTGACTAATGTACACCAATCATCCATAATCTCATATGTGAGAAGTAGAAAATATAGATAAATCCCTATGAAACATCATAAAGATATATTTGTAATGACCAATAAATATTCACTCACATATTTGTCCAGATAAATGCTTTGTAATAATGGACATACCTGTGCTGTCCAATGTGACAAGCACTAGCCACATATAGCTACTGAGCATGTGAACATTTGAAATGTAGTTAGTGCAACTGAGATATAAATTTTTAAGTTTATTTTATGTCAATTCTTACATTGATATTTAAATAGCTGCATGTGACTGGTGGCTTTTGTATTGAATCATGCTGGTCTATAGCAATAGTTTAAAACTACTAAAAATGAGTAGATTTCTCGTGAGGCAATTGGGAATAGTTTAGACATCCTAATTTAATAGCAAACATCTCCAATAGCCATTTAAAGTTTCTCCAGTTTTACACTGATTTACTCTAACACATTTTTCTATGTGAGTATACTTGCAATAACTTTCTCCTATATTAAGAATGAATGTCATATACGTTGGTAAACCTTGTTTTAAATCCAAAATCACATAAACTGGATAACACTGAACTATTTATTTAATTTATCTAAGCTTCAGTTTTCTCATTTTTATAAGAACAATAATAATAAGAAGAACAATCTCTTTGCTTCCTTGCAGAATAAGAGCAAAAAAATTGTTAGGAGAATTGGAGAAGTAATATGTATAAATGACATATCACAGTGATTTATTGCATAAATCTAAATACATTGGTGTCAAGAAGGGTTATCCTTAAATACAAATGATTATGGAGGTATTGGTAGATATCATAAAATGGCGGAACAAACAAAGAGTCCAGGTAAACAATAAGAAAATAAAATAATAACAAACATCCAAATGCATTTTGCTTTCATATAAAGAAATCATGGTGATATAGAGTATGCTGATTAATTTTTCTAAGGTGTGTCAGAATCAGGTATGGTGATTATGTTAAGTGTAAAGAGCAGAAGAGAATGCAAAGTCTTGAAAAATGTAAAATCAAGTTGGATATAATTATGGCATATAATTATTAATTATGTTAAATCATTTCTAGATAAAGCTATCTCACCTATGTCAACATAAATAAACATTATCTATTTATAACCAATACTTGAAGAACAATTTAAGCAAGTTTTTACTCGGATAGATTAATTAACATATTCTGTATCCCTTATTAGATTTCTGTCACAAACTAGATTGAAATAATTAGTATTAGGTTGAGGCAATTAAAACTAGATATTCCAATACTCCACTGTTATATGCCATTTTTAGCCACCTATTTCACATCTCTTCCCAGTTTTTTTTTCACTTATTTCCCTCCACAATTGATTAGTTTTAATCAACAACACAAGTCTTGAATTTCTAAAGACTTGGTAAGAGTAGATGGTTATAAACATTAAGATGAAAAATGTTTCAGAAAAATATATTTGCATGGTAGCTTACTTCTGAAAAGGAGTTTTCCACTGGACAGATGCAAAAAAAATTTATACTGGACTCTTGTTATAACTATATATTTCAATCTAAAATGCAAATTTCATAATAATTCTTTCTCAGACTGTCTCTCACTCAGCAGATTGCTCTAGAGAGGCCCTTCTAAAAAATCAGAGTTGGCATGCAAAGTGAAAAACCATTTGCCATCCCTGCCATCTGCTCTTCTTTGACATGGAATGCTTGCCAAAGTATTAGAACTGCAAATTACCAATAAGTTTCCAAAATAAATAATTCAAATATAGACTATTAAAGCTTAAGAGAATCTTAATCCAATTCCCTTACATTATCATGAAACTTGAAGTCTAGAGAGGTAAAATAATTTATCTAAACTCATGTAACTTAATGTGATTAGCCCATTGAAACTCCCCATGTTTATGCCTGTTTAAGTGACTATTTCTCTAATGAACTTAATACAAAGTTTGTAAGTTAGGTTGGTGCAAAAGAATTGTGGTTTTTGCCACTGAAAGTAATGGCACCACTCTCCTGTTTGTTCTATCTAGTAAATTTATCTTTACAGGTCAAGTCACATGGCATTTTCTCCTAAAAAAAGTATTTTCTGTCTTCTCCAAGCACACTTAGTTATTACATTCTGTTCCTCCAGAATGTTTTGTCCCCAACTTTATTTTGTTCAATATATCATAATTACTACAATTATATACTTAACATTTTCTAGCTTCTTCAAAATATTATATATAGCTGAGGACAAAGGTTTTGAGAATCATTAGAGCTCTTCATAGATATTCTGGCCCCCTCCTCCCCAGCACATGGTAGAATTGCACTTCTCTACCCCTTTTCAAATTAGGTGTAGCATTGTGATCTGTGCTGTTTATATACTGAGACTTTAAGAACCAGAGGTTGGTGTGTCATATTCCTTTCCTCTGACACACAGATTGTGGAAAAAACAAGTAAAAATGTTAACTGTGCTTACTACCAGGGAGACAGGATCTGTACTCCAAACCCCAGCATCACACAATATTCTCATGTAATAAACCTGCACATCTACCCCTATATCTAAAATATAAGTTGAAATGTAAATATATATATGTATCAACAGAGATTTCTAAGTTACTATAATGAACACAACACACCCCCACTCACCCAAATGGGTCATGCTGTTTTATAGAGAGGTAACATTTTAAGCCACAAGAATTTGAGGTCTTAAAAGCAGCAAAATCTAACCTATTCTCACTAATGCATTGCTTGTGTCTTGCACATTCTTATATCCCAGTACCTCAGTCTTTGGTCTGTAATTGTAATTTCTGAATTGATGTCAACTTGCAGTAATTTAGTTATTTTACATACTGCCCAGTGAAACACATTTGCATGATATTTAACAAGTAATAGTTTCCTAATATCTCATATAAGGCAACTGTCTATAAGCAAGATTTTAGTATACCCAAAATGTGAATATTTTCCAAAAGATTTTTGTAATAGGAGGAAGCTAGCTGATCTGCTGTATTGAACTCTGGCCTAGAAACTGAAAACCTGAATTTTAGACTGTTCTGTTTGTTTAATTACTAGCTTCAGTACCTTGTAGGAATTACTTAAAATCTGCTTTTTCCAAACCTTAACTGAGGAAAAAATAAAACCTGCCTGTATCACAGATTTGTTAGAAAAAAAATGAGGTAAGAAATATTAATGGATTTTTGAAAACCGAAAGAAGCTATGTAAATGTGAGCCCGTAGTATTGTAGTTCCAGGGAATTCCTAACTATATAAATATTTTCAGCATGTAGGGTGACAGGAACTTTCAATTAATAAAAAGAATGGACTTTCTATCCAATGCAATAAAATGAGAAAAATTTGAATTTATGAATGCTAAAGTTAAAAAAATGATAATATATGTGATTTCTTCCTGAAATGACCAAGAAATTTAACTACAAGGTTTTAAGAAACAAGAAGAAAAGATGTGTCTGGTGGGGTATCCACTTCCCAGCTCCAAATATGCATCACAGCTCCTCCATGAAACAACTCGTTTGTGTGGAACAGCAAAATATTTCTCTCCTTTTGATGTTGGCTAAAAAAGAACACAAAACATTTCAATAAAACTTTCCCAATGTTTCTGAAGAAAAAAAATTACTGTCAACTAGAAGATTACAAAAGAAAGATTATACATGAACAACAGCTTTCCTTTATGTAGTAACTTGTTATTGCTTGTATCAATATGAAGGAAAAAAATGCTATTAGTTTTAAAACTTCATAAAATATGACTAAACCTGTGAAATATTGAGTGTCAATACCAAGAAAAACTCTAAAATATTATTGAAAGACTCAATGAAGAGATATATTTAACATACTTTAACTGGAAAACTTGACACAAAAAGACTTCACGTTTATATTATCAATTAAAACTTTAATGCAGTGCAAAAATACTAATACCATTTTAGTTTTCAAAGTACAATTGGAAAATTGTTTTAAACTGTATTGAAAAGAAACATTTTATTAACGCATTACCAGCTTTAAAGCATTTAGGAGTATATTACCAGTAATGACCAGACAGAAAATATATGATAAAAGCATAATATCTAATAAGAACCCAGTCTATTAAACTTACTAGCTTACCATTTGTAAAAAATAATATATACAGACAGATTTCTGTGTTGTACCATAAGCTTTGATTAAAAGGCTAAATGAAAATAGAATCAATACAAGTTCCAGAAGAAAATGTATTATTGAGTATTTACCTTGTCTTAGAATGTTTGAGAACTTTATAAACTTGACTCTGAAGGATAAAGGATTTATGACTATAGTTAAATAAAAATGTACACCTTCTGCATGGATGTAAAATAATGTACATAATAAAAGTTTTAAAATGATATGTAAGAAAAACAAGTTGTTACCTTGAATATATAAACATATTTTGCAACTCAATAAAAACAATGATGAAAAGCTCTTCATTAAACGGGGTAAAAGACAGTAACTGGTATTCGTGAAAAAACACTTAGGAATGATCAATAAACCTAGATAAACATGTTAAGATACCAAGGATTGTGAATTAAAATAGCCAAAAGATAACAGCTTTATATCCATCATGCTAGAAAAGACTAAATAATTGTAAGAGCCAAGTCCCAAAAGATGTAAAGAAATGAATACTTTTTCACCTTGTTAATAGGCATATACATTAGTAAAATTTTTGGAGAGTGAGTTTTCCATTGTATATCAAAAGGCATCAAATATAACATCATTAATTTTAAAATTCCAAAGAAATCAGAGTGTACAAAATGTCCAAAATGATCTGTAAGATGTTTATTGCAACATAAGAATGATGGCAATACTCACTGGACTCTTGTGATTTGCTGTAAATTAGCTAATTTAATCCACCATACAACCTTCGGAGTAGGTACCATTATTGTTCTCCTTTTTTTAAGTGAGAAAAACTGAGAGACAGAGAAGTCAAAAAACCTGCTAAAGGTTTCACCTTGGTTGTAATGGCAAAACAAAATATTAGAGCCTAAATATCTAATAATAATGAATTGGCTTATTATACTCCTGCAATAATAACAGTATTCATGTAATCTTTAAAATGATATTTTAGAATACTTAATGACATGGAAAAATGTTCATGGTACATTATTAACTGAAACAAGTTGTTTCCCAATAGAATAAACTTTACTATTTCATAAAATAAACAAAAGAGCTATACATGTGCTTAGTACAAATGCTAGAATCAAATGTGAACCATGATTATTTCTGAGTGCTGTGACTCTGCGACAGTTTTCATTCTCACCTTATGGCTTCTGTTTGTTTTTCAATATTTACAGTGAACATTAATTTTTGTAATGAAAAACTTGTTATAAACGGGACATATTTTGATAATATGAATATAAGAATGAGAGGGAGGGACTCCTCATTGTTACCGTGTGTATAGCCCAGTACAAGGGAATAGAAACAAAGGAAGAACTTTCCCTGAGTATAAATGTAGTCTATGTTTAATTATCACTCCAGAATTCTTCAATAAAAGAAAACATTTCTCTTTAACCTCTGGCATGGAGGATTAATTGGACTGAAAACAGATACATTAATAAACACGGGAATGATAATATCAGTTGTTTCTGGGCCTTTTCACCTCACCCCATTCTTCTTCCTGAATCTCATTAATTATGTATCATTCAGATATTACTTCATAAGTCTTCAGGATTCCAACTACCTCTCATAAGCCCATTGTAAATAGAAGATTGATACCTGAGGAAATAGTCTCAGATCAGCACCCACTAAATTCAAAGTAATGGGTTAATTTCTACATAGAGTCCTATCAATTTTTAGAGAAAGTAGTAGGAGAGAAATGATATAATCTTATGAGAGATTACTTAACCATAGTTTTATTTAAAAATATATATAAACATAGGAGAGGCTCCAAGAGTAGTAGGTGATGTACAGTGATCTAGTTGATTGTTGATTATTTCAGAATACAGAGCCGTCTCTGTGACTGGAGTGCTGTGATAAAACTCCATGATTTAAGGGGGATCTCAATTAATTTTTAAATGCTGCACAGGTTTTTAACAGATTAAAGCAAGTGTCAACAGTAGCCACAATCGAGTGGGAAGTTCACCAGACTTAAAGGCAGAAAAGTCGGGTGCACATCATTCTGTTGCTGCCCAAATGGATGCATATATTCAAATAAAATACTTTGCTTGAGGTTCAGTTCCTGTGTTTATAGAATAGAAAAATAACTGTCCCTATGTCACAAAGTTGTTGGAAAACAGTGAGTGAGAGGCAGAGAAATAAAAAATAAAACTGCAGAAGTGTTTGGTGACCAGATTATGTAGATAATAATGGATTGAGAATATGAATTATATCTTATCAAAAGAATGGCATTCCCTAGTAAATTTTAATTTCAGTTTTCTATGGAAATGAGTGTTAGCAGATGCTTCTTCATGACACATATTTATTGATTGCCAACTACAGGCTAAGTACTATATTGAGTGATGGACAGAAGGATCAAATATATATTTGATGGTGTTTCTGCTCTCAAGTAGGTTCCAGGTTAGTGGAATAAAAATAATTAAGTTTAGTGGCTGCTCACAGTGCGGTGGACATATACCAAGCTAACTATTTCCTCTATTCTGAGACAAGAAGATAGTTTCCTCCCCATCTGAGTTTTAATGCATAAGTATACTTAAAACAGGTGGAAAAAGGAGAAGTACAGTTCTTATATGAGCAAGAGAGAGAAAATTGTTGATGGGAACCACATAGGAGATCAGGAATGATAAGGTGCTAGGTGTAGATTGTATAGCTTGCCATGAGAGTAAGTTTGGTGTCAGCAGCTGGGGATGGCTTTGGAATGACTAGTTGGAAACAATATGTTATATATAACATAGTAATTGGAATTGGACTTTATTCTGTATGTAATGGAAGCTTTTGAAATCATGATGCAGAAAATTTAAAAAATCAGATTGTAAATGAGACAACCAATTGGAGCATAGACTAAATGCAGATCGAGACAGAAGCAAGCACAAATATTACAAAGTACTTGCAGATGCACCTATGTATCTGCAAACTTGTCCAATCATATATGTTTTCAGTCGTATGTGGAATTTCCAATTGAACATGAAAGGCATGTGTCATCATTCATTTTGAGGTAGTTAAAAATATAGCCAGCTTTTTATCATAGACTGAGGCCTTGGGGATAACAAGATTCAAGTGGATAATAAGGAGATAAATTTTTTTGAGTATATTTTAATAGAAAAGACAAAAGCATCATATGATAAAAAGAATATAAGCTTGAAGGTTTGTCAGAGGTGTAAATCCAAGTTTTGTGACTGATGAGCTGAGTAAGTTTTGGGAATGTTTTAAATGTTGTTGAGCCTCAATTTACTTATTTGGAAGATAGGTATAACCCTTGTTTCTCAATAGGTCTGAGATGAGTATCAAATATGATCTGGATATGAGAAACTAGATCAGTGTACACCCAGTAAATGTGAGTCTTCTTCATCTAGTATGGTAGCCTGGGCATCACAAAGAGTAAGGCTTCATAGCTTGTGTTTTAAAATTCTGATGCCATGCATTTCAACTTTGTTCACTGGTCCAGAATAATTTTATGGTCATCCCCCTTTTCTTAGGGTCAGACTTATGAAGAGTGATGCAATAGAAAGAAATTAGTATGTAATGCAAAATTGGTAATGAAGTATCCTTTATATCCCTAAGCCTTGGCCAGAAATCTCATGTTTTGTTTAGCTTTTATTGTTGTTTGCTTGTTTTTTGAGACAGAGTCTCACTCTCAGCCAGGCTGAATGCAGTGGCGCAATCTTGGCTCACTCTAATCTCCACATCCTGGGTTCAAGCAATTCTCCTGCCTCAGCCTCCCGAGTATCTGGGATTATAGGTGCCCACCACCACGCCCAGTTAATTTTTTAAATATATTTTTAGTAGAGATGAGTTTTCATCATGTTGGCCAGGTTGCTTTTGAACTCTTAACCTCAACTGATCCACTCGCCTCAGCCTCCCAAAATGCTAGGATTACAGGCGTGAGCCACCGTGTCCAGCCAAATCTCATGTGCTTTAACTATCACAAGAACAAAAAACCAAACACTGCATGTTCTCACTCATAAGTGGTAGTTGAACAATGAGAACACATGGACATAGAGAGGGTAACATGACATACTGGGACCTGTCGGAGTGTGGAGGGCTAGGAGAGGGATAACATTAGGGGAAATACGTAATGTAGGTGACGAGTTAATGGGTGCAGCAAGCCACCATGGCACGTGTATACCTATGTAATAAAACTGCACTTTCTGCACATATGCCCCAGAATTTAAAGTATAATAAAAAAGAAGAAAAAAAGATCTTGGGGAAAAAGATTGGACTTCATTTTAGGTTGCTTGAGAAGCCAAAAAGAGCCAATAGGTGAAACTAGTACAGTAGTACATGCTAGTTTAAAATTTCAAACAAATTTTCAACTAATAAGAGTTACAACACCAGGGAATGTTCTGTCTTGGGGGGGAGTTAGCTTTTTGTTACTGAGGATAACTGATCCTTCAGATGAATACCTCTGAGAGATATTGTAGGAGAAATTTCTACATTCATTAAGATGCCAAGAAAGCACCTTATACCCTTCCAGATTCCTCCATATTTATCCATATTCCCCTCCATTTATTGCTCCATTTTTCATAGTAAATCTCTTTGAAATAGTTTTCTATATTCAGTATCTCTCCCTTCTCAAGTCCAATTTTATTCTCAATCCACTCCAGTTTGGATTCCATTCTCAACACTTCACTGAGATTTCTCCTGCCATGTTGCCAATTCAAATGTGTCCTTCTCTAGTGTTACCTTAGTTGACCTAGAGGACACTCCCTCCTTCCTGAACCACTTTCTAAAAGCACTATATTATACTAGAATTGAATAATTAAGTAAATGGGTGATAGATGCTGAAACTCAGAGACCACACTTTTAGAATGGGAGCTTACAAATAAGCAAGGGGAGAAAGTTGGAAAGCTTCATAAGTATATGGATCAGTGTGAACTCATATTTAGTTTAATATAGACATGGATGAAAACATATAGAAACATTTATAGAAGTGTGTATACATACTGCATGGGTAGTTTACACACATACAGTCTTTTGCTCTATAAGATGAGAGGGCCTAGAAGTAACCACACTCTAGTGGCAATGAGCATACCTAGTATCTAGATCATGGTTTCTAACACTGTTCTCCCGTGAAACAAACCAAGGCTGCTTAGAGAAATGGCTCATTCTGGAATTGGGACAGGAAATTTTAAAGATGAGCCTGGAACATCTTGTGATACCAGAAAATTAGAAGTATATAAAAGGGACACAGGATCCAAATGAAAGAGCTCCTAATGTCCAAACCTAGAAAAATATGAAAGGAAAAACCATTACTGAATTATAACCCAAAGTACAAAATAAAACATCATAAGATCATATTATTATGAATAGGTAATTGAATAAAGACATGAGGGAGAATAGACAAATCTCCCTTACAGAAGAATGTCAAGTAATTTAGATAGATACACCATCCTCAAGGAGATGGAGCATAATCTCCCATTCCCTGAGTGATCTTTGTGCATAGTGATGTCCTTCCGAAAAAGAACTTTACAGTGGAGAGTCCTGAAAAACACTACCCAGACAGTTGATCAATATTAACATCCTAAGTCATGTTGATAACATATACCCTTGATAAGAATGGCACTTTACCTCTGTGATCTTCCTTCCTAAAACCCATAAGCACAATGTAATCGTGAGAAATATATCAGACAAATCCCAGTTAAGGACATGCTACAAAATGCCTGACTAGTACTTCTGAAAACTGTCAAAATCATCAAAAACAAGGAAAGTTGGAGAGACTGTCACAGCCAAAAGAAGCCGAAGGAGGCCTTATCTCTGAATTTAATATGATATCCTGGAAGTGATTCTGAAACATGCAAAAAAAAAAAAAAAAAAAAAGACGCTTGGTAAAAACCTAGAAAATCTGAATAAAACATAGACTGCCATTAATAATAATGTATCAATAGTGGCTCATTAACTGTGACAAGTATACCATATTAATGTAAGATGGTAATAGAAAACTAAGTGTGGGTTGTGAAAACTCTGTATCCTATCTTCACAAATTGTCTGTAAACTAAAATAGAATGCTTATTAAAAACAAAACTAAGAGACCTTGTTTCTACTGACCTCTCTAATTCTATTTCTTCCTCTTCCAAATCATCCATTCGTGCTTCTTCCACACTGGCCTCTTCTCTTTCCTGAACACGTCAAGGTCTTTCTCAGCCTTAGACTTCGTCAAAAGCTGTATTCTATGCCTGGGATACCGTTTACCTTCATTATCACTTGACTGATTCCTTCTCGTTATTCAGAGCTCAGTTTACATCCCATCACCAAGAAAGGACTCCCATAGCAGGGACAGAGATGTGCTTCAGTATTCCAGTTTATTCCCCACCTTTTCCAGGTCCTTCAGGTTAACCAGGGCAGATGACAACTTCTGGCCAAAAAATGTGAGTGGGAATGATCTGTATTACTTCGAGGCTGAAGCAATATAATTGCCTGTTTGCAGTTGGTCCCTTTCTTCCCGTGACATGACAAACCATGAGGCTGCTTTTCTTCCAGACACTGGACATACAAAATAAAGGAGACTCAGATTGCCTGCATCCCTGATTCTTGCGGGGATAGGTCCTGTGAGGTACACGTAGACCTTTAGTGTTATGTGACTGGAATTTTGTTACTGTAACATCTCATAAACCACTCTCTCAACGAGTGCAGCTTTGCTGACCACCCAATCAAAACTAGCCCCATTCACTTTTCATCATATCAGCATTTAAAAAGTTATCTGAATATACTTTTTACTATCTTATGTTTTTAAATTTTTTATTAAAAATATTTTCACCCTTTGCATACCACTTCCAATTAAAATATAAATTCACTGAGGACTGTGCAGCTTGTCTGTCTTGTTCACCACTAAAAAAATATGAAAGTGCCTAGCACATAATAGACAATACAAAATATGTATTAAAAGGAAGATTAATACTGTATCCTTCAAACCAGATGCTCCACTGTGCTAGTAGCAAAGAAGAGGTAAAGGAATTAACTTTTTAGAGTAGATTTCTGAAGCCCATAGATAGTGATTCAGCAACTTGTAAGTGCGGAAGGAATTAGTTTAAATGCCAGCATCAATGAAGGTCCAAGGGGTGATAGCAGCCGTATTCAGCCAGGAACACTGACTAAACGTCTCCACCCTGTGCTGGCATTTACTCGAGGCGACTTACTGCTGGAAACTAACACACCCAGAACTCCTCCCCTGTGTTCATGGGTCTCCTAAGACTACTTCCAACTCAACAAATCACATTATGTTGCAAATGATAACATGTGCCTCTGCTTCTGCTCTATAGGAAAAATGTTCCTTGAGGTCAGAGATATATTTTATTTCTAATCCCACTGTGGTACATATGTCCACAGGTCACGGAATACAGAAGTAATTTGAGATTCTCCCTGTCAATAATATATCAATCTAGCATCATGTTTTCCTCCTTCCTCTTACACTTGATCCAGTGTCTGGAACATTAGAAGGGATCAGAAAATATTAACATGAAGAAATGAATGGATATATGCAGCATCAGCATTGGTATTAAATGGCAGGAGGTGACATAGCCACTGACTTGCCATTGCTTCTGATATAGGAAAGAAAAGCAAATCATACATGTAGTCAGAAGATATCTGAACATAGTTTATGCTTAATACACCATTTAATTAGCTTTAAGTGAATATAATACAAGCCAGATAGATAAGTATATTAAGTAACCAAGATGGGTAATCAATAAAAAATGAAAGCAAATTTTCTGCAAGCTGTACATTTTGGGCAGGATATATCATAGAAAGGGCTAGGGACTGAGGGAACAATTTGTGAAGAAAATATTAGAAACCTGAGATTCATCTTACCTATCCATACTATCTGGGTTGAACATCACTGGGTCAATTTTTAATTCTTCCATAAGGATAGCATATTCCCACCCTAGCTCTTGTTTGGATATTAGCACAAGACCGAATTAAGAGCAAGACATTATTATCCTCATTACACAGAAAAGAAAACTGAGGCAACAAGAGCCTTTATTGCCCTGGGGTTTGAGGAGTTCAGCTCCTACCCCATGTGCATTTTACTATATTGAAGCATCTTTTGAGTGCAGGCCTGTACTGGCTATCAAAACGCACAGTTCCAGACTTATACTTTTTCCTCTTTGTTCCTGCCACCAGACACTCCACCTCACTAAAAATGTCATAGATTTCCTGAAAGAAGGCAACTACATTAAGGTGGCCTTTCTATTAGCTTGACTATTAAAAGTGCCATTTCTGTGTTTATCCTGGGGTTTTGGAAGGCTCAAAGGGAAGCCCTCTTCATTTTATTCTAAGGAAGTCTCAGAGTCAGCACTTCAGGACTCACAATACTGTATTTTAATGGAGAAGGGCCTAGAGAGCATTATCCAGAAGTTACTAAATGTCAGGACCATGGAGGCAGGCTTTATGGATTTCTTTAAAGAGCTTCATTAACTTGACTAATTGGAAAGCAGAGATTTGCAGACTTGTCTGCCTATAAGGGTGAGAAAGCAGAGTCAACAGGATGTGTGCAGGACGTGAGGTACTGTGATAAGCCACTAAGCATTCCCGACAAGAGAACAGTACTTTTGCATTTGGTCCACTGTAAACAAGGGTGAAAATGGAGGCAGCAACTTTCAGCAGGAAAAGCCACAAATTTGTAGTCACCCTAAACTGGATAAGAATCCTGACTCTGCCAATTATTAGCCTTGAGAATATAAAACAACTACTTACATTTGCTGAGCTTAACTTTAGCCTAATTTTAATGAAGTCTGGGTAGAGATGGTAGAGTAAAAGCACTTTTACCTTTATTCCTAAAGTGAAAATGAAAGATGTGTTAAATTGTACAAAGCCACAGAGGAAATAAGATAAAGAGAGGAGATAAAAGCAATAAGTATTGAGAGCTGAGAAATTGACAGGCAACAGGCCTAGGAAAGGGAATCCTAAACTGGGGGTGAGAAAGTCTGAAAAGCAATTGAATATATAATGCATATTAAACCCTTTCCAACAACAACAAACAGTATAGGAATTTGCTATTAGGTGCTTTTTGGGAACGGAAAATGGTTTAAAAAAAAAAAAAGGACTTCTTAACTATCAATATGAGAAGCAGTTATATCCTGATGTAACTTCCCACACTCTGTCTTACGACTAAAAGAAGACTAAAGAAAAAAAAGCAGGGGCTTTTTGGACAGAAGTCAACAGCCTTAGCTATTGGAGGGGGTACCATACTGAAAATAAAGGGATTAAGGGTGTGTTTACACAAAGAAGTGTTGAGACATGTAGCCCTTTTCTCTCAAGTAACTTCCAGGTATGCTCCAGGAAATAATTTGGAAATTCCCTCTCAGGGGAAGTTGACTAATCCATAAGGAAAGTCATAAAGTAAGGAAACTAGGTAAATAACTTTATAAGTTATAACCTACAAGTCACACACATTGGCTCAAAAATTCCAAATACATTTTAATTTCAAACTCTTAAATTGATAAACCAAAAGTCACAAGCAACTAAAGAATCAAAACCAAAGAGAAAGCAAAAATACTTCCAAATTAAAATTATGAAAAATACTTAAAAGGTAAAAATGTTTATCAATAGCTTCAGAGGACTAAGAGAAGATATTGAGTCTATTAAACAATAGGATGCAAAAAAAGTTACATTTAGGAAACAAAGAATTCAATAACTATATGTAGGCCTTTTATATTTATATAAATCATGATGATTTTTGTTTCATATAATAGCGTACATCTTTATGGATATAGATATAAACACATTGTATTATAATTTCTAAAGTCAAAATTCAACTAAAGAGTTCAAATTTAAATTTGGAAAACAAATCTCTGAAAGTAGAACACAAAATAAAGGGAAAGAAAAGTAAAATGAAGATGTGTGAAAATTAGAAGACAGTTGCATCAAATATTAGGAGTTTCAGAACACCACAACTAGAAAAATTAAGATGAAAAGAAATGGGAGATGGGATTTTTAATAGATTTCTTTAAGATATTTTTATTTCAGAAAAATATTTGCTTTTTGATTAAAAGGGATCACTAAATGTCCAGGAAAAGAAATGAAAATGCATCTACATGGTACAATAAACATCACATTGTTGCTTTCTCCTTCTGGTCCAAGCTGTATTTTATGATGCCTAAGTTACTACAATAGTTAAACAAACCTTTCTGCTCTTGGCTACCTTTATTCATGTCTGTATACTAACATCCAGAGTAATTTTTTTTTTCTCTGTACCTGTGTTTTTATGCTGGGTCCAGCACCTACTGTACACCTTTAGTCAACCTACTCAACCTCCCTTTGCCTTGGTTTCTTTCTCTATAAAGTAGAATTATAATTAGTACCTACCTTGAAGGGCTATATGAAAATTAAGTCATTTATGATAAAGCATTTAGAATTGTCCCTGGCAAATAGCAAATTCTTGTTGCTACTATTATCATTGTCATCATCCTTCATGATCTAGTTAGACTATTTTCTAAGCGAAGCCTTTCCTGACTATCACACCCCAACATTATTTTTTTTCTTTTGCCCGAGATTGTAACTAGCACAAATCTCTACAATCCCTGAAAATCTGTATGAAAAATAGTTCATTCCTTGCTCCTTTATAAAATCATGATTTCATTGATGCCAAGGACCTTCATCTCTGCATTCCCAGGACCTGATACAGTAGTGTTACACAGTATTAAATACATGCTTAATGGATTTTTATTCATCTATTTTTATTTAGCATTCGTTACTGAATGTTACACATATTAGGGCATTAGTGTTCCTCAAGACCAAATGACAGAGGACAAATGAATCACTATGTACTATTATCTATGTTAAAAGGTAAAAATCTATTAACTTTGTGTTCATATATTGCTTTTATCTCCCAATGATCTTTTTTATCTTAGGGCAAAAATTCAATCTGAGCTATATTTTCCGAACTTTTAAAATGTTTGCAGTGATTTTTTGTTACATCATGGCCGCAAATATGTCTTCATATCTGCAGCCTATATTACAGTTGTTTGTGATATATTTGTCACAGAGAAAGTACCTTCTAAAAGTTGTTGAAGGAATGAATAACTGAATGAATGAAAGTATGAATGAATGCTGTTCTCTAACTAGAGATCAACTCCTGCGTAAAGACAACAGAGACTCAGTTCTCTCTGAAGAACCTGGAGCAATGCTTAAATCTCCTGTCTCCCTCCCGTAACCATTTTCATGGTATGTATAGGTTACTGCATTTTCAGGCCTGCAAGTCAAATGGCAATGCTTCCTTTATCCTGTTTGGTACTCATGCTAACCAGTGGGGTAGGGGCTGGATGAGGAATAAAGAGCTTAGAAAATAGGTGAAGTAACTTCTGGGCACAGGATGGAAATATAGTTCAAAGTGACTTTCACCTATAATGATAATTATAGATTGAACTAGAATATAGTAATAGTTCTTATTGAATGTGAAAAGGAATTAATCTTTTACTTCCCAAATGAAGACGTGAAAAGTAGGCAAATGTGAAAAGATGTAGAAAGAGGCAGAAATTAATGCATCTTATAAAAATTATATCTTGCATTTTAAATATACTAATATATGTTCATCAACTTGATACTCAAATCAACTTTGGGAGGCAGAATGATACTAACCTACATTTTTAGATGAGGTGATTGAGGTTTCAATTTTTAAGTCCTAAAAGTTTAATATGTATTAGAAAAATTTCTCTGAAAAATGTATATCTATCTCAGATTAGGTAGAGTTGACTAACCACATTTTCACCAGCTGCTCTATATTAATGCCAAATGTTTCATATACTATCTTTATAAGGTAGAATATTCTGGATAGAAGTTTCAAGGATTTGGGCTTCCCCAACTATCTCTAATTCCTATAATCATAATTTTAAAATTCTCTGACATGTAATGCAAGGTGTAATTTCAGATTCTCATGCTCTCGTTCTGGCTCTTCATCTGTAAGCTGTCGGATAACCTTCACCAGCAGCTCTGCCATTAACATTTACATTAACCTTCATTGGTTCCTCTTTCAAAGACGGATTGCTTTTCACTTCACCTACGTCTGTCTTCACTGAATAACCTTTATTGCACTTCGTATGCAACCTTTGGGAATTCGTTTTTCGAAGATACTAGTTTGTTGCAACTTTGGAAAATCAAGGAAATCACCCCGACAGGGATGTCTGACACACAAGCGTGAGCGGAGAAAATCACCACCTCTGTGTTCATGGCTGGTGGCTCCTTACGTTACTGTGATTGGAGCACTATGCCTGTATCCAAATGTTGTATTTCCGGTGCCATAATATGGTCTATAACCTTATAAAGTTGTATGACATAATAAATGGTGCTTTATAATTTATAACAATGCTTTATAATTCTTCATAAGCATGCGTATCTCTTATAAATAGTTCTTCAACAAATTTAAAGCTTCTCAGTAACAGAAACTATAGTTGCTGTTCAAATAAATATTTAGCAATTGGATGACTGCATCTCCCAAGAAAGACTCAAATTCATGTTCATTTTTGAAGCGCTCTAGAAGTCCTTCAGTCTAGAAATTTTTACTTTCAGTTATTTTCCACTATTTTCTGCATGTCTCTTCCTTTTCTAATGAAAAATGTTAAACATTCAGAAAACTTGAAAGAATTTTATAAAGAATCCCCATATAACCACCATCTAGATTATACCAATAACATTTTATCTTAGTTGGTTTATTATATATCTTCCCAAACTTTTAGCTACCCATCATTCCATGGCCTTCTTTCTTCTTTTATATTTCAAGTTAGTTGCAGGCATATATACATATATTCCCAAATACCATGCATGCAATTCAACATTTGCTTAGGATTTTTTTTTTTTCCTCCTTTGAGGTGCATTTTACATGTAAGGAAATGAACAACTTTGAAGTGTGCATTCAATGAGTTAGACTTGCATACGTCTATATAACCCAATCCTCTGTCAAGAAACAGAACATCACTCTAAAGAGTCATTTTTGTCTCTTCACAAACATTCTATCCCTACTCCATCAGAGGTGATCACTGATGGGATATTTTTTTCCATCAGTTTTGCCTGTTCTAGGATTTTTATAGTAGTGTTTATGTTTTATGTATTTAAGGATGGGCACAATATTTTTTAAGATTTATCCATATAGTTGTTTTCATTGAATTGTTTAATAAACTTCAAGTGCCTTACCTGGATTTTCTAAGCTTAGAATATACATTTGGCCTTATCCATCCCTTAGACCTAAGCTCTTTTCCTCTCCCCATTGGTTCACCATGCTTCAGCCACATTGATCTTCTCATGCCCCTAGACGACTCAGGCTTTTTCTCCCTCAGGTTGCTTTCGCTTGTCGTTGCTGTTCCATCCATCTCAAACAAGCTTCACTTGGTTCCACATATGACCACTTCCTTTACAGTCTTTGGGCCTCGGTTCATCTGTCATCTCAGAAACCTCTTTCCAACCACCTCATCTGAAGTAGCCCACTGTCCTTGGTTATTTGCTGCCGAAGCACTTTATTTATGCACTCTTATCACAAGCTGCAATTAATTTTGTTTGTTGGCTTTCTAATCTTTTGTCTCTTACATGAGCATGCAAGCTCTATAAGATCAATAATCATTTTTGTCCATTTTTTTTTATCTTCAGAATAAGCATAATTGGGAGCAAAAGATGAGTATTTTATCAGAATTTGTAGCCCAGATATGTTTAACTTTAGAGTTTCTTGTCAAATAATATGTTAACAGTATTAACATCCCTTCAACCTAGTGTGTGATAGAACAAAAATTGGTTTTTATTACTACTAAATGCATGTACCTATGGAAACGTTCTTAAACTTTCTCAGTTATTTATGTTCTTTAGTGTTAATTACATCATAATATTTTTCTAATGATATGTAGATAAATAATAACATTTACTATTTTATGACCTTTTTGCCTCCCTGAAATACTTTGACACAAACTGTCTCCTTGGTTCCTTAAGCCTGGAGAGTTAGATGTTACTATCACAAACATTTTAAAGAGAGCAACAAAGGTTTAGAAAAGGGAATGGTTTTTCCAGGATTGCACATCTGGTAACCAGTGCAGCCATGATTTCCCCTGCAAACTCCACTACTCCATGCATAAAGACACTAAGGCCCTCGGGGAAAATGGTGAATAAATATCACAAATTGCAAAGATACTGAAATGAATTTTACAAATATCAACTTATTGAATCCATTTAATAGTCCTGTTCAAAAATCAGCATTTTACAGATAACTATTCATGGCAGGCCCTGCAGTATCATAAACTGACCATAAAGAATGTGCTTATATTATATTCTTTCTATGAGTGAAACTTTACACACTCAGGTGTATGA
Source organism: Chlorocebus sabaeus (assembly GCF_047675955.1). Lineage (NCBI taxonomy): Eukaryota > Metazoa > Chordata > Mammalia > Primates > Cercopithecidae > Chlorocebus > Chlorocebus sabaeus. The sequence continues at coordinate 77,750,980 of NC_132904.1, read as the reverse complement.
ATCAGTATCACAGAAGGGAAAGAAAAGTTCTAAGAGAATACTGCTTTGGTTGTTCTGAGATATTCTGGTGGACAACTTTATCTGTGAGGTGATTGTGGCTGGCAGAGAAGCCAAGAAACGTGTTTGATCTTGGCAGTTCAAAAATTAAAAAAACAAAGGGTTCTTGTTCTCATTAAGATTACATTTAAAAATGAACAGACAAAAACATGTATAAATTATGCCCTATAAAACATACATAATGCAAGTATTTAATCTGCATTTAAGTTAGCCAGATGAAGAATGGAGGAAAAGTGATGCAGACAGAGAAAATCATGTGCACAAAGGCCCTGAGAAGACAGGGTCTGGAGTTTTCAAAGAACTGAACTGCCTCTACTAGACCCAGAATATAGTGATTATGGAAAAGGGGGAAAAACGGACACAGAAAGAACAGATCATGCAGTGCCTTTCCAGGGAAATAAGTTTTGAATTTTTCCTACTGCTGCAGAAAATTCCTCAAGAGAGGTGGGCAATAGAATTATAATAACACAATATGGGTTCTGACCTTGGTCAACTAACTTCATCTTTCTAAGACTTCATTTTCTCATTTGTAAAATTGTAGTGATACTAGTGCTTATCTCATTACACTGTTAAAAGCAACAAACAAAATAATGCAGGGAATGTTTATGGCATTATGCCTATTGCATAAATACTGTGATTATTTTAGTTATTTTATAATAATAGCATGTAGTTTTATATTTATTGGAAAGTTTTCACCTTGATGATGAGTGATAAGAGAGATAAGAAAAAAATATAGCAAGAATGGTACCAAGTTTCTGACACAAGAATGACTCAGGAAGATGGATGGATCAGGTATCTTCTCCCACAGAGTACATATATTTATACTATATATGTCTGTATAGTATATGTATACATATATACATATGCACATTTATATTTTATATATACATACATGTATGTATATCAGATAAACAATCTGGACTGTAAATTTAATTTTTAGAATCACTGGAATATGAATTATATTTACAAGATGGATAGGATTCTCTAAAGAGAGAATGTAGAATTAGAACAAAAAAGAACTGAGACTGGAACTAAGCCCTGGAACAACATCAGACTTAGGGTCAAGTGGGAGGAAAAAGAGGTTGTAAGGAAAGCCAAGCTAAGAGATAAAAGAAAGACAAAATTACTGGAACCATAGAAACCAATAGAAGAGCAAGTTCTAGGAAGATTGAAGTGGCCAGTTGTCTAAATGACAGAGGAGGTCTGCAAACAGCCTCCTGAAATCAGCAGATGATGATTATTGGTGAATTAGAAAAGAGAATTTTACAAAAGTGAATGGAGAGAGCAACGAGTGAAAGGATCAGGAATATGAATGGAAGCAGCACATACAGAAACACCGTTTGAAAATGTTTATTATGCAGAAGATTAAAGAATAGGGTAGTTGTTGAAGAGGGCTCATTGATGAAGAGAAGGCTATATTAAGAAGGCAAATACTGGAATATTTTAAATATTTTATCATTTGGTATTTTACATACCACAAATTCAATCTGCACCTACTTGTGACAAACAAAGCAACACAACGAAACAATGAAAAAGGCTGGTTATCTTCTATTTGCCCTCTATCTTTACACACCCTCATATACCCAAGCCACTTTTCAAAGGATGGTGTGCATATTTTCCCTCATTCCTACAGATGTATGCCAGTATATATACTCATATAGATAAGATATTGTTATTATTTCTTTTGTTTACACCTAAGTGGAATCATACTCTATACATTTGATGTGGTTTCATATTTTTTGAATGATATATGATCGTACAAATCAATAGATATAAAACTATTTTTCTAATATGTTTCTATTAATATGTAAGTATATATTTAATTTTATATATCAACTATCACATCCCACATTCAGAGTTTTTTTTTTTTTTAATGCAGTTTTTGGTTTCAATGTTGGTTGTCTCTTTCTTTTTGCACCCTTACTCTCTCTGTCCACAAAACTTTCACTCTCAGCCTTTGTGCCTTTTATTAACAAGCAGATGTATATTATTTCACATTTATATTTACCTTTTAATAATCTCATGTATGTTTTGTTTATTGTAACATGTTTATGTCTTATCTGTATAAAAATATATATACATTAAAATAACAAACAGGACATGATGACCTTAGAATATTGCTTTCCTTCAGAGATACCCAACTTCACTTTCCTCTCTAGGTGACTAAAAACAGAATTTTCTCAAAAAGGGAAGGTTCATATACCTTTAATAAGTAAAAATGTAAATTTCAAAAATCATAGTACAAGTTAATGTTCTTATAAACGTCTATCTGAAGATCTTCAAAATGCTTTGAAGTTGCTAATTAAACCTTTCCAGGCCTACCAGTTTAAATAAGAAACATATAGTAACCTCACAGAGGGATCATTTCATATGACTCAAGTGTTCTCCCCTGGTGTAGAATAAAATAGCTATGTGATAACCCAGAGTGACACTGAACTGCATCTTAAGATGGAAAATGAATGATTCTATGAGGACTGAATGCATCTGCCAAGGGAGTTTATATAGAATGTGTTTTAGATTTAGAATTTGCATAGCATGCTAGTTTTTATTGCTATTAATATGCTATTATGAAGCTGAATGCCTGGTGTTTTAAAGTGCCTCCTGATCATAAATTAGTCAACGCATAAAATATTTTTGAAGTCGCATCCCAATTTTCCAGTTGAGATCTCTGCATCCCAAGGTGATTAAATGACTCTCATCAGGTGTTTTAATTTCTATACTTTGTTCCCCTGTGACTTTCTTCATAAGGGCAAATGCACTTTGGAGCATCTACTGTATTCCTTGCCCTGAATTAAATAGGATTTTTGTGCATGTGATTCACATTGTGTCTTATAGTTATGAGAAGTAGGTATGATTTTCTTCCATTTTGGAGGCAAGGAAACTAAGACTTAAACAGTTTGCAAAAGGAAGCTAGAATGGCTAAGTGGCAAAGTGTTAGCATTGTAAACCCCATCTTTAGGATTAGTGTACTTGCAAGCTTTCTATCAGGCCACATTTCAGGCTCAAGCATATGGCATGGATCAGGAACCTGGCTTAATACATATTTGTAATTTTTATATATTAGCAGCAACAACTTTTATACACATTTTAAGTACTGAGAACTGTGCATACATATATTTTATATTTCACTAAAACCCTATGGAATATGGATTATTACACTAATTTTACACACAAAAAACCTAAGACTGTGATTAGCTAAATGGTAGGTGGGAGAATAGAATGGTAGTATTAACAGCTATCTGTTTCTGAAGCCCATATACTAATTTACAGTACTATGCCACTGCTAATTATGTTCTGCTATCTATCTGCCCCGTCCTAAGATAGAAACTGTATTTTGTATTTACTGTACCAATAAGCTTCTGCCCAAAACATTAGCACTTATTTATCGCCCTCATTGCATGTGCTTTAAAGACTGGCTGCAACTCTGCCCTGGATTGTGGTGACCTTCTGCCAGTGGCTTCTTATTCCAGGACCCAGAATAAGGAAGAAGGTCTAATGGGAGAGTGATTTACTCATGACAGATGTTAGAGGCTCAAGAAGCCTAACACAGTCATACAATCAAATTTAAACCTCTGTGTGGGGGTGGCACATGTTACGATTTCTCAGATTACGTTGACCAGTGAAAATCACATGGTCTTGGCATACAGGGGTCAGGGAAGTACACTCTGCCTGCTGGAGGGCATGGCAAGTCACTTATGACAGGGTGTGAAGATGATCTTGTTAACAGGTAAGGGAGCAGATAGCTGTGAACTATGAAATCTACCTGATTCCAGTATTTCTATTCCAGTATTTCTATGTAATCTATACTGATTCCAGTATTTCTGGAATCAGGTAGATTAGCTAAGTTCCAGTATTTCTGACTGAATTTGAAAACCTTTATAATCTGGCTATACCCTATCAACGCAACACTAGTTGCCACTAATAGTCTATATGCTCAGCCAATACCACATTATTATCTACTGTTTATTGCTCATGCTGTTGTCTTACCTGGGATATTTTCCCTCCCTCCCTCCCTCCCTCCCTTCCTCCCTTCCTTCCTCTTTTGTTTTTTCATTCTTTCGATCTTTTGTTCTTTCTTCAGTTTTTTCTTTCTTTCCTACCTTATCTAAACTTTACTTAGCCTTTCTTAACCTCCTGCTCAGTTATACTGGGACATATGTCTTTGGAAATGACATATGGGGAAGGAGTTTGCCAACTCCAACCCAGGCCATAAAATGTCCTGTATGATCTTATGTTAAAAATAGCAATGTTACAAGACAGAAGGAGCACGTATTCCTGGGTACCACTAGAGCAAATGCTGCCAAGGAGAGCAGCCTGACCCAATCTAACTAAGAAATGGACCATACCACATACACACATACACACACACACACACACACACACACGGTAAAGAGAGGAAAATGTGTGCTAAAAATCAAAGAGAAGACAAAAAAAATGAAATCCTAAAAAATAATTTATAAACCTGAAGAACACAGGAAAGGGGAAATAAAAGAACAAAGAAAATAGGGGACAAGTAGACATATTATAGAATAAAACTCAAATAAATCAATAATTAAATTGGATGGCAGGATCACACTGCATATAAAAATCTAAGAAATCTAGAGAAGACCCAACTATGTGCCGTTCACATGAAGTGGATTTTATATATAAAGACACACAAAGGACAATAAAAAGATGGAAAACGATATACCTAGCAAATACTGAGCATATGAAGGTAAATACAGCTATGTTAATAGAAGACCAAATAGATTTCAATACAGGACTATTACCAGATATAAAGAGGGTTGTTTCATGATGCTAAATGTCATTATAGTATATCAACTTGCAACTTTCACTTAACTGCATAATGTTAAGTGTCAACTCATCACACCATAATAATTCAAAAATGTGTATGTATCTAGAGCAAAGCATTACGTATATAACCCAGAAATTGTAGTACTTAAGGGGGAATGAACTAATCCAACAAGTTAGGAATTATAACACTGCTCTCTAAGTAATTAGAGAACAAACAGATAAAATGACTGTTAAAGTTCACAAGAAAAAGAAAGGTGGGTAAGGTAAGATACATACCTACACTTCCTAGGAGGTGCACACATTACTTCCACTTTCATTTGGCCAGAATTTAGTCACTTGTGCACACTCATCTACAAGAGAATCTGAAAAAATATATATTATTTATTCTAGATACCTCAGTGTGTGTGTGTATATATATAATATATATATATATTTATGTGTGTTTTTGTGTATGAACATTTTAGTACATATATATAATATGTACTATATATATTCATACACATATATAATATTGTATGGTACTAGACCCATATGTATTATTACTATAAAGAAGGAAGAATGGATATTGAGTGTCAATTAATTGTCTGCCATAGAAGAAATGAAAGATCAAGTAGTTTGTGTTTGAATACAGACACACACACACATTCACTTTAAAAACACAAATCTAAATTTAAAGTAATATGGCAGAGGTAAGTTTGGTCTCTGGGCAAAGACACTATGCAACTTCCTGAAACAAAAACAAAATTTTAGTCTGTTTTCATTAAATAAACATAGTTTTTAAAATAATAAAAGATAATGAATGGGATGTAACAGCATTTAAAAAGTCATAATATTGAAAATGTTATTCTAGGCATATAAGAATGATATAACAAAATTAGTCAAGAACAAGAAATGAGGAAATTGGATAGAAAAGAAAAAAGTGTTATCAGACAATATAATTTTATCAATAGTAGTGGATACAAGGGGGATATAACAATATCTAAAAAATATAAAAGAAGAGAGTTCATCAAGATTGCTGAAATAAGACTACATTAAAAAATCAGTAAGCATCCTATATATTAGAAATAAGTAATTAGAATTGTATTTACAAAACTCATTGACTATAAAGTACAAACAATTAATAAAAGATGTGCAAGACGTATGTGGAGAAATTATTTAAATGTATTACAAGTCATAAAAGAAGACTGGAATAAGTAGAATGGCTTATAATAACAGTTGAAATCAAAATCATAAGGGTATGCAGATAATCAAAATTTAATTGGATTTAATCAATTCTAATGACAATTTTCAGCAGGACATTTATGTAACTTTCTGACAAATCACTAAAATGTATATGAAAAAGTGTGTGTCATCAAATTGCAGACATTTTAACATTACTTCACCAGGTATCAATTATGATGATGAAGCAGTAGTAATATAAACAAAATAGGCATTGGCACAGAAAGAGAAACATAGACCAAGACTGGAAAGTTCAGCAGCAGACCCACTGCATGCAGAAGCTTGATAACTGTTTTAGGGTGCATTACAAGTCAACAACAAAATGCTGAAATATGACATAGATTATGTTGAAAAAATTTGTCTTTTACTTCATAAATTTTTTTCTCTTTTCATAAAAATTGTAATATTTTCGTGTAAAAATACAAGTGATGATTTAAGATGTGTGAGATGTGAAAGACCAAACAAGGCTCTTGATAAATATAAATCACAAAGAATATGGCCAAAAATTTAGAATACTTCAAAGTATAATATTTAAAACTAAAAAAATTTAAAATATTAAAAGAAAAAAAGAACTAACTGGATAATTGCATTTGCAATCTATATTTTTCAAATCCTGTAAAAATAAAATGTAAAAAAGTAACAATGAAAATGAGGGCCAAGGATGTGAACATAGAATATACAAAACAGGCAATTTGCATGCCCTAAAATATATGAAAATGATCAACCACGTTGGATAATTAGAAAAATGTAAATTAAAGAAATGAGATCATTTCATAGTCATAATGCCTGCAATCATTTTAAGAGATGGCAACCCAATGTTGACAAGGAAACCAAAATATTCATACACAGCAGGGATGAGTGGAAATTGATAGAAATAAGTGAAGAATGTTTGTTGATGTGATTTCAGGATATATGTCTAGTAAAGCTAACAATATACTTGCTCTAATACCCAGATGTCTCAGTTGTTGGTATATGCTCTACAGCAATTCTCACACATGAGCACTATGATACAAGGAGGAGTACAAGCATTTCCATTGTTAATCACAGGAAAAAAATGTGACACCTTAGATATAGTCCAAGAAGGGAAAATATATAAATATATTGGGACATAGTCATATGATGGGATATTACATAGCAGGTCAATTAAATTTATGCATTTGATAAAAGTTTCTTGAGCTTCTAATATTATATGTGAAAATCTGTTTTACATACTAGGAATAATGAAGTGAAGAAAATTAATAAATATTACTCACTTCATTGAGCTTACCTTTTAGTGGGGAAGAGGGAAATAAATTACTAAAATATAAACCTTACTAGATGATACAGTGTTCTTTGGAGTAAGGCAAAATAAGGGAGGACAATGGAGACTAGTGGTCAGCTGACTGTAATTTTAAATAGGGTGGTTAGAGAAAGCGGCACTGAAAAGGCGACATTTAAGCAAAAACCTAAAGGAGATTGAAGGAACCAGTTGTGTGCATATTTGGGGGAAAGATCATGCTATGTCAAGGGACTAGTAAAGACTAAGAGCCCTTATAAGGTCTAAGAAATAGCACAGGAGCTAGAATATTGCTAGAATGGAGTGAGGACAAGTGACAGTGGTAAGGGAACTGAGGGTCGGGGTGGGATTGCTGTGCCATCTATTATTCAGAACAGTTTTATGTAGTCTAAATCAAGGACTTGGCCTTTTCTCAGAGTGAAAAGGTTTTGAGAAAAGAGTATCTGGTTACTTGAAGTTAAAAGGATGATTCTGTCTACTCTGTTGAGAATAGAGGAGGAGGGACAAGAGTGGAATTTGGGAGATAGGAGGCAGAGAGATTGTGAGAGATTTTGGCTTGAACTTAAGTGGTGGTAGTGGGAAGGCAAAAAGCAGGCAGATTCTGGATGTATCAATAAAACCCCAGAAGCAGAATTATTAGAATTCAAAAGTGGCAAACTTGGGGCCAGGAGGAAGGATGTGACTGAGAAAGCAACAACCTCCTGATCATTTGTGACTTTTGTGGTCCAGGGTAAATCCAGGACTGTGCAAGTTTCACTTCCTTGACTTTGGGCTTCTTCTGGCAATAGAGGCTGACTAAAACATATTATTGTCATTAGCTTCACAATAATAGGCACTCCCATTTTATACTTTTGGATACAACTTACCCTATTAGAGGAGATTTCATTGTAGCTTGATGCTGGAGCCATCAGCATCTGCTGATGGATTGATTGTTGGGGGAGAAATAAAGACGGATGTCTAAGAGTTTAGGATATTGAGACCTGAACAATTGGAAAATGGAACATACCTAGAGTCTTGAAGTAGCAGCTTTTGGTGAAAAATAAAGTATCAGACTGCATTTGGGCATGTTAACTTTGTAAAGCTTATTATAAGTCCAAGTGGATATTTGAATTAGGTGGGGCTATGAACCTGGGCTCAAGGGATAGATCCAGACTGAGTGTATACATTTCAAGCTATCAATGTATATACCATGTATCTACCTATAATATTTAGCCATATGGTTTAAACCCATATAGATTTAACTGCAGAAGTCTCCCAAAGGAATGAGTATAGGTAGAATTGATCTGGGGGACACTCTAACATTTCAGAATCAGATGAAAAGTGACTAGCAAGAGACTGAGGAGCAGTCATAAAATGGGAATAAAACCAGGAAAATATGCTATCCCAGAATCCACATAATCAAAGTACTTCCAAAAGGAGAGAATCCTCAACTGTGCTAAAACTTAAGTTAAACAAGAAGAGGGCTGAGGACTGACCTTTGAATGTATAAATGTGAAGTCATTGTAGACATTGAGAGGAACTAAATTGGGAGAGAGTATTATGTATGAAAACTTGGTTCAGTGTGAGTCCAAAACAAAAAAAAGTGAAAAGAATCAGATCATTTTGTTACAATAGTAAACATATTAATAAGGTAGTGAATGAAAAAAAATGTGGGCTCAAGAGGGGTTTGTATTTTTGGGTTTCTTTTAAGTTACGGAATGTTTGTATTGATGAAAGAAATGATCAGTAGAAGGAAAATTGAAAAGGCAAAAGAGAGAGGAAGAATTGCTACAGCAATGCCCTAGTTTGAAACCTTGTATATGGGGCAAGATGTTGGACTTGGGTAGAAACACAGGCATTTAATTTATTTAAGAGAAGAGCAGGTGGAGTAGTGTTTCTGGCACAGGTGCAGGTATGTGGGCAGATGCTATCATAGAAATGTGTGCAACCTCTTTTGTAAATTGCTTTCGTTTTCTCAGAGAAACAGGAAGCAACATCACTAGCTGAGAATTAGGACAATGGAGCATTGAGAAGAGAGGGAGGATAGTAAGCAGTCATAGAATAACATGGGAGAATCAATGGAGTATGGAACTCTAACATTATCTTAAGCTACAAGTAATGGTCCACTTGACATTACATAGTCATAGATATAGTTGTATCTCAGTTTATATATAAAATTAATATAATAAAAAAACTGAGATATATGATCTTTTCTAGCCCTGTTCATTTGTGTAGGGATATATACAGAATAGATTGACAGATGGATGGAATCAGTTTTGTGATTATGACAGGCAAGTATGATGGGACAGGAGAAGGGCAAGGAGGTTGAGCACATATGAGAGGGAGTAATCACAATGCTGGGTCATGGAACGTAAGCTGGGTATGGAGGAAATTACAAAATGGTGAGCATGAGAAACATTGATGAAGTAGATGAGGTAAATAATTGTCAATAAGGATAGGCTCAAAACAAGATATTAAATGAGAAAAGGGGTAGTAAATATACATACAAATTGATTCCACATATGTCAATTTAAAAAATGATAGCTCGGACATGGTGGCTCATACTTGTAATCCTAGCACTCTGGGAGGCCGAGGCAGGCAGTTCACTTGAGGTCAGGAGTTCAAAACCAGCCTGGCCAACATGGTGAAACCCCATCTCTACTAAAATACAAAAAAAAAAAAAAAAAAGCTGGGCATGGTGGTGCACCCATATAATCCTAGCTACTCAAGAGGCCGAGGCAGGAAAATCACTTGAACCTGGGAGGTGGAGGTTTCAGTGAACCAAGATTGTACCACTGCACTCCAGCCTGGGTGACAGAGTGAGACTGTGTCTTAAAAAAAAATATATATATATATATATATCATATATAATTTACATATATAATATATATACTGAATATATATGTTTGTACATATATACAAAATATATAAATACATATTCAGTATATATACTGAAAAAAATGTTATAGACATATGTAATAAAAATATTGATAATGTAGATTTAACATGTGTATGTGTATATCTATACTATATACACATATATTCATATCTATACTATATATACATGTATGTATGTTTGTGTGTGTATATATATCTGTGTGTATACATAAATATAAAATGAGAATAACAGGAAAATGAACATGAGCTTCAAAATAGTGCTTGACTCTGGAAAAGGAAAAAAAAAATCTTTAACTTCGGTAATAGTTGTAATACTGTATTTTTCTAGACGAGGGAATACTGTGGTGGCTAAGAATGTAAACTTAAGAGCTAGAGTCACTGAGTTCAAAATCCAGTTCTACCGTTTATTACTTTTAGACTAATTATTTAACCTCTCTGTCTATATCATTTTTCCTAAAGTATTCCGTATCTCAGTTTCCTATTTCTCTAAAATAGGAATTGTTATAGACTGAATTATGTCCTTACCAGCCACCCCAAAGCTTGTACGTTGAAGTCCTAACCACAAACTTGATACTATTTGAAGACAGGAACTTTAGGAGACAATTGGTCTTACATGCGTGCTTAAAGATAGGGCCTTCAAGATGGGATTAGAATCCTCAAAGAAACAACAGAGGGCGCTCTCTCTCTCTCGTGCTCGCTCGCTCTCCTCCGTCATGTGAGGACACAGTGAGAAGGCAGCCATATGCAAGCTAAGAAGAGAGCCCTCACCAAAACCCAACCATGCTTACACCCTGATCTTGGGCTTCATTACTGAAATAGGTTTTTTTTTTTGTTTTTTGTTTTTTGTTTTTACAGCAGATTTTGTCAAAGAAGATGATATATTTATCTTTTAACCATTTTCATTCTGAACTCATGATTAACAATGAGCAGAAACGTTTATTTCATCTAGTGATTTTGGTTTTGCTGTTTAACTTTGTACCACTACAAGTGTAGACTCTAGGAGCACACACGTGTGATATGTATACTGAGACAGAAACACATAGTTAAGAGAAATTAGGGATCATGTAAATTTCAGAGGATGGAAAAGTTTTACAGGAAGATGAAGCTCTAGATAATCCACAAGAAATATGATATTCTCAATACAGGTGCAAACCATTAAAGTCACTGCTGCAAAAGTGGCTCTTAGTCTAAATTTGTCAGATAAGATTTCCAAGATCATAGCAAAATACAGCCCTTGAGTAGCATCTATCAAATAAATTAGATGAATTTATTTGTCCCATTGTGTACCTAATATCTATATTTAAATGAAAAACAGAGGTGAAAATAGTTTATATTTTCTTAATTGTTTTTAAATTATCAAAGTTATAATAGTAACTAGAAAATTTTAAGGTGACAATAGTAACTATAAACATTTTCTTGGCCATGCCAGGGTTTAGAATTGTTCTTTGTGTAAGGGAGGAACAAAAGATAAAAGACTTCAAAGCAGAGGAGACGTAGTGGAAGTAAAACCATCAGAAAAGTATTTTTCTGTGCTTTGGCTGAAGCCATTTCTTAGCTTATAGTTTTGATAAATCTGAGTTTAACAAATACTTGGGAGTAGGGAGCTATCACACTTAAGAAAGGAGAAAATAATAATTACAACACTATGAATTAATTTGAATTTTGAGTTTATGTTCTGTAATTTTAAAATGTTTCAAATATTTAGGAACTAACATGAGTACATGCCTTATAAAAATTATTAGTGAAGAAATATTTATTCTTTCTATAAAATATAATATTTTGTTATGTTATATTATTATCAGCTGAGTTAGAAACTCTTATTTTTTATTAATAACTTATTTTATTCAATTACCTGGAATCAAGTCTTTAAGTAACTATGAAAGCCAACATCTTTCAGGTTATAATTTAAAAAAATAATTACAGTCGTGAAGGTCCAATTTGCTCATTATTAAGTTAGTAATCTAGCATAAAAAATTACTACGTAGGTACTTTTCATTATTAAAATACCATCAAAAATCCTAAGTATCTTTTACATACCAGATGACTTAGTGCTAGAAACATTTTACATTTTCCTCTGTCTCTTACATTATACTATATGAAAATCTAAGATATGTATCACACATTTCAGGGAATTCTCATCTAATTTCTAAATTTCACAATTTTTATTTTTGATATTTTTTCTTCAGGTGGCTAAGTCAACAATTAAAATTAAATATATTTATGTATACTTATTTGATGGCATCAATATTTCATGAATTTTATTCCTCACTTAAAAGAAGACTGACCTGGTATTTATACCAGAAGGGGTAGCCTCTGCCTGTTATGGCTTCCATGATGTAAGAATTGCACTGCTTGCCTCCCAAGTGCTCAACTCAAATGCTCAAAATTCCTATTAGTTTTAATAATATCTCTAAGAATGTATATGAGTTTTCACTTAATAAGGCATGTACACCTGTGTTAACTTATTTGAATCCAAAAGCCAATAATATAAAACATTATGATTTACATTACCAGACTCAGAGAAAGGAAGGAATTAAACCCAAGTCAGCTGAAAAGCACAATTCATTAACCAGAGAACTAGGATTCAAATCTAACTAGTAAATGCTGAACCAAGACAGAAACTTTCATCTTATCATTCCATCTTCTGTTTTATTTTGTTGTTGTTTTTTTTAATCACATGAAAGTTCTTCAGGGGAACTCATTATGATTAATTACTTTATTATATAAAGAGTCCATATAACTGGCTGAGGAAATGCACATTTTAAATGAGTTAAAGGGCTTAATATAACCATTAATTTATTCTTTATTTCAAAATAACTAAAAGAGTGGAATGTTCTTAATTCGAAGAAATTCTAAGTGCTTGAGGTCATGGATATTCCAATTACATCAATTTGACCATTACACATTCCACATGTGTATCAAAATATCACATCATGTATCCAATAAATATGTACAACTATGATATATACATAAAAATCAAAAGTAAAAAGTAAATTTAAAAAATAAATGCTTAGCAAATAAAGAGAGCATTTAATAAACTAAATGATCATGCTAGAAGTGAAAGATACTATTTAAAATAACAATAAAATAAAAACTCATGCATATTATATCCAAAGATGGCTTTAAGAAAAATATTTAATGTTATCGTGATTGTGGTGAACTTGGAACACTGGTATATTCTTGAGAGAATTACTTACTGGCAAAACAGTTTTGGAGCGCAATTGGTAATATTTGTTTGTTTACAACATCTTGAAACATATTCTGTAAATATAATGCAAAAATAGAAAATGTCCGTTCGTGTTCATGGTCATGCATTGCTGGCTTCGGTGCTTAGAAACTAAAGGTAATCACAGCATTCAAAAATGGAAAAGTGGTAGACTATATTATTTCTAGTGTATGAAAGAATGTGTTTTCACTTAAATTACAATTATAGATGCATGAAGCAGCATAGAAGTGTTTATGAGTTGATGTAAATTGAAAAAATAAACCAAAGATATTTATGTGTGTTAGGATTGCCACATGCAAAATTATATACAAGTATACTGTTAAAATGTGGAAAGAATACTATTACTTCTGGTAAGGTAGTTGAAGGTGTAGGTAATTTTTTTCCTAACACTCATAGTAATAATTATTATAGAATATTTAAAAAGTAGTACAATAGATAGGATATTAATCCACATTACAATTACTCTAAAAATGCAAAATTCATGTTTGACTCCACCCTCTCCTCACTCCCAATATGAAACCATCGTTAAATCTGGACACTCTTTCGTCAGACAGAGCTCTAATTTATCTGTCAAGTTCCTCCTGCCACCATCATGGAGCAAGCCATCATGATTGTGTGCTTTGATTACTGTAACAACTTGCTTTCACTATTGTTCCTTACCATTCCAGTGTCAATTCTAGCATCTCTCCACCTTGAATTCAGTTTTCCGTCCATAGAGAAATCCTTGCTCCCTTCATTAGCTCATGCTTTTTCTCCCCTCTGAGCTTCCATCCAGTTCCTCTGCTTTTCCTTCCACTGCTAACACCTACTTTAGAACCTATGTACACATCACTAAATGCTCCCTCTTGAAATTGTTTGCTAACTCTTTTTCTTCTTTCCACTTGTAAATTCTGAGGAGGCCTATGGCTCAATCTTTGGTTCTCTTACCTTTTCCCTCCTGCCTCTCTCTTTAGCTGAATTTTTCTCAGTTTTATAGCTTTGAATTTCTTATCAATGCCATTGATTTCCTAATTTATCTCCAGCCCCAAACTCTTACACAAGCTATGGACTTGAACGTATCATGACCTCTTTGGCATCTCAGTTACAATAGGCATCTCTAATTTAACATGTCCAAAAAAATACACTTATGATTTCCCATTCCATGACCAGTAGCCCACTCCTCTCTTATTCTATGTCGCTGTAAATGGCATCTTAGTTTACCCAGCTTAGGCATCTCTAATTTAACATGTCCAAAAAAATACACTTATGATTTCCCATTCCATGACCAGTAGCCCACTCCTCTCTTATTCTATGTCGCTGTAAATGGCATCTTAGTTTACCCAGCTGATCAGACCAAAAACCTAGGTGGCATTCTTAGATCTTTGCTTTCCCTAACAACCAGCCTCAAATTCATCAGCACATATTTTTGTCTTCTAACTTCAAAATACATATCAATCTAACCACTTCTAACCAGATTCAAAACCAGCACTCTTTTCTAAGCATGATGCCATTGATGTCTCTTTCTTTTTCTAATTCAATAGCCCTTTTAATTGTCTCTCTGTTTCCATGTTTGCCCCCTTTATTGCCTATATATTCCTAAGAATGGTGTTTTTAAAAGGTAAATGATCACGTCATTCACCAGCTTCAGACCTGCTATTGACTTCCCATCATCCTGGGATCAAAATCCAGACATTTTACTGTGGTCTGGAAGGCTCTACATTTGCTGGTCCCCATTTATCTCCCTGAAATCTTACCTTATACCACTCACTTCCATGCCACCTCTCTTCCAGCAACAAGGCTTTTGTTATTCTTAGAATCCTCCAAGCTCTTGTCTGTTTCAAAGCCTTTTAAATTGCTGTTTTATCTGCCTGGAATTGTATCCTCCCAATTCTCCATGTCTCACTCTTTCCTATCATTCTGTTATCTATTAACAGATCATTCCCTTGGGCTTTCTTTGTTTCCTCCATCATAAAAAAATCAAGTCTGTTAGTCCCACCACATCCTGCTTTATTTTCTTCATAAAATTAATTTGCATGCCTCATGAGGGCAGGGATTGTTGGTTTTATTCACTGAAAAATGCCTAGAACCCACTAGTATCTATGACACATAGTAGATGTTCAACAAATATGGGATAAGTGAACAAAAAGCTTTATCATTATAAGTTATATTATTTGTTTTGTGGATGTCTCTTTCATTAAAAAGCAGGTTCTGTCTGACTTACATGTGAATTCCCAGTGCCTAAAACTATGCTTTGAATACAGTAGTCTCTTGAAAATAGGCCATAAAAACTTAGAAACTTAGAAACTTAGAGACTTAGAAACTTAGAGACTTAGAAACTCAGAGACTTAGAGACTTAGAAACTTAGAAAGCTTAGAAAAGCCACACCAGGCTCTAAAGCACCCGCCCAATGACCAGATGGCCATCTAAAGCACACGCCCAATGACCAGGTGGCCATCTAAAGCACCCGCCCAACGTCCATGTGGCTATCCAAAACACCCACCCAAAATTCCCGGAACTCAAACAGAAAAACGAGTCCGAGAAATACCCCGCGCGGGTTCAAACCAACTAATCAGAGTAAGACACCCTGCTCAGGCCATAACCTGCTCCAATCATCTTGCGCCTCAAGCTTTGTGAGTTTCTGTGGTTTTTGCCTTTATAAACTGTCTGTACTAGGCATTCGGGGTCCTGTGGCCAACTTCGGACATAGGACCCTAGCGCGCTAGCAATAAATCTCTCCGCTGTGACTTCCGTGTCGAGTGGTCTCTCGCGGCGACCCCTGCCCAGGAAGGAATCTAAAAACTAGGCTCCAACACTCTCAAACAGTATTTGTCAAAATTATGAATAAATAGCTTTTCCCCTATCACTTCATTACTTTATTCCTAACTTTAAAAATACTTTCACTTTATTTTTTTATGTTAACATGCAACTAAACATTTTTAAAACTCTGTTGGCAAAACTGGGTATCTACTGTTTAAAAAAATCTACATTGATCCTACACTGAAAAAAAATTTTTAGAGACAAACTTTGTTGAAATATCTGAATGCTTTCTACTTCTCATGGAAAGACATATGGAAAGTGACCACAAATTTGAAAATATCTGCTCTATACTGTGTCTGCCAGTTCTCCTTGATTATAACAGATGTCATTCATTTTTTTCATTTAAACTTATCATTGTTCCTTACCAAAAAGTAGCTTACTATTTATTAGAATTAGGAGACTTTGAAATGCTGAATTGTGAAATTCGGATGATAGAAGGTTCTGCATGTCAGACCAATAATTCTTAAAACTATCAAGCTTAGCACATCCAATTTTTGTGTCACTTATGTCTAAATCCAGTGACCCATTTAGAATCATTGACTGCCTATAAGCTGAATTTATTTATTTATGGATGTATTTATGTATTTATTTATGTATTTATTGAGTGGGAGTCTCACTCTATCGCTCAGGCTGGAGTGCAGTGGCACGATCTCAGCTCACTGCAACCTCTGCTGCCTGGGTTCAAGCGATTCTCCTGCCTCAGCTTCCTGACTAGCTGGGATTACAGGCACCTGCCACCACGCCCAGCTAATTTTCGTATTTTTAATAGAGACGGGATTTCACCATCTTGACCAGGCTGGTCTTGAACTCCTGACCTCATGATTCACCCACCTCGGCTTCCCAAAGTGCTGGGATTACAGGTGTGAGCCACTGTGCCTGGACTAAATTATTTATTTTTGAAGATAAAATTTTATTTTGAAAGAGAAACTGCCTTTGAAAGTTTAGCATATTAAATAGGGTTCTTTTTAGGTAAATTATAATAAATGGTTCCACTGTCGCTTTTATAAAAGAAATGCTATACAGTTAGTAGACAATTTGTGCAAGTCTGGGAGAATGTTTTTTCAATAATATGTTTGAAGATTTCAGACTGGTGTCACTACTTCACTGCCTTCGTGAATGTCATTATTAAGGCCATTTCATCACAGGTCCAAATGTACTGTTAGAATATATGTTGCAATCTTGACTGCAGAGCGGGCAAGTAGATAATAAATGAATATTCCATTTGATTATCACTATAGTGAGAAAATCTGATTGTCAATCTAGTTATTTTTGTGTCCTCAGAAACAAAATTAGCATAGAAAATAGGTTATTAGGTTCTGATAAGATTTTGAGTTTAGCCATTGTGTGTATATGTGTGTCTCAGGAATAACAAGAATGAGTAAATGAGTAAACAAATCCCCCAGGTAAAAATACCTAGATTCTAAATTGGCTTCCAGACTCACTTAGGTTAAGTTTATCAATCCAAGCCGTACACATGTTCCATACATGGTGGGAAAGCAGCTTGGGAGCTTCCTGTGTCTTGGTGTTTGCTGGTGACCTCACCTGTTCTGCTGAGAATGTGAAACAGCATGGCCACATAGTGGGACAAGGCCCAGTGGGGAATTTCCTCTGCTCTGCTCCAGTCGAGACCTCCTATCCCTATCACCAGCAAATAGGCAGCTATTTTCTTTCTCTTCTGCTTACTCGACATGTCTTCATATACCCCATTATCACACTTAACATTGTCTAAAGTGCTTGATAAATGATAATTTTTATTATTATCAATCTAAAATCACATTTTTCACCTTTTCTGAGAATCTAGGAAAGTTCCTGTCATATACAGTTACTCAATAAATTATTTGATAAATTGTGTTTTCTTGCTAGAGTTCATTGTACTGGAGAAAAAAAATAAAACATTTGAATTCCATTTTTAAGTAGCATTGAGAAAAGCTCATTAGAATATAATAATCTGTATTATGTAAGTAAAAGGTAAGGCCCATAAATTCAGTTTCCTTGGACTTTGAAAAAAATGTACATTTATTTTTGCATAGCAGATTGAAAATGTTTCTGGTAACATCTAGCAAGACAAAATGTATATGTCCTTGTAAACCAGGACTCTTAAAAAATATTTTGGACTAATGTTTGCTAGAGAGAATTTAGGGTGGATTAATTCTGCTGAAGAGAGGGTTTAGGATTATACTTCAGTTAATTGTGACTTTACTTGCTTTTCACTTGTTACACATGGGAATTTTTTAAATATTCAATGAAATGATGTTTTTGATAGTCTTTTGGAAGTTGATTTCCTTGTTTGGGGGAATTTATTGTTATAATAATGTTCTACTTGATAATGTGAAAAAGACTATTAACAAAATAAAGGTTTTGAGATTGAGTGATTCTGTCTGACCATCAAATTGCTTTTACAATTAGACAAGCTATATTTTTAAATGTATAGTCCTAACCCATAGTAAATATATACTTGGTTGCAAATATTTTAAACTTTGAGAACTATAAACGCATTTGTAGGTGATATAATTTTTAATATTATCCCATATGTATAATTTAGAAATGATTTTGTTCTTTTGTACATTTTATTTAGTATTCATTGATTCAACAATATTTACTAGAAATCTAGAACTAGAGATATTAAAATGAACATTTATTGAGTTCCTAATACAGTGGGATAGTCAAAATAGACATGTTTGTGTGTTTTCAGTTCTTCAAATTTGTTATTTTTATTAACATTTAGATAAAAACAAAAGCCAATTCAGAGGGGTATCATGTCCAAGATTATAAAATGTATTAAACTAGTAGAGCTAGGATAACACACACACACACGTGCACACTCACACACACACACACGTCATATTATTAAAGGGACATGATATTTAAGTAAATGAGCAACTGAGCCTAGGACTGTTCTTTTGGGATGAGAATCTCAACACTGCCAGTTTATAGGAGTGAGGCCTTAGCCAGAATATTAAAATTATCTGTGTTTTGACTTCTGTATTGTTACCCTACAGCATAAAATTGCTCTTAGGATTAAACAATTAAAACATGTGAAACACTCAGATTCACATGTCACAAATTAAGTGCTCAATAAAAAACTAGTTATTATTTTATGATACTTAGTGTTTTCCACTGCCCAATGGGTACAGTTTGAAAGACTAGCTTTACGTGTCTGCTAAGGCCTTGACATTGATGGCTCTTTGTGTTCTCTCGTGCTCTGTGTCTGGCCTAGACCCCTCACCTGCAATAGAGACAAGCGTGTAAGCTAGCAGTGCTTGTTAGCGCTGTGACCTCACAAAGCCTTCTTGCAAAGCTAGCAACTTGTGTGTGTATTTCCTGTCTAATATCCTCACTGGCATTTGAGAACAAGATATTAATCCCTGAAGAATTAACGGCTAGTAATTTATTAGCAAGCAGTTTTAAACATGGAATTTTCTATTCTAACATTTTATTGGAAATTGAGGGGTTAGTGTAAAGGGAGTGTCAATTGAAAGCTTTAGGTTAGAAAATGTAATAATGAAGAATGACTATTTTCAGATAGAAAATCCTGTAGGATTCTGGTGACTATCAGGAGAAGCTTTGGGTCCACGGAGAATATTCATTACAAAGGTCATACAGTCAAACCCAATATATACAAATCTGGTTGTAGGTCATTCAACCACAAACAGATCTAACAAGAATGCTCAAGATATCAATGCCCAGAAGCAAAGGTCCAGCTGGGGTTAGAGATATGTAAAATCGCCTATGGTCACAAAATCAAATGTCTAACCCCAGTTATAATTGAGGAGAGAGAAAAGTTAGAATTTTCAGTGCTAGTTTTTAGCCCACTTTCTTGTAAGGAACATGAAATCGGGCACTCAACCTCAGATTGTTAAAACAGAGGAAGTAGCAGATGGAAGGAAGGAAGAAAGGAAAAAGTGCATTACACTACTCCTCTAACCCCATTTATTAGAAAAATTTCATATGCGCTTATTCATTCCTAGTAGTAGAAGCAGTGCATTCAAAAATGATTAATTCTTCTCTAATCTATTTTTGATAATTAACCTATCACTGGTTGGCAGGAAGGTACAGAAATCAAAGAGCAAGATCTAGTCTGTGGGTTCTTTATTATTGTATTCCTAATATGTTTGTTTATCTCCTGCTATGTGCCAGATGCTTTTCTAGGCCCTGGAGATACAACAGTAAATATATGAGAAAGCACTGACAAAAGAGACTTCCATTTTTTTATTATTATTAATTATTATTGTCATTATTGTTTAATGCAACCCTTCAAATACATTTTCCTTTCATTTTTGTTTAACTGAAAAGTATCCTGAAATCACAAGGTGGAATACTTTAAAATAGCAGGTACTATTTACAACAATGTGAACCTGAGTCTTCTAAGTACATTGTATTGCAAAGTAAATTAATTAATTAAATACTGAAGCTAATATTTGCATCTGCTATTCATGGCTCCTATTTCAGATCTGTGTCTACATCAAAATGCCCATCTTTTTTTCATTTACAGTACTAATATTTTAGAAGGAAATGTTACAAATTTGAACATACTTCTATATTAACAATTATTATTATTGTTATTATTATTTTGAGATGGAGTCTTGCTCTGTCACCCAAGCTGGAGTGCAGTGGCGTGATCTCAGCTACACTGCAACCTCTGCCGCCTGGGTTCAAGCAATTCTCCTGCCTCAGCCTCCCTAGTCACTGAGATTACAGGCATGCACTACCACACCCAGCTAATTTTTGTATTTTAGTAGAGATGAGGCTTCACCATGTCAGCCAGGCTTGTCTTGAACTCCTGACCTCAACTGATCCACACACCTAGACCTCCCAAAGTGCTGGGATTACAGGCATGAGCCACTGCAGCCGCCCAATTTTTTATATTTTTTAGTTTGCAGCTCTTTATGTGACTTTCTCTGTGACAAAGCATTCCAGTAAAGAAAGAGAGAGAGGATTCCCTGTAAAATAAAAAGAAAAAGTTTTCAAGTAAAATGGCTCTACTTTCCAAGGTCATTTACTTTAGCAAGTTTTTGATATGTGTATACCGTTAGACAAGTTTTTTTTAATTAACCTCAGTCTTTGTATTTTTAATTATCAAAAAAATTAATACCTACCCTGCAGGATTAAATATGAAAATCTGGCATAGCTTAAATTTTGATATGGTGGTTAAGGAGAATCAATACTGACTAAAAGGCCAGACTGTAAACTAATACATTGTGAAAGAACTTTTGAAATGATAAGCACTTACGAAATTTTGTAATCTAGAAGATAACTTAAAATTCAGATGGACTAATGTTATGTTCCATGCATGAATAATCCTAAGAGGGTAAGATCTATTATTAATAGTAGTTTGATAGAATGGAAAATCAGTCAACTGAAAGTAGAGACCAGAGTTCTAGTTCCAAATCTGGATACCCTTAGCATATTCATTTTTCTCTCAAGGAAGCTTCTCTTCATCTATAAGAAAAGACTAGATTAACTCTCTAAAGCCTGACAACCAGGCCTAAGCATCTGTCATCTGCTCTCATGTTTTCATTTCCATTTCCTTCAGCCTTTCTTCATCATGAATAAATATCTCGCTCTTTAATACGTTTTCCTCGATTGTAAAAGTATTTTTCTGTTCCATAATTCAATATTGTTGCAACCTAGCTTGTGTATAGTTGACAATAAAGAAACAATAACTGTAGAAAAAATTTGTTATTGCTTTCATTGTTATTGCTTTTAAGAAACAAGAAAAATCACGGATGGAGGGTTGGTTTAGATTTGTAGGGTTATATGAGTTAATGTAGAGATATTAGGGCAACAATAGGCATATGGTAAGCAATCAATATTAGCTATTATTTGTGTTTGTTATACTTTATTACTTTTGATAAATTATAGACTATTATGTTTTTAATTATCTAATTAAGACATTTTAATTATGGGAAGTTTGAAAACATAGAAATAGGTAAAACAACAAGAATAAAATAAACATTATTAAAATCCCCACCAATTAAGGATAGCAACTATTAATAGCTTGCTATGTGCCATTCAATATTTTTCTACACACAGATATATTCAGAAACACACAACAAAATTTTTCTAAACTATTTTGAAAGCAAATTGTATTTTTACTTAAAATATGATGAGTAGTCATTGTCACTGAATATTATTTTCCAGGCAGTTTTTGTGGCTATATGTTATTTTATTGAGGAGTTGTGTCATAATTTACTTTACTAGAGTCTTATTACACCATCAGATGGCTTGGAATTTTTAAGTTTAATAATACTCTAACAAACGTATTTGTGTGTGTGTGTTTATTTCTGTGTTTTTGTCTGTACATATGCATCTGCATACACATATATTTCTGATTATTTCCTTGGCGTAAGAACGTAGAAACAGAATTGAATGGTCAAAAGGTAGGCACCTGCTGAAGGCAGACTTTTTGAAATAAAATAATTGGAATGCTCATGCATTATAATCAAAATTACAGAATTTTCCACCAATTTCTCATAACTTATTCTTCCCAACTAACGTGAGAGAACAGAATCGTACACATCTCAGCTGTATGTGCAATTTCTCTACCAAAGGAAACATTAGACATTTTCTAGAATGTCCTGAACAAAGTGAAGGTTAAATGAGCAATTATAGAAAATAGATTTTGGGTTAGAACCATGAATTCCAGATATATAATAATAGCGTAAATTCAGAGGAAGCCTACATATAAAGATAAATAGGACAACCAATTAAAATCAAATGATTAAGGCAATTTATGTTATTCTCAGTTAAAGAACATTTACCAAGACTCTACAAAGTAGAATCAATAACCAAAGAAGCATTCACATTTTGAATAACACTTGAAATTAGATACAATTTTTAATTTACTTTGTATTATGAACTCATTTGCACCCCCTCAATTCATATGTTGAAGTTCTAACTCCCATTGTAACTGTATTGGAGACAGGGCCTTTAGGAAGGTAATTAAGATTAAATGAGATGATAAAGTGGGCCCTTAATATCCTAATCCTGTAGAGCTCATGTCCTTACAAAAACAGGAGGAGGCACCCAAGATTGCTGTCTCTCTCTGTGCACAGCAAGGCAAGGTTATATGAGGGCATCACTAGAAGGTAGCTAACTGCAAGCCAGGAATAGATTCCTCCCCAGAAACCTAATCTGCTTTCACTTTGACTTGAGACTTCCAGCCTCCAAAACTGTGAGAAAATGTTTCTGGTGTTTAAGGCCACCCAGAAGGTGATATTGTTATAGCAGTCTGACCTAACACATATACTTTGTAAGGTCTGTCTATAAACTCAACTGCAATATAACAAACAAAAATTCACCAGAAAGTTTTTTTTTTTTTTTTTACCTGAATGAATGCTGTAAGTTGTATATAAGAAGTATAAGTAAATGCAAGCAGACTAGAAGAACTATGTAAACATGGCAATAGTTCACAGGAACAGAAGGCCTTCCCGTAGCTGAATATCCTGCTTTTCATAAGGACATCTCAAGGAAGGTGTTATTATCAATTGGACCTTTTGGTGGATGTGGTGAAGCACCAGCACCCAGATTCCTCTTTCATTAAAAACATGTTGCTCTAGCTCTGGTGAGCTGTTAGGCAACAGCCTTCAGCTATCAGCTCCTTCAGGGATTGCCTGGGCTGCAGAGGGTTGCCTCATTCAAAATCAAGCCTTGTCCCAGCATGGCCCAATTTGAGTGACTAATCCACCAGGAATATAAAGGCCTAGTCATCAGATCTTACCTTGAGATAATTTATAGGGGCTACTCTAGCTCCACACCTCTCTATTTGGTAGGCAGAGGCTGTAGTTAGTCACATTGCAGCTTGACTTCTCCTTCTGTCAAATTCTGCTTCCCACCCATCTCTTCTACAGGTGCTGTTCCCAAGGGCACACTTAAATAAATGTCCTGCATGCTAAATTCCATTTCAGAGTTTGCTTCCCTGGGAACCCCACCTGTGGTAGAAAGCAGGTAGAAAAAGGTTACAATAATATTTGCAGGTGCTATAATTGCATCACTGCCTGATTGTCTTTACTTAAAATGGCCCTGAGAGGGACTCTGTGCCCTTTATGCTAAGCCAATTGGTTCACAAAACCAGACAGACCTAGCAATTGTGGCACAAGACCATATTAGTCTACATTTTTCCCCTTTAGTTGTATAAAGTATGTAAGAAATCAATAATAAATGTACTTTGTTTTCAGTAAACTCTTATTATTAGTTTACTATGGATTATTCTTATTCAGAAAGTAGACTGTATTCTCAACTTGATATACATATAAGGTTATATTTAGAGGTTCAATAATTTGAAGTTCAAATTGCTGTTAGATTTTTTTCAAATAGGTGTGATACTCACAAAGTAAATAATCCTATTCACTTATATTTTCTGTTGGATTGGAATTTTTGTGGTCAGTTTTCTTCATTTAGCATGATTCTCTTCTTCTCCCTTCTAGCATTCGGTCCTGCTTCCCCCTACACCCAACAGACAGTTCTTCCCATCTTTCCCAGGTCTCCAAATCCAGGTTTTGACACTTTACTTCTATGTGACATTGAGAAGGTTCACTCAATTTCTCTGAGCCATAGTTTCCCCTTCTGAAAAACCGGGAAAACCTGTTTAAATGTGATAACTATGATACAAATTAAATAAGATAATATATGGAAAACACAGAACATAATACCCAATACATACCAGGGATATAGCAATTTATTTTTCTCTATGTCTTCTTATGAGAGAAGCTATGAGAAAATCTGCAAGAAGAGAAAGACTCTCGGACCCATGGCAAACAAATGGTAGAGGTATTGAGATGGGGGCAATCTTTCTTACTTTTAAAAATTCAGTTCACTTATGGAACACTACTGTGTGCTAGGTGTGTAATGATGTACAAGATAAACTCTCTTAACTCAAGTAGCTTACTGTCTACTGGGGTATTACAGACAAGAAAAATGGTGATAAATGATGAATGGAATGGTGACTGCATTTATAGGAAGAATGAAGTAGAACAATGCTTTCCTTTATTCAACGCTGTGTTTCTTAAAAACGGTAACAACACATAGAGGCAGAGCTATGTTGTCACCCTGTATTAACACAAAGACAGTGTTGACTATAGGTATACGACTTGCATCCAAAACAAGGGTGCTACTTCCAGCACTAATATAAAGGCTCAACCAAGGGAAATTGAAAAATATTTCTAATCTTCAAGCATAGCCCCCATTAGAATACCTTGCATTTCCAAGTCTGACAAAACACGTCTTTGTAGTGATGTTAACAATGGACAAATTTGTTGGCTCATGCCTGTAATCCTAGCACTTTGGGAGGCCGAGGCAGGTGGATTGCCTGAGCTCAGGAGTTCAAGACTTGCCTGGCCAGCATGGTGAAACCCCGTCTCTACTAAAAATACAGAAAATTAGCTGGGTGTGGTGGCACATGACTATAATCCCAGCTACTCGGGAAGCTGAGGCATGAGAATTGCTTGAACCCAGGAGGTGGAGGTTGCAGTGAGCCAAGGTCATGCCACTGCACTCCAGCCTGGGTGACAGAGTGAGACTCCATCTCAAAAATAATAATAATAATAGTGAACAAATTATGGCAAGAAAATATGCATTTAAGTGGTGGCTTTCATGTAACAGGAATTGTTGCAAATTGAAAAGGAAAGGGGTGTATCTTTATGAAATATTACTCCAAAAACACCCATTACTTTGTGTGACAAATACAAATTTACATACCCATTACTTGGACTCCTTACCCCACCTTCGTTGCAAAGGACTTACTTTTAATGAAATAAACAGCTCAGTGACTGTCATTGATTCAGCATAGTTTTCTGGGCACCTCTTGTCTTTGAAATGAGCAAAAATGTCAATTGCCTGCATTATTTTATTTTTGTGCTGTGAAAAACAATGCAATTATACAGTATGGTATACAGTATTATTTCTATGAGGAAAAAAATAACTTAGAAGAGATTAGCCCTGACTTTTGATGGAATAACAATCTTTGGAATTCGATATAGCTTGCAGGTAATAAAAGTAAGGTCTTCTTTGATTTATCACCAGGAATAAAAGAGAAAAATACCAAACCAAAAAAGAGGAAGTTGGGACAGGAAGCATTTTGTCAGAAGACAGAAAGCAATACACTTAGTATAAGGAGATAAAATGGAATTGAATGAATGAAGGAAAGGAGAAGGCAGGGGAACAGTATTGAATATGTGCTTAGCACTTTACATTTATTCTCCTATTTACTCATTACAACGGTCATTACAACAGATAAAAAGCCTGAGGCTCTGATGATTTAAGTTGCCTGCTCAAACTGGCCCATTTAGTAAAGAAAGATTAGAGTTTGAGGCCAAATCTTCCACAATCCAAACATTGTGCTTATTCTCCTCAAATGTGCCAGATTTCTCAAAAATCTCCATTTGTTTATAACAGTCCTTCCATTGGTCACTCTGAAGCAAATCTATCATACTTAGCAGCTTGAGTATCTGTGGCTTCAATGTTTACTCTGTCATCTTTACCATGCAGTGAGAAACATCATGATTAAAGAAGAGAGGAAAATTAACAAGACTAGCTTTATACTTTCATTGAAATCAAAGTTGATCTTTCCTGGACATAAAACCTCCCCATTTTCCCAGATTTCAGGTTCTCTTAAGTGGAAGGGTCTGGTACACAGTTTCTTCCCTCAGATGAAGCTAAAATAAAAGTTGAAATAAAAAAAAGGAAAACAATTTAAAAATAAAAGAACAGCTGGAATCCCTGAGTGTGTGTGTCAGCAGAGAGGAGGAACTTGAAAGAAGTTTTCCAGACACTGGAAACAGCACAAGCAAAAGGAGCAAGAGGGAACATCTCATGTTTGAGAAACTGGGGGAAGAGCATTTTACTTACAGCTGAATCTAATAGATGGATAATATAGTATTAAATCCAGTTTATGGCTACATAGTACTTCATGGTGTATATGTACCACATTTTCTTTACCCAATCCACTGTTGATAGCACCTAGGTTGATTCCTGGTCTTTGCTATTGTGAATAGTGCTGCAATAAACATACAAGTGCAGCTGTCTTTTTGGTAGAACAACTTATTTCCTTTTGGATTATACCCACTAATGGGATTGCTCAGTCAAATGGTTGTTCTGTTTTTAGTTCTTTGAAAAATCCACAAACTGTTTTCCACATTGGCTGAACTTATTTACATTCCAACACCAGTGTATAAGTGTTTCCGCACCCTCACCTGCAACTGTTCTTTTTTTGACTTTTTAATAATAACCATTATGACTGGTGTGAGATGGTATCTCATTGCGGTTCTAATTTGCATTTCTCTGATAATTAGTGATGTGGGCATTTTTTTCATCTTTGCTGCCCACTGGCAAGGTGTCAAACTATAGGAAGCCTAAAAGAAAATCTAGGAAACACCATTCTGGGCATTGGCCTTGGGAAGGAATTTATTCGTAGGTTCTCAAAAGCCATTGCTCTGAAAATGAAAATTGACAAGTAGGACCTAATTAAATTAAAGAGCTTCTGCACAGCAAGAGACTATCTCACAAGAGTGACAACCTACAGAATGGGAGAGGATATTTGCAAACTATGCTTCTGACCAAGGTCTAATATTCAGAATCTGTAAGGAACTTCAACAACTGAACAAACAAAAACAAATAACCTCATTAAAAAGTGGGCAAAAGACACAAACAGATACTTCCCAGATACTCTTTTACATCTCCATTTTTACCTTTCATCAGGATGAAAAGACCTGACTACATCAGTTTTTTCCATTATAGGAAATTTAAAGCACTAGATAACTCTTCAAAAATCGTACATAACACAGTGGTAAGTTCTCATTTGTTTATGTAGATTTTTAACTATGCTTACTTTACGTAAGCTCCTCAAAAACAGATTACATATTTGTGTTATTTTCATACTTACCATTGCATCCCTAGGATGTAGCTTTACTAAAAGCATAAGTGAATGAATAGTAGATATGCAATAATGTTTTCTCTCTTTCCTTGGAAACATTCTACCGCAGGAAAGCTTTGCTTCTTCCCTTTCTCTCAGTAACTGAATAACCTTGTGATATATTAAAAAGGCCATGAACTTTGGCATGCTTCCAGGTTTGAATCTTAGCTCTGCCACTTAATGTTTGATTTTGTGTAACTTATTTACTCTTGGAGCCTCTGATTACTCCTCCATTAAAATGGATATACATTTATATCTCACGGTTATGTTCCAACTCTTAGTGAAATACCAACAAATCATGTACAGTTAGCAAGTGTCAGTCCCCAAACGCAATGCCCGTGTCTTCTTCCTCACAAATAAGTACGGTAGATATGTAGGTGTTTGAACTGGAGGTGCCCTTGCAGCCACCAGAGCGTAAACTGGCTTTCAGATGCTCAAATGGACGGGAGGTAATCAAAGTTTTACCTCCTCTTTGAAGTCATCCCTAGCTAAAAGTGATGGTTAGTTTAATCACTGCCCATGGGCTCTTTTGTTAGAACCACATGGTTTAGTATTTTATTTAATTCTAGTTTTCATTTTATTCTAGTTGTTTAGAATATGTGTACTTTCCTTTTTTGTTTAATGAACAACTATTTAAAATCTATGAAGTACCTGACACTCTACTAGGCTTTCTGGGGTGATTCAAAGGTGAAGCGGACACTGTGATTAATCTAACAGTCTACTGGCAGAGGCAACGGTGAAATTAAAAAAAAAAATACAGTGATGAGAAAACGTGAATACATAATTATAGAAATCCTTTGTGAGGCAAGGTTACTGTATATCAGACACTGTGCAAACACCACTGGGAGAAAAGAAAAATGCAAATGCAAAGTCATGTTAAAGTGCAAGAGGATGACATGTGCTGTGGTAGCTGCTGTGCCCAGGGGGCTGGAGGATTGCCCAGTAAGTACTCACTTAAGGTCCTTCACAGCTTCTTGGAAACTGTTATTTGTAAGGAAACAATGTATAAAGAAACCAATTTTACATAGGCTAATTGATATACAAAGAATAACTAAATTCCTACAGTCACAAAAGTCACCAAACTTCTAAATAAAGCTAAAACACACTTGTAATTTTAAGTATGGAAATAAATGTGAACTATACATACATTTAGGAAAGATTAATCAAAAGAAGGAAGATAATTATATGCCTGCTTCAGTTCAGTGTGACAGGTGGCTAGAACCCACCCCTGTAGCCCAAGATACAAGGCAGGAACTGACCCTGGACAGGATGCCATTCTATCTCAGGTAGCATACACACACTCACAGTCAGACCGGGACAATTTAGACATGCCAGTTCACCTACTAACATGCACATCTTTGTGGATTTGGAAGGAAACCATAGAGTACCTGGGGAAAACCCACAAAGAGATGTGGAAAACATGCCAGCTCTACACAGACAGTGACCCCGGCCAGGAATTGATTTTTTTTCCCATCAATGTTATAACAAAATGACATTTAACAAACTGACATATTTCAAAGATCTGTTGTCTATGGAAGAGTTGAAGGAACTGAGGCTGACCAGAAACGGATGGATGAACTACCCAATAGAGACTTTGCCATTCACTCTATAAGTGTTCAATTTTTTTCCTAAAGTAATATGCTGATGTCAGAAAACTTTTAGCAAAACAAAATGACATGTTCCCAAGCATGCTTGGTAAAGGCAAAGTTTGTCTCACAAATGTTGGCTTCCTCTCAAAAGTGTGTCTTCCATAAGCACAAAGAACACATTTTTTTTCCTGTGCATCTCCCTAAACATTTAAGAATGACAGGTACAGAATAATCCTCAACACATTAAACATAAGTTACACAGTAGACAAACTAACATTTGAATTCCCAATATGACATAAGTTGTTAGATATAAGAAAACAAGGTATTAGTTACTTAAAGTACATATAAGTAGAGCTCTCTGGGTCTGGAGAACTTTTATGTAGATTCCGCCATTTGTTCTCATGATATTCCTCTAAATGGAATGGGAAAGGAGGGAGGCAAACATTAAATATGTACTTTGAAATCTTGATAGGCTTTATAGACGTGACTAACCTTGTAAGTACCCTTTAAAGTTGAGCTATATGGAATCCAGAGGCCTCCTGGGTATCCTCAAGTCTGGTTCTGTCCAGTCATATTTTTCTGTTTATACCCACAAGATCTTTTCTCTAAGATGAATGCTGATGTACCAGTATCCTGAACTAAAGAGTGCTCTAACTCCTGAACAATTGTTGATGCATTTTTGATCTAAGTAAATAATATCCATCAAATAGAATCAAGACACCAGTATAGTAATAGTTTTTGTTTGTTTGTTTGTTTTGTTTTTACTAGTTCTGTTACCAACTCTTTCCACCTTTTTTTACTGTTCCATTTTAAAGAGACTGAAACAAATTTTTAAAAAATATATAGAGTCAAGATGTTCCTGTTTTGAGGTACACACCTTAAAATTAGAAAAAGACAGTGTGAAAACTTGTCTTACATGGAGCAAAATGGTTTTAGTGCAAGGAGCATTAAATTCTCTCTCTCATTATCTCCCTCTCTATTCCTCTCTCTTTCTCTTGTTCTGTTCTTAAACTATGTCCCCCTTCAATATATCATAACCCATAAGTGGGAGTGTCAGTTGTTCATATATCCTCTAAGAAGCAATTGTTAAGCACTTGTTATGTGAAAGTTATTGTGATCAACACTTGAAATAGGGAAGATGAACTAGACTTTGAGTTATGGAGAGAAACTGGGTGTAAATTTCCTCTCTACCCAAAGGAACTGGCAGTGCTTAATTAAGTTTCATGAAATGAAAACAGTAAGTACTAGAAATGGCACTAAGAATAAAGTTCACAAATTGAGTATTTGTTCTATATGATGGTTTTCAAAATGTGGTCCCTGACAAGTAGTGTCAGCAATATCTAGGAACATATTAGAAATACAAGTCTTCAGGCTTCATTCCATACTCCTGAATCAGAAATTCTGGGAGTGGGGCCTCACAGTTGTTTTTGTTTTTGTTTTTACGAGACCTCAGTTGACTCTGTTAGACACTAAAGTTTGAAAAGCACTTCTCAATGTTAAATAATTTTTATGTGTTATTTAATTTGACTCTTACAAACCTTATAGGTCAAACACTACTCTATTTTTGCATTAGTTGCCAATTGCTGCTTAACTCATCACCCCAAAACCTAGTGACTTGAAACAACAACAAAATTATTTTGTCATTATCCTTCATGATTCTTGGCATCAAGTAACCTTGTGGTATATTCTCATCCAGCATCTCTAATATGATCACAGTCAGTTGATAGTTGGGGCTGGAATGATCGGAGGGCTTGCTCACCGTGTCTGTGTCTGGGCTGGGAAGAATTAAGTAGCTGAAAGCTAAAAGAGCTGCAACTATTTAGGCATCTGTATTTTCAATATAGTCTCTCCATTACAGCAGCTTCAGGATAACTAGAATTTTATGGCATTTCAAAATAAGAGTCTAGAGAGAAAAGAAAGGGAGAGAGAGAAGCAGGGAAGGAAACAAGGAAGGAAGGAAGGACAGACAGAAGGAAGGAAGGAAGGAAGGAAAGAAGGAAGGGAGGAAGGAAGGAAGGAAGGAAGGAAGGAAGGAAGGAAGGAAGGAAGGAAGGAGGGAGGGAAGGAAGGAAGGAAGGGAGAGGAGGGAAGGGGAGAAGGAGGGAAGGGAAGGGAAGAAGGAAGGAAGGAAGGAAAAGAGAGAGAGAAATGGAACCTTTGTCAACTTTTATGACCAAGCTTTGGAATTTACATATCCTCACAAAGGCCTCCCCAGGTTGAAAGGGAGGGTTAGAGAATCCACCTCTTGCTGAGAGAATTGGCAAGTTATGAGAAGAGATGGCAAACTAAAAATATTTTTGCACCCATCTTTAAAAATATAGTCTGTTACCATCTCAATTTTTCAGCTGAGAAAATGAAGATGGAGTGAGGTTAAACAATTCGCCCAAGATTTCACAGTTAGTAAATGGTAGAATAGAGATTGAAGCTTACAGTTTTTATCAACATGTAATTCTGGTTTTCATACTGCAACTTTCAGACAAGGGCAGACAGAGATTTTACATGAATTATCTCTTTGCTTTTTCTAATGACCTACTGAGATCTATAGGATTGCCATTCCTATTTTACAGGTGAGAAAACTGAGGCTTAGCTAAATTAAATAGCTTACCCACATTGGCATGCCTAACAATTTGTAATGCCAATATTTGAATACAGATTGTATTAGTCCAAAGCATACATTCAATCATGCCATTTCACTGATGATCTTTATTATCATTATTCATATATTATAACAATATTTTTGTGATGAGTTTTAGCATTTTAGTTTTCTTCTCTATATTATCTGCTTATCCCAAGGTATAAAATAATAATTGTGTATTCCTATGATGTAAAATAAATTTACTTAAAGTAGTACAGCTTTACTCTGAATTTGAGGTAATACCACCTATACTGAAAACAATTGAAAGATGAATGTGGTTTCTTAGTATAGCAAGAAAGGCAGAAAGGTGAAAAAGGCAATAAAGGATAGTTGAGGAGAGATGAGATTAGTTCGGGTGTGGTGGTTCACACCTATAATCCCAATACTTTGGGAGGCCAAGGCCTGGGATCACTGGAGGTCAGGAGTTCGAGACCAGCCTGGTCAATATGGCAAAACCCTGTCTCTACTAAAAATACAAAAATTAGCCGGGTATGGTGGTGTACATCTGTAGTCCCAGCTACTAGGGAGGCTGAAGCAGGAGAATCACCTGAACCTGGGAGGCGGAGGTTGCAGTGAGCTGAGATCACACCACTGTACTCCAACCTGGGTTACAGAACGAGACTCCATCTCAAAAGGAAAACAAACAAACAAAAGATGAGATTAATTAAGGACAAAACTGTTGTCTTTAATTGTGTGAATATTGATCATGGAGAAGAATGTAAACTTATTTTGTGTAACTCTCAAGGCAGAAAAAATAAAACAAAACACCTAATTCTTAAATACTGCAGGTAGGCAGATTCCTGCCCAGGACAAAGCAGTTTACAATGATGAGGAGTTCCTGACAATACACTGGACTCCTAAAGGGGAAATCTTTTCCTGTGCTGAAAGTATTGGAGACGGAGACAGCTGGCCAGCAATTGCAAAGATTGCAGAACTTTCTACACTAGGAAAGTTGTCAAAGGTTATGGCACGTTTGATTGCTTCTAATTCTAAGATTCCAAGATCATTGGGAAATGTATTAAGGATACACAACGGAATTAACTTTTCAATGGACAGTGCTGGATACTCACCAGCTGTCTTCTTGGGCTTATGTGAACATTAGAGACCCTCATGACAATCATAGTGCATGCTGGAAGTTTACTAAGAAGAAAACAGAAGAAAAGCTATGGCTTGCTAGCAGGACCATGTCAAGCCTTTCTCTCTGTGGCAGTCAAGGCAGCACTTTAGCCATCCAGAAGCTGTCTTTTTCCCAGAAGATAACTTCTGGTCCAAAGAAGCAAGCTCCACGTTGGTGGGTATAGGGCTGCCCTGACTTAGTACTTCTATATCCCAGAAGGTACAATATCTCTTTTAACACTCAATAGGAATAGCTTCTGAAGTCACCATGAGGGATACCTGTGACACAGCACTTGGAGAACCCCAAAACATGGCATACTCATCACGTGTTTATAGTTTATAATTCTTTCCAATCCAGATGTAGTTTACTGCTCAGGGATATATTTTACTCTTAGCTGTTGCCTAGAAACATGTTGACATTCTTAGCATTATCAGATTTTTCAAAGGAAGAGAGCTGGATAATTAACTCAAGGTCATGTTATCATGCATCAGAGATGGTATTTTGTTAACACTTTGCCTACAGTAGCGTTCAAAAATATAACATAACCTGAACTAATATTTTAAGACATTTGCTACAATGTCAGGCCCTCTGCTAAGCAGCTTAAGCACAAGATTTTATTTAATTTTCAAAGCATAACTGCATCTCAGGTACTGTTTTTACCCCCATTTTCTAGACAAGGAAATTAAGTATTGAGAGGCTCTGTAACCTGGAAAGTCACACAATTAGCTAATATATGACAGTCAGAATTAAATTTAAAATCTGTTTTTTTTTTTTTTCTGTTCCAAGTCTGAGATCTTAACCATTGTTTATTTATTGACCTAAAAACTTTGCTAGGAGCTAGACACATAGAGAACCTATATATTGCATGCTGCAATAACTTATGCTGGATATTTACAGATTGAAAAATGTGAGTATTAAATTATATCAAAGAATATGTCATGATGTCAGAGATATGAGTAATAAACCCATCAGCTAATTAGCTTCCCACATGAAGTGGCTTGAGGTAAGCAGGACTGGTCCATAGACTGTGCTTCTTCCTTAGGACAGATCAAATAAAAGGGAGAAATGAAGATCAGAGTTACCACTGCCCTGGAGCTAGTGTACTCTTGCACTTGTAATTTTGGAAGCTTTTATGCAGCACTTGATTACTGCCTCAATAGAAAGAAAAGAACCCCACAGTCCACCTCAGTATATTGTAAAAAATGAAGGTTGATTTGATAATAATGACCACTTCGAAATAAATGAGTTTCTCTGACAATGGACACAGCTCTTTTATTCCCCTAGAAACACCTGGACGTTGAACCTGGTAACTCCACCAACCCTTGCTGCCCCTAGCCAGGTGGGACATGATGACTTGGGCTTCCAGTGCTGAGGTGCCACCACAACCAGAACTCTGCATGCTGACACAGCTCTGTGTTCCCCCTAGAAAACACCTAGACAGCAATCTGCTGCTCCACCCACCCCCACTGCTCCTAGTTGGGTGAGAATCCCAGCTGGGGCTTCTAGGACAGTGGCCCCAACCTTGCCAGAACTTTATGTTCCTTGAGGAAGCACCAGGATGGTGGTCAGTGCCTACATATCCACCTCTGCTGCTCCTAGCAGCAGGACCCACAGACTTGGACTTCTAGTGCAGCAGCTCCACCACAGCCTGAACTCTGCAGATGGGCACTTCTCTGTGTTCTCCCAGAAAACACCCAGATTTGCAGACTATGCAACTTCTATATTTTGCTCACTGTTCCTAGCTAGGCAAGATTCACCAACTTGGGTGGAACCCAAACAAGGGAGGAGCCCCCAGCTTTACAACACTGAGAGAGGTGAGACTCACAGACTTACGGGCCAACAGGAAAGTGGAGCATGCTTCCTTCCATAGGGCTGGTCAGGGAGGGGTGTGACCTATCTGCCAGACCTAGCCTTTCCCTGAGGGAGCCCTGCAGCCCAAAACACCTAACAAAGAAAATTCTGGTGCAGTGCTAGTGATAGGATGGGGCTCCTACAAGGCCCAACAATGGGCTTGGTGAGTGGGTCATCTCTCTCCCTGACTGCCACAGAGCACTACTGTGAATGCATTGAAATAGAAGACAGCCATGTAGCTCAATAAGAGTCTATCTGCCAGCCATTACTGTTAAGCACCATCTACTGGATCATACAACAAATTACAACAACAAAAGTATTTTGCCAGTGTACAGTACCTGTGAAACCTAAGGCAAATATTCAGCCAAAAATAAAGATCCTACCCAGAGCCTTCGCCCTCTGAAAGCACCCAGAAATGAAACCAACTGACTATACTCATCCTACATCATAGTTAAAGGAAAACTAACTATCTCAGGTGATAAATAATTAGCACAAGAATTTTGGCAATTCAGAAAGCCAAAGTCCCCTTACCTCCAAACAAACACACTAATCTCCAGCAATGGTTCTTAACTATTATTGAAATGACAGCAATGGATGGGAGACAGAACTTGGAATCTGGATGGCAAGGAAGCTCATCAAGATCCAGGAGAACGTTGAAACCCAATCCAAGGAATGCAGTAAAACAACCCAAGAGCTGAAAGATAAAATAGTCATTTTAAGGAACAACCAAACTGAACTTCTGGAATTGAAGCATTCTCTACAAAAATATCAAAATACAGTCAGAAGCATTAACAGCAGAATAGACCAGGTTGAGGAAAGTATCTCAGAGCTCAAAGACTGGTTCTTCAAATACACCCAGACAGACTAAAACAAAGAAAAAAAGTGTTTTTTTAAAGGGAACAAAACCTCTGAAAAATATGTACTTATGTAAAAAGACCAAATCTAAGACTCATTGGCATTCCTGAGAGAGAAGAGAGAGTAAGCAACTTGAAAATCATATTTGATAATATAGTTTATGAAAATTTTCCCAATCTTGTTGGAGAGGTAGACATACAAATTCAAGAAATACAAAGAAACCATGTGAGGATACTATATAATACTACCATTCTCAATGCACATAGGCATTAGATTCACCAAAGTCAATGTGAAATAAAAGGCACTTAGAGAGAAAGGTCAAATTACTTACAAAGGAAACCCCATCAGACTAGGAAGAGATATCTCAGCAGAAACCTTACAAGCCAGAAAAGATTGGGGGCCTATTTTCAACACCCTCAAAGAAAAGAAATTCCAGTAAAGAATTCCATGTATTCCCAAACTAAGCTCCATAAGTGAAGGAGATATAAAATCCTTCTCAGGAAACAAACACTCAATGAATTCATGACCACCAGACTGACTTTATAAGAGGTTCTTAAGGGAGTGCTAAACATGGAAATGAAAGATAGATACTTGCTACCTCAAAAACAGACTCAGGCAGATAGCCCACACAAAATATAATGCAATTACACAATCAAGTCTACGAAACAACCAACTAGAAACACAATGGCAGGGATGAAATCTTATATATTAATACTAACCTTGAATGTAAATGATCTAAATGCCCCACTTAAAAGGCCTAGAGTGGCAAGCTGGATAAAAAGACAAGACCCAACCATCTGCTGTCTTCAAGAGACCCATCTCACATATCACAACACCCACAGGCACAAAGTAAAGGGATAGGAAATATTTACCATGCAAACAGAAAACAAAGAAAGAGCAGGAATTACTATTCTTATATTAGATACAACAGACTTTAAACCAACAGTGTAAAAGGACAAAAAAAGGGCATTACGTAATTATAAAGAGTTAAATTCAACTAGAGGAGTTAACTATCTTAAATATATACTCATCCAACACTGGAGCACCCAGATTCATAAACAAGTTCTTTTTGACCTACAAACACACTGAGACAGACACACAATAATAGTGGGAAATTTCACCACCTAAATGAAAGTGTTAGACACATAATCGAGGCAGAAAACTAATAATAACAAAGAAATTCTGCAGTTAAACTTGGCACTCGACCAACTGGACCTAATAGACATCTACAAAATACTCCATCCAACAACCACCGAATATACATTCTTTTCTTCTGCACATGGGACATATTGTAAGATTGACCATGTGCTTGATCATAAATCAAGTGTCAATAAATTCAGACAATCAAAATCATACCAAACACACCCTGGGACCACAGTGCAATGCAAATAGAATTCAATACCAAGAAGATCTCTCAAAACTATTCAAAAACATGAAAATTAAACTACTTGCTTCTGAATAACTCTTGGGTGAGCAATACAATTAAGGTCAATTTTTAAAAAAATGAAATTAATTAAAATAGAGGCACGACTTACCAAAATCTGTGGTATGCAGCTTTACCAGTGTTAAGAGGAAAGTTTATAGTGCTGCACACATTCATGAAGAAGTTAGAAATATATCAAATTAATGGGCTGAGCACAGTGGCTCACACCTGTAATCCCAGCACTTTGGGAGGCCGAGGCGGGTAGATTGCCTGAGTTCAGGAGTTCAAGACTAGCCTGGGCAACACAGTTTCTACTAAAACACAAAAAATTAGTTGGGCATGGGGGCGTGCACCTATAGTCCCAGCTACTCAGGAGGCTGAGGCAGGAGAATTGCTTGAATTCAGGAGGTGGAGGTTGCAGTGAGCTGAGATCATGCCACTGCACTCCAGCCTGGGCAACAGAGTGAGACTCCATCTCAAAAAAAAAAAAAAAAAAAAAAAAGAAATATATAAAATTAAGGATCAACATCACACCTAGAAAAACTAAGCAGAAGTAAAGAAATAGAAATAGCTATAATCAGAGAAGAATTCAATAAAATTGAGACATAAATCTACAGAAAACCATCAATGAAACCAAGAGTTTGTTTTTTGAAATAATAAATAAGATTAATAGGCCACTAGCTAGATTAATAAAGGAAAAAAAAAAAAGAAGATCCCAATAAGGGCAACCAGAAATGACAGAGATGACATTAAAACTGATCCCACAGAAATACAAATGGTCCTCAAAGACAGTTATGAATACCTGTATGCACACAAATTGGAAATCTAAAGGAAATAGCAAAATTCCTGGAAGCACAACATCCTAAGACTGAACCAGGAAGAAAAGTGAAAAGCATAACAGACCAATAACAAGCTCCCAAACTGAATCCTCATTAAAAAACCTACCAACCAATAAAAGCCCTAGACCAGGTAGATTCAAGTTGAATTTTACCAGACATACAAAGAACTGGAACCAATTCCGCTGAAAATATTCCCAGAAATCAAGGGGGAGAGGCTCTTCCCTAACTTATTTTATAACACCAGTATCATCCTGATACTAAAATCTGGCAGATACACAATGAAAAAAGAAAGCTTCAGGCCAATATCTCTGATGAACATTGACACAAAATTGTTATCTGAATACTAGCAAACTGATTTCAGCAGCACATCAGAAATTCACCATGATCAAGTAAAGCTTTATTTCCGAGATTCAAGGTTGGTTCAAAATATGCAAATAAATAAATGCAATTCACCACATAAGCAGAATCAAAAACAAACAAAAAATAATCATCTCAGTAGTTGCAGAAAAAGCCTTGATAAGACACAACATTATTTCATGATAAAAACCCTCAACAGGCTAGGC
This sequence comes from Chlorocebus sabaeus, assembly GCF_047675955.1. Taxonomy (NCBI): domain Eukaryota; kingdom Metazoa; phylum Chordata; class Mammalia; order Primates; family Cercopithecidae; genus Chlorocebus; species Chlorocebus sabaeus. The sequence continues at coordinate 77,711,956 of NC_132904.1, read as the reverse complement.
ATTGAAGGATTGTACCTCAATATAATAAGAGCCATCTATGAAAATCCACAGCCAACATCGTACTGAATGAGCAAAAATTGGAACCATTCCTCTTGAAAACTGGAACAAGACAAGAATATCCACTCTCACTACTTCTATTCAACATAGCATTGGAAGTCCTAGCCAGAGCAATCAGGCAAGAGAAAGAAATAAAAGGCATTCAAATATGAAAAAAAGAACTCAAACTATCTCTGTTTGCAGATGATATGATTCTATACGTAGAAAACCCCAAAGACTCCGTTAAAGTGATCCCAAAAGGGATAAATGACTTCTGTAAAGTTTCAGGATACAAAATCAATGTCTAAAAATAAGTAGCATTTCCATGCACTAATAATGTTCTAGTTAAGTGTCAAATCAAGATCACAATTCCTTTTATGATTGTTCAGAGACAATTATGAACAATTTGTCATACAAAAATGAAATACCTAGGAATACATCTAACCAAGGAGGTAAAAATCTCTACAAAGAGAACTACAAAACTCTGGGGAAGTAAATCAGAGATGACAGAAATAAATGGGAAAATATTTCATGCTCATGGATTAAAAGAATCAATATTGTTAAAATGGCCATAACTGCCCAAAGCAATTTAAAGATTCAATGCTATCCCTGTCAAATTACCAACATCATTTTTTCACAGAAGTAGGAAAAACTATTCTGAAATTTATATGGAACCAAAAAAGAGCCTGAGTAACCACAGCAAACCTAAGCAGTAAGAACAAACTCTTAGGCATCCCATTACCAGAATTCAGACTATACTGTAAGGCTCTAGTAATCAAACAGCATGGTACTGGTACAAAAACAGACGCATCAATCAGTGAAATAGAGTAGGGAGCCCAGAATTAAAGCTGCACAGCTACAACCATCTGATCTTTGACAAAGTCCACAAACATAAGCAATGGAGAAAGGATCCCTTATTTAATAAATGGTGCTGGGAGAGCTAGCTAGCTAACTTTTACATTCATATGAAAAAGAATTAAACTGGAACCCTACATTTTACTGCTTACAAAAATTAACTCAAGGTACATTAAAGGCTTAAATATAAGACCTCAAACTACAAAAATTCTAGAAGAAAACATAATAAATACCATTCTTTACATAAGATTTAGTAAATAATTTATGGCTAAATCCCCAAAACCAATTGTAACAAAAACAAAAATTGACAAGTGGTACCTAACCAAACCAAACAGCTTCTGCACAGCAAAGGAAACTATCAGGAGAGTAAATAGCCTACAGAATAGGTGACAATATCTACAAACAATGCATCAGACAAATGTCTAATCTCTAGAATCCACAGGGAATTTAAACTAATGCTCAAGCAAAAAAACAAATAATGTAATTTAAAAATGAGCAAAGAACTTGAACAGACATGTCTCAAAGAAAATGTAAAAGAGGCCAACAAAAATATGAAAAAATGCTCAACATACCTAATCATCAGAGAAATTCAAATCTAAACCACAGTAAGATACCATCGCATACCAGTCAGAATGGCTATTATTAAAAAGTCAAAAAAACACAAATGCTGGTGAGAGGATGAGAGAAAAGGGAACACTTATTCATTGTTCATGGTCATGCAAATTAGTTCGGACACTGTGGAAAGCAATTTGGAAATTTCTCAAAGAACTTAGAACAACCATTTGATCCAGCAATCCCATTACTGGGTATAAATTATTAAAAATTATATTATTCTACCCCAAAAATCTTGCACTTGTAAGTTCATTGCAGCCATATTCACCATAGTAAAGATACAGAATCAATGTAGGTACCCATTAATGGTGGATTTGATAAAGAAAATGTGCTGCATGTATACCATGGAATACTATGTGGTCATAAAAAAAGAAGAAAATTATGTCCTTTGCAGCAACATAGATGCAACTGGAGACCATTATCCTAAGTAAATTAATTCAGACACAGAAAATCAAATACCATATAGTCTCATTTATAAGTAGAAGCTAAATAATGTGTACATATGGATATAAAGATGGGAACAATAGACTCTGGGAACAACTAGGGGGAGGAGGAAGAGGGTGTGGTCTGAAAAGCCACCTATTGGGTATTATGCTCACTATCTGGGTAATGGGACCCTCCATTCCCCAAACCTCAGCCTCATGCAGTGTACCCATGCACCCATGTAACAAACCTGAACATTTACCCCCTGAATACAAAGTAAAAATTTTTAAAATACAACCCAAAAAATAAATGAGTTTTGCTGACAGTTAAATCTAGTAGATGAATAATATATTATTAAGTCCTGTTTTTGTTTATCATGACCTTGACTGGGTGTCACATAGATGGACTTGAATCCCATTCTCATTCATGGTATGGGAACGGAAAGACATATGGATTTGAAACTCGCTTCAGTTAAGGGTTGCCAATTAAAATGTGAGATATTTACAGTGGAATCTCTGCTAACAACAAATAAATTTTTGTGTAAGCATATCTTGAATGTTGTATGGGTCATACTTTTACTAAAAATAGTTTACTTTTCATATGAGGTTCAAATTTAGCTAAGTCCCTGTATTTTTATTTGCTAGGTCTAGCAACTCTACTTCAGGAGTCTCAGTGCTTGACATTGCCAGCCTGAGGTTTGACATTGCCAAACCGCAATGCTTTCCAGAATTGAGACAGGGAGCTCATTCATTCATTTCCTCATACAAAAATCTTTACTAACAGCCTCTTGTATATCAGATAGTATTAGAGATGGGCATATCTATTGATATGATGACTATAATGTTTGCAAAGTGGTAAATAATTATGAAAGTCAAGAAGTAAGGCAAATGAAGTGACCACTAAGTGGCTAGTATTTATAAAGCACTCTTCTCCATGCAGACATCTTATTAAGCACTTACATATATTCTCTCACTGTATCTTCACATCAACTCTAAGAAGTATGTGCATTTCATATAAGGAGACATTGAGATGTAAGACTTGGAGATGTTAACTAACTTTACAGCATGTGGCTGATAAATGGCAGAAGTAGGATGGAGGCCTGTTCCAATTAATGCCAGACTCTGAACTCTCACCCATGCACTTCCACTACAATGAGACCGGGATAAATAGAGATGGCCACAGAAGGCTCATTGGAGGATGCTTTCAGCTGTATTTTGTAGTACAGGTAAGGAGCAATCAGATGGACTAAATGGATGGTGGAAATGATGAGAGTCTTCCTTAGGAAACAGCATGCCTGGGGAGTAGGGTACCTATGGAGAAGGGCAGAAAGTGGGCACAGAATCGAGGGTAGGAAGCCAGGCAACATCAGGCCGGACATCCATCTGTTAAAGAAGTTTTTCCCAATTTTTCCATCTTGGCCAATTACTAAATAATTTCTATTTATAGAGAACCACAAGTTAGAGTCACTTTCATCTTAATTATAATGCTATAGTACAATCAAATGCTTAATAGGCTCACCTCAAAATGAAGATAATAGCAAATAAAGAGAATAATAATCACAACAATTATATATGAGTATTCACTATGGGTGGGAATCATTCCAAGTTCTTTAGAAGTATTAAACTTATATAGTTCTCACAGAAACTGTATGAATTAAGTACAATTTTTAACTCATTTTGAAGGATGAGACTCTAAGGAATATTGAATTGAAAAAGCTTGCCCACAAGTGACACTTCCAAAAGTAAATGTTCAAGTGACAGGAGGATACTCTGCCATGTTCTAGAAATACCTGGTTTTCATCTGACTCATGGAAATCTGATTATGATATAGGAAAGCTGCTTATCAATGGGCAATGTATATTAATTTGGAGTCTAAAAGCCAGATGTACACACATAATTTTACACAATTATTTTAATTTAATTTAACACTTTGTTTTTCTTTTACTGCATACTGAGTAAGGAAAAGAAGTCCCAATGGAAAACCCTGCCAACAGAATACCTTGACTTCAGGGATTTTCATATGCAAGAGACTCTAGCTGGCAAGAGGCAGTGTGGGCAGCTGCAAATGAAGTTCTGGGCACACTGAGAGGTTTGGGGAGGCCACTCATAGGAGACAGGCCTTGAACAATAGACAGGATGTCAACAAACACACTGAGGCACTCAGGAAGGTATTCTACATGCAGAATTGTGTGAAAAGACATATGTGGGTATGTCTTCACGGAAACAAGGATGGAGCATAGAAGTGGCAAGAGTAAATGCATAGGCTGTTTTCTGCATGGATCAAAGTATTCAATATATTTAATTATCACAATAAGTCAATGAAGTGGTACCGTCATGCCCATTTTACAGATGGAGACTGAGGCACAAAGAGAAGTTATATGCAATGGCCAATGTCACAGAATTAATTAGGTAGAAAACAATACTCAAACTGTCACTTGTCTTATTGCAAAAACATATCTACTTTTTATCTATTCATTTATTCCAGAACTACTTAATCAGTTCCTATGTAGGCACCTGTATGTTGTGGTGAAATAAACAGTCATAATTCCTGACATCATGAGACTATTAATCTCCTGTCTACACTGTACCTGACATCTGATCTTAACTGATTTTTTTAAATTTTGTATTTGTGAATAATTAATTTTATTTAATGTGGATACTATATATTCTGGATTGAGGAAAAGTCGAAAGATTTGCTGAGGCTCTAGCTAGGTAGATTCCACAGTAGAAAGTCATGGAAAAAAAAAAAAAAGACTTAAATCTGTTTGGCTATCAATCTGGTACATTTTATAAATGCTACACTAAGAAGCAAATCAATAAGTTGTCTGCAGTAGGACTGCTGGAAACAAGTCATTGTCCATACTTAATTAAAAGGCCATATTGATGTCTGGCACCACTTCAGAAGTGTATGACAGCTTTGGATTATTACATTACAGGAGAAGCTGCCAACAGTGGGAAGACAGAGAAGAAGGCAAAAATAGTACCAGAAACCCTTGGAACTGTTTATGGCCAAAGTTGGCCTGTTATCTAAACCCCTTGACATTTTTGCTATACCAGTAGCTTGTGAATCTGCAGATCTTCACATTTTTCCTATCTCCAAGGTGCTCAAGGGAAAGTAGGAAAACCCAGGCTTCAGTGGAGGATTGTGTCAGAGCATGAACGTTGTTGAATTATTAATTTAAGAAAGGAAGACATTTTTACTATTTAAATCCAAGTAGGGATGCTTGAGCCAAAATACCTTCAGAAAAATTTTTAGTTTTAAAAATATTTATGGATCATAAGTTTTCATTACATGCAAGGCCTCACATAGCTTCCCATCTCCTGTCAGACTCTCTGATCTCATCTTCCAGGGTGTCCTGCCCTGCTCAGTTCTTCTCGCACTCTGGTCTCCTTTTGGGTCCTCCAGAATGCCCCCTATCACAAAGCCTTGGAACTTTCTTCTTCCTCTGCCCAGGATTCTCTTTCTTCAGATATTTGTTCCCTCAGTGCTCAATGCTAATGTTTAGTGCTATCCTGGCAGGCTTAATTTAAAATTGCACTTAGGAACACTAATACCGTCTTTCCTTAATCCACAGCACATATCACCTTTCAAAATACCTTATAATTGTTGTATTCTGATCATTATTTATTATATGGATTTTCTAATAAAGCCAGTACTCTACATGGACAGGAATTATTTTTCTGTCCATTTGTGCTAATAAATCCCAAGTGTCTAGAAACATACCGCTCAATAAATATTTGTTGAAAGAATGACAACATTTCTTCATATATGATGTTCCACAAATGAATGTGTATTCTCCTATCTCCTTCCAAGATTTTAGGCTGATCCTCATTCATTGTTCTGCTCAGAATGAAATAAAAGTTGCTCTTAAACTCATAGAGAAAGCTGATGTCGGGGTAAGGGTAAAGATCTATTCTATCAATGTCTACAGAATTAATCAGATCTTAGTGAAGTGAACATTCTTTATCTTCAGTCAAGTTTTGCTTTTTGCTTTTTTGGGGGGGAGGAGCTTGTCACAAATTGGAGATTTGGGCCTATTTCATGTAAGAATTCTTGCTTGTAAAAATTAGAAATTGGTACACCAACCAATGGAACAAAACAGAGAACCCAGAAATAAACCCATGCAGATACAGTGAATAAACTTTGATAAGGCACCAAAAATACACAATGGGGAAAAGACATTTTTTTCAATAAATGGTGTTGTTTGGGAAAAAGTTTTTGACATTGGTCTTGGCAATGTTATTTTGGATATGACACCAGAAGGACAGGAAACAAAAGCAAAAATAAAGAAAATAAAGAAGTGGGATATATCCAACTGAAAAGCTTCTGTGCCGCAAATAATATAATCAACAAAATGAAAGAGCAACTTACAGAATGGGCGAAAATACTTGCAAATGCTTTGCCTGATAAGGGATTAATATCCCAAATACATAAGAAGCTCAAAAAATTCAATAGCAAATAATAATGATCTAGTTTTTAAAATATGCAAAGGACCTGAGTACACATTTTTCCAAAGAAAACATACAAATGGCCAATAGGTATATGAAAAGATGCTTAACATTAATAAAAATCAGGGAAATGAAAATAAAAAATCACAATGAAGTATGACCTCACATCTGTTAGGATGTGAAAAAGACAAGACATAAAATGTGTTATCAATGTTGTGGAGGAAAATGAACCCTCTACGCTTTTGGTGTGAATATAAATTGATACAGTCATTATGGAAAACAATATAGAGGTTCCCCAAATTAAAAAGATAGCTGCAACCTCATATTCATTGCAACATTATCCACAATAGCCAACATATGGAAGCAACCTAACTGTCCATCAGTGGATGAATGGAAGAAAATTTTAAACACACACACAGAGGAATATTATTCAGTCATATAAAAAAGAAAATCCTATCTTTTGTGACAATATACATGAATTTGTAGGACACTATGCTGAGTGAAATAAGCCAGACACAGAAAAACAAATACCGTATGATCTTACTTAGATGTGGAATCTAAAACAAGTCAAACTCAGAAGCAGAGAGTAGAATGGAGTTTGCAAGGGGCTGGAGAGTTGGAGATGGTCACAAGGTGCAAACTTTTTCAGTTATAATATGAATAAGTCTTGGGAGTCTTACACATAGCATGCTGACAATAATTAGTAATGCTACATAGTTTACTTGAAATTTGCTAAGAATGTAGATCTTAAGTGTCCTCATCTCTCTCACACACACAAATAGTAACCAAGAGTGATGATGGATGTGTTAATTAATTTGATTGTGATAATCATTTCACTATGTATATGTAAGTCAAATCTTCACATTGTATATTTTGAAATACGCATCTTTATTTGTCAATTACACTTTAGTAAAACTGAGAAAATTAGAAATGGACCAAAAAAGGCAAATAAAAAAAAAAAAAGAAAAACCCTCAAATGTAACCAATTTGCTTTTTCTTTCAGGACCGCCACAATAATTAGGTTCAAAACAAAATTTAAAAGATAGCCAACTATTTAGAAATAGAAAGCAATCAGCTCACTGTATTAGATTAATAAGAGAATAAAATATAGATGAATAAAATTATTAGAAAGCAAGAGTAAATGATATCTACATAACAAGCTCCAAGTATTAGAAAAAAGAACATACAAAAAGAAAACAGAAGTCAATATTTGATTAATAAAATAACTTTTATTAGTGTTTTGAAAAAAATTATAAAAGAGAATTTGAAGTGTTTCAAAACAAATTATTAAAGATAATTTTTCATAAGTCTAACTAATGAGAAAGAGCAAATGGAAGAGAAGGAGGTAGAGGGAAGTAGTGAGAGACAGAGAATTCAAATAGTAAAACTAGGAATAAGAAAGTGGATATAACAACAAATATGTAAGAAATCAAATATTTGTTTTTTAGTGTAAATAAAAATAAATGTGAAAGGATTCATGTTCATTCATGATACTGAGTAATTAGAACCAACTTTAATATCCATCAGTAAAAGACTAAATGGATTTTGGTATTCCGTATTATGAAATATAAAAGTTAAAAAGACTGAAATATATTACCTTATGAAATACATCACACACACACACACACACACACACACACACACCCATTATGAACTGGAAAAAGAAATAGCAAAACAACATGACCACTTTTATTTGTATTGTATATGTTTATTTACATAAATTTTGAAAAATCTGGAAAGATATAAGCAAAGTCTTGTTATTTCTTCTAAGAAAAGTGAGATAATTGGCAAGACTATAAGGTACCCTTCTACTCTTGGTTCTATATACTTCTACATTGCTTGAATTTTTAATATTGAGGATGTATTAAAATATAACAAAAATATATACAGTACCCTTTATATAATTAAAACATATATGAAGTTACATCATTATCTAAATGGTAAGCAATTATCAGAAGTTTGACACTGGGCCAATAAACTTTTCAAGTAAGCAAGTGCAGATTCAGATCAACAAATATTCTTTCTAGATTATTCCTTTATGGGTGAGCTTCAGGTCACCTAATCACTGCTCAATGTACTATCATTGACTGCTGTGCTTTTCTGTTTAAACAAACAGAAAAAATAAAAACAGAATAAAACACATACCTGTCTGTTAGGCTTTCTCTTACACTTTTTTATTATAATTGTGAACTATGATGAAGATGATGTGGAAGATGGAGCTATGCAGAATGACATCTCAAGTGGTTTTGAATTGATGTTGTACGGAATAAAATACTGTTTTTGAATAGATGAGTAATATTAATAGATTTCTCATTTATAAGCTAGTCTGTTGGCAGAGTGGAGGTGAGATTGAGGTGAAACAGATTAGAGGCAGATAGACCGTGAGAGGACGTGAATCCCCCTTGAGTATGCCTCAGAAACAACAGAGGCCAAGGTGAGCAATACCTCAGGAGGAGAATTTTTAGGAGGCCAGGAATAATCTCTTTTTTGTATGTTTGTGTGTTTGTGTGTCAAAGAGAGAGAGAAAGGGAGTAAAATGTATTTTTAAGGTACCCAAGAGATTCTGATGATCTGCCAAGTGTGGGAATTTCTGAGCAAGGGGAAATTTACAGCAAATCACATACTCTTTGGAGAGTTCAGAAAGGGGTGGAATGGAAGATGTTCTGTTAGAAGAGCCTCCTTGCAGAACGTGTTTTTTTATTTTTTTGAAAATCATATTTGGATGGAAACTTCACCAAACTCCTGTTGTTTCTTGATTCACATTTTCAGTCATCATTGCTGGAAAAGGCATTTTCATCCTCATAAGCCATGATTATTGTAAAAACCAACCCTCTTTCCCTCTCTCTCAGCGAATCACTCTTCTAAGGTGGAAATGCAAGACTGGTCAGGCTGAAGAAAGTAAAATAACAGAGAAAGGATTTTTGACAAAACAAGGCTTCTGTGAATAAACAGAAAGCATGCTACCTGCTAGCAACGATTTGTCTGCTTATCGTTCTGTGCATACTATCTCAACATCTTACCACTCTCTGCAGGGTCTAATGTCATCTGACCCTGGACTTGATCCAACCTCCTCTTAGGCCACTCTTCTTCTTCCTTGCTCAATGGCCACCACACAGACTTTGTTTCAGCTTCTGGCCTGTGAGCCTTTGCATTTGTTCCCTCGGCTCACACAGTCTCCCTGCTGCTCTTCAAATGGTTGTGTTCTTTTCAGCATATAGATCAAAATTTAGTAGTGACATCCTCAAAAACTGTTCCTGACCTTCCTACTTAAAGGAATCCTCCCTTTTTTCATTCATCTCCCTTCTCATTTCCTTCATAGCTCTTAGCATGGTTTGTGTTGCGTTTGTTTACTGATTTATTACCTACAGTTAGCACTAAGATTTAAGACCAAATGGTTTGTGGCTTCTTGTCCCATAGAATATAGTTAATGCCCATCAAGTGTGACTGATGCTTGGTATTCAAATAATATTTGTTAAATAAATGGCTGAGAAAATTTGAAAGAAAAAACCAATAATCACAAAATACAAATTGCCAAAATCAGAAACTCAGAATTCAGAGCCTTATGTTATCAGATATGTTCATTTCAGAAGAAGGGAAAATAGACATATTCATATATGTGCTAATCAGGAAATCAAGCTGCTCTAGGCTCCAATCTTCATCATCCAAGATTATCCCTTCCTGTTTTGACAATGCCAGCATTTGCAGCAAGCAAGTTGGTTTGTCAAGACCTTGTCCTTTTTAAAACTAATAGCTTTGTCATCCCCAGGAGAGGCCTGAGGCTGTGTATGAAGGTGTACAGGGTTTCCCACGGGCAGCTACTTGCTAAACTGAATATACTTAGCTTCCTTGTCAAGTCTAGAATTGTTTGATTTCCTGCAGGAAATGTTTGCCTTTGAAAACTCCAGTGGGGAAATAGCTTTTTCACCTCTGCTCAAAAGAATGAGTTTAACATTGTCTGAAGATGAGATTCATCCCCTGGAGGAGGTGCAGAGCATCTAATGAGCTTTAGGAACAAATCAGAAAAACAGCAGGCAGTGGATTCCAACACCCACCCCCACCTTGGTTTCATAAAATGTCTGTTTTAGATGTTTGCATGAGTGAACTACCCATTTACACTGATTTTTTTGTCTGTATGCTATATTAGATGTATATAACTCTAATGTGGAAACACATCTAACCACATTATACATTGTAAAGTGCATGATTTTGCCCCTTGGGGTGCATTCTATTTAAACACTCATTAATGCATTAACAACCAGGCATGCAGTTTTATCTGTTTAATCTGAGGCTTGAGGCTTGCTACTGGCACTTTAAGCCAGAAAAACTTATATCCATGCAGACACACACAAATACACACAAACAACCACAAAGCATAGTATATCCACTGAAACAATATCAGGCCAGAGGTTATTCTTAGCAACTACTTCCATGACCTCAGATTGAACTTGTTTGCTAGCTACAACTTCCTCTTTCTCCCATTAAGATGCCCTCCCAACTCTCGCTGTTCTCAGAAATTAATCGTCCACACTGGACCTTTGGGCGTTGCTTTTACATTTGTTCCCCCTGGCATTTGACCCTCAATTCTCTGTAGTGGACTTCCAATCGTCTCATTGTTCCGTATAAGTGAAATCCTTGCCGCTTATGATAGAAGTTTCTGCCCTAGTTCTGTTCCATGAGAACCTAGGTCTCAACAGTGACCCTTTAGCTAGTAATTTAAATATTACAAGCTCAAAGGTAAAGGTGAGTTGAGCATATAATTTATTTTAAGCACTGATCATGTACATTTATTTATTTATTTTATTATTTATTTTTTGAGACAGAGTCTCACTCAGTAGCCCAGGCTGGAGTGTAGTGGTGTGATCTCTGCTCACTGCAACCTCTGCCTACCGGGTTCAAGCTATTCTCTGCCTCAGCCTCCCAAGTAGCTGGGATTACAGGCGCCGACCACCACGCCCGGCTAATTTTTGTATTTTTTTTTTACTAGAGATGGGGTTTCACAGTCTTGACCAGGCTGGTCTTGAGCTCCTGACATTGTGATCCACCCGCCTCGGCCTCCCAAAGTGTTGGGATTACAGGCATGAGTCCCTATGCCCGACTTTTATTTTATTTTATTTTATTTTATTTTATTTTATTTTATTTCATTTCATTTCATTTCATTTCATTTCATTTCGTTTTAGAGACAGAGTCTCACTCTGTCACCATGCTGGAGTGCAGTGGCGTGATCTGCCTCCTGGGTTCAAGCGATTCTCCTGCCTAAACTTCCTGAGTAGCTGGGACTACAGGTACTCACCACCACACTCAGCCAATTTTTGTATTTTTAGTAGAGACGGGGTTTTACCTTGGTGGTCAGCATGGTCTCCATCTCTTGACCTCATGATCCTCCTGCCTTGGCCTCCTAAAGTGCTGGGATTGCATGCTTGAGTCACCTCGCCCGGTCCATTTATTTATTTTTTTTAAAGTGTAACCCAAGTGGAAATTGAACAGAAAGAACTTTTAACAGCAAAACATTAGTCCCTACGGCTACAATGGTTTGATAGTGGGAAAAGCAGGGTAAAGACAAGTCAATGAGAGAGGATCCTATATGTCATACTTTATCTAGATTTGTTTTATTTTTTATTATCTTACAGTTAAATAGGGAATTAAATCCCTTCTATTATAGAGAAATGAAAGCATATATGTTTCTTTGTTTTGTTATGTTTGCAAGGAGAAGGGCACAGAATAGCATTACAAATGAATCTCAAAATCTCCTGAATCTTTTAAATTATACCAATTTTCATAACCAATAAATGACAGTCATGTCCAAGCCACCGTCGTGTATTTTCCAGGTAATTGCAGCAGCTTCCTGACTGGTGTTTCTGCTTCTACCCTTGCCTCATTTTAGTCTAACATTTACACAATGGCAAAATGATTTTGTTAAAATAAAGTCAGATCATGGTCACTCTCCTGCTGAAAACTCTCATAAGTTTTCTCATGCCACTCAAAGTAAAAGCCAAAGTCCCTAGAGTAACTTACAAATTCCTGTATGATTTGGCTCCAATTCAATCTCTGATCTCAACTCTTGCTCTTCTCCCTTACTTTTTCCTGCTCTATCTACATTACCTTAAATCTGCCAGGCACACCGATGCCTTAAGTACTTTGTACTTGTTGCTGTTATTATTACTAGAAAGCTATTTCTCCAGATATCCACATAGTTAGCTCACTCATTCCCTCCATGACACCACTCAAAAGTCAACTTTTTCAGACTTCTGCTTTAGGTAGTTATAGAGCATCTGGGACCAGACTTACTGTCCCACAAACAAGAAATGAAAACTAGGCCATATTTTTAGAGTGTTTTCAGACATGATAAACAGGAAGAGGACAGTAATCCCTGAGAGAAAAGAAACAGAAAAGGCAAGCCGTATAATTACCTTGGTTTTCCACCTGAGACGCTTTATACATTCACATGCAAAAATAGGAATTCCAAGCAAAACACAGTGATCTAGATAAGTTGAGGAGACAGAGATCAGAAGTTGAAGAAGCTAAGGCAACTGCAATATGAAAGGCAGAGTGCCAGAAGGAAGGGAATTGTCCAAGAAAGAGCACTAAAACTCCACTTAGAGTGTCCTTTAACTCTGGCATATCACACCAGGCATATGTAGAGTAAAATGCCATCAGGATAGCAAAGAACAAACATGGAGCTGCAAACTGAACACAGGTAGGAGGTATTCAAGTTTTGACAGAACAGAGATGAAAGTCCTTGTTAAATTCCTGGATGATTCAGTAGAGACACCAGAGGGCTACTTCATCCCTAGACTGAAGACTACTCTATCTATGTGATAACAAGTCTAAAAAGTTAGGCTGATCCAGAGTAAGTAAGTCCTGTCAGAAGAAAGTCCAGTACTCTTTATAGGAAGACAACAAAATTCAGCATATGAATATAACCAACATTTACTGAGAAGTTAACAAACATGTAAAGATGCAGACAAATATGACCCTTAGGAGAAAATGTAGGCCATATAAAAGATTCATAAAGGACAAAGATGATGATTAATGCAAAAAATGTTTTAATAGCTATTATAATTATGCTAAAGAATTTAAAAGAAACATGTATATAATGAGGAAAAAAATAAAATGCTATATATAGAGACCCAATGAAATGGCTGGTTCTGGTAGTATAGTATCTGAAGCAAAAAAAAAAAAAAAAAGGCACTTTTTGGTTTAATATCAAATTAGACACAGCTGAAGAAAAGATCAGTGTACTTCTCGAAGGCATAACAATGGAAACTATCCAAATTTAGCACATCCATTAAAAACGATTGAAAGAATAAATAGAGTTTCAGTGACCTATGGGACAATATTAAGCAATGTAACATTGGAGTCTCAGAAGAACTGTTTAGAGGTTGAGGCTGAGTGAATATTTGAAGATGTGATTGACATCTTTTCAAATAAGCCCATGGGTACAAAAAGTTCAAGGAACACAATGATCACAAAAATAACCAGACCAAAACATTTAGTAATCAAATTGCTGCAAGTTGAGTGATAGGAAACAAATAAAATAACCAGAGGAAGAAAAAAACACAAAATGGACACAGAAATCAAATAGTTAATGCTGACATTGCCTGAAACTGTGCAATAGAACTAAACCACTGAATTAAAAAAAAAAAAAAAAAAATCAACCTAGAATTCAATATCTAGATAAATATCTTTTTATAATTTAAGCAAAATAAATATATTTTAAGGAAAAGAAAAGTTGAGAGAATTATTTACCAACAACAACAATATGAGGACTATACAGAAAGTTTTTGACCAGAGGAAAATTGTATTAAATAGAAGGTAGGAAATGCACAAAGGAAACAGGAGCACCATAAATGCTATATAGGTTGGTAAATCAAACATAAGGAAATGAAAGTCAAATATTTGAAGCACCTCCCATTACACATAAAGTGGTATGTATTATTTTAAAATAAACTATGATAATTTAAATATATATATTACAAATTTTAAAGCAACTCTTTAAAATAATAACAACAAAGTTTTAATTAATGAACAAGTCATTAAAATAAAATCTTAAAGGCGAAATGGATTTGTGAATCAACAAGATGACAAGGAAACAGGAAAGAAAAGGAACGAAGAGCCGATGGGATTACAGTAATCATTAGTAAGATATAAGTCCAGCCATATAAATAATTATGTCTAAATGGTCTAAACACCCTAATAAAAAAGGGAAGATCATCACACTGGATTAAAAAGCAAGACCAAACCACACTCTTGTTATAAGAAACTCACTTTAACTATAAAGACACAGTTAAGTTAAAAATTATTGAAAGGGGAAAAAAACACATAGCATGTAATCTCTAACTAAGAGAAATCTGGAGTTGATATAGTCCCTATATTAATATCAAACAAAACGAACTTTGTGTGATATCAAACAAAGCAGATCACCTGAGGTCAGGAGTTCGAGACCAACCTGGCCAAAGTGGTGAAACCCCGTCTCTACTAAAAATACAAAAATTAGCTGGGAGTGGTGTCATGTGCCTGTAATCTCAGCTACTCGGGAGGCTGAGGCAGGAGAATCACTTGAACCCAGGAGCCGTAGGTTGCAGTGAGCCAAGATCACACCACTGCACTCCAGCCTGAGAGACAAGAGTAAAACTCCGTGTCAAAAAAAAAAAGTCAATTTCAGTGTACAGATTTCCAAGTCAGCCCTATCACAAATTTTCAGTATCTGCCATTCTGCAAGTGATACCCCTTTGCATCCATTAATTTCTTTCTTTACAAATTAATACTAGCTAATTTATTCTACATTTTTTTATTTCTTCCTTACTTGTGTACCATATTAGAATAGAAGTTCTATGAAGGTAACCAGCTTGGTATTATTTGAATAAAATTAATTTTGACAATGAATTTGATGTGGACGATTAGGTAATAAAGTATCAATTTTAAATTTCTTTAATGCTAGATAATTGTATTTAGGATGTTTGCCTTACTTGTTCTGAGATGTTACCTGTTTTGAGAGTATAAGACCTGTAATCCTGCAAAGAGCACATTCCTTGTACTTATTATAAGACATTTCCTTTGCACACACAGAAATCAATAACTCCAAAGCAATTGGCCTTTTCAACAGATTGTTATATTTTAGGCTTCTTCCATTTTAAACACATGGCTCAAGTGAGGAAAGAGGAAGACTGAGATATGCAGTCCTCTTCTATGTTGGAAGAAAACATGGTAAGTTTCACAGATAACATTATCTCTACTACAGCACAATTTTCAAGGGATTGTTACATTCACAATATCTGTCCAGTATTTGGAGGCTCCTAGAATTTCTTTGACTTCATGATTTGGTTCCAAAAGATATATACATTTATATCCACTTTATGAACTCTAGGACTTCTTATATCTAGTTTCCTCAAATAGTCACCAACCCTTTTATTGTATATGCAAGCATGATGTAGTAGTAAAGTATTGCCTTGGAGTCAGTGCCATTTCAGTTAGATTATTAGTTCTGCAACCTCCCTTGGCAAATGTTAACAACACCCTTATACATTGGTTCTTCAATTTAGGCATCTGAGAAATGAAGATAACATGAATTGTGGACAGCATCATATGTGATAAAGAGGGTGGCTGCCTAAGGAAGGCTAGCAGGACCCTCTGTCAAGTAGTTCTCAATAAGCTTCAGATGACACACACTCCAACCAAAATAACAGAAATTTATTAGCTCACATAACAAGGGATTGCTGGTAGGACTGCTACAAGGATCAGTCACTAAGCAGGTTCTCCCTGTCTCTCTGTATGTTTCTCAGCTTATTTCATTGTCCTTTCACTGTGGCTCGCTGCATGGCTTCAAGGTGACTGTTCCCAACATTATGAGCACATGGCATTGACCAGAGACAGAAAATACACATCCGTTTTGTGTACCTTTTCAGGTAAAACTTCCAAGAAACCTTCCACCAAGATTCCCACAATATATTGGCCAGTTTTGCATCATCCTGCCAGGTCTAAGGAAATCACTAGAGAAGGGGAAGGGAGTTACTATGGCTGATTTCCCCTAACCAAGATCTACAATATGGGTCTGGGGAGGAGCTCATTGGCCTGTCATCCCCTTTCAGACATACTTATTCATAGCAGAAAAAAAAAAATCAAGATCCTGTTGGCAAGGATGATGTGAGCTATTTGGCAGGAATGCAAGGAAACACTTACCTGTGAGGAGTTCATTATCATCTGAGTTCTGGTGACAGTGTTACTGTTGACACAGATTTCAGATTGACAGTCTTTCCATCTTTCTAGGAGACAGAGGTCTGTGTAGTGTGTGTGTAGTGTGTGTGTGTGTGTGTGTGTGTGAGAGAGAGAGAGAGAGAGAGAGAGAGAGAGAGAGAGAGAGTTTTCCTGTCTCACCCAGGGTGTCCTGTCCTGCGGACAGAAATGCTGCTTTTATAGGCCATTGTGTTGATCCTGGCCCCATGATTTTATTTTCAGAATGTTATTTGGCAAACCAGAATTCAGGACTCAGGGTTATTATTTAATCTTAAGGAAGTTTCTTGTTTTCTCTCCCTAAGGTATTTTGAAGCTATTATTGAAGATACCCCAGCCTTTAAAGAGTAGACTTGTCATAGAGGTAGAAATGTTTGTATCAATATTCCTTGAATAGTGAAAGCCCATGGCAGTTTTTCTTGTATTTATTTAAATCTCAAGTTCATTGATTTTTTACATCTGCTCTGGAAAACTTGCTGTCTACTGGAATACAAGTTAGACTATTCTGCCAAACAGCAGAATTATATTAGTTCCTTATTATTTTTGTTCTACCTTACATATAATTTGCTCTAAGTTAACCAATTTATGCTTGCCCATATAGGTGTTATCTATGTAGGTGATAATGTGCTTGATTCGGTTTCTGCTTGCTAAATTAAGATTGTCACTTACCTAGGTCCTAGAAATGACTACTAAATTATTTTTGTTGGAACTAAGAGTGATCACCCCTTTTTTCTCTTACATAGACACTCTCAACAAATCAGATCATTACAATAATTAAATGTATTACGCATATAAAATATTGACTGACATGGCTGATCTGTGCATAGCAGATATGAGATACTACTAGTATTTTATAGTAGAGAATAAGAGGCTGGGCACGGTGGTTCACGCCTATAATCCCAGCACTTTGGGAGGCCGAGGTGGGTGGATTACCTGAAGTCAGGAGTTCGAGACCAGCCTGGCCAACATAGTGAAACCCTGTCTCTACTAATAACACAAAAGTTAGCCGGATATGGTGGTATGCATCTGTAATCCCAGCTACTTGGGAGGCTTAGGCAGGAGAATTGCTTGAACCTGGGAGGCAGAGGTTGCAGTGAGCCAAGATTGTGCCTTTGCACTCCAGCCTGGGCGACAAGAGCAAAAACTCTGTCTCAAAAAAAAAAATATATATATATATATATGTGTGTGTGTGTGTGTGTGTATGTGTATATATATATAGAGAGAGAGAGAGAGAGTAAAGAATAAGAATTATGACACAAACCTCTCAGGATTGTTATAGAAATTCAATTAAATATAATCCATATAGATGCCTAGTACAGTACCCAGCTTCTATACAGAACTCAATAAATGTTAATTTCATTCCTTTCCCTGACTACTAAACAAAACATCCAGAGGAGTAATAACACTGCCTTCATGATCCTACATCACTCCAGCAAAATAATTTCCTCTTCTTGGAAGAGAGAAACCAATAAAGTCCAGTTTCAATTTATTTAGAGTATTCTCTCATTTTGACAACATAAAATAAATCCCTGCTATGAAATAACCTCTTTGGTGATCTATGTGTAATGGTAACTCAGTGCCACCTAGTCTTTTTTGGATAAATATATTAAAAATATGGTTTCAAGAATGCAACAAGCATACTAGCCCTCTGAAGAAAATGCCCATTACAACCAGGGTGGAGTTACTGTAGGTAGCAGCAGGTGCTGGAGAGTGCAAGACTCAGGCATTTATAACTTTGAGTATTACTTCCTCCTTGACGGAATTTGCTGTTTACTTCCAACTGAGGACGATTAGACTTAAATTCCAAAGCCACACATCAGGTAAGTGAAAGAGAAGAGCCAAGGAGCAGTGACTCAGTATTTTAGGTGGAAGGGTTCTTACCTTTTGTGGTTAGTCAGGTAAAGTATAAAACATCAGTAACAATGCTCTTTAATTCTGGAAATTGCAATTGGGGAGCTTACATTACCTGTTCTAAGATCTTCCTGAGAATGTATTTTCCGTAAGGCTTTTTAGAAGCACATTTCTACCGCTGATTATAAGACATTTCCTTCACAAACCCAGTGGTGAAAACGCCAAAGCAATTTTCACAAATTGCAACATTCCAGGGTAGATGATGTTTGAAGTACAATTTCCATGCAATTTAAGATTTCTTGGTTAAAAAATGTTGATCTTCTGTTATAGATAAGCATTAATTCTTCCATGAAGCAAACCAGAAAATTACTCATGCTCTTTTATACTCTTTTATTTTTAGAAAATATGTTAATCGGTGCATTAATGTCACCAAGTCATCTTCCCCAAATAAATGATAGTTTTTACTTGTCCTGTCTCAGTGTGTGTAAAATGGCTGAGTCTGGCTTGGCAATTGTGATAATTAGTGGTTTGGGGAAAGCATAAATGATGGAAGTTTGAGTATACATATTATAAATTCATTACTCTATCCATTTCTGTGTATTTTATGCAAAAGTTTATAAATGTCAAAAACATTATTGAATATTTCCCATAGAGATTAAACTGCCCACTGTTCATACAAGTAATCGAGGTGTATGGCTAAATTGTTGGGTAGGATTTTCAACTCTTGTAATAACTGTTGACACTTCCACTTTCATTTTTGTAAAGCGTGTGGTTACATACATAGTATGGTTCCCAGAATACTGTAAATATGCACTCAGTATTTGTTGAAACAATAATAGTAACAGAATAATGGCCCTTCATAGTGAGGTTAAATGAGATATGAACACCTAGCATAGTGATTGTGCAGCAGTACTGAGCTTCAGTTTGCATATTGGCAGTTCATGACGCTGTCAGAGTACAAGTGCAAAGTGTGTGGTTGTCCAACTGCTCATGAAAGGAAGTAAGAACAGTGGTGAATGGTATCCATATACTACAAGATATCTAAGTATTATCCAAGTAGCAACTTACAAGCAGAAGAAAGCAACATTTTAAAATAGATTAGCATAATTCCCAGGTAAGTTGTACTTGATGAATTTTGCTTTAATTTTATAATCTGAACTACTGTTACTGGTGGAGGACGTCCAGGTTCTTGGCATTTTGAACACAGAATCAGACAAAACACACAAACAAAGCAAGGAAATAATGAAACAACAAAAGCAGAGATTTATTGAAAACGAAAGTACACTCCACAGGGTGAGAAGGGGCCCAAGCAAGCAGCTCAAGAGTGCTGCTTACAGAATTTTCTGGGGTTTAAATCCCTCTAGAAGTTTCCCATTGGTTTCTTTGTGTATCCCCTATGTAAATGAAAAGGATGAAGTACAGTTACAAAGTTATTTACTTGGTGTACACCCTATGCATATGAAGATTATGTTTCCTGCAATAGATGATATGAAGTTACAAATTTATTTACATGGGCTTAGAAGGTTTGGGTTTTTCCAGCTGGGCCTGGTGACTCATGCCTATAATCCCAGCACTTTTGGAGGCCAAGGCAGTTGGATCACTTGAGGTCAAGAGTTCAAGACCAGCCTGGTCAACATGGTGAAACCTTGTCTCTACTAAAGATACAAATATTAGCTGGGCGTCGTGGTGTACACCTGTAATCCCAGCTACTTGGGAGGCTGAGACAAGGAGAATTGCTTGAACCCAGGAAGCAGAGGTTGCAGTGAGCCTAGATCACACCACTGCACTCCAGGCTAGATGACAGAACCAGACTCTGTCTCAAAAAAAAAAAAAAAGAAGAAGAAGAAGGCGGTTCGGGTTTTTCCTTAATTGAGTTCTAGGAGTTCCTTAGGTTCCCTGCCTCCAGACCCTTTTCCTGCTTCACTATGAACCACCTCTACATTTATTACCATCATGTTATGGTGGCAAATGCATAAACCTTAGAGTCAGAAAAGTATTCAAAATGTTATTGTGTCATTTTGAACACTTTTCCCCCTTAAAAACGGTGACTTTGAAAGATAATAGAGAATAAAGGCAAATACTATCTTATAAAGTCCCTAGAATACAGCCAGGCATAGGCTAGGTATCACATGAGTATCCTAGAAACGGCATCCTTGCTGTCTTTATTACTGTTGTTGTTGTTGAGATTTTTCTTCATTAATTCCTGGAACATTATTCTTTAGGCCACATGATCTACCTTATATCAACTTTTATAGGTGACAGACTTACTTTAGAATTAATGTTAGGAAAACTTTTTCTTTTCTTGAAGCAAGCATTCTTTTTTCTGATAGAGATACATACATTATTATGTTACTATTTTTGCCATTGCTAACAGGAAACAGTCAAATTTTACTTTTACCTCATAGTGCCAGTAATAATTCCAAAATAACTAAAAATATATTTTTTAGAAAAAGTCTATAATTCTAATTTTTCTAACTTATCTGTTTTTTTGGGGGGGGTATTATGACTTTTGTAAATCACCTTAAATTATTTTTCTGAAAGACATTTGATATAATTAAATGAAAGTGTTTACAACATGACTAAAATTGATAAGTATTGCCATAATTTATGCTTCACATTTTTGGTATAAATTTGACTTCATTTGTGCCTATAAATATCTTAAATTTTTAAAGATTATATTATAAACTAGTTATGCCATAAATTTTGTTCCATTTTTGTTACCTAGGTTTGAACTGCATATTTTTATGACCCATTTTAAAGATTGAGAGAGAGATTTGTATGTCTTTATTTACATCACATATAGACAGTTGTGACACAAGACTACATTTTATTCCATAATATTTAATTTTAGCTTTAGGATAAATTGTAATTTTCCTGAAGCATGTCAGTTCATCTAGTGATTAAGTAATTGAGACGACAGTACCCCATTCTAAAATGAAACATGAGTTCAATCTTTAAAGCTCTATTCTATCAAGCCCGCTTCTGTGTCATAGTTTTATTCAGCACCAGTCTACTCCAATTACAAAGATGTGTAGTCTTTTGTTTTTTTTTTTTTGTTTTGTTTTGTTTTGTTTTTTTTAAATTTATTTATTATTATTAAACTTCAAGTTGTAGGGTACATGTGCACAACGTGCAGGTTTGCTACATATGTATACTTGTGCCATGTTGGTGTGCTGCACCCATCAACTCGTCATTTACATCAGGTATAACTCCCAATGCATTCCCTCCCCCCTCCCCCCTCCCCATGATAGGCCCCGGTGTGTGATGTTCCCCTTCCCGAGTCCAAGTGATCTCATTGTTCAGTTCCCACCTACGAGTGAGAACATGCGGTGTTTGGTTTTCTGTTCTTGTGATAGTTTGCTAAGAATGATGGTTTCCAGCTGCATCCATGTCCCTACAAAGGACACAAACTCATCCTTTTTTATGGCTGCATAGTATTCCATGGTGTATATGTGCCACATTTTCTTAATCCAATCTGTCACTGATGGACATTTGGGTTGATTCCAAGTCTTTGCTATTGTGAATAGTGCTGCAATAAACATACGTGTGCATGTGTCCTTATAGCAGCATAATTTATAATCCTTTGGGTATATACCCAGTAATGGGATGGCTGGGTCATATGGTACATCTAGTTCTAGATCCTTGAGGAATCGCCATACTGTTTTCCATAATGGTTGAACTAGTTTACAATCCCACCAACAGTGTAAAAGTGTTCCTATTTCTCCACATCCTCTCCAGCACCTGTTGTTTCCTGACTTTTGAATGATCGCCATTCTAACTGGTGTGAGATGGTATCTCATTGTGGTTTTGATTTGCATTTCTCTGATGGCCAGTGATGATGAGCATTTTTTCATGTGTCTGTTGGCTGTATGAATGTCTTCTTTTGAGAAATGTCTGTTCATATCCTTTGCCCACTTTTGGATGGGGTTGTTTGTTTTTTTCTTGTAAATTTGTTTGAGTTCTTTGTAGGTTCTGGATATTAGCCCTTTGTCAGATGAGTAGATTGCAAAAATTTTCTCCCATTCTGTAGGTTGCCTGCTCACTCTGATGGTAGTTTCTTTTGCTGTGCAGAAGCTCTTTAGTTTGATGAGATCCCATTTGTCAATTTTGGCTTTTGTTGCCGTTGCTTTTGGTGTTTTAGACATGAAGTCTTTGCCCATGCCTATGTCCTGAATGGTACTACCTAGGTTTTCCTCTAGGATTTTTATGGTATTAGGTCTAACATTTAAGTCTCTAATCCATCTTGAATTAATTTTCGTATAAGGAGTAAGGAAAGGATCCAGTTTCAGCTTTCTACTTATGGCTAGCCAGTTTTCCCAGCACCATTTATTAAATAGGGAATCCTTTCCCCATTTCTTGTTTCTCTCAGGTTTGTCAAAGATCAGATGGCTGTAGATGTGTGGTATTATTTCTGAGGACTCTGTTCTGTTCCATTGGTCTATATCTCTGTTTTGGTACCAGTACCATGCTGTTTTGATTACTGTAGCCTTGTAGTATAGTTTGAAGTCAGGTAGCGTGATGCCTCCAGCTTTGTTCTTTTGACTTAGGATTGTCTTGGAGATGCGGGCTCTTTTTTGGTTCCATATGAACTTTAAAGCAGTTTTTTCCAATTCTGTGAAGAAGCTCATTGGTAGCTTGATGGGGATGCCATTGAATCTATAAATTACCTTGGGCAGTATGGCCATTTTCACGATATTGATTCTTCCTATCCATGAGCATGGTATGTTCTTCCATTTGTTTGTGTCCTCTTTGATTTCACTGAGCAGTGGTTTGTAGTTCTCCTTGAAGAGGTCCTTTACATCCCTTGTAAGTTGGATTCCTAGGTATTTTATTCTCTTTGAAGCAATTGTGAATGGAAGTTCATTCCTGATTTGGCTCTCTGTTTGACTGTCACTGGTGTATAAGAATGCTTGTGATTTTTGCACATTAATTTTGTATCCTGAGACTTTGCTGAAGTTGCTGATCAGCTTAAGGAGATTTTGGGCTGAGACAATGGGGTTTTCTAAATATACAATCATGTCGTCTGCAAACAGGGACAATTTGACTTCTTCTTTTCCTAACTGAATCCCCTTGATTTCTTTCTCTTGCCTGATTGCCCTAGCCAGAACTTCCAACACTATGTTGAATAGGAGTGGTGAGAGAGAGCATCCCTGTCTTGTGCCAGTTTTCAAAGGGAATTTTTCCAGTTTTTGCCCATTCAGTATGATATTGGCTGTGGGTTTGTCATAAATAGCTCTTATTATTTTGAGGTACGTTCCATCAATACCGAATTTATTGAGCGTTTTTAGCATGAAGGGCTGTTGAATTTTGTCAAAAGCCTTTTCTGCATCTATTGAGATAATGATGTGGTTCTTGTCTTTGGTTCTGTTTATATGCTGGATTATGTTTATGGATTTGCGAATGTTGAACCAGCCTTGCATCCCAGGGATGAAGCCCACTTGATCATGGTGGATAAGCTTTTTGATGTGCTGCTGAATCCGGTTTGCCAGTATTTTATTGAGGATTTTTGCATCGATGTTCATCAGGGATATTGGTCTAAAATTCTCTTTTTTTGTTGTGTCTCTGCCAGGCTTTGGTATCAGGATGATGTTGGCCTCATAAAATGAGTTAGGGAGGATTCCCTCTTTTTCTATTGATTGGAATAGTTTCAGAAGGAATGGTACCAGCTCCTCCTTGTACCTCTGGTAGAATTCAGCTGTGAATCCATCTGGTCCTGGACTTTTTTTGGTTGGTAGGCTATTAATTATTGCCTCAATTTCAGAGCCTACTATTGGTCTATTCAGGGATTCAACTTCTTCCTGGTTTAGTCTTGGAAGAGTGTAAGTGTCCAGGAAATTATCCATTTCTTCTAGATTTTCCAGTTTATTTGCGTAGAGGTGTTTATAGTATTCTCTGATGGTAGTTTGTATTTCTGTGGGGTCGGTGGTGATATCCCCTTTATGATTTTTAATTGCGTCGATTTGATTCTTCTCTCTTTTCTTCTTTATTAGTCTTGCTAGTGGTCTGTCAATTTTGTTGATCTTTTCAAAAAACCAACTCCTGGATTCATTGATTTTTTGGAGGGTTTTTTGTGTCTCTATCTCCTTCAGTTCTGCTCTGATCTTAGTTATTTCTTGCCTTCTGCTAGCTTTCGAATGTGTTTGCTCTTGCTTCTCTAGTTCTTTTAATTGCGATGTTAGAGTGTCAATTTTAGATCTTTCCTGCTTTCTCTTGTGGGCATTTAGTGCTATAAATTTCCCTCTACACACTGCTTTAAATGTGTCCCAGAGATTCTGGTATGTTGTATCTTTGTTCTCATTGGTTTCAAAGAACATCTTTATTTCTGCCTTCATTTCGTTATGTACCCAGTAGTCATTCAGGAGCAGGTTGTTCAGTTTCCATGTAGTTGAGCGGTTTTGATTGAGTTTCTTAGTCCTGAGTTCTAATTTGATTGCACTGTGGTCTGAGAGACAGTTTGTTATAATTTCTGTTCTTGTACATTTGCTGAGGAGTGCTTTACTTCCAATTACGTGGTCAATTTTGGAGTAAGTACGATGTGGTGCTGAGAAGAATGTATATTCTGTTGATTTGGGGTGGAGAGTTCTATAGATGTCTATTAGGTCTGCTTGCTGCAGAGATGAGTTCAATTCCTGGATATCCTTGTTAACTTTCTGTCTCGTTGATCTGTCTAATGTTGACAGTGGAGTGTTGAAGTCTCCCATTATTATTGTATGGGAGTCTAAGTCTCTTTGTAAGTCTCTAAGGACTTGCTTTATGAATCTGGGTGCTCCTGTATTGGGTGGATATATATTTAGGATAGTTAGCTCTTCCTGTTGAATTGATCCCTTTACCATTATGTAATGGCCTTCTTTGTCTCTTTTGATCTTTGATGGTTTAAAGTCTGTTTTATCAGAGACTAGTATTGCAACCCCCGCTTTTTTGTGTTCTCCATTTGCTTGGTAAATCTTCCTCCATCCCTTTATTTTGAGCCTATGTATGTCTCTGCGTGTGAGATGGGTCTCCTGAATACAGCAGACTGATGGATCTTGACTCTTTATCCAGTTTGCCAGTCTGTGTCTTTTAATTGGAGCATTTAGTCCATTTACATTTAAGGTTAAGATTGTTATGTGTGAACTTGATCCTGCCATTATGATATTAACTGGTTATTTTGCTCGTTAGTTGATGCAGTTTCTTCCTAGCCTTGATGGTCTTTACATTTTGGCATGTTTTTGCAATGGCTGGTACCGGTTGTTCCTTTCCATGTTTAGTGCTTCCTTCAGGGTCTCTTGTAAGGCAGGCCTAGTGGTGACAAAATCTCTAAGCATTTGCTTATCTGTAAAGGATTTTATTTCTCCTTCACTTATGAAACTTAGTTTGGCTGGATATAAAATTCTGGGTTTAAAATTCTTTTCTTTAAGAATGTTGAATATTGGCCCCCACTCTCTTCTGGCTTGAAGAGTTTCTGCCGAGAGATCTGCTGTTAGTCTGATGGGCTTCCCTTTGTGGGTAACCCGACCTTTCTCTCTGGCTGCCCTTAAGATTTTTTCCTTCATTTCAACTTTGGTGAATCTGGCAATTATGTGTCTTGGAGTTGCTCTTCTCGAGGAGTATCTTTGTGGCGTTCTCTGTATTTCCTGGATTTGAATGTTGGCCTGCCCTACTAGGTTGGGGAAGTTCTCCTGGATGATATCCTGAAGAGTGTTTTCCAACTTGGTTCCATTTTCCCCCTCACTTTCAGGCACCCCAATCAGACGTAGATTTGGTCTTTTTACATAATCCCATACTTCTTGCAGGCTTTGTTCATTTCTTTTTCTTCTTTTTTCTTTTGGTTTCTCTTCTCGCTTCATTTCATTCATTTGATCCTCCATCGCTGACATTCTTTCTTCCAGTTGATCGAGACGGTTACTGAAGCTTGTGCATTTGTCACGTATTTCTCGTGCCATGGTTTTCGTCTCTTTCATTTCGTTTGTGAGCTTCTCTGCATTAATTACTCTAGCCATCAATTCTTCCACTTTTTTTTCAAGATTTTTAGTTTCTTTGTGCTGGGTACGTAATTCCTCCTTTAGCTCTGAGAAATTTGATGGACTGAAGCCTTCTTCTCTCATCTCGTCAAAGTCATTCTCCGTCCAGCTTTGATCCGTTGCTGGCGATGAGCTGCGCTCCTTTGCCGGGGGAGATGCGCTCTTATTTTTTGAATTTCCAGCTTTTCTGCCCTGCTTTTTCCCCATCTTTGTGGTTTTATCTGCCTCTGGTCTTTGATGATGGTGATGTACTGATGGGGTTTTGGTGTAGGTGTCCTTCCTGTTTGATAGCTTTCCTTCTAACAGTCAGGATCCTCAGCTGTAGGTTGTAGCTGTAGGAGATTGCTTGAGGTCCACTCCAGACCCTGTTTGCCTGGGTATCAGCAGCAGAGGCTGCAGAAGATAGAATATTTCTGAACAGCGAGTGTACCTGTCTGATTCTTGCTTTGGAATCTTCCTCTCAGGGGTGTACTCCACCCTGTGAGGTGTGGTGTGTCAGACTGCCCCTAGTGGGGGATGTCTCCCAGTTAGGCTACTCAGGGGTCAGGGACCCACTTGAGCAGGGAGTCTGTCCCTTCTCAGATCTCAACCTCCGTGTTGGGAGATCCACTGCTCTCTTCAAAGCTGTCAGACAGAGTCATTTGCGTCTGCAGAGCTGCTGCGTTTGTTATTATTTACTGTGCCCTGTCCCCAGAGGTGGAGTCTACAGAGACAGGCAGGTTTCCTTGAGCTGCTGTGAGCTCCACCCAGTTCGAGCTTCCCAGCAGCTTTGTTTACCTACTTAAGCCTCAGCAATGGCGGGCGCCCCTCCCCCAGCCTCGCTGCTGCCTTGCCGGTAGATCACAGACTGCTGTGCTAGCAATGAGGGAGGCTCCGTGGGTGTGGGACACTCCCGGCCAGGTGTGGGATATGATCTCCTGGTGTGCCTGTCTGCTTAAAGCGCAGTATTGGGGTGGGAGTTACCCGATTTTCCAGGTGTTGTGTGTCTCAGTTCCCCTGGCTAGGAAAAGGGATTCCCTTCCCCCTTGCGCTTTCCAGGTGAGGCAATGCCTCGCCCTGCTTCAGCTCTCGCTGGTCGGGCTGCAGCAGCTGACCAGCACCGATCGTCTGGCACTCCCCAGTGAGATGAACCCAGTACCTCAGTTGAAAATGCAGAAATCGCCAGTCTTCTGTGTCGCTCGCGCTGGGAGTTGGAGACTGGAGCTCGTCTTTTGTTTTAAAAACAGCATACCTGTTCAAACCCCAGGGTCTGGGTCTAGACTCGATCATATCAGCACATTTGTTTTAATGCTATTGTAGTACATGAGACGAATAGCAAAAAAATCTGTCCTTTCATTAACCCATTAACCAAGCACTGAGCACCTATGACATGAAGCATTATGTATACAAAGATTTTTAACATATGTTCCCTACTCTAAGAGCATTCATAGGTTGGAACAGAAAGAAATGTCTGTAGATAAATAATTGTAGCGTGGCATGAAAAACACCGAAGTTGAGGTTTGCAGGAATTCCAGTGGTTCCATAAAGCAGGTGGTTCAGAAAAATAATTTTATAGCAGGTGATATTTAAGTTAGTTCTTTAGTAATACTTGGAATTTTCCAGGTGGACAAAGTAGGAAAGTGTATTCCAAACATTTACAAAAATAGTGAGGTAGAATCAACAGAGCACATTCAGGAAACGAAATATATTTTTAAATATATGCACTGGTAAGGAATAGCAGAACCCAAAGCTGTCTGTTGTGACTGTGATACTTAAAAACCTGATAGTTGAGGGTGCCCTCCTTGTCTCTATAATGATTGCCAGCATCAGTTTGTATGCATAATCTGATCTGAGAGAAGCCTCAGTGTTTTACCCATCTCTGAGTCTTCAGCCAAGACAATGCCTTTAATTAATTAATTCATTCATTCATTCAACAGGGCCAGTTACAGTGCTGGGTCCTAGGAAAATGATGATGAGCAAGTCAGAGAAAATTCATGTTCTTGCAATCAAGAGGTGAAGAACCAGATAAACAAATAGAGAACCCCATGAAGAAAACAATTCAGGCTAATGTAATGGAGAGTGACTGGAGATTGCCTCTAGATTGAGTGGTCACTGAAAGACTCTCTGAAGAGATGACTTTTAAGCTAATGCTTGAAGAGCAGGGAAGCACCAGCTATGCAAATATAAGTGAGACCATTCTAGTTTGAGGGAACAGCAAGAGGAAATGCCCCAGGGAAGGAACAAGCACAGCCCTTTCAAGTAACCAGGACAAGGTCAGTTTGGCTGGAGCAGAGGGAGGTAGGGACCAGACCACATAGGGCTTTGCAGAATGAAAGAATAAGTTTGAATTTTATCTTTAATGCAAGGGGAAGCTTGAATGTTTTAAACAGGAAAGAAACATGATTTGCTTCGCATTTAAAAGATAACACTGCATGAAGAGCTGTCTGTAGTAGAACAAGAAAGGAGGCAAGGAGACAAACTGTGAGGCTTTTGGGTAATACAGAACACCTTAGATTAGGCCAATGGCAGTGGAGACCGTGTGAAGATAACAGATTAGGGACATACACTGGACACTGAGTGATAAGTCTTGCTGTTGAAGCAGCTCTCTAACAGTGAGGCAAAGAAAGGAAACAGGGACAACTGTGCAGACTTTTTACAAGGAAAGAAGCAGCACCAGAGACCCAGTTTAAAAATAGCATGAAAATAACAGTTATAGTAGCAAGTACTTAGATAATGCTTACTCCGTGTCAGACACTGTTCTAGGAATAGATACATACACTAACTCATTTAATTATCACAGCAACCCTATGACATTATTATTATTATTACTGTTTGCATTTAACAGAGGAAACTGAATCAGAGACTTGTTAACTTGCCCAAGGTTATAGAGCTGGTCACAATTTCACCTTAAGATCTTTGCACAATCAGGCTGGGTGCGGTGGTTCACACCTGTAATCCCAGCACTTTGGGAGGCCAAGGCGGGTGGATCACAAGGTCAGGAGTTCGAGACCAGCCTGTTGAAACCCTGTCTCTGCTAAAAACAAAAAAATTAGCCGGGCATGGTGGCAGACGCCTGTAGTCCCAGCTACTCAGGAGGCTGAAGCAGGAGAATCGTTTGAACCCGGGAGGCGGAGGTTGCAGTGAGCTGAGATTAGGCCACTGCACTCCAGCATGGGAGACAGAGCAAGACTCTATCTCAAAATACAAAGAAAGAAAGAAAAAAAAAACAGCTTTGCACAATGAATTCTATCACTTCTTTCTAGTCTTTGCTCAAATGTCACCTTCTCATTGATGACTATCCTAACCACTCTACTTAAAATCGTAGCACCGGGGCTTTCTCCCACTATACTCCCAGTTACATCCTGCCCTAAAGTACCAAATATTGTGGTTATTCATGTTGTTTACCTCCTCCTACTAGATTATAAGCTACATGATGACAAGGGTTTCATCAGTTTTGTTCACTGTTGTATCTTGTGTTTGAACAATCCCTGGAACATAGTGGACAATCAATGAATGATTGCTGATTAATGAACAGATAAATGAATCATTGAAGTAGTAGAGCTGGGTTTCCAACCTAAGTGGCCTGACTCTAGAGTCTACATGCCTACTTACCACGTAGCAGGAGACCTGCAGACTAAACTGATCCAGGTACAAAGCTACAAAATGGAATTGATGCTAAATAACTTAGAAGGTTCCTATATTTCCAGCCTCATCTCTTTCCCCTCAACTCCTCTTCTGTCTGGAGCACTCTTCCTCTTTACTGCTTTGCATGTGCATTGTGTCTTCACAATTTCAAGGAAAATAGTAGGTCTTCTGGAAAGGGTGTCTTTAATCAGCCACCACTGAGTTAGGTTCTCCTTCCATGTTGCTCATTGAACTTTGCCTTTCCCCTTATAATTGGCCAGACTGTGTTGTATCTAACTAAACTGTACTGTGTTTATCTCAGGGAGTTCCCCCACTACCTGGCAAGCACTGACATCAAGTAGGTGTTCAAAAAATGTATTAAATTGAACTTAATGACTTTAAAACTCAAAATACAACCACTGTATAAATAGACAGCCCCTAGTCTATAAACAGTTAATGCTAACCACTTTGCACTGCTTAGGGGCTTTGAGAATCATGGCTACGAATAGTTCATTTTGAATTATGTTATAATCAAGATGAGCCTGTGTTCTCCTCACCCATCCCCATATCACTTGAAGAGCCAAATGAAAAAGTAGAGTTAAATTCTAAAATCCTTTCAACCATTGAAAGCGTATATTTGAGATTAAAATGCCTTTTCAGTTGACTGAAGCCACCACAATTGAAGCCAATTGAATCTGAATTTCAACATGCCTGAGTGTAGTAATACAGACAGGGTTGTGTTTACCACATACAAAAATTTAAGCAATATGGATTATTTGGTAATGTAAAGAGAGTCTTTAGAAAGCAATTTATATGTGTAGACTGGAGGAAATAAGACCTCGAAAGAAGATCTAATTGCATTTTTGTATTGATATTTTAGGAAAACTTGTTTTAGCAATGTACAAGTACATAAGCCCCACCAATAAACTAATCTGAAGTTTAAATAAAAATAACTTGTATTGGTCTATTTTGGTTTCTGATTATTCATTTTTTTGTGAGATGTAGAAGAACAGCAATATAATCTCTTTCATGTAACTAGTTTAATTTTTCATAAGCAACCCTAAAGTTAAAAAAAAAAAAAAAAACAACCTGAGAACATAATATGTAATTGAATCATCTTGGAACAAGAACAGCAGAAGGTAATGAAGATTTAGGTAGGGGATAGATTTCACACTGTTCCTCTTACCTTCCTTTGCAGGCACATCAGTGGAGCTGAGATTTCTGGTTAGAAAAATCAATAAGAATTTACAGCAAAGCTTGGAGGAGGGCATTCTGATGTGACTAAGGAACTCTGAAGGCAATTGTTCCTCAGTGCAGAAACAACTCCTTTCTATTGCTGCGGGAGGGGATGGATGGATTAAAAAAAAAAAAATGAGTGATATGAGGACCGTAGCTGAATAGTGATAGAGAAATTCTCAGTAATTCTGTTTCTTTTACTTTTTTTTTTTTTTTGCCAGTCGTTTATTTAACCACTTCATTAATTCAGAGGTTTACTGCATGCCTACCACAGACCAGCCTCTCTAAGGGCATGTGTAATCACGAAATAAATGAGGCACAACACCTAGCCCTAAGGATCTCACAGCGTAGAGAGGGAGACAAACAAGAAAAGTAATCGTTAAAATGCAAGGTGATAATTACCATCACAGAGATGATGTACCTGCTGAGTCTTGCCTGGCCTATGGAACCCAGGAAGGAATCCATAGAAGGCAATACTTGAACTGCATCCTCATTGAAATTGGTAGAAATCTTATGTGAAATATAGATCCAAGGAATAGCATTCTAGGCAGAAATATCCGCATGGGTAAAGAGCTTGGCACTCTGTCAAGCAGGACTAGGCTTAGCTGTAACTAGCAGAAAAATAGCAAGTAATAGTGGTTTACACAAGAGAGACATTCATTTCTGTCTCACATAAAGTTCAAGCTGGTACAGTCCTCAGGCGTTTTTCCAATTCACCTCTCTGCTATCTTTGGGTGTGACCCTCATTTCCTTGGTGCAAATTGTTATCTGTATTTAGGCAGCAGTTTAAAGAAAAGGAGGGAAAAGGGATGGGTTGAAGTATGTACCCTAGCTCTCTCTTAAAGGCCACTTTGGGAAGTCATCCCACTAAGCTTTCTTTTATATCACATCTCCCAAAACCTAGGGGCATTTAGCAACAAAGAAGGCTGGGATTTGTGGTGTATGCTCCTGGAGGCCATTTGTACAGTGAAAATTCTATTATTGTGGAAGATGAGGAGACAGGATTTTGGAAAATACCAATAGCTTTGACAGTAAGCAGTAAATAGTAGGATGTTGAAGAAGTGTCCAGTATTTCCACATGGCTTAGACTGAGGGAACAGGAGGTGGGAAAAAGCACAGGGGCAGCGGGGAGAATGGCATGACCCAAAGATGGAGGCAGAAACATGGACTACATAGGAAGAGCATTTAATAAGTCAACAAATATTTACTATGCCCTTAAAAATATTCCAGGATGATTTATGGGCACAGTCTTAATCAAGCTTCTGAATGACCCTACGATGTACAATCATTATTATTTCCATTTTATTTTTTTATTTTATTTATGTATTTGTTTATTTTTGAGACAGAGTCTTGCTCTGTCGCCCTGGCTGGAGTGCAGTGATGCGATCTGGGCTCACTGCAAGCTCCACCTCCCCGGGTTCACGCCATTCTCCTGCTTCAGCCTCCCGATTAGCTGGGACTACAGGCGCCCGCCACCACGCCCAGCTAATTTTTTTGTATTTTTAGTAGAGACAGGGGTTTCACAGTGTTAGCCAGGATAGTCTCCATCTCCTGACCTCGTGATCCACCTGCCTTGGCCTCCCAAAGTGCTGGGATTACAGGTGTGAGCCACCGCGCCTGGCCTATTATTTCCATTTTAAATGTAAGGTAACTGAGGCTTAGAAATTTAATAGTTTGCCTACACTTACGGTGCTAGTAAGTACAAAGCTGAGATTTGAGTTTAGGTTTGTCTGACTCCAGAGTCAGAGAGCCGAGGAGCTTGTCATGCCCAGGAGCTCGAACCTGACCCATTCTCCTTTGGCTCCACACTTCTAAAATTCTTGCTGTGCTTGCCTTCTGAATGAGCTACCTGGATGCACTGAGCAAATCATGTTCTGGTCAGAAGCAATGTGTCTGAGAGGAAGAGAGCAGGAAACTATGCCTTAGTAGTTCATGATGAGAAGTAGGAAAGGATTCTGCAAATTAAGTCTTGGCATTTCACCTCACGTTTTCATTAAGTTTTAACTCTGTATATGAAAAATGTTAATTATATGGTCCTTTAATCCTATAAAAGGTCAACCAAGTCCTGCACTGTGTAAGGCATTAAGGCAATTCTTGAAGTAGAAACACATTTGAACGGTTGATCAGGGTAAATCATAAGCATTTCATGAAGCACTCTTGATAATAAGATTCAATTATTTCCAATGAGAATGTTTAACTCTGATGAGTGGACTGCCTTGCCTACTGTAAGAAAAATGAATCTTATCAAGGTCAAACTCTGACACTCACCTCTGTATTTTATAGTTCATTTTTAGCAATGTACATTTTCTATGTGTGTGATTATAAACATACATGCTTATTTCAGAAAAAAAAATGGTGAACACAGAGCCTATGAAAAAATAAATTTAAAAAATCACTCAAGGCTGGGCGTGGTGACTCGTCCTGTAATCCCAGCACTTTGGGAGGCCAATGCGGGTGGATCACCAGGTCAAGAGACTGAGACTATCCTGGTCAACATGGTGAAACCCGTCTCTACTAAAAATACAAAAATTAACTGGGTGTGGTGGCATGTACCTGTAGTCCCAGCTACTCAGGAGGCTGAGGTAGGAGAAGCACTTAAATCCAGGAGGCAGAGGTTGCAGTGAGCTGAGATTGCTCCACTGCACTCCAGCTTGGGCAACAGAGCAAGACTCTATCTCCAAAAAAAAAAAAAAAAAAATTCAGAGACGTCCTACCCAGAAAGATCTATTGTGCAATTTTAGTATGCTCCCTTCTAATTTTTAAAACAATTTATGTTTATGCCTGCTTTTTTATAGGATGGAATCCCACTGTTTACAGTTTTATTTCTATATGTTTTAAATATTATATTGTAAATATGTCTATGTCATTAAAATTGTCACATAATATCCCATCTTGTGAGAGTACTATTATTTGATTAACCATTCTTTAATTGGAAACATTGTAGTAGTCTGTGGGTATGTGTGTGTGTGTGTATGTGTGTTGTGCTGGTCTGTGTCTTTTAAGCAAAACAATTTTGATGACAGTGGTAACTAATTTGGATAGAAAGATGGGGCCTGCTTTTGTAGAATTTTGGAATATTTATCTTCTCTCTTAAGATTGAGCCTGTCTTTTTCTCAAGTTTACAAATCCTGCTGAAATCTACCATCCATCCATTGTGACAGTGCTTTTAGTCGAAGGGTTGTATAGGCAGGATTCCAACAGCAGCAAGCATGGGTGAGAGACTATGTTCTTGAAGGTTCATCTACATTATTATACCCTCCTTCTGTTTGATTTAGAGATAAGCCATGCATTGTTCACAAATATACTGTCCTTTATATATTCTCATGCCTTTGTACACGTGGTATCTTCTGTCACATCCCCGTGGTACTATTAATCCATCAAAGTCCAGTTCGATATCACGTGACTTCCCCTTTCCCTCATCCACTTCTCTCCCTTTCTCTACCCTAATTTCAGCCACAATAGTTTGCTCTCTGTGCTCTGTCCCCCACCACTTGATTTGGACAGTTTGTTATAACACTGGGAAGAACAATTGTTTTCTCACTCTTTGAGGCACTCTTCCTATTGGTCTGGATGTTTCTGAGGGCAGAGCTTTAAGTCCAGTGCCACTCTGTTAATCCCTTGTGTCTGTCACCAAACTTGTCCTGTTGTACACCTGGCTTGCCAGGTTGGGTACCAAGAAAGAGCAACTGGGCCTCATAATTTTCATCTAAAAAGTGGGCTTCATAATGCCTGTGTTTGATAGGAATGTTTTAGGAATGTGCAGTGCTGGCAGTTACACGTTAAGGAGGGATTCTCAATGAAGGCTAAAAAGTAATCCTTGGCTTCAAGGTCCCTACAAGAGCGTGACTTGGAAAATTCTTATTTTTCTCCCCAAATGTATGACTAATTCAACTCTGGAGAGTTGTTCCCATGAGCACAGGGTTCAGGGGGGAATTATAAGGGTGAGAGGATGTCACTGAACTAACATAGATTAAATAGAAAAGGTCAGAACATTTCAACTACATTCTGACACATTAATTTTATTTTCAAATGAGAAAACTCTGTTTTAAAAGATTTCTGTCAATAAACTCCTATTAATACTTGCCCAGTGGGACTTAAGGAGAGCTAATAAAATATGTTTGTAAATCATGTGGAAGGTGATTAATAGCTTCTACTTTTAATGCTTCATTTGATGATTTCAAATGGCTTTCTGGTGTAAGAAATTGCTGTTACTGAGACAGAAACTCAGACATAGAAAGACATGGGAACATCCTCAGGCCATGAAGAAGGATCTGTTAATTTCAAACATATAATTTGTGTTTTTTATCTCACCTTAAGATAAATGAAGGAAGTGTAAATCAATATTTCTTGACTGTTCACATTGTATTAGGCATTGTCAAGAACAGAGAAAGAAATGTGATCCTAAGTCTGCTCTCAAGAAGTTAAATCATTACACTCTCGCAATTTTGTGCTAAGTGTATTTATAGAAGAAAACGCAGAGGCAGTAAGAATATAGAAAATGGACTGTTGATCTCTATCAAGATCAAGAAGTACAGCATCAACTTCCTGAAAAAGATTGATTTGAGCCGGGGTTTTTTAGGAAAACTCCTTTCAGGGATCTTCTAAGATTACTTAAAGCAAGGTGTGTACATGGAAGCATGTTTCAGCATGAAACTTTCTGAGTACTAGCCGCAGTCTGAAACTGCTGGATGGTGTAGTGTGAGAGAGAGCAGTCACAGGCAGTGAGGCTGGGGAAGCCTTGGCAGGAATCAGGGCGTGAGAATTTTTAAGTTCCGTGTTATGGAATTTGGACATTATACCATAGATAACAGAGTATTTTAAGGAGGAGGTAGCATAAATAGTTCTGTATCTTTTAAAGCTGTTTCAGTCACCTTAGGCTGAATTATGCTGTGATAACAACCCCAGGATCTGAATGACTTAATATTTTTAAATCATTTATGCTTTATATCAAGCTCATTTGGGGGCGTGTACAGCTCTGTCTATCCTTTCTCTGAGACCAAAACGGACAAACCAGCCTCTCTCGGGGGCACTAGTAGTTCAGAGGCAGAGAATGAAAAAGAGACATTGGAAACTCTGAGCTTCTACTCTTGAAACGACAATAGGTTACTTTCATCCACATTTTACTGGTTGAAGCAAATCACGCGGCCACTTTTACATCTATGAGAACACAATTGTATAATCCTTGTGCAGGGACAAAGACACTGGGGAAAGGCAGCAAATGCCATGAGCACAGGGCATCGTGGGGCATATTCTGAATATGGGGAAACCTCACTACTCATGAGAAAATAGGCTAGTATAAATCAGACAACTCTGAGTTAAGCATTATGTTGACAATTATACATAATTTAGATTTGATATTTTCATGTATATCAAGAGCATAAAACAAGCAAAAACATATGGTGTGGCTAGATGCTTAGTGAGAGATAATCATTTGTAATCATTATCTCATTACTATTGCTGATAATTAGAACTTATCCTGTGATGTGAATAGGTATCTTTTCATTGACAATGCACTGACATTACCCAATTCGTGTTTCACAACCATCCTCTCAGGCATGCAAAGTCACTAGTATCATTCCCATTTTACAGAGGAGTGTGTTAATACTCAATTAAACCCACAAGCTTATCACAAGATACAGTTACTAAGGGACAGACCTGAACTCAAACATAAGTAGCTCTTTCTTCAAAACTGACATTTTAACTAAGTGGACAGTTCACACCTTAACCTAAGCAATTTAATCACTGCTGTAACAATATTAACAAACCTGCTAACAGCTCTTTGTCTAGGATAATTTATACATAAACATCAACTTTTCTCTGTCATGTCACAAATCCTGAATCAGTGGTATCTAAGTTTATGATTTGTATTCAGTACTATGAAAATAGGGGGTCATACATTTTTAATTGCATACATATTTTAAGATCAGCGATGAAATTATTTTTTACTAACCAATAGCAATTTCTGATATGCATTCATATGAAAGAATCCATCCAAGTCCTAAGTATAACACTATACTTTTCTCTATGCATTTATAGATTTCATTAGAAGGTACCAGCATCTCTTTGTCTTTGATTAGCATTTTGTCAGATCTTTGGTCCATGTTCTTTGTCAGAAAATACTCTGACAATGAATTCAAGCATTCCCAGAATACACTTCCCCTAGTTCAAGTTGTCTGCAAAGATTGCAGTTGTTTTGTAAAGATTTATGCTAAAAATGTAAACACAGAAAGATCAATCATAACAGCTCTTTATAAGAAACCACACAGACCCTAATTTCTTATTTTCTGACATCTAAATAAAAAGAAGCATAATGAAGGGAGGCAGTGTGATGCAGCAGAAAAAGCACCATGTTCGGGATACTGGAGATAGACATTGTAATTCTGGGTCCACCTCCAAGTTACTATGTGACCAAATAATTAGTCTTCCTGTGTCGTAGAAATTACATGTGTACAAGAAGCATCAAATAGATGAGCCCTTGCAATTCAAATATTCTGTTATGTTCACAAAACAGGATATATCCATTCATAAAGTGCTTAATGAATCTATCAAATTAGTTTTTGTTAAGTGCTGCTCAATGTCAGGGCCTATGCAGATACCATTAATGGAAAGCTGAAAAAGGCATTGGTAGTCATGGTCATTGTCCTTAAAGACCTTATAGTCCATTGCAAGGAGGTAAGCAAGGCAAGTATTGCTCTCAGCGCAGTGGAAGTGCAATGCTAAAGTATACAAAGAGAGGAGAGATGGGGACACAGAGGAGGCGTTATATCAAGGTCAAAATTTGTTACAGCACAAGTCCAACTAAAATAAGTTTTCTTCTATTTTCCATTGTTGTCTTTAATCTGTTGCCCTTCATGCTAAACATTCCCCACCTATCATTACTCTTGTGAGCTTTATACATAACATGTTACTATTATTCCCATTTATATATGAGGAAACTGAAGCTCAGAGACTGAGTGGCCCAAGCATCATGAATGTGTAATAGAGAAGTAGTCTTTGAGGCCCCATTACCTGACCCCAAAGTTAATGCTTTTATCCCTAATGCAAGCTTTGTGAGTGTGTGCATTTTCGACAGTTTATGAATTATTTTTCCTCTGCATCATTGATTCTCTTGTATAATTTCTGAAGAATTCAATTGCAGTTTCTCTGGAAACTGATGAGATCAGCTACCTTTTTTTTTTTTTTTGTAAGATTCAGTCTCCTGCTTGTTAAGGACTTGCCGCCCTTCAGCTTTGATGATGGCCTTGATTGGAAGAAGGAGGCATTGATAACTCTCAAAGGAACTACAGGGAAGCCTGCAGGAAGTACTTTGCTTTCTCATTCAGACCACTGGAGGAAGTGTTCAGAATAGAAACAACTGGTTCCTTTTTGGCATTTTCACTCCTGGATTAATTTTGCCATGATGGATGCACAGCAATCTCACTTCCAGGCCACTTAACAAAAGCTCCTTCAAGTGCAAAAGAAAATGATTCCTTGAGAGGCCAGAGAAAAAGGGTGTGAAAAAAAAAAAGTGGTTGAGTGTTAAAAGATGCCTATCTCAAAAGCCTTCTTCAAATTCACTAGCTGAACTACTTGGAGCATGAAGCAGCATCTATAGGGGCTGCGGTCAGATGAAAATGCAATACAATATAAAGACAAATACAAATGTAGCCCTCTCAAACCCATTTCAGTGGCTCACAGAAATCCTCAAAGGTGCTTATACTTAGTTACTTTAGACAGGCATGGGCAACATTTTCCATTTATTTTTAATGCTCCTGGGTGTCTGTGTCAAGGACTTTTGAGGATGGTGAGACAAGGAGGTTGTGCTGGAAGCTCCTCAACCACCAGGTCCCTACCTTCTCTTTCTCTATACATACATACATATATATGTATAGATTCATATATATGAAGATTCATATATATATATGAATATATATATGAGTCTATATATATGAAGATTGGATATATATGAAGATTCATATATATATATATTTTATATATATATGAAGATTGGAATGGTGAAAGGCTACCCTCCCATTATGTTTAGTCATTGCCATTTCAGTCCCCAGAACCACACTTAAAGGCTCTCTGGAACAGAGAAATTTCAGTTAAGTGTGAAGTGACTATACCAGCCCAGAGCTTGATTTTATTGACCTGAAGTAAAAGCTTCACTTAGTACTTCTCTAAGCAATTAAAGACATGGTCCCACACCTCCATTAAAAGATATAAGGATCAATAAGAATATTGAAACATGTCAACGAAAAAAAATTACAGGTACTACTTTTCAGTGCTTTACTATATGCCTGGCACAGTATTACATATTTTATAGAGGTATTTGCCCCAAAACCCTGAGTATTAACTGCTATATTTCCTATTTTTATTTTTAAGTGAGATCATTGAACTTTTAAAAAAGCCAAGTAAGTTTCCCAAACCCAAAAGATAGAAAAAGCCAGGGTTTAAATTTAGCTTTCCAACTGCAAACCACTTCCTTATCCAGTAAATCTGCATTGGCCCAGATAGTGACCATCACAAGTCTCAGAGTCCAAAGATAAATATGTATTCGGATTTAAAGATCAATTCATTCACTTCATGGACAAGAAAATAGAAGCCCAGAAATAATAAGAGACCCATTAGAAAGAGCACCAATTATACCACCAGCCGTCCTGAGCTCCAGTCCTGAGTGGAACATGTATTTCCTTGTGACCTTAGAGACACCACTTGGTGACTCTGAATCTCAGTTTCCCTATTTGTGAGACAGGGGTCTTAGGGTATCACTCTATTTCAAGATGCCCTTCTTCCTACCACGTTCCAGACCCAATCCCTTCTTCTCTTCTGCAGTACTTACCTCACTTATAATGTAACTGTCAGTAGGTTATTTCATTATAAAAGTTTTGCCTTCTGGCCTAATGTTTTTCTTTTGTAGAGAGAATTTGATTGTCACCATTCAAACCCATTTGAGATAGAAGTTACACTTATTTATGTATCTTTAAAAGTTTCCTCAGGGTTCAAACCTATCTTTATTATTCCTCCAGTGGACAGGGAACTAATATAATGATATGTTACATGAATGCTCATGTGTACTGGTCATTATTATAGCTGTTAAGTATGCAGTCTCATTTAGTTCTCATAGTTATTGCAGAGCAACGTGACATTATCCCCAACTGAAAGTTAAGAAAGCTGAAGTTCAACATGTGGCAAAAGCCTTAAATTAGTACAATTTTTAAGTGATGAAACTGGGATTCACACTCATGTGTTTTGATGTATAGGTTTATGCCTGTCCCCACTGTCCCATAGTATTAGATTCAGTGCTTACCATGGTGCTTTTGGATGGCAAACATAAAAAGCTAACAGTGACCACAAAGTGGGCCCAAGTGGACTGTGATTGGTCTCCATTTGACAGTCATATAATCAGAGATTTCTTCTTCACAACAATTTTTCCAGAGTTAAAATGCCTCAGGTGCATTCAAATAATATAACAATTTTGCCCTCCTTCTATTCTCATAGACTTCAGCAACTGCCTGACATAGATAAATTCCATGTTTTCATGGAAAGTGACGTCAATATTTGTCTGATGTTATTTTGCACATTAAAATTTAACCTATCTTAAATACTGTAATTCAAAACAAGCTCTCCTTCCAAAAAAATCCTGCAATCTTAACTTAAAACATGTAAGAATAATTATCACATATCTATACATTCGTTGTTTCTTTTCATTACTATAAAATGGGAAAACTGCTAATATATACCTCATCCTGGATTAAAATGACCCATCCCTCCATGTAATAAGAACTTTTATGCATCATGTAGCACAATCTGTTTTCTAAGACTGCTACAATCTGATTTCAGAAGGATCTTAACAAAGTAAGCATCAATATATGTTGGATAGTTGAATCTGCACCAGTGTTTATCAATAGTTGAGCTCAGTGATATTTGATCTCAAACAT
Organism: Chlorocebus sabaeus; assembly: GCF_047675955.1. Taxonomy (NCBI): domain Eukaryota; kingdom Metazoa; phylum Chordata; class Mammalia; order Primates; family Cercopithecidae; genus Chlorocebus; species Chlorocebus sabaeus. Next base: position 77,670,745 of record NC_132904.1, on the reverse strand, counting down.
ATACAGTATCTGTTACCTTGGTACCTTCATTTAAAAAAAAATGGGCATTTAATTAAGAAGTTAATACCTGATAGCATTAAAAACAGAAATTCAAAGTAACCTTACTCAGTGCTGGTAGAGAAAACAAGTGATTGTTTAAACTTTATTGGTATAGTATGTGAAAGTAAACTCTCAAAAATCATGTGGTACATATATAAACTTACCAAAGTGTGAGTGAGTGTGTGTTGGTATATTCAGTTTACTCAAAGGGAAATCCTCTAGACTCCTTTCTGGGATGGGTGAGCCATGGTTACCAGGTTTCTGAGAGTTGAGATATGGATGGACTGAGGGCAGGCTCGATACTTGAGCCTCGCAGCTTCTATGCTGGATCTCACTGCTGTCTTAGCTGAGACTCAGCTCCCATGCCAAAACTGCAGCCCTCAGCTCTCAAGGTACCAGTGAATAGACCATAATAATGAAAATACGATATAATAAAATTAACACTTACTTAGCAGTGATGATGTCAGACACTTTGCTAGGCACTTCACATAGAGTTTTAGATACAACCCTAATAGCGCCACTGCCGTGCAAGCATTATTATTTTTATTTCTTAGAGGGAAGAAACAGATCAGCGAGGTTAACTGATTTGTCCCAAATCTATCATGGTGGAGCCATCAATTGCTTTCAAGGCTAACTCTGAAGTCCATGTTCTTTATGTGCAAGCAAATATATCATATATATTTGCTACCTATAAATAAATATATATATATATATATATGTTTATATTTTTATGGTGCACAACAATCCTTGCTCCAGATGATAATTTATGGTTTTCTGATCAAAAGCATCTGGATACTCATTCCATGTGAACTTATTTCGTGCACTAAATTTACCAAGACAAGCCCTGCTTAATATCCAACAACTTTGAAAACCATAGCCTTCCTGGAGATTGTGAAGTGGTATGTTGTTAAGATAATATCTACACTAAACAAACAACTGATTTTAAATGTAGACCGAATAGTTTTCTTTTGGAAGAAGATAATATCTAGGACTTCTCATAGCTAGAGAGGAGAAGTCAAGGACTGGCTTCAAAGCTTCAAAGGATAGGCTGACTTTTTGTTAGGAGCTGATCATTTTATATTAAAATTATTGATCATTTACCATTCTGAAAATTCTGAGGCCCTTGAGAATTATGTTAAATCTACTCTGCCTGTGTTCTATAAATGGAACAAAGCCTGAATGATAGCCCATCTCTTTTTAGGATGGTTTCATGAATATTTTAAGCCCACTGTTGAGATCTATTGTGCAGGAAAAAAAATATTTCTTTCAAAATATTATTGCTCATTATTATAATATAGTCACCCAAGAGCTCTTATGGAAATGTATAAGAAGGTTAAAATGGTTTTTATGCCTGCTAGCACAGCATTCATTCTGCAGCCCATGAATCAAGGAGTAATTTTGACTTTCAGTTTTTTTTTTTTTTTTTTAATTTACGAAATACGTTTCATAAGGCTACAGCTGTTATGGTGATTCCTCTGATGGCTCTGGGCAAAGTAAATTGAAAAACCTTCTGAAAAAGATTTATCATTTCAACACCAGTAAGAATTTTCATGATTCATGAGAGGAGGTAAAAATATTAATATTAATAGGAGTATGGAAGTTTATTGCAATTTTTATAAATGACTTTGAGGGGTTCAAGACTTCATTGAAGTAAGTAACTGCAGATGTGGTAGAAATAAATAGCAAAATAACTAGGTTTAGAAATGGAGCCCAATGATTTGTGCTGCAATCTCACAATAAAGCTTGAATGAATAAGGAATTGCTTCTTATGACTGAACAGAGTGGCTCATTGAAAGGGGATATACTCTTGATGAGGATGCTGTGAACATTGTTGAAATGACAGCAAAATATTTAAAATATTACATAAACTAAATTGATAAAGCAATGTCAGGGTATGAGAGAATTCACTCAAATTTTGAAAGAAGTTCTACTGTGGGTAAATATGACCAAACAGCATCACATTCTACAGAGAAATCTTTCATGAAAGAAAGAGTGAATTGACGCAACAAACTTCATTGTTGTTCTATTTTAGAAATTGCCACAGCCACCCTGACCCTCAGCAACTGCCACCCTGATCAGTCAGCAGCCATCAACATTGAGGCAAGGCCTTCCACCAGAAAAAAGATTATGACTCCCTGAAGGCTCAAATGATTTTTCACATTTTTTAGCAATGAAGTGGTTTTAAATTAAGATATATGCATTGTTTGCTTAGACATAATGCTAGTTCGTACTTAATAGATTACAGTATAGTATAAACAGAACTTTTGTGTGAACTAGGAAACCAAAACATTTATAATTTGCTTTATTGTGATACTCACTTTATTGTGGTGGTCTGGAACCAAACCTGGAATATCTCTGAACTAGGTCTGTATGTTTTGAATACTACACTCTTATCAGGTATGTAATGTCTTGATAATGTCTCATTATTTTAAAATATGCCTCCATATCACCTCTCAAATACAACTTCTAACAAAAAATGCATCCAGAATATTAAAAATAATAAAGCAAAAAAAAGCTTTATAGACAAAGAAAAAATGTCTAAGTATCCAACCATAGAAGAATGGCTACATAAAATATATTAAATCTGTATTTAATGTGATATACTATTCTGCTACTGCATTAGACTGCCCAAATTAAATACTGTATTAAATAATACGGATTTTGAAATAAAATTTTACTTTTTAATTTTATGCAAACATAAGGAAAATTCTTTTTAAATTTATTTCAATACAATAACCTACCCACATCTTTCCCCATCTCACTTCCATCAGTTAGTATTAAAGTTGACTTACTGCTAATAATGCCGGTACTTTCCATTCAGTGGGTATTTGTAAAATAGTTGTTAACATGTGCTAATAAAAGTGTTCCTTAATATTACAGCATTTGACTTTTCATATGCCAATGTAGGAACCACTAAGCAAATAAAAACCCTTCCCAACCCCTTCTTTGTAGAAATTCTATAATTTAAGCTTCTTAATGTAATTGTAATCTTCAATACTCAAATCTGGAATGTTCTTCTAAATGCTATTATTTTATTTTAAAATAATTGTTTTTAGATTTTCTTTTTTACATTTTTTTATACTATCAAACATTTAACATTCACCTGAAAGGAAGAGGTAATTGTTTATGATTAGATTAATATTTATTTTGTAGGAAAGGCAAGGGTAAGAAAATCTTAAGCTGACAGTGAATTTACAATTCATTAATTTAACAAATATTTATTGAACTCCCAACATATCTCAGGAACCATGCTATGGTCTTAGAATTCAAAAATGAAATAACCATTCTATGGCCTCAAATAACTTATATAAATGCACAACGATTACGGTATCATCATGTCATTTCTACACATTTCAGTGAAAACAAAAGGGAAAAAATTTCTAAAATGGCTTGTGTAAGTAAGTGAGGAACTACATCACAGATTAAACAGATTAAACTGAGCTCTAAATAACAAATTACAGTTTGCCATGTGGGTAAGCTGAGAATAGAGATGGAAGTTGTCATGATAGAAGTAACAGCCTATACAGAGATTCAAGAAAGTATGAGAGAATTTGTGTGAGTGAATTTGGTATTGCTAAAACATGACATCATGGAGGCAGGAACAACAGATGAAGCCATGCACCTGGGACAGAGCACAATAATCTTTTAAGGTAGAGGACCAGCATATATTCAGGCCCAGAAGCAGAGGATTTGATTTAACAATAAAAAAAAAAAGGGCCCTTGCTGAAGACGACGTGTTCTTTTCCATCCTAATCCAATAACCTAGAAAAGACACAATCATTCTGACTTGCCAACCTAGACCTGTGTTTTCTAAGCAGAGAATGCATATATATATATACTCATTATGAAGAAGAAAAACTTCATTTGACCTTTGCTTCTGAATGTGATTTTGCAACTCTTGGTTCAGTTCTATCCAGTGCAACAAATGTGTTCAATACTTGCATGCAACAGGCATGCAGTTAGGAAGAGGAAAGTTCCTATTTTTAATGAAATTCCTATGTGGCAAGGAAATGGAATCTTAAATTATTATTTGTAACAAGAGATCTATATAAGGTATTATGGTGAGAAAAATGAAAGAAAGTTATCATGATTACTAGGTTGAAGAGTTGATGCTTAATTTGGATGCTGAAGGGTATCTTCAAATTCTAACAAAGAGGAAAGACAACTTAATAAAGCCAGAACAAAGAGGTATATAAAAATTAAATATAATATGAAACAATATACTCATTAAAAGATCTGTAAACTGTTCACCTGTAATAGGAACTTAGGTACCAGGGGGAAGCATGATAATACTTGAGAATAGAAAGGTGGGTAGATGCCAAATAAGGAGATAGGTTCAGAATGTCAAGTAACTTCTCCCAGATTCTGATGCAGGGAGGTAAGCTCCCAAGTTGGAACTGTTAGCAATGTCTGATATGGCTGCCAGAGCTGTAAGTGAAATTTTTTCTCATGTTAATAGAAGGCTTTGTAGCTACAATGCTTAGTTTAGAATTTAAACAATGACTGTTAACTGTTCCGAGTTATTGAAGCCACCTTCAGTGGCTACTAAAAAAGGCAATGGTATAGTGACGTAAACTTTATTTCAAGGAGTAAATATGAAAGCTTGAATGTCAGTTATTTAGAACCATATCTGGTGCAGTATAATGAGGAAATGTCATTCTTGTCTCCCAACCTTGAAAAGTAAGTATTTCTAGGGTTACATCATTTCTACTAGTAATGTCCCAGGAGGTACATATAAGCTGATTTCCTTAAAAGAAATCATCCAAAAGAAGTAGGACGTCCAGAGTGGTGGAGTAAGGAGTGTAACAAATCCTCTTTCCAGGAAAATAAGAATTTTAACTTATATAAATTATTCTAAAAACTAATTTAAAGTCACCAGAATCTGTACTAAAGGCATACAACCAATAAAGAAATATTCATTCAAGAACATTTACTAAATCTTGCTAAGAACAGCAATTGTCTACGGCACAACCCACTCTATTACCATTGCATCATCCATTATCTGTGGAGTTTCTTCTCCTGCAAGATCCCAGTCTGAGGCTATCATTTTACCCTAAGAGGGGCATGCTGCTTGCATTTCTCATTCAATCTGTCCTTAGGTTGCAGAATCTCTGGGATAGAGCAGTGCTGCCAAGTCTGTCCTGTAGACTCTGGCTGAGCAACGGATGAATGAAGTATGCTGACACAGGTATTTTGTTTGACAGCCCAGCTAGGGGACCATACCACTTAGCACCTCTGACGAGAGTGCAGCCCCCATAAGCCAGCCATGCTCACATTTATTTTAGTACAGATTTAATGACAAAAGCTTGGAGCAAACACAAATTTGTGGGTAATTAACATTGTTGATCCCCTGAGTAGAGAACAGTCCTGCATGCAAATGATCAAAAGTTGGTTTCTGGAGACATAAGTAAACAGATTTATCTAGATAAGTTCCTTTACATTCCCTTGTTATCTACCCTTTGCTCTCAGCCTCCAGAAAAGAGAATTTAACTGCCTTCAGCTATAATCTTCTCCCAAATCTATTGCAAAACCTCCCAGCCTTCCAAGGTTTGCATCTTTCCTATAATTTTTCCCACCACCCTGACAGATCTCCTGCATCTCCCCCTTTTCCATTTTTTCGCATCAGGTTTTATTGATTGAAGAATACAGATGTGTGCAGCAACAGGTTTGTCAGGTGCAGCGGTTATAACTCATTTTGCAGCTATGCATCCTAGAATTAGTAAATAACATATGACAAACCTGAGTATAATCAGTAACATCCTTTCCAATGAAGGAGTGACCCCCAGGAGTGGGGGTCTATCCAGGAGAGATGTTCTCACACGTCCTTCCATATGGCTGTTTGTTGGGTGTGTAGATCCATGGCGTTTAGGGATTCTAGAATTTTAGTTTTAAGTTGCCTTACGTCTGCTGTTAAATTATCATGTAAGGTTCCCCAGAGGTGTTGTTTTACTTCATCCCAACTATGTATTGATTGATTCCAAGGTAGAGAGGTGACACAGGTATGCTTTTGCTCCCAGTCACGGTTTAATTGCTACTGGAATGCCAGTGCGTCTTGTTACTCCCCTACATATTCCAAGGCAGCCTTGAGGGCTTGCAGACATGCAAGATTCTTTTGATCTATACCCTGCTGTAACAGAAGCTCGTTAGACACATTTCTGGCCAAGTTATTTACAAAGGTAGCTGTTTGTACTGATTCAGTAATAGAGGCCACAGCAATACTAGCAGTTGCCAAGATGACTATTGAGACTATAGAGGCTGTAAGTGTGCCTATGAATCTTCCATGTCTGACCTGGGACAGGGCACATTCTAAGGTGGCAAGGGCAGAGGAACCTTGCCAATCGCACATCAAATTGACTGCTAGGAATGCCTCAGATTGTCTCCTTAATACCATGACACTAGTGATATTTAAATTAGACACATTGTAATTAGTGACACATGAGGCAAACCAAGCCTGTCCTTGCACTTGGGTCACAAATGTGGAGTTTTGGGGTGTAATGGAAATATTAGTTCCCATAAGGAAAACATATGGATGGGTAGTTCAATTTTGTCACTGATCTGTGTGATTATGAATAAAGGTCATGCTATAATTGTTACTGGAATTATGATATGTCCCATGCCAGGTGTCAAGGGAGGTGCTAAGATGTCCCAGGCACCATAAAGTATCTTGGGGTGGCATGGACTCTACTTGGGGTCTGAGATATCCCATGCCCCCATTGGCCCAGATTATAGGGGAATGGGATGTGGCTACGAAACTGTAATTGATGCCACAATGGATGCGGACATCAGTGTGGTCGCTCTGCAAATGGCAGTAGGGGCTTCAGTCTAAAATGTTATAATTGCCTAACTAGAGGCTATGGGCTTGTCCCCCATGACAGACCTCCCAGCCAAAGTGGAATCCATTACTTTCCCATCTACATTCTTTAGCACAGGAAGGAATGTTGGGGAAAGTGGCATTTGTTGCATTGCCCAGTTTGAGGCTACCTGCAACCAAGACTGTTAAGGAATTTCCTGTGCCATGATGTAGACATAATTGTTTTTGGACAACTACACAGTAAGGGTTAGAACTTTTATCACTTACACACACTGGGAGGATAGTGGAGTGATATGTAGTGTTACCTGGCACGTTAGTCCAATGTGTGTCATTAATGAGGGACCCCCCGGGGGTAAGTCAGTCCCTCCTAGCCAAGCAGTTATGTTATTAGAGGCTGGGAAGAGGGTGTCTGCCCAGGTAACAGGGCAGAAGAAAGGTGGATCTAAGAGATGATCCCAATAGAGTGTAGCAGATACAGGTTACAGACAAAGTGAGAGCATAAAAAGGACCAATACCCTATGTGAGTTGCAATGTACAACAGAGAGCATAGCAAGGAACACATTATCTGGAGTGAATGGTGTCTGTGTCTGGAGCAGGATTCGTTCAGCCTGCTACGTTGTCTTCAGCATCCCCCAGGTGATGTTCGGGGCTTGTGTTGTCCAAGGAAGCTGCATCGTCCAGGGCTACAGTTCCTCCAGGGTCATTTCCTTCATTTCTGCTACCGGGTTGGGTCCAAGCCATGTCATGGTATTGTTAGATGCGTTATGCTGGAATCCAAAGAGAATCTGAGGGGGTGTAAACACAAATATATCCTCTTCCCCATGTTAGCAAATCATGTGGACCATACCATACATTACTATTTACATCTTTCCATAAAACCATGGGTTTTATGCCTTGAGAGGTTTTAGCAAAGTGCTTTTCGATAGTTGATTAAAATTTATCATCTAGATTAAAAAAATTAAGGGTAAATAAGGCTTGTGCTAGTAGTGTTGCAGTGTCCTTACTCATATTCCCCCTTCTTTGTTTTTTCAGCATATTTTTAAGAGTGGAATGGATACATTCTACTGTGGCCTTGGGGGTTATATGGGATGCCTGTGGAATGTTGGATGTTCTTTGGTGACAAAATTGTTGAAAGTGTGAGCTGATGTAAGCTGGACCATTATCAATTTTAATTTTTGTTGGCCTCCCTATAAACCCAAAAGTTAAGAGAAGATGTTTAATAATATATTGGGCAGACTCTCCAGGAAGAGTGTGAGCACTAATTAAGTGACAGTTGGTATCAACGGATACGTGTACCTATCTAAGTTTTTTAAATTCAGGCATGTGAGTAACCTCTGTTTGCCATAACTAATTAGGTTCCAGTGCACTTGGGTTAACACCTGTTGAAGGAGGGGAGGACATGCCTGTGAGCTGGCAATCTGGGCATTGCAGGATAATTTATTTGGCTAGTCTTTGGGTAAGTTGAAATTGTTTAGTTAAGTTTCTCCAGTTTTGGTGGAAAAATTGATTTGATTGGGTGGCTTGGTCAAGCAGTGATATCATAACCTGCAGGTCTGCTTGATCATTGCTATAAGCTAGTGGGCCAGGCAGTGAGTTGTGTGCTTGAATATGTGTGATAAAAATAGGATGTGTATGTTGATCTAGCAATTGCTGAAGTCAAAGAAAAAGTGCACACAGGGTAGGCTCAAGAGTGGACTTAATGAGGACTATCTCAAGGTTCTGCAATAAATAGAGTAAGCAGAGTCACTAACAATATTGACAGGCTGAGTGGAAGAGGTTTCCAGAGCCAATATTAAAGTTCCAACCTCAGCTCTTTGAGTGCTAGTAAATCCAGAACGAGTGTGGGAATTACATGGTTTCCACCAAAGAGCCACTTTTCCATTCTTACCAGAACCATCAGTAAAAAGCATTAAAGTGTTAGGTATGGGGGGAGTGAACTACTTTTGTAGTTCAACTACAAAAGTGCAAGATACACAACTACAGGAGTACAAGATAAGGACTGAAGTAGTTTGTCAGCAGGAAGGGCATGCTCTATATGACCTGCATAGTCCAAGAGTGCTATCTGAAGATCTAGAGATAGGGGCAATCCTGCATCGAATTGCTTTTTACTCAAGGGAATTCTTATGACATCAGGGTCATAATATAGCAACTGCTTGCATCATCTGCAGCCTGAATAAATAGCTTTCCTAACTAGCTTGATATAGGGAGATAGTGTTTTAGTCCCAGTATGTGAGCAAAAAATCCATTCCAGAAAGCACAGCCCTGAGGCCATCTGTCCCATTAATCCTGTTGGGGAAGGTTTATCAGGAAAAACAAACAATTGAACTGAGTATTGTGGGTCTATGCTATCTAATTGCCTCTGAGAAATAGCTTGTTCTATTTTCTCAATTTCCTTTTTTGCTGCAGGGGTTCAATACCTGAGAGAGTCTAGGGCTGTATTGCCCTTTAGGATAGAAAAGAGGTTTTGTAACTTATCAGGAGTTATGCCTAAGGTGGGCCAAAGTCAGTTAATATTGCCTAGTAATTTTTGATAATCATTTAAGGTGTGTAAGTTGCTAGTATTTCATTTAACCTTTTGAGGTCTTACTGACCTGGAAGTTAGTATGTATCCAATATATTTCCAAGGAGAGGACATTTGTACTTTTTTGGGTACAATAATTAAACTTCTCAACTGTGTATTCTTTATGACAGAGGCATATAAACTTAAAAGTACTGACTCTGTTGGTGCTGCTAGTAAAATATTATCCATAAAATGAATAATCTTGCAATTAGGAATTTTTTTTCTACTGGGGAGCAAAGCCTGATTTACATGATACTGACACATGGTAGGACTGTTTAGCATCCCTTGATGAAGTACTTTCCAGTGAAATCGGCAAGCTGGTCTTTCATTATTAATAGCTGGTATGGTAAATGCAAATTTTTCTCTGTCTTGTTCTGCAAGGGGAATAGTATACAAGCAGTCCTTTAAGTCAATAACAACTATAGGCCAATCTTGAGGAATCACTGTGGGGGAAGGGAGCTCCTGTTGAAGGGGCCCCATAGGTTGCAACCTAGCATTAATAGCCCATAAGTCATGCAAAAGTCTCCATTTGCCAAACTTCTTGGGAATGACGAAAATGGGTGAATTCCAATGGCTGTTTGATGGTTCTATATGGCCAGATTTTGTTGCTTCTCAACTAAGTCATAGGCTCTTTGTAATTTCTCTCCCTTTAAAGGCTACTGGTCTACCCAAATTTGATCTTGAGAGAGTCACATTAAGGGTAGGGGAGGAATAATAACAGTGGCCATTATTAGAGAGGGGTCTGCAGAGTGACCTCCATTGGGCTAATAGGTTCTGTCCTCAAAGATTAACAGGGATGGGCATGATTAGAGGTTGTATAACTGCTTTTCTTCCCTCTGAATCACAACATGTTAGGGGATGCATGCTCTGCTTGACTGTGAGTGCTTCCCTGATGCTGACAATTTTTTTGTTTTTGAGTGACCCAAGGCCAAGTTTCTGGCCAATTTTGGTCACTAGTGATTTAAATATCTGCCCTGTGTTCAATAAGCCAGTAAAATTTTTATTTCCAATTTTTAAGGTAATCATGGGTCTTTGATCAGTGATTAATTAGTTCCAATATTCTGTGGCTCCCATGCTTCCAAAACTTCCCTTTCCCCTTTCCTTTCCCTGGGCGTTGGGGACCCAGTGTGGTAAAAGTAGTAACTGAGCTATCTTTGATCGAGGGGGAAGAATATGCAACCCTTTACATTCCATCATAACTAATATCTCACCTTGATAATTACTATAAATTACCCCAGTGAGCACATTAATTCCTTTACTGGATAGGCTTGATCACCCTAGGACTAATCCCACTATTTCTGGAGGCAGTGGGCCCCAGATCCCGGTTGCAGCCCTTTTAGGGTCTTCTCCTTCTTTTAGCGCTAATTCATTGGGGCCAAGTAAGTCCAGTCCTGTGCTCTCAGAGGTGGCCGCTCTGAGGGAGAGAACTGTGAGCTTTCCATCTGACTGAGGAAGGCCACTGGCATTGCCCCAGTTTGAAGCAGGGCCTGGGGCTGGCCCCTTATGAAGTTTCCTGCCTGATTACTTAGGGGGTTGCCATGTTTATCAAATTTGGACTTGCATTGATTTGCTCAGTGTTTCCCCTTTTTACAGTGGGGACATATAGAAGGTGGTTCTTTTCCTGAGTTACCTTGGTCTCTACTATTGGGGCATTCCCTATTCATATGACTTGGCTCGTCACATAGAAAACAATTTGGGTTTTTCTCCCTTTTCATTTTGGGAGGCTGTAATGCCATAGCTAATATTTTGACTTTGTGTGTTTGTGTGTTTCAGTCCCCACCAGTTGACATGCTTGTATAAGTCCCCTGACTGTGGCTGCCTTTCCTCTGATTGCCGGCATTGCTTCTTGGCAGTTGACATTAACATCTTCATAAGCCACCTGCAACAATAAGATATCAGTGGCCAGGGCATGACTAACTTGTCTCTTAATTGCTTGGTTTAACTGATTGATAAATTCAACAAATGGTTCCTGAGGCCTCTGTTGAACATTTATAAAAGATCCCTGTTGAACTCTGCTTTTAGGAATTCAGTCCCAAGCCTTGAGAGCGCACAAAGACACTTGTGCCTAGGCTTGGGGAACAAAACTTAATTGTTATTGTACATTGGAACCCCTCCCCCGGAGCATAGCAACTGTTATGTCTTGCCCGGCCACTTGATTCTGGTTGGCTTGTTGTTTGCACAACTCATCATATTCTGCTTTCCAGAGGAGGTATTGACTGGCCTCTAAAGTTGTTTTAGCTAGCACCAACCAGTCCCATGGGGACACAGGGAAGTTGTCTGCTATGGCTTCAATTAATCCTTTCATAAACGGACTAGCAGCTGTTGTCTCTCAAGCTTTTTCTTATCTCTTCATAAGTGTCAAAAGATATGGGTTCATACACCTGATTGCCTTGTTGATCTTGCATTACCAGGCAGGCCAAGGGCTCTCCTTCTAATGCCGCTTGCCTAAGACAAGGTCCCATAGCTGTAGCATATCCCTTGTCCTTTTTCCAATTTATTGGAGGAGGGGGTTCAGGCAAAACCTCAGTTTCCTCTTTGGTATTTTTGCCTGGTAATGGCGAGGCCAGGAGGAGGAGGAGGCAGTAAGGTAGGTGACAGTTCCTCCTCCCTTCCCTTTTTAGGCTCTTCTGTGTACAGTAGGACCAAAGCAGCCCTAACTAAGGCCCATAATATTAGAGATGTTACTGGGGCCCATTCATTGCCCTTGTGCTTGATGTTGTTTAAGATTTTTCCCCACTTGTTCCCAGAGCTCTACATCTCGCGTGCCTTCTTGTGGGAGCCATGGATTATAGGAAATAACAGTTTGCATTAGGTCTCTTAATTGAGCCTGAGAAACTGAGACTCTGCTGCCTTTAAGCAGCTGTTTCAATACTTTTATATACTGTTGCTGTTGAGCTGATAATTGTGGTCCTATGATGAAACCCTAGCCTGAACAATTCCCTCAAACTTGGAAATCCCAAGCAGGCACCAATGACTTACTGACTGTGCAGTCTCTTCATCTTCCTTTTTGAGGGTTCCATCATGATCCATTGCAGCGTTCCTCACATGGGGCACCACCTGCCACCAAGTCTGTCCTGCAGACTCTGGCTGAGTGATGGATGAAAGAAGTATGCTGACACAGGTATTTTGCTTGACAGCCCAGCTAGGTGACTGCACCGCTTCGCACCACTGACAGGAGTGCAGCCCCCATAAGCCTGTGATGCTTGCATTTATTTTAGTACAAATTTATTGAAAAAAGCTTGGAGCAAAAATAATTTGTGGGTAATTAACATTGTCAACCCCCAGGTAGGGAGCAGTCCTGCATGCAAATAATCAAAGGTTGGTTTCTGGAGACATAAGTAAACAGATTTATCTAGATATGTTCCTTTATATTCCCTTGTTATGTACCCTTTGCTCTCAGTCTCTGGATAAGAGAATTTAACTACCTTCAGCTATAATTCTCTCCCAAAGCTTTTGCAAAACCTCTCAGCCTTCCAAAAAGCTTTGTATCTTTCCTAAAATTTTTCCCACCACTGTGACCAATCTCCTACAGAGCAGGTGCAACCTATTGAACTGGGTCCTCCTTCCCCCAACCACCAAAGGACCAAGTCACAAAGTAGAAACTCTACTCCAGATGCAGAAAGCTAAGAATTCTGTGCCTCTGTCCTGTCTCCAACTCGCTTATAAGACCAAGATTCCACACCTGGAGAGGTGAGCCAAAAAGCCTAGAGATTATTGTCACTGCCCAGGACTGTTCTCATAAGGCAGCTGTGGCATTTTGAGAGAAGCCACTATTCCAACTCCTAGCTTCTCATCAGTGACTTCAAGATTTTGCCCCGTGGGGAAAGACAGTCCTAAGAATAGAGAGTTCTGAAGCTTGCCCCAAAGGAACTGACTTCATTTGAAACTGTGTGTGGGAAAATTCAAGCCTGGAGATTTTGGTGATGATCAATTTAAATATGCTGGTATAAGAGCAAAATCTTAAACCACGTGTCAGCAAATTTACCAGAACAAATCAGGGAAAGAATGGCGAAAAGTCTTCCTGGGGTCAAATCAAATTGATCTCAAAAACTATCTCTGCAAAGGGGCACAGCTTTAATTGGCTAAAACTGTGGAATGATTATACCACAGGACAATGTAGAAATCAAAAGAGCAATGCGATAACAATACGGAGGCCCAACAGCTGGGTACAGTAACAAAAGGGGCAGACGTCAGCTTTAGCTATTTGAGATGTTTTGTGGCTCTCACAAACTTTAGGATATTTTTTTCTATTCTTTTGAAGAATGCTGTTGGTATTTTGACAGGGATTGCACTGAATCTGTAAATTGCTTTGAGTAGTATTATCATTAAACAATGTTAATTCTTCCAATCCATAAGGATGCAATGTATTTCCATTTTTTTGTTACCTGTTCAATTTTTCTCATCAGAATTTTACAATTTTCTTCATATAGATCTTTCACTTATTTGGTTAGATTGAGTCTTGATATTTTATATTTCTTACAGCTATTGTAAATGGAATTGCTTTTCTGATTTCTTCTTCCGATTGTATGCTGTTAGCATGTAAAAATGCTACTGACTTTTATGTGTTGATCTTTTATATCTTTACTGAATTTGTTTATCAGTTCTAACAGGTTTTTTTTTTTTGGTAGAGTCTTTAGGTTTCTCTAGGTATGAGATCATCTGTGAATGAAGCTAATTTGACTTCTTTCCCTATTTTATGCCTTTTATTTCTTTTTCTTGCCTGATTGCTTTAGCCAGAAATTCTTCTATTATGTTGAATAAAAGTGGTGAAAGTAGGCATCCTTTTCTTGTTCCACATCTTAGAAGAAAGGCCTTCAATTTGTGCCTGTTCAGTAAGTTGTTAGCTGTGACTTTGTCATATATGACCTTTATTATTTTGAAGTATGTTCCTTATTTACTCAGTTATTTATTTATAGTATAAGGGAGCCCTTAATGACTGTATGTCAACTTATTAGATAATATATAAAATGGAAAAATTTCTAGAAAAATACAAACTACTGAAACCAAAGCAAGAAAAATAGAAAATCTAAGTTGACTTAAAACAGGTAAATATATTGAATTTTTAAGCAAAAAATCTCTGATAAAGAAAATCTCAGGCCCAGGTGGCTTCACTGGTGAAATCTATAAAACATTTAAAAAATAATAAGTAGCAATTCTTCACAAACTCTTCCATAAAATACAAGAGAAGGGACTATCTTCCAAGTCATTCCAAGACCAGTATAACCCTGATATGAAAACCTAAAAATACTTACATATAAGTATATCAAGATAAACACAAGATTTATTTACTGAAAACTGTAAAACACTGTTTAAAGAAAGTAGATCAAAATAAATGGAAATATATTTATTTTCTCCATGTTCATGAGTCAGGAGGTTTAATCTTGTAAGGAGTCAATATTCCCCAAATTAACCTATCAACCTAGTCCTTATTAGAATTTTTTTTGAAGAAATTGACAAAGTGATCCTAAATTTTATATGGAAATTGAAGTGATCAGGAATAATAAAAAAATCTTGATAAAGAAGAACAAAGAGGACTCACAGTTTCTGAATTCAAAACTTGTTATGATTCTACAGTAACAACGTCAGTATGGTCTGGGTGGGGTGGCTCATACCTGTCATCACAGAACTTTGGAAGGCTGAGGCAGGATTATTGCTTGAGCCCAGGAGTTGGAGACCAGCCTGGGCAACATAGTGAGAGCTTGTCTCTATAAAACATTAAAAAAAAAAAAAAAAAAAAGTCGCCAGGCATGACAGCACATGCCTGTAGTCCCAGGTCCTTAGGGAGCTAAGAAGAGAGGATCACTTGAGTCAGGAGGTTGAGGCTGCAGTGAGTCATGATCACACCATTGCACTCTAGCCTGGGTAACAAAGCGAGACTCTGTCTCAATTAAAAAGAAAAACAATAACAAACGCATACACAATATGATATTAATATAAGGAAAGATACATGGATCAATAGTATGGAATTGGATCCAGAAATAAACCCATGTATCTATGATTCATTATTCTTAGACAAGGTGCTATGATTATTCAATTGGAAAAGGTGTTTTTTTCAACAAATGATATTGAGACACCTGGGTAACTGTATGCATGAGAATGAAGTTGAATCCATATCTCTTAATCTTTATACAAGTTAATTATTTTCTTTATATGTTTACATTTGAAAAAATTTTTAATCTACAGGAAGTAAATGAGTGGTTGCTTAAGGCTGGCAAGAGGGTAAGCAGGATGAGAGTGACTGTTTATGGGCATGGGGTTTCTTTTAGGGGTAATAAAATGCTCTAAAATGGATGGTAGTACCACACTGTGAATATGCAAAAGAGGTATTGAATTGTACACTTTAAATGTGTGAATTGTATGGTATGTGGGTTATATCTCAATAGACTTGGGGAAATATATCTCACACACACACACACACACACACACCCCCTTAGAGTTTTTATCCCATGGATGCTGAAGGTTGATGCTATTCAGTACTCAAATAGTCTGTCTTCCTACTCTTTCCTAAAACTATCTTTTTCTTCGAGGTGAAATTATTATTTGGTGCTGTTTAATCTTCCCAAAGCAATTTTTAAAGTCCTATTTAAATAATTTGTATATCTTTCCTTTCTGTAGACATTCCCAAGGGAAATGTAAGAATCTGTATATGAACAAATAATTATTTCATTATGCATAAAGAAATAAAATTGCGTTATTGGCAATAGAATTTAAAACAGCAAATCTTGGTTGACTTCTTCCCAAAGGTTAGTTTTGGCTATTTTTTTCCCCAGATGAGTTAGTGAGTGATTTTTACTGTCAGAACAATTATACACCTGTCAGGAACGATGATTCTATTTCTTCTAATTGATCTCCAGTGAATTCTTTGCACTATTACATAGTTCTGCTGTTAAGAAAAACACCAATGGTAAAACAAGCAAACTACTGCAAAAGGCAAAGAAAGCAGTGTAACCTGAGAATTTGCTATCTGGGACTATGTGGTCATTAGCTTTGATACAGATAAGTTTCCTGTCATTTCGAGATCCCTTATAACTGAGTCATTAACTTGTAATAGTTATTTTATTAAAAGCATTATTTTTCCTTCAAGCAGCATCACTTAAAGTGAAAATTATTTGCCTGAAAACCAACTGAAACTTCATAGCACCCCTGCCTTAAATATACTGATTTTTAGTTAACATTTCATTGTATAGAGAAATGCATTGGTACCCAACAGAATAAAAGCATAACCACAAAAAGGAGTTATCAAAGTGCATAGCACCAACCCAATGCTTTTCTCTGTATTTCCTGGAATTTATTCACCCTTCAGTGTTGCAGTATCCTTCATCTTCAAACTTTGCTCAACATGCAATACTGGGGAAATGGATCAAAGCAATATTCAAATGCCAAGCAATGTCTTACTTTTCTGTCTTTTACCTGCGATAAGCTTTCTCCTCTTCCCTGACTGATGAACTTCTGTTCATTCTTCAAAACTCAACACACATCCCCGTGAAGGTCTTTATAACCCCTCAAAACCACATGCACACCCCATTAGCAATCAACATATATTCATCTTTATTGTGGCACATCTCAGACTAAGTGATATGCTATCGCCAGTGTTATATTTCAAGTTTACCACCGTTCTTGGTCTATGGTATGTTACACAAAAGAATTATCTTTCTTTTCCTGAAAGTCAGCTTAACATTTTTTTTCTTTCTTTGCCTGTTTCTACTATCCATTCATTTCTACTTTTTATTCTTTATTTTCTTAATGCATCCTTTGCTTCTCTGTCTAAATTTTAAGTTTCCTGAAAATAAAAGAGTGTATTTTCTAACATTATGGCATTTCTATGAAGAATCTAAAGGAGAAAAAAAACTCTTCAATTTTATGTAGCATTTTATAGTTTAATTACTGCCCTTCTATTTGACTTTAAGCATTTGTAGTAATCCGGTGATGTTATCCTATTTTGCTCCTGGGGAAGCAGAGCTCCATCATTTGTCCAGACTCACATTTGGCCAAATGCGAATGTGATTCCAGAATTGGTAACTTACAATTAAATTTTCTTAATCCAGCCCAGGGCCTACCTCCTGTGAACAAAGAATTTGTTTTCAATTATATATTTATTGAAAAGGCCAGCAAGTGTGACCAAATGGTCTTATATCATTATAAATTATGAGTGTATTTAAATCAAAACACATTTTATTGTGATTGTTTGACAAATACTCAATTGTAGAATATTATTTGAACCAGCGAAATACTTGACACAGTTACAAAATATAAAATAGTTTGTCTTTGCATTTTTTACAGGTTAGGTGCTATACCTATTTTTAGGAGAAATAGGTAAATCACAGTCTAATCTTATAAAAAGACTAATCTTTGATATTTTTCACATAAAAATTATATATATTGACTGTAGAAAATTGAGAAAGTACAAAAATATATAAAGCCATTAAGTCAAGACTGAACTGTAAACACTTGGTATATTGTATTTCAGATTTGTTATTAATACCCATATTATATTGTTAATACAAGTTGTTTAATATTCTCAACAGAATTTTGGGGGGCCTAGGAAAGATGGTCATTCAGAGGTGTATTTCTTAAATTATTAATTACTGTCAGTATTACAATTAGAAATCTAGCTCTTCATTGTGTTTTAAATTCATTTTGCTAACATTTAATAAATTTATAATCTGGCATATTTTTAAAAGTTATTTCTAAATTGTCTTTGATAATATTAGTCCCAGTAACAAAGTTTTTCAAGATCCTCCAATTACTTTACATTGAATTTATGAATTTAATGTACTTGATTTTCATTTTTAAGTACTTTAATTTTTCAACTTAACAAAAAAAGACTTTGTAAGTACTTAAATTTAATGAGTTACATTCACAAATATGGGAAATCTCAAGTTCTCTTAAATACAAGCTTAGCAAGATTTCCATTAAAAATCACAACTAAATTAATTACTCCATTATATATGTTTTTATTTTTGTTTTTTGAGATGGGGTTTTGTTCTTGTTGCCCAGGCTGGAGTGCAATGGGGCAACTCGGCTCACTGCACCCTCTGCCTCCCGGGTTCAAGTGGTTCTTCTGTCTCAGCTTCCTGAGTAGCTGGGATTACAGGCACCCACCACCATGCCCCACTAATTTTTTGTATTTTTTAGTAGAGATCTCCTGACCTAGTGATCTGCCTGCCTCGGCCTCCCAAAGTGCTGGGATTACAGGCATGAGCCACCGCACCAGGCCAACATTTGTTTTTAAAGAAGGATGTAAACTCAGCGAAATGACAATTCAAATTCTTGGTAGAATTCTAAATCTCTACTTGTCTCATAGTCTTGAGACTTAGCATATGTAAAATCTTTGTAAATGCTAGAATTATTATCTATGTTGTGTTAGTATCATTCAACACAATGCTTGGCATATGGCAAATACTTGGTTACATTTCTGCCATGTGAATTAATAAATGGATTAATATAATTGGCATAGCCTATTTAATATCTATATTGTAACCAAATATGCCGACCATTTAACGTATGTGAATTTTTAAAATGAATGTGGAATGATTTTTAGTTTTGTTTTGTTTTTAGCATCTATTTAAATCAGAAAGCAATAAGACTTTGGGTATATTTTTCAAGAATTAATGGTCAGTCAATGAGTACTAATAACTAGCAACTTCTTGTGCACTCAACTCCTTCCTCTGATCATTAATCCTGCAGGGATTCTTTATGCCTTGATCATTATAGTTTAATAAGAGATGCCTATGTTACAGGAGGAAGCATAAAAAATGAAAGATCACCAGACTTCAACATCTGAGACCCAAACATTCACAAGACTCCATATTAATCAACTCTGGAAAGCAATATCTAAACTCAATGATGAGAAAAGAGAGAGGAGTTGATTGATTCCTTGAAACAATTCTGTTTTGATAACCCCTTGATGTTGGTTTGACTCATGCTCCTGCCATCATGAAGCCCCCTATTGTGTGAATTAATTGAAACCTTACAAAATGGTGTCACTTGAATCGCATTACTCCTGCCTGATTGCAAGCAATTCTAATTTCCAATGTCAAGATCACATTTCACTTCACAGTTATATGGATCACAACATGAAAGGGATTAATTTCTGGTTGATTACCCTCTGCTGCTATAACATGAAATGCAATTCATAGCAAGTGGGCTCTTTGCATGTTTGCTAATCTGCCACATTGGAGATTGTTTTGAGGATCCTCTGAAGAATTCTAATGAGCATTTAAAAGAAAGTATATTTATGAAATATAAGCCAATGATGCAAATAGTGTTAAAAATGGTATTTTGTGAGATTATGTATATTTGTGTGTGTATGTGTTTACAGGATAAATTCAATCAATACTCTTGCAGGTTGCTGGACACAATATTCAGTATACAGTGCATTCAGATAAACCTTTTGGGGGATGTAAAAATTTAGGAAATAAAATTGTGACAAGTGATATCCCAGTGTAAGAAATAGGATGTTGCATAGCAAAGTTCCTTAAAGTATCCGAGAACTCCTGTAATGAGAGGTGATGGTATCGCTGGGTCAATCTCTACAACCAAATTTAGAAAGTTAGAACGTTCACAGGATATTATCATAAGGCAAAAATTTATTAAATTTGAATATTTGAAGGAACTTGCAAGATTCCACCAACCATACACACGTAAGGCTTTTATTTAAAGGCAAAGGATATGTATGGCAATAGAAAGATAGTGTAGTCAGATATCATTGGTAGAAAAACATTCTTAAAAGCTTAAGCTTTCTAGGGTCCTTATGTATACATGGAAACCTTTTGTCTACGGACTGAACTGCCAAGAACTGTGCTGTGTAATCTTGGCTTCAAAAGAACTCAAAGTAGAAATTTCTAGTGAGTTTTCCCTCCTCCTGTCACAGAGACAAGCCAGGCTGTCTCTTCTGTTGTACCATATGAAGCCATCAGTAAACAGACTGACCATGCCCCATCTTGGTGGAATTTCAGATTTTAACAAGAACATGATCAGTTACACTGCCCTTTATTTGACCAATAGTCAAAACCACACATCCAGACATTGCAGGAGATAAGCACAGAGTTACCCAGTCCAGTTGTAAAATAACTCTGTTCTTTAAAAATAGTAGCAGTAATGATAATAATAAGTAGCTGTATTACTTATCTATTGCTACTGTAACAAATTGCTACATTCTTAATTGCTTAAAAAGCAACACAGATTTATAGTTCTGGAGACCAGAAATCCAAAGTTGTTTCTAAATAACATATGTAAAAGGCCTAATAGAGTTTGTTGTATCTTACATGCTAAACAAATGAGAACTTTTCATATCATTTTTGGGATCCTCAGAGTATGATATTCAACTATTTAAACTAATACTGTATCTTGTGTTTGTCAACAGGTGAATCTTAACAAAACTTAAGATTCAATTCCCTTTAGTTGTCCTATGTGTTTAATTACAGTATTTAAAAAAATCAATCATTATATTTATAGGAACTCATATATGAGACATCTTTATCCCCTCCCCACCACATGCATGTGCACAAAATATATCTTTCCCTTGGTTAATCCACTTTTACACAACACCAACACAGCTGCCTTAACACTGAGTAATTCAGTAAAACAACAAGAATAATTTGGGTCCAGAAAACATTCACAAACCGTATTGACTTAAGGAATTGTGTGGATATTTAAGTAAGATCTCTGAAAAGTAGGACCTTGCTTAAAGGTAGATAGTCTTCTGTTTTTCATTGATTAGGATTTGTTTTAGGCCAAAAGCAATGAGTCAATGTTTTAGAAAACCTATAGAAATTCTTATAATTTTATAAATAAGAATCAGAATATATTCCCATTTAAGAGATCCACTATTAATTTTCTCTTGTCCTAATGCCTTTATCATCCTTGAAACATTGTAGTTAACATACCTATGGATGCATTTCATCAGCTTTTTATGACTCTGACAAATTTGCTTCTAATAAACTATAGCAAATATTTATCCAACTATCTACCACTATGTTGTGTCAATCACCGGATTCTTTACATTTTTTTAAACTGAAAAGAAAGTTTATTTATCGTTTGTTTCAAAAATGTAAAAGGGCTCAGCGGGCAATTTGCATATGTCAAAGTTTAACTGAGCAAGGATTAGCAAATTAAATCTTAATTAGCTAATTTCTGCATAACTTTAGGGAAATTATATGCTTTGTGCAGATGACAGGTGGGAGGTAAGACATTTAGCTTGCATTGAATTGAAGTCTTCCTTGACTTTATGAATTTTAATAGAAAAATAACATTTAACAGTTAAAATATGTGTCAAACTGAATAGAGCCTATCTGGAGTCACTAAAATAAGAAATTATTTTTTGAAAGAAAATCAGGGATAAGCATTGAAGTATTCCTAATAATGCGTATGTAAGAAATATTTTGAAATTAAAAGGGAATTTTTTTCAAACAGGTTTTATGGTTTATAGTATGTGTTCTGCCTTATAATATAATAATTAATGGAATGTGAATAATTCACAGTTTGCACATATAGTTACAATAAAATCACAGTATTAAATCTGTATATGGGAGAGTAGGTAGAGCTGCCACAGTACTTATAATTGTACCAACTCACATGAGCAGGGGACTTGTGTGGCACACAGCAGTCTTCTGATCCTTTGGCCTGATGCCCTCAAGGCCAGTTTCACCTTTGTGCTGCTTCCTGTTTCTAGACTGTTCTGTCTCTACTCTCCACATTTAATCTTGTTATCAAATGATCCCTTAAAGTTCCAGCTAAACATCTGTGTACAGGAGGACTTTACTTATCCTGCTCTATCTTACTAATGATGTAACTCCCTTCTATGCCTCCATAGTTCCATGTGTATCCATTTTTTTTCAGTCATTTCACTAATCACAGTATACTACAATTGCTAATTCACTTCATTCTCCTTACAAGACCCTTGAAAGCAAGAACTATATTTGATCCACCTTTGCATCCTTTCAATAGGGATTTGTTGAATAAATTAAGAAAGGAACCTTTACTGTCATATTTTAACCACCCAATTTCAGTTTATTTTAGTTCTTTGATTCAAACCATCCTCAAAATCATTTTTGAATGAAAGTTATGAGTTTAATATTTTATTATAAGGACAAGTTTCTGCGACTTAGCATTGCGTTGTTTATTCTAGGCATACTCATCTAAGTCATGACATGCTTTAATGAATTCTGTATTCCAGTAGACACTAAGGTCAACGAAAGCAGAAACTTTGTTTTGGTAGCTGCTTTATCCTCAAAGCCAAGAACATAGCCTAGGACGTAGCAGGTAGGTAATCAGTAAATCATTTTTGAATAAATAAAGGAATTATTTAATGAAATATAAAAGCCAAAAAAGACAGGAAGGAAGAAAGGAAGGAAAGAAGGAAGGAAGGAAGGAAGAAATGGAGGGAGGGAGGAAGTGAAGCATTAGCAAACTTATAAAGGGCAGACCATTGCTTGATTTATTATCTAACAGGATGCTCAAGAATGACAGGCACTTGTTATATATATTTTTGTTAAGCAAATAAATGAATGAATAATATTGAATATGATAATATGGATTAAAATTTAGTTCAGGCATTTAAAATGATTTTTATGGGTGCAGTTTTAAAAATCAGTTTTATGAATTTCTGCTTCAAGTACTTGTAATATTTCATAGGAAGATCTAATACTTATCCTGACTACCACATTTTCTCTTCAGTTTTTCAATTTCTGCTTATAATTTTATTCTAATAGTTAATTCTGTAAAGGACACTATACATTTTATTTCTGTAATAGATACTTGTATATGTTATTCAGACATTTTATTTTGCTAAATATTTCTTTCTACTGTCATGTTTGGTAAGTTTGTAGTTATTTCCACGTGTTTGCCTCTAACTGTGCATAAATAGTTTTGTCTTTTTGCCCTTTGAGGAAAGCAAAGGAACCTTATTGCTTCTGATATGGAATATGAATTTAATTTAAATTAAATGAGGAAATAGCCTTGATATGTTGGTTTTAAAAATGCATGTCAACATTTAGCATTTGGATATTCTATGTAAATGCAAGCTTTTAACAGAATTTCAATTGAACAAATTATAGTTTTGACTGTAATTTATGGGAACTATGTAAATATCTACAACTTATAGCCAGTGTTTCCTAAATTATTCATGAATTACTAATTACCCTTTTTCAGCCACAGGAGATGCAAATATATTTTCATAGAGAAGAAATACTAAAATCTCTAAGGGCCATTTGGTTAAAAATAAATAATGACATTGAATGCTTTCCTAACAGAATGCGGCACTACTTTGCATTGACCTGCTAATTTTTTATGTTTGATAAAACTATCCTCATTTAATAAAAATTGGAAATTTTAAGAAAATACCCTTGGAATGCACAGTTGGCCTTACATGAAGGCAGAATATGTGGTCATCTTTGTAAAAAGCAGCTCAGCACAGAGAACTTGAGTTTGATACCAAGCACATTTGGATTTGATTCCTGCTTCCTGCTTCACCCCTGACCCTGATTAATTCTAGGACCTTGGGCAAGTTGCTTAAATTCTAATTTAATGTTTTTTGTTTTTTGTTTTGAGACATAGTCTCGCTCTCTTGCCCAGGCTGGAGTGCAGTGGCACCATCTTGGCTCACTGCAACCTCTGCCTCCTAGGTTCAAGCAATTATCCTGCCTCAGCCACCCAACTAGCTGGGATTATAGGCATCCACCACCACACCTGTTTTTTTTTTTTTTTTTTGGTAATTTTAGTAGAGACGAGGTTTCATCACATTGGCCAGACTGATGTCCAACTCTTGGCCTCAAGTGATCCTCCCTCATTAGCCTCCCAAAGTGCTGGGATTATAGGCATGAGCCAGTGCACCTGGCTTAAATTCTATAAGCCTCAGTTTCTTCATCTGTAAAAGTAATATAATAATATCTATATCAAAATGTTCATAAGTGTAATGAAATAATGTTGGAACATGAGTTCAGTGCCTGATACATAATCCATTGTTTTAAAGATGATAATTATGTTCATGAGGAAGATCTGATTTGGACTTAGTAAGAAAAAGTCGGATGGCCAAACACAACATTTCCCCTCATACCATAGTAACTAATATTAGATTTTACATAGTCACAATAATTAATTATGACAATGCTAATTTACCTAGAGGAAGAAAGATACAAAATTGCAAAGCTATAGCATTTTAGCATGTTGCTTCCCTATTAAATATTAAAAATATGGAAAAATACAGGATTTAAAATCAAAAGATCTGGACTTAAAAATGGGCTCTACTTAATAACTTGATAACTTTAAGATAATTAGGTGAGGATAGTAAGAAAATATGCCTCATAATGCTTTCATCATTCCAACAAACATGTATTGAGTCTCTACTAAGAAATGTATCTGTGACTCCTTTCCTTATGGTGTATAATATCTGTAAGGGAGATATTAATAAAAAATAATTTACCATAGCATAATACTTACAAGGGTAAAAAACAAATTATAAAGTAAAAATGGGTCAATACTTGGAAAAAAATTATTTTATCTTGAATTTAGTTATAGATTCTCAGAGGAGGCAACTAATGCTTGATCAAATGGAAAGATATGTCACATTTTAAAATATAATGACTAAATATAAGTGTAACCACTCTCCCAAAGTTTATTCATGAATGTATTGTAAACCTTCCCCAAATCACTTTATTAATTTACCTATTACTATGTAACCCTCCAAACCAGACTTATTCTAAAATTGATATGAAAATAATATTAAGAAAAACTCTAGAAAGAGAAAAAAATAAAGAATTAACCCTACTAGATATTAAGGCATATTATATAAAATCTTATTATCAAAAGAATTGCATATTGGCACAAAAATAGGCAGATCAATGGACAAATTTAATTACAGAAAGAGATACAAATATATATGGTGAAGATAGCATCTCAAGTCAAGTGGAAAAATGAACTTTTAAATAAATGCAGTTGGACAGCTGGGTAGCCTTTTAGAAACAGCTACAGTTGGATCCATCCCTAATATGGAGAACCAAGGAAAATCCAACTGAATGAAAAATGTAAATATGAACACAAAATCTTATAAATATTAGAAGGAAAAAAGAGGCTAATTCCTATATAATTCTGTAGTTAGGAATATTTTTCTATCTTTTAAAATCAGGAATCCATAAAAGACTGATAAGATAAAAACACCATAGTCAAAGTCAAATGAAAACCAGGGAAAGATATATTACTCAAAATATAGATTAAGTGGTAATTTTCATTTCAGATGAAAAACAGAAAATTATAGAAATTCACCAAAGACAATTGAAAAATATCTAAAACTATAAATAATGTACAGAAAAATATATAAATGGCTTATAATCATGGAAAATGATGCTAAACATAAATCATTATCTGAAAAAGTAAAATTAAAACCATACTGAGATGACACAACTATGAAAGTGGCAAAAACACAAAAGTTGAGCAATACAATCTATTGAGATTGTGGGAAAACTAGTACTCTGGAAACGTGGCCAGTAGGAGCACAAAATGGTACAGATGGTACAGAACACAGAGTAATTGTAGATATCTACTAAAAATATTTACCTGTATACATGATAATCCAACCTCTGTGAATTTACCTTAGTGACACACTTGCATATATATGAAATAACATATATTTAAGTTGTTAATTTCAGCATTTTAAAACTAATCACCAGTTAAATATACAATGGTCTAATCACTCTATAAAATATTTTTTTATAAAAAAGAATAAGAAGACTCTCCTTGAACTGACATGAAACATTTTCCAAAATTTACTGTTGAACTAAGAGAAAGGAAGAAAGAGGGGAACAAGGAGAGAAAGAGGGAGAGGAAGAAGGAAGGAGGGGAGCAAGGAACAAATACTGTGTGTGGTATTGATTTAGTCTATTTTGTGCTACTGTAACAGGGTACCATAGACTGGATAATTTATAATCAACGAAATCTTTTTTCTCACAGTTGTGGAGTCTGGGAAGTCCAAAATCAAGGTGCAGGCATCTGGTGAGGGCCTTCTTGCCACATCATCACATGGCAGAAGGGCAAAGAGGCAAAAAAGGGCCAAACTTACCCTTTCATAATGACATTAACCCTACCCATGAGGGTGGAGCCTTCACGACCTATTCACCTCTCAAATGTCCCACTTCTTAATATTGTTACAATGTCAATTAAATATCAACATGAATTTTGAAAGAGATAAGCACTCAAATCATAGCAGATATGATGTCTTTTATATAAGAAAAAAAGTGAGAATAAATATTCATATTTACTTCTATCTATCTAAACATTTTAAATGAAAAGATACACAAAACACTAATTAAAATGATTATCTGTGGAAGAAAATGGAATGAGGTCAACAGAAATAGGTGTGGGAGTGTGAGGTCTCAATATATCAATTATGCTATTTTGTTTTCTCCCAACCCTTTATTTGTGTAACATTTTAAATCTTTCAAAAAATTGAAATAATAGTAGAATAAACGCCTGTATATGTATTATTTAGATTCACTAGTTGTTAACATTTTGCCACATTTGCTCATGGGACAGATGGAGGAGCTCTTCAGCGTGTCCTTCCCATGTAAAAGAAGTTTGTCCAGAGAGGTCCTCTTTATCCCTTCATTCCTTCTTTAATTCCTTTCTTCAACAAATAATTATTAAGCTGGTACAATGGATAAAGAACTGTTCTAAGTGAGATGCCTTTGTAATCACTAGTGAACACACCTGATCAAAGTCTCTGTATTTGCCATGCCTTTTCTTCATAGATATCTTAAGGTGATGAGGCCCATAATCACAGGAAATCTTATTTTTTCTCATGTATTTTAGGTCTTGAATTTTTCCCCTGAGACAACTATCCCAATTGGAAAAATAAGGCAAAAGGGAAATGTGACTATTCTTTGTTGTTGTTGATACACAATTCTCAAAAGATACATTAGATGATCCCAATGAATGCATCCAGCAAGAAATTTAATAATCTTCTGAAATCCATGATGCAAACAGACATTTTCTTCAGGTAGAGAACAGAAGCTTCCTTTGTAGAAAATTGCTGTGTGGACAAATTCAGCTGCAGTTTCCTGCCATGCTCTTCAGACCTACATAACTCATATGATCATTTAAATGTATGAAGATGAGGGCTCTCCTAATAGTACAGTTTATGGAAGGCATCTTTCAAGGTGAAATTCAAGTGGTAAATCTTAATAGGAATTTCTAGATAACTTGCAAGATGACCTTCTAACCTGCAGAGTAAAGCTGTGTTCCTTGTACTTGCCTGGGTTTTAAAATATCTCCTTGGGAGTTGGTTAATATATTGATTTTTTTTTTTCATCAACAAATTCTAATTGGGTCTAGGAGTGAGGAAGCATTGTAGTGAGGTTTGCAGAGTCACTAGAGAGTTAAAAGTATGAGATTGCATGATCGCTAGAGTATAGGGAAATATATATGGGATATAGGAAAAAGGAGCCTAGAGAAAGCTAAGCGATTGGCTAACAGGGAGGAAATGCGGAGCTTAACAAAGTTTTGAGGAAAGGATGGCCCTTGCTTTATTATACTTCATGTCAGATATATCAGGATTACTTAAGATGGTCTTGATCACTGTACACTGATTTAGTAGTCAAAAACTTCAAGCTTTATTAGCTGGTGGTGTGTCTTCCTCTTTTTCTGCCTTCATTTCTTATTTCCCTTTTATTTCCTCCAGTACTTTTAGAGAACCGTAGTCATCATTATTACTTGTACTGCTGTTATCGGTATTCAGTTGTCATAACTAGAAGCTGTCACGATTACCAGTAGGTAATAACAGGTGTTGAGGATTCTCCTATAATGAGATCTTATATCACTGCGATGTAGAGAGACCAAAGTCCAGGCTCTGTGACTTGATTCTATGGATTATCCAAGATTAGAAGGAAGTTCTTGCATACATTTGCTTACTACAGTTTCAGGAGTAGTAGAGTTCTTAGTTCTTTTAGAATTCTCGGAGTAATAGTACTGGTCTCTGGTCTCACTTGGTCATCTTTTTGTCTAAAATTTTAGGTAGCTAAAGCAGACATTTTTGAATTGCTAATATTGTGATTTAATTACACAAACTGCCTCCACCTTACATTAGTGTTTGCTTGCCCTTGTCAATATTGAATGGAATTTCACTTCATTTAATCATGGCATGCCATAAGAAATTTTCTGTACATATTCACATATTCTACTGGTGGTATGTGGAAACTGTGAGTTTATCTACTAGATAAATGAATAAGTGAGTGTCATTAATTTGGGGATTGTGAATAAATCATTAATGAATGAGTATGTTTTATAAATTATTTTTAATTTTTATATTTCCAAGCCCATTCTTTATATAAGTGTAAAAGTTTTTCCTTCTGTTGATTTATAAATTAAAACAATCAATATCTGTATACTTGCAAGTATTCATCATCATCTACATAATTGAGGAACTTACATTTGACTCTATTATAAAAGCTGCCACACCGGAATAATTATTTATTATCTCCAACACCCCTGAGTTCCTGAATGTGTAGAGGGCAGGAATTTGTTTCATTTATCTTCATATTACTGGTGCCTAATTCACTGCCTAGTTTGTAGTAGGTGCTCATTAAATGTCTGGTAAAATGAAAATATTTTGTGTTCATCTTTATGTATCTGAAGAGTTAATAATTTGAAAATGATTTCTAAATAATTGTAAATGATTTTCACTTTTGTTCCATTTATTCCTCTACAGTTGTTTATGTGTCCCTTATTACATCCTATGCCTCATAAGGCTGTGAGTTCAAATGTGGCCATACTTTCTTTTTATACCCACATTTTCAACATGTTTTGACATATGTCTCACACAGAGCTTCAGACCCCTACAAAGTTTCCCACTGCCAGTTATTTTGGAAGACGTTACTAGGTTTCTCATCAGATCCTGCTAGATGTAATGTTTTTATTCTAAACTTCCGGTAGGCATTTGCCACTTTCATTCTTTCCTTTTTTTCTTATGGAGGGTGGGTCCTAGGACACGCTCCATTCTCTTTGCACTCATTTCTAAATATATAGACAGAAAATAGACGCATACATAATACATACATATGACATACATTCACACATACATACATACATAAAACATACGTAAAGATTGCATGACCCTCTGTACACTACTGAGTTAAAACTTTAAGTTCTCAGTGTCCTGAGTCTGCTTCCACCTGAGCAGGGCTCAAATTTCATTCATCTGACTGGGAAGAACATCTAGATGTTATGTTTTGCACTCCATTCTTTCTCTTCAAAGTATCTTCCAGGTGCTAGGCCTCAAACACCCTCTTCTTACAGGTTTCCTCTTTCTGGGACACCCCTACCATGCAGGACAAGTTTTTCCAATAATTACCTATGGATTGGAGGCAGGCCTAGGCTGTGACTTAAGTTTGGTAGAACCCACATCTTTGTTTCCATTGATTCAGTTCACTCAACAATTAGAATTATTTATTGAGTGTCTACTCTGTGCTGGACACTGGGATACTCTCCTAAACAAAATGCTAAAAAACACCGTCTGTCACGGAGCTTGAGTCTAGTGAAGAGAGGCAGATATTAGGCATAGGTATTTATAGATAACAACTAATAGGGTAGAAGAATATGTGACATATCAAATGCCAATAAGGGCTTTTGGATAAAAATAAATTGGAAAACAGGAATATAGCATGTGAGAGTGAGAGTAACTGGGGACATTATATTTTCTATGATGACATTTGAATGAAGATCTAAGGAGGTGACGATGAGAGCTATGAGGATATCTGAATGGAGAGCAGACCAGAGACACAAGGGTAAAGGCCTGAATGTATTCAGACTAACCTAACCAGATGTGGTTCATTGTTGTTTTGATCCAGAGCATCAGTTGTTTTGATGCTCTGGATCAGTCACTTTCCAGTTGTAGTTGGTCATAGATCTTCACTTCTAAAAATCCTAGTGTCACAGACTCTCAGTGAAATTATGAAAGCTTTCAGCATGCTAAGTAATACTTAACTCTTACTTTAACTGGTAGGATTCTTTTTCCTGTGACTAAACTTGAAATACATCTTAATATGTAGTAAAGGGAGGTCTCAGTTCAAATTTTACAGTCAAAATCTTCCACATATACTTAGATGCAGAATAAGAATAACACACTGGAAATACATTTTAGAAAAAGTTTGTATTTTTATTTTCTTTGAAAACATGTATAAATAGCAAAAAAATAAAGAATTTTTAATAATATGTGATGATTCTTCTAAAAACAAGTCATAAAGAATGGAAGTATGGTACATGGGAAAAAATATAACATTTTATTGAACTCTCAAAACAGCATTAAGTTCCTTAATGTTAAAGGCATATGCCTATTTTATATCAGACCACAGAATATTACCGTAATCACCTTCACAAAGCATGTCCATTATCTAATTCTCAGCTCGGGATCAGTAGTGTGGGTGAGGGCAGGAGGGTAAAATCACCAAATTCACTTGGTAGTAGAAAGAATTTGAGAGCATGATGACATAATGGATACTTTAGCACTTTAAAAAATGTAAAGGCTGGCACATGAACATTTCTTGCCTTAGCCAAGGTTCAAAGATGTTAAAGAAATTAGCTTGATATGCGTTACGAAACTTTAAGTGGCATTTTGGAAGGTAAGTAAGGCAATTTTCCATTGTTTATTATAATTACCTGGATAGATCAAACTCCAAAATGGATTACATGTCTGAATTATACACCTTAAATTTCCATAGTTTTGTTAGTGTGCCATAATTGACACGATCATTGCAGGTAGTCTGTAGAAATGCCTTTTTTTTTTTTTTTTTTTTTTTTTTTTTGAGACGGAGTCTCGCTCTGTAGCCCAGGCTGGAGTGCAGTGGCCGGATCTCAGCTCACTGCAAGCTCCGCCTCCTGGTCTTACGCCATTCTCCTGCCTCAGCCTCCCGAGTCGCTGGGACTACAGGCGCCCGCCACCTCACCCGGCTAGGTTTTTTTTGTATTTTGTAGTAGAGACGGGGTTTCACCGTGTTAGCCAGGATGGTCTCGATCTCCTGACCTCGTGATCCGCCCGTCTCGGCCTCCCAAAGTGCTGGGATTACAGGCTTGAGCCACCGCAATTTCTTAATTTTATATTTTAATTTTCTTGAGAAAAACATTAAGATATCAAGGGATTAGTGCTATTTATTCCTGTTATTTTAGTCATTTTCACAATATAATCTATATTTTCAGTACAAACAAAATAAAATCTTTAAACTTCACAGTCTAATCAGAGAGGTGGGCACCAACGGTTCAAAAGATATAGCTTATATGTAAGGACTTTAAAATCTTCTTAGGAAGATTAAATGTGTATATAAACTAGGCTTCCATTTTGATGAAAGATAGCATGTAAACTGATGCTTCTCAGATTGCCAGTTTACCTCTTAAACACTTCTAAAACCTGTCCTGTCATCTCAAGCCCCACCCTCTCATTGCTATAACTGGTTTTACCTACTTCATCAGAGCAGCCTCTGCATACTCTTCCCATCTCGGCTCCTTCAAGTTCCAACCATCCCTCTGTGAACATGTCTCTGAAATCCCAGTGCCCCGGAAGGACAGCACTGAAGCACAGTGGCTAAGGCAGCTGTAGCCTGAGGTAGGTATGCCAGGTCAGCCTCAATTAGAAGCCGAGCTCCCAGGACATGAAGGCCAGCCATGCAAACACTCACTGTAGGCTAAATTGGTTTAGAATCAAGACCTCAAGTGAGAAAAAACTTTTAGCAATCACAATATGCCTCTAGGTAAAATACATTAAAAGTTTTCACATAACAAACAAGATTAAGAGTAAAATTCTTATTCCAGTCTTTATTTCCTGCCACCTTAATATGTTTATTCAGCATTCGTCATTCTCACACAGCTTCCATTCTCTAGACACATATCTTGTATATCAGGAAACAACATATTACTCAGCAAAATTAACGATTAAATACATAATGAAAAAACGAAACCTTTCTGTGAGATTAGACATAGTAAATCCTACTATCAGAAAGTTTATTTAAAGGCCCCTACTGCTTTAAATATTTTAAACATCTTTTTTGATGGAAGGTTCTCCAGATTATTTTATTTACATAAACTCCAATAAACTTCAAGTGAATTTATTTACATATGTGCACATTTGCATGAATATACATATGTACACATTTATACCCAGTTGTATAAGTTGTAACACATTTATTCTACTACACAGATTTTTAAAATTAAGGTAATACAGAATAATCTAAAAAAATTTTTTAGATGATAAAATGTGCCTATATCACAATCTAGGTGTAACCCATATTGCCTCTTAGATTCTGTGGCATCAGTTGTAATGTCTTTTTATTCATGTTTTATTTTATTTGAGTTTTTTCTTGGCTAGTCTAATTGTCAATTTTGTTTATATTTTTTAAAAATCAACTTTTTATTTTCTTTTGTAATTTTTTAGTCACAATTTTATTTCTGTGTTTTTATAATATTATTTATTCTACTCATTTGGGGTTTGGTTTGTCTTGCTTTTCTAGTTCTTTGAGATCACCATTAGATTATCTGAAATTTTTCTACTTTTTGATGTAAGTGTTTATATTTATAAACTTCTCTCTTAATACTGCTTTTGCTGTAGTACATATGTTTTGGTATTATATATTGCATTTCCGTGTTTATTGTTTTGAGAAATTTTTAAATTTCTCAAAGTTTTATACTTTTGTATTTGTCATAATGGTCATTATCATCTTTTTACTTCCAGATGTTAAATTCCCTTGACCATTTCTTATAATACTGGCCTCATGGTGACAAATTCCTCAGTTTTTGCTTGTCTGAGAAATACTTTATTTTTCCCTCATTTCAAAATAATAGCTTTGCTGGGTATATACTGTTTATGCCAGATTTTTTTTTTTTCCCCTCTCCGTACCTTGAATATTCCTGCATTGATGTCTCTGCATCTGGTGAAACAATCACCTCTTTCAAACTTTCTAGAGTACATTTTGTAGAGACAGATCTTTTACATTCATTTGAGTATTAGTCTACTGATTGGGAAGGATGTGGTAACCCTGTTACTGGATAAGTGCAATGGTAGAGTCTCTGAATCTTTTAGATTCTTATTTTCCAATCTGTATTGATGCAAATTCCATATAGTTGTAATCATAATTTGTACTTGTTGTGTATTCTGACTTTCTTAATATCATAGCTATTTTTACAGTAACAGGCAATTTATGATCCACATTTTAATGTATGTATCATATTCAATAA
This sequence comes from Chlorocebus sabaeus, assembly GCF_047675955.1. Taxonomy (NCBI): domain Eukaryota; kingdom Metazoa; phylum Chordata; class Mammalia; order Primates; family Cercopithecidae; genus Chlorocebus; species Chlorocebus sabaeus. The sequence goes on along the minus strand of NC_132904.1, from coordinate 77,637,128 downwards.
AGTAGATATAGTATAATTTACTTAACTATTGCCATAGTGTTAAGCATTGAGGTAACATTAACTTAATGTTAAACATAAAACATAAGCCTGTGGTAAGCATATATGTCTATTCATACATATACCTTTACTTATGTTTTCATATTTAAATTTCTTGGTCTTACTGTATTAAATTGTTCAAATAACTTTATGGCTTACAATAAACAAAGACAAATTACTTCTCTCAAATAATGTACAATGTGATTTACCACCAACAATATGCAAAACTTTTAGTATCCTTCAACACTAGGTAATGCTTTAATTAACGCTTGTATTTTTAAACATAAATTATTTAACTTAATAGGATGCACGCCTGACTTCTGAAGCAGAGGATATGGTACATAGCATTTTCATAATCACCTTCCTCATCATTTGGAATTCCTAATATTACAGCAAGCTATAATAGAGAAGTACCTTTCCAAGGAGTGTATAAACGTTTGACATTAAATGCTCACCTTTATTACATGTTTAGCATTTTTATCAATTTTGTATAATTATTCTGTCTTTTCCCAATTATCTATTCTTACTTTTATACAGCTGCCAGCTTTATTTTCAGCTTCTATTTCCCAGTGCCTCATAAAGTAAATCACATTCCTAAGCTCATTAGAATATCCAACAAGTACAATGCTTATTAACTATATGCAAGGCATATAGTCTTTCTGTATGCTAGTCATAGAATCAACTATATGCTAGTCTTTCTTTAATTTTTCAGATTTAATCTTTATAGAAATAAATTATTTTTTTACCTATCTTAAAAACAGTTGCTGTGAGAATAAATAGTATTATATGTAGGAAGGGTAAAGTATACAATATGAGATTTGATAAATAAATTATATGATTTATTACATATCTTATACACATTTTTCTCATCTTTTACTTTTTTATTCTCCCTACCTCCCATCTTTCCTTACTTTCCTTTTCTTCCTTTTATTTATTTCTTTCTTCTTTCCTTGTTATTTCAAATTGCCTGGTTATTAGATGGCCCCAAATAGATGCACTTTCTATGGAATTAATTACATGGATGTAAGTTAATATTTCATCTGCTTTCCGATTGACCAACACTGTGAGTAATCTAAGGTCCACAGTTCTGAGTTCTGACTCACAGAAAATGTTCCATCATTCTTTAAAAAACTTTATCCTAAAATTTTATATATATTATCTTCTTTTCTTGGCTTAGTTTTTCTTACTATGAAAATAATATTTATCATAAAATATAGCAAAATAAAGAAAAGCTGAAAGAATTTTGTTTCATAACCTTATTTAAATGAACACCTAAAAGCCCACTTTTAATACTTGGTTTTCCTAGAAATTTTACTCATTATTTTAATGGGATGATCCCTCATATACCTTTCTAAAGATTTCCTTGAAGCAAATATTCACTGATGATTCTAAGATGCTCAAGTTTCTTTAAAAAGTAGTACCCATATATGTTTGGATTTCCTAACGACATTGTGATTTGGCGAGCCAATTATAGCAGTGGGTGTATGTGCATTTGGACGTGTGCATGTGTATGTGCATGTACATGGTTTTCTTTGAACTGATAGCACCAAACTGGGTTTGGAGAAATGCCTGTGCAGTTATTCTTTGCTACCCTAATCCACTGTTGATGTTATGTTGAGTAACCCAGCCACTTCTTTTCTCTTTATCTACTTTATATTTCTGGACACCAAGCTTTTCAAATGTTTAAAAATGATTTGAAGCCTGATTCTTAAGCATGTTAATTTATAAAGTCTCTAAGCTGAGACAAATATTTTAGTACCTCTCAGTACATAGCTTTCTCATTTTCCTTTCAGGTCAGTAGATAAATCCTTCTCTTAATATTTCATAAATGCCAGGAGTTAGTTAACAGTCCTGAAATACTATTAAACTAATCTCTTTGGTTCCTGACACAGCCTTTATTTTATTCTTTACTCCAGAAGATGTCACATTTGTAGATCATATTTATATTTTATCTGACATACTGTGAATGGTAGTTCCTTAAAAAATACAGTGTTGTGTAGTGAAATCTTAACAGTCACTATGGGAAATTTTGCAACCTTCAGAAAGCCTAGTCTTTCAAAACTCAGAAAATTCTTACCTAATAAATAGACACCAGTGCTAGAAAGTAGCTAGTAAGTTAAACTATGTACTTCACTGATATTTAGGCCTACATTTTTTTTCTCATTGGAGATTAGTATTCTGATCTCCTCCCTAAATAGGCAACTTACAGAAGCAAAACAACCTATAATTTTTTAAATGTATGAATTCTGAATGACGTATCATCTAATTTTTTATGAGGTCAAATTGTTGTTATTTATTTTTTCCTTTGAATTCAATCATTGGGTTGCCTGGCATCTTAGAAACCTAGCTATGGCTTTGAGAATTTCCCCTCTTCCTCATCTTCTTCTTTTCCATGTGTTTTACCATGCTTTGATTTTTTTTTTCCGTAATTTTTTTTTCCGAAACGGAGTCTCGTCTGTCGCCCAGGCTCGAGTGCAGTGGCGCGATCTCGGCTCACTGCAACCACTACCTCCGGACTCAAGCGATTTTCCCGCCTCAACCTCCGGAGTAGCTGGGACTACAGGCGCCCGCCACCGCACCCGGCTAATTTCTTTCCGTGTTTTTAGTAGAGACGGGGTTTCACTGTGTTAGCCAGGATGGTCTCGATCTCCTGACCTCGTGATCCGCCCGCCTCAGCCTCCCAAAGTGCTGGGATTACAGGCGTGAGCCACTGCACCCAGCCTCTTTCTATACTTTTCTAAAGCACAGTACAAGGGGCCCTTGTCTTAATATTAGCATTACTATTAAGGCAATCAAACTGACACAACCAAATTTATGTAAAGCCATCCAAGTAAAATGGGCCACGTCATTATTGTTATTGTTATTTTGTGCACTCTATGACCACATTTTTTATTCAGATTCTATGACGATATTTCTATAATGGAAGCACGTAAGGAAAATGACTCCTAGTTTCTGCTTTGTTGCTTTTGCTACGGTGGAATGATTTCTATCAGACAACTGGATGCATTTGAAAGTCTTCATATTTTCACCCTGGAAAAGTCCTATTAGCTTAACTTGCTCCTTTTTGAAAATATTGACCAAAAAACATAGTCCATCTTGTAAAGTTATCCTAGACATTTAGTAAACAAGTAAACTAACTCGAGTATAGTAAGTTTATTAATTCCAAAATCTAGAAGTGCATGCAATAAAGTGAGTTTTTTGTTTTTATTGTTTGAAGGTAAATTTTCAGCCATAATATGAAGCTTCATACTTCTGGAAGAGTAAACCAAGCAGAACAGCAAGTTAGAATCTGGAAGTAATACGACTATGGGGGATTCAAGTGGGGGCTGTGGGTAAAAATTTCTGAAGCCCTTTCTCATATTAGTGGATTAAAGTGATTGTGAAGTTCCCAGCATATCACAGGTGGCCAACAAATATTGATTGTTTGGTTTTCCTTCTGTCTCCCATCATTTAAAATGCTTTCCATTTCTCCACCATTAAAAAATAGAAGTAATGTGAATGTTTGATGGTGTGTTAGTAAATCATTCTTTTTTTTTTTTTTTTTTTTTTTTTTTTGCAGTTGGGGGTCTCACTATGTTACCCAGGCTAGATGAAAACTCCTGGGCTCAAGTAATCCTTCTGCCTCCACCTCCTGAGTAGCTGGGACTATAGGTGCATGCTACTGTGCCCAGCTATATCCTTAATTTTGAAAGTTTACTAAAAAATGCTTATGTACTCTTAGGGTGAAAACAATGCACTGCACCTTTTTTTTTTTTTTTTTTTTTTTTTCACTTTATTATGAGCAGCTCAGTGCTATCCTTAATAGATATTTGTTGATTGAAAATCTGATATAAAGTCTGTTGAAGCAGGTCTGAAAATATAAAGATTCTATTAAAGTAAACGATACAGCAGTTTGCTAATATTTGGATGAAAGGTCTATCAAAAAGTGTACAATAGACTAATAAAGTCTCTCAAAACTGCTTTGGACCGTTCATTGCTGCACGACCATTGTGCCATTTACTCTCAATCCTCTCTTAAAAATTCCTTCTGAAGACTGGTGTGGATTAATGCCTTAAATGCAATATAAAATCAGATAATGTGGAAGAAGAAATCTTGGGTGACTTCTTTTAAATTAATATGTTTAAAAAACAATTAAAAAGATAATATTCTTCAAGTTAATTGTCCCTGATACCCATTAATAATAGGTGCCTACATTATTGCAATACACATTCATTAACTATTAGGATTTTACAGTAGTTAAATATCAAAACTGAATCCTACTGTGACAATAAATTTAAATTAAATGAATATTAAATCTACACCTGGCTTTATTAAAACTAAAATTGATTACTTTTCTTTTGTCATAAAAAGTGACTTCTCTAAAAAATGTGATATATTTTTTAAAAGTACCAGACCAAGTATTATGATTCTTGGGTTTTAGTCTCAGCTGTACCACTCACTGACTGAGTAGCTTTAAACATGTCACTTGCCCGACTAGACTTCCAACTGCTGAATTTTGAAAAGAGAAATTTGACGTAGATTAATTTCTATAATTATTTTTAACTTGAAAGTTCTGTAATATATAAACATATCCATGATTTTAAATTTTAGACACAAGGTGGCACTATTAGTAGTGATTTTAATTTAATACACAGATAAAACTAGGGGAATTTCAAGATCTGTATATCCAAGGAATAAATCTAAATATATGAAGTCACTGTATAACACACACACCACACACACACACACACACACACACACACACACACAGAGTCTTGGTTATTGTTAACATCTGGATGAATGCTCAACAATTAAGTCAACCAAATGTTTTCTTGACATCAAGATGATTGATTTTGTTTAAATTTTCATGAGAATATTTCAGTGTTAAGGTACACAATCAAGACATATTTGTAAAAATATATACAAGATCAAGATTGATATTGATATGATTTCAACATAAACAGGAACTCCTAAACAAGATCTATTAATTTTATGGCATGTAAGGAAAGGTATTGAAATGTGAACAAATTACATAACTCAGTTTGCTATTAAATTAAAAAGAATGCATGTTGGTATAAGGACATTTTCAAATGACATTAAAGACAAAACTTTTTTTAAACTGGAAAGGTGTAGATGATGCAAGGAATTTAAATTATAATCTCTAGAACAACTTTGTTGAAATTTTCCAACCTCTTGCTACCACTTCCTAAAACACTCTCCACACATACTGAAGACCAAGAACTGTTTTGTGGCTAAATCAACAATATTTTTAATATAATATTACTCTTACAATAAACATATTTTTCCTAAAATCTGACTTTTTCCCCTTTGTTATGAAGATTCTCAAATTAAATCTTTCATGACTGAATTCAAATACAGTTCTTCTCCTTTAGTGTTTTTCCTGATCCTGCAAGAAAGTCTCTCTTAAATAATTTATTAAATTATTGTACTTAAAAATGTTGTAGATCTTAGCAATCCCCTAGACCATATTTTTAATTTTAGTGGTAATAAAACTGTGCTCCAGCAAGGAAATATGATGACAAGAAGCTCCACCTCTGATCAGCGCTGGGGGAAGAAATCCAGTCCCAGTGTTCTTTCTACCATGTGCTATTGTGTGTTTCAGATGATAGACAGTGCTTTCCATCTGTAGTATGAATCTAATCTACTGGGCTAAACTGTCCATTCCTTCTAGAAAATAGTTTGTGTCTTTTCTCTCATACTGTCTAGCATAGTATTTGGTAATGTGGAGGTGCTTAGGCATACATTTGAATAAACAAATGATTAATGAACAATTTTAATAAAATTAATACTCACTTCTTCCATATTTATTTGTGCCCACTGCAGTACTTCACTTTAGATAATTACATATGATAATATTGTTTTACACCTCTACAAATCCATCTGTGGTGAAAAGTGATCATTTTTAAGTAGGTTTTATTGTAGGTTATTCTGAAATGGATAATGATTACAAGCTCTTTGTGATTGCTCTGTGGTTATCACTCACCAGACCCCAGTTTAAATTGTTGCAACTGAATGAGTAATAAAGTTATGGCTTACACCATCCTTGGCTCAAAAGACATTGGCTGAAAATATACTCTTCCCTGGAAAGGACTCTGTCCTATGTTAGTTATGTGACTTTAGTGAGTCAATCTCCTTCAGCTTCTCTCTTCCCCAGTAGCCACAATGATGATAATTACTGCTCAGAGTTATTAGTATTTTACTGACTAAATAATATGCTATGTACACAGTCCCAGGAACATAGAAGTCTGGCACATATGTTATGTGGGTGATGCTGAAATCTTTTTCTTAGAACGGAGAAGACACAGAGGATGAATCAGTATATAACAGTAACAAAGGTAAAGTCCCTTTACCTCATTTTCCCTCTACCAATTTTTGGTGAATTGTCAGTACTAAGCAAATACTTATGCAATGGCATCACTGGTCTTAGAAAACAATTACAAGGGACATATATATTGTAATAATCTACATAATTCTAGGTCTTTTTCTAATCTATGATTGTAGAACCTTTGCAAATCCCACTCAAATTTTACCCAAGTATTCGTGAGGTTCTAGCTAGAAGTTTTAGATATGCTTGTGTCAACTTTCTGATGTTCTCTTCAGTCTCCCTTTTTGGTGGGCTTCCACTTCTGAGGTCACTTGGCAGGGAAGTGATTCCCACATCCCCATGCTAACCTCCCACTGCCCTTGGTTACCAGTGTTCAGTTTGATAGGGCACGTGCCCATGCTGAGGATTCAGCCTACGATGAAGTCAACACTGTTCCTTACTGTTTCTTCAAGGCCAAGCACAGTGCTTAGTATGAAACAGGTTCTTAAAAATATTTACATATAGAATAAATGAGAGGAACCAAAGCCTCTCCTAGAAACTTTAATCTATTGGAGCTACATTGTGTTCAGCAGAAAAAGAAAAAGTGTGGCCCTCCTTTTCCTTCACTGTCCTAATTTTCATCTGGGTTTCAAAAGTTGGATGGCATATGCTACCTTGTCAGGAGGTTTCTTTGTAAAACAGCTCCTTCAGCTTCTTCAGGCCCTTCTTCAAAAAGGCTGATGGCAAGTATGCTATTCCTTACAGTGGCTTTTAGGCCAACGTCTGAGGAAAACACTGCCATTCTTTTCTTTCACTTTCCATTCTAGAATTGATGCTTTCTCCCCCCCAACTCTACTAATATTCTCCATATGTAGAGGAAAAGAGAGAATTTACTTACACAGCTCATACAGGTTTAGTAGATATGCCCAGATATATTTAATTCCCTAAGTAGATTCAAATCTTCTCTGCTGCTGCAAATAGATATTCAAAAAGCAAATCAAAATGAAAAATATAAACTATTTAGAAATTAAAGAAATGCAAATATGGTTTTTAAAATTAGGAGATGCAGCTGTAACTGTACTCAGAGTAAAATATATAATTTTATGTGCCTTAAAAAATATTACAAATAAGTCAACTAATTCAACTTTAGAAACTAGAACACAAAACAAAAAAATTATGATAGAAAAAAGGTTACTAAAGTTAAAAGTTAATATTTTATAAGAAGTATTTTATAAAATTAAAGGTAAGAATGAAAAAGATAAAATGTATTTCCATAAAAAAAATAAAAAAGACAATAACCTAGCAGGACTGACACAGAAAATTTTTTAAGTTTAAAAAAAAAATAGGAATGAAAAGCATAAGGTATAATTACAGCTACAAGTGAGATTAAACAAAATAATGAGATTTTGTTTGCATAAATATACAAATAAATTAGAAATACATAAAATGGATTCTTTTCTAGCAAGACATAAATGATCAAAGTTGTCTCAATTACACAAAAATAATTATCAATAATATTACATTTAAAAATACAGTAGTGTGAAAGTATGGAAGGCAATTTTTTAACTTTGAAGTGGTGAAACCAGTTTTAGCATGGCAAAACATAGTTGTCATAAGTAAAATAGCAACAAATATAACTGCACATCTATTAACAAGCAAATTTAAATATAAAACACTTCTTATGTGGCTAACACTATGCATAAAGTTAAAAAACAATGACATGCTGAAGGGAAAATGTAGTACATATAATAGACATAGGGCTTTATGACACTTTTTTTTCTATAAACAAAATTTTAAGAAAGGTAAACAGTCAAATAGAAAAATGGGCAACATATGAACAAGCAATTTGGGAAAAAGAATTGAAATTCACATGACATGAAAAGATGCTTAAACTTACTTCACACCTCAGGGAAATAAAAAATTCAATAGTAATGAAACATGCATTTTTTCCTCACAAAACTTACAGTAAATTTTCAGTGTTGATAATATCAATATTGACAAGGATCTGTGAAATGGGCATTCTCAGATGGTATTAGTGAAAGTATAGATTGGTCAAAATATTCTGGAGAGCAATTTGGAGCCTCAATGAAAAATTAAAGTACCAATGCTCATTTTCAGAAATCTACCACAGTAAAATGTTTGGATTAAAAATATATATGGGTATGAGAATCATTGCAGCATTATGGTAGTGTTAGAAATAGTGAGGAACTTAAATGCCAGTCAACTGACAAAAGTTAAATACTGTGTGCGGCGTTCATCCAATGGAAGAGTACCATGGTCATTACAAAATATGGAGTACATGTAGGTAAACTAAAGTCAAAAGATACATAATACATTTTGTTGTGCAAAAATCAAGTTGGAAATATATGTATTAGATAAAATTTCATTTAAAAGTGTATACAATTGTATATGAAATTATGAATCTCTATATAGCACATATAGGTTAATATATCCTTGAATAATGAAAGCTTCAAATTTATGTATCAAATAGTTAATAAACATTTCTGAAAGTTGTGATTGGAAGGAGAGATAAAGGGAAGGGAGAGTTTCATTTTTGACTTTATATACCTCAAAAAAAAAAAAATGATAGATAACCAGTCGTTTGCAATTTGTTTTTTCTCCAGTTTTTAAAAAGAAATATTTAAAAAAGTAAGTCATGGTGCTTATGTGTTCTAATGGAGAGACGAGACCCAAACTGTGAGGGTCAGTTAGGGGAGGTACAATGAATGCAGTCGGTTCAAGGGAGAAGTAAGTCTTCAAGTAGAACTTTGGATATGTTGACTATTCTGAGGAAAAACAAGTACAGTTCTTTAAGTACTATCCTAGTTGACATCTGCGGGATGTAGCACATTTCTTTTCAGCTTGATTTCCATAACGTCTGATTCACATCTGTATCCTTCCCATTTGTAAACCTGTTGCCTTTGCATGAGGCATGATAGAGATACTATCTTATACAATGTATTTCAAAGCAAGAGTCTTCACATGTTCCTAGATTTTATAATCAGTTTAGTGATTCTTGATCAACATGTGTTAGAAAATAAAATTAGGATGGATGTAATAGAATGGATGGATGGATATTCGAATGGAATAGAATAGAGTGTACCACATGTAATAAGATACTCTATTATTTCATGAAACTTTGGCTTTAGGTATGTGGTTGTGTGTACTAGGTTGCAATGTAAAATTTATTCTTATTATGAGTCAATGAGAAAATGTTTGGAAGCCATTGGTGTCAACCCAGATCTAGAAATAACTCATAGTACAATCTTGTGGAAGCCTCTAAAGAAAATGGAATCTGTAAATTTGTTTGAGAGGGGTCCAAAACAGGGCTTCATGCTAGGAAATAGCAATTTTCATTATTTGGATTTCCATCATTATAGCAAAATGCTTTCAGATATTGAAGACTCTGTTTTTTCTTTCTATCTTGTGATGACTACTTTAAAACTGCATACATTTTTTAAAGTGTTTATATTTTAATATACCTTTCAAAATAGTGTACATGGTGACATATTAGATAGTCCTCAAAACCACAGAAAAAACATTGTTATAATAAAACTAGCATGGTCATATTATGAAAGAATGCAAAAGTCATATGCATGTGTAAATGTAAGATACAAGACTTCAAAGATTTTTCTCCCCTGCAGTGGTCACTGCAGATTCTGACCCTGAAATCTCAGAGGAGCCTATTCACTCTCATGCCCAGAAAGCACTTCAGTGGAGAAGGTTTGCTGTAAACCATTGTAAGCCAGAACCATAATTAGCAAGTAACACCTTTGCAGAAATTCATTGACACCTAATTGAGAGTAGAAAGAAGTCTTTGAATAGAAAATAGGGAGGTAATAACTTCTGGCTATACTGTGCAATTTTGTTTTCAAGGAACAGAGTTCAATCAAATCACCTCAAGTACTGGGGATTTATTATAGAGATAAACACAGAAATAAGAACAACAAGGAGAAGAATAAAAACAGGAATGTCATGGGTACTCAAAATAGCTCCATAGCTTGAAATGGAGCCTCCATGAAATTTAAGCTGTAATTCTGCAACAAAGGAAGCAAGTGGTCAGAGTATTTTTTAACGTTGTGCTTCTCTGTTTCTGCAAGCTCACTCGCAACTACTTGGTCTTCTGGTTATATTATTTTTGGTTTTTGCACCCTTCTGTATTTTGAATATAATGTGTCTTACGGTGTCTACTATTGCATTGTCTCTACTGCCTGCTAATTTCAAAATATGACTGACTCTCTGCTTCCTCAGTTCGTATTTTGAGAGTGCATTTTGAGTGGCCTGGCTACTAAAGGTGCTTTCTGCCACCAACTGAGTGTGATGTTTAGAAGTGCAGATTCTGGCATCCCATTGCCTGATCCACAGCCCAATTCCATCTACAGAATACTAGGTACTGGCAACTTATGTAAAGTTCTGTGCTCCAGTTTCTTCATCTATAAAATGGTATCAATCTCATAGGATTGTTGAAAAGTTGATATATGTTAAGTGCCTAGAAAAATATCTGTGACTCATAGTGGGCCCTAAATAAATGTTAGGTAGTAAAGTAACACTTTTGTAGCAGTCTTTCTCAGGTTACTAGATAATCACAATATGCAGAACATTACTTCCTAATTCACATGAATGAGTATCTACTGTGTGCCAAGAATGGTGATAAAGCTTTCATACTGATAGGGGAATACAAAATAAAAGCAAGTAAGATCATATATGAGCAAAGTAATTTGAGAGAGTGATAAGCACAATGAAGGAAAGGAGGAGGAAGATTGTTGCTTTAGTGATTAGAGTGGCAGGATGTAATTGAGGATAAAACATCTGAGTTGAGACCTAAATGACAGGAGAAACTTGATGTCAGACAGTTGGCATGGAAGGCCGACATTTTAAGTAGAAGAAATACAGACGTCTGTTGCTTAATAATGGGGATATGTTCTGAGAAATGCATTATTAAATGATTTCCTCATTGTACAAACATCATAGAGTGAACTTACACAAACCTAGATGGCATAGCCTACTACACACCTAGGCTATGAGGTATGGCCTGTTGCTCCTAAGCCAAAACCTATACAGCATGTTACTGTACTGAATACTGTAGGCAAGTGTGACACAATGGTAAGTTTGGTGTATCTAAACATATCCAAATAAAGAAATGGTATAGTAAAGATCAGATCTAAAAAGATTTTTTTAAATGGCGTATCCGTGTAAGTCACTTACCACAATGGAGCTTACAGGACTAGAAGTTGCTCTGGGTGAGACGGTAAGTGGTAAGTGAATGTGAAGTCCTAGAACATCATTGTATACTATTAAAGAATTTATAAACGCTGTACACTTGCGCTACACTAAATTTATAAACAAAAATATGCTTCAATAATTAATTAACCTTAGCTTACTGTAACTTTTTTACTTTATAAGCTTTTGAATTATTTTTAGTTGTTCTGATTCTTTTTAAATGACACTTAGCTTAAAACACAAAAACATTGTACAGCTGTACAAAAATACTTCTTTATAACATTCAATATGCTTTTGTCATTTGTAATATTTTTTATTCTTTTTTTTACTTTTTAAAGTTTTTTATTAAAAATTAAGACACACATCTACACATTACCTAGGCCTACAAAGGGTCAGGATCATCAATATCATTGTATTCTATTTCCACACCTTGTCCCACTGGAAGGTCTTTAGGGCCAATAACATGTATGGAGATGTCATCTCCTATAATAACAATGCCTTGTTTGGGAATACTTCCTGCATAAACTGCCTGAAGCTGTTTTACAGTTAACTTTTTTTTTAAATAACTAGAAGGATTACACTCAAAAATAAAGATAAATAGTATAATAGTATAAATGCATAAGTAACTAATGTAGTCATTATCATTATCAAGTATTATGTACTATACATAATTGTATATACTAGACTTCTATATGACTGGCAGTGCAATAGGTTTGTTTACACCAGCATCACCACAAACACATGAGTAATGCTAGGACTCTATGATGGAAACAATGTCACTAGGCCATAGGAACTTTTCAGCTCCATTTTATAGTCTTATAAGACCATGTGGCTGGTCACTAACCAAAATGTCATTGTGTGGTGCATGATTGTAGTTGCTAAAGCAGGAAAGGAAAGAAAGTCACATGCTGGGAGCACAGCGAGCAGGGAGCAAAGTGGTGAGGGATAAAGTGAGAAGGATACATAGGCCCAATAATGTAGAGTCTTACAGACATTTTAAGAAATTTGCTTGGCCGGGCGCGGTGGCTCAAGCCTGTAATCCCAGCACTTTGGGAGGCGGAGACGGGTGGATCACGAGGTCAGGAGATCGAGACCATCCTGGCTAACACGGTGAAACCCCGTCTCTACTAAAAAATACAAAAAACTAGCCGGGCGAGGTGGCGGGTGCCTGTAGTCCCAGCTACTCGGGAGGCTGAGGCAGGAGAATGGCGTGAACCCGGGAGGCGGAGCTTGCAGTGAGCCGAGATCTGGCCACTGCACTCCAGCCTGGGCGACAGAGCAAGACTCCGTCTCAAAAAAAAAAAAAAAAAAAAAAAAGAAATTTGCTTTTGTTACAAATACAAACGGTAACCTATTAGAAATAGTGTAGGATACAATTTGTATTTGTTACAAAAGGTCCTAGATGGTTAGATCCTGTGATTTATGTCTTTAAAAGATCTAGTTGCTAAAGTGTAGATCAAAAACAGTTAGGTATTGCAGGAATCAGGGATAAAGATGATGATTTTTTTTTTATGAAAGGTGAATGGAGAAAAGTGAAAATAAAAGAGAAGTGGAAGCATGTTCAATGTGTTTTGAACTGCATAGGATTTTCTTAGACTAGTTATGGGGATAAGAGAAAGAGAGAAAGAAGAAATGATGACACATAGGTATTTGGTTTAAGAAACTAAACGTACGTTGTGCCATTTAATGAAATGAAAATATTAGAGGGGAAGAAATTTACAGTAGGGACACCAGGAGGTAGGGATTCAAAAGTATTATTTAGCTATATTAATTTGAAATGGCTATTAGATATACCAAAAGGGAGATATTAGGGAGGATGTTGAACATTGGAATATAACTGAACCTTACTTGTGACATTAGAAATGGAGGAAAAAATATACATATATAGTACATGTATATAATCATACAGTGTTATTAAGTATGACACTCATAGTCACTGGAGGAGATAACCTATGGAGTAGGTGGAATTTGAGTAAGAATTATGCCCAGGTCCAGGCTCAGAGGTCTTTCAATATTCGTAAATCAAGCAGAGGAGAAGGAACAAAGACTGGAGATGATGGTAGGTCAATGAAGGAGGATTAAAAACAAAAAATCTAAGTTGGATGTAGGGATTCATGCCTGTAATCCCAGCACTTTGGACTGCCAAGGTAGGTGGATTGTTTGAGCTCAGGAGTTGGAAACCAGCCTGGACAACATGGTAGACTCCATCTCTACAAAACTTAGCTGGGTGTGGTGGCATGCACCTATTGTCCCAACTACTCAGGAGGCTGAGGCAAGAGAATTGCCTGAGTCTGGAGAGTTTGGACTGCAGTGATCCATAATCACACCACTGCACTCTAACCTAGCTGACAGAGCGAGACCCTGTCTCGAAAACCAAAAACAAAAACATGAAGAATGTGATCACAAATGCATAAAGAAGGCCTACTGCCCCATGTCAGTGAAATAACCCCATAGACAGGGTTGAGAGTGTGGCAGTATTCTGAGGACAACCTATCCTGCGCGTTCCACCCCCAGGCTGGCCAAGTGCATACATTTTTTTCTTTCCCTGCAATGTTCTTCACATATTTTCAAACTATATGAGGCAAAAATAAAAGCACATATCCACTTTTTAAGAATGATAGAGCAGGAGCAATTAATGTAGAAATTGATTGCATCCAGAAATAACATCACTGGAGTAATTCAAAAGATACTTGTTGGTCTCTCAGCCTATAACATGTGATGTCCATTTACTTTTTAATTCCTTAAATAACTTGTTCAGGTATTATGTTCAACATCTCTCAACCTAAATACTAATTGATTAATGTATTTTTTTTTAACCATAGCAACCCACACCAGTGTCAGAGTTAAATGGGGAGCTATTTAACAACTTCAGCAGAAATGGCTTGTTCTAACAAATGCAATGCCAACACCTATTTAGGTAAGGTGTGGAGTGGGGTTTGCAGCTCTTAACCCATAGATTGACTAATAGAAACAGAAGCAGCATTACACATTGGTGGCGGAGAGGGTAGTAGGATTCCTCTTTGGAAATTTGATCTTGCTTCCTTTACTTAAGTCAGATTGTAAGGACTCCTTATAAAGGGAGTTTGCTAGTAAAAAAATGTATTATGAGGCCCGTGCATCCAGGACTGCACAACGGAAGAAAAAAGATCAAAGCAGCAAGACACAAAAGCATCTGAAAAGAAGGCAGGAGAGTTAGATGTGAAAGAGAAATTTTGCCTATTCTTGAATTTGCCCTGCTGTTGCCCAGTGAGTATCTAAACTCATGTAAATGTATTCCCCTGTATTTGTAAAAACAAATGAACTCTTTCCTGCATTCCTTCTTTCCTTCCAATTTACTGATTAATTGTGATATGCCGAGTATTGCCAGGGCTAATGTTTTGAGTTGGTATGCTCACACATGCTTAAGATCATATAATAATGAAAATCCTACTTGATTTAGAGTTGTAATGTCTTTCCCCAACCTACATTACAGAGGAAACCTGTAGGCGGGGTAGGCGGAAAGAGGCATATGACTGGCTGGCAATTTCTCTTTGCTGAGATTCGTTCGTTCCTGTGGTGGCCCTCTTGGACAAGTCAGAAGATCATCTGCTCTAACTCTTTCTTATATACCTGCAGCTGCTCCTTAGAAATCCATGTGTCCTTTTGCCCTGGGATCACACTGCCTCAATGAAGCAGGAATTCTTTTTTACTGCCAAAACTGTTAACCAGACCACCACTCACCTCTCCATGATTTAGGCAGAAGTCAGACAACTTTTATGTGTACAACTCACTCACAAGGGCCTACATAGTTACTATTTTGTTTGTTTGTTTGTTTGTTTTGTTTTTAATGTGCAGTAATGGAGGCAAGATTGATTGCTAGTTTTTCACAATACCTAGCAGTTGGTAGACTTCATTTTTTTCTTTTCCATTGATAGAGTTATTGATAACCATTGTTTTAAATAACAAAGTAAACCTAACCATCAAGTTCATAAATGCATCTCTTTTCGGTCTCTATGATTAGGGTTCACAAACCTGACATGGTAAGGAAGAGAGAACCCTGTTTTGCCACTTAGTATTTTTAGTTGTTAGCTGGCACAAATCAATTCTATGTCTTGCTACCTGTGAAAGTGAAGGACAGCATGTACAGAAAATAAGAGGGGAATGGAGAAAGGAGACTAATATTGAGAGCTCACCACATAAATTTGTTTGTATGTATTATCAGTTCTAATTTTCAAACCTTTACCAAGAAATGTGTATTATTATCCCCACTTTTACAGAGGAGGATAGAGTTATTTATAAATGGAGGCATGAAACTACAAGATGGTTAAATATCTTTTTCTCTCTAGGTAGAAGTAGAGACAGTCTTGCTAATTGGATAACCGATCACATTATAACTCT
Source organism: Chlorocebus sabaeus (assembly GCF_047675955.1). Classification (NCBI taxonomy): domain Eukaryota; kingdom Metazoa; phylum Chordata; class Mammalia; order Primates; family Cercopithecidae; genus Chlorocebus; species Chlorocebus sabaeus. The sequence continues at coordinate 77,621,191 of NC_132904.1, read as the reverse complement.
TTTCAAGGCAAATAAGAGTCTATTCTTGATAGTGTAAAGGGGAGGCATATTCCTTTGTGTACTTGTCTTTTCTCTTTCATCATTTAATTCAGTTTTTTCAACTAAACCTTCAACTTGGAAAGGAGAAAAGTTCCCTTTTTGTTGAAATAAATAACAAATCTGGAGGTTTAGCCACCTGATGTTCTTTGAAATGTCAATTTCAAGGGAGAAAATTAGTGTTGGAGAGAGCCTGGGACTAAATTTCAACTGCGCCTTTCTAAATTGTGCATGCAAATGGGCAATTAGACCTGCGATGGGTAATTGCATGCCTAAGTGAACCCTTCCACAAGGAGCTTAGAAGCTGATTTTGAAGGTTGAATTTGTGGAAGACCTTCTAAAATTTTTCTTATGCTGAAACAGTCTATAAAAGCTCATCCCCAGCTTCAAAAGGAACACCTCTCTATTCCAATGACTTCTTAGCAAAACAAAAGTCACTTGAGGAGCTGAAAAAGGTGAATGTGAGAAAGTCAAAAGTTATCAATATTCACTCAAATCTGTATTTTACATATGATGCAATAACATTTCATCATATTTTACATATGATGCAATAACATTTCATCTTTGCAGAAAAAATTGAAAATCATGTAAGTTAAAATAAGTGTAAAATAGAATCATTAATAGACCATTTATCCATCCAAAAATACTACTGTTAATATTTTTGTCCTTATCTTTCCAATCTTATTAACATATTTATAAAATATATATGTATACATAACACTGTGACAAACTTTTTACATTTAATAATGTATTTTATAATGAATATCTTCCGTAATCATTTTATCACCTCTATGCTTTTCTACTTTAATATATCTCAATGTATGAAATTGACAAACAAATGCTTAATGCTGGTATTTCTTAATTCTATTATGAAACACATTATAATAAAAATGCAATGGTAAACATCAATGCCTGTTTATTTTTGCTTGATTCACTATTTTTTTAAAACTCGTGTCTCTCTCATGCAATTCTGAATAGTGTTATTTTTGATTTGTATCATGTAAGGGAAAGCTAACTCTTTACTATTGTTTTCATTTATATTTCAGGTATAGTCAACCTCCTGTAAAGGCCAAACTTTCCTCTCCGGCTCAGCATTTCTCTGAGTGATTGTCTGGTTCTTTAAAGAGCCCTTTATCCCTTTTCTTAAGTATAGTCTATTAACCATTTGAAATTATTATGACGTGGAACACAAAATAAAAACTCTTACTGGGCCCATATTCTTTCCTTCATACTCTGCCAAGTAAAGTAGTATAATTGTAAATATATTTAAAAATTAATTTAATTATATATACTTACTTTCATGTATTTCAGTTTTTTAGATCATAAAACATGATTATGTTTCCTTGGAGACTCAGGAAAAATCAAGGACTAGTAGTCTCTGAATAAAATAACTTCCTTCCATCTATATATGTATGTAGACACACACACATATATATATGCATGTATATACATATGTATATATATGTGTGTATGTATGTATACATGTGTGTGTGTTTGCAGTTATAAATATATTTTCCCCTCTAATAGGATTCATGCATTGATATTCTAAGTAGAACAAAAGGAAGTAGTTAATAGCAAGTTTAATATCAGTGATGAACATTGTAATGGTAATTTAATTTCACAAAGAACTACGGTCATAGGCTAGGTAATACAGGTGTCAGTAGTAAAGTTTCTCGATACACAAAGGCTTATCAAAGTATGGAAGCAAATGGTTAATGTCCCATGTGTTTAGAAATAAGACTAATATATTCACTTTGAGAGATATTTAATCTGAATAAAAGTAATTAGCATATAGATAAAAATAACTCTTTTTTTAAAAAATAAAAATTTAAAACCACACTATTAACACTGAAAGTAACGGGATAAACAATATTTATTTTATAATTATTCCAGGGAAAGGATTAACTGATTGTGATCACTTTTGTAGAAGCAGCAGGAATCAAAATTCATCAATTCTGGAATCTTAAGTGAGAATGATTATTTCATAATACGATGAACTTGCCCATATATATTAATGTTTTATATACCGCTGGAGAATTATGTGCCTTGAAACCTGTGTTGATAGTGAAATAATTTGTTTCATTGATAGAAAATTGAGTGTTGGCCAGATAGTCTTTAAATTGAGTTATTCTTTTACATAAAATGCTTTATAAATGTTATGTCAGGTTGTCATGTTACTTGTTTATTTTATTTTGATTTTTAAACTTTCAAGAATTTTAAGTTCACCATTTGAACATCTAATTTAACTAATATAAATATATACCCCATCATTTGTTGTTTTTAGTTGTTTTTGACAATAACTTTTCATGAACATTTTCTATGCAGAGAAATAGCATGTTGTTTTCAACATCTCTGGCCTTACACCACTCCACTCTTTCTGAATTGCATCCTGTAGCTGTAGTAGCATTCTTTTCATTCTTTACTGATGCCAACTTCTCTCACTTCAGGATCTTTTACTCAACTTCCTTCTGCCACTATCCTTCATCAGGCTATTTTCTATATATTATTTGTTGCGGGAAGTCAGGGACCCTGAACAGAGGGACCGGCTGAAACCATGGCAGAAGAACATAAATTGTGAAGATTTCATGGACATTTATTACTTCCCCAGTCAATACTCTTGTGATTTCCTATGCCTGTCTTTACTTTAATCTGTTAATCCCATCATCTTCGTAAGCTGAGGATGTATATTGCCTCAGGACCCTGTGATGATTGTGTTAACTGCACAAATTGTTTGTAGAGCATATGTGTTTGAACAATATCAAATCTGGGCACCTTAAGAACAGGATAATAGCAATTTTCAGGGAACAAGGGAAATAACCTTAAAATCTGGCTGTGTGTGGGCGGGACAGGACAGAGCCATATTTCTCTTATTTCCAAAAACAGGCAAGAGAAACATTGCTGAATTATTTTCCCAGTAAGGAATATTAATAATTAACAGCCCTGGGAAAAGAATGCATTCCCAGGGTGGGGCCTCTAAAATGGCTACCCTAGGAGTGTCTGCCTTATGCAGATGTAGACAGGGATGAAACACACCCTAGTCTCCTGCAGCACCCCCAGGCTTGCTAGGATTGGGAAATTCCAGCCTGGTGAATTCTAGTCAGACCAGTTCTCTGCTCTTGAACCCTGTTAAGATGTTTATCAATGACAATGCATGCACAGTGGGACATGGAAATTCATTAGTGATTCTAGTTTCACTCTGAACTTGTGATCTTGCCCTGACCTCCTGCCTTGTGATCTTGTGTTGCCCTTAAAGCATGTGATCTCTGTGACCTACACCCTATTCATACACTCCCTCCCCTTTTGAAAATCACTAATAAAAACTTGATGGCTTTGCGGCTTGTGGGGCATTCATGGAACCCACCGACATGTGATGTCTCCCCCGGACACCCAACTTTAAAATTTCTCTCTTTTGTACTCTTTCTCTTTATTTCTCAGACCGGCTGACACTTAGGGAAAATAGAAAAGGACTCATGTTGAATTATCGGGGGTGGGTTCTCCTGATAATTATTTCTTCAGAAGATCAACTCTGATATTAAACTGTACATGTGGTTTTCATCCTGTGAACTTTAATAAATGGTGTATCTTTTGTACTGTAGTATGTACCATTCTATATTATTCAGTGCTGCACTGTGAGATTCCAGAGAATAAAGATAATGTCTCTCTTGTTTGCCTTTGTACCTTCAGTCCCAAGCAGGGTCTGGCAGAGATAAAGGAAGAAATAAATATTCAGTGGATAGTCAGATGTTGAATGGATGGAAAGATAAAGCAATAATATGAAAAAAGTTAGGAATTATTAGGAGGCAAGGACAAAATATACTCAGTATAGTTGATTCTTGTTTGAAGTAATTATGTTCTATAAAGCTACCACAAATGCTGAATTAGCAAACACTGAACCATTGTTCTTAGGGTAATTAAACAGTTTGGTTCCTATGAGCATCTGGTCACAATATTTTGTCAACAGATCAACATATAACTTTATTTTCTCTGTGTTTCCATTTAAAGACACTTTATTTCTTATGTATTACTAATTCTTTCACATTAAGTTCGTGGCAACAGCACTAAAACTCATGCTGGAATAAAGATTATCTAACATGTATTTTCTCCATAAGGCACAACACAGCCTTCTTGTGTGTAGGTATAATAGATAGCACTTTAGCACAATGCCTGGAGATCGTTTTAGACAAAAAAAATCACCAAGAAAAAGCACAAAAATGAAAAAAAGATTGCCACTCAATAGACTTAAAAAAGGGAACTTGTTTCTAGTATGACAGCTGAAACAAGAAGAAAGGGGTTGCCATGTTCTACCTTAGTTGGGTGTGTGCATATCAGGCAACTCATGTTTTTTTCCACTTTGCATATGTACATGTTCATGAATGACTGTGAAAGTGCCATGAATATTGATTTGATTTTATTTTTTTGAGGCGGGGTCTCACTTGTCCAGACAGGACTGCCGTGGCACAATCACAGCTGACTTGACCTCCTTGGGCTCAGTGATTCTCCCACCCCAGCCTCCCTGGTAGCTGGGACTACAGGCACACTTTTAAAGTTAAAGTAAACTTTAGCAATCAACAAAATTGCAAATATGGAAACAACAAATAATGAAGATTCATTATTTAGGCCCCGGTGATTCTTTCACCTCAGCTTCCCTGGTAGCTGGGACTACAGGCATGCTTTTAAAGTTACAAATAAACTTTAGCAATTAACAGAGTTGCAAATATGGAAACAACAAATAATGAAGATTCATTGTATTTGGTGCTAGTGAAAAAATGTGGTCTCTGTAATCAAAGAGATTATAGTCCAACTGAGTATGCGAAACGACAATCAAATGACTTTAAAACAAGGCAATAAGCAACGTGAGGATACATGAAGGAAGTGGCAAAGGAGTTTGGAACGAGTGGTCACAACTGTAATCAGATGAGGCTTCATGGTGGATGTGGCCCGAGACCATACTTAAAAGGATAAGTAGGATTTTAAAAGAGAGATAAAGAGAAGAAAAATCTAGATAGAGAGAAATATCTTTGTGAAATGAGCAAATGTTTTATAACACTTAAATCTATGGTCTGAATGTTTATGTCTCTCCAAAATGCATATATTGAAATCTTAACGCCCAAGAGGTTGGTATACGAAGTGGGGCCTTTGTGAGATAATTAGGTGATGGTGAAGCTCTCCTAGGTGGGATTAGTGCCCTCATAAAAGAGAATCCAGAGAGATCCCTCATCCCTTCCATGATATGAGGACATAGAGAAAAGAAGGTTGTCTATGAACCAGGAAACAGGTCTTCAACAGATACTAAATATGTTGGTATCTTGATCTCCCAGCCTCTAGAATTATGATAAATTAATCTGTTGTTTATTGGATACTCAGTTTATGGTATTCTGTAAATGGAATAAGACACTTAGAAAAGCAAATTAGAAAATTGTTGAAATAGACCATTAGGAGGACAAACTGCCCCAGCAAGAGTAAGTATAAAAAATGTTAAAGTAAGGCAAAAAATATTGTGCTAGAGGCAGAGGAAGGGAGGTTACAGAAAAAAATAAAAGTAACCACAGAATAATACTAATGAAATAGATCTAGGAATGTTTTCCACAGTTTGTATTAGTTTTCTCTTGTTGCATAACAAATTACTACACATTGAGCAGCTTAAAACAACATATGTTTATTGTCTCATAGTCTCCATGGGTCAGCAATCCAGAAAGACACTAAAGCTGAGTTCTCTATGCAGGGTCTCACTAAGCTAAAAACAAGGTGTTAACTGGGCTGCATTCACTTCTGGAGCTCAAAGTTGTCTTCCAAGATCACGTGGGTATTGGCAGACTTTAGTTTCTCCAACTTGTAGAACTGAGGAACTCATTTTCTTGCTGTAGGCTTGGGGCTGCTCTCAGTCCCTAGATTCTGCCCACATGTCTCTCTCACAGGACCTTTTCTCACTTCCTCAAGGCCAGCTGGAACATCTCTTGCTTCAAATTTCTCTCTTTAAGCAAGATCTAAATAGGACCTTTTAGGGGGTTCCCCTGATTAGGTCAGGCCCACCCAGAATAATCCCTGTTTATTATCTCAAAGTCAACTGATTAGGAATCATAATTACTTTGACAAAATTATTTAACCTTTGCCATATAATGTAACTTAACCACAAGAGTGGCATCCCATCACAATCATACATCCTATTTTAAGAAAAAGGGGTTATATTGGAGGCAGAAATCTTGGTGCTCATCTTGAAATGCTGCCTTCCATCAAAGCTTATTGAGTTGATATATGAGATCTTACTGCCATTTTTTTGTATTTAATTACTGGTCAGTTATAACTTCCCCAGTGTCACCAGTTCCATTTTTACCCTTGTTAATGTGGAGGAGACCACAGGGAAGAAACTTTGCTTTGTATCCATGAGCTGCAACATGGTTGGGGCTCAGTTTGGGATCTAATTTAGGGCTAAATTGATTTGCATAAGAAAGGAAGACAAGGCTCTAAAGAGATGTTCCAAGCAGAGAGAGAAAGAGAGCGTTTCATCAGTGCTATGAGAAGGGGCAAAGTACAGGTGTGCTGATGTAATAAGCAAAAGAATCTGACTGTGTGCCACTTATAAAAAGAAGTTGTCAGGGCGTGGTGGCTCACACCTGCAATCCCAATACTTTGGGAGGCCGAGGCAGGTGGATCACAAGGTCAGGAGTTTGAGACCAGCCTGAGCAATATGGTGAAACCCAATCTCTACTAAAAATATGAAAAAATTAGCTGGGTGTGGTGATACACACCTGTAATCTCAGCTACTCGGGAGACTGGGGCATGAGAATTGCTTCAACTCCGGAGGTGGAGTTTGCAGTGAGCCAAGATTGGGCCACTGCACTCCAGCCTGGGCAACAGAACGAGATTCCATCTCAAAAAATAAAAAAGAAGCCAATATAACAAGATTGAGGTTGATAAAAGGAGGGCATATTTTATTATCCATGGTAGCAAGGGGAAGAGTGGGTGTAATTCTTTCCAAAATTTTTCACTCATCAATTTATGAAAGGAATGCAGGGTTTTTTAAGGAAAGGGTTTGGAATGCAAAAGAGGCACTGGGTTAGGAGATATCAAGTGGCCTGACCACTCTGATGGCTTGTCTTGAATTATTGTTTTATGTGGTGAAGGAGCTAGCACCACTGTGGCTGGAAGTGTCTGGTCCATATCAGGATACAGCTCCTGAAACTTCTAAGGAAATATATGACCAGATAAATGAGTATGGTGTAGACTTAACACACATCTAGGTAAATAAGGTGCATAAGGTGTGGGAGCATAGTATGGGAAAAGAAAGGGAGTGGAGATTCACAGCATATTCAAGGCTACATTTGAAGATGAAAGGTGACACATATGCAGTTTGTCTCGAAGCTATATCATGAGATTAGAGGTGAGGCAAGGAGTACAGGGGAGAGCAAAAAAAAGTAAAACATGGTTTGAGGCTAAGCTGCTAAGCTGTTCAGTTACACTGAGAGGTAAGAGAAAAGGAGAAATGAGACAGCTGTGTAGGATGAAGAGTGTTGGAAGAGGAGAAGTGTTGAAAGGGGATTTCTGAGGCTACTTTGCTTTCTGTTTCACAAAGCAACCTCCTCCCACTTCTCTGCCTGAAGTCTATCTTTAGTAAAATTTGCCCTGTTTTTCCTTGTATTGGAATTGAACTTATGTATAGGCTTTTATTTATTGTTATTTTGCTTTGTTTTCTTGAAGCAATGTCTAAAACTGGCTTCAAGTTTGACACTAGGAGAGATCATGACCAGTGAAAGACATTGTTAAATATGTTAAATACCACATTTCTTTCTATTTACTCTATCTATCTATCTATCTGTCTACCTACCTATCAATCATCTATCATCTCTGTCTATCTATCTATCTATCTATCTATCTACCTACCTACCTACCTATCTATCATCTATCTCTATCTCTATCAATCATCTATCTATTCTATCTATCTCCTCTTCCTCTCCCTGCCCTAAAACCTCATTTTCAGGCTTTCTCTCTCTGTCTTATCTGTAAATAAATCTGATTATTACACTTTTTCCAGCTAAGATCTTCCAATGCTTTCTTAGAATGAAATCCAAAGTCCTTCCCATGGTTTAGAAATCCCATATTATAATGTGTGATAACTGCCCACCTCCCTACATTTCTCTGATACCACCCTCCCTCTATCCACTCTGCTTCAGTGGCCTTGACTCTGACCTCCCACTGTTTCTTGAACATGTGAAGCTCCTTGCTGCTGTACCAGTTCCACACTAGTTCCCTCTGTATGGCTGGCTTCTTCGTTTAGTCCAGATCACAGATTAAATGTTATCTCCCCAGAGAGGTGTTCCTTGATAATCCAATCTAACACTGCCACCAGGTCACTTTCTATCAAAGCACCCTATTTTCATTCTCTATCTGACACTTATCACCGTCCCATAGATTTCTTGTTTACTTGTTTATTATCTGTCATCCTCCCTCCCACTCCTTCCCCTGGACAGGCCATGGGCTGCTCAAGGTCAGGCAGCTTGTCTCCACTGATCGCCAGTCTATCCCTGGTAATTAAAATAGTGTCTGACACATAACAGATGCTTTACAATTACTTGTTGTTAAATGAATTCATAAGAGATTAGGACATATTGGGGGTATCTGTCAATGTTCAACAGCTCATCTGAGAAATAACCAGAAAGTTTGAGATCCAGTTGACAAATAGTGGTGCAGAAAGGCAACTTGGTGAAGAGAAAAGAGCACTCATGTTGCCTTTGAAATACTGGCGTTTTAATCTTCCTTCTGCAACTAATTTGCTGCTTGACCTTGGGCAAAGGCAAGGAATGCCTTTCAGAGTGAAAAAGCAAGAATACTTATGAATACTTCTACATACCAAATCTGTTATATGTTATTATGTGACTTTTGTGGATAAGGAAACTAAGGCAGCAATGAGAAAACTCAGGTTAAGTAATCTATGATTTGTTTGTGGTAGAGCTGGGGAAAGCACCTGTGTTTGGCCTAACCATCTCTTCCAGTTCTGACATTCAGCCATCTTGAAATGCCATTATCTCCTCTAACCTTCTATAGGACAGAATTTTCCTTAATCAGACATCTATCATTGTTTTTATCTTGAACATTTTTCCACTCTGTAGAAAGGAGGAGAGGAGGCTACACATTGAGTGGAAATTGTAACTGTAAGAGCCATGAAACTAAGTAGCTTTATTTTTCTTGTTTTTGTTTTTTTAAAGAAAAAAGAAATGAAAGAAAGTAATAAGCAGAGGTAATATCTACAGAATTGTCTTTTCCATTATCCCTGAGGATTTATACTCTTTTAAAATAGCCCAATTTCTCTTTATCTACTCATTTTGTTTTTTTTTCAGTCTCCTGTTTTGTGTGTTAAATCCTTTCTAAATGATTTGTAAGGTTGATATTTAAACAGCTCTTACACTGCCTAATCGTATAGTTCACTCTTTCGAAACATCACCTTCTTTTCCAAGTCCAATCTTTATTTAGATGTCAAATTATGCTAGCATTGCCAATGTTAATTCAGCAGCAAGCAGTGATTATACCAGATATACCCATATTATTATTCAGCATTATTATTCTGCACTTTTGATTCAATGAAAAACCTCTCACTTATTCCACTTGCTGTTTTTTCTGTTTTTTGTTTTTAATTGATTGTTGTTCTTTTAAGTTCCAGGCATGAGTTTCATTAGTTTAAAGTTTCAAAAGCAAAGCTGTTTCCTAAACGCGTTAAGAGTCATTGTGACATTAGCAAGAGCTATTTGGGTCTATGGGTGAGTAATTGTTTAGTAACGCCCCGCCCTACTTGATTCAGGAGAGCCTTATCTTTTCAAGCAAATGCAGTTCCCTGGGAGACCATGTGAGACAGATTCTTATCATCCCAGGAACTTTAGAAGAGTACACATACCTTTTCTTTCTTTTTTTTTTTCTTTCTTTTTTTTTTTTTTTGAGAGGAAGTCTCGCTCTGTCGCCCAGGCTGGAGTGCAGTGGCGCCATCTTGGCTCACTGCAAGCTCCGCCTCCCGGGTTCACGCCATTCTCCTGCCTCAGCCCTCCAAGTAGCTGGGACTACAGGCGCCCGCCACCACGTCCGGCTAATTTTTTGTGGTTTTAGTAGAGATGGCGTTTCTCCGTGTTAGCCAGGATGGTCTCGATCTCCTGACCTCCCTGACCTCGTGATCCACCCACCTCGGCCTCCCAAAGTGCTGGGATTACAGGCATAAGCCCCCGCGCCCGGCCGAGTACACATACCTTTCCTGGTGGCTTCATAAAGCCATGAATTCCCTTCCTCATGATAATAATAACAATAAAAACACAATAGCAATAGCAAATTCTATGAGTATTATTATTTTGCTCAGTTTACATCTGGGGACATTAAATTCAGCGAGGTTAAGTAACCGCAGTTAGTAAGGGTTGACTGGGGACTCTAATAACAAAATTTGAGCTCTGACTAAAAGAATCTCAGATTGTAACCACTAGGCTTTATGTGTCCTGGTCTGCCCTGCCTGAAATGTACTTTCTTTTCTGGCTCCAATTTGGCCTGCCCAGTGGTTTCCTTTCCTTCATTCAAGAAACATGTATTATGCATCTAATGCAAAGCAGTAGAGATAGAGTAATGAATAAGGCTGTCTATCTGTAAGCTGCTCTTGGGTTACCAGGGTGATAGGAAGAGATACACATGTAAACAATTGAGAGGTATAAATACAAATTGGCAGTTTCAAGGATTGTTGTCAGAGTCTTTCTAGGTGTTAGACGATGTCTTGAAACAACGCTTTGCCTGTGGAAAAGGAGAACAACTATGGAATCATTACCATACTAAGTACTCTACTAAATATTTGTATTAATTAAGGCAATGTAAGTTTAATACAAGGAATGTCTATCTCTTGTTCAGGTAGTGGGTATTCTTAGTTAGATCATTCTCCTCCCAGCAGTGTTCAGTGACCCAAACTCCTAGGACCTTGGGCCATTTTTCAATTTGTAATTTGAAGATGCCATCTTCGCTTTGTAATTTGCAAGATTTCCCTAGAGGTCTTATTGCAGCCAGCAGAAATGGGAAAAGAGCAGAGAGGATTATAGAAGAGAAACTTTTATGGACCAGGGTTGAGAGCGGCCTTGCATTTCATTGGTGAGAATTTTGTGGTATGAAAACATCTAATTGCTAAGGAAGCTGAAATTGTAGTCTGTCAAGGAGCCCAAGTAATTTACAATAAAATGAATCAGAAGTATGAATGTCATAATACTACCAGCTAATATCAATCAAATCACCCTCTCCAGAAAACGAGTCTAAAAAGTAAAACTTTAATTTTGTGAAGACTAATCATCTGTTATGCTACTTTCCCAAAGCCCATAGAACAAAAACGGAGAAAAGAGAGAACGCTTGCAAAATATGTTTAAGATGGTAATCAACTTGTCCCCATAAGACTTGGAGTTGAAAATTGGGGTATTTCTGTGTGTGTGTATGTGTGTGTGTGTATATATATATTATATATAATATATATATTTTGTATTTCATATATATATAATATACATATGTACACACAAGGGATAAGCAATAGGATAAGAATTTTTTCTTTGGACGGAGTGTCACTCTGTTGCCAGGCTAGAGTGCAGTGGCGCGATCTCTCGGCTCACTGCAACCTCCGCATACTGGGTTCAAGTGATTCGCCTGCCTCTGCCTCCCAAGTAACTGGGACTACAGATACACGCCACCATGCTCAGCTAATTTTTGTATTTTTAGTAGAGACAAGGTCTCACCATGTTGGCCAGGATGGTCTTGATCTTTTGACTTCATGATCTGCCAGACTCGGCCTCCCAAAGTGCTGGGATTACAGGAGTGGGCCACTGTGCCTGGCCAAGAAAAATATTTTATTAAGCATTTATTCCATTTATTCCCAGGTGCATTATGTAAGTAAATGTATTTAATAATTTTTAAAAAACTATCATTATTCTCATTTTACTGATGAGGCTCAGAGAAGTTAACAGAATTAATCAATATCACAGAGATATACTTAATAATGCCTGGATATAAATCCATATCATTCTGTGCAAAGTTTATGTTCTTTCTACCACACCTAGCAGATTCAATGAGAGGCTGTAATGAAACTAAATTAATTTTATGTATTAAGTTTACTTTTTTGCAAAAGAAGGAATACCAGGGAGCTTTGTTGTATGAAAATTGAACCCTTGTTTCACCCTTACCTCTTAAAGAAGCTCTAACATCTTACACTAGCCCCTCAAACAATGTAGTCACAAAAATTCTCATCTATTAAAAGAACAATAGCACATGGACCTATGGTGTAACTGTCCTCAAATACTCAGTTTAGAATAAGAACTCTCAATTTTCTATAATTAGGTGCAAGGAAACTTCAAGTCACTATCATCGCCTCCTGCTCCCTGCACCCGTATCACTATATTGGTTAAGTATTTTTATTTGAAAAACTAGAAAAATTAAAGAAAACCTACATGAAGTATACTTTTAAATGCCATATATTACGGGAAAGAGAGTATCCACCTGAATATTGAGAGGTACCTTAAACTTCCATGAGTTATTTCTTTATATATTCAAGGACTTAGAGATCACACAAGGCAGAATTAGGGCTGATACTCATTACCAATTTTGAACAATAATGCCTTTCAAAATACAGCATTTAGGAAAGCATATCTAGAATAGAGGATTTATCACAAATCTGTGACTCAGTTACAAAACTCATAAAGAGACAGTGATAGGCTATTAAACTGTTTTGGTTTGCCATTTGATAACAGAAGGACATGGTATAGTATTTTAGTTGGCTCTACTCATTATGTACATTTGCAAGCTGATGGAATAGCTTTCTGAGCTGAGAGGTAACTTGATATTCACAGCTAGCCCAATTTTCTGGAATAAATAGACCCTCCTCAAGTGCAAATACTATTCAGAGGCAGGATTGTCTCCCACTCCTATGGCTACATTTCCTGAGATTTCAGGTGAAAAAATAAGCTACAAATAAATGAATCCTATTGCCAGAATATATTTCTACCAACACCAGTCTGACTTCCACCCCTACCTGGGTATATTTTAAGGACCTAAATATTAAAAATGTACTTTTTATTATTACATGGTGTACCATCATTTTGCTCCAAACTACCTCCCCTAACTCCTCATGTTATCATTCCCCTAACTTTTTATCCACTATTCCTGAGATGATCTTTCCAAAAGAACATAGTTTTTTTATTTGTTTGTTTTAAGGCTAGGAACATCTTACTCCACTATCAAGTAAAATAAAAGAGACAAATATCTTTCTATCCACTGTCTGTTCCATGAGGGCAAGTGTTTGTAGGTTACCATTTATTTTTATTTTTTATTTATTTACTTTTTTAAGATAGAGCCTCGCTCTGTTGCCCAGGCTGGAGTTCAGTGGCATGATCTCGGCTCACTGCAACCTCCATCTCTCAGGTTCAAGAGATTTCTGTGCCTCGGCTTCCCAAGTAGCTGGGATTACAGGCACCCGCCACCACTCCTGTGTGATTTTTGTATTTTAGTAGAGACAGGGTTTCACCATGTTGGCCAGACTGATCTCGAACTCCTGACCTCAAGTGATCTGCCTGTCTTGACCTCCCAAATTGTTGAGATTCAAACGTGAGCCGCTGCTCCTGGCCTATATTTCTTAATCTAAATCACCCAGTCCTGGAAGTTAGAGGAAATCTCTTCTAGATTTTATCTGACAGTTTTAGTTTCCCATGTTACTGCAAACTTTATTTGTCTACTAATTCGTAGATATTTTATATTTTGATAGGATGTCATAAAGGCTGTTTATTAGACATCATTTAAAGATGTATTATTAGTGGTTGCCACATGAGTGAGTGAATGAATTAATGGACAAATGAATGAATAAAGTAGCTAGGGTCACCAAAAAACTAGAGGACGTTTCCTCAGCTGGTGATGACACTGAAGAGAGGGCCAATTCTGTGTGCAATCACTGAGAAAATTACTGCAATTCTTCAATAGGCTTAGAAAGACAGGCTCATTCCTGAGCAGAATAATAGCATAAATGCCAACATCTTCCAAAACAAAAGACACCACTACAGTTCCTATTGTAAACACATTGTTTATCTCAAAATACTCCTGTTGATAGCTTGGCATTGGGAATAATCATTGCATAACAATACTCTCAAAAACTACAAAAGAATGAGTATGAAAAATGAATGTTTCACAGATGATAAACATAAGTGCAGGCAGCACATTTAATATTTTAATTAAAAAAACAACTTTTCTTTTGAATTCAAACTTCCAGAAGATTGCCTGGAGATACTCTCATCACTGGAAATGCAAGACAAAACAAATCATCAAGTAGCACTGCTGTTTCAGTAGCAGATGAAAAAAAAATAGAGCAAATGTAATGAGAGATTCCAGCTAGGTACACAAAGACTGGGACCAGTTTAAAAACTCATAGAAGACAAAGACAGTTCAAAGCAGATAAATGTAGCCTAATGATAGCTTTGATGAGCCTTTGTCTCTGATCTCTTTGTGCACAGTGAAATATGAGGAATTAAAAAAAGAGAGCAAAATAGTCAAAGACTTTTATCTGTATGTGTCACTAATGAGTGATGAGAACTGGAAAGACAGGATGAATTTCAGCGGTTTTGATGGGCCTTTATCAGGTATGTCTGTGTGAATTACAAAGTATGACTCGTGACAAAGAGTAGGAGTGGAGAAAAGGGAAGAGATATTTGATATGTGAAGAGTAATACATTGAGGGGTTGGGAGAGTGATGACTATCCGATGGTTTCTATACAAATAATTAGGCAACTGATTATCTGATGTGAATGTCTCAGTAGAATCTGTACATAATTGCCGGACATATATTAGAACCCAAAATCTTCTATAGAGGGAAAACCTGAGTATGATTCCACAGGGAAACACTCAAGTGATTTATTCAACAAAGGTAAGTCCTGGACTGTGTGCACACCCTGCCATTTCAGTTTGTTGGACTAGATTGGATGGAGCCATTGACATGGGATAGTTCCCTTGACCCTTTTACAGGGGAGTACTTGAGTGCACCAGCCCTGGGTCCAGCCGGCCACTTTGGCACAGGAGTGGATGAACTTCACTCACTCAAACCCACTGGGCTCAACCTTTCATGGAGGGATGACGCAGACAAGCAGGTGCTGGGGCCAGAGCAACCGCTTTTGGACTCCAGCCCCACAGCAACATCTAGGGGTGTGTTACAATTAATTCTCTGTTAGCTTTGCCATACATGGATGGCTTCAGTGTTAAACAGCTCAGTGAAGAGTCAGTGTGACAGGCTTTTTGGGTTCCCGCACCCAGTGCAATCTGAACTCTTGTGCAGCATCCAGAAAGGATCAGGTCACATGCATGGTTTGAAAGGTGATGGATGTGGAAGATTATTTTAAGCAGTGGAAGTGGCTTTCTCAGCAGAAAGGGAGCTGGAAAGGGAATGGAACAGGAAGAAGGTGATCTTTCCCTGAAACCTAACCATCTCCCACTGGACTGCTCCCTGAAGTCATGCCGTCTGACGTTAAGCCACGTCTATTCATAGTCTCCAATGCTCAATTGCTACTTCTCCTCTGAACATTCAGCCACTTGTCTCTTTGCCAGCTGAGGTCTGGGATTTATATGGGCACAGGATAGTAGGGGCAGGATGGGCCAAAAAGATAACCCTTGGGTGGGAAAACAGGGATAACTGTTCTCATTTAGGGCCACGGTTTCCAGGTTTGAGGACGGGGCCTGTGCTGGGGAACCGCCCTCTTCTACCCAGTATTTTCCTGTCTCCTGTTCATATCACCATCAGGCAAATGGATCTTCAATTTGTTATTGGAAAAGGGGTCTTGTCCCAGACCCCAAGAGTGGGTTCTTGGAAGTCATGCAGGAAAGAATTCAGAGTGAGTCGCAGAGTATAGAGAAGTTAAGATAGCTTATAAGAGACTATTCTGTTAGAGTCAGGCATCCTCAGAAAGCAACGTGAGGAATGCACCCACCTCGAATACAGTGCTTGCTTACATAGGATAACAGAGCTAAGAATAATGGCCTTACATGCTTTATTACAAAGGCTGTGATCTGCTTGTGACAGGCTATTAGTATTGTTGTTCTCTTGTGTAACTACTGATTTCAGCAAAAATTTATGCGTAATTTTTAAAGTGAAACCAATTCTTAAAGAATTTTTTTGTTTTCAAGATATCCGAATATTTACATTAGCACTGGGCCTTTATTTAGCTGGTTAACATCATTAACTCATTCCCTCAACCATAAATATATTGTGACCAAGTGTTCCCAAGCCCCTGGGAATATAATCCAGCAGGTTTGGCCTTATCCACCACTTTATTCACGATGAAGTCACTCTGGTTAGGACGCCTCTGACAAGTTCAGTTGATTTTCCTTTTCAATATGAACAATTTTTAAACTGACAATTGTAGTCAAACTACCTTAAGTCCACCTATGTGTGTGGATATAAGCAAACAAATGTTATGTGCTTTTGTCTGTGAAAGCGTCAAGCTCAGTTGGAACCCTGGCTGTCCCATTTACTTGCTGTGTGCTCTCAAGTCACTTAACATTTGGAGTCTCATTTTTCTTAACTGTCCACTGACTATGATAATACCTATAGCATAAGAATTTATAAAAATGAATGGAAAAACATAAGTAAATGCAACGTACTTTGCTATTACTTGCAGTAGAATGGGGTTGGGGAGGAGAAATGAATTGGTCTGTATAACCATAGGATAAAAATTGACATTGTGGGGTGAGGAAGGGGATAATCTCAATTTGGGGCAAGAAACAAAGAGAAGAAAAATCTCTGGTGATGCCAAGAAAAGACTCAGGAGAAAATGTATCAACTGACATTTAAGGGGTTTGCTTGAACAAGGGAAGCAGGATAATGCACAGTATTTATGACTCACTGTGGTAGTTTGCTAAGGCTGCTGAAACAAAGCATCATAAGCTGGATGAGCAACAGACATTTATTGTCTCACAGTTGTGTAAGTTAAAAGTATGAAATCAAGGTGTTGGCAGGGCCATACTTTCTCTGGTGCTGCTGGAGAAGGACCTGTTCCAGGCTTCTCTCCTGGCTTCTGCTAGTTCCCTGGGTTTGTGGGAGTCTTCACATGGCATTATTTGTGTGTGTGTATGTGTATGTGTGTGTCCAAATTACCTCTTTTTTATAAAGACGCTAGTCATTTTGTCTAATGAGAGCCCCTCGTAACAATACAACCTCATCATAACTAGTTTAATCTGAATGACCTTATTTCCAAATAAAGTTACACTGTGATGGTGGGGTTTAGGAATTCAATATATGGATTTTAGGGAACACAATTCAATCCCTGACACTCACACATACTTTATTGGTAGTGATTTTTTTTTCTAGGAGAAATAAACAAGTTGCTCTGCTCTCAAACCATGTTGATGAAGAAGAAAATTACCGACGGCACTGATGTGAAAGAATAGAACCTCAGGGAGAGCTGGTGTGTAGGTTCTAGATATGAGATCCCTTCAGTGTGTTGATTATAGCTGGAAACAGTTATTGAGAAGCTACTTTATGCTAGGTGTTGACAACTGCAATAAGATAGGACCTGGCCCTTTGAGAATCACAGGGTACAATGATAGAGATATGCCAAGAGATAAGGGTAATGCACTGTAAGCTATAGGCCAAACTACAATGGGATCCCAGAAGAGTCTTTCACATATTTATTTTCTTTGATTCCCTATGCTGTTGTTACATGCCTATTTTATTTCTTAGAAGTTATAAAATAATAGTTTGTCACCATAAGTATTACCTGCTGAGGATATCTTCTTAAAAATCTTTTGTTACAAATCTAGAAAATTGGCATAAATATCTATGACTTCATGGTCACTAAGTAGTGTAAATGGGTGTGGTTTTTAGGTCTAGGTCAATTTCTGTAGCACCCCATTGTCAAAATTCCCTCCATGTAAGAATATAAATATTGGATTTTTTTTTTTTTATGTGAGTAAATTTCAGATCAGTTCTTCAAGATAAGCTGTAATTTTAATGTTAGAGTTCTATTTGGATATGATGTGTCATGGTGAGCATTATCTCTAATAATTTGGATGTATTTGTGAAATGCCATATTGTAAATATATTTAATTAGACATTTTCTTGGGTGAACTGAAAACAAAATGTTTCAGCCAAATTTCTGTGGTTCTTAAAATATAAAGGCAACCCGCTGGAGAAGAAAGAGGCCTACAGTGTCATATATTTATACTTTGTTTTGAATCCCCAGATTCTTCATGTTCAAACCACATGTGATTTATGGGAATTTAATTAATACTTTCAAAGTTTCAGTTTCTTCCTTGGAATAACGAAAACAATAATGCACTCCTCACATTTTAATGTGAGGCTTAAATGAGCCATCTACACCTCACAATAAAAAAAAGAGTGAACTTTCTTTCAGTGCTTTACATTTAGCACACAAACAACCTTTATTATTAGTGCTTTGCGACTCTACTCTCACCTCCCCATCCTCTGAATTACAATTCAACCTTACAAATATTACCCACCCCACTTGCCCATATATATACCTTTGCAACTTTCTTTGCCTAGTAGTTAGGAAGTTTTAGCTACTATTTTGTGCTAGATTGAAACATTTTAGTCCATCATAAAAATATTTTGGAAGCAAGATGTAATTACCCAGGCTGCCCTTTGGGCTAGTGAAGCTGAAAGAGGAACTCTGAACCACCATATGGGCTGCGCATGGTGGGGCCTATTGGAACCAAGCATTTAAATCCATTTCTTCCTGAGAACAATTAGATGAAACCATCCAATTCTTCCAGGAGCTTTGAAAATGATCACCTGTTGGACCCAGACTCTGGGTAAATTGCTTTCATTTGAATACGATTTGGAATTTGTTCAACTAATCATAGTCTGTTAATTGCATTTTGGAGGAAGAAAGAAATTGAATGAAGCAACTGGTTCTTGTTAGATCTGAGCCAGCCGTGGGATTCAGCATGTGGCTACAGAATTCTACCTTGTTAATCTCAATAAAAGGCGGACTTTGCAAGCTGTAATAATTAAATCGCCCTTTACAAAACAAAATAAATTCTGCATGGGAACATGTTATGCTACATTGTGTCTGATTATATATATATAATATATCCCTATGTACATTAGTCATCTTCATTATCCAAAAATCCCAGATACCAATAATCCAATGTATCTTGATTATTCAGGGCCAACTGTCTATAGTGTTTCTTTCTTTAAAACCAAACTTTATTTTTTTTAAAGCAGTGTTAAGCTCATAGCAAAATTTAGTAGAAATTACAGAGTTTTCTCATGTACACAATGCCCCCACATGCCTAATTATTTTTTTACCTGGGCAAAAAGGGGAATTTTGAATATAAGGACAACACCATGATCCATAGTTCTTATGAAAGCTTTCTGTAGTCTGGGCAGTATAAAGAGCATGATTTTCTAATTATGTCAAACACAGTTTGAATACTGTTGTACCATCTTTCCTTTTGGTTTGTTCATTTTTGCTGTTTTTGTTTCTGTTTTGTTTTGTTTTGTAGAGATGAGGTCTTGCTTTGTTGTCTAATCTGGTCTTGAACTCCTGGCTCCAAGTGATCTTCCCACCTTGGCCCCCACAAAGTGCTGAGATTACAGGCATAAGCCACCACACCCAGCACCAACTTTCTTATTGAGTGAAAATATACCACTTCTCTAAGCCTCAACTGAAAATGGCCAATTCTTTTTTTAGAGTGATCATGGGACAAAATTAGCAAACTTCTTCTGTCACGTTTAGCATAGTGGTGTTTATCCCAGAGGGAGAAGCAGTAGTGCAGTGTTACTAAGCAAAATAGTAGTCTGGAGTGGGGATAGAAGGAAGTAAGAACGGAAAAAAGACCTGGTACTATGCTCATTATCTGGGTGATGGAATCAGTCATACCCTGAATCTCAGCATCATGCAGTATATCCATATCCAAATCTGCACATGTACCCCCAAGTCTAAAAGTTGAAATGAAAAACAAAGAAACAGCAGTAGTAGTAAAAGTATAGTTATATCACTTTACTATTTGGGTAAATAAAATCCCATCCTAAATCTAATTTTTCTTCCTTCTTTCTTTCTATGATCAATATTGATTAATCTATTATCTACCTCTCTTGACCTTTCTCTAAACGGTGATTTTATTCAGTACCCATGATTCGTATAGAAAGTACAAATGACCATTGCCCTCAAGCAGATTATAATGCACTTTAGGTGATGTGAATAATATACATTGGTACTAGAAGAATGGAATTACTGAGTATTTCTTGCTTTGTTCTCATAATTGTGAATATAAAGCTGAATGACTATAGAAAATTCATGAAGTACAATATCAAGAAGACAACAGAAATCATCTGCAACTCCAAAATTAAAAGAATATTAGAAGGCATTTCTCATTTTAGATTTGTTAACAAATGTCCCAAAGGTAAGTACCATAGGTGAGAAGTGCCCACATATTCTAAAGAGAGGAGCTGGATTCATCACCTTAGCTCAGTACAATAGGTGTCCACATATTCTGAGATGTGCTTTATGTATCACCTCCAAGCTTGCTGAGAGGTATCTAAAATCATTCCAGGATCCCTAGCTAACCCATCCATCACACACGTCCAAGCTATGTACAGAATAGCTAAAAATTGTAATAAAAAAAGAGAAAAAAATTTACTGACAGAATTTCACAGAGCAGAAGTCATAATAATGTTTTTCCTAACTCTACCATTGTGAACAGGACTTCTCAATTCCTGAAAATAAGAATTGCTGAAGAGCTATGTGACATGCTGAAAATATTGTTCAGTTGTATGGAAAGGAGAGCTGGCATAGCAGATTGAATATAGTAATGGGGAAAAGTAAAGCTCTTTTTGATTGAGCCTCTAGATGTCCAGCTCATTAATAAACTGGTTATATAATCAATCACATATACATACAAAGCTGAACTCAAATTGCTGTTTTCACATAACATTATTAGTGAGCATTTTCTCTCACTAAATATTCTTTATTTTTAAAAGCAATTTCATCTTGTGGCACACTGAGTGTTCTTTTTTCCTGTTAAAAATGAATGCATGAACCACTTTATTCATGACAATTATTCAGCATCTCTGGATACTTCAGTTGCATGGTTTACCAGGCCTAAAGCTGTAGCCATTTTTAAAGACCTGGACACACATTCCCAGCCTTTTCTCTCTAAAGGTTACGATGCTGAAAGTCTCATCAGGTTATACTAATTGGAGATCCCATCAGGACTACATGAGAGAACCACTACACCATAAAAAGCACTATGTAATAAGTGACAAGAAAAATCCCCCCAAAACTCATCATTTTTCTTCTTAGATAATGAGGTTGATATTTGTATATTTATTTGCCCTTTGATTTTTTCTCCTCAAACAATTACCTTCTTGGCTGCTTTGCCCATTTTTCTATTGCAGTCTCAGGGGAGTTTTCAATTAATTTCTTAGAGCTCTTTGTAATAGAAGAATTATAAACCTGTCTGCTATATTTATAGCGAAACTTATCTCCACTTTGCCATTTGCTTTTTAAGTGTGTTTGTTTTATATTTCCCCATAAATTTGACTATACTTTTTAAAACATGAACTTACTACATGTTTAAATTCATTGTTTAAACATTATATGTTTATTCACTGGCCCACTACAATGGGCCAATAAGGATGCTAATTCACGTTCATCATACAGTTTAATCTTTGTGCATAACCTCTTTTGTAGATATTTTCAGTATTAAAAGTAAAAAACTTAGATGCTGGTAAGTTTACTGATTTATGCGGTGAAGAGTCTTAAAAGTGGAAATTATACCAACTTCTTATTAGGTGGTGTTCAGTGATTTTCCATAATACCATAAAGAACTGGTAAGTAAGTATTAAAATGCCCTGCTTATTTTACATTAACTAATTCATGTAATTTTCACAATTCTCAGAGCTATGCGGTACTATTATACTCATTTTAAAGATAAAAAAAACTGCACTTTGAAGAGGCTAGATTATTTTCCAAGGTCAGGAAGAAGTAGAATTTGAACCAAGGCAACCGGACTGAAAAGACTGTTTGGTAACATCTCTACTATGTAAACAAATTAAAAACCAGATAATCATGATCACAAAAGTGAAAATCATTCTGCAAATTCACAGTGATCTGTGAACCAAATTATGGTTATTTGATCAAGACTATGTAACACATCAAGATGTCTCTAACACTTCAAAGTTACTGTTAAAGGGGAAAATAAGTGTATTTATATACAATTTATCTTTTCATTTCTTATGAACAAAGTCTACCCACACCCTAAATATTTTATTCGGAGAAAAATGTTTGCAAATAGCACCCTGAAGACAACCTTGTCTTACCATTTAGAAACAAGAGAATGATCAGTTACATCGATTTTTTTAAATTACAAATTTTAAACTTCAGATAGTAAAACAGTTTATATTGAAACACAAAAAGATAAAATAAATTATCTTTAAAATGTATTGGCAAGCCATTCTTCTGTTTACATCTCATTTAAATTTGATTAAAATGTGTTTATCATTAACTGGACAAAAGTCAAACTTTGAAAACATTTCTAATGCTATTCTAAAGAAATAAATTATATTAAACTTTGTTTGAGGTGGTATTATGGTCTTCCCAGCCACTTTTGTATTGCCTAACATATAGAGGGTAAATGTGTCACAAAACACAGAATCTCACTACATTATTTGTTTACTCAAGTAGGGAAATGTTTTGATATCCACAGAATATAGGGATTGTGAAATTCATGACGGAACTTCAGGTTGCCTCAGACAATATGGACATTTGGAACCTAAATGATAAAGAGTTGGACACATGTATTTAATAGCAATGTTATTTTTCTAACTTTTTCTTGTTCTTATACTGTCTTTTCTATTTTTTAACTATTAAAATCCTTTTGAAAATTGAAATGTTTGCATTTTCTCCTTTCTCTTACTTCGTACCTGCCAATTTTAATGGCTTCAATTTTAATGTTCAAGTCCCTTTTTAAAATAAAATTGAAAATATCTCTCTTGGTTGAGTGCATATATGTTTAAGAACAAAAACTTATAATAGCTTTCATTACTAGCACTTTTTGAAAGCTAGGTGACATTAAAAATAACCTTTCTCATTGGATATCCAATAATCATTAAAAAAAAAAAAACTAGCAAATTTTTTTTTAAATAATTAAGAGACTGAATGGTCTTGACAAGTGCATTGAACAGTGTACTACACTGCAGAGAATGCCATGAATAATGAAGGACTGTCCTGGAACAATTAGAGAGGTGAAAGTCTGTGTCCTGGAAAATCATTGCCAGTGTTTTTTATCAATCCCAAATGTCTCTTTTTATTATCTACTTATCTTTCTGTCACAATCAACATCATGTTAATAATGAAATAATGACTTTAAAGGAATGGGATGACTTGGAAGTTGGGGGCCTGTGACTTTCCTTAGACTCTACCATTTTTGTCATACTAGAGCAGTCCAAGTCTCACAACTACTAGGGACAGAAGAACATCTTATTTGGGTGAATCAATAATATTACTTTGTCTTCATTTTGCTGACCAGAGGGGCTCCAAGCAGAATGATTCAGGCAAATCCTGAACACACAAGTAGCCAGTCAGCAGACCATGAAATTACCTTCACAGACAGCATTTTAAGGAATGACAGGGAAGGGAACAAGTATTTTTTTTTTTTTTAATTTTACCATTTGTTAATTATGTATATCTCTTGTAATGATCACTTCTGTCCTTTAAGATATATTACTATTATTGTTATTCCATTCTTAGAAATGAGGAAACAAAGCTTACAAAGGTTAAGTAATTTTGTCAACATATGTTCAATAATTAAGAACAATGTCCTTATTAATTCTGTCATTTATCAGTTATATTTATTGAGCACTCATTATAGACAAGTATTGTTCTAGACCAGGAGTTGGCAAACATTTTTGCTGTAAAGGGCCAGATAGTAAATACTTTAGGCCTGTGAGCCATATGGTCTCTGTCATATTGATTCAGCTCTGCCCAAACAGTCATAGGCAATATAAACAGGCATGGCTATATTCCAATAAAACTTTATTTATAATAACAAGAGGTGGGCTATATTTGACCAACTCTTGTCGTAGACACTGACGATGCAGTAGTAATGAAATAAAGTGCCTCTTTTTTATGAGCTTACATCCACTGTCAGGAGGTAGATGACAAATACATATATGTTATATCAGGTGATGATAAATACATTAAAGCAAAATGTCAGAATAAGGGAGTCAATCATGACTTTTCTTTCGTGATATTAATTTTACTCCATTAATATTAAGTATTGTTTCTAAGTAGAAACTGGGGTTCTTCTATTGACGTGTTTAAATAAAACATTTTCAATTCACGTGTCCCTTAGTTATTCTGATATAACCGTAAAACTTCAAAATATCCAATAGTTGATAGAGCAGAATTCCTAAGTGATACATACAATGAACGTATTTTGGTTCTGAATTCACTTTTACATATTGTGGATTTTTTTTTTTTCTTGAAACTCTTTTTTCTTTTATCTTCTTTGGACTTGTGTCTTGGTTCTTCTCCATTCTAGATATAGCTCTTCTCAAAATTTCTTTTTTATACTTTTTAATTTTTTTCTCTTCTCATTTCTTACAGGTTAGCCTTCAGCTCTATTCTCAGCCTATATTTTCTCCTTCAGGGACTCACTGTCTCCCAAGGCTTTAACTGCCACAATTATAATCCCTTCTCAAGCCTCCATCTTTAGTACAAATTTACCTCCTGAATTTTGAATTCATATTTTCAGCTCTTATCAAAAACTTCCTTTTGCATTCCCCATAGTAGCCTAAAACTCAGCAGGCCAAAACAAATATATCACTGCACCCTATATCTCAATATTGTTTCTTATTCTGTATTATCTTTTGTAATGAATAGTTCGCCAATCAACTGGCCCTAATAGTTATCTCCTAACCCTTAGCAAAGTTGAAAGTAAGCTAACCATAATTATGTAGGACTAATGGTGGTAAAAATTTACATGTTCAACCTTATGTTGTAGAAAAATCAAAGACAGCCAGGCACAGTGGTACATTCCTGTAATCCCAGCACTTTGGGAAGCCGAGGTGGGAGGACCACTTGAGGACAAGAGTTTGAGGTTTGAGACCAGACTAGACAACACAGCAAGATCCCATCTCTACAAAATGTTAAAAAAAAAAAAAAAAAAAGCCAGGCACAGTGGTGTGCACCTAAAGTCCTAGCTACTTGGGAAGCTGAGGTGGGAGAATCACTTGAGCCCAGGAGTTCAAGGCTGCAGTGAGCTATGATCACACCACTGCCCTCCAGCCTGGACAACAGAGCAAGATACTGTCTCCAAAAAAAAAAAAAAAAAAAAAAAGAAAGAATAGACCAAGCATTTGGCAAAAGTAGATTCCTGTCCCAGTTCTATCACACAGTGACTAAGTGACCTTCTTCAATTATGTAACTTCTCTAAACCTTTATTCTTTTGTCTCTTTAACTGGGATAATCCTACCTTCTTCAAAATGACAGTAAATGTGAGATGATACATAGACCTGTAATTCTGCCAGCATTGTATAATCCTTCAAAGAAATATTACATCACTCTCGTTCCCCCTCCTTTCTCTTTTATATATTTTTTAACATGATCTCATTTTAGATTATAATAAGGCAGACAGATATGGACAGACAGAGATGAATAAAAGTAGGTCCTTGGTTTAGCAACTCATTGCTAAGTGGGCTTGTGCCTGTGTGTGTTTGTGTGGAGGGGGTAGCATGTAAATAAATAATTCAATACAGTGTGATACAAAATTTTATGTGTTCAATTCGATTTCCAACTCCCTTCCTTTCAAAGTCTCCTGAGTCTTGTGATTAAGTCAGGGTAGAAGTGGTAACACTTTACGGGAAAGCTTCTGATTGTATTTTTTGTGTACTATTACACATCTGCTTATCAAAATCTGCCACATCAAAAGTAATTAAATGAATAACTGACATCAGACCTGTTTCAAACTTACTTATGAAGAATTGTCATGGAATCTTTTGTGACATTAGGCAAATTAACCGAATTCTCTAATTTTGATAAAAATAATAGTACCTACTAAAAATAACTATGTTAAGAGATTAAATAAAACAGGTTATTTCTTAGTATGGTGAATAGCACACAGTAAGCACTTAATACAATAGAACCATTAATATTGTTGATATGATTTTTAGATTAGCAAAATGCATTGCCCTTATTCTTAGCCTGAAATGGAATATTCCTGCAGTTTTTATTTCTCTATTTACATGTTGAATTGATTTGGTAGTTCTTTGATTCTCCCCATAGGATGAAACTAACGTACTCTTCTCTCTCCCAGTGAAGTAATTTCATCCAAAGCCTCCTACAGGAGTAGTGAGGGGAACATAGTCAGAAGCACTGAAAGGAAACTGTCTATGGCCCATGAGGATGGAAACACTTTAGTTGTTTGTTATGACTGTGTTGTGACTAGATACTCCTTTTTACCCATTGTAGTATAGATGAAATAACAATGAAAATGGCACCATTGGGGAGGAAAACATATACCTCTGTAGTTCTCTTCTTTGTCCCAGCCAGTCCCTCATTTATTTGACTAGGTAGGACAATTATCCTTCCCTCTGATCTCTATGGCTTGTGTTACTTATTTATTATTTTAATTGACAGTGAATCCTGGGACAAAGCACATCTCAGGCAATCAGGCATTGCTATAAACAACACTCAGAAGGCATAGGTTATTGTGCCAAATGGTGAGTTGTTTTCATTAATAGCAATAAAAGCTACTCCTGCAACCCCTTATATCCAAATATATCCCCCAGATGTTTTGCAATCATTGTGTTAACAGACCTCTGCTCAAGCAGCGTGGGCAAACAAACTAGCCCTAAGGATGGTAGAGAAGCACTTTAGGGAAATGCCTAAAATGTCTTCATTTTTAGTTTCACAAACCAATGGGATCTCTCAAAGGAAAACATGAAACTCTCCAGCTGTCACTGCTGTATTAGAATCCATCATTGTGTCCTGGACAGCAGAACTAGCTGGAAGGCATGGACTAAGCTGGAAGATTTTTAAAAAGAGAAACAAAAATGAACAGCCCAGAGGAAGAAGGGATTAGTTAAACCAAAAACAAACTGTGAAGTCATTTCCCTAGGGTGAGGCAACTTGGGAAAATGCCTTTCTGCTTCATTCTTTCAAGCAAATTTGGAATAAATCATTGTGTCCCTGCATGAGGAGCAAGGGCCTGGGAGACAGAACGCATCTTCCAGAAATGGGCCTCATCACTAGGTTCATGCTTCTCTAACTAAAACAAGCCTGTTCCTGGGAACTGAAGGCAGATAACTAGAGGTATATGATATCCAAAAAATATTCATACACACACATATCTAAAGTAATGATAACATGTGTATCTGTACACATTGTAACATTATAAATATATCCAATAACTTAGTCTCACATTATACCAATAAGGTAGGGTTTTTGTTTTTCTTATCTTTTCTATACCTAAAGGAATCAATGCTCAAGGTAGTCTCACTTTCCCAAGGTCACATAGCCAGTAAACAGAAATTTGGGATTCAAACTCAGGCTGCCTCATTTCAACGCCTGATTCCTTACCTCCCCTGCAGAATCAGTTTTACTCAGCAATAAGTAGTTTAAAACATAATTTATTGAAACAAATAGGATGTATCTTGTAGCTTCAAAAAATCATGGTTTTGTCTTTTTTTTAAAATGGAACTTCCGACAATCTTCTGTTTCAGCGATAGCTTGCTTTGTCTTTTACTTTCAGACATAGGGTATGTATTCATCATCCCAACCAGCAGAAATACTTCTGAGGGAATTTTTGAAAAACACTATGCTGAAGAATACATAAAGCAAAATCTAGGCCCATAAAGAATAAATGTATGAAGAGTATAAGGAGTCTGTGGTATAATTGGGGTCTTGAGGACAATTGATTAGGACTGAGAAATACTGTCTTTCCAGTTAGCTTCCTTGAAAAAAAAGATCCTAAAAGGAGTGAGGCATGCATGAAAGAATAGCTGCATGGGGAAGAAAAGTCTCCTGTGCTAACTCATTAGGCTCCTTCCCAATGCCATCATGTAAAACTCTGGTGCAGCTGGATTGGAGCATATGACTTAGGATCTAAGATCTAATGGGCTTCTTTGTCCCCTGCTAAAGAAAAATGACTGGGTTTTTGTTTTTTTTTTTTTTGTATTTGAGCTTCTATGTGGTTCAGGAACTCAATGCAATAACCAGCATTGAGTTACACACAGAGAAGGAAGAGAGGCCTTGGATCAACTTATCAACTCAGGCATTTAGCAAGCACAGGAACTAAAAGAGAGCTACAGATAAAGCCACAGGAGAGTGATCAACTTTTTAAGCCATGTGTGACTCCCAGTCAATGTACTGGATTCTAGAATATGTCAGATTAGCAATTTTTTTCCCTTCTCTCAGGAACTGAAGGAGCAGAGAGGCAGCACACAGAGTGAGGCCAATGCCCACTGCCCTTATTCCCGCAACGTGGTTTCCATCTGTTAACCCAACTCAGTTTAGCAGCCACTCTTGCGATCAATAATTCAGAGATATAAATATTTTCCTTAGATGTGGATACTATTAGAGTTTTAGGAAACATTTGCCTCCACTTCTACTGGTTGCAAGTAAGATCTTGTCATTGTCTTATATTCCCGTAACTTCCTATGACCAGTGAGATGGAAAGTTTAACCAAAGATCTCAGAAGTCCCTTAAATGAGTAAGGAAAGTAATTAACTTCAAATCCACACTGTAAAATAAGCCAGAACTTCATATTCCTTGATTCTAATTCTACTTCTTAAATTATGTCTTGCCATATTCCACTGAGAAATGCTCTAATATAAACCATCCCATGTCCTTTCATAAATTCCCCCAAAAAACTTTCACAAATCTAGATTTAAATAAAGCTTCCTCCTCACCCCTGAAGTATTAGGAAAACCAAAATCTGTCCTTGATTATTCCTCTAGAAGCAGTCTCATTCCAGGCAGCATGGGCCATGTCTTCAGCAGTTAACGTCATGGGTCATTTTCCCTTAGAACAGGCCTATCTTCTGAATACCTCTAATACTGAAAAACCAAAACTCCTAGTTTCTCCTATGTTCGTTTTTCCGGAGTTCAGCGATTCCACAGACACGTTAAGTGTAGAGGAACCCCAGTCCCATGCCAACAAAGTTTAGAATGATATGTAATTATTGCAGTAATAGACTTTCCCAACCAAAGGTGATGCTTCTCTCTTGTTTTCATCTAAATATACTCCTATCTAGCAAAATAAAACATAGAGACTATGAGAGGAAAAAGTAGTTACTTTTAGTTTCACTTTATTAAAATGTCATTGAATACATGCAAATTTCCTAAGGCCAAAGTGGGTTTTTTGTTTGTTTGTTTGTTTGTTTGTTTGTTTTTGAGACAGGGTCTCACTCTGTCACCCAGCCTACCAGAGTACAGTGGTGCTATCACAACTCAGGGTAGCCTCGATCTCCTGGGCTCAACTGATCCTCACACCTCAGCTCCCTGCTGAGTAGCTGGGACTACAGGAATGCACCACCATGCTCAGCTAATTTTTAAATTTTTTTTTTTTGTAGAGACAAAGTATTGCTATGTTGCCCAAGCTGCGGTCACAATGTTGTCTGATCTTCAGAATAGTCATTATGATCACATGGGCTTTTCTCAGATAGTTCAAAAGAACCTTTCAGCTCCGCAGTATTTCTGCAATTGTTCCTAGGTCTATGCATTCAGAAGTCCAATAACATATTTATTATTGACTGTAATTCCTCCCCAAGTCCTTGCATTCTATTAGTTTGTACTTATTAATTTCCAAGACTCTGATTAACCTGCACACTTCAATGGTAGCACAAAAATTCCACTGCATCTGCTAAACCTGGACCCTACTTGCCCTATACGGTTCTCTTAGATCTAGTTGACAAACATGATGGACATGGGGTTGCGTGAGAGACATCTAGAAAAAAAAGTAAAACAAAGAAACAAACAAACTGAGCAATCAATCTGTGAAATCTCCTCTTATTCAGAATAAACTCAAGGGCCATAAGTCTCACACACTCTGGTTTACTGCCTTCCATAGCTAGAGCTGAAGGTTCAGCCTGCAAGAGTAGATTCAAAACAGAATAGAGAATGGAATGACAGGATAGGACAATAAAGTTCTTCTAAGAACAAGTGGTTGAAAATCCTGTGAGCAATGTTTCTGTGTGAGGTGTGAATTCTCCCCTGGGCATCTAATTTACCTCCACAAGAAGAACAGCTACCCTTGTCCAAAGTCTGCAAGGAAAACTGCCCTACTTTCCCTTTGTTCCTCTAAACTACCAATTCTGTTCAGCCTTCCTAAATATAGGAATCTAGCGTCTCAGTGTCATCATTTTTCTAAATGCCCCTGAAAGCTATACCTGTATTTTAGATATATATTTGCAAGCTTCTATCTACTTCACCTTTCTATACATCAAGGTCACTATAATGTGAGGAAAGACCTGTTCAAAGTATTCCTACCATTGCTCCCAGCAATGAAACAGATAAATAGAAAGGAAAAATGTGTTTTTCCTTCATACTTAGGATCAAACTGGCTTAGGATACAAGCTGACACCAGGCCAATAGCTTAAGACAAGGTACATTAGTAGTGGGGAAAAAAAAAAAGATGAAAGCCAGGAAAAAAAAAAAAAAAAATCCGACTTGGCCTAAGGTGCAAGCTCTTGTTCAATTTATACATCCATCTATCTCTATAAAGAGAAAGAGAAGACTAGAAAAGGTATATGACAATGTGCACAAAATTCATGGTTTGCTGGGATCTGTTGATCCTTTCGAGTAAAGAAGGAAGAAATAAGAAACTTTACATAGAGGGTTGGTCACACCTAATAATGAAGATTTCCCAGCAAATTCCATGGACTTTGAAAATCCACTTTGGAATTTCCTTTATCTCTCTCTCTTTTTTTTTTTTCTTTTTTTTTTGAGATGGAGTCTCACTCTGTCACACAGGCTGGAGTGCCGTGTCGCAATCTCACCTCACTGCAACCTCTGCCTCCTGGGTTCAAGCGATTCTCCTGCCTCAGCCTCCTGAGTAGCTGGGATTACAGGTGCATGACACCACACCCAGCTAATTTTTTGTATTTTCAGTAGAGATGGGGTTTTGCCATGTTGGCCTGACTGACCTCAAACTCCCGATCTCAAGTGACCTGCCCACCTTGGCCAAATTGCTGTGATTACAGGTGTGAGCCACCACACCCAGCTCCTTTACTTTTGAGCATAAGAAGAGTGCAGGTGAAGAGGAAAGAAGAGAAGCTGAAGTTTTTTTCTATCTCAAGTGGTAAACCTATGGGAGAGAAAGAATGTGAGAACTATATTGAATTTTACTGGATGAGACCTATTGAATAAGAAGTGCATTAAGGCTTAGAGAATTGGGGAAGTTGAAAAACTTCCCCAATAACATCAAGTTTGTAAATGACAACACAAACATCCACTGATGCATGCTCTCATCTGACTGACACCAAAGCTTTTTTTAGGATCTGTGTTTATAGGTTTTCTATTTTTTAGGATCAATTGCACATTAGGATTTTAATCTCTTCCCCTTTAAATATTGGTTTTATATTTTCCCAAGCATGGACAATACCAAAACAAACAGTTTTGTGGGTAACATTTAGCCTGTAGTCTGGCTGTTTGTGACTTCTGCTGAGTCTAATAGCTTACAGTTTATAGTAAGAACATAAACGTATAAGTTCAGCAAGCAGGTTAAGAATATAGAGACAAAAACCTAGTTTCATGTTTTATGTAATTCCATATGTCAGTCTCTTGTCACTCATTATAAATATTCATAGTATGCATTTTATGTGACTGGCACTATGCTAGATATTGAGGATACAGTAATAAATAAGAGATAAGGTCTTTTCCTCATGGGAAAGAGACAAGATAAGACAGCAAATAAAATTTAGTAAAATATACATTCTATAGTGAAAAAAAAAAAAGCACCAAAAACAAGATTCTAAGGCAGAGCAAAGAAGTAACCAAGTCTTAGAGGGTGATTCTTATTGGAACAATTGAAATCTAACTTGGGATATTATATAAATGAGTTCAGCTCATATGAACTTCCCAAGATGTGGGAAGTCATCATTCCCTCTGGAAACTGAGCTTGTGAACACATGGTTCAATAGAATAAAGGACTAAATGACAAGAGCCATGGTTAAAGAGCTCGGAAGACTCCACATCATGAGGGGCTTGGGAAACCATATTGAGTTCATTTCAAGTACGGACCAAATTCTGAAGACAGTGAAGAATGAAGAGCTTTTTGGGAGGAACACTACAATTAAATTGATGTACTGGAATCATCTGTCTAGCCACATTGTGGAGCACTAGATTGGAAAGGTCAAGACTAAAGCCATGGAGAAGGCTATTACTAGAGCCAGAGCAGAGAACAATATGCCTACAATAGCTTCATAATGGTAAATGTAAATGGGAAGAGAAGAGATGTTCTTAAGAAGCAGAATCAACAAATTCACTTCTGTAGAAGGGGCTAAGGCAGATTTGTCCTTTAAGGTGTCAAGAGACTGATAGAGATAGGAACAATGTATGGAAATACTGAGGAAGGGGTGTGCATCAGGTCTTGAAAGCCTTGCAATTTTCTTTAAAGTTCCTCAGTAGTCCTGTGGCAGAGATGTCGAAGAGGGGGACTGATTCAGAATTCAGGCTTCATTGTACAGGTGAGTGGTTGGAATGGCATTGCATGAAGACTAAGTTGGATAGAGAAGAAAGAGAAAACAGAAAAGAGATAATGAATAGGAAGCAGACACAGGTAGCTCTAGAAACCAGGTGTCAGACTTTCAGTTTCTGGTTTGGCTATGAGGAATTTGGAGTTTGGAAGTCATTATTATTGACCACACAAGAAAAAAGCTGAACAAAATGGAATTCAACAACTCTTCATAAGTCCATCAGCGAACTGAGGTTACAGGGTATACCACCACCCTCAGAACTGAAGAAACAGGCAAGCAGATACAGAGAATCACAGCTCACCAGAACAGAAGTCTGGGACCAGAAATCTTGGCAGGAACGAGAGTGCCAGGGTAGGAAAATCTGAATTGTAGTGGATGAATGGCTAGAGATTCAGTGTGATTAAGTTGAAGGGTTCAAAACTCTGGGGTGGGGGGCAGTCTTAGGGGCACCCCCACCTTCTAGTGAGTTTTACCTTCAAGAGCTAAACCAGGCATGTTCTCACAGGCTTCATAAAACAGGGTGGGATAACAAGAGGAGTAGCCATTTTGAAATATTCCCAGAACATTCCATTCTTAACAAGGCTTGTCCTCAAGGGAAACTACTTTGCCAGAACCTAACACACTGGTTTTTCCCACAGTCTAAGGGACCTGGGGGAAGGCAAATACCAGGTATCAGCCTGCTGTAGTCTTCCTGTCTCACCTAAGGGAGAAAACAAAACAGAAAGGCAGACTGAGACCTAATTGTAGGGCTATTTGACAGGACGTCTACATAAGGTTGAAGGTCCAGAGATACTACAGAATTTCATGAGAAATCTGAACTCAGAAATTGGTGATCAGAGACAAGGAAAGTTAAATTAAGATTTTCAAGGCAGACCAACAGTGTGGGTGATGTCCAATTCATATTGTATAATTTGTCAACAACGTCTAAAAGAGCATTCAGAAAAGGAATGAAAGAGTTGACCGGCAGATGGTGTAAGGCACTTAGAAAGGCTAGCCGACCGGCCGGCTAAATAAAATACACGAATATTTAAAGGTAACACCACAAAATAATGAAGCTTACCAAAATGTCTGTTAGTCTGGTTGTGGCAGACTTTCAGAAACGTTCTCACATGATTTTCCTATTCATAAAGGTCATGCCAGCTGAACGCGGTGGCTCATGCCTGTAATCCCAGCACTTTGGGAGGCCGAGGTGGGCAGATCACAAGGTCAGGAGATTGAGACCATCCTGGCTAACACGGTGAAACACCATCTTTACTAAAAATACAAAAATTAGCCAGGCGTGGTGGCGGGCGCCTGTAGTCCCAGCTACTCAGGAGGCTGAGGCAGGAGAATGACTTGAACCCAGAAGGCAGAGGTTGCAGAGAGCCGAGATTGTGCCACTACACTCCAGCCTGGGCAACAGAGCGAGTCTCCATCTCAAAAAAAAAAAAAAAAAAAAAAACACTCATGCCATGCCATATATTCAGACATCACCATAGCAAATTCGGAGATAAAACTGCTTTATGGTAGTACAGGTTTATGGGAAATCTCCAAGGTTTTATTAGCTTGGGGGTCAGAATTAGCCAGATGATGCTGTTCTTTTCATTTTATCTCAGGTTGCAAAGTGTTATTTTTCTGTCTTTTGTTTGTGTTTTTCTTCCCCTTGACTGTGGTGTGTGAAATACTTAGTTCTGTTGAAAACAGGGCAAAGTTGCATTTTTTGAAAATTCTAGAAGTTTCATTTCTGGTACAGAACTCACTAAAAATCATGACAGTCATCAATCCTTCTCCATTCTAGTTGATCCTAATGAGCCCACAATTATCTGCATACTACCTTATTCCTTGCAAAGAAACAATGAGAAGCAATTGCACACATCGATGGCTCTCTCCTTTATTTCATAAACGTCTGGAAATAAGCATTCCTGTTCTTTGTCTCTGGGATAGGCTCCTAAAATAAATACAACCACTCTAACAGTCCTAATATAACTTATGCCATTTGTAATGTCACCCTGAAGCACTTTTAAGAAGTAGAAAATAACAAAGCAAAACCAGACAACAAAACAATAAATTAAAAATCACAGATCTATGGTTTTCTAGTGCATTTCATATTCACTTGTTTAAATGAGGACTATTTCCTACTATGGAATAACATGCATGGGTTTTGTGACAGCTAGCTGCTAGTTTTAAGTCAAGCTTTTCTTGTTGCCAAAATAATGACTTAATAATCATGGATGATATAGATATACAACAGACAGATAGACAGATAGTTGATAGAGAAGGAATACAATAAATATAAGCTATTAAAATACCTTATTAAAAGTCAAGTATGATATCTACAAAATTGAGGGTGTTTAGTATATGTACACCTATGCTGGTGGTTACACTAATAGAGAATAGATTTTGTATAAAGTTACCTAAATTAAAATTTATATTTGTTATAGAATTGAAACCCAAATGAATAATATAAATGAGAGCTAAGGATCAAATATGACACAAATTATAAGCATTGGAAATGGAGGTGATATGGTCACTGACAGAGGTAGAGAAAAGAAAGAAAAATGAAAGTTAAGAGTTAAAAAATAAGAAGTGGGCCAGGGACAACATGGTGACACCCTGTCTTTACTAAAAATACAAAAGTTAGCCAGGTGTGATGGCATGTGCTTGTAGTCCCACCTACTCAGGAGGCTGAGGCAGGAGGATCACTTGAACCTGGAAGGAAGAGGTTGCAGTGAGCCAAGATTATGCTACTGCACTCCAGCCTGGGTGACAGGGTGAGACTCCATCTCAAAATAATAATAATAATAATAATAATAAAGTTACTATATTTTGTTATGTTCAGTTAACACTAGAAGTAATACAGAGAGGAAAAGATAATGGAGACAGCTGGAAATAAGCAAGTACAGAGGAGAGAGAAGGATTCACGTGGAGAGTTCCACTTGCGAGTTATTTATGTAGACGGGAATTAATGTGAATGCAGAAATTAGATTTTCCAAGTAGGACCAAAAAGAGAGAAAGGAAAGACAGGAAAATAAAAAAGAGATTCCTGAAAAGAAACGATGATGTGAGAAAGAGCAGTGAATACTCATTAAAGCAAAATTGAAGATTCAGTTAAAAGATCAGATAATGTAAATAAATCAGAATTACTCAATTCTTGAAAGAGGAGAAAGATAATATGCAAAGTAGTAAATACAAGATGAAAACAGCCCCTGCCCGTCCCTCACTCTTTGCTCCTGTAAGAAAATGTTTACCATAAGCTTGGCATGACCATTTTTCACTAATAATAGCTTCTGTAATTTTTTCTTCTTGTAGAGTGATTTCTTTGTCTGTCATACCATCAAAACTTATTTTTCTCCTGACAACGATTTTAGAATTCATTTCCATCTCCATATTCCCATCATGCTGGCTCTTACTTTAATCTAAATTATCATCTGCCTTCTATTATAAATATTTCATTCTTGTAACCATCAAATATTATTGAGCACCCACCATGAGCCTGACATTTTGTTGAGGTCTAGTGGTACAGAAATGCCACCAAGGAGCTTATAATCCGAAGGTAGTAGTTTGAGATATTTGCAAATAAATATATTAAATATATGGTGGCAAAAAGTCCCTATTAAATAAAGAAACATAAAGGAGAGAGTAATACATTTGTTACTGGAAAGGGGTCTTGGTCCAGACCCCAAGAGAGGGTTCTTAGGTCTTGTGCAGGAAAGAATTCCAGGGGGGAGTCCCTAGAGTAAAGTGAAAGCAAGTTTATTAAGAACAAAGGAATAAAAGAATGGCTACTCCATAGGCAGAACAGCCCTGAGGGCTGCTGGTTGCCCATTTTTATGGTGATTTATTGAATATATGCTAGACAAGGGATGGATTATTCATGAGTTTTCCAGTAAAAAAGTGGCCAGTTCCCCGAACAGAGGGTTCCTCCCTTTTTTAGAACATATAGGGTAACTCCTAACATTGCCACGGCATCTATAAACTGTCATGGTCCTGGTGAGAGTGTCTTTTAGCATGCCACTGCATTGTAATTAACATACAGTGAGCAGTGAGGAAGACCATAGGTCACTCTCTTCGCCATCTTGGTTTTGATGGGTTTTAGCTGGCTTCTTTACTGAAAACTGTTTTATCAGTAAGGTCTTTATGACCTGTATCTTGTGCAGACCTCCTGCCTCATCCTGTGACTAAGAATGGCCTGACCTTCTGGGAATGCAGCCCAGTAGGTCTCAGCCTTATTTTACTCCACTCAAGATGGAGTTACTCTGGTTCAAATGCCTCTGACAAATTCTACCTGAAAATTGTCAAGAAAAGCCATCAGAAAGGAAGTGAAGCTCTCTATGTTGTTGGAAAATAGAGATTCAACTAAGAGAGTGAGAGAAGTATAAAACCATAGCAGAGGAGCCATCATGAATAGAGTTTTGGACGTCTGTTGTGTTTGTTTCTCTCTAACATTCTGAAGGTCATTAAAGGGCAAGACATGAAACACGAACACACACACACAAACACACACACACACAGTCTTCTGACAATTCTTTCAACTCACTCCCCTATCCTACTCCCAACCCTTTGTGCAATGTCTCATACCTAGTGGGTACCTGTTCACTATCTGCTGGAAGAATGTACAAATGGTACTATAGCTTTGTCAACTGCTACATATTGTAAAAATAAGAAATAAGCTTTCTTCTAAGTGAACAGTAACTGCCAAATTTTCTCTTTGCTGTATGTTTGTTAAGCTGCAGTAATAACTAGGAACTCCTGCCAGCACCAGAATATCTCATAAATCAATGCTTAAAAGCAATATTATCGTACACCATCTTGCTTTTTGGCTTTTATTTCAGGACTCCTGAAGTCTGCCAATGAATAGATCATTTATATTCACACATTTATTTTTTATAGTTTTCATAATGAAAACTAGATTCCTGCCATTGCTGTATATGTACTCAGCTTTTGTAAGCAAGACTATGTAGAAGATGAGTTGCTCCAAGTTGTAATGCAAATTGCTTAGTATACTAAAAAGACATTGCTTTTCCCCATGTAAATGTTTTATTTTCATTTTAAGCCTCTTCTGAAACTCTATTAACCATCATTCTTTTATCTTAGTAATTTCCTCCTCTTGGAGTTTTGGGGACACAAAATAGAAGCTTTGATTTCTTAAGTATTACTAATATTTACAATAATTTTAGGGGAAAATCTAATAAACAATATCATTGCAAGAGTAACAGAAAGCCAACATACAAAAAAAAAAAAAAAAAAAAAGGAGAGATAGAGCAGGGGAAAATCTAGAATCCCACTTCTCTAATAAACCAACTGTTTTCATTTACAATGGCTATTTTTAGATTTCAAATGCATTCATTGTTAAGGAACAACTGTGGAATTAATTTTATGTGAGCATAACAGTCAGTTTTATCTTTTCCATAATATGACTATCTTCTTGGGGATGAGAACTCAGATGGTTCCCAAGGTTCATCTTCTGTGCATTTTCTGCCTCTCAGCTCTGGGGCTGCTCTCAGAGGCCCCGCCTAAGGGACAATATTGTAGATTATTGCATTAGCCGACCATCTCGGATGCCTCAGCAACTCTTGCCTTTTGAGGGCAGCCAAGTTTTATTTGACACAAGGGAAGATGAGTGATTATTTTAAAGAGAAGTAATGATTGAGAGATGGCACTGCAGTGTCCCTGACTGGGTTGATGCGAGGACCCACCTCCTACATATCATGAGTCTTGTGTAACTTACTTAACTTTTCTGAGCCTTATTTTTTTTAATTTGTAATATAGATATAATCAAAGCACTTACCTTAAAGGGTTGGGAAGTAGTACATGATTTTACATTGCAAAATGCTTAGCAGAGTGCTAAGCACCCAATTAACACTTAAATACCAATTTTATTTTTTCTGAATCTGAACCATATTCTCTCTCTCTTACCTATCACCAATTATGCTTTCTTATGTGTGAAGAGAAATAATCAGCCAAGCATAGAATGTTACATGGACATATTAAATATGGATTCTGGTGGGAGTTGGCCATTTAATAGTAAGAATAGATTCCTTCTGTTTTGCAATCTGATGGCACATAGCCATAAACAGTTCCATTTGGTCTGAGCTGTGCTAAAATCTGGTTGAACCTATTTCTCTATACTTGTCTCAAAGTATTATGAAACTCTCTCTTTATATTGGCAAGGAAAGTAAACATGGCTTAGCAAAATAAGTGCTTTGGTTCAAGTCCCAGTCTTATATTTTGCTAGCTCTGTGACTGAAAAGTTGTTTCCTTTTATGAACCTTATTTCAATAAAATAATGAGTTATCTTAAATAATCCATTAGGTTTCTGGGAGCTCTGTCTAAATTTTCATATGGATTAACCCATGCCAGTAATTTCAGGAACATCAACTGAGTAAAAAAGAAATCAAGTGGAAGACAAATACAAATGCTGCTGTGTTTCTTGTCTTTAATACGTCATCACAACTTACCAGGAGAGTAGAAAAAAGTCCAATTTTGATAAATAGCATTTTCTGATTCTGAAAATTTCTTATTTTTTATCTTGATTCATCTATTCATTCATTTAACAATAATTTATTAAATCCCTTCTATAAATCAAACACTGCATTGTAGGAATACAGAAATAGAATTAGGATCCCTGACCTCTAGAATATGGGGATCCTAATAGGTGACAAACACACATAAACAAATATAATTTGGTATGCTGACAGCTATGCTTAGTGTGTACAAAGAGGGTATGGAAACAGAAGTAGAACACAATGGGCTTTAAAACCAGGCAGAATTCCCACTCAGCCATTTATAAATTATGTGATTTGGGGCAATTTGCTTAATTCCTCAGGCTTGTCTTCTGAAATATAGCTTGACAGTGTTTTTTTGTTTGTTAAGTTTAAGTTACTTATTTAAGCCATCTCCCACCAAAATCTAAGGGATGGAAGATCAGCATAGTAGACATCATTTGATACAAGTGAAGGAGGTGAGCTTAAGGTTCCCCATGCTTTTTCTGGTCTGTGTGCAGAGTAATGGTCCAGACCAGTGTGTGGTCCCCAGTGCCAGGGTAGTGATCCAGAGTCTCTTTATTCGCTTTTATAGCTAGCTGGAGGCTGATTCAGATGAAGGTTATGGAATAAAGTGTGGTTACCATCTCTGCAGGGAAAGGACTTGAACCCGACGGGGAGATGGGAATAGGCAATGAACTCGATGAACTCGGGCCTCTCATCCTGTCTGTGGTGTGACTTCAGGAACATATTGAGCAAGCTCACTGCCACCTCAGGAGCCACAGAGTAAATGAGGGCATTCTTAATACATATTCCTAAGATTATGTTTTCATTAATGTGGTGACTGGGTTAGAGGTTGGGGCAGGAAGGAGGGTGGTAGAAGTTGTTCCTAGATCTTTTCATGTTGAGTGTGGGGAATAGGGGAATAATATATAGGAATAATACGGATAAAGTGAAGAGATATAAACATTAACAAGGTTATATTTTCAGAAGGATTGAGTTTGGGGTGTGAGGACAAGGGGTAGTGTTAAGAAGTCTACTGTAGAATTTACTAGAAGTTTAGGGATATAATTTTAATGTAATCAAAATTGACAGATCCATGTTTTATTTACCTTTAAATACAGTATTTTGGGATAAGAGAGAGAAAATCAAACAATACGCTTAAAAGTAGAAGACTTGCTTAGGTGAATTAAAATGAAAAAAAAAATTCAGTGATCTGTTGCTTATCATTTACAAATACTTTTTTACATTTTAAAACTAAACTACAAGTAGGAAAATTTTAGTTTCATGGTAATTCCTCCTCTTTGAGTAGATGTTTCTTAAAAAGTGTTTCTGAAAGTGAGTTTTGCAAAACAGTTGTTCCTTGAGTTGAAAGTAGGTATTTTATTAAAAGCAACAAAACGGTTCCTTGGTCAGAGAAGTTTGGGAATTACTAGATCTCTTACGTACAATCTTCTATGAGTTTTAGTATACTATTGTGCATTCTGAATCTTCAAATAGAAAATATTTCTCAAACTCAATTTTCTTAGCTTTATTTGAGTATGACTGACAAATAGAATTATATAAATTTTAGATGTACAGTGTGATAATTTGATATACACATAAGTTTTGAAATGGTTACCACAATCAAGTTAGTTAACACAAGTATCAGCTCACCTAGTATATCAGTCCGTTCTCACACTGCTGTAAAGAACTTCCTTAAGACTGGGTAATTTTTTAATAAAGGAGGTTTAATTGACTCTGGTTTAATGTGGTTTAATTCCACATGGCTGGGGAAGTCTCAGGAAACTTACAGTCATGGTGGAAGGTGAAGAGGAAGTAAACTTGGACCTTTTCACGTGGCGGCATGAGCACATGTGGCA
Source organism: Chlorocebus sabaeus (assembly GCF_047675955.1). NCBI lineage: Eukaryota > Metazoa > Chordata > Mammalia > Primates > Cercopithecidae > Chlorocebus > Chlorocebus sabaeus. The sequence goes on along the minus strand of NC_132904.1, from coordinate 77,580,150 downwards.
TGAGAACAAGCAGGGAAAATGGCAGATGCTAATAGAACCATCAGATCTTGTAAGAACTCACTATCATGAGAACAGCATGGGGGAAACTTCCTCCATAATCCAAACACTCCCACCAGGTCTCTCCCTAAACACCTGGGGATTACAATCCAAGATGAGATTTGGGTGGGGACACAAAACCTAACAATATCACCTCGTTATCATTTTTTTTTTCTTGGTGAGAACATTTAAGATCTACTCTCTTAGCAAATTTTAAATGTACAGTACAGTATTGTTATCTATAGTCAACATGCTATATATTAGATGCCCAGGATTTATGCATCTTATAACTGAAAGGTTATACCCTTTGACCAAGATTGTTTAACGATGGAATCTACCCTCATCTTACCCACCTTCATCATTGTAGATGTAATACTTTAAACTGCAGACTTTAGGGAATGCTGTATTGTTGAGGTTTGTTCCTTTGCTTGGTTTTGTTTTTGCTTTTAAGTTGTGTATATGGTGATTAAAAACTTAACAGGTAAAGAAGACTTTATGATGAAAAGTATTTTTATCCCCAGACCTAGACCCAGAGGCAGTCTCTCTTGTTGCTGTTTTTAATTATTCTAGTGACATTTTCTGCAACTCTAGATAATATATCTTATTAACTTAATTCATCAACTTTAGATAATATTTATTGACTCCATAATATGAAGATAAGTATTCAGTTCACATGCCTGATCGCTGTCTTTCCTTTCTACTAATAGCAAGGTTTGATATTTAAATTACTGTTTTATCTTTTCTATTGATTACCATTGCAATCTAATATAATAATTTTATATCTAGTTCTATTCTATAAAGTTTTGATATTAACTGTTAATACTATTTTTCCTTCTGCTTTCTGAGACTTATCATCTGATGGCTCCATTTTTATTTTTGCATGATTAAAATTCTTCATGTTTACCTTCTGTAACCACAGTCAATTCTTTGTGACTTTGTGCATTGCTTGAATACAAAAAGCCACAAAGTTGAAAATCAGTTAAGAGCATTTGCATTAGTATGACTAAATAAGTATCCTTCAGTGTTGGCACAAAGATAAATTTCCTTCTGTGGGAATCCAATGTCAAGACACTTTGGGCCACCTAAAGGAAAATGTTCCCAGAAATACATTTAAATTAATTATCTTTCTTTTTCTTTGCACTCTGTCAGTAGCCTCAAATCTATTGATATTTTAAATAACTTCATATTTGGGCCATTACCTGTTTTCATAGTAATCATGGCGTGTTTTTTTTTTTTTTTTTTTTCAGAGTTTCTATTTTTTTTCTTTTCTTTTTTTTTTCTTTTTTTTTTTTTTTTTTGATACGGACTCTCGCTCTGTGGGCCAGGCTGGAGTGCAATGACGTGGCGCGATCTCGGTTCACTGCAAGCTCCGCCTCCCGGGTTCCCGCGATTCTCCTGCCTCAGCCTCCCGGGTAGCTGGGACTACAGGCGCCCTTCACCACGCCAGACTAATTTTTTTTTTTTTTTTCTTTTTTTTTTTTTTGTATTTTTAGTAGAGACGGGGTTTCACCATGTTAGCCAGGATGGTCTCGATCTCCTGACCTCCTGATCCACCTGTCTTGGCCTCCCAAAGTGCTGGGATTACAGGCATGAGCCACCGCGCCTGGCCAGTTTCCAATTATTTTTATGTTTCTTTTGCATCATTTGTTTTTAAAATATTATAATTTCACCTGAGATCCCAATTATGTTTTCTATTCTATCAAGTGACTCCTCCTACCTCCATAGTACCTTTCTCTGTCCCCTGCGTCTCTGTCTGTTGAAGGCTTTTGTACTCCTGCACCAATAAGGACTAGTGATTGTTAGTCTTAACTCAGGCTTAATCGGAGGACTTCTCTTCATGATTCTTCTAGGCTGTATTCAGATTTTGTGTTTTATTTACCTTTTCTTGTTTGTATAGTTACTAGATTATATCCTAAAGGAACTTTGTAAGGAAGTGTATTTGGAACATAAACTTTCTGAGTCCTTTTGTGTTTGAAAATAATATTGATTCATCATCATACTTTATTGATATTTTAGCCATGTATCCAACACTATGCAAAAATCAATTTCCCTAAAAATATTAAAGATGTTGTTCCCATTGTTTTCTAGCATCTAGTGTCATTAATTATTAACAGAAGCTGATAGAATCTCATTTTTATTCCTTTATATGTCACTGTTTCTCCTGCTTTCTCTCTCTCTGGAAGCATTTAGTATCTGTGCTTTGAAATTCACAAGGATGCACTGAAGGTTGGAATTTTGTTTTTCATTATTTTTATTATTTTCATGTATGAATTTCTCAGTGGCCCTACCAGTCTGATGATTTATATCTTTTCATCTACAATAAATTATCTTCTTTTACCTGTTTGATCATTTTCTCTCTATGTTCACTTTTGCTTCTTCCAAAGAATACTATTGATATCATGTTGGACATCTTGAATTAAGACTCACTGTCTCTTACACATCCTCTTATTTTGTTTCTATCTATTTTTATTGCTATTATTATATATTTCAGAGATGTTCTGATCTTTAAGATCTTCTATTGATATTTCTTTTTAAATGTCTATAATCATATTTTTAATCTCTGATAGTGATTTCTTGTACTTTCTTCCCCTCCTCACATCAGTTCTCACTTTATGGTTTTAATATCCTCTCAAATTCCTCTACATATATTAATTAGAAGGTTCTTTTAAACTGTTCTGTGTTTCTTAAATAATCTCTGCTTTTTTCCTCAGGGTAAATATTTCTGTTTCGGATTTTTTGGTCATTTTCTACGGTACTAAATTGTCTCATAAACATGATGACTCTGGGTTCTCTGTTCACAATTAATTGTATGGTTTCCATTGCTGTTAGATGATTAAGGCTGCTTTCCAGCTACATTGATCCTCTCAGACTCAGCTTTGTATAATTCCCAGAGATGCATTTTTCAAAGGAACAGATCATTATTCAGGGAAATAGGAGAGGGATAGCTAACTGGATGTCCTGGGAGAAAAAAATGCTTAGTCAGGATTATTCCTTGTTTTATTATTATTATTATTATTTATTATTATTATTATTATACTTTAAGTTCTAGGGTATATGTGCATAACGTGCAGGTTTGTTACATATGTATACTTGTGCCATGTTGGCGTGCTGCACCCATCAACTCGTCAGCACCCATCAACTCGTCATCTACATCAGGTATAACTCCCAATGCAATCCCTCCCCCCTCCCCCCCCATGATAGGCCCCAGTGTATGATGTTCCCCTTCCTGAGTCCAAGTGATCTCATTGTTCAGTTCCCACCTATGAGTGAGAACATGCGGTGTTTGGTTTTCTGTTCTTGCGATAGTTTGCTGAGAATGATGGTTTCCAGCGGCATCCATGTCCCTACAAAGGACACAAACTCATCCTTTTTTATGGCTGCATAGTATTCCATGGTGTATATGTGCCACATTTTCTTAATCCAGTCTGTCACTGATGGACATTTGGGTTGATTCCAAGTCTTTGCTATTGTGAATAGTGCCGCAATAAACATACCTGTGCATGTGTCTTTATAGCAGCATGATTTAGAATCCTTTGGGTACATACCCAGTAATGGGATGGCTGGGTCATATGGTACTTCTAGTTCTAGATCCTTGAGGAATCGCCATACTATAATGGTTGAACTAGTTTACAATCCCACCAACAGTGTAAAAGTGTTCCTATTTCTCCACATCCTCTCCAGCACCTGTTGTTTCCTGACTTTTTAATGATTGCCATTCTAACTGGTGTGAGATGGTATCTCATTGTGGTTTTGATTTGCATTTCTCTGATGGCCAGTGATGATGAGCATTTTTTCATGTGTCTGTTGGCTATATGAATGTCTTCTTTTGAGAACTGTCTGTTCATATCCTTTGCCCACTTTTTGATGGGGTTGTTTGTATTTTTCTTGTAAATTTGTTTGAGTTCTTTGTAGGTTCTGGATATTAGCCCTTTGTCAGATGAGTAGATTAAAAAAATTTTCTCCCATTCTGTAGGTTGCCTGTTCACTCTGATGGTAGTTTCTTTTGCTGTGCAGAAGCTCTTTAGTTTAATGAGATCCCATTTGTCAATTTTGGCTTTTGTTACTGTTGCTTTTGGTCTTTTAGACATGAAGTCCTTGCCCATGCCTATGTCCTGAATGGTATTAACTAGGTTTTCTTCTAGGGTTTTTATGGTATTAGGTCTAACATTTAAGTCTCTAATCCATCTTGAATTAATTTTCGTATAAGGAGTAAGGAAAGGATCCAGTTTCAGCTTTCTACTTATGACTAGCCAATTTTCCCAGCACCATTTATTAAATAGGGAATCCTTTCCCCATTTCTTGTTTTTCTCAGGTTTGTCAAAGATCAGATGGCTGTAGATGTGTGGTATTATTTCTGAGGCCTCTGTTCTGTTCCATTGGTCTATATCTCTGTTTTGGTACCAGTACCATGCTGTTTTGGTTACTGTAGCCATTGAACATTCTTAAAGAAAAGAATTTTATTCCTTGTTTTCTAGTTTTAGAGGTGTCTTTCGAAAAGATGTTGCTATGACTAACGTACTTGAAGGTGTTCCATAAGTTCGTAGCTCTGCAGACTAATCTAAAGAAACTATATTATTAATCTATAGAAAATAAAAATAGTTGAAAATATTGAGTAAGAACAGCATCAAATTAAATTTGTAACACATGTATATCTACATTGGTGCAGAGAAGCCCGTGAGTCCATAGTCTAATTGTGAAAATATTACACTGAAAAAAGTTGAGATGATATTTTTTATTCTATTCTTTCTTTTATTGTAGTAAAAAAACACAACCTGAGGCCCAACCTCTAAACAATTTTTAAATGTCTTATTAACTACAAATATAGTGTTACAGAGAAGATCTCTAGAACTTTTTATCTTACATAACTGAAATTTTATACCCAGTGAATAGCAACTCTTCATTTCTATCTCCCACAGCCCCTTTATTCTACCTTATGCACCTATGTGTTTAACTACTTTAGATACCTTATATGCATAGAATCATGCAGTATTTGTCTTTCTGTGAATAACTTATTTTACTTAGCGTAATGTCCTCAAGGTTCATCTATGTTGTCACGTAAGGCAGAATTTTGTTCTTTTAAGGCTGAGTAATATTTTGTTCTATTCGTATGTATGTATGTACCACATTTTCTTTAACCATTCATTCATTGATGAACATTTAGTTTGTTTTCACGTCTTGAATTTTGTGAATATTGTTACAATAAACACAAGAATGTAAATATCTCTTCAAGATCCTGATTTTTATTCTTCTGGTAAATATTCAGAAGGGGGATTGTTGGATAATAAAGTAATTTAATTTTTAATTTTTGGAGGCACTTCTATTTTTTACATTGACTGCACCATTTTACATTCCCACCACAGTGTGCAAGGGTCCTAGTTTATCTGTATCTTTGCCAACACTTCTTATTAATTAATTTATTTATTACAATTACTATTATGGCCATTCTAACAGTTATGAGGCAATATCTCACTGAGGTTTTGATTTGTATTTTCCTGATAATTAGTGATGTTGGGAGTCTTTTTCTATACCTGCTGGTAATTTGCATATCTTCTTTGGAGAAATGCCTATTCATATCCTTTGTCCAATTTTTAATTAGGTTATTTATTCATTTTTGGGTTTCATTGTTGTTGCTGTTGTTTTCTATTGAGTTGTATGAGTTGAGTTCCCTATATTTTGGATACCAACCCCTTATCAAATATGTAATTTGCAAAACCATTTTTCCCATTCATGGTTTTGCCTTTTCACTCTGTCGTTTCCTTAGTAGCTTTGTGTTTTTATATGGTTCACTTCTCGTTTTGCTTTTATTGTTGTTGTTGCCTATGTTATCAGTGTCATAGATAAGAAATCATTTCTAAGATCAACATCAATAATGTTTTTCCTTACGTTGTCTTATAGGAGTCTTACAGTTTTAGGTCTTACATTTAAGTTTAAATCCATTTTGAATATATTTTTGTGTTTGGGCTAAGACAAGGATTCAGTTTTATTCTTTTGCATGTAGATATTTATTTTTTCTAGGACTGCTTGTTGAATAGACTGTCCTTTTCCTATTGTGTATTCCTAGCACCCTTGTTGAGGATCAGTTGACTGTATATGCAGGGGTTTATTTCTGGGTTCTCTGTTCAGTTCCATTGGTCTATATGTATTTTTATGCTGGTACCATACTGTTTCATTTTCAGTAGCTTTGTAATATATTTTGAAATTAGTAATATAATTCCTCTAGTTTTGCTCTTAGTTTTCAAGATTGGCTATCTGGGGTCTTTTGTGGTTCAACATAAATTCTAAGATTTTTTAAATTCTATGTCTGTAAAATGGGACATTGTGATTTTGATGGAAATTGCATCAAATCTGTAGATCCCTTTAGGTAGTATGAACATTTTAGCAATGTTAAGTTTTACAATCCATGAACACTGGCTGTCTTTACATTTATTTGTGTCTTTTTAAATTCCTTTTGCTAATATTTTATAGTCTGTTATTTCTTCCTCATTTCAAGTGGATAGTTTTGCCAGGGATAGTATTCTTTGTTGGTGATATTTTTCTTTCAGCACTTTGAATATATCATTCCATTCTAGTCTGGCCTGCAAATTTCCTGCTGAGAAATCCACTTTTAGTGTTAAAGAAGTTTCCTCATAAATGGCAAATTACTTTGTTCTTGCTACTTTCAAAATTATCTCTGTCTTTGCCTTTTGAAATTTGATTACAGATTACAGTAGTTCTCTTTAATCTGTGGAGGATATGTTCCATTCCAAGACCCCCAGTGGATGCCTGAAACTGAACCCATTTGCCATCAGTTAGAACACATTTCTGTTCACGTCTTCTACCTACAAATTTCATGTCTTTTCCATCTTAACTAAGCACTTACCATGCACAATGTTGTAATTTTTGCAGTTTGAGTTGGGACAGTAAAACTAACACAATTTTTTTTTTCCCTGCAGTTTCTTAGATAGAAGACTTGTTCTTACAGTAGATCTTAGCAACCTCGGTATACTTTTTTTTTCTCTCCTTAAATTGAGAACTTTCACCTTTTTATTTAAAGGAAGTACTTCATGACTTCTCTTTGGCATATCTGAATTACCAGCATCACTGCTCTTGTGGCTTAAATAAGGATTACTTGAACACAAGCATGATGATACCATAACAGTCAATCTTATAACCAAATTGGCTACTAGGTGACTTATAGATGGGTACTGCAAAGAATGTGGATACACTGGACCTAAGGATGATTTATATCCTGGTGGGAAGCAGCTAGATGGCATGAGATTCTATCATACTGCTCAAAATGGTACACAATGGAAAACATAAAGTATTTATTTTTGTAATTTTCCATTTCATACTTTTGAACCATGATTGAACATGAGTAACTAAAGCTTCAGAAATCAAAACCATAATTAAGGGGGAACTACTTTACAGTGTATCTTTCCCATTTGAAATTTTTGAGATTCTTGAATCAGGATGCCTAATTCCATTTCTATATTTGGGAAGTTTTAGCCATTTTTTCTTTTTTCCTTTATTTATTTATGTATTTAATTAATTTATTTGTTTATTTGAGACAGGGTTTTACTCTGTCACCTAGGCTGGAGTGTAGTGGTGTGAATGTGGTTGACTGCAGCCTCAACCCTCTGGGCTCAAGTGATCCTCCAGTTTCAGCCTCTAAAGTAGGTAGGACTGCAGGCATATGCTACCACACTTGGCTAATTTTTCAATTTTTTTCCTTTTTTTTTTCTTTTTTGTAAGGGCTAATCTCAAACTCCTGGGCTCAAGTGATCCTCCTGCCTCACCCTCACAAAGCTGTGAGGTTATAGATGTGAGCCACCATGGCTGGCCCATTATTTCTTTAAATATTCATGTGACACTTTGTGACACTTTCTCTCTCTTCTCCTTCTGGAGCATCCATAATGAGTATAATGAGTATATATATATTTTTTTACTCTTCTGTGTAATTTAAGTGACTATTTTTGAGTTCACTGATTTTTTTTCTTCTGCTTGACCAAGTCTGCTGTTGAACTGTTAGTTAACTTTTTAGTTCAATTATCATATTCCTCAGCTCCAACATTTCTGTTTGTTTTCTATTTATTTGTTGGCATTATTTTTAAATGTATGGTTTCCATGAGTTTGTTGAACATCTTTATAATGGTTATTTTGATATTTTTTGTCAGGTAATTCATATGCCTCTGTTTATTCTAAGTTTCTGCAGATTTATTTTGCTTCTTTATTTGGGCCATATTTCCCTGTTTCTAGGTATACCCTGAGAATTTAGGTTAATGTCTGTGCATTTTAAAAAAACAGCCACCTCTCCCAGCCTTTATGGACTAGCTTCATACATGAATGAATTAGTGAATTGATCTTCACTGATTAGTCCAACTAGAGATCACAGGTGCTTCTCAAGCCTTTCTGTAACTAACTATATCTTATCTGGACATATGCATTTAAATTCCCACTTAGAGAAATTTGCTGATTTAGTGTTCCAGGAGTTCATAATTTCTTACTCTCTGTGGCATCTGTCTGCTGTGTCGCAGGTTCTCTGAAGCAGCAGCACACCATCCAAGCTGGTTTTTGTTGTCATTGTTCTCAGTAACATCCAAGCATCTAGAATATGCCATATCTAGTTAGCACTCAAGGCAGGCAAGACATAAACCAGTTCGTTATGCATACATTGGACATATGTTTCGATTGGACATATGTTTCAGCCTTCTCTTTCTTTCCCCAGGGATGATCTATGGGCTCTGAGCTTTCCTAATTGTGCCGTGCTAAGCTGGGGTGAGGATTTCTGGCAAGTGAATACATACTAATTAAAGCCTTTTCTTTTGGTTTAAGTGACTGTCAGGCATCCAGAGTTTGTTGGATATTGTCAGTGCTCCACGACAAACAAGACAGAAGCCAGTCCATTGGGCAGCCTCTTGGAAAGCTGGAATGTTGGAGGGATGCTCCACTACTCTTCATCCCTTCTGGTGGAGAAGCCTCCTGTTGCACCCTTTCCTAGTCACACAAAGCCATGCCAGCCACAGCAAACCACTTAGCACTTTGCTTTGTTCTTAGCAGCCTCCAGACATTGAAGCTGCACGCTTACCATTTATACTGTAAGTGAGACAAGACCGAAACAGTTCTGGCTCCAAAAAGCTAGAACATCAGATACACACTCTACTTATTTTTCTCCCTGAGGAAGAAGTCATGAGTTGGGTGTTTTCTCTTGGTGCCTAGCTAAGCTGGCTTCAGGGAGGGGCTGTCACAAGTAAAGTGGAATTATTATTCTTACCCATTTTCATGTAGCTCTTCTGGGCTTTGTGCTTTTTTGGGGTCCTACAACTTCTTAACTGGATTCTAGAGTTCTCATGAAGGTATTTTGGTCCCTATATCATTGTTAAATCAGCATTTCTTTGGGTGAATGAAGCCTGGGACTTACTATTCCACCATCTTGTTGATGTCACTCCCCTGATAATATCTTATAATTATTTCTATTATTGCCCTCAACTTCTATGTTATAATTATTTATTTAATTACTTATATTCCCATTTTTTAAAATTATGATCATCTCGATCTGCATGTCATATTCATTTTTGAGTTACTAGTGTCCTGCACACTGGAGAGTATATGGCAGATACTCAGTGTTTGTTGACAGAATGACCAAATTAATAAGCTAATGAATAAGTGAAGACTTGAGTTTTGACCTCAGTCAAGGCATTTCACCTATCTGACCATGAGTTTCCTCATCACACTGTGGCGATAAAATTTATCCACATTTATTTATTCTCAGAAGTTTTATAAATCCAAAATACTATTAAGATATACTTCTGCTTTTTGAAAATTGTCTGGTACTATAGATACATAACTATTATTATTATTTCCATTGTCATAATTATAATCTTATCATCATCATTACCATTACCATCACTTTATATCAAGCAAGAATCTATTTCTATCCCTTCAAATTTACCTCTTTGATAATAATTTCCAAGTTTACCTGATTAATGCAGATTTTTTTAATTTTCTAACCTTCAATCAGTTGTTATACGAAAAATGCTTATTAAGATTTCTGAAAAATATAAATTTATTGAAATATAATGATGGCCTTTATGTCATTGCAGAAACTCTACATGGCTTTAATGCAATACTACGGTTAGAAGATTTTATAAATAGTGAGTGATTAACATAAAAATTAAACATTTCTGTAATCTTTTATACTGTTCAAAATAGTTTCACACAAATTTATACAATTTAATAATCATAAGTAACCTGTGATAGGGTTAAGATATATTACTACTCCAACGTAAGTGATGAGGAAGCTGAATATGTGAAAGGGTAAGCAATTTGTCCACAGTTAATCAATAACAGAAGTGATAACAAAACTCGGATTTACAATGCCCTAATTCAGTATTATTTTATTATGTGATACCTATGCATCCAGATTCCAACTTTGCCACCACTTTTGCTATTACCATTTATAACAGTAAAATTTCATCTTGAAAAAATAATAGGAGAAGCAAAATGTAGAAAAAATCAAAGGCACTTGGTATCGTTCAACTTATCCACCAGCTGTTCTTGCTTCTAATTTATAAAATGGTGTTAACTGGATCCCCAAATAACAAGGCTTTAAAGACAGATCGGAATTGCTCATTCTTTTCCTTAGCCAATTTTTGTTCCTTGGCCAATGAACTAATTATTGAAGGGAACTTAGTTATATTTTTCCCAGTTCACTTTTAGACAATAATCAAAGAAGCAGGAAGAAACATGATAGTGTCTAGGGACAGTTATTGTAACTATTTTGCTGGCAGCTTAAAGGACATACAAAAAAGGCAAAGTGGTAGAAAATGGGTATTACTTTCCACAGGCAGAACATTGCTCAACTTATATGGCCAAAGAGCAAACTCATTTATGTGGAATCATTGTCTCCAGCAAGATCATTAAAGAAAATAACTTCTAGACCAGATGGAAATGTTAGAGAGTCAGACCTAAATTAGGGGAAACCATTGGCTGCATGTGAATTCCAAGCTATATGAAAGAGCCTAATCTGATTAAGTGTTTTGAAAATTGCTTTTGCAGTGAAATTTAGAACACACACAGAGACTGATCGCTTTGATAGGATACTGAGAGTTTGTCTCTAAGGGTTGACTCAAGAGTTATATTAGACCACCCAACTTAACCAGCTCTCTCTTTCCATTTAAAGAATAATAACTACCTTTGTTGAGCTATTTGCATGTTCTAGAATGTGTTGGATGCTTTGTATATGTTACATCAAATGCTGGGAACAGACTTAGAGTTTGATATGAGGAGGCACTGAGTACTATGACTAATAATAACAATTCTGATAATAAAAATAATTGTTAGAATACTTGTTGTAAACTTATTAAGTGGCAGCCATCAGTTTTTAACCTTCAAAAGAGCTCTTTGTTGTAGGTGCTGTTATTTGTATCCATACTTAACAGGTAAGGAAACAAGCCAAAGATATTAAGCAACTTGTCCAAGGTTATATTTATTAAGGACTCGGAATTTGAACCCAAGCAATCTAGTTCTAAAGCCTGCACTACCAATCATGATGCTAGACTGACAAGAACTGAGGAATATAGACTATCTTACCACAAAATAGAAACTTGATAATAACTTGTATAAAAAAGTTAAATAAAAATCCTTAAATTCACTCAGGAAAACATGGAGGGAGGAAGGAAAAAAGGAAGGAAGGATGGAAAGACGGAATGAAGAGAAAAGTTGCCAAAAGTACTCTATGTCTCTGACCACAAACTGACATCAGATTTTCCCTAATAGACAATATGTCATAAAGTCAGATCTAGGTCTGGTCACATTGATGAGCCTATGAACATTCTAAATGTTGAACTTAAAGATGGCCTTTATACAGTGGACGTACACAAGGCTAGGAATAAAATAATCTAGGCTAACATTTCATAGAGCGCCATGCATACAGAAAGGGTTAGGTGAGTCCTGGAATGCAAGTTACATCTTCACAGCTGAAAAACATAAAAACATAGACACATATGTACCTCTCTGTATTTTTTTCTTTTTTAGCCTAAAGTTTTTGGTAAATCAATTTTTTTGTATTTTATTTAGAAATAATTTCAAACTTACAGAAAAGTTGCAAGAATAACAAAAATACAAACAACACCTAATATCTTTTTCTTAATCTGTTAACATTTTACTCCATTTGCTTTATCGTTTGTGCTTCAATATGTATTTCCTAAGAGCTGAGATAATCTCTTATATAGGCAGAAACAATCCAAAATATATGAAATATGATAACACTTTTGACTACAGAGACATGCATGATGAGTGATATTAAATACTCATTCTTTTATGCTATTTTGTTATGGAAGTTGCTTAATAAACCAAATACATTGCGGAGCAGAAGCACATTCTCAGGCTTTTATCAAGCCACAGACTGGGCCAGGAGACATGAAGCCTGAAATCTAATGTGTTATATAAAATGAATAAGTTGTCAGTCTGACTCCTCGAAGAATCAGATGCCATGACATGATTAAACATGTGATCACATGTTTTAGGGGAAAGGATTGTTAGGGGAAAGGATTGTGTGACTGGAAGTGTGAGGGAGCTGGAGAAGAGTCAGAGAGCCATCAGACTGAGATACAAGTCTGAGTTTGAGTGAAGGAGAGTGGGAGTAAAATTTAGGTAAAAGTGTCTTAGACTCCTATGCAGGCTGAGTTAGGTTCTGCAAAGCCTTTGGGGAGTTCTTGAGCCAAAGTCCTCATCAGATAGATCAGATATTTCCCAGAGATCTGCCTTAGTAGCTCCACTTTACTCAGCCTCTGGCTGGGAACAGCTGAATGGGAGGCATATTCTTAGTACAAACAGAAATTCCAAAGCCAGTAGTAGGACCTGAAGTCTGTCATGCTTCTTCCTCCTTATAGCAGAAAGTCTTCTTGGCCCATTCTAATTATTGCCTTGACTTTTCTGATTATGTTTCTGCTATCAAACAAGTTTAATCACACTGCCCTTCCTCTTCATAGATATATTTGAGAAATAAAATGATACAGATAAAAGCACTTTGTAAAAGTCAAGATTCTATACCAATCTAGAATTGTTGTTCTTATTCTTATGAGAAGTATCCCAAAAGCTCAGTTGATGTAGGGAACTAGGAAAACAGCAATCTCCACAATGCAGTATCTGCACTTGGTCACTGCTTGCCCAGAAGATTAACCTGAAGACCTTTCATTGAACCTGTCTCTGACTTCTTCTTGACCCTCTCTTTCAAGGTGGTTTGCCCTAGAATGCAAGTCTTGAGAAAGAAAATACTCCATCAAAGAGCAATAATGATAGGACAGAAATAATTATGCTTAGGAAGGGCCTGCAAAAATCTATGGTTATGTCTTCATAAGTATCTCATTTAAAAGCTTTCAAAGCAAATTATTAATAGTTGAGAATCTTTCTGTGCCTCACAGAAGGAGTTTTGTTTGTTTGCTTATTTGCTTAACTGAGGTTGAAATATAAACAGTATCACTATATTCTTAGAGGTGCTGTGATAAAATGAGAGAAAGCACAGTTATTGTTGCTCAGAATTCATGAATCCTGGATAGACTGTTTAAACTAAGCTTTTATTTTCTCATATCTAAAATGAAATAAATAATATATACACATTCTATAACTTATATGAGCAATAGATATAGGCAAATTGTCTAACAGTTTCTGAACAAATAATAAATACAATAAATTGTGGTCACCATTATTCAATAAAGAAATGTCTGTTAAGTACCTACTATGGATTGGTTGCTGTGCTAGATGTTGAGCATACAATAGTAAATAGAAGAAGAAACGGTCCTTGCTTTCAAGAAATCCACAATCTAATGAGGAATACAGACAAATAGGCTATTTCTACAGAATGTGAAAAAGGCTTTGATGGAGTAAGAACAGGGCACCATGGGAATATATAGATGGGACACTAATACAACATTAGAAAATCAAGGAAGTCATAGTGAGGAAAGACATTTAAGAAAGATCTAAGCCTAAGTAGAACTCAGTCAACCAAAAGAGAAAGTTAAGAACAGAGGAGAGTTCTTAGCAGAAGAATCTGCATGTGCAAAGGCTTGGAGGCAAGAACAGGCATAGTATGTTCAAGAAACTGGAAGAAAATCCTGTTGAAGACTGGAGGTGGGAGAGCAGTGGAGAAAGAACTGTGTGAGGTGAAAACCTTTGAAATCGAAGTCAAGGGATTTTTATCGCTAGCCCATATCCATATCCAGATACTGACACATCGCAGAGACTAAGAAATTGTTGAAGAAAAGGTATTATTTTTATCATGCTATTGTATTCTTGAGATTCCCATTGCCTTTATTCCAATGGCTTCTTTGCAAAATGTATGTCACATAGAAATAAGTCTTCCTGAAAGAGAATATTACATATAACATTTTCCAAAGTGGTATAAATGTTACAAGATCTTTAAAGGTAGAATTATAATTTGAGTTTAGTATTTACTTCCAGTGAATTGAATGGCTTTTCTAAATTAGCGAGTTCTAGTTTTCTCATGGGACTGTCAATTTCAGTTTCTTGTTAATTAAGAAAGTCTAGGAAATGATTTCAAGATATTGTTTAGTTGGACCAACTCAAATGTACATGATCAGAGGTTAGAGCACACAGACACACACATGAAATCCTTCCAAAGCGGTTGTTTAAAGAGGTCCAGAAAGATCCACAAGCTACAACTTAGATCAAAGAAAAATTAGGGGTAATCTCCAAGTTGAACTGAATTCTCCATAGGTACTTGTGGTAATTTGCATGTTTGAGGTTTGAGGAGACATGAATAATCAAGTGAGATGAAAATTGTGAAGTCCAAAAATGTTTACTGACAGAGCTTATTTCACTTTTCTCATGCCAGAGAGATGAAAAGATTTCCTCTGATTTTCTTTAAACACTTGATCAACTTCAAAAAAGGACAGATGGATAATCCCCATGGACAAGAGGAATTACTGACTCACCAGAAATACATAGACATGGGGACAGCAGTGTGGTTCTGAGTGCTAGCTATGTGACTGGTTGTTGTATCTGGCTATCAATGTCCATTTGTAAATTTGCCTGTTGGTCTTTTACATTAATTGAGACCCTGTGTTCCATCATCTCTGATCCACATCTTTTCTAATGAAGGGACTGTGTAGAGGACTAACTAAGACTTGTGCATCAAATGAGTATTTTAAAGACTAGTCAATTAGTTGTATATTGAACCATTTTTTTTAAGCACATGTTTTCAATCAGATAAACAGAGCCAGGTCCAACCATTGTGGATTATAGTGAAAGTGTCAGTTTTTACAGTATAAGCAATGCACAACAATGAAATGACGGCACCACATAGAAAGAAAAGCACGGGCAGCCAATATGATGCAACTCAGCTGTTGAAAAAGTTCATTCCCTACTAGAAACATGCCCTGCTTAGGACTCATTCTGACAGGATTGTGCTTGGGAGGCGTACAGACACATCTGAGTATAGACCTCAGCTTTGCCACTTCTCAGTTATGTGGCCTTGTGTGAGCTATTTACCTAATATTTTAAGCTATGGTGGCCTCATCTTTGAAATGTAAAGAATGATAGCTAATTTCAGATTTATTTGAGAGTTTAATAAGATAATAAATGTAAAATGCCTAGTATGTTGGTCATTTATTATATGGTACTATAATTTATTATTGTTACTATGATTATTATAATTATTAATACTAATATTAGTTATCAAAACATCATTTGATATATTTTAGTCATTTAGCAGATATTTGAACTAAGTTCAGTTAGTTTGCCATAAAATTATCTGAATGCATAACCCAATCCATAATGTAAACAGTTGCAGTTTATTCGTAGAAAACTTACACACAGAGACACACGTAAACACACACACACATATATTTCTACAACAAAACAATCAGGTAAGGTGGATACATAAATTACAGCATAATAAAGTTTTGAAATGTGAACAAAGGTAAGAAATCAAACAAAGGTAGGAAAACACAGATAATAGGATAATTACCTTTCCCTTGTGTAATAAAAAAGATACTCAAGCTATAGAGACATTAAAGCTGAAGGTGTGTATTGGTGGCTTCTTAATTGTATATAGTTCAAGAAATAATTCCTTTTTCTCTGGTGTAATTTTAAACACAGTTACCTAAACATAAAAATTCTGATAGTTGAGTTATTAATTAGATACGGTCTTTCTTGAATGGTGTAAAATAAATCAAGTGAACAAACACAAATTTAGATTATTTTCCTCCTGGGTTTTCTCCTTTGAGAATCCACATTAAGTAGATATTTGAAAAGAGTGGATTTGAGAAGACTGTTCATTTACTTTTTCTCATTTGCTAAACTAGGTCTAAATTTTCTTTATCAATTTACTTTATGTATTACATCAAAACACATGTAGTCATTAACTAGGGGTTTTAAAAAGAGTATAATAATATGGACAAAGGATTATCTAACAGTAATATTCTATAGTAAAGTAATCAAATTAAATATTTAGGAATCTGAAAACTTCTCATGGCAGGGCTGCTGCATTGAAAATGTGTAGTTTATTTCTCATTGCACAAGGGCATTTTCCTAAATTATAATGTTAATTTAGCACTGTAATATAGTTATTCTATGCTATAAATATATTATTAGTTTAACCAATTTAATTTCTTTTCTTAACTTTGTATCCTAGGATGTATTTAACTTTAACGGAAAACTCTTCCCATGGAATAAGGAGAATAAGGCAAAAATGCCCTAGGTAAATGAGAAACATTGAATACTAATTTTCTATAAAGACTACCAATGCAACTTAAACATTTGTGGAATTTCTGCTAAGTCAGTAATAAAGTGCATTGTCATTATACTTTGTAACCAGAAAGACTCAATAAAGCTTGCTGAATCCAGTTATCTAAACTGAGTCATATTGGCAAGTATTTATTGAATGCCTAATTTGTGAAAATCAATGTTCCGAAGCTATGAAGGATGCAAATATAGAAGAGAGGGCATTTCTCTTCTTCCAGATGTTTTAAATTTAGATAAAAGGGAATGTCTTCTCTCTAGGCATTGGTAAAAAACAGAGAACAATATGCAATCTACTGTTAAAATTGTATGGTAATGGTGATAGTGTAGAGTGCTATGCGTAGCACTGACTTCAGAGAGGAGAACTTTAGAGATGATGTTACATATAAGTGTGTGTGTTTAAGAGAGATGAACCCTCCAGACAGTGGCACAATGGGAACACAGGCAAGAAGCCAAGCAGTAACACATCTGCACTAATATTGTATGGGAACTTTACTACAGAGCACAAGTTTTGTTCTAGGGAGTGTTGCATAAGGCTTAACTTATTAATTCAGTCAGTAATTGCCTACTTTTAAACTTCATCAATGAAGGCTATGTTTAGAAGAGAAAATTAACATCAGTTAGCCCACAAAGCTTATAGCCTCTTGAGATCTGGGTGTGTAGAAATATCCTCTTTATTTTTTTCTTCCCCACAATCTTAAACGTATTATGGTCTCATAATAAGCCTTCAACAGAAATGCATTGAACAAAATTGAAATGGCCCTGCTTACTTACAGGTTGTCTACAAAGTCAAGTGTGTAACATTTTATTAAGTTAAATAGTTCATTTGTCTCAAAAGATCTGCTTATATCCAGAAGAACAGAAGTCTTTGGTAGGTTTTGTCTGTTGGTTTTATATTTTATTGAAAGCATTTAACTATATTTCAGCAAGGTAAACATAAAAGAAGGTTAAAAGGAGTAGTTTTCTAGATGGCTAGGTAGCTAGTATTTGACAGTATAAATTGAATCTGTCCCTTATCTTATAAAGGCAGAAGACACAGAATGAGTGAAGAAAATTGGACTTCTAAAATGATAAAATATTCAATAACTCTACTGGGACGAAAATCTTGTTTTTCATAATTTGATTTCTAACCAAATTTATGTTACGTGAAAAAAAAACTGCATAGAAAACACTTCAGTCTCCTATTTCATTTTGAAACATATTAATAATAACAAAAACAATGGCAGCACAACTGCAACCATTATTTGGGTTTCTGCAATGTGTCCATTTTCTTCTAAGTGTTTTGCATGTTACGTTGTTCATCTTTACAATGACCCTATTTTGTAGACAATGAAAGTGAGGCCAAGAAAGGTCAACAAATGCCAGAGGTTCTCAGCAAGTATGGAGCAGTGTCTTTTTCAAATCCAGGGTCTGCCGGATCCCCAAACTCATGCTTATTCCCAATAAATATTTCTCAACATTTAATTATCATCTTAATGAGTTATACTGTAGCTAGATATCACCTGAACTGTTTTTTGTAATTGTGATAAAGTGTACATAACACAGAATTGACTATTTTAACCTTTTGAAAGTATTCAATTCAATGGCATTAAGTGCATTCACATTGTTATGCAACCATCGTCATCCATCTTCTGGACTTTTTCATCAACCTGAACTGAAACTGCAAATCCGATAAACAGTAACTCCCAAGTACCTCCACTCGCCAGGCTCTAGTACCCACTATTTTACTTTTTGTCTCTATTAATTAGACTGTTCTTGGTATCTAATATAAACAGCATCATACAATACAATTTGTTCTTTTGTGTCTGGCTTATTTCAAGTTTCATTTATATGGTAGCATGTATCAGAATTTCATTCCTTTTAAAGGCTGAATACTATTTTGTTGTTATGTATATGCCACATTTTGTTTATCCATTCATCCATCAATAGATGTCTGGGTAATTGCTACCTTTGGCTAATATAAATGTTGCTCTATGAACATGATTGTACATATATCTGTTTAAATCCCCGATTTCAGTGTTTTGGGGTGTATTCCAAAAAGTGGAATTTCTGAATCATATAGTAAATCAAACTATTATTTGCTTAAAATATTTCTAAAAGTCACCTCATATAAATTAAATAAGTAATTTTAAAGGACAGTTTATTATCATTGATATGGTCAGAATAGACTTCATTATACTGCAGTAATAAATAATTCCAGGCTGGGCATGGTGGCTCACACCTGTGTGCTTTGGGAGGTCAAGGTGGGAGGATTGCTTTAGGCCAGAAGTTCGAGACCAGCCTGGGTAACATAGCAAGACACTATGTTTATAAACAAATTTAAAGTTAGCTAGATATGATGACACATATCTGTAGTCCCATCTATTTGGGAGGCTGAGGCAGGAGGATTGCATGAGCTCAGGAGTTTGAGGCTACAGTGAGCTATGATGTAGACCCTGCTGTTTGAACAAAATGTCTAGAATAAAATTGTATATATTGTGCTTATTCTGATATCCCAGGGGAATCAGTGAGAGGAGGGGGAATTCTACTCTGTGAAGTCAGTCAAGGATCCAGGCTGACAGAGACTCTAATATTCTTAGCAACGGAAAGAACAAGAGAACTTCTCAGTTCTTATAGCAAAAAAAAAAAAAAAAAAAAAAAAAAAAAGATATTTCTGAAATGTCTCACGAAGGCAATTACTGGCTTTATCCTAAGAATGACTCACATAATGTCTCAGCTCCTTGGTGAGAAGTAGTCACATAGTTCTGACAAATTACAAAGATTGGTGGGCTAGGAGGTGGGGGATAAAGGCCTCCAAAAGAAGAGGAGAAAAGCATAAAGAGTTGGTATTATAAATCTCAAACAAAATGTGAAGCCAACATTACTTTCTTTACAGGTTATAACGAAAACAAAATCATATATAGGTGTTACAATATTTTTTCTATCTAAATTCATTTAAATTATCATCAGAGGTTTAAATGCTGCCTTAGAGAAATGAAATCCAATCATTAAGGATAGTCTTTTATTGGTTACCTCCAAATAAAACAAACTATTCTAAAAAGTAAAGATAAAAGAAGAGAATTTGGATGAAGAGGGAATGTTATTGAGAAGAAGAAAATAGTTCATTTACTTATAAACTTACACAAATATTTTTTGGCTGTTAAGTACTACTCTAGGTGCTGAGGATACAATAGAAAGAAATGGTCCATCCCTTCAAAAAACTTGACTGCTTAGCAAGAAACACAGACATTATAATGAAAAATAGGCCAGCTGCAGTGCCTCATGCCTGTAATCCCAGCACTTTGGGAGGCCAAGACTCATGGATCACCTGAGGTCAGGAGTTCAAGATGGGCCTGGCCAACATGGCAAAACCCCATCTCTACTAAAAATACAAAAATTAGCTGGATATGGTGGTGGGTGCCTGTAATCCCAGCTACTCAGGTAGCTGAGTAGCTGAGGCAGGAGGCAGAGGCAGGAGAATTACTTGAACTCAGGCAGCAGAGGTGGCAGTGAGACGAGATCGTGTCACTGCACTCCAGCCTGGGTGACAAAGCAAGACTCCATCTCAAATAAATAAATAAATAAATAAATAAATAAATAAATAAATAAAATGAAAAATAGCAGATGCAGTGATTATTATGCAGGAGGTTTGGTGCATATAATCAAATATACCTAAAGTAGCAGGTTCAAGAAAGCTTTTGCTGTGGACATAAAATTTAAATAATATGGATGTGTTGGAGTCAAGAAGATTGTTGGGGGATGATTATTTCAGACAAAGGAAATATGTCAAAATTCCTGAGAGTGGGAAACAGCAATGCAAATTTAAATATAGTAAACAAATCCAGCATTTCTGGAATATAGAGAACAAGAAAAAGTGTAAATTGTGAGATAGAGATGTCACTGTATAATGTGCTTTTAGAAGAAATGATTCCTATTATGTAAGGGTGAGATGTCTTGCCTCCATATTGTACGTAATTAAATGAAATCCATGAGAGTGTAAATAAGAACCTCACTGAACAAATCTCAGCCTGCATCTGAACCCAGTTTTTATAATTCCATTGGCTGTACTTCCTACAACTCCACAGTCATCATCTAAATTGAGTATCATAGCAGAGTTTCTTTCCTTTTGAGAAATATTGTAGGAAAGTAAAACCTAGGTTATAGGAATAAGCAGTTGCTAAAGGTTGGGGGAAAAAACCTCCAAAAGATTTCATTAAAAAGCATGAATTATAACACAGCTAATGAACTATAATGATTTTAAATTATTCATTCTTGGTAACTGTGAGAAACATAAAACAATAAGATATTTTGTCATTTTCAGTTGGCTGGTTTTGTTGTTGGTAGTGATGCTTTTGCCTTTTGACCTCTTAAACACAGAAATTTTAAAGGGAGATATTTAGGGAGATTTTTAAAGATTGGGAGCATTTTAAAGATTGATATTTAGGGAGAATATCAATTCACATAACTTTTTTGGATTGTAATTGCTATCAAGAACCATATAGTATATTTCAATCTTACTTTTTCACCAAGTAATTTTTCCCAGAAATTTAATCCAAAAAATCAGATATGTACATAAAAATTTAAAGGTGTATCTAAATCTCTATCTAACCTATAGTCAAACATTACTGATAGTGCCAAATTAGAATAACCAAATGCTTTTTGGTCACAGATTTATGAAATTGTGAATAGACATTACAAAACATAATATAAAAGAAAATCAAGTGTAAATAATAATTGTTAAAAATTGTTAATTTGTGAAAAAACCCTTAAAATAATATGCAGGGTATAAGGTCAACTATATGAATGGGTTTGTATGTAGAGTTAAATTCAAAGACCAGATACCAAAATGTTAACATTTGTTGTTACTGTAGGAATTTTGACTTGCTTCATTAGACTTTTCCCGTTAATTTTCTTCAAGTATTAGGTTGGTGTGAAAATAATTGCAGTATTTGCTACTGAAAGTAATGGCCATTTCAAATGCCATTGAAAGTAATGGCAAAAACCACAGTTATTTTCTCACCAACCTAATGGCATTAATTACTTTTACCAAACTGTACTTGGTTAGAAACCATGCTTATTACAGAGGGCTAGATAGAAAATGATAAAGCAATTGCATGGTATATAGTATTAAAAATGTTTAAAAGAAATGTTGATATTCTGGAATAAATTCAGAGGACTATAAGCCTTTTAAAACAATTTCCATGCTGTTTATATATGCATGTGCTACTATGTATAAATGTGCCAAACTCCATTCCTTTCCTTCATGAATCTTTTCCTTTTTTACTCTACTCCTTCTAATAGGATCTGTTTATGGCTCCATCTTAGCCTGTTTCCATTGTCAACTGGACTATGATTCAATGACACCACCTCCCAATAGATAGTGTGGTCGGAAAAAAAAAAAAAAAACCTGAAGTGAGAAAGCCCGCCAAATTATCTTTTCTGCTAATTGGGACTCCAATTTGTTTCCAATGAGTTGAATATTGAGGCTGTGAGAAGCCAGAGCTATGGTGGATGTGCATGTGCCAATGGGGAGAAAGCGTCTGTAGAAGGAGAGAATGGATGAAGTGATGGGAGAGAAACAGATGATGAGCAGCAGGACAAATCTGAGTTCCTGCTTTACAGTTCCTGATTCTAGGCTTCATGAATCCTAGCCCATGAAATATCTATATGCTTCCAATTCTGTATCCTATATCCAGTTCTCCTTTTGGATTAAACTACTTTGAGTGTACTCAAAAGATTCCAGTCTAAGACAACACATAATAGTCACTAAAATAATCTCTATTTTATTTACATATAACTTAAATTTGGCCTCAGAATTACAGAGAAAGATTTAACCTGAGAGTGCAGAGGATACTTTATGAAGCTTCTAGGTAAATTTCCTCTGTAAGACATTATAATAATATGACTAATTTTTATACATCTTGTTTTTGCTTACCTCCAACAAAGAGGAGCTATCTCATATGATGGCTTTTTATATTTTAGTTTTTATTTTCCTTGATCTTTTTATCAATTCTTCAATAAATGAATATATTTGCAGCATTCTCTTGAAATCTTTTGTCTTCTAGGATGACATTGGCTAATTAGCCAGTAATTTCAGATCTGATTTTTATTTTTTATCTAACCCTCAATTATCTTCCATATTCACCCACAGTTAGGCTTTGCCCACTTTAAGATGTGTTTTCCTTCACAACTTAGGATTTGTGTTATTGTTGTTGTTGAATAATACACATGCAATCATGAATTATTTTTAATCGGGTGACCAGGCCATGATATGCTACATAATGTATTATTAAGAGAACACAAACTTTGGAACCACATGGGATCACTTAGTTTACAAGCAATGTGATCATAAGTAAGCTCTCTAACTGCTCTGAACTTTAGCTCCAATATTAGTAAAATAATTAGAGTCTCTAATTAGCAGGACTGTTACCACTCTATTTTGGTTGAAGGATCAAGGCTATCTGATAACAGAAAGCAAATGACAATTTGAAAGTCAATAAATAGGCTGAAGAATACTGTCTCTGAAATATCTCTTTTTTTAAAAAAAAAATCTCTCTTATATCAACATATTATACAAAACACAAAATCATTAATAATTTTAGATGGTGATTTATGTACTTGTAATATTATTAAATGTTCTAAAAGATGTTTCTTCCTGAGTCATTACCATGTACTATGCATAGTATTAGGTAGATGTAACAGATTTCACTTTTACAGGTGAGAAAATTAAGATTCAGAAAGGTTACATAATTTACCCAAGGTTACATAGAGAGTGAATTCTATGAAATACTTGGCTCAAGGCAAATTGAAGTTTTGTTTTCTTGAAATCTGTGAATTTTTTGCTCATA
Source organism: Chlorocebus sabaeus (assembly GCF_047675955.1). Classification (NCBI taxonomy): domain Eukaryota; kingdom Metazoa; phylum Chordata; class Mammalia; order Primates; family Cercopithecidae; genus Chlorocebus; species Chlorocebus sabaeus. Next base: position 77,556,550 of record NC_132904.1, on the reverse strand, counting down.
TATTTTCAATATTAGTTGAATTCAGGGATGTGGAACCTATGGATGCTGGGTACCAAATATATAAGGAGGATGTGGTGTGGTGTGCATAGGTTATTTAAGGGACTTGAGCATCTGCAGATACCAAAATGACCAATACCAATTGGTCCTGGAAAAAGCCTTGGGGATACTGAGGGATAACTGTACTTGACACACTAAACATGGGTGAAAGAATGGATAAATTGGCCAGACTCGGTGGCTCACGCCTGTAATCCCAGCACTTTGGGAAGCCAAGGTGGGCAGATCATGAGGTCAGGAGTTCAAGACCAGCCTGACCAACATGGTGAAATCCTGTCTCTACTAAAAATACAAAACACATTAGCTGGACAAGGTGGGGTCATGGTGGCACATGCCTGTAATCCCAGCTACTCAGGAGGCTAAGGCAGGAGAATCGCTTGAACCTAGGAGGTGGAGGTTGCAGTGAGCAGAGATTGTGCCACTGTACTCCAGCCTGGGCAACAGAGGGAGACTCCTTCTTAAAAAAAAAAATAATTAAAAAAAATGGATAAATTGACAATAATTGTACATATTTATAGGGTACACAGTGATGTTTTGGTACATACAATGTTTAGCAAGCAAATCAGAGCAAATAGTGTATGGATAATCTCAAACATTTATTTCTTCATGTTGGGAACATTCAATATCCTCTTCTGGAGCTATTTAAAAATATATCTTTTTGTTAACTGTAGCAATCCAACAGTGCTGTAGAACACTAGAGCTTATTCCTTCTATCTAGCTTTAACTTTGTATCCTTTAACAAACTTCTTTCTATCTTCCCTTGGCCCCCCACTTCTCACCCTCTAGTAACCTCTGTTCCACTAACTTCTGTGAGATCAAATATTTTAGCTTATGTATATGAGTGAGAACATTCATATGCATAACCTACTGTCCTCCAGTTCACCTGTATTGCCGTGAGTGACAGAATTTCATTCTGTTTCGTGGCAGAATAGTATTCCATTGTTTATGTATACCACATTGTCTTCATTCATCTATTGATTAACATATAGGTTGAGTCCCTACCTTGACTATTGTGGAGTGCTGTGATAAACATGGACATGCAGATGTCTTTTTGATATACTGGTTTCCTTTCCTTTGAAAAAATACCCAGTAGTGGGTTTGCTGGATCATATGGTAGTTCTATTTGTAGTTTTGGGAGGAACCTCCACACTGTTCTCCATAGTAGCTCTACTAGTTACGTTAACATCAATGGTATATGAGCTCCCTTTTCTCCTCATCCTCTCCAGCATTTATGATTTTTTACATTTCTGATGATAGCCATCTTAACTGGTATGAAATGATATCTCATTATGGTGTTGATTCACGTTTTAATATTCACTAAAACAACTTGTACGTTTTAAAGAAGGCATCAAATATTCACAATCCATTTACTAAAACAATGGTCAATTCAGATCATTCAACACAACTTACCATGTGCAGCTGACATGCCAGGCACTTTGGAATTGAAAGGCACTTGATAAATTGCTATCGTAATGCAGTTATGAAACCAATGTTCTACTAGGTGGGTACTGGGGACTATATGTTCCCTCTGCAACCTTGACAGAGAGCATGCTAACATTCCGTCTTATAAATGACAGAACTGAAATACAAAGAGGTAAGATCAGTGGCTTAAATTTTCACATGAAAGGGAAAGGTAGAGTGAGATCCCTGACCTGTTTAACCCTTTCAGCACATTATATTCACAAAAAAGCATATTCTAATATCCCCCAAGTTTGATCAGAGTTTACAGAGCCACAGAAGGGAACACTGTCAAATGGAATGACTGCTCATCACAGTGAGCTACTGGACTGGCTGAGGACACATGATGAGGAGTTAAGGAACATCTGGTTTTGTTTTGGGATTTGTTTCCCTGAGTTCTGCTATTTGTATTCATGATATCATATTAAGGAATGGTAAATCTCTATAGGAGAAATTGTTTTCTTTGGGTTTTGATTTTGAATGATACTTGTTTGTATAACAAATGTAATATTGAACCCTCACCCTAGCCTCAGATATTCTGAATTAATTGCAACTATTACGTAATCCAGGGATAGGTATTTGTTGAAGCTTCTCAGGTAACTTAAATTTATAGCTAGTCTTGAAAATTCCAGATTTGTAAGTATGAAGGGAAAAAAAGGGAGGCTAGGAGAAGGAAGAAGGAGGGAAAGGAGAAAAGAAAAGACCAAAGGAGGCAGAAAGGGTGTTGTGAGAAAGAAAGAGGGGGAAACAAGGGAAGGGAAAGGGAAGGAAAGGAGCAGAGGGGAGAGGAGGAAAGATAGAGAAGAGGAAGGAGCAGGGAGGGAAAGAAGGAAACAAAAGGTGGGAGGTGGGAGGAGAAAAAGGGAGGAAGAAAAAGAAGTGAGGAAAGAAAAAAGAATGGAAAAGAATGGAGAGTAGATAATTCTATGTGAGAAGCTGAGAAAATGGCTTGATTAGAAGGATCACAAGTTAGTGGGAACAAAATACTTAAGAAGGAAGATGTTTAATCTAAACAAAAGTAATTCATACTGAACACTCTGAACATATATATATATCTCCCTTCCTCCTTAGGACATCTTTTTTATGTGAAATCCCCATACGTACACCATTGCTATTTAAAGCTCTATTTTTCTGAGTCTGGCATCTATTCCCTAAGCAAATATTCATATTCTTAGTACATGTACTTGGACAGCTTAATACTACTAAAGAAAATAGCATGTAGGGCAAGTTCATCACCATAAATGCATCAAGGTTGCGACCAACTGGCCCTCATCACTGCCCCGCAGTCTTACTCTGTTACCATGGTCTACTTCCTCTTGCATTTCTTGCAATGACTACGTCAAACTTCCTCTTGGCCTACAGATTTCTGAGTCTTCCCCCACCAATTAATCCCTCCTCTTACACTAAACAAATGACTGACTCTTGCATCCCAATTTCACAAACAAGCAAACAAACAATAAAAGTCATCAGGCTCTTTCATCTTTGATTTTCATGACCACTGTGTCCATTTATTCTCCTTATTTCTGCCAGTTTAATTACCTGTGCTCTTTCTCAATATCCCAAATAGCTTTACATTGTTGTCCTGTATCCTGATCCTTCTTGCTGTCTCTTGACCCTAGCAAACATTGATTACCAGTGCTGATTAACCTCTCCTGTGTCTTCAACCTCTTTCTACTCTATTCTTCCCAACAGCCCTAGAGCATGCCCAACCACTCTTTTCCTTAAACAAAGCTAAACAACTCTTTTTGGCTTCTATTCTCCCACTAGTTTACTGCCTTATTTGCCTTCTCCTCTTATAACCAAGATTATGAGAGATGTATGTACCTTAATATTTCCTCTTCCTTTCCTTTCTGCTCTTTTATCTTCCTACTTCAAACTCTCTTCTGCTTCCATCCCTCTATCAAGATAGATCTCCAGGGATCACCACGTTGCTAAATGCAGTAGGCAACTTTTACTATTCATTTTGTTTCTATTACCTGTCAGCCTTAATCTTGATTCCTATTTCTTTCTTAAAACTTTCTTCCCCAACTTTTGGGAGCACCCTTGGTCCTGGGTATCCTTCTCCTCTCTTGTTTCCTGTAATTCTCCAATGGCTCATCCTATAATTTGAATATAAACAATGATGAGTATAGGCTCTGGATTAGGCCTAGTAAAGCTCAAATCCTGGCTCCAACTCGTATTACTCATAAAAGTCAGCACATGTAACAACTCTGTAAAAATGCTGATAGTACTATTAACTTCATCAAAGTGTTCTTGTAAAAGAAATAACTCATTTAATGGTGTAAGACAGTGCCTGAGACATAGAAAAGGCTCAGTAAATAGTAGTTATTCTTTTTTTATTTCTATTCTTCAAAGCATATCATGCCTTTCTTGTCATGCTGTATTTTCTGTCTCAAAATGTTTTATTCATGCCTGAGGTTTTAGGTACTATTTTAATTCTTGAAATGTGTAATTTTACATCTCTAGTATAGACCTCTCTTTTGAGTCTTATTTTAACATTTCTAATTGGATCTCTCAAAGAAACCACAAACTCAGCAGGTCTAAAACAACACTTACATTTTTTTTCCCTAACAAAATAGGTTTTTCCCCCCTAGTTTTCCTTTGAATGGCATTATCATTAGCACAATGGCACAGGTTCAAAACTTAGGAGCCATCGTTTTCCTCGTATTTCTCATGTGACATGGTACCATGTAGTACAGATCTTAGTTGCTAAATGTCGTTAGAACTTATTCTCACTGTTCACACTGCTATCACCCCAGGTTAAGCCTCATCATTGTCTTAACACCTTAAAATTACCCCTTCCAATCTGTTTCATATACTTCAGTATAACAAAATCTTCTTTGAAAGAAAAAGGTTTATATAATAATAATGCTTCCTTCCCTATCTCTTTTATTTTTTCTATTACTTTTAGAATAAAAAGCAAAATCCTTAATATGCCACAAAACTTGGATGGATTGCCCAGGTTCCCAGTCTTAGGAACAACTTCATTTCATTTGCTTCCTTGAGCTTCTATAGTCTTGTCTTTGCCTGTGCTCAACTCCAGGGTCTTGGGCATGCTTCTCTTTTGCCAATAATCACTCTCCTCCTCCAACTACTGTGTGTAGTTAATATTTCCTTGTCTTCAGCTCTTAAATCTCACATGTTTTTTCTCATGGAAGAGGACCTCTTCCGTGATCCTCAACACTACATCAGATCACAACTATCTACATGTTTCCTACATAATTTTTAATCACATTTCTAAGTACATTTTTGATTATCTGACTAGCAGCTATATCTCCTCTTAGACTGTAAGCTCATAATTTCTTCTCAAAAGCTGCTAAAGTATCTAGAATATAAGATATTCAAACAGTGTTTTTGAATACATGAATGATTCCTGCAAGATAAGTTGGCAACCTGAAAGAAATTAGAATCTCATGGAGGAAGCTTAGGGTTATAGTGTCAGAATATGGGGTCCTTGGATATGTCATGGGTTTTAATGTAATTTTGTTGACAATAGAGAGGAGCTACAGTACTATACCTTCCTCAGGAACAAATACGTCTTTCTCGTTTACTCAGTCAACCATTCCACAACTGTTCATTAATCGAATATTGCCTTCCCAAAAGTACACAAAACATTGCAAATATATCTGTGAGCAGAACAAAGTTGACCCTATTTCTCTTAGAGCTTATAATAAAGGCATATAGTCCTAATATCTCAGAATCACAAGAAAACAATTTTAATAAAGAGTTCCATGAAACACTAATCTTATATCATATTCCAAAAGCAAATGCTCTAAGATATCTGAGCAATGCTGCATATTCTATTTCTCTCATGGAAATTCATTTAAAAAGTTAGCTCATTTAGAGCTCTGAAAATGTCTGCAACAAAGATATTATTTACTTTTATGTAACCCAGAATTTTTTTTTGAGACAGGATCTTGCTCTGTTGCTCAGGCTGGAGTACAATAGTGCAATCATGCCTCACTGCAGCCTCAACTTTCTAGGCTCAAGTGATTCTCCCACCTCAGCCTCCCAAGTAGCTGGAACCACAGGCATGTGTCATCATGCCTAGCTAATTTTTAAACATTTTTTTAGAAATAGGATCTCCCTGTGTTTCCCAGGCTGTTCTGGAACTCCTAGGCTCAAGCTGTCTTCCCACCTTGGCCTGCCAAACTGTTGGGATTACAGGCCTGAGCCACCATGCATGGCCCAGAACATACATTTCTTAAATGTATGTTTTACCTGTTTGTTTTGTTTTTCTTTTTGCCAAACTCCTTTGATGAGAAGAAGATTCCTTCATAAGAGAACCCATTTTGTATTTAGACCACCCTTTTCTGTTGAGTCCAAAGCGTCTTAGAATGACTGGATTCTGAAGTTTGGAATAATTAAATAGATAATTTTGGCTAATGGTTTATAAGTTTTCTTGACCTGCAGAGTCCTTTTTTGTTGTTGTTGTTGTTGTTGAAACAGGGTCTTTCTCTGACACCCAGGCTGGAGTACAGTGGTGCAGTCACAGCTTGCTGCAGCCCCAGCTTCCTGGGCTCAAGCAATTCCCCTGCCTCAGCCTCCCAAACTGCTGGGATTACAGGCATGAGCTATCACACTGGACTGACCTGCAGAGTCCTTTTTTGAAAGAAAATTATTTTGAAAATACAAACAAGGACAGTGTTGCTCTGAATGAAGCTGATGGTGAGATTTGAGCCGCGTCAGCAAGGCTCCTTAGTGAGCCCCACAAAATACAGTTTGAAAATCAGTGATTTTGTCTGACCCCATCACTTTAAATATCAGAAGATGGAAATATAAAGTGGCAAAGAGCAATCTAAGAGCACACACCGGGTCAGATGAAGAGCAAGAATTAAAACTCAGGTCATTCAACTCCGAACGAGTGCTTTTTTCTTTCTAACACACAGCCACCCTACTCAGGTTGTGAGTTGCATGTCCTGGGGCAAGACAGAATGATAAGTTTCAGATATTCTACACTTTACTATGTGGCAGCAATACTGAACTCTCGTGTGCTCCCTAAACACACCAAGCTCATTCTCAGCCTTGAGCACTGGCAGGTCTGTTACCTGTCTGCCTGGAGTGCTTTGGCCCAGACCTTTGTGCAGCTGGTCCTTACTTGTCATTTAGGTCTCAGCTCAAAAATGTTGCCTCCTCAGAGATGCCTTTCCTGAGCACAGAGTTTTAATATTCAATATTCTATACTATAAATAATAAATACTATATTTAAATTCCTTTCTAGCACTTATTGTCAATATCTGATTTCTATTTTGCTAATGTATTGGATTTCTTGGTTATTATTTATCTTTCACCAGAAGGAACACTCTGTGAGTCTTTCCTATAGATTCCTGAATCCTAGGACCAAAAGAGTACCCAGTGCATATAGAGAGGCACCAGACAAATACTTTTTGTACGAGTGTGTAACAGGCAGCACTGTGTGTCAGGACTGCCTGCTGCCTGCGGTGGTAGTGAGTTGCTTGTCAAACAAGCAGAAGTCAAATGAACAGTTACCAAGAGTGCTGGATAAAAGACTCTAGAAGGCTCGGCCAGATCCTCTGAGTTCCACTTTAGCACTGGTTAGTTATGAACCAGAGATTGGGATTGTTTCTGTATGCAGAAAATGGCTTTGCTTTCCTCTCTGAAAGTTCAACTCTGATGCAGCCCAGTAGTTAGTATTGCAGCAATTTTTGTCCCATACACAAGATTAAAATACATAAATGTTAGATGTTCCCCTTTTTAAATTACCACAAAACTATGAAACTGTATTTATTCTCATCTAAATTTTGTAAAATTGTCTTTACCACCCATATGAATAATTGTAGCTGGGGATACTTTACAAGTGAATTTTCATTTGCTTTCCACCATTCCCAATGCTGTCACATTATTTTAGGATCTGTCGATTGACTCATTTACTTAATACCAATTAGCTTTCTGCCCTATGCCTTCAGTTCTCTCCCCAGGCTTCTTTCTTCACTAATGTCATATTTTTCCTGTTACAAATGAAGAACTTTCTACTTCTCCTAGTTTCCTGTGGCTACTGCAACAAGTTGCTGTAAACACGGTGGCTAGAAACCAGAAGTCCTTAATCAGTTTCACTGGTTTGAATTCAAGGTGTTGCCAGCCTCATACTCTTTTGAAATTTTATGGGCACATATGTTCTGTCTTTCAACTTCTGGTGCTTGCTGGCATTCCTTAACTTGTGGTCTCTTCACTCCAATTTTCAAGGCCAACAGCTTCAAATCTTTCTCTGTTCCATTTTCACATCACCTTCTGTGTGTGTGTGTGTGTGTGTGTGTGTCCAATCTCCCTCTGCTTCCTTTTTATAAGAATTCATGTAATCACATGGAGGGCCCACCTGGATAATCTGGAATAATTTCTCATCTCAGTAGCTTTACAAGTCTTATGAAATAAGTTAGCCATATATAGGAGTGGATGGTGATGATGAATAATAGAGTCGTTCATCTGGAAGCCTTCAAGATTATGGGGTTCTGTTTGTTATCTTAAGGGGCCTAGATTTCTATCCTTCAAGCACCTTGTTAATCAAGAGTAGAAACTTCCTTTTATATTTTGACCAAAATCTATAAGAAACCCCAATATGAAAAACAATTTAAGGGCATTTTACTTATTCATAGTCATTTTTCAGGTCTCAGTATTTTTCCCCAGTTTTTTTTTTTTTTGAGGGAAACCTTCCACATCTTATGGGTTATGTATCTATGATATAATCCCATAACTTATAATTCTTCTTCTATCATAATTCTCATCACCTTTTATTATAATTAATTGTTTAATGAGTCTTTCCTGGAGTCCTGAAGTGTACAAATCATGAAGGCTTTCTTTATTGCTTTATATCTGAGATCCAGTGCAGTATCTGATGCACAATAGGTTTTTAACCAATGTTTGTAGCATGGTTTAATATAGAAGTCAGACAAAAAGAACTCAGAACTCACATTAAGTTCCACAAATACCAATACTCTGACATCTTGCACTGTAATGTTTTAAAATTGAACTTGCTCCTCATCTGATAAGATATACTTGTGCTTCGCATAGTCATGATTAAGCATGGCACATCTGATGTACTGGTTTGTAGAAGTTTGTTTGTTTTGTTTTGCTTTTAGCAAACATACATAGTATCAAATTTAAAAATAGATCAGGGAAGAACTACACCCTTTTTAATCAAAAACGTATTCCCAAAGATTCAGTTTTGTGTTAAGTCATGGAAGGAAAAGCTATATTATGATAGCTTTATCCAAATGATTTTGGTTGGCAGCAAATTTTAATGTATTAATGATCTTCAATATGTTTAATATTTTATTTGACAGACATATTTAAGTGTATATGTTGTTTTTAATTAAAAGTTTTAACTGACAAAATATGTTTTAAGTTAGTCATTTTCAGTCTTCCTGACTCACTTTCGTGGAACCATAAGGTGCCATGGAACTGTTTGGAAACCACAGCTATAGATAACCCAGAGCAAGTAAAGAATGCTGGCTGTGAAAATATACATGTTGTTAACATAAAAAAGAAAGCATGGGTAAATTATTTCATAAACAGATGTATGGAAAAAAATATTTTTAACTATGAGTAAAAGTTCATATACAGTGAAATATATATATTTATATAATCATAGATATATGATTACATAAAAATAAGAAACAGCTGGAGGTCATTATATTCAGCAAATTAATGCAGGAACAGGAAACTACTGCATGTTCTTTCTTATAAGCAAGAGCTAAACATTGAGTACACATGGACACAAAGAAGGAAACAGACATGGGGGCCTCCTTGTGAAGGGAAGGTAGGAGGAGGGTGAGAGCTAAAAAACTATGTATCTAGTACTATGCTCACCACCTGAGTGGTGAAAACTTGTGTACACCAAACCCCAGTGACACAAAATCTACCCATGTAGTAAACCTGCACATATACTCTCAAACCTAAAATAAAAGTTGAAAAAAAAAAAAAAAAAGAAAAGAAAATTATACCATGCTCACTTCCTGGGTGATGGGATGAATTGTACCCCACACCTCCGTGTCACACAATACACCCATGTTACAAACCTGTGCAAATACCCCATGAATTGAAAATAAAAGTTGAAATTTTAAAAAAGAAACAAAATTTTAAGATGAAAAATTAAAAACAAATATGACCAATTAGGAATAAATATTCCCAATACACATTGAAGAGAAAAAAATTAATATTCCCAATTTATAAAGGACTTTTAAATATTTTTAAAAAGAGCAAAAATCCTGTAGAAAAATTAGCAAAAAGTCTTTAACAGATAATTCCCAAAAAGAGAAATAAAAGTGATCTTTAAACTTTTTAAAAGTTGTTCAGCTTTACTCTTTCTGCATGACAAGAGAAATGCAAATTAATACTACAGCAAGGAACTATTTATCATGTTGTAGATTGCCAAAAATTGAAAAACTTTGTAATACGGTCCATTGCTTAGGTTGTGGGAAAATAGGCACTTTCATACTTTACTGGTGAGAATATAGAATTGTATAACCCCCATAAAGGTTGTACATATACATATGTATTTACCTTTTGACCCAAAACACTTGTTTGTAGGGATTTACACTAAAAATACACCACTACAAATGTGAAATCGCATATGCACAAATTTATTTATTACATCATTTATATTTGCAAAATATTGGAGGCTGTCAAAATATTTAATCATAGGGTATTGGTTAAATAAACTATGGTATGTATACACAATTGAGTACTAAGTAGTTATTCAAAAGAATGAGAAATATGTCTGTACTAATATGATTTCCAAGAGATAAGTGAAAAAAAGTACAAAAAAGCATATATAATGTGCTACATATAGCATAAGAAAGAAGCAAAAATAAGAAAACATAAATATATCTGACTGTGTATGCAAAAAGTAACACACGAATGATAAGCCAGAAAACAATGGGAATTGCTTATTTTTAAGGGATGAGGTAGGCAGAAAATGGGATGAAAGAGATAAGGAGGAAATCATAATTTTTTGTGTCCCTTTTTGTATAGTTTTGACCTTTGAAAATATATTAATGTTCTAGATATTCAAAACTAAAATTGGCATGAATTGGAAGGAAATAACATAAAACTGAATTGAAGGGAAACACAGAAAGAAAAAAAAAGAAGGTTTAATCCAAGGTAACATTTTCACAGTATTTGACTATATACCCTCAGTTATGGGCAGTGTGAGTATGAGGAAGAAACGTCAACAAACACCAAACTCTTTTGAGGAAGTTTGGGATTTTGTTTAGTTTTTTGGTAGCGGTATTGTCAAAGAAAATCTGAAAGCATTTTAGGTGTGTTATAGGATCGAGTCAATGAATTAATATGCTGATATTAATGGGAACAAGGGTTTTTACTGTGATAGACATATAATACAGACAGAATGATAGGAGGCAAAAAAACAAACTAACAAAACCTTTTTTGGGTGATGGATTGGAATTTGAGACATCTGTGTGAATTCATGATTTCTAAAATATGTATTTGTGTGTATGTGTGTATGCCTGTTTCTGTGCATTGTACATTTGTGAATGCATTTGTATGTGTGTATGTATAATTGGATGTATTTATATACATACACCTGTATATGTTTTCTAGTTCTGTTTGCTGACAGGGCCAAGAATCAAAGATACCCTGACAGTAATGAGTAAACCTTGCTCCCAAATCTTGGTACTTAACACTATTTCACACTATCATGAAGCAGAGACCTGAGAGAAGAGGCTGACTTCAGGACTAGGCAGGGTAGGTACAAGATGAGCCTGGAATATCTTCTTATGCTAGAAAGTTAGGAAATACTTCAAAAAGTAATAGAAGTATGTCATAAGAACATAGAATTTAGCTTGATAGGACTTCCACTGCCCAAACCTGGGACAATTTGAACACCAAAATATTTAAGTACAATATAGAATTATAAACCATTGAAAAAATAGGAATTAATTTGGCCATACTAAATAATACATAAATTAATACATCAATCAATGAAAGAGAGGAGAAGGATTATAATAAAATGCTAAGTGCCCAATGGTTAAGGTGGAAGGAGTATATAAGTTAGAAAATTAATTTTTTGCATTGTCATAGTAAAAACTATATTAGTAAAGAATCATCAATGGATGCTAATCCAGGAAGAAATTTTGCACAGTCTAGCTGTTTCTACACACACACATAGATACACACATACACCCCTATACACATATGTGTGGACATGTGTGCATGTATTCATAACCATCCACACATACATTTATATGTATACATAGCACTTTCCTGATATTTTATATAGACTGTCACTGTGGTATCATGTCTCTTGCAAATCATTTTGGCTTTTAAACCAACAAGCTGGGCTGGATTTCACTATCCAATCCCTCTATTTATAAGCTCCTTATTCTTGAGCAAATTACCTAACCTTTCTGTTTCTTGGTTTCCTCATTTGTTAAGTGAACAGAATAGTCCTTACCTCATGTAGTAAGGTTAAAATGTAGTGAATGTTAAAATGAACACTTACAAACACATAAAGCTCTAGAAAGGCCTAGCACAGGTAGATGCTGTTCGAGTGGCTGCTATGACTGCATTTCTATTATTGTGAAGATGTTATTATAATGATGTTCCTTTGGGCCTGGTAACCTAGACCACTTTCTCTTTGGCCTAGATAGTTTCTCTGAGGTCCTCTCTACGTTGTCTAATGGTCACTCGCTCTCATTCTTCGTCTATAGCCCCCAGAAAGCATTTGAGCCAGGGTCATCACAGTTTCAATAGCTACCCCTAAAGTTGTTAAGGGCTGGAATTTAAAGAAGCTGGACCTAGTCATATTTTTGGGTAGTGAGACCCTCAGAGTAAATGCATCTGAAAAGAAAAAAACAAACAAAAAAAGGAATGTTTAGTTTGTGTACAAAGAGGTAGAACATAATATTAAATTTCCTCAGTCTTGTTTGTAATGACTCAGAAGCGACCCTTCCCCACACACTCAGCGCCAAATAAATCAGTTCCTCAACTCCGACTTGCTCTTGACAGTGCCTTTAATCTGTGAACTACGAAATGGAAAGAAATCTTGTGTGCACTCCTCTCCCTCCATCTGCTTGTGGCTGTCAGGCAAGCAGTCAGAAGCACTCAGTAACAGAAGCTAATTGGAAGGAACTGGTGTCTTCAGCTCCTTTGGTAATTATCGAAGCCACTCGCCTGGCATGGAAGAGAGCCTCTGGCCTCCACACTGTTTGATAAAGAGAGTCTTCCCCTTCCTCATATAGTCACAGAAGCAAAACAAAGCCAAACAAAACTAAGCACTTTCTGTTTGTTTGATAAACCACAGAATTACTTTAAGGTTGAATAGACTAAGCTTTAAGTTCAATTCAATTCAAAAACATTTGAAAGCCTTTAAAAGTGTGTCTAATTCACCTCTATGTCCCTGGTGCTCAGCGGAGTCCCTGTCTCAAAATAAGCACTCAGTACAACATTTCCAAATGTCGGAAATGTTCATTACTAAAACTATTATTGTCAATACCCATCGAGTTCCTACTATGTATGTGACTTTGAAGTGGGCATTTATAAGTGAAAAAGTTTAATTCTTGACGTGCACAAACTTGGTTTGAAAGCTTAGCTCTCAAATTCCCAGCAATGACATTGCAGGCAAACCACTTCATCTCACTGAACGACAACTCCTGCCAATGCTGTAGGAGTTATATATCACTCACAAGGTCGTGTACATTAAGTGAGTTAAGACTATTAAAATGCCTAGAATGCTGGCTGGTATATGTTAAGTGCTTAATAAATGATTGTTTTCCTCCCTTGCTTCTTAATGTATCGTAGCACCGTGTGAACCACTTGTCGCATTCATGACTAGCATCTTGTTTCAGATTTTTGACTTGAACATTATTAATTTAGGACAGGACACCAAGTGCTAGTTTCTCTCCCATTGCTGTGTATCACTTCCAATTCCAGCATCTCTTCCATGTTTCATTTTCTAGAAAGGACATCCTTTAAATAGGAATTCAAAAATTCAAACAAGATTTTTATTGTGTCGTACTTATGTGCAAATACTGTGGCATGCCTTAGAGATATAGAAATGAGCATATCATGATTCCTTCCCTCAGGGAATTTGTCATCTTGTCAGGGAGACAGGAGCATACATATCCAACTCAAATACAGCATGAGTTTTAGATGGGAGATATTCTTAAAATCAAAGTGCTACAAAGTGCAGAGGATGGAGCTGCCAACTTCTTGTGTTAAGGAGCAGGAGAGTTGCATGAAGGAAGGATTCATACAGAAAATGGGCTTTGAAGCATGAGCTGATATTTTCTAGGCGAGAGACAGGCAAATGCTAATTCTAAGAAAGGCAACAGCATGTGCAAAACTATCACAAAACAATGCATGTGATAGGAAATGAAAGTATGTATTTGCTGCCACATTGTTACATGCTACACCATACAGCAAAAAAGCATCATTAATGGGCTATGTAAGAGTCAGATATGTTTAGCAAGAGAACTGGGGATGGTGTGGAAAAAATATTGATAATAGTTCATACTCTTTCTGAGGATAGAGTAGGGGCATAGCTGCCCCCACTGGGGTGAGGCTTCAGAAGTTGGAGCTTTAGCAGGCTCAGTGGTCATCTGCAGAGGATAAAAACATTGAGGCTTACAACCAGACTGTATCCAGGAGTACAGAAGGGCCAACCTGAATTCTATCAACTTTTCAGAAGGCAGATGCCCGGGATGGGATTTTATGAATCACCAGTCATGCTAGGTCAGGAATGAGAAAGGCTGAAAACAGATGGGAGACTGAGTAGGAACCTGGAATAACTGTGCAGATGACAAGGCCCTTCCTTAGGCCCGCCCTCAGAGGTAGTAGAGGAGGAGGTGGAGGAAACATTTGAATGCAGATTTAGGAAGCCAGTGGACATTGAATATAGAAAGTGAGTGAAGCAGATAATTTGTGTACTTTAGTGACAGATGGCATGATAATGTGAAATGAAAAGGAACTAAGGAACTTTTATTTGAGTTTCTTAACTAAGCCCTAATTTGTTCAATAAATACAAGGTTTTGTGTTTAAACAAATGATTAGAATTGTCAGTAGAAATGTAAACTGCAAGGTAATTCATAAAACTATATTTTCTATTCTGTATACTTCAGTCCTTTATAAAAATGCATTTGGAACTTGCAACTAATAATTTGATAAATTCATAAAGTTAATCATAATCAATAACAATTTTTGTCTGTCACATGATAAGAGATGACAGCTGCCTTCTCAATCACATTTTTCCACTGAAGTGGAAAAACACTGAAAAAGTCACAAAAACATAATTTATAATGCTAATCAAACTCGCTTAAATTCTTATGAAACTTACTTTGTGTTACTTTCTCAAAAATGTTCATAAACTTAAATAGTAGTGATTATGGAATCTCCATTGTAATTTTAGTTGTTGCCAAGCTACACAAATTGACCATAGTATTTCCTTCACATAACCTTATGAACGAGTCAATATTTAGCTAAATAGAGTTAAATGAACAAAGTATTGAACCTGGGACTACAGGGTAGTGAAAGAAAAATTCATTGCCAGGCAGGAGCTGCATATGTAATAGACTTTAAGCTTTAAAAATCCAAATCTATGTTTATACTTGTTATTCTGTAAATTGTTTCCAAAATGTTTTATTAAACTAATCAACAAACATCTATTGAATGCTTGCTGCTTACAGGGGTTTTTGATAACCTAAAATACATAGTCCTGCAGTAGGCATTTCACCTGGAGTACAAAGCCATCTGTTTACAGCACTTAGGCCATTTATATACTGCATGAAGAAGCTTCTTTATCACAAAAGATACAAAAATAGCAAGGATACCTATATTATTTGTATTCCCATTTGGTAGATGAGACAAAAATGAGTCTCTGAGAGGTCAAGTGATTTAATTGACCATAGTTACCCAAGATTTAAACTTAGCTCAAATTTTGAGCTCTATATTCTTTGCATAAGACCTGCTACAGGAGCTTTAAGTAGCATCAGGGGCAAGGCCATTGTGCATATTTTGTTTTCTGTTCGTATTGGAACTGTCTATGATTCCTTTATGATCACAGCAGTCACAGACAGAAAAAGATGTATGCAAGGAAATTCAGTTTTACCAAATGTGTGAATTTTAACAATTTACTTAACCTCTCTGAGCTTTAGTTTTCTCTTTCATGAAATGGGGATAACAATGAAATATCAAGGTGAAGACTAAATGAGACTAATTTAGATGAAAGGTTACATGGATGGCTAGATGGATAAATAGGTAGAAATAGGTAGGAAGAGAAATAGAGAGAGAGAGAGATCTGAGACTACCACAAAGCAAGCGAGTCTAAGTCTTAGGAAGAATATAAGATACTTATTTAATAAAATTAATATGTATTAAGTACTCTTTGTGTGCAAGAACTATTCCCAGTGCTTTATTTATATTATCTTACATTAATATCTATAACTATGAGAAACCTACCCTACTGTCTCTGTTTTACTGGGGATATAACTGTGATTTAGATGAGACAGATATGTTGCCAAAGTTTTCACAACTATCAATGAATGAAGACAAGATTTAAATACTTGTCTTTTTGATGTAAAAACCCACACTTTATATTTTCCTGTAGTTTAAAATTTACTTTTATTTGTTAAGGGGAATGTATGTAACTCTGTAATTAAGGTATGGGGAAAGCACACATAGACTTAAAGCATATGATTAAGTATCATAATGTCAGATGCCTAGAAGTAGTTACAAATTCTACATTGTGGGAAATGTTTATTCCCTGCTGCCATAAAGAAATAGCACTTGAACATAAATTTAATTTCCTCGGAAAGGCCATTTTTTTACTTTCTGTAGAAAGGGTACACTCCCCAGCAGTTTTGCCACGAGAGTACACCGAACGAAGGAGACAAGGTCATTTATAACCTGATGCATCCACCCTACTGCTGTGTCCGGTTTCCACTGGCTGGAACAGGACCTCACATCCTGTATTTGTCCTGATTGGCTAGCAACTTAGAACTTTTTGAAAGAGGCAAAGGCAGAGGAGAACAAAGGAAGGAGGAAGTAAATTGTGGAATGCTGAGAAAGGTAAAAACACCTTCAAATAAAGAAGAGGAACAGGCCATGGCCTAATGCTTGCTTGGACTAGCATAAGCATGCCAGGGCAAATATTTAGACGAAATTGTGGGAGCTAAGAACATAAAGTACATTGATTTCTTTATTATGGCTAGCAGATATTTAAGAATGTTAGCACAGGTTTTTGAATAAATTTTGCTTCTGAGAGAAGTTACTATTTATTCCTAATTAGGTGGGGAGGAAAGTCTTTGAAGAGGATCCTCTACTTTACTTTTGACATACATTCTAACAAATAGTGTTAAAATTAATCAAATCTCATAAAATAAAATGCCAAGAGGTATGTTTTGCCTCTTTTGGTAATTCTTTTGACTGGTTATTATGGAATGCAATTGCTGTAATTTCAGTACAGAAACAAATTGAGATGAAAACGGATAAATATGGAAAGTTCTCTAGCCTAAATAAGCTTTAGGTCAAGTTTAAGCATTTGCAGTATATTTGATGTCTCTATTCCAAAAATGTTAAGAGCATCATAAGGTTAATGAAACTCCTAAGTTTTGTAAGTCAAGTTAGTCTCTGTCTTTTCTTGACCTACAGAGACTATAAATTTTGTGCCAACACATTATAAATCAGGGCTGTTGGGAAAGTGATGCCTATCAATTTTGTAATGTTAAAGGATTGTTTTGGTTCATTTCAGCTGCTATAACAAATTACTGTAGACAGGGCTGAAACAACAGACATTTATTCTCATAGTTCCAGAGACTGTGAAGTCCAAGACATTGTGCTGGGAGATCTGGTGGCTGGTGAAGGATAATTTCCTGGTTTATAGATAGCTGTCTTCTTTTTGTAGCCTCACATGGCAGGGAGTAGAGAGAAGGAGAAAGCACGCTCTTGTGTTTCTCCTTATAAGAGCACTAATTCTATGCTTGAGGCTCCACCCTCAAGATCTAATTACCTTCAAAAGGTCCCTCCACCTAGTATCATCACATCAGAGAATAAAATTTCAACATATGAATTTTATTTTGGCAGAGGCACAATATTTAGTCCATAACAATGGTGGAATATAGAATGAAAATGTAGTGAAAAGAACAGTGGGCATAATCTCCCAACTTTGACCTGGTAGCTGTGTGGCTCTAGACACATTATTTTCTCTCTGTGTCTCACGTTCCATGAGATTTAAGGTCAGAAATCACCAGATTCAAATCTTGGTTCTGTTCCTTAATAGCTTTTTGACCATGGACGAGACATTTTATTTGCTCTAAATCTCAACTATATCTTTAGTAAAACAGAATTAGTATGAACACATGCTTCATAGGATTGTGAGGGTTAAACTAGGATAATATATGTAAGGCATTTAAATTTGTGTATTAGATATAAGTGTATAATCAATGCTAGTATTAGTGAACACATTATATTTTTTCTATAACTTAATTTTTCCCACTCTGTATCAGGTACTATTCTAATGTTGACTATAAGATTTATATGACTGAAAGCTATGATAAGGATTAAATTAAATAATGCATATAGACTAACAAGAACATGGCATTTAGGAGATAATCAATAAATTTTAAATTATGAGACTCAGTGATATATAAGTAAGACAAACACCTGAATAGGCATAATTTGGTTTAACAATGAAGAGTGAAGAAATACTTTATTTAGTCTTTCATTCATTAATTTCTTTTTTCTATTCAACAGTCTTTATATTGTTGACCCAAGTCTGTGCCTGGCAGAGATCCTAGGCACCAATTGGGAAACAAAAGTTAATGAGACTGGGTTTCTGCCTTGTAGGTTGAGAGTCCTTACTCTGAGATCCAGGCATCTGTGAATAAGTTTCAGAGAGTTCATGAATTATATAAAAGAATAATAAGTATTTTTATGTTTCCTGGGGAAGCATCTGTCATTTTCATCTACCTCTTCCTAGTCTCCCTAAGTGATTGCAACATAGAGAAAAGGTGTATGTAACCTGCTCCTAATTGTAGCTTCAGCAGCACTACTAGTTCCTTGGCTGCCTGGGCTTTGGGCATACCTGGATTCAAACCCCAAATGCCTTCCCTGGTTGCTCTAAAGCTTAACTTGAACCTCGGTTTCCACATGTGTAAAACTGAAGTAGTAACCCTACCTCTCTGACTTGTCTCAATAATGTATGTCGAAGAAGTTCTCACAATGGTTGGTACTTAGTAGCCATTTAAAAGTAGTGGTTTCTCCCCCATTCAGGGTTCCTCCCACAGTGATGACTGTCTCAGAGACCAGCAGGATGCCTTCCTCATCAAAGAAGCTAAATCACAGCTTATCGATTGATTAAATCACATTAGAATCCTGTGCTTTCAGACACCAGTCACAGATAGGAGTGATATAAGGAGTTGAAACATGAACACATTAGTGATAATCAAATCCAAAACCTTGGTTCGTGTGCCTAGTTTCTAGATCATAATTTATATGTATCAATTCGTATGTCTCATATTGTACCTGTCACTAATCTAATCCCAGTCATAATTTAATTGGGTGACATTGTGATTCAGATCCCAGGCATTACAGAAACCAGCATGAGATGGATATGTGACACAAGGGCATGTTTGCCCCTCAGATGTTTTTAAAAAGTAGAAGAGACTGAGGAGCTTAGAGTTAAACAGCAACACAGACTAACAGCACCTCATGAGGCACACCTTGCTGAGTGCCTCAGAAAGGTATACAAATCTTGCGAAGCAAAAAACAAAATTGTAGTAGTGGTGGAAGGGTGTTTTATAGAATAATTAAATAAGTAACTGTGAAAAAATAATCACCTAGAAAAATATTACATCTTACATTATAATATGGTAAAATGCATGTCATAATCTTGCTAATAGCATTGCAGATCATTCTAATCGTGGTCCACATCTTACCTCCTTTTAATGAAAAGTTGTGACAGCCTCCAGCACTCATACCACAGAGCAAGTGTCACAAAAGCCTACAGATTAGCTCACTTATGAATCCAGTGTGATCAGTGAAGGGCTGAACTGCATATCTGAGTTCTCTAGATGACAAAAATTTGGAATCTCAAGACCCAGACCTGAGAGAGATATTCCAAGAGTATATTAAATAGAAGGTTGTTTTCATATTTTGACTCTTTCTTTTCTTTATAAACAAAATATGTTAAAGAATTTGGCATTTTCCAGTTTTTCAGAGAACGTTAGTGATCATATATTTTCATGACGTAGTCATATTTCTACTCATCACTGGATAAAGTCCAAATTCTTTACCACTATACATATACATATGTTTATATATATATATATTTATATTTATGCATATATTAGGGACTAATAAATATGTGGAGACAGAAAGATGAATAAGCATGTTATAGACTAGGCCTTCAGGGAGCTTCTTCTCCGTTGGAAGCAGTCAAACAGTCAAATAATTATAATGGAGGTGGTGACGGGAATGGTAAACCTTGTGATGGGAACATCAGTGATAATATGAGATCGTGTAACAGGGACACCAAACCTAGATTCAGAGAGTCAGGAAATATTTCTTGAGAGAAGTGACACCTGGACTGACCTTAAGGATGAGTAAAAGTCCACCAGCTGAACACAGCAGTGGGATCGAAGGAAAAGACTATTCCAGACAGATGGACTGAAAGACCAGAGACAGTGAGGCATGGGATGCATTCTAGAAAGTAGAAGAAATTCAGTATGAGTAGAGTAAACATTAGCAAGTGAACAAAACATTACAAAGAAATAAAGATAAAGAAAGAAACAGATTCCAGAGTAACTTTGCATGAGAAAATACATAAAATTGTGAATACGGCTGCTCTGGGAAAACTTCTCAAACCTTTATGATGATAAATGATCACTACTTCCTTTATCCCCATGGGTCTGAACCCTTGACAAACCTGGATGGAAGCACCTAGAGAAAAACAATTACAATCTGATGTCTGCATGTTAGATATCAGACGGTCTTTGGGTCCTCACAAACCATCAAAGTAAATCAATCTTCAAAAGTCTTTGGGTAAAAAGGCTGAAAGAGAGACAATCATTATCACCATAAAACCTCCATCGCAGCGACAAATAGACAAAATCAACAAATAGACAAAATAAGCATATAATGTAGTGTTCCTATTCAATAAAATACAAAAAAAAAAAAATGATGTTTGGTGCCAATTCAAGGCAAATGGCCTAAAATGGGCCCACAGAATAGCAGCTATCTAAAATTACTCTGACTCACATTAAAGCAAGCAGGTTCCCACACAGAATATCAAGAAATCACTGTAACTCGATCCAGTAAGTCCTAGACTTTTACCTGCTATGTATATAATATATATATTTATTTCTGTTTTGCTATCCACTATTCTAATGCACATCGCAGAATAGATTATATCCTACCTCTCCGACACTATGCAGATTACAAATTACTTGGACTTAAATTTGAGAATTTAAACTGCTCTTCTTTTGTCATTTTTGCTACTCTGATAATAGAAGCACTTCTCTATTTTATTAACTTTTTTGTAATGTTAATCAAATAAATGGATAAAGGAAGGGCGTGTCATATTACAACCTAGTGTCATGCTGTGCTTTGTTGATTAACAACAGAAACTTAAAAAGTAAGAACAATGGCAAATAGAAAGCATCTGAGCAAAACTAACAATTAACTCCTTTCCTTTAGTCTTTTTCTTTTTAAATGTTTTTCTAGAGCAAATTTAATAACAGGGAATAAGTCTGATCAAAATAAAACTCTATAGTTTACCCATTTGTTTACTAAGAGATCTTCATTTTTCTCATAACTGCAATTGTTTTGTCTGTTTTAAGTGGTACCAAAAGATAATAACTTAACTCATGTCTCAGGTTTCAAAATAATTTGCCTTCTCTGGTATTGTAAGGTTTAGAAGCATGCTTTCCTATCCAAGTTGTGCTTACACATTAAAATTTAATGACAGAATTATTGCTTATGATCCTTCATATTTCACTCTAACCATTACAGACTATGATGCATACCTATATTTAGAAAGCTTTGTAATATAATTCAATTACAGGAACTAAGCACAGATTGCATTTTCCCACTGACCATTAATTCTATCTCAAGTCTTGGACAGAGACTTTTTAATTTTATATTTGTTCTTCAACAGTGTGTATAAAAAATGCACTAAAAGCTGCCGCTTTTTCAACAACACCATGGTCACAGTTAGTTAGCTATTTAATGCCACCAAGCACAAGTCAGGGCATGCAACGAGCATGAACTGGACTATAAAACCACTGTGATGGATTTAGATCCCTTGAGTCCCTAGTGAGTTCTGTACTGATACAGTACATGAGCGAGAAGTCTCATCAAGATGCAAGTTTAAATAGGAATCTGTCCTGCCACATCCACTGATAAGATTAATTATAGATCTCTGAAACTGATGTGTGATGTGTTTTGTTAATTTCTGGCATCACTTTATGAGGAGTGGCTTTAAATAATTCTGTTTTCCAGAGTGACACTTTTCTATATATTTTAAGTTTTGATAACTTACTGAGTCACCCATAAAAGCTTCCATTACTTATTTGCCATTAGTCATTGCATCTGTCCTTTGAAATTGGGACAGTCTTTTTGCAATAGTGGCAAAATGCTGAAAGAAGGAAAAGCCTCTCTCTATGAGAATATTCAGCTATTTTCTATCAGGCATATGTTCTCAAATGAGAGAAAAAGGCAATAAATACAGCACAAAACACTTTGTCTTGTGAATAACATTATCTACATTTTATAGAAGACCCAAATGATCTTTTTTTAAAGCTGAAATTTTGGCTTTAGTAGTGGCAACACACTACAGTATTTGTATATAAATATATGTTATATCCCAAAAGAGTTTAAAGCACAAGTTTGTAGTAGGACAGACATAAAATTGAATCTGTATCAATGTTTACCAATCGGGTAAAGTTATTTAATTTCTTTGATCTTTAGTTTTATAGTTTATAAAATAAAAAAGATAGTACCAAATTTTGCATTTATCATGATGACTAAATAATATGATACACAGAAAGTAATTATTACAATTCTTGGCCCATCACAGTCACTAAATACCAGCTTAAACATAAAAGTGCTATTTCATAAAATATAAAATATATTCCTACGATTTCTGTTGACATAGTCCCCTTAAATGTGAATCCAAGAAGTGAATGTTATAAAAATCATCAGAGCAGATCTTACCGAACGCTCAAATCTCTTTATTTTATTATGATCTTTGTGATGGATGCTTGGAGTTGTATTTTATTGATACAGTGTTCAATATCGTTAACTGAAAAACTGCAAAGCTCAATCAGGTTTTATTTTTTTCTCCCATCTTCTCTAATGTCTACAACAATACTATTAGCTGTGGGCTATAGTAGGATGGAGCTGGATTTTCTGGACCATCTTCATTTGCTCTCTCTCTCCACATCTAAGCTCATATCACCCCATCATATGTACCAAGCTCCTTACTATCTTCAAGGCTCCACCACAAAAAAAAGCCTTCCTTCTGGGCACTGTCTTGACTACTTCCTTTTTTCATAATTCTATTTTCCTTTTGGTTATGATATTGATCAATATCCTGTTGACGATGATGTAGAGAAAGATACTTTCCATTATCTGCTCTGGATTTGGGGATGGACTGTCTAGCTGTATCTCAGTGTAGAGGAAGACCAAGTCGAGGTACTAGGTTCCTGTTGAAAGGCAGATCACAGAGTCACTCTGGAGCAGAGGTGAAAGCGGTATCCAGAGTAGAATCAGGTTGACAAAAAGAATCTGGGGCTGAGGTTAAGTTGTGTAGAAATCAATAAAAAAATAAGATGGTCCAAAAGAAGTAAGGAACAATGTTAGGGAGTGGATCAGACTCGCTAGTGGATCAGAATCGAGTAATTGAATGGTGAGTATTATAATTAGAAAGCGGTTTTTTTTTCCTTTAATGTATTATATTTCTTTAGGCTAGGAATGGACTCTAAAAGAATCAGCCTGGACAAAAAGCAACATGGTTATTGTCTTCATCAAAATTGTTATGATTATCATCATCATCATCATTATCATCATATTTTCAGAAAGCAAAAGAAAATTGATTAGTGTTGCATTGAAATGGTTCAAACAATAGATTAAAATAAAACTTGCTTATTATTCTGCAGTCTTTATTCATCAAGTGATTTATTGATTTTTTATATATAATTTGCATAATATAAAATTTTACATTAAATAAAATTTACCATATTAAGGGCTTCACTTCAGTGATGTGTATCCTCTACATATACCTAAACAATCTGATTGTTTTCTTATTATTTGACCATGTGTTGAAGACTTTTGATAGTTTCAATCCAAATCTGACTCCTCGTTAATCAAGATTTTACTTAGTGTGTTAGTTTCTTATTGTTGCTCTAACAATTTAGCATAGAGTCTTTCTTTAGGGGAAAATTTGTTTCCTGGCCTTTTGCAGTTTCGCAGGTCCCTGCATCCTTTGCTTATATGGTCCCTTCTATCATCTCAAATCCAGCAGCATAGCATCTTTAAATCTCTCTGTGACAGTCCCTCTTGCCTCCATCTCTTACTTATACGAACCTTTCTGGTTATATTTGGGCCTACCTAGATAATTCAGAATAATGTCTCTATCTCAAGATCCTTAATTTAATCAGATCTGCACAGTCCCTTTTACCATACGTGGGAACATTCACAGGTTCTAGGGATTGGAACGTGCACATCTTGGAGGTGGGAGTGGTTACTCAGCCTACTACACTGAGATTAATATTTATATTTTATGTTGCATAAATAATATTATTGTGGTATTTAAGTTCTTCAAGATCTTTAATCTACATGAAATTTTTTGAATACCTCTCTGAATTTCATAGCATATGAAATTTAAATAGCTCTTCTTAAAATGTGTGTTAATTACCTAGGGAGTTTATATTCTTCTGAGCTGTGTAAATTCCATCTGAAATGCATTCTTTTTTCCAATATATACAAAAGTATGTCTGTATCACATTATACATAAATTTTGTCTATGTTACTGAAAATTTGGAAGTCTTCGGGGATGGCCATCTATTTCATTGATTCCTTCTTTCCTCTTCTTCCTCCTCTGTTTTCCTCCCCTCATCTTATTCCTTCTACCTTTCAGAGTACCTGGGATCTCCAAATTCTTCTCTTTCTCTTAGAGAAAGCAGTATATCTTTAAAAAACACCAATTAAAGACTTGAAAAACTACATCAAATTACATTAAAACAAGGGACCTCTATTTAAGAAGGTCCCTTCTTAAGAAGGTCCTTTCTGTGTGTATTTAAAACTGCTGTGGCTGTAGCTGGCAAAATAATGTTTTCCTCCAATTATAAATACAATGCCATACATAACTTATTTAAAATAGAGATTGTAATCATAGATAATTCAAAGATGGTACTAAGCATTTATATTATTTGGGTACATATTTGATATAGATATTTGAGTAATATCTTCCTGGCATTCCTCACTTGCTAATTTAGCTTGCTTTTGTTAAGTATGCCAGACACTTTCTAACTGTAAATACAATAATGAGAAATAAAACATGAAGTCTTATTTCATTGGCCTATATCATTTTTATTGATCTTCTTTATCCATTTGCCATTCATATCTTTGGTTTGCCTATAGCCTTTGGGGAGTTGTCTAGTAACTACCCCCGGGGTCATGGTCAAAGTAAATTGATATTAGTAGCAGGCTTGAGTTTGACACTACTATAAATGGTGTTCATTACCTTAATCTCAGTTGCCATGTAAATAACCATGTGGAAATAAGATATTTCTGAGAGGAAAAGGTGATTTCGCCAATAAACCTCATAAAGACAAACACAGAACACAGTGAGATCTCAGAAATTTTAGTTTCTTTATATATCCACAGTGTATATGCACCTTGAAACCAAAGCTTTAAGCTTGGAGGTACTATGTCTCTGTGCTCAGCATATAAAAAGTGATACAAATTAAAATATTTTTGAATGATTACATAAATATATATATCAAATATGTGATATCTTTCCTTCCCAAATAATTTATAAACTAGTCATCTAGAAAAATGATTATGATTTTTTTCTATTTTCATTTACTATTCATTTATTTCCCCAGTCTTTATCAGCATTAAGCTAGATTCTCTCTACTCTTTCTTTTACATCTCCATGCCCACATAAAACTGGGCTCAGTACACAGTGGATACACAGCAAATGTTGCTGATTGACTGAAAAACATCCTATTATGAGGCCATTATTATTGAAGTTTGCAGGTTTCTTTTCCTAATTTTAAAATACCTTTTTCATTTTAGGTCACCCGAGGTAACTGTCTCACCACATCAATCTATTGATTCTCACTGCATGGAGTGAAGAAGAAACCACCAGATCAGGTATGGTTTCCAGTACTAAAAATTATTCACTCAAAATTAATATGTATTCTGCATTTCAGAGAGGAACACTAAAAATATTCTTACAATTGAACTTGGAGCAATTGATTTTGGAAGTTACTAGAATTTAAAAGACTTTTTTTTTTTTTTTTCAAACACGAGACCTCTTTTGTGGAAAAGAAACTATTTATACAAGTACTTTTTGAGGCTTCTACGTTGCAATTTACTCCACCTAATAATTACCCTATCAACACATATTCTGTCTAAACGTCTTCAGTCACAGTCCTTCTAATGTAATCTGGGTGTTCATTGTTCTTCTGTTTGATATGCACTGGAAGCCCATGGTGTCTTCTTATTTTAATCAGTATTTGAATGCATTGTCAGTTGACATAAAAACAACAATGATTAGTAGGACAGATGTTTCCCTTAAATGTGAAAATGTGGGGCTAAAACCACAAATTAACCCCAAAGCTCACAGTCTTTGCATGCATTTTTCAAGAAGTGAGATAAAAATTGTTGTCATGTGAAAATCAGGAGCTCGTCAAAGTTGTAAAGATCTGTAACCTGCAAAATAATGTCATTTTGAAGTAGCTCAACTACCTACTCTGAAAAATGAACAAACAACTGTAGTATGTTGGTAAAATGAAATATTTACCTTTAAAGATGTTGAATTTGACAAATAAATTGGGAGAAACATTGAAAAAAGAAACAGAATAAATGGAATTTCATGCCAGATGCATTAGTATATAATAGAACGATTAGAAGAGGCTATGAATGGATTAACACTATTCATTTGTATAGTATTATTTTTATTAATATTATATGTTTCCTGTGCTTATTGGCTGAGAATGCTATAAAAATCAGTTATTCATGACATTTAGTTATCAAAAAGGTAAATATCTTACAATAGTTAACTAATTTCTTTCATATTGGTCATGTTTATGTTCTGTTTCTACGTTTATTCCTTAGTATTTTTCATTGAAATTTCTAATTATACCTTATGAGAAAAATTTAAAAATACAATGTACGTGTCAATGATTCACAGTTAAGGAAAAAGTTGAGGCGAAGGTGATTCCCTTTTCTGCTCTCTTTTTGTCTGTAAAAACTTTATTTACATAAATTTTGTCATAATTATTTTTCTTCAACCTTCACAGATATTTGTTGAGAATAGATAATGAATAAAGCTGCAAAATAAAAATGAACAGCCCAGACTGGGGTTAGGCTCTTAGTTAGCTAATATCCCAAGAAACTGTTTCACCTGTGAAAGCCTGTATTAAGGCAGAGCAGCTGTAAAACCCAATTTAGGATGTAAGTTACCATCACTTCAAGAGTGATAACAAGATTTTCTGAATATAAGTCTCAATCATAGGGCTCATTGTATGGTGATCCTTTATTTTCTGATTGAATTGCTTAAACAATTATTAATAAAAGGGATGAGTATCTTTGAATTATAAGGAGTCATCCAGCTACTGACCTGCTCAGAGTTCGTAGAAAAACACTATCCAGTTCTCTTTAGATTATTGGGCCGTGAGTCTAATCTGCTCCATTAAAGCTTTATTCGTATGCAATTAGAAGATTAAAATGAAGCATCTTTGGAGTCAACACCCATTACATAGTTATTAGTCTTCTTGGTCGAGGTGGTGGCATTACAGTGGGATATCTGTCTCATCATACTTTCCCTATTTCATATCTTACCACCTCCCCAAAACATACACAGCTGTCACTCCTTTTGACTATAGCAGTTCACTTAGCATATGCTCTTGTTTATTTTAATGTCATAAACTTAGCTAAAGACTTTCAGCCAAACTCTCACATTTGAAAAATCAAATAAAGAAATAAAGTAATAGTGTTTAATAGTGCATACCATCGCCTCCATGACTCTGGGCAAACCTTAAATTCTCCTTCTTCCTACTCATTGGACAAAACTTTCCTGCTGGAGAAAGCCTAGCTCCTGTCACAGAGGGATTTAATATCCTTGGTTTTTTTTTTTGTTTTTTTTTTTTTAATTTTTTTTTATATATCAGACAAAGAGATCTATATATTTTAATTGCTCCATTTGATCACTCTCTGATTATTTGAATCTCCTCATAGGATACGTACGACATAAAGTTATAGACAAGTAGACTTAGGTTCAAGTCCCACCCTTGCCTTTTACTACCTGTGACTCATGAGCAAGCTAGTTAAATTATTTGTGCTAGAGTTTATGCATTTCTGGGTTGGGAATAATAATACTACCTAAAAAAGTTTTTCTAAGGATTGAACTAAAAATACATTTTAAGTTCTTAGTATACTACGTGACACAGAACAAGCACTCAAAAATGCTAGCTATATTATGAAGCTGCTCAAATTATTAGAGTGAGATACACGCGCACACACACACACAGAGTTAGCATAGGCAATAAGAATGGCTTATCTGCTTTCAAATCATTGGAATTGAAAACTTCTTAATACCAAAAGTGCACTGAATATAGCTTGAAGTTTGAAATTTGTAGTGTCTAAGGTCTTTATTGCTATTGCTTATCATTATAATCACAGAAAGCTAGTAGTACAGAATGCTCCATATACGGAGCTCAGTATTTGAGAAAGCCATGGTAAAAGTGACCACAGATATCATCTAGCCTAAAGATGTTTCAGATTGGATTGTGTTTATTTATTTTGATTTGGTTTGGCTTCTTCTGTAGAACTATATTATATTAAGAGTTCTATAAGGAGAGCTGATCTGTGTGGGAATGAGATTCTTGTCTGTTCAATTCTTATCTGTTCAATTCCACTGTGAAGACCATCCTTCAGTTTGCTCTGATCTCCCAGTGCTTAGAAAACACAGTTTTAAGAACACTGACCTATTTCAGTCCCGTAATTTTTAGGATGGAGAAACCAAAGCTAAGAATAGCGAAGTGACATGCCCAAGGCCACACCAAAAGAGGGCAAGTCTGGGTATGCTGAGTCCCATCTGTGGGATTGTTCTAACTCTTCAGTAGATTATAGTGAAAATTTAGAACAGTAAATATGACTTTGGAAAATGTGGTTTTCTCTCCCTTTTTACCAATTATCTTTTAAAAAATCTTTTTAACTTTATTTTTTATTTATTTAAAAAGACTTTTTTATTTCCATAGGCTATTGGGGAACAGCTGGTGTTTGGTTACATGGGTAAGTTCTTCAGTGGTAATTTGTGAGGTTTTGGTACCCTCATCACCCTAGCAGTATACACTGAACCCTATTTGAAGTCTCTTATCTCTCACCCCGTTCCCACCCATCCTTTACTCCTGAGTCCCCAGAGTCCATTGTGTCATTCTTATGCCTTTGCATCCTCATAGCTTAGCTCCCACTTATGAGTGAGAACATAAGATGTTTGGTTTTTCATTTCTGAGGTACTTCACTTGGAATAATAGTCTACAATATCATCCAGGTCGCTGTGAATGCTATTAATTCATTCTTTTTTACGGCTGAGTAGTATTTAATTTTATACACACACACACACACACACACACATCATTCATATATATATGACAGTTTCTTTATCCACTCATGGATTGATGGATTTGTTTCACGTTTTTGCCATTATGAATTGTGCTGCTATAAACATGTATGTGCAAGTATCATTTTTGTATGATAACTTCTTTTCCTCCAGGTAGATACCCAGTAGTGGGATTGCTGAATCAAGTGGTAGTTCTTTAAGGAAACTTCACACTGTTTTGCATAGTGGTTGTAGTAGTCTGCATTCCCACCAGCAGTGTAGCAGTGTTCCCTGTTGGCATCTACTATTTTTTTTTTTTTTTAATTATGGTCATTCTTGCAGGAGTAAGGTGGTATTGCACTGTGGTTTTGATTTGCATTTCTCTGATCATTAGTGATGTTGAGCATTTTTTCATATGTTTATGGGCCATCTGTATATCTTCTTTTGAGAATTGTCTATTCATGTCCTTTTCCCGCTTTTTGATAGGATTGTTTTTTTTTTCCTTGCTGATTTGTTCAGATTTGTTGTAGATTCTGGATATTAGTCCTTTGTCAGACGTATAGATTGTGAAGATTTTCTGCCACTCTGTGGGTTGTCTGTTTGCTCTGCTGACTGCTCCTTTTGCTGTGCAAAAGCTCCTTAGTTTAATTAAGTCCTAGCTGTTTATTTTCATTCTTATTGCATTTGGTTTTGGGTTCTTGGTCATGAAATCCTTGCTTGTCTAGGATTTCTAGAATGTCTAGAAGGTTTTGTTCAACATTATCTTCTAGAATTTTTATAGTTTCAGGTCTTAGATTTAAGTCCTTAATCCATTGTGTGTTGATTTTTGTGTAAGGCGAGAGATGAGAATCCAGTTTCATTTTCCTACATATGGCTAGCCAATTATCTCAGCACCATTTGGTGAAAAGGTTGTCCTTTCCCCACTTTATGTTTTGGTATGCTTTGTTGAAGATCAGCCTGTTTTTATACCAGTACCACACTGTTTTGGTGACCATGGCCTTATAGTATAGTTTGAAATCAGGTAGTGTGATGCCTCCAGATTTGTTCTTTTTGCTTAGTCTTGCTCTGGCTATGTGAGCTCTTTTCTTGTTCCATATAAATTTATGATTCTTTTTTTCTAATTCTGTGAAGAATGATGGTGGTATTTTGATGGGACTTGCATTGAATTTGTAGATTGCTTTTGACAGTATGGTGATTTTCACAATATTGATTCTACCCACCCATGAGCATGGGATGTGTTTCCATTTGCTTGTGTCGTCTATGATTTCTTTCAGCAGTATTTTGTAGTTTTCCTTGTAAAGGTCTTTCACCTCCTTGGTGAGGTATATTACTATGTTTTTTTGTTTTGTTTTGTTTTGTTTAGCTATTGTAAAAAGGATTGAGTTCTTGATTTTATTCTCAGCTTGGTTGCTGTTGGTGTATAGAAGAGCTACTGATTTGTGTACATTAATTTTATATCTGGAAACTTTTCTGAATTATTTTCTCAGTTCTTGGAGCTTTCTGGAGGAGTCTCTAGGGTTTTCCAGGTAAATGATCATATCATCAGCGAACAGTGACACTTTGACTTCCTCTTTACCAATTTGGATGCCTTTTATTTCTTTCTCTTGTCTGACTGCTCTGTCTAGGACTTCCAGTACTATGTTGAAGAGGAGTGGTGAGGGTGGGCATCCTTGTATTGTTCCAGTTCTAACAGGAAGTCCTTTAAACTTTTCCCCCTTTAGTATTATGTTGGCTGTAGGTTTGTCATAGATGACTTTTATCACATTGAGATATGTCCCTTGTATGCTGATTTTGCTGAGAGTTATAATCACAAATGATGCTGAATTTTGCCAAATGCTTTCTCTGCATCTACTGAGATGATCATGTGATTGTTATTTTTAATTGTTTATGTGGTGTATCCCATTTATTGACTTGTATATGTTAAACCATCCCTGCATCCCTAATACGAAACCCACTTGATCATGGTGAATTCTCTTTTTGATATGTTGTTGGATTTTGTTAACTTATATTTCCTTAAGGATTTTAGCATCTATATTCATCGGGGATATTGGTCTATAGTTTTCTTTTTTGGTTATATCCTTTCCTGGGCTTTATAATAATTTAGGGAGGGTTCCCTATTTCTCTGTCTTGTGGAATAGTGTCAATAGGATTGGTACCAATCCTTCTTTGAATGTGTGGTAGAATTCTGCTGTGAATCTGTCTGGTCCTGGACTTTTTTTTTTGTTGGTAATTTTTAAATTACCATTTAAATCTCACTGCTTCTTATTGGTCTGTTTGGGGTATCTAATTCTTTCTGATTTAAGCTAGGAGGGTTGTATATTTCCAGGAATTTATCCATCTCTTCTAGATTTTCTAGTTTATTTGTATAAAGGTGTTCATAGTAACCTTGAATGTTCTTTTGTATTTCTGTAGTGTCTGTTGTAATATTTCCTGTTTCATTTCTTATTGAACTTATCTAGATTTTCTCTCTTCTTTTTTTGGCTAATCTTGCTAATGGTCTATGAATTTTATTTATCTTTTCAAAGAACAAGCTCTTTGTTTCATTTATCTTTTGTAATTTTTTTGTTTCAATTTCATTTAGTTCTGCACTGATCTTGGTTGTTTCCTTTCTTCTGCTGAGATTGAGTTTGGTTTGTTCTTGTTTCTCTAGTTCGTTGAGGTGTTACCTTAGACTGTCTGTGCTCTTTCAGACTTTTTGATGTAGGAGTTTAGGGCTATGAACTTTCCTCTTAGTATCACTTTTGCTGTATCCCAGAGGTTTTGATAGGTTGTGTCACTATTGTTGTTCAGTTCAAATAATTTTTAAATTTCCATCTTGATTTCATTTTTGACCCAACAATAATTCCAGAGCAGGTTATTTAATTTCCATGTATTTGCATGGTTTTGAAATTTCCTTTTGGAGTTCATTTACAGTTTTATTCCACGATGGTCTGAGTGAGTACTTGACATAATTTCAATTTTATTAAATTTATTGAGGCTCATTTTGTGGCCTATCATATGGTATGTCTTGGAGAAAGTTCCATGCACAGTTAAATAGAATGTATATTCTGTGGTTGTTGCATGGAATATTCTGCATATATCTGTTAAGTCCATGTGTTCCAGGGTATAGTTTAAATCCATTGTTTCTTTATTGATTTTCTGTCTTGATGACCTGTCTAGTGCTGTCAGTGGAGTATTGAAGTCTCCCACTATTATTGTGTTGCTGTCTATCTCATTTCTTAGGTCTACTAGTAATTGTTTTATGAATTTGAGAGTTACAGTGTTAGATGCATATATGTTTAGAATTGTAATATATTCCTGTTGGACAAGGCCTTTTATTATTATATAAATAGAGACATTATGTAATGTCACTTTTTGTCTTTTTTAACTGCTGTTGATTGAAGGTTTGTTTTGTCTAATATAAGAATAGTTACACCTGCTTGCTTTTCTTGTCTATTTGCATAAAATTTATTTTCCCACCCCTTTACCTTAAGTTTATGTGAATCCTTACGTGTTAGGCGAATCTCTTGAAGGCAGCAGATAGTTGGCTGGTGAATTCTCATCCATTCTGCAATTCTGTATCTTTTAAGTGGAGCATTTAGGCCATTTGCATGCAATGTTAGTATTGAGATCTGAGTTACCATTCTATTTATCATGATATTTGTTGCCTGTATACCTTGTTTATTTTTATTATATATTTTTTTATAGGTCCTATGAGATTTATGCTTTAAAGAGGTTCTGTTTTCATGTGTTTCCAGGATTTGTTTCAAGATTTAGTGCTCCTTTTAACAGTTCTTGTAGTGGTGGCTTGGTAATGGTGAATTTTCTCAGCACTTGTTTGTCTGAAAAAGACTATGTATTTTCTTCATATATGAAGCTTAGCTTCGATGGATGCAAAATTCTTGGCTGATAATTGTTTTGTTGAGGAGGCTGAAGATACGACCCCAATTCCTTCTAGCTTGTAGGGTTTCTGCTGAGAAATCTGCTGTTAATCTGATAGGTTTTCCTATATAGGTTACCTAGTACTTTTGTCTCACAGCTGTTAAGATTCTTTTCCTTCGTCTTAACTTTAGATAACCAGATGACAACGTGCCTAGGTGAAGATCTTTTTGTAATGAATTTCCCAGGTGTTCTTTGTGTTTCTTGTATTTGGATGGCTAGGTCTCCAGCAAGGCTGGGGAAGTTTCCCTCGTTTATTCCCCCAAATATGTTTTCCAAACTTTTAGATTTCTTTTCTTCTTAAGGAATGATGATTATTCTTAGGTTTGGTCATTTAACATAGTCCCAGACATCTTGGAGGCTTTGTTCATATTTTCTTAATCTTTTTTCTTTGTCTTTGTTGGATTTGGTTAATTCAAGAACCTTGTCTTTGAGCTCTGAATTTCTTTCTTCTACTTGTTCGATGTTATTGCTGAGCACTTTGCATTTTATGAGTAACCATTGTTTCCTGAAGTTTTTATTGTTTTTTATTTATGCTGTCTATTTCATTGAATATTTCTCCCTTCACTTCTTGTGTCATTTTTTTTTTTTTTTTTATTTCCTTACATTGGGCTTCACCTTTCTCTCGTGCCTCCCTGGTTACCTTAATAACCAAACTCCTGAATTCTTTTTTAGGTAAATCAGGGATTTCTTCTTGTTTTGGATCCATTGCTGGTGAGCTAGTGTGATTTTCTGGGGAGGTGTTGAAGAACCTTGTTCTGTCATATTACCAGAGTTGATTTTCTGGTTCCTTCTTGTTTGGGTAGACTCTGTCAGAGGCAAGGTTTGGAGCTGAAGGCTGTTGTTCAGATTCTTTTGTCCCATGGGGTGTTCCCTTGATGTAGTACTCTCCCCCTTTTATGAATGTGGCTTCCTGAGAGCAGAGCTGTGGTGATTGTTATCTCTCTGCTGAGTCTAGCCACCCAGCAAGTCTACCAGGCTCCAGGCTGGTACTGGAGGTTGTCTGCAGACAGTCCTGTGATGTGAACCATCTGTAGGTCTCTCAGCCATGGATACCAGCACCTGTTCTGGTGGAGGTGGCAGGGGTGGTAAAATGGACTCTTAGATTTCTTAGCTTTGGTGGTTTAATGCACTATTTCTGTGCTGGTTGGCATCCTGCCAGGAGGTGGCACTTTCCAGAGAGCATCAGCTGTGGTACTATGGGGAGGAACAGGAGGTGGGTGGGGCCCTAAAACTCCCAAGAGTATACACACTTTGTCTTCAGTTACCAGGGTGAGTAGGGAAGAACCACTGGGTTGAGGCAGGGCTAGGCATGTCTGAGCTCAGACTTTCCTTGGGTGGGTCTTGCGGCAACTGCTGTGGGTGATGGAGATGATGTCCCCAGGTCAGTGGAGTTATGTTCCTAGGAGGATTATTGTTATCTCCACTGTGTCATGCAGGTTGTCAGCGAGGTTGGGGAAAACCAGCAGTCACAAGCCTCACCCAGCTCCCACGGAATCCAAAGGGCCAGTCTCACTCCCACCATGTCCCCATCCCCAACGGCACCGAGTCTGTTTCCAGGCAGTGGGAAAGCAGGACTGAGAACTTGCCCCAAGCTACCTGCCTCCTAGTTGAAAAGCAAGTATGCCTTTCCTTTTTCCCCTGCCTGTGGAGTCTGCATACCAGATTCATGCGCTTCCCTGAGTTCTGGCCAGGAGACTTCTTGATCAGTTCAAGTTGTTACAAAGTTCAGCTGGAGATTTCCTTCTCCCTGTGGCCTTTTCCCAACGCCTCTGTCCACCCTCCCAAAGGATGATGGTTTGGTAGGGGACCCATCAAGCTCACAGAACTTTTCCCGCTGCTTTGTCTACCCCTGCATTTTACTTGGCTCTCTCAATTGACTCAGCTCTAGGTAAGGTCAGAATCTTGTCTCGTAATCTAGACCTTCAGTTTCGCCAGTGAGGGTGTGTGTTTGGGGGCAGATGATCTCTCTTTCCCATTTCCACAGTTTGGGTACTCACAGTGCTTGGGGTGTCTCCTTTGTCCTGCAGGAGCAGTCTGCTTCCTTCAGAGGCTCTGTGGGTTCTCTTGGGTTTCCTGATTTATACCTGCAGTCGTTTTGAAGCAAAGATTCATGATGCGAGCCACCACACGCTGCTCTGTCCCAGTCAGAGTTGCAATCTAGTTCTGCCTTCTGTCTGCCATGATCTGCCCAATCCTCCCCGCCCTCATTATCTTGTTTTGGTTGTTGCACGTGTATTACTGCAACAGTTCTCCAACTGTGGTTGGAGAATGCATGCAACTAGTAATGCATCACTTTTTAGAACTACAGATTCTTGGGCTGACCTCAGACCTACTGAACCAAAAACTCTAATGGTGGTACCCAGCAATGTATGCTGTAACAAAATCTGCAGGTGATTCTGATATTTCACAAACGTCTGGAAACCACTGCAATTTTTTTTTAAATTAGCTCCACATATAAAATAATTTTAGTTACTTGTCTTGCCTACCAACAACCAAAACACACTAGTAAGAAACATAAAATTCTATAAAGAACTGATAGAGAATGAAACTGTAGAGCAAGCACTCTTTAATTTCTCTTAGCTATCTTACTTAATCCTATAGCAATGTTCTGAAGTATGCATTATTATCCCAACTTTACTGATGGGAAAATTCAACTCAGAGAAACTAAATAACTTGTCCAAAATCATTCAGCTAAAAGCTGCGGGTCTAGGATTTCGATTCAGATGCAGTTGAATCCAAAGCCTTACTGTATTGAAGCCCAGTGGGTTTCATACATAAATGGAGTGGAATATTTGCAACTTTAGGGGAAAATTATTTCATGAGATTTTTATTGTCATTATGGAGTGCTTCTATTTTTATTATACTTGGTATATAATATATATCTTTTGATGTTATACCTTTCTTGATGTTACAAGAAAATAATAATTTGACACTCTTACATGAGTATGCCTTTTCTACTCATTTCCATTCTACTTACACCTATTTGAATATTAATTTCCAAATTTCTGAATACTAGCCTGTGACAGGCTAATAATATACAAGTATATGTTTTTACTTACTGTAGCATTTCTTGTAAGAAATAAATATAGCTCCAGTGTATCCTGTTTGGGACATCAAAAAAGTTTCTGAAAAATGAATCATCACCTTATAATGCAGGCAAAATTATGTAAGTCTTATGTAAATGTAATTACATATAGGAGCAATTACAAGAATATGCACTGCAAATGTTGGAGCCATAATATAGGGAATCACAGGAGGAGAAGGTAATTAAGCATCTAGGAAGAAGTTTATCAATTTTTAT
The DNA here is from genome assembly GCF_047675955.1 of Chlorocebus sabaeus. Taxonomy (NCBI): domain Eukaryota; kingdom Metazoa; phylum Chordata; class Mammalia; order Primates; family Cercopithecidae; genus Chlorocebus; species Chlorocebus sabaeus. Next base: position 77,520,017 of record NC_132904.1, on the reverse strand, counting down.
GTTTGAAAGAAACAGTAAATTTCTTATTGTGTTCTGCAGAGGGTGTGGTGAATAGGTGGTCTGATTAGGGAAACTCAGGATAAGGAGATACTGTGAACATTAAGATTGTTCCTGTTGTTGAAGCATCTCAGTTTCCGAGCTTTTAAGATTACATGTCAGTTATAGACCTGGCTTATCTGTACTAGAGACTGGTTTGCAATGAATGGTCAGAGAGGGCAAATTCTCCTTGCCCACTCCACATTCCAGGGTATTGCTTGTAAGAAAGTCAGTCACATGGTTGAGTTCTAGAAGACTGAACTTGACTAGACAGGTTGTACTATTGGCTGCCAGATGAAAAAATATATATATATAAGGAGATAAATGCACAGAATTTAGCAGAGAAGTGACTGTAATATCAGCACTTGAAGATTTATATCAAATATTACATCTGAAGCATGATATAGAGCCTCCATATAGGAGAAAAGATAAAAATAAGTTAATAATATCAGATCTGGAAGCCAAAGAAAGCAAGAAATTCAAGTACTCAGTCTTATTGAGGGACTGCTAAGTGTTTGTTTGAGAACTAGATCAGATAATTTTAAGACTTGAGGCACAGAGTACACCTTTTTCCTTCTAGGACAAATGTGACAATCAATCCAGTGTGCAAAGTCCCATATCTTACTCAAGGTCTAGGCTTGTTCATTCTTCTAAGCAAGTATCCCTCCAGTTTCTTTCCTTTGCTTCACCTGTACTACTATGACCATACTCCATGCCACTATCATCACCATTGCCTGAATGATTGCCTCCTAACTGGCCAGCTTACTAACACTTATTCTCCTCATAATCTGTTTTCTAGACTGTAGCCAAAGCAATTAACCCTCCAATCACTTTCCCTTGCTCTTAGGGAAAATATTAAAATCCTTAGCGTGGTTTACAAGACGCTCCATGCTGTTATCCCTACTTACTTCTATAGCCTCATCTGATCTTCTCTCACCCTTGCTCTCTCTGTAACTCCACACTTTTCGTTTCAGTTTCTGTAGATGACATGTCTGCTCAGGTCCTTTTTTCCTAGAAAACTTTCTCCATTGCCCTTTCCTCTTCTGGTCTTACAGATCTCAATTAAAACATTGCTTCATCAGGAGACACTTTCTTGACAACTCTCTCCTGAAACACACACAGACACACACACACACAAATGCACACATATACACACTGTTTAGATTTAGTTCTTGCTATACTTCCTCATAGCTCTCTGCTTTCTCCTTCATAGAACTAATAAGTTTACAATTGTATTTTATGTGTTATTTTAAATAAATGCCTGGATCTGCCACTAAATTTAATCTACATAAAAGCAGGAACCACATACATTTCTTTCATGATTGTATATATACCTTAGGGCTTAGGTCATTGACTCGTATAAAGTATTTGCTAAGTACATACGATACCAGAAGTATAAGTGACAAAAGAAAAAGTAGGTAAATAGGACGTCACAAAATAAAAGAAATGCTATAATTCATGTTATCAATAAAGTTAAAACCCACTGGATAAGAGAAAATATTTGTAAATCACATATCTGATAAGGGCCTTGTATTAAGAATGTATAAATAATTGTTATATCTCAACAATAAAAAAGATGAATCACCAATTTTTTTTTAAATGGGCAAAGAACCTGATATTCTCCAAAGATGGTACACGCATGTTCAATAAACATGTGAAAAAAATCACACATCATTACCTACCAGGGAAATACAAATCAAAACAACACTGTGATTTTACCTCACACCCACTAGGATGGCTGTAATAAAAAACAAGTATTGGCAAGTATATGTACAAATTGGAATCATGATGTACTGCTGGCAGGGAATGTAGAATGATGCAGCCACTTTGGAAAGCACTTTGGCAGCTCCTCAAAATGATAAACAGAATTATGAGATATGACTCAGCAAATTTACTCCTGGTTGTATACCCAAGAGAATTGAAAACATAACTTTATTCCAAAACCTGCACATAAATGTTCTTTACAGCAGTACTCACAATAGCCAAAATGTGGAAACAACTCAAATGTTTATCAACTGATGAATGTATAAACAAAATATAGTATATTTATACAATAGAATATTGTCCATCGATACAACAGAATAAAGTATTGATACGTGCTACAACATGGAGGAATCTTGAAAACATGCTAAGTAAAAGAAGCCAGTCAGAAAAGATAACAAAACACCAATTATGGTCATATTCAATTTAATAAAATATCCAGAATAGATGAATCTATAGAGACAGAAAGTAGATTAGTGTTTGCCTAGAAGCAGGTAAAAGGAGAACTGAGAGAAAAGAAGGAATGACTGATAAAGGGTACAGGGCTTCTTTTTTGGTGCTAAATATATCCTATATCGAGATTGTGGTGATGGTTGCACAACTCTGTGAATATAATAAAAATTCAAATTATGTGCTTTAAATACGTGAATTGTATCACATGCAAATTACATTTCAATAAATCAATTGTAAAAAACCCCAAAACTTTAAGTCATGACATGGAAAGATTAGTTTCTTATATTTAACTTGTGTGTACAGTGTTTGTATGTAAAAATAAAAAATTATTAGCACACACATCCACAGAAAGTAATACAGAACGCCAGAAATGGTAAATACATGGCTGAATATTAAGATAGTCTTTAAGTAAAATATATTTAAAAGATAATTGATTGCTTAAAGCAAAAATATTAACAAATTAAGTACTTTGGGTTTTATAGTATATGTAGAACTAACATGTTTAACAGTAATAACAAAAGTCCAGGAGGTGAGAAATTAAAGTATATTATTGTAAGATTCATATACCATATAGGAAATGTTATTATAGCACTTGAAAGTAGACTGTAATAAATTAAAGATGTATACTATAAAGCTTAAAACAATTACTGGAATAATAAAACAAAGAGGTATAACTTAAAAAAGGGTAAAAAGGAATTTGAAAAAAATATAGTTTTTTTTTTTAAATTATACTTTATGTCCTAGGGTACATGTGCACAACGTGCAGGTTTGTTACATAAGTATACATATGCCATGTTGGTGTGCTGCACCCATTAACTCATCATTTACATTAAGCATATCTCCTAATGCTATCCCTCCCAATGCCTCCCACCCCACAATAGGCTCTGGTGTGTGATGTTCCCCTTCCTGTGTCCAGGTGATCTCATTGTTCACTTCCCACCTATGAGTGAGAACATGCGGTGTTTGGTTTTCTGTTCTTGTGATAGTTTGCTGAGAATGACGGTTTCCAGCTGCATCCATGTCCCTACAGAGGACACAAACTCATCCTTTTTTATGGCTGCTACCATCAGAGTGAACAGGCAACCTACAGAATGAGAGAAAATTTTTGCAATCTACCCATCTGACAAAGGGCTAATATCCAGAACCTACAAAGAACTGAAGCAAATTTACAAGAAAAAAACAAACAACCCCATCAAAAAGTGGGCAAAGAATATGAACAGACACTTCTCAAAAGAAGACATTTATGCAGCCAACAGACACAGGAAAAAATGCTCATCATCACTGGCCTTCAGAGAAATGCAAATCAAAACCACAATGAGATACCATCTCACACCAGTTAGAATGACAATCATTAAAAAGTCAGGAAACAACAGGTGCTGGACAGGATGTGGAGAAATAGAAACACTTTTACACTGTTGGGACTGTAAACTAGTTCAACAATTGTGGAAAACAGTGTGGCGATTCCTCAAGGAACTAGAACTAAAAATACCATTTGACCCAGCCATTTCATTACTGGATATATACCCAAAGGATTCTAAATCATGCTGCTATAAAGACACATGCACACGTATGTTTATTGCAGCACTATTCACAATAGCAAAGACTTGGAATCAACCCAAATGTCCATCAATGACAGAATGAATTAAGACTGGATTAAGAAAATGTGGCACATATACACCATGGAAAAATATATAGTTAATCTAAAATAAGGCAGAATAAACAGGAAAAGGCTAAAAATAATATGGGACAAATAATGTTAAAAATAAAGCATGAAGATAGATTTAAAGCTCGATATTTATATAATAACTTTACATATAAATAGTCTAACCACGTCAATTAAAACTGAAAAATTATGAGATTGAAAAAATATATTCCAACTATAAGTAACACATATTAAACATAGAAATTCAAAAACGTTAAAAGTAAAGAAGAAGGAAAAATAAGTCATGCTAACACTAAGCTAAAGAAAGCTGAAGTAGCCATAGTAATATCAAAGTGGATTTTAGACAAAGACTATTACCAGGAATAAAGAAGGTCATTATTGTTTTATAATTTTTATAAAGGAAGTCAACTCAGGAAGTGGAAGTAACAACTCTAAACCATTATGCACCTAATAACAGAGCTTTGAAATATATAAAACAAAAACTATCAGATCAGCAAGTAGATATCTATGAATCTACAGTCATAATTTGAGATTGTAATCCCTCTTTCATAACAGATGGGACAAAAAAACCCAGAAAATCAGTAAGGTTATTGATTATTTAAACCACACTAAAAGCCATCTTAACCTGACATTTATAGAATATGCCACCTAACCAGTGCAGGAAATACATTCTTTTCAAGTACACATGGAACATTTATCAAGATAGACTATATTCTGGGCCATAAGGTATGTTTTAATAACTTTAAAATAATTTAAGTCACACAGATATCTTCTATGTCTACAATGGAATTAAATTGGAAATCAATAAGAAAAGATGTCTGGAAAATACTCAAATCTTTGGAAATGAAATCATACCCTTCTCAATAACCCATGGTCTAAAAATAATAATAATAAGAGGGATGTCAGGAAGTATCATTAACTGGATAAAAGTGAAATTCATCGTATCAGAATTTGTGGGATTTTGCTAAAATAGAACTTAGAGGAAGTGTAATAACACTAAATCCCTACTTTTAAAAATAAGCAAAGTCAAACAGATTATCTCAGCTTCTGCCTTAAGCAGTTGAAAGAAGGTCAGGCTCTGCCTTCTGTAATCCCAGCATTTTGGGAGGCCAAGGCTGGCAATCTGCTTGAGTTCAGGAGTACGAGAACAGCCTGGACAAGGTAGTGCAACCTCATCTCTACAAAAAATATAAAAAATTAGCTGAATGTGATGGTGCATACCTGCAGTCCCAGCTATTTGGGAAGCTGAGGTGAGAAGATTGCTTGAGCCCAGGAGGTCGAGGCTGCAGTGAGCTGTGATCATGCCATTGTCGTCCAGCCTGGGCATCAAAGTGAGACCCTGTTTAGGGGAAAAAATAAAAATTCAATGTGACGTAAGCAAAAGACAAGAAATAAAGATTTCATGCACTCTCCTTTGATGAAATAGAAGACAGAAAAACAGTAGAGAAAACCAATGAAACATAAAACTTATTATTTGAAAAGGTCAGTACAATTGATAAACCTCTAGTTAGACTGATATAGATTAAAACTAGAATAGACACACATTACCAAGATCAAGAAAGTGAGAGGGCCAATTATTATTTTAAAAAAACCTCATCCCAATAATTTTGACAACTTAGATGAAATGGACAAATCTCTGGAAAGACGCCAAGTATCATAGCTTGCTGTAGTGTGGAGAGTGTCTCCCATGTTAGTCTTTGCAGATGCAACTATTAAGGATCTCAAGATGAAATTCTCATTGAGTCCTAAATCCAATGACTGGTGTCTCAGAAGGGAGAGAGAGATTTCCACACACAGAGACACAGGACTGAAGGTCAAGTGAGAATGAGACAAAGACAGGGGTTATACTGCCACAAGCCAGTGAATGCCAGGAGCCAGTGGAAGCTGCACAAGGCAAGGCAGGATTCTCCCTAGGAGCTGGTGGAGGGAGCCTGGTCCCGCAGATATTTTGATTCTGGACTTCTGGTTGCAAGTACTGCGAGAAAATAATTTTTGTCATTTTCATAAATTACCACCAAGTTTGTGATATTTTGTTACGGTAGCCATAGAGAACTAAAATACTCACTCAAGAAAAAATAGATAAATTGAGTGGCCCTATAACTATTAAATAAATTGAATTTATAGTTAATAAGTTTCCCATAAAGACATTCCTAGGTCAAGATGACTTTACTTGTGAATTTCACTGAAAAGTTAAAAGAGAAATAGTATCATTTCCATGCAAATTATTGTAGAAAATTGAAGAAAAGCTACATTTCCCAACTAATTATTTCTGACCAGCATTACCTTGATACCTAAACCAGACAAAAACATTGCTACAGTAAGCTAATAATCTTCATGAACTTACATGCAAAAAATCTGAATAAAATTTTAGTACATTTCATTCAACAGTATATAAAATGAGTAACACAGGCTATACAATTAGGATTTATTGTGGGAATGCATGGTGGACTTAACATATGAAAATCATTAAATGTAGCTCATTATATTAACTGATGAAAAAGTAACCCGTATCATCATCTAAATAGAGAAAGAAAAAGTATTTTAAAAATTCAACTTACTTTCCTGATAAAAAGTCTTACTAAATTGACACTAGAAGCGAACTTTAAAGGTCAGAAAATGGTGAAAGACTGAATGAAAGACTGAGATCAAGAACAAGGTAAGGATATCTGCCTTCACCACTTGTATTCAAACTTTTGCTAAAGTTTTTAAATCAAAACAACGAGAGAACATACAGAAGGAATAGAGGGAGGGAAGTGGGGAGAAGAGATGGAAGATGAAGGAGAGTGGAGTGAAAGAAAAGGGAAGGGAGGAGAAGGAAGAAAAAGGAGGAAGGTCAGGAGGGAAGAGACAGTGCATGAGTGGGAGGGAGGAGACAGAGTGCATGAGAGAGAATCCAGATTAAAATGGAAAAGTTAAAATTGCATATGACATGATTGACTGTGCAGAGAATTTTATGGAGGCTACAAAATAGCTATTAGAGCTAATACATAAGTTCAGCAAGGTGTCAGGATACAACTGAAAACTGAAATTGATTTTTTAAAATATTTAAAAGTGTATTAAAATGTGAAAAACTTAGGGAAAAATATGATGGAAGGAGTGTTAAGACTTGTGTACTGAGAACAAAAAGCATTGTTGGACGATTTTTTTAAAAAAACTTGAGAGATAATCTGTGGTCATGAATTGTAAGACTCAATATTAAGATTTTAATCCTTCTGAAACGTATCTACAGATGCAATGAAATTTCATTAAAAATCCCATTTGATTTTTTTTTTCTGGTAAAAATTATCAAGCTGATCCTAAGACTCATATGGCAATATGAGGTACCTAGAGTAGCTGAAACAAAAGAGAAAGAAGTGGAAACTTGGAGGAATTACACTGACTGACTTCATGTCCTATTATATGTTAGAGGAACATAACAGTGTGGTGTTGGCATAAAGATAGACATAAAGTTCAAGGGGACAGAATAGAAATCCAGAGAAGTAGATCCATACATTAATGAACAATTGATTTTTGGCATAAGCAATTCAGTGAAAAAAAGAGAGCCTTTTCAACAAATGTTTTTGAAACAACTGGATATTCGTGTGCAACAAACGTGAATGTGAATCCATACCTCTCACTCTATATAAAAATTAACTCAAGATAGATCATTTATATAAATGTAAAATGTAAAACTATAAAACATCTAGAAGAAAACATAGAAAAAAGTCTCTATGCCCTTGAATTAGGCAACAGTTTCTTAGACACAACAATGAAAGCATAATCTGCATAAGAAAATACTGATAAATTAGGCTTCATCACAAATAATTATTTTTACTCTTTAAAATAAACTACTAAGAGAATATTTAAAAACCATAGATTTGAAAAAAGTGTGTGCAAATCAATTATCTGGTAACAGACATTTTTGGACTACATAAAATAACTCTTCAATATGATGTTAAGAAATAATAATAATAATAATTACACAAACGATTTCTTATGGATACTTCTCCAAAGAATACGTATGGATGGCAAATAAGTATTTCCTCATAATCATTAGAGAAATTTAAATTGAAACCACAACAGTGGCCTGAACACAGCTATCGCAATGTCTAAAATTAAAAAGAATGACCATACCATGTGTCGGCAAGGATGTGGAGTGTTTGAAATTCTCATATACTGCTTGTTAGCATGTAAAATAATACAAATTCTTGGGAAAATATTTTGGCAATTTCTTAAAAAGTTAAACACACCTTCCATATGACCCAGTTCTTCCAGTCTTAAGAATTTATTCAAGTGAATTAAATTATACATGTATAGAAGACTTATAGATGATTCTTTATAGAACCATTATTTGTAATGCTCCCCAATTGGAAACAACCCAAATATCCATTAATAGGTAAATTGAATCTATAAACAGTGGTAAAGCCATACAATAGAATCATACAATAAAAATGAATGAACTACTGATACATGCAACAATATAGGATAATCTCATAATAATTACACTGATATAAAGAAGCCAGCTTTCAAAGAAACAACAACTGTATGATTTCCATTTCCATACAACACTAGAAAATGCAAACTAATATACAGTGACAGAAAACAAAACAATAGTTACCTAGGGAATCAGGGCTAGGCAGGAAAAAGAAAGTAAAGGAGAAACTTTTGGAAATGATGGATGTATTCATTGTCTTAACATTGGTGATGGTTTCATGGTGCATAGTGTGAGTGTGTGTATGCGAGACTGAAATGGGCAGTGACAGAAGCCAGAGTGAGAGTGGCATATAATGCTTTTCCCCAGCCTCCTCAGGGCTTTGGACTATAATCCTCTGGCAAGGAAGTGCCTTTGAAGGCTGGCTGTTAAGAGTCTTTCCCCCTTATTTGCCAAGGTTACATTCCAAGACTCCCAGTGGATGCCTGAAGCCACAGATAGTACTGAACCCCACATATACTATGTTTTTTCCTATATCTACATACCTATGAGAGAGTTTAATTTATGAATTAAGCACAGTAAGAGATTAACACTAATAATAAAATAGAACAATTATAAGTACATATACTGTTATAATTGTTGTATACATATATAAAACAACCTCAAAATATGATTTTTTCTCTTTATTAAGTCAAGAACTTTCATCATTTCTGTGAAAGGAAGCACTCTTTGGTTTCTCTTTGGCATATTTGAATTACCAGCATCACTATTCTTGCACTTTGGTGCCGTTATGAAGCAAAGCAAGGATTTCTTGAACACAAGCACTGCGATACCATGACAGTTGATCTGATAAAGCAGATGGCTACTAAGTGACGATTAATAATAGGCAGGCAGAGTCAATGGCCTGAATATGCTGGAGAAAGGGTTGATTCACATCCTGGGTGGGATGGCAAAGTGAGATGGTGAGAAATTTCATCATGCTACTCAGAACAGTGTGCAATTTAAAACTTATGAATTGCTTATTTCTGGAATTATTTTATTTAATATTTTTGAACCTCAGTTGACCTCAGATGATTGAAACCCCGGAAAGAAAATCCACATATAAAAGGGGACTGCTGTGGCAGGGTAGTGACATGATGTGCATTTTAGCAACATAAATGACAGCCATGAAGGGGAACCACTGGCAACTCTCTCTCCCTGCCTCTTTCTCTCTCTTCTTGACTCTCTCTCTCTCTCTCTCCCTGCCTCTCTCTCATGCACACACACACACATTTTAATATGATAATGAAATTGCAACAAATGTTTAAAATAACTTGTGCAGGATTTCTAGTAAAACCAACTAACATACATTTGGAAAACTGTTGGTGTTAGCAACTTATTTTATGGCCATTAAAATGAATTGGTCCTCATTGGCGTACAAGCTTCTAAGTGACAGAACAGTGACTTAACACAAATCTATTTGATTTCAAAGCCCATCTTCCTCCCCCTCCCCCCTCCCTCCCCCTCCCCCTCCCCTCCCCTCCCCCTCCCCCTCCCCTCCCCTCCCCCTCCCCTCCCCCCTCCCCTGTCCCTCCCCCTCTCCCCTCCCCTGCCTCTCCCCCTTCCCTCCCCCTCCCCTCCCCCTCCCCTCCCTCTCCCCCCTCCCCCCTCCCCTCCCCCTCCCCTTCCCTTTTTCTTTTGAGATGGAGTCTCACTCTGTTGCCCCGGCTGCAGTGCAGTGGTGCGATCTCGGCTCACTGCAAGCTCCGCCTCCCGGGTTCACGCCATTCTCCTGCCTCAGCGTCCTGAGTAGCTGGGACTAAAGGCACTCGCCACAACGCCTGGCTAATTTTTCGTATTTTTGGTAGAGATGGGGTTTCACCGTGCTAGCCAGAATGGTCTCGATCTCCTGACCTTGTGATCTGCCCGCCTTGGTCTCCCAAAGTGCTGGGATTACAGGCATGAGCCATTTTTCTTTTACATACTCTTCCCCTATCCCACCTGGATGCAAATCTCATTCCAAAGCTTAGTGGTGATGAAGACTCATAAATAAGAATTTTCTGAATTTTCCTCAAATTAGAATGTGGGCCAGGTGTTACCTAATGCCAGGGCCTACTGTGACTGTTCTGAATGGAAACAGAACAGGTTCTACCTTCACATGGCTGAACCATGCAGTACCACTCATGGATCAAGTTGACACCTCTTTATTTGAAAACATGAGTCAAATTGTGAGATCACCTCCCAAACTGTGTCAGAAAGTGATGAGAATGGCAATTCTCTTTCTTGCTTGAGGACAATGAATTTGATAGGCCATGATGCCACATCTGGCCATAGTGTTCCATATTGGTTCACAAACAACATCGCTAATCGAACCCTGATTAGATTGTTTCTAAGAGTAGAGAGAGTACAAAGCAAGAACGCTAAACTTAATTAATTCAGCAAAGAATAGGTTAAACTCCAAAATTAGCAGTCTGTCTGGAAACATAAAAAGCAGTTACCTCTACACCATTCGGTTTGGAAGCCTTTACAGGAATTTAACATTTTGACAATCTGAAGTGTCAGTCATTCAGTTTGTGGCAAATGCATAGGAACCTACATTAAATGTGCCTTTTTGATTTTTTGAAACTATCAAACAAAAAACCCTCTTTGGACCTTGGCTAATAGTACTAATCAAAGCTTTAATAATACACTTGTCATTTACTCTTTTTATTCTAAGTTGGATGGGTCTGGAGGCTGCTTATGTAGTTTTTATACAAAAGAGTGAGCAATGAGTATTTTAGTCCTGTTAAAAAAATCATTTTTGCCAGCAAGGAAGAAAAGAGAATAAAGCTGGGCCTGAGAATTAAGAAATTTCGGCCGGGTATGATGGCTCATGCCTGTAATCCCAGCACTTTGGGAGGGCAAGGTGGGCAGATCATGAGGTCAGGAGTTCAAGACCAGCCTGACCAATATGGTGAAACCCCGTCTCTACTAAAAATACAAAAATTAGCCAGGTATGGTGGTGCTCACCTGTAATCCCAGCTACTCAGGAGGCTGAGGCAGGAGAATCACTTGAACCTGAAAGGCAGAGGTTGCAGTGAGCCGAGATCACACCTTTGCACTCCGGCCTGGGTGACAGAGTGAGATTCTGTCTCAAAAAAAAAAAAAAAAAAAAAAGAAAGAAGAAGGAGGAAATTTCTCTTTAATTTGGCTAAATTTTATTAGTCATAGAGAGAGAAGTTCTCATTCACTAGTTTACCAGTTATTAGTTGAGCCTACTGAGTATTATCATGCATTAAGCAGGATGTTAGGTTACAGTAGGAATAGGTTAGACCCTGTCTTATTGTTCATTGAACTCACAGGTAGAAATAAGTAGTAGAGAATTAAAATGCATACATTGCTCTCAGACAATACTAGATTCATATACTGACTTCCCTGACTGGAGCTCTTTTGACAAACTTCTTTTCATTCCTGTCTGTTTTTCTTATTTGTAATTAGCAACAAGATAACAGCAACTGTAATATAGTAACAGGAACATAACGGCAATACACTCCTCAAATAATTTCAGTAAGGATCACATGACATCATGCATCCAAAGCACCATTAACTCAGCAATCTCTACTGTGTGCATTAGCACTGTGTATATCATAAGTTATCACTATGGCATAGCTGGACGTATTGTGACATAGTGAGATTAACTGTGGGTCATGTACTTCATGTGTGCTATTTTGTCTGGCCTTCATAACAATCCTGTATTATGCTCTTTTTAACAATCCTCTATTATTCGCATTTTATCAAGGAGGTAACTGGGGCACAAAATATTTAAGAAGCTTTTTCTAAGTCATTCAGTTAATAAGTGGTAGAATCTGGATTTGATTCATATTCACTCTCATTCTAAAACCTATGTGTTTTCCATTATACAATGTTGCTTTCTAAGTTAAAATTTTTAAAAAGTAAAAAAAATATTTGTTAGTGGAAATTTTTTACTACAGTTCTATTATGAACCAAATCTGCATAGTTATATCAGGATCCAAATATAAAATCAAATTGCAAAACCAAATACATATTTCATTATTCAATAACACAATTTCCCAGAGAATTTTCCATTGAGTATGCTCTCGTGCCCTCTCTTCTCATGATTTTTTATATATTTTTTGAGACAGGGTCTTGTTCTCTTGCCCTTGCTGGAGTGTAGTGGTGTGATCTGTCACCTACGCCTCCTGGGTTCAAGCAATTCTTGTGCCTCAGCCTTCCAAGTAGCTGGGACTACAGGCATGGACCACTATGCCCAGCTAATTTTTGTGTTTTTGATAGAGGTGGGGTTTCACCATGTTGGCCAGGCTGGTCTCAAACTCCTGAAAAGCGATCCACCCACCTTTTGCTTCCCAAAGTGCTAGGATTATAGGCGTGAGCCACAGCACCAGACCTTCTCATGAAGGCCAGCAAGGAAGAAAAGAGAATAAAGCTGGGTCTGAGACAGATAAGTGTAGTTAAAATTTTCGGCCATGTTCATGATGATTGCACTGCTGAGCCAAAATTTAAGAGTGTTCTGAAAACAAATGTTGCTTCTTTTTAAAATTACATGTAAAACCTTGTATACCAAGCACAAACAGAATTCCCTTTAAAAGGCTGTGAAGCAGAATAGTCCGAGAAGACTGGCTTTATTACAACCTATTTTGTACAGTGGTTAGAGTGAAATCAGATAAGTGAGCTTAACCAAGGTCAGAAAGATTAGGACCCAGGGCTTCACCTCATTCAGTCTCTAGCTGGCTGGCTATGGGCAAGCTAGTCTTTCAGGTTCAGTTTCCTAAACTGTTGAGTAGAAACAATAGTACCAGCACCTGTGTATGGGGATTTTTTTAAGGATTAAATGAGATCATGGTGCAAATTACTTATCCAGTACCTGGAAAGTAACACTATTTAGAATAAACTGTGGGTGTGGTTCTTGATGCCATGTGCTTATATAGGTCTCCACATCTAGCTCTTCTTTTCAAATCAAAGAGAAACATTCCGCAGGGATTGATACACCTATGAGATGATTCCTTGATGTAAAATTTCCCTAGAAAGCTCAACATTTTCAATTCTCTTTCATTTTTTTCTGAATGCTTCAGAGAAGGTTCTCAATTAGGCATTAATGCATGAAAACATCTGGCAATCTTCATATTAACAAAGGAGTTCAATGTGAAAGACTAGCCTAGAGCTAGTCTCTGTCAGACGGCAGCTGCTGTGGGAATGAGAGATGGAGATTGAAAGGTATAGGCCTAAGGGGTATCAAACCAAAACTAGACCTAAGATACTGAACTCATCAAATTGTTTCTTAGTCTATATATTTATAGAAGGCAGAACTCTTTCATCAAAAGATAATACGGGCTGAGCATGGTGGCTCACTTTGGGAGGCCGAGATGTGGGGGATGTCTTGAACTCAGGAGTTCAAGACCAGCCTGGGCAACATGGCAAAACCCTGTCTCTACTAAAAATACAACAATTAGCTGGGCTTGGTTGCATGTGCCAATAGTAGTCCCAGCTACTCATGAGGCTGAAGTGAGAGGTTGGCTTGAGCCCAGGAGGTAGAGGTTGCAGTGAGCTGAGATCACTCCACTGTACTTCAGCCTGGGCAACAGATACAGACCCTGTCTCTGAATGAATGAATGAATGAATGAATGAATGAATGAATGAGTGAATGAATGATAATGTGACCTACCACCTAGATGTTAGTTTTTAACACCATTCTCCAATAAAAGGAACCAAATCTCCTTAAAGAAATAGCTGATTTTAGAGACAGGGCATGGGATTTACAAGATATACCTGGAGCATCTTCTAGTGTCAGAAACTAAGGAATTGGTCAAAAAACAAAATTATGAGTATATATACACAGACACCAGCTGAAAGAGCTCCCAGTGGCCCAAGCTAGAACAATTTGAGCAACAAAACAAATAATATTGAAGGGATCTATACCAGAGTATAAAGTCCACACTAATAAAAATAAATGAGGGAGAAGAGACAATTCTCTCATACAGAAGACTTTAACATAATTTATATAATTACTTTTTCTCTACCCCTTAATGATGAGTTACGCTAAGTGACTTGCTTACAGAGAAAACAACAGGGAAAGCGGTGTGGCAGGCGGAGCAGGGAGGAGGATAATTTTACAGTAGAGAGTCTTGCAATAGAGAGTTGAGTAAGGCTAGCAATGTTAATGATGCCACATTAATAGCTTTTGCCTTTGATATATGTTGAGAATGATATTCAGCTTTGGGGAGTGGTCTTCTTTTCCAGAACCCATAACCCCAGCCTAACCTTAAGAAAAAAACATCAGACAAACCTAAATCAGTGAACATTCTATAAAATGCTTGACTAGTAGCCTTTAAAACTGTCAAAATCATCAAGGGAAATCTGAGAAGTTGTTGTATCCCAGAGAAGCCTAAGGAGACATGATAACTAAATGGATTGTGTTGTCCTGAAGAAAATTCTGGAACAAGAAAAGCACATTTAGGAAAAATGAATAAAAGTCTGAATAAATAATGGAGTTTAGTTAACAGTAATATTAATATGGGCCTGTTACTTGTGACAAACGTGCTATATTAATAGATGAAGTTAACAAGATAAAACTGGGTGCAGGTTATACTCTGTACTAATTTTGCAAATTCTGTAAAACCAAACTTATTCTAAAATAAAGCAGGCAAATCTAAGGTATTCCTTAAATGATGTAAATAGCTTCAAACTCAATTTTTAATACTCTCTTTTAAAATCATTCTCATGGTTCAATATAGTAACTACTAAATACATGTGGTTATTGAGCATATGAAATGTGTCTAGCCCAAAATGACATGTGCTTTAAAGTGTAAAATACATATGTAATTTAGAAGTCTTACTCCGTATTAAAAAATATAATGTAAAATATTCTCATTAATAACTTTCATATTGAAATGATATTTCAGTCATATTGGGTTAAATAAAATATCTTATTAAAATTGATTTTCCCTGTTTCTTTTTATTTTTTTTAATATGGCTACTAAAACATTTACAATTTTATATGTGACTTGCATTATGTTAGATTGGATAACATGCTCTAAGCTATTAACAAGGGCATGTTTGAGTATTTTAAAGGGACCAGATACATAAATGAGAAGTTTCAGCCTTTGGGGCAAAATTTTTTTTTTTTTTTTTTTTGAGACGGAATCTCGCTCTGTCCCCCGGGCTGGAGTGCAGTGGCTGGATCTCAGCTCACTGCAAGCTCCGCCTCCCAGATTTATGCCATTCTTCTGCCTCAGCCTCCGGAGTAGCTGGGACTACAGGCGCCCACCACCGCGCCCGGCTAGTTTTTTGTATTTTTTAGTAGAGATGGGGTTTCACTGTGTTAACCAGGATAGTCTCGATCTCCTGACCTCGTGATCCGCCCGTCTTGGCATCCCAAAGTACTGGGATTACAGGCTTGAGCCACCGCGCCCGGCCTGGGGCAGATTTTACATATAGTTATTCGTTTGTCCAAGATAGCATCTAAGCCCTGTGAAGAGTCTGATGCATGGTCTTGGAGTCTAACATCTCACCTCAGATATTGCCTGGAGGGCCCATCAGCTGTGCTGCTAAGATTACCCTGTGCATTATTTTCCCCCAAGGATTCTCTGAGATATCTTGTGGTCTGTATATACCAAAGACAGACAAGACAGCAAGACATTCTTTCTCTCCTTTTGTCTAAAACCACAGGTTTTTCCATGAATTATGTGTGATTATGTCCAAAACTCACAAACCCCATTGCCTGACGTCGTGGTTTAAGTAAGCGTAGGACTTTATTTAAGCTGTCTTCTGGGTTATTTTTGGTGAGGTGACTTTTTTTATTTATTTATTTTTTAACGAACAAGCTACCATATATTTTCTACCTGGAGAAGTTCTCATTCTTTGAGACCTAGCTCCGGGCACCTCTTATTGTCAAGATGTTCTTCTCCTAAGGCTCAATGTCCCTATGTTCTGAGAATACTGGGTGAAAAAAACACTGTCTTTTACAATGCTGCAACATGTTCTTGTCAGGTTTGTAGAGATTTGTTTTACCCACTCCATTTTAAGATCACTGGCAGAAGTGACTGTATGCCTTCTATAGTAGAATGATGTGAATAAGAATTTTTTAGGCTGAAATAAGTTTCAGTTCTTGATTTGGACAAACATAAATCCAATGAAGACTCAAATGAATATAGGCAAAACCATCAGAATAATATAAATAGGTAGCTAATAAATGAATATATAGGTTGCAATGTCAGTCCTGTATATATGCATAGGTCAAGTTTCTTAATATGCTACTTAACTACTTAACTCCAATAACATTTATAAAATTATGATTTGCAACTTCCCAGCTCTTTCAAAATATACTGCTTCTCCCTATGATCTGCCTTATCGTCTACCCCAGTCTCTGTCTAAATTACTAAGTGATGCTGTTTTACCCTTCTAAAGCTGATGATTCTCCTATACATATTAATGGTTAGAATTAATTTTGAAAAAAAGTGGTAAAATAAGAGAGGCTTTGGGTAACTTAAGGGAAGATAAATTAGTTCAGGCCTCCAGTAGACCAAAGGTGAACACAGGCCTGGGATGGAAGCCATGAAGTTACATTCCATAATTGTACTGTTTGAACTTTGATGCACTCCTACTATTTAAGAGAGGAAAGAAGAAGTTACTTTTAGTAGAGCTAATAGAACCCATAATTTTTTTTTAATTTGATAAATGTCACCATATATTATAATTAAGAACATCTACTTACCAGGAAAGCAAAAAAAGACTAGAAGAAGATATTTAATACATATATCTGATAAATAACTTATATCTAAACTATATAAAGAACTTCTATAAATCAATAGGAAAACGGCAGATAAGGCAATGGAAAAAATGAGCAAAGGACTTGGGTACTTCAAAAACAAGGATATCCAAATAGATATTAAAACACATGAAAAAGTACTGAAGTTCATTAGTCATCAGGTAATGCAAATTACAAAAAATAATCCTATACCAATACGTAACAGAATATCGCTAAGATGAACAAGATAGAAAATATCAAGTGTTGGCAACTGGATGAACCAGAACTCTCCTACTCTAATGGTGGGGGTGTAATTTGGTACAGCCATCTCGAGAACTATTTGACAATATATACTATACGTGAACCTGTATATAACCTCAGCAATCCAATTTTAGATATACTCAACAGAATGTATATGTGTATTTGCCAAAATTCATATCCTAGAATGTTTTTTGAAACCCTGTTCATAAGTGCCACAAATCAAAAACTATATGAACGTCCAATAGTAAATGAATAAATTAGTTGTATATTCAAACAACATAACACTATAAAGCAATGAGGGCAAGGTGATCACCAATTACAATTGCAAATGTATGTCAATCTCACAAAATTAATATTGGGGGGAAATTCAGACAAAACAGAGAACATATAATAAGAAACAATTTTGTATTAAATTTAAAACAAGCTAACCTAATTTATGTTGTTGGAAGTCAGAACAGAAGTTAACCCTGGGTGAGGGTTGGGAATAGAGACCGCATGGGAACACCAGAGCTGTCTAGGGTGCTAGTTATGTGTACGTTTTTAGTTGTAAAAATTTATCAAACTATCCATTCTTGAAACGTAAGCAAATTCCAATAAAATAATTACACATTCAATGCTACAATGCAAATTTCTGTCCATTTTAGGCACTGGGACAAACTAGAGAGCTAAACCATCCAGAAAGCACTCATACAAGGTTGCATGAGAATGAAGCCTTTATACAGATCCAACAATAGTACTGGTTAGGGTTAGGGTTAGGGTTAGGGTTAGGGTTAAGGTTAAGGTTGGAGGCATGGTTGAAGTTTAGGGTTAGGCTTAGGGTTAGGGTTACTGTTAGAGTTAGGGTTAGAGTTAGAGTTAGGTTTAGGGTTAGGGTTAGGGTTTATACAGGTGTGCTTGGGCCAATTTGTAGTTAAGATTGATGGAGAGCTATTCCTGGTACTTTAGAACTCAGATACTGAGAACTTCACATGTGTTATGCAAATTAATCTGCACAACAGTGTCGAAAGGTAGGAAATATTATCTCCATTTTACAGGAAAAAAATATGCTCGATTTGCCCAAGATATAGTAGATTCACACTCGTGCCTGTCAGTCTCACTTCTAAACCTGACTGTTTAGCTGCCATGCTGCAATCTAATTTTCTTATTATCTTTTTTACCTTAGATTCCCTTTTCTTTAGGGGAATATTTTTAGGGCAATTATTGACTGGTGGTGACTTATGGGCATCTCTGCACAACCCAGAATCCACTGGATTTAGAATTACTATATGAGATTTGTGTACCATGTTACTCTGTGTACCTAGAATACAGATTTTCTCATTATGCTGATATACCCTCTGCAAGCAATTAGGAATTAATACCTCATGGGTTGTGTGTTTAGTGAGGAGTCACATAAACTCAACAGTAGAAAGAAACTAGACTTCCTGTAAAGAAACTTGAATTTGGTTCCATTTTGTTATCATCAAATGTTATCAAGTTGTGTGATTCTACACATAATACATGTATTTTCTGCGCTTAAGCTTTTGTAGCTGCAAGACAGGAAGAATAATTTCTGATTTGCAAATTGTAAGCTGGACATGGTGGTTCATGCCTATAATCCCAGCACTTCAGGTGGCTTAGGTACAAAGATCTTTTGAGCCCAGGATTTTGAGACCAGCCTGGGCAACATGGCGTGACCCCATCTCTACAACAACAACAAAATTTTATCTGGGCAAGTTGGTGCACGCTTGTAGTCCCAGCTACTAGGAAGGAAGAGGTGGAGGATCTCTTGAGCTAGAGAGGTTGAGGCTTCACTGAGCTGTGATTGTGCCAGTGCATTCCAGCCTGGCAACAGAAGAAGACACACTGTCTCAAAACAAACAAACAGCAAGCAAACAAAAAACAAATAGTTTTCTCTTTTACCTTTTTGCTTCTTTTTCTTGCTTTCCTTTATTTATGTATTGGCATTTTTGAGCACTTATGCTATGTTATATAAACCTGACAAATCCTGGTGAATTCTAAGATGGGAAAGAGTTCCAAGTGTTTGGACTAACAACCATGGTGAGTGGCAGGAGGCAGCAGCAGAGCTAGGATTTTGAGACCACAAGCTAACAAAAAAGAGCCTTTCTTTAGGAAGACACACGCATACACCAGTAGGTAACGAAGTATATATTTATTTGGAATTTTAAAATGTTGAAACAAATAACTGGAGATTTTAGCTCCTTTTCTTCTTGAACAAGACATACTGACATAGATACACCTATATGAACATGCTTTCTTATAAGAACTTAACTCCAGCTGGGCACAGTGGCTCACACCTGTAATCCCAGCACTTTGGGAGGCCGAGGTGGGTGGATCACAAGATTAGGAGATTGAGACTATCCTGGCTAACACAGTGAAACCCCGTCTCTACTAAAAATACAAAAAATTAGCCAGGCGTGGTGGCGCATGCTGGTAGTCCTTACTTGGGAGGCTGAAGCAGGAGAATCGCTTGAACCAGGAGCAGAGATTGCAGTGAGCCAAGATCTCCAGCCTAGCCACTGCACTCCAGCCTGGGCGACAGAGTGAAACTCTGTCTCAAAAAAGCAAAAACAAAAACAAAAAAAACCTCTCACACACAAAAATTAGCCGGGCATGCTGGCACATGCCTGTAGTGCCAGCTACTCAGGAGGCTGAGGCAGGAGAATTGCTTGAACCTGGGAGGTGGAGACTGCAGTGAGCCAAGATTGTATCACTGCACTCCAGCCTGGGTGGCAGAGTGAGACTCTGTCTCAAGACAAAACCAAAAACAAAAAAACCTCTCACATACAAAAATTAGCCGGGCATGGTGGCACATTCCTGTAGTCCTAGCTATTCAGGAGGCTGAGGCAGGAGAATTGCTTGAACCTGGGTGCCGGGGATTGCAGTGAGCCAAGATTGCACCACTGCCCTCCAGCCTGGGCAAGACAGAGAGACTCCGTCTCAAAAATAAACCAAAAACTTAACTCCTATCTACCTAGAACACTGTCTAACTCCCAGTCATTTCCAGCACTACAGTGGCCGATGCAAGTAAGAAGACCTGAAATTTAAGCAACATAAACTTCATATGTCTTCCTCTGAAAGGAGATGAAAGCTAGTTCAGTGTGGTAGAGAGTTAGAATTCGAAGACAGCCCCAAGATCCCCACCTGCCTAGTTAACACATCCTGCGTAATCTTCTCCCCTTGACTGTGCTGGGACTTATAAACGTAGTAGATGTCACTGTCTGATTAGGTTACATTATATGGCAAAGGTAAAGGGGGTTTGCAGATATAACTACGACCCCTAATCAGTTGATAGGGAATTAATCTAAAAGGAAGATGATTCTGGTTAGACCTGAATCAAGTGAGCAATTAAAGGAAGAGTGGGAAAAGTTCTCCTACTGCCCTTGAAGAAGCTGTTATGTCATTCAAGGGCCGTGGGGCAAGGAATCATGAATGGCTGTGAGAAACAAAAAGCTGATGGGCAGCAAAAAAAACAAGAAACAAACAAACAACAACCACATAAAACAAAACAACCAACAAAATAACCCAGGGACCTCAGCTCTATGATGGCAACAAGTGGAATTCTGCTAACAACGATGTGAACTTGGAATGGGACCCCAAGCTCCAGAAAGCAACACAGCCAGGCTGACATCTTGATTGCAGCTCTGTGAGACCCTGGACAGAGGGCCGCAAAGAGCTCATGACTCCCTTTTATGGGATTCAGTGTTTTGAAATGGAAAGATGTTATCTCCAAGGATCTTTTCAGCTCTGACAGTTCTATGGGTCTAGTGCCATCAGATGACAAGTTCCATGAATGCCAATGGTACCCCTGGACTTTTTGAATGACTTAATGAATCGAGAAAGCCAGTTCTCTTTCAATTTCATTTTGTTTTGATATTTGTGATTCTGTTTTGATGTTTCCTTTGTATATAATATAATTATAGAATAGCAGATGATTCATTCTCAGACTCTATTAACTTAGATTAACAACACCTAAAACAGGAACCTTCTTGACCTGAGAGTTTTCATTTAGAACTTGCTGATTCAATAGAAAGACATCAAATTATATCCACTGTTAATTTTAAATTAACTCAAAGTATTTAATTAACATCTCTTCAAACAGAAAAGAAATAAAGATACTTTCCACTAAAGGCAATGAAGACCACTTAAGAGATTTTTGTAAATCGAATTAAAAACCTGTATCCATTCAAACTCTTTCACAATTAAGAATATTCACTGTAGAGATGTATGTAAAGCAATCAGTATCTCTGGGGAATGATTGGGGGGAGAGATACTAAGCAACATTTGATTAAATGTTGAAATTAAGTGAAGCTGAAACTTTGCATAATTGCAGGAGAACCCAGTTCCTCAGGTATATGTTAAAACAAGAAGGAAAAAGATAAAACTCGTGAGTTCACTAAAGACCATTCAATCAAATTCAACACATCAGAAGCCTCATTAAATATAAGATTCTGAAATCTTTGTAATCCAGAAAAGCAGTAGGGTTGGGTCAGTGGACCCAGCCACTCTGTCACTAGTTTGCTAGATGGTCCAGGCTAGGTAACCTAACATCTTTGGGCTTCATTTTCCTCATTTTTACCAAAAAATGATGTGCTATTCATATTAAATCAACATTTTCCAAAACATATTGCAAGAACCACCTGCTCCTTTGGCTGTTGGTATGTGGTGAAACACACAGGGACCAGTTTTAAATGGCAAAATCAGTTTTACAAAAGACTGAGTTAAATAGATTTAATATATACTTTTGAGCTTTTGTGAGGCTGACAGGCCATGTGAGTCTTGCAGTGATTGCCCTGTCTGCTCATTTGACAAAAAGATCCCTGTTCTTAGTATCTGGAACTATGTTGAACAGAACACATGTTGGGAAGCCCCAGATGAGGTGATCTCTACAGACCTTGCCAGCTTGACATCCTCTGAATCTTGATCATCTTGTCTGTGCTTTAGCTCTAGGTACATCTATAACCCTGAAAGGATGTTAATAGGCATAATGCTTTTGACAGCAATTTACTAAGTCTCCTTGATGAAGTCAAACATTTAATAAAATATTCATTAGTTTCAAAGCTGAGCCTTATTAACCATGGATTCATTTCAAGAGTGTATTGAAGAACCTTCCCTTTTAAGTTCCCCTTACAGTTGCAGATGTATACACTCACTTATACTCTAAAAGTTAAAATTATTTAATAATAATAAAAAAATTCATTTAAGCGTTATGAGTTCATTGGTCTTTTCCCTACTTCAGGTAGCCCCAAAGTAAAGACTGCCAAGTTGAGATAGAATTAAACTCTATGTAACAAAAATGGAATGTGTAGGAAAAAAAGACACTGCGGGAAGACCAAAGGCTTTGAAATGAGGGGACCTGTGTTCAACTCAGCTTCTTCACACTAACTGTGTGACCTTGGGCAGGTTACTCACACACTCTAAGATGCTTTGTCCTCATCTCCAATAATGGGTGTAACCAGGCTGTATATTTACTGAGTATTAACTAAAATTCATAAATTAAGTGTAGCTTTTTTATTTCTTGCAATGGGTATAATGTTTCTTAAGTGAACATCTTGAACCTATTAGGTGGTATGTCAGCTTAAGCTTGCTAATGAAACATACCTGATTTTTTTCAGGTTTAAAGAGTTTCCTTTCATTTAAAACAATCAATTTTATGTAAAAGCTAAGTCTTAGAATTCTGTTTCTTTTTTTCCCGCTCAAAAATGCTGTTGGGGCCATTGAAAGATAGTATTCTTCTTTACTACTTAATGTTTGACCCAGTTGAGAAGTAAAAGAGTAAATAAAATGACCAAAATACCACATTTCCATAAATCCAAATAAATAAACCATTATTTTAAGATGTACCATTATTTTATATATTTTAGAAAAATAACACTGCTAGTTAATATTTGACAACGTGATGTATTATAATTTTATGAATTTTATTTTTTAATTTTGAATGGGACTTAGACTTAATTTTTCATTTAAGTTCTTAGGAAATCATAAAAGGAAAATATGAAACTAGTAAATTAATAAAATTTTCCTAAAGCATCTTGGTATTCTGAGATTGATTTTTTTTTTTAACTCAGATAATCAATTTCTGAGCTTTTCCTACACAATACTGCCCTGCGTGCCATCAGGAGTCTTGATGATACAGGATCCTCTGTTAAAAAATGACAACAACCACAGTAAACAAAATCTGCAAGCAATAGTGCTAAACTTTTTTTTAACTTTTAAGTTCAGGGGTACAAGTGAAGGTTCATTACATAGGTAAACTTGTGTCATGGGGGTTTGTTGTAAAGATTATTTTATCATCCGGGTATTAAGCCTAGTACCCATTAGTTAATTTTCCTGATTCTCTCCCTCCTCCCACCCTCTACCCTCTGACAGGCACCAGTTATGTGTTGCTCCCCTCTATGTGTCCACATGTCCCCATCATTTAGCTCCCACTTATAAGTGAGAACATGTGGTATCTGGTATTCTGTTCCTGCATTAGTTTGCTGAGGATAATGGCTTCCACCTCTATCCATGTCCCTGCAAAGGACGTGATCTCATTCTTTTTTATGGCTGCATAGACTTCCATGGTGTATAATAGCACGTGTTCTTATCCAGTCTATCATTGATGGGCATTTAGGTTGATTCCATGTCTTTGCTCTTGTGAATATTGTTGCAATAAACATATGTGTGCATGTGCTTTTATAATAGAATGATTTTTATTATAAAAGTAATCCCAGTAATGGGATTGCTAGGTCAAATGGAACTTCTGTTTTTAAATCTTTGAGGAATTGCCACTGTCTTCCACAATGGTTGAACTAATTTACACTCCCACCAATAGTGTATAAGCATTCCTTTTTCTTCACAACCTCACCAGCATCTTTTATTTTCTGACTTTTAAGTAATAGCCATTCTGACTGGTGTGAGATGGTATCTCATTGTGGTTTTGGTTTGCATTTCTCTAGTAATCAGTGATATTGAGCTCTTTTAAGAATGTGATTATTGGCCACATGAATGTCTTTTGAAAAGTGTCTGTTCTTGTCCTTTACCCACTTTTTCATGTTTTTTTAATTTTTCTTGTAAATTTGTTTAAGTTCCTTAGAGATGCTGGATATTAGACCTTTGTCAGATGCATAGTTTCCAAACATCTTCTCACATTCTGTAGGTTGTCTGTTTACTCTGTTGATATTTCTTTTGCTGTGCAGAAACTCTTTAGTTTAATTAGATCCCACTTGTCAATTTTTCCTTTTGTTATAATTGCTTTTGGCATCATCATCATGATATTTTTGCTCATTTCTATGTTCAGGATGGTATTACTTAGGTTGTCTTCCAGGATTTCTATAGTTTCAGATTTTACATTTAAGTCTGTAATCCATCTTGAGTTAATTTTTGTATATGGTGTTAGGAAGGGGTCCAGTTTTAATCTTCTGCTTATGGCTAGCCAGTTATCACAGCACTATTTATTGAATAGGAAATCCTTTCCCCATTGCTTGTTTTTGTCAGGGTTGCCAAAGATCAGATTATTTTAGGTGTGCAGTCTTATTTTTGGATTCTCTGTTCTGTTCATTTGGGCCATGTGTCTGCTTCTGTACCAGTACCATGCTGTTTTGGTTACTGTAACTCTGTAGTACAAAGTCACGTGGTGTGATGCCTCCAGCTTTCTTCTTTCTGCTTAGCATTGCCTTAGTTATTCAGGTTCCTTTTTAGTTCCATATTAATTTTTATTTTTTTTCCAGTTCTGTGAAGAATCTCAATGGTGGTTTTTTAATAGAAATAGCATTGAATCTATAAAGTACTTTGGGTGGTATAGCCATTTTAACAATATTGATTCTTCCTATCCATGAGCATGAAATGTTTTTCCATTTGTTTGTGTCATTTCTGATTTCTTCAAGCAGTGGTTTGGGTAGTTCTTTTAGAAGTCTGGGTTAGCTGTATTTCCAGGTATTTTAATCTTTTTATTGCAATTGTGAATGGCAGTTTGTTCCTGATTTGGCTCTTGGTTTGACTGTTGTTGGTATATATGAATTCTAGTGAATTTTGCACACTGATTTTGTATCCTGAGATTTTTCTGAAGTTACTTATCATTTTAAGAAGTGTTTAGGCTGAGACAGTGGGGTTTTCTAGATATGGGATCATGTCATCTGCAGACAAAGATAGGTGAACTTCCTTTCTTCTGATTTGGGTGCCGTTTATTTTTTTTCTCTTGCTTGATTGCCTTTGCCAGAACTTTCAATACTATACTGAATAAGAGTGGCAAAAGAAGGCATCTTTGCCTTGTGCTGGTTTTCAAGGGGAATACTTCCAGCTTTGCTTTGTGATGTTGGCGATAACGTAGCCTCACCTAATAATTGAATGAGAAAGTCAATATGAAAGGCCTTAAATAGGTCTGATGCTCAGTAACATGAGAAGCAGCCAATCTTGTTATTTCTTTTTTTCTCTTCCCTCACTCTTCCTCACAAATGAGAATCTTAGTTTTCAAAAAACTGTGATTTACCCTTCACAACTCTGTTTCAAATATCCTGAAAGTTCCTTAAAGCATATGCAATTATAGAATAGAATGCAGACTACATCGAAAGTGTTAATATTAAAGAAAAATCATTAACCCTATTGCATCACATAAAAGGCAAACTTACTGCAAGAAACCCCAGAAAACATTATAGTGAAAATCCAGTTTACATGGATGCTGCACTTATATTGTTTTGAAACAAATTGTCATCCCAATTCATTCATCCATTTGTTCAACATATATTTATGTTTGGGGTGTCTTCTATGAGCACACAACTTGTTTGAAGTATAGAAATTAATATAATATTGTTCTTGTCTACAAATAAACTATGCTCAAAAGTAAAAATTGGATGTGTAAGAATTGTCTAATAAGTCATATACCCTGATAGATACCTGAATATTGTGCGAGTTTAGAGAAATAGCAATTAACCATGCCTAGAACAATCAAGGAAATCTTCCAAGATAAGGCAAGGACAGATCTTGGTTCTAATGGAAAAGTAAGAGTCATCCAAGGCTTCCAGGGTGTGGAGAATAATTTTCTAGACTTAGAGATAACGTTTGTGTGTAAGAAAGGTATTGGAAAGGGCTGGAAGAGGAAATATGACAATATAACCTTTGCAAAGGTGGTAACAATAAGTTATCACATATTAGAAAATAGCTAGATGAAAGGCTTTTGGCTGGGTGTAGTGTAATCCCACGCCTGTAATCCCAGCACTTTGGGAGGCTGAGGTGGGCAGATCACCTGAGGTCAGGAGTTCAAGACCAGCCTGGCTAACATGGTAAAATCCCATCTCTACTAAAAATACAAAAAAAAAAAATTAGGTGGGTGTGGTGGTGGGCACCTGTAATCCCAGCTACTCAGGAGGCTGAGGCAGGAGAATTACTTGAACCCTGGAGGCGGAGGTTCCAGTGAGCCGACATTGTGACATTGCATTCCAGCCTGGGCCACAAAAGAAAATCTCCGTCTCAAAAAAAAAAAGAAAAAAAAAAAGAAAGGCTGTTGAATGTTCTCATCACAAAGGAATGATAAATGCATAAGGTGATAGACACACTAAATACTCTGATTTGATTATTATGCAACATATTATGTATTGAAATATCAAATTGTACACCATAAATATATTCAATTACAATGTGTCAAATTTTGAAAAATAATTTGAGAATAATAACCTTTTTTAAACATCTGCTATAAGCGGAACACTGTCACAAGCATGTTGCTTATATGAAGTTACTAGATTCTCACGATTTTATGACTTAAAAACTATAATTATCCCTACTTTGCAGGATTTAAAACTGAGACAGCAAAAGATGAAGCAACTTGTCCAAGATCACACTGAGAGCAAGTGACTAAGCCAGAGTTTTAACCAAGGCATCTGGCCCTACATGCCATGTTCTACTCCTATTTTCCACTCTCTCATTGTTTTGAAGATGATATGGTACCTCTGGAAATCATACCTCATATCGCATGCATGTTGGTGGTATAAATCAAATTATTATATCATAGGGGATATATGAATAAAGATATCAAAGGTTGGTTTGGGAACAGAAATATCATAGCAAAGAATAAATTCAAAATATATCTAAGTGTTTATAGGGTCCACAGAAGGATTGTAGAGTTGTACACTATAAAATTTGCAGATTATCAAGATCATAAATGCAGTTTTTGGAGGTTGAATATTGAAGAGTGATTTTTAACTGATTTTATTTAAAGTTATAATGTTTGCCCATATTAGTCAGACTTAATTTCCAATCACAGTCCTGCCTATCACCAGTTTTAAGGCTTGGGGCAAATCACCTAACTTCTCAGCCATAAACTCAAATTTCTGCTCTTTAAAATTAATATATATGTATATTTATATAAGACATATAAAATATAATCATATATAAAATATATTTAATATATAAATATAATGTAATATAAATATGTATAAAATATAAATATATTAATTATTCTCAAAGGGCTTTCATGATTAAATAACTTAGTAAAATTTCTGAAACATTATAGGCTCTTAAAAATTTTAGTTTTCTTTTCTTGTAATGCTACAGAATAGTTTCAAAAATATTTTTATTTGTCTAAGGATTGAAATGCTAATGACTTGCAAGCTGTAGCTTTTTTTCTAAGGATATGTTTTTCCTTTTTTGATGTACATCAAAAAATATTCCTTCCACTCCAGTCATTTTGTATAAAACTCAGTAACTTTGACCTTACAAAGTCAATATTGTTGTTTGCATTTCTTGAGTTTGGCAAAAAACAAGGTCCCAAGCAGTGAAGCAAATCTTTTTCTGTCTCCCTTGATCTATTTTTCCTGCCTTGAAGAAAATGTTTCATGAGTTTGACTCCTCTATTTATATCTCAATTCACAGTGTTACCAGATTTGCATGTTCACATTCACATTTTCATTTGTAAGATTTATATAGAACATGTCCTTTGCATAAGTGTGCAACATAAAATACTGATTGTATATAAAGAATAAAATGCATTTTTTATCTTCGAATATATGAGCTTCAAACATAAATTCAATGATGACACTCCACTGAGGGAAAAATATTCCAAGTATTGCTGACAAATTGTGTGGGGTCCTGAGAAACTGCAATTTTCCTAGAAAGAAGAGCAGTGGGTCAAGTCTTTTGGGAAAGAAAAAGGTGAAGGAGACCCAGAAGTAGGTACAGTTAGGAAGAGATCAAGAAGATGGTGGTATGAGGCCTGCCTAAAGAAGAGTGGCCAACAAATGCACATTCTGCAAAGTGGCTAAGTAGTAGGCAGCTCCTTAAACACCACGAATTTCACCATTTAGACAGGCACAAGGGAAAATACAGAGAGCAGAGTCCTCATGTTGCCGGAGATGGAAGCCTGCGGTGTCTTGGGTGGAGGAGGATATTTAGGCAAATATATCATGGTTCTCACCCATTCCTGCCATTTGACTATAGGCATCTCCTTTAATCTTTCTGTTTCCCTAATTATAAAGTGGCTAAATTAATACTTTCTTTATGGTGCTGTTTTAAGTATTACTATTGCAATAACATGTAAAGGATGAGACAATATTTTTTGTAACATCAAAGGTTCTCAATAGATGGTTGTGTTGTTTTTAGCATGGTCAACATTTTTAATCTACATTTAAGATAGTAAGAAAGAAATAAAAAGAGAGAGAAGGAGAGAGAAAAAAAAGAGGCTGATTCAACTGTGTAATTAACTTTAACTTTTTAAGTCTTACTCAAAATCTGGTTGTGGTAGTGTTGGTGGTGGTGTTGGTGGTGGTGTTGGTGGTGGTGTTGGTGGTGGTGTTGCTAAACACACCATAATCTCGCTGTGGTATATTATCGTTTTCTTTTGACATTTTGCTTTATCTCCAATCCCTGAAACAGACTAATTCTGCTTTCTGTTTCCAAGGACACTGAAAACTACTGGCTTTCTTATTAATGGTTCTGCTAAGTGCCAGCCAAAGTTACAGTCATTCATCATTTCAAAGTAATATTTTTTTTTCTTTAGTCTGTTGACTAAAGTTAAAAATTCTAAAAGAAAATTTTAGAAAATTTAGAAAATTAATGCTATTACAATATTTTGCTCTTCCAGAAAATTGGTTTGACCTGTGTAGATTCTGGACTGTATTCTGAAAATATTATGCATGTCTTGTAATGTCTATTAGATATCACTAACTACTCTAAGAGATAAATTCTCAAGTCTCAGTGTTTTGATACAAGAGAAGTTCTTTCTCAGAGATCAAGCTGCAGAAGGCAGAGATAGAGGAGGGTTGCTGTGCTTGAAGAACCCAGCTGATAGAGATTTCATCTTTTTCAATATTTGGGTTTTAAGATCACCCTGGATTTTGACAGCCAGCTAGCATAAATAAATAGGAGACAATGAAGCAGTTGTCAGGGAGATTTTATGGTCCAGACCTGAATGTGTTGTTCATCTCTTTCATTCATATCACTTGTCCAGAACTCAGTTCTATCTAGATTAGAGGGGCTCCAGAAATATAGTCTGGCTGATTTACAGTTCCATACCACAAATAGGGAGCTTCAGTGGTCAGATTGCCATTGATGTCACAGTCCATATAGGACATATTAATCTGATGGACATTAATGTTTTTAATGTGCTGAACATCCAGTGAAGAGCTCTGTTTGCTTAAGGATGAATGCACTCCTTTGTTATACTGAGATCTGCTCTCATCATCTCAAGTACCGAAAAGTGGCAATAAAGAATTAAGCCCTCCCTTTATTTAGTGCCAAAGAGATGAGTTTGACTCATCAGGTTCTTACCAGATGTGAAATTGTGAGAGTATGACAGATCTTGCCAATGTTGCTTAAGATTTATTTGACTTTTCTGAGCTCTTTTGATCTGTCTATGAAATTGTGAGGATAGAAAAGATCTTACCAATGTTTTATAAGATCTGGAGGTAAAATATGCAAAATGTGCATATTAACCATCCAAGTGTCTAGTAAAAATGGATGCTTATTATTATTAGCTGCCTTATTGCAATTATCTACATTAATACTAAGTAAGTAATGACTTGCAAAGGCTACATCATGGATAACATTATTGATATTAACAAGACAGCTGATAAACCATAACATCACTTTTAAATCATTGGGGACACCTTGATGGTTTGTCACAGCCTGTTTAACACTGGTAATTTACATAGATGATGATCTTAATTTTTTTTACTCAGCAGTAGTTCCACCTGGATTACTTTAGAGCTATGTTGACAAACAATGAAACTTAATTTTCGTCATTACTTATACTATCTAAATATCACTAAATACATTATTGAGTAAATCATTTTCAGTCTCTTTGAGAAACAAAATATCTGTGATCATCTGTATGGCATGTGTGAACTTAAAGGGCACCTCGTATACTCTCAGACATTTGTTTTATTTTCCTAATACTTAACATCATTGAAAGAAGACCTTGTTGGGATTATTTTGCTTATCTGACATATCCAGTTATTGTTCAATATTTGAACATAAGAAAATATGCTAAATACATACTGTCACCATGTTCTTGGAAGGTACCTCTGATAGAATTAATGACTTTTCAGAGTAGAAGCAACTTCTGGAATGTGTAATGATAATTTTAACTTTCATATGTGTTTCCTAAAGAGTAAAGTTAGTAACTAATTCCTCATTGTAGGAAGCATCCAAGCCTGTTAGGATTTATCCTTTCAAAAATATTGTAGCAATTATTTTTCCATGGGACAAACCTGAGAATAGGCAACCTCTAAGCTCTATTTCAACTCCAACCTTAGAAAAATAATTTAACTTCTACCAGTTTTAGGCACCTTGTCTATGAAATGAAAGCAATAATACCAATAGTACCTGCTACACAGAGATTGAAACCATTTAGAGCAGTCCACGAACAAATTGGATGCTCCATGTATGTTAGTTCTATTTGAATTTAAGTTTGAAGATTCTATGATAGTATTAGAAACTTCATTTTAGAAAGCTTTGCATTTTTATTATGGAAAGTGGCTACCCTCTAAAAGTCACTACATCTAGAATTCAAATAGAACACATTCTAAAGGAGACCACAAATGCTCTGTTTGCTCGGTACTGTTTACACATGTTTTCCAACACAATTTACTGGGGAATGAGATGAGATAAGTGGAGATGTTTGTTATTAAACTATGTTCCTTGCATTTTAGCTACATCAGTGAAAGCAGGTTTCTGGATTCTAAGTGCTAGAAAATGAATTATTGAAGTGTGAAAGCGGAACTGTGTATTGAAAATTGCAAAACACGCAGAGCTGGCTGGTCTGTCTGATCAGAGAAGCTGGTTTTGTAAGAACATAAGTGGTTAAACCTTAAAGGCACATCTGCCTCTTTATTGGAAGCACTCTACCCCTTTATTTCTACTTCTTGCCCCTGGAAAAAAATATCCCATAGCTAATATGTTGTAAATGTTAATTAATTCAGTGCCATTTCTTGCACTATCTTTTGCATTTTAATTGTCATATAGTTTAAACTGGTGACTATTTTTTCCAAACCCCAAACGAGAACACATGGTTTGACACTAGGCCATAAACTGTGCCAGAAGAAATATACAGGCTGAGTCACAGGCTGAAAACCAAGGACTTTACAATCACTGAAAAACCTGATAACATCAACCAAGTCTCTTTATTCCTCAGGCAACATCCTCATCTAGAAAATCAGGAAAATATGCATGACACGTGAGAGTGAAATAAAATTTTAATTTTTCTATTCCATTTCTAGATGTATGTGACATTCTGAAAGATATCAGTTCATAGAGAAATATTGAAGTATCTCTAATATAATATGTACAATTAGAAACTTACAGGGTTTCTGAGCTATTACTAAGTAGCCTGTTCTAGAACTTACATTGGGGGAAAAAAAGAGAAGTAAAATTAAAATTAAAAATCAACTATTGAGAAAAACCCTATATTTACAATAACTAATTTAATCTTTCTAACAATCCTCTTTTGAACATTTCAGTTTTATGGAAACAGAGAATCCAAGAAATTAAGTAACTGTTCAAGGTCACACAAATTCTAAATGACAGTATCAAAATTTAAGCCTGGTCATGACCCTTTGGTAAAACCAAGTTAAACTTCTACCACTCTGTGATTTTTCCAAACAATTCAAACACATCAGTCCAACACCAACCAATTCTCAGACACAAATTGTCTTAATTCAATTCTATTTTGACACAAGCTACCCAGAGTGGCAGGCCCCACAGATATTGCACAAGACTGTCACCACTTTACATGTCCACTGCAAATGGCGTGCCCAGGCTACCTGCCCATTTGCCTGGCCAACTACAAATTCAGGGCTCCTCCCTTCATATGATAGGCAAATAAGTTCTGATAATTTGCTAAAACAACTCACAGAATTTAGGAAAGTGCTATACTGTACTTACAGGTTTATTATAAAGGATACAACTCAGAAACAGTTAAATGAAAGAGATGCATATGGCAAGACATGGAGGAGCAGGTGTACACAGCTGTGAGGCCCTCTCTAAGAATGCTACCCACTTGCACATCACCAGTAGGGAAGCTCTCTCAAATCGTTGTTTCAGAGTTCTCATTGAAGTTTCATTACACAGACAAGATTGACTGCATCATTCGACATTGGCCACTGAACTCAATGTCCAGTCCTTCCCATTCCACAGAGGGAGGTTGGGGTGGAGCTATTAGCTTTAAACCTCTAATCACATTATTGGCTTCTCTGGTGACCAGCCTCTATCCTGAACCTATCTAGGGGCCTGCTAAGAGTTACCTTATTAGCATGAACTGAGATATCATTAGCTCACTATTAGTAACTCATAAAAGTCACTGTTGTCACTCAGGAAATTCCAAGGTTTTTAGGAACTCTCCTCCAGGAACCAGGAACAAAGACCAAATTTATACATTTAATTATATACCACAACCACCCATAATATAGATCACAGTAGGAGCTCTTTCTATCTAAATTTCATATGTTTAAATTTACCAAACAGGGCTTCTTGGTTCAGAGAGAAATTATCTAACAAAGTTGACGTGTTACAAGATTGAAATGTATCAGTCTAGGGAACCCAGTCCTTCCACCAGCAGAGACACTCCTTTCTGAGATATGCCTGTTGGAGAGCACATGTATCTAATAGCCAGTCTGTTGTTTTTAGATGGTGTATTACAGTTTCATGACATTTAAAATTGAATATAGATAGGTATCATTTTAAACACTAAGGTCTAAATTAGTGGCTGAGAATGTTGAAGCTAAGCAGTAAATTAGTTGAGATAAATGACTCCTTGAAGATGAACGAACACAAGAGTACAGCCCCATGCTATCTCCATAAGGAAGCTATCAGAAAGGAGAAAAAATTTTATATATGTTTCAAATATAACGAGAACATTCCGAGCTTGGTTCCTGTAGCTACCAGTTTAAACACCTAAAAAAATCCGTTATAAAATTATAATTAATTAATCAATGCATAATACACTTGTATGCTTAATAGATTTCTTTTACTGCTAGGCAGTAAATTCACAAGTGTGAAGACTGTGCCTAAATTATTTGCTACTGTATTCCCAATAACCAACATGGCATCTGATACACAGCAAGAACTTAATAAAGGTTTGTTGAATGAATAAATAAATGAATCAGAGAGACATAGTTTTGAATCTTTTTTTTTTTTTTTTTTTTTTTTTTGAGACAGAGTCTCGCTCTGTCGCCCAGGCTGGAGTGCAGTGGCGCAATCTCGGCTCACTGCAAGCTCCGCCTCCCGGGTTCACGCCATTCTCCTGCCTCAGCCTCCTGAGTAGCTGGGACTACAGGCGCCCGCCACTGCGCCCAGCTAATTTTTTTCTATTTTTTAGTAGAGACGGGGTTTCACCATGAGTTTTGAATCTTAACCTCTATATTTACTGTGACATTGAACTGCTTAACCTCTCCAAGCCTCCGTTTCCTAAATATTTATAATAGTATTATTAACTTCTTTGAGTTATTTGGAGATTTTAATAAGACAGTGCATACAGTCTGTTTATCATAGAACATGGCAAATAGTATGTATTCAAAGTTAGCTCTTATTATTATTATATAAGCCAAAGTTTAAATGGTACAGAAGAACAAAAATAAAGTTTATGACATTAAAACCTATAGTCCATATTTCTATAAACCATTCAAGATGTTATTTCATTAAAGCTTCTAGATTAAATTTCCTCCATTCTAATGATTATCTTGCACTTCTTAGTAGATATTCATGCTAATTGAGTTCATGAATGTATAAATAGAAATACAATATTGAATTTCACCAAACAGGTTCTGAGCATATAATACATGATGAATATAATGATGAACGAAAGATAATCTCTGCACTAAGGATTTTGGAGTGTGTCGGAAAAATGTCTAAATTAATCTTTGCAATGAAGAATGATAAATACTGTGTTGAAAATATTTGACAATCAATGATCACCCAACCATATACACAGAGCCAGGATGAACTGCCATGGGTATCTTTAGCATGGTAGGTCATAGTTCAGAAAACCTCTTCTCATTCTAATTCCCTTTATTATTTGAGTGTAACATTGCACATCTTTCTGCATCCATTGCTTGGGTGCATGAATTGAAGCAAAGATAATTTCAGTGATTTGTCCAAGATTTTGAAGCCTGAGAAATGGTGTCCATTCATTCTGAGTCTTTGTCTGGTGTCCCTGTCTATTACACGCATCCCCCTTCATTTTGATCATTTAGCAGTTAACAGTAGTACGATTTTTACTAAATGTATATGGCTCTATTTCTGCTATGTATATATAATTCTCATTCCATTAACCATTCTTCTTTGGTTCATTTTATGTCTTTTTAAAAATTTGTGTGGGTGTAGAGTAGGTGTATATATTTATAGGATATATGAGATATTTTGATACAGGCATACAATGTGTAATAATCACAATTAATTTGAAAGTTAATAAATCCCAGGCCAGGCATGGTGGCTCACGCCTGTAATCGCAGCATTTTGGAAGGCAGAGGTGGGTGGATCACTTAACGTCAGAAGTTCAAGACCATCCTGGCCAACCTGGCAAAACCCTGTCTCTACTAAAATCACAAAAATTAGTTGGGCATGATGGCATGCATCTATAGTCCCAGGTAATCAGGAGGTTGAGGCACGAGAATCATTTGAACCTGGGAGGCAGAGGTTGCAGTGAGCTGAGATTGTGCCACTGCACACCAGCCTGAACAACAGAGTGAGACTATCAAAAACACACACAGAGAGAGAGAGAGAGAGAGAGCGAGCGAGCGAGAGAGAGAGAGAAAGAAAGAAAGAAAGAAAGAAGAAAAGAGAAGAGAAGCAAAGAAAGAGAAGAGAAGAGAAAATTAATAAATCCCTTTAAGTACTCTTATGAAGTGAGGCCTGGGCCATGGGACTTCGAACTAAAAGTTGCAGTGACGATTTTTATTTTTAAAGTAAGAAGATGAGTATCTTGCCTTGTAGAATGAAGCTTTACCATCAGTACAATGAGACTAATAGTACATTTATCTCAGAGGGCTGCTGTGAAGATGATAAAAGATAATGTACATGTGAAGCCCAGCATACAGTGTCTAGCAGAAGCTGGATGCTCAATATTTATTAGTTCTCTTCCCCTTCCCTATCAGGCTCTCCTACAATTGAAAATTTCCACTGTCTCTTCTGCAACTACATACACAACTTTAACGCTCAAGAAAATGGCTTTAGAACTCCACAGATAACATTGTTTGGAAATAGCATTGTAGAAAGCACACACACAGCAGGACTGAAGACATGCTGCATTTTATTTATATAAGAAAGCTAATAGCTTCCATTGTGTCTATATAAACCCACCTTTCCTAGACTGCAGCCCAGGCTGTATAACTGGGCAGAGACTGCACAATTCCAAAGATTTTTCGAACTGTTACAAATTAGAATCCATGAGGGAAAGGCTCACTAGAGGACATCACAGGCGAGGTTATCATTCTTCCCTTTTGAAGTTGGGCTTCATATCTTTTTCTCATTACAATCATTACTTTGAAATATGATTTTTTTAAACAGTAATTTTCTAGAACAAAAGGGATAATACCATATTTCAAAAGCTTTACTGTGAAATTAAACCTTTGAACTACTGTGAAAGAAATTATTCCCTCAAGGCTGCAAGGCTTAAAGGTTATTAAAAATTTAATTTTAAAGAAGGCATCCAGGAAAAAAAAAAAGTATATAAATGCTACTTAGAACCCAGATTGCCCAATTTAATAACTCCCATTGCTCCTTATTTTTAAATAATCTGGAAATGTGAACAAATGCACTCCATTTTTTTCAGTGGCTCATCAGTATGTCAACAGATGGTTGGCACTGCTCGTTACCATCATCTGTTTTCAACTGGAGGCACATGCACTGCAGTGGCTCAGCTGGTATCTTCTGCCTCCCCCATTTAACAGAGGGAAGAGCACAATGTAGAAGAAGCACCAGACACAGGATATACTGAATCGGGAGAATCCCCCAAAAACCAGCTCTGTTGATTGTATTTCTAATTATTGTAGGAGCAAGTATCTAAACCATGATATAAATGGCCAACACTTCAAGGACTGGTGTTTCGAAGAGTTTCTGTTTCCTCATTTGTAAAATGAAAAGCATTTTTTTTTTCATTCTGTGATATGGACATGATATTAGCACCTTCATTAGACAGGCAGTGTGTCATTAGGTTGTTTTTTGTACCCCAATTTCTTCATCTGTAAGTGGGGATATAACAGGACTTACCTCACTTACATCACATGGTTGGCATGGATAGTAAATCATTTTATGCATATATAATACTATAT
Source organism: Chlorocebus sabaeus (assembly GCF_047675955.1). Lineage (NCBI taxonomy): Eukaryota > Metazoa > Chordata > Mammalia > Primates > Cercopithecidae > Chlorocebus > Chlorocebus sabaeus. The sequence continues at coordinate 77,482,965 of NC_132904.1, read as the reverse complement.
AAATAGTTTCTGGCACGTAATAAGCACAGTGTATTATTATTATCATTGTTAATTTTATTTCTATCATGTCCACGTAATGTACTGCATTCTTAAGATACAAAGATAAAAAGATAATAGTCCATGTCCCTAAAGGGCTCAAACCTAAGTAGGAGAGACATATAAACAACCACGATAAAAATTACAGCACAGTAAGATGACAAAGCAAAGGTATGTTGAAGGTACATGTTTATGATTTGGATCTGCCTGGGTGGTGATGGTGTTAGTGGAAGATGTGGTTAGGGAAGGCTTCCCCGAGGAAGTGCCTCAGGAGAACCATTCTAAATACCAAAGCATGAAAGTTCATGGCACATTAATAAAGCCTATTTCTCAGGGGCATAGCAGAAAAAAAAATTACAAAAAACAATGGTTCTCAACCCTGACAACAATTCAAAATCATCCATGAGGCTGCTTAAAAATACCATCTTCTGACCTACTGAAACACAATCTGCAGGGCTGGGGTCTAGGTATAGGTGATTTTAACAACCTGCACACAGAATTCTGATACCCAGCTAGGGTCAAAAGCCACTACAATAATGCATATTCAGAGCACATTGTCAATAGTAAGTCACAATACAAATGCTAGGTACCCTTATTACTGCTTTCCATATGTATACTTAAATATGATGATCTCAAAGACCTCTCTTTACATATACACTTTGTCAAGTATGTCCACATACCAGTGGAATAAGTGGCAAGCAAGATCATTAATTACAAGCACAAGAAGTTGGGCTTGTAATAAAGCTTTTACCAAGTTGGAAAAATGACTGAACTTGTGCTTCAAACACAGGCTATATATCTCTGTTCTGTTTCTTTAAAAATACCCAATATTAACACAGAGATCTTCATAAAACTAATTATCAGTAGGCTTCAGTTACCCAGAAAGAACCAGATTTGTCTCTTTTTGACAACATTCACTTGCTATAGTTTCATCTGTAGAGTTTCTTACCCACTAATACGTTAACCTTGAACTTACCAGAACTGCAAGTTCTTCCCACTAAATTATGTGCTCCTTGAGGACAGTGACAGTAAGTCTGCCATTCATTGTTGTTTCTCTAGCACCTGGAAAAGTGCTTGTCATGTAGTAGGTGCCAGTAAATATTTATTTAGTAAATTATATTTTGTTGAATTGTTTCTTCCCATGGGCCTAACTTGAATGCCATTTGGCTCTCTAACTGAATGCCTTTGTAAAAGGGTTGCTTCTCGATATTCAGAGAGGTTAGCTCATTTTAAAAGGATATTTATGAGAACCAGTGACATTTCCCTGGTATTATTATAAACAATTATATTCAGCATAATGCAGGCAAATACTTTAATTCTGTTTTGTGCTTCCGCACAAGGCAGGGGACAATGGCCATGTTTGCCCACCTAGGCTATCACCTCAAGCTTCTACCTCCCACATTAAGTTATTAAGATACATCACGCTAAGATACTCAGATCAGTCTTTATTTGTAGCTGTCCTTTTCATAGGCCTATGATACTGGCCACATCTGACAATTTGTTAAATATTCTAGTGTATTCATTTGTGAACAATTATATGAATAATTATATACAATAAAATATTTATAACAAAAAGATACATCCTGTTTCTCTTTAGAAGTCTGGGTTTTGCCCTTTCTTTCTCTTATTGTCTAGAGTTAAGCAGAGTTAATCATTCATGACATTTTTTAAAGAAAAGTTGCAAAGACTATGCAGTGTGTATAACATGTAATTCCTCATTAGTGTGACTGTTGCTCCCCTAAATGTCTAGTATGTCACTTAAAATGAATTTTCTCATTAACCTCAAACATGCCAACTTGTCAAATTATGATGAACCAAATAAGACTGTACCCAGAAATTGAGCTGCCATCATTGCACTTATATGGCTTTGCCAATTAGTCTATAAATAACACAGTTTTGAATACACTTCAGAGCTTTAAAAAACGAAGGCACTTCTGGATGTTCTGAAAGACAAGAATAACAAAAGAGACTATTCAAAGAAAAAGGAAGAAAACGATTTGCTCTTGTTAGAGGAAATGAAAATTATTCAAAGGAATAAGGGATTAGATGATGACATAGACATTCAACAAATATTTATTTGATGTCTGATCTGTGCATTAGGTTTTCTTAGATGTAGTAGGTGTGAATTACTAAACAAGTCACTATGATTTTTTCTTTCAATAGAAAATTATCTAGCAAATATTTATTACACCCATATTATGCATTATGCAGGACACCAGCAATGGAGTACAGAGATAAATAAGACAAATTACTGTGTTAATGGAACTCAAACTTGGTAGAGAAATAAGATAAACAAATATTTAGAAAAGGCATCAGGGAGGTAGTGGTGGTGAAATGCATGCATGTGCAGAGACAGAAGAGGGGCAGCTAAGAAAAGAAAGATAGGTACCCAAATAGGAAGGATTTGTAAACTAGGCAATTGCTTAACGTAATTCTGAAGTTCAAATGCCTAAATAACAAAGATCACCTAGGAGGTTAATAATTTTATGCTTGTTTGAATCATAGTTTTTGAGTTTTCTCCAATGCGTGTTTAGAGGATGCTCTGAGAATGGAATGAAGGACTGGCAGGGGACATGGATGCCGATGCTCAATCTCTCGGCTGGTACGGAGAGCAATCCACTTTTGGTTCCATCATACCCACCCCATCTGACAAAAACAAACAAAGATGGAAAGCAACAGGACCCATCTGCTCCTAAAGGCACTCTAGAGAGAAACTCTTGTGACTCAACCATCCTCCTGAGGGTTAGCATCCTCATGCCCAGCAGTTAGAAAATATTTTTCAACTACTTGTTTTCTTCTCCCTGACAAGATTTCTGTCCAATACGCTTTGCTCCATTAACTTTTATTTCCAGTGATGTTTTAGTGCTCTATGATATTATTTTTTATGACTTTATTTTAGGTTCAGGGGTACGTGTGCAGGTTTGTTATATAGCTAAGTTGCATATCGTAGGGGTTTGGTGTACAGATTATTTAGTCACCCACGTAGTAAGCATAGTACCCAATAGGTAGCTTTTTGATTCTCACCTTCCTCCCACCCTCCTCCCACCTTCCACCCTCAAGTAGGCCCCAGTGTTTGTTGTTTCTTTCTTTGCATTCATATGTACTCAATATTTAGCTACCACTTATAAGTGAGAACATATGGCATTTGGTTTTCTCTTCCCATGTTAGTTTGCTTAGGATAATAGCCTCCAGCGGCATCCATGTAGTTGTGAAGGACATGTTTTCATTCTTTTTTATGGCTGCATAATATCCCATGGCATATATGTACCACATTTTCTTTATCTACTCTACCATTGATGGGCATTTAGGTTGATTTCATGTCTTTGCTGTTGTGAACAGTGCTGCAATGAACATATGTGTGCATGTTTCTTTATGGTAGAATGATTTATATTCCTTTGGCTATATACCCAGTAATGAAATTGCTGGGTTGAATGGTATTTCTGTCTTCAGGACTTTGAGGAATCACCAAACTGCTTTCCACAATGACTGAATTGATTCATATTCACACTAGCAGTGTTTACATGTTCCCTTTTCTCCACAATCTCATCAGCATCTGTTATTTTTTACTTTTTAATAATAACCATTCTGACTGATATGAGCTGGTATCTCATTGTGGTTTTAATTTGCATTTCTCTAATGATTAGTGGTGCTGAAAAATTTTTCATATGCTTGTTGGCTGCATGTATGTCTTCTTTTGAAAAGCATCTGTTCATGTCCTTTGCCCACTTTTTAATGATGTTGTTTATTTTTTGATTGCAAATTTGTTTAAGTTCCTTTTTGATTCTGGATATTCTAATATTCTTTGAATGCCCAGCTGTCTTACCCATTAATATGGATACACAAAAAATACTGAACAGTTAAAACAGTATGTGGCAAATTTTGGAATTTAGAATAGTAATTAAATGAGTTCATACCTTCAGGGTGGGTAGAACAATGCCTGACCTATAGAAAACATCAATAAAGATTAGTTATTAGTATAACAACCATGACTACGGCTGCTGTTTCTACTATCAAGTAAGTGAAGCAAGACACAAGGTCATACTTTCCATCCCCGCTCTTAAATGACAGACAAGCTGTCTTGTCTACTAATGTGTGACCCCATAAGAATAGAAAATGCATCTTTCTTATTGACTAATTTATGCTCAGGACTTTAGCAGGGCTCAATAAAGATGTGTGGGGTAAATTCAAGGTTAAGGGAACTCAATCCTCAAAACCCTTAGGTTCTTTTTTGAGTTGGTGTAGTGAACTAATGCCGTTTTCCCCCAGAGTGAAGTTGATACCTATTCACTCAAATTTTATATTGATTTTGTCTAAGAAGGTTCTCATCACAGAATAGGAAATGAAAATGAGGTATGAAATTAGGGGAGTAGGGAGAGAGGGAGAGATATTTTCCAATGAATTAGATAGCGATGCAATTTCTGGCCTCCTTGTTGTTTGAACAGAAACATTGTTTATTTTATCCTTCTTTTTTGAAGAGTTTTGGGGATAAGATGAAGATTGCCTAAGTAGGGAAAGAGGCACGCATGAATGGTGTCTGCAGGTGTAGACGGTACACTTGCAAAGCCTGGCAATTCAAGAAAGAGATGGGCACAGAAGGGTAGCTTCATTTCCTTGATGAAAGCCAAACATAGCTCTTTGCTAATCTTGTATTCACTTACTTTTTAAAGGGATAATAATAATAACAAATAAATGACATTCCATGGCATTATTTGATCAAAAAGTAATCAGCACATATAGCATTGCATCCGAACTTTGGCTTAGCCTATGTAAAATGGGTATAAGATTTCTCTCTAGGTTGGGCGCGATGGCTCACGCCTGTAATCCCAACACTTTGGGAGGCCGAGGTGGGTGGATCATCTGAGGTCAGGAGTTCATGGTGAAACCCCAACTCTACTAAAAAAAAATATGTATATATATACACACATACATATATATATATATAAAAAATATATATATATAAACTAGTCAGGGGCGGTGGTGGGTGCCTATAATCCCAGCTACTCAGGAGGCTGAGGCAGGAGAATTGCTTTAATCCAGGAGACAGACGGAGGTTGCAGTGAGCCGACACGGTGCCACTGCACTCCAGCCTCAGCAACAGAGTAAGACTCTACCTCAGGAAAAAAAAAAAAAAAAAAAAAAGATAAAAAGATTTCTCTCTCATGTGGGATATTGAAGCTTGAACAAAATATCATCCAAAGATTTTAAGATACTGGACATACTAACGATTCACGAATGTGAATGTTTGTTGCTGTGTGCCTTTGTTAATGACTCCTTACCTCAGGCCTGGCAGGGAACATTGATTAGTTTCATTTCACAGGTGAAGGAACATTGGCTGGGTGAAGTGAATTGTCCTGTTCTGCCCTCCTGTTTCCATAAGAAACTGAGAGCCAGGACTCTAATTCAGGGATTCAGTAAGAGCATTCCTTCTTCTGACATAAATTTTGGTAACCTCTTTTTATAAGCTGAGGAGATTTGTTTATTTGTTTGCCAGTCTTGAAAATACATTTTTTTCTTTTTCTTGTAATACATATTTTTAGAATTTATTAGACTTTTGGCTTCAAATTTAAGATGATTATGTTTCATGATCAAACAGAAATCATCTCATTACGTATTAATAGTAATGGTTTCTGTCCGAACATCTTCAGATCCCTAAAATGAAAAGGCTAGTCAGTTTCAAAATAGGATGCAGAGAAAAAAACACATGCATCCATGTAGAAGGAGAAGAGTCAGGGTGAATGGAAGATGAACAGTACCAGAGATGAAGGGACATTCCTGGAAGCTAGGTTTCTGGACAGCTAAATATCTGCAGAGTGGCTGAACCAAGAGCAAATTTGTAATAGTTAAATCTGAAAGGAGCCATGGGGTCTTCTGTGTGGACAGTGAAAGGATGAGGCACAAAAATGAGCAAAGGAACTAATGCTGTTGCAAAGGGAATATGATAAACATCCTAACTGTTATTATTATTAAATACCAAGATGTGTCAGATGTTGTCCTTTTAGTTAGGTACTTCTGATATGTTGTCTTTTACTTTTTAGTAATAAAGTATTATAATTCCCAGATTAACATAGGCACCAAGAGCACAATCTCTGAAGAACCTGTGTTTTTTATGGCTACCCCACTTTTCCAAGCATGTACTCGATTGGCTATTTGTGAAAACTGGAGTTTAACTTTATCTGTAAGAGATACTGAAAAGTATCATAGGTGATTGGGAATCAACAACTTGTCCCAAAGAGCATTTATTTAATTTTGTTCTGAGAGGCAGCAATATGTATCAAAGATTAGGAGATGTGCTTATAGTCCTGACTCTCGAAACTGTAACTTAGACACCTCACAAAGGTCCCTCCCATTTGCACAAGAAGCAGAGTGTACAGATAATCCCCAAAGCCCTTTCCAGATCAAATCTCCAAATGCATGAGATGATTATCACTGTGTCCCGAGGTCTCAGGACATAATTCCTGAAACAGCTCTGTAGGCTCCAGAGCAGAAAAAGCCTTTCCTCCTTTGACAAAGGTGGCTGACCCTGCCTTAGGTGTGATTTTCCAGGCTGCTAAGTACAGTTGCAGGCCTGTGTGCTTGGCCAGCTGATCAAAGGGTCTGACTTGAGGGCCTGTGTGTTCCGAATCTTGTTTACTAGATGCTTCTTGTTTGGATGAGGGTTAAAGCAGACTTGCAGTTGTGATGCTTTTAATCTTCTCCAGTTTCATCGCCTCCTACTCATCTTCCTTGGCTGAGTATGCTCAGCAGTAAGGCAGGCCCTTAGGGTCTACCTAGAGCAGCTTCTTTGAAAAGTGCCTCAGGCTTTCCTTACTGCAAAAATAAGGAGGGAAAAAAATAACTTCCCTCTCTCTGCACTTGCTTCCAGGATCACAGCTCCATAAATACCTAGGCTTCTGTTAATCCTTCTTCAATAAATACCTGTAGCACGTGGGCTTAATTTTCCAGAATAAAGCGTAAACTCTTCTGAAATCTTCAGATTTTTAATGAATGTTAGAAAAAAGACTGTTATTGAGTGGGATGGAATTATGAAGCCACTGTCTCACTAGTCTGAGATCATTTTGGTTTTCATTATTTTTTCTCTGAAATCTAGGATTATTCACAGTAGTTCACAAAACTCCATCAAATTTCTATTCCAAAAATCCCCCGAAGTTCCAAAGAGATTAATAATGCCTTCCAGCATTAAGCAAGAGCTCTCAGATCTTCATTTATATCAGTGAGCATGTCAACTGAGCAAAGCCATGCATTTGTTTTAATACAGGTGATTAAGGAGATAAGAGTTGGTCATGCCCTGCTTGAAATCAAGTATGATTCATTATTTGTCAAATGTTTATTAATTTGTTGTTATTCACTATTTACAGGGACAGAAATACATTATATTATCTACATTCTCAAGAATCTTTCTGACTTAGTAGTTGTTACAGTATCTCCCTTTGAATATCTTTTCTTTTGTTCTTTGTGCATTCTAATTTTGATTGTTCCAGTTACTAACTTGACAACCTTGGACAGATTAATCTACTTCTTTAAATTGATTAAGTTCCTTAAAATTACAAAATGGGATATACTTGAATAGAGTGAATTAAATAGCTAAAGAACATACAATTTTCTTTTAATTCAACTTAATTTAATACCTATTTATTGAGCACATATTGGCCAGACACTCTATATATGTTATTTTATTTCTTTTTCTCAATCACCATGTGAAGTGGGTATTATTCAGTCATATAGATGAGAAACTGAAGCTCAAAAGTGAGTAATAGGCAGAATTTGAGCCAAATTTATTATAATTTCAGAGCCCTAGCTGCTTCCCCAGATATGAGTCATTGTTATTATAGGTTATCTTATTTTGCATTTTCAAATGTAGTCTTTCATTAGAAAAATACACTTCATTTTGGTTATGTCTTATGAAGTCAATTAGTCATGGAGTTAATGTCATATGCTAAATATCAAATAAAAGGCTGGGCAGATAGAGAGGAGGATAGATGGTGTTGAAAATCTGGGAAGTAATCTGAAAGAGAAAATGAAAAAAATATATACATATATCATATATATTATATATATATATATAATATATATGATGAGCACTTGATCTGCCAGGGAAACTCACACTAAAATATAAGTTTTGAATGGAAACACTTGTACATGTTGAAAAATATATTATCCTGTTATTTCTTTATTTCCTCAATAGTCCTCCTCTCTGCTCCCCCCACTCCAAATTTCTTAATTTTTGTACAATTCTGTCTTTGCTTTAGTATACTGACTTTTTCTTAGGAATTGTGTTTTGTCAGCTCCCAACCAACTTAAACCCCACCAGCATCAGAATCATTGCCATCTTCAGAATGTGGTTCCGTGATAGAACCTCGAGTACAGAGTTTACAGATAAATTTCACTAGAACATAGGTTTCTCATGATTATAATAACGATGGACATGATAATAGCTACTGTGTTCCAGGTTCTCTAATAATATTAGTTTCAATCTCAGCTACTTGGGAGGCTGAGGCAGGAGAATCGCTTGAACCCAGGAAGCAGAGGTTGCAGTGAGCCGAGATCGCTCCATTGTGCTCCAGTCTGGGCCACAAGAGCGAAACTCTGTCTCAAAAATAAATAAATAAATAAATAAATTAGTTTCAAGGAATACAAAGAGATATTTAGAGATAGATTTCATCTTCCAAGTTACAAGCATTTAAACAAATAATAACTGAAAAATGATAAGAACAATAATTGAATTGCACCATAGAAATACAAGTGGAGGAGAATCCACCTTGAAGAAGGCAAAATAGATTTACATATGGTTGATAATAGAAAAAATTTGAAATGAGAGACTAGGAGTTTGCCCAGTATAAAAGGAGAAGTTTGGGCAATATAAACCCACACTGAACAAATGCAGGGCGATAGGAGCAAATCTGAACATGTTTCCACTTGACATATGAGCTCAAGGTGGGGAAACATCAAATATCGCCTGCTGTAGAGTTGTATCTTAAATACAGAACGAAAGTATTTTGTTTTGTTGTAATAACAACAAAATTTGATTTCAAATTATATAAAAGTATGCTTTATATATTAAAATATCAGTCAATTCATCTATTTAATCAAATTACTTATTGGTTGACTATTCTACCAAACACTTAGCTAGTCACTGAGGATTCATTGGGGATCGAAGTGGACATGGTCCCTATGTTTGGAAAATTTATTATTTAATGGTGAAACAAACATTAAAAAACAAAAAAATTAAATAAGTAATACATGGTCTCTAATGTGGTAAGCAATTTGATGATATTAAATACAATAAATGAAGGGATCATGTTTCAACGTATTTGCCAAAGAGACTGATTATCAAAATCAAGAACAAAACTAAGCTAGGAATAAATAGATATAAAACTCAGCGTAGGGGATAAAGTTAGAAAGTATCAGGTGTTTAATTCAAAAAGAGATAAACCCCTGTTTTGGCATGAGACTATAAGAAAAGGTTTGAGTATTATATTTGACCCAAAGCATAACAGGATTTACTATGTTGATGCTAGTATTTGTTTTAAATTATCTCAGTGGCTTCATTAAATGATTAAGGGCCTAAATTATAGGCATGATACTACTACTCCCTGTTTTACCCAGATACATCTGATATGGACATTTGCTTCAAAATCCTGTATTTTAAGGACATTAAAAAGTCAAATATTCACAAAATAGGGCACCCTGGACCTACAAACCACATCATGTATAGTAATGGTTAACAAAATAAAAATGACTCTGTTGCGGATTGAATATGCCCAAAATCACATACTGATATTCTAATTCCCAATGGGGCCTTTAGGAGGTTAATGGTGTTGCCTCATAAATGAAATTAGTGACCCCATAGAAAAGACCCTAGAGTTTGAAAATAGTGGCTTATGCCTGTAGTAGTCTGAGCTACTTAACAGGGTAAGGTGGGAGGATCACTGGAGCCCAGGAGTTCCAGACCACAGTATGCTATAATTGCCCCTATGAATAGCTGCTGCAATCCAGCCTGAACAATACAGCAAGTCTCAGTCTCAAAAAAAAAAAAAAAGAAAAAAGTTAATTAAATTAAGTTAAATAAAAAAGAGCCCAGAGAACTCCCACAACCCTTCTGTCACATGAGGACACAACCCTTCTGACATGAAGACAGCCATCTATGAACAAAGTAGGCCCGACTAGACACTGAATCTACTGGCTTGATCTTGAACTTTCTCACCTCCAGAGCTATGAGAAGTAAGTGTTTTTTTAAACTACTCAGTTTGTGATATTTTGTTATAGTAGCCCAAAAGTACTAAGTTTCCCAACCTGGAGGCAGCATAGAATGGTTGTAAGACCTAGATCAGACATACATTATGTCAATCCAGCCTTACCTAGTTGCTGACTATATTTCCTTGAGCAATTTGCCATCTCTAAACCTTAATTAGTTAATGTTTATTGGGGACAAAAATGTAACCTATTTCATATAATTATTGTGAAGATTTAGTAATATAACTCACATAAAATGTCCAGAATAATGTCTGTTATATAGTTCTATTATTTGAATATGTACCCTATAAAGGCATGCATTGGAAACTTAATCCTCAATGAGACAGTGTTGGGAGGTGGGGCCTAATGAGACGTGATTAGGGTAGGAGGGTGGAGTGAATAGATTAATGCTGTTACCACAGATGTAGGCTCATTATAAAAGGGCAAGCCTGGTCTCCTTTTCTGTCTTCCTCTTGTCCTATTTTTGCCCTTCAGCCATGGAAGGATGCAGCAAGAAGGTCCTTGCAAGATGCCAGCCCCTTAATCTGAAACTTCCCAGCCTCCAGAACCATGAGCTAATAAACTTATTTTCATTATAAATTACTCAGTCTGTGATATTCTGTTATAGCAGTACTCCCAAACAGAAGTGAAAAGGAGAGATGAAGACTAAGAGTCATGGTTAGGAAAAGCACAAAAACAAATCTCTTAGAGCCCCAAAGCTGCCCTGACTCCTGTGGCACTTTCTTTTCTCATGGGAACATCTCCAGTATCTTATCAATACATCTCTTTGTGTGGCTGAAGTTAGTCCAGATTGGGTTTCTCCTACTTGCAATTGAAAGAGTTCTAATCCTGTTATTATTGTTACTATGATGATTGGTGAATGTCCAAGAATGACACTTAAGCACTAGTAAGTTCTCAGTAAATGTTTTTGAATGACTTGAGTGAGTGAACTTTTCAAATCAATGAATCTGAAGATATTCTTTGAATTACTATATAATTATGAAGAATGCTATAAAGCAGATATACTCAGAATTGAATAAAACACAGGACTGGAAATCTATAGAAAGAGGATGGCACAGAAGAAATAATTAAGTCTTTCAAGTGAGGTTGACTTAAATTCAAATTCCACCTTTAACACCTATCGGTTGGATGGCCTTGGGAAGTAGCTTTAATTTCTCTGAGATCACTTTTTCCAACTGTAAAATAAAGAAAAGAAGCACTCTCACATGATATATTTTTTTAAGTATTATCATAAGCATTTTGTATCCTTTTACCTTTTCCAATTATTAAGCTTCTAGGTGCTTTGATTGTTACATTGTATAACTATTCTTTGCATGAGACATACAATACTAATGTCACAAAGCTGCATTATAAAATAATGAAATTAATTCAAAAGACCACGTAATGGATTCTAATTATATTCCCGTTTCTTTCAAAACTTTCTAGAAAAAAAATGATTTGATATGTCATATTTTTAATTTTATTTTAAATAATTGCTTTCCATGAATAGAATACCATATAAATGTATAGAAAGACTCTTTAGGAAAACCGCAATAAGTACCTTGGCAAGCTTTAATTATTGACTGACCACATTGCCTTTTTTGTTAATGACTCACTGCCCCATGAGTCACTTCTATACCCAATTTTTAAACGTGTTCCACTGGTAGCAGTTTTCTTTGCTTATTTTAATATTGCTTAATGAAAGTGTTTGCACAGCCAGTAGTCAGAATAGTGAGGTTTGGATCATAGAATTACTGTAGGCCTTGCTTCCTTTAGAATGCTTATCTTTCCTGATAATCGAGGGTATTATTTTCCATAGACAGCCTCATGCTTCTAAGACATATTAGAAACTGTCTTTAACAATCATTTTCCATTACCAAGGGAATTTGGGATAATGGAATGTGTAGTCACTTTCAATTTGTGTCAAATTGTCTGATGCATTTGTACCACCAACATTTTATCAGCTTGTCACTGGAACAAATGAAGTTGCAAATTGCATTGACTTTTCTTTTTTTCATGAAATCTTTGAAACTGTTTATTTTTAACATGCTTTCCCTTCTGTCCTTTTTTTTTTTTTTTTTTTTTTTTCCTTCTATAGTATAGCGGCTTTATTTTCAACTTTCAGGGTCTTTGTCACTTAGTGAGTACGGCAGTCAGGCACAACAATTTTCTGAGGCTTGAAAGTTCTGAGGGAAGGGATTCAGGCTTTTAGGGCATATTAAAGCTCAATGCAGATTGAAGCAATAAGCACAGAGCAATTTGATGAACTACCTGTAGGCAGGGGTGGAGAATTTCTGACACCAGGAAAGCCATTATGTTCCTGTTATGTTCAATAGCCCAGTTGGCCTAAAAGGTTACGAGTGATGTATGTTTTCATTATCTCCTATGGACTTGATGCCTCAGAGGACCCCAGATAGCTAATTCCGGCTTCAGTTCCCTTCATTTGCACTATGGCTAGGTCTGTCAGATCAAGCCAATATGTTTGTGAGGGTCAGTTTGCTTTCAGAAATATTGTTCCACGATCTCTGATATATTCTTCTGCCTGAAAATCTGCAAGGAGTTACCACTTGTGGAGTAACCAGAAGCTTTTAAAAAATACATTTTGATTTCCTAGATATCAGCTGTCACTGTGAAAGCAATAATAGCAAAACAACATTAAAATTAGTTATCATTTATTGAACATATATTATGTGCCAGGTATGCCTTACAGACATTATTTTAGGATATAGTCTTTACCATATCCCAGAAAACCAGGTATCATAATTTCTGTTTTATCTGTGAAAAAACAAGGAGACAGTAAAGGATTAAGCAACTTTTTGAAAACCAGATTCCTAATAAGTGTTAGAGATAACTTAATATTCAAACTGAGGTCAGCCTAACACCAGGAAATTCCTAACAATTGCAAATTATTTTAGTCCAATGTAGAGAAACTCAGAGTCTAGTTGGGGGAAAATATATGTATTATATAATAATGTTTTCATTAGAATATTTATATGTTTAAAGGGCAAGAGAAGTGATATGTACTAAGTACTGCTTATATTTATTTTAGGGGAAGTAATTAAACTTACAAAAGGAGGGGTCATAAAATCAATAAGGAGGTAACGCATCAGTGAAAACATATTACATGCCATACAGTCCTTGAAACAAAGGCTTATACTGAGCCTTGCAACAACACAGAATTCTGGGGGAACCCAAAAAGTCAAGGGCAGCATAAGAAAAAAGAACACTCCAGTGTCTAAACTTGTTTATGTAAGAACAGGATAAAGACAAAAGTGTAGAAGTACCAGGTTGTTGCTATCAGAGGATGATGTACCAAGGAAGACTATAAAGGACAAATTTCACTTCTCAATTTGTAACAAAATTTCATGAATATGAAACTGTAGTGAATATATGAGAATCATTTATTTTTAAAATAAAATGTGAAGATTAATACCTGCCTTACTTATCACCTGGCATTATTTTACAATAAATATGCTTGGTTTTATAATGAATAATGCTTGACTGAAACAAGCATTACACAGATGAGAGTTATCGTTAGGATATGCAACTGAACTGCCCTGGTCGTGACCATCTCCTGTTGTTTTGAAATTATATGTAAATATTTTTTCCCAAAAGAACATGAATTAAAAGAAGTCAAGCTATATTTATTTATTTATTTATTTATTTTTGAGACGGAGTCTCGCTCTGTCGCCAGGCTGGAGTGCGGTGGCGCAATCTCCACTCACTGCAAGCTCCGCCTCCCGGGTTCACGCCATTCTCCTGCCTCAGCCTCCCGTGTGGCTGGGACTACAGAGGCCCGCCACCGCGCCCGGCTAATTTTTGTATTTTTAGTAGAGACGGGGTTTCACCGTGTTAGTCAGGATGGTCTCGATCTCCTGACCTCGTGATCCGCCCATCTCGGCCTCCCAAAGTGCTGGGATTACAGGCGTGAGCCACCGTGCCCGGCCTATATTTATTTTAATACTACTTCTTCGTAATATTTCTTCACGCAATCATTCAACAAATATCCCATAGTATAAAACTGAGGCAAAGCAGACCCCAGTATCGGGTGCAGATCATTCATAGAAAAGCCCTCCCCAGATCTTAAGTGCTGAAGTCAATTTTGCAGAGGTCTCACCAATGCAAATATCATGGTATTTAATAAAGAGTTAGAATTTCCTTAAGACGAATCTAATAATTAGTTTGGTTTTCTTTTGAAAAAGCGTGTGAACTTTCACTTGAAATGAATTTGTGTCCTATGTGTTCAAAGGTTGATCTAATGCAATGGGGTTTTATCCCATCAATTTGTCTTAGAACTCCATGAGTTGATTGTAGAATAAGGATTGTTCTTTCATTACATAGGCTATTATTTGTTTTGTCAAATCTCTCTTGGCCGTGAGCACACTTTAGAAATAGGGATTCTTTAGAGATGCTGGGAAGGATATTCTGCTAATAGTGCCCTTTAAAAATCTAAGAGGATACTCAGGAGTTAGTGTAGCACGGTAACATCTTACATAAGCAGACTAACAAATCTGGGCAAGTGAAGACACATCCAGGACATATCCGGGTCTATGATTTCAAGGGCCTGTGGTATAAAATGCTGATTAATTACTTTTATTTTGGTAACACAACAATAAATACATGGCTCTTTGACATTTTAAACAGATTTACTAAGGTATAATTGATAGACAATAAACTGGACATATTTAAAATATGTGATTTGACAGTTGTGACATAGATTTATACTCATGAACGCATCACCATAATGAAGATAATAAACACACTCATAATCCCAAAATTCCCTGTTGTCCTGTTGTAATCTAGCTCCTATCTGATGGTGCCCCCTTCTTGAAACTCCTAATTTGCGTTCAGTCATAAATTTGTTTGCAATTTTTATGATTTTATAAAAATGGAATAATGTATTATGTTGTCTGGCTTATTTAACTCAGCGTGATTATTTGAAGGCTCATCTGTATTGCAGCATGAATGAGTGGTATATTCCTTTTTATTTCTGGAGTAGTATTCCATTGTGTGGATACCAGAGTTTGTTTATCCATCTACCCGTTGGTAGGCATAGATCCCTTAATTTTCAATATCTTTCATGACCTTTGGTCTCATAATCCTGATATTAAAAACTCCTTTCTGGAAAAGGTATTTCAAAAGCTAAATTCTCTATTCTCTCCAGATCATAGAGAGGAAAATGACCTCTCAAGAATTCTCAGGGATAGAATTAGGATATTTATAACCATAGTAATAGTCTGATGATATGCATAGCACCAATTGAAGTTGTATCCTTTTGTTTTAATCTGGACATATCACTCATAATGTGGGCGACTATTTCTTTTTTTTTCTCTTTTATTATTATTACTAAGTGAGTCATGGGTTATAAAGATGTGATCAAAACTCAAACATGACTGAATTTGAATGAGTCACTTAATAACTATGTTTTGTAGGCCTACTATATGTCAGGCACAGAACTAGGAATAAAGGATTTTAAAATATATATATTTGTTCTTTTGTATCCAAAAGTAGATTTATTATAAAGCTAGTGTCTAGCCTAAGCTTTCTGGTTCTTTATATGTAGAGGCCCGCTCAAAGTGCTAGACTTAACAATGCATTCATATGGTCATACATTTTGTAGGATTTGAAAGATTAATGTATTTTAAATGTAATTGATCTGAACCTGTGTCCCTGCGTACTCCAGCTTTTCTCCTACCTTACACTTTTTTCAAAAAAAAAAAGTGGCATTGGAGTTCCCGGGAGAATTTTAGAGATCCAAAGGGAAACTGGAGTTCAAGAGATAAATACATACATACATACATGCATGCATATACAGAAATTTAATTCTTACATACAGAGATATGGTTTGGAATTAGTAGGATAAATGCATGTGGTTGGTTCACAGTGACTTCTCTGTATGTTAACTGAAGACCAGTGTGTTAGTTTGTTTGGCATTGCTATAAAGAAATAAATGAGGCTGGGTAATATGTAAAGAAAAGAGGTTTATTTGGCTCTCGGTCTTGTAGACTATACAAGAGCCACAGCGCCAGCATCTGCTTCTGGTAAGGGGCCTCAGGAAGCTTGCAATCATGGTGGAAGGCAAAAAGGGAGCAGACAGAGGGGACAAGAGAGAGAGAAGGTGCCAGCTTGCTTTAAACAACCCACTCTCATGTGCACTAATAGACCAAGAACTCACTCTTACTGCAAGGACAGCACAAGTCACTCGTGAGGGATCCAGCCCAGTGGCACAAACACCTCTCACTAGGCCTACCTCCAACACTGAAGGTTCACATTTCAACATGAGATTTGGAGGGGAGACATCCAAACCATATCAACTAGCTACCTCAGGATATAAGTACCATCTAGAAATCCTACCATCCAGTGTGAAAACTTGCCAGGCTCCCTGATCAAAAGATGCAAGTTTATAAACTGTTATATAATATTATATATTTATATATTTATTATAAATATATATATTTATATTGTACAATGAAGACATTGTACAATATAGGATATAGACAATGGAAAAAAACACTAGGTTGGAAATGTTCAGGCCCAGAAGTTTGTCTGTGTAAGAGTGTATAAAGGCATTTAAATAGTCTGTACGTGGGGATGTTTATATTTGTCAAATTTTTAAATTTCTAATTTGATGGGATTTATTTTCTCCTGATAAATAAATACTCACATGTTCACCTAAATTTATATTTGTAATTTTGAATTATTTTCATGAAAGAGATCTCTACCCACAATGTCTGTGTACTTGAGGCTCCGCAAAACTAGGATCTACCTCTGTTTACACGTTAGTAGTTCAGTGGGTGAGAGAGGCTAGTAAACATACAACTAAGATACAAAGTTATTAAGGCTAAAAGACGAGAACCTCAAGTATGAGAGGATTACACAGGCCAGGAATATAATTCTTACTTGGGAGAGGAGAACAGGTTTCTTGGAGGGAGTGGTGTCAAAGCTGAGATGTTGTGGTGAGCACAAGTTGGCCAGGCTAAACTGTATAGGTCTCTGTGTGTCTATAGATTCTGTATTGGGATTAGGGGACAGGGGAATACATTTGCGGGTGGGTAATTAAGGATATTTTCCTTTATCCTTAGACATAAAGGTTTTAAAAGTATGTGGGACCGGGCGTGGTGGCTCACGCCTGTAATCCCAACACTTTGGGAGTCTGAGGCAGGTGGATCAGTTGAGGTCAGGAGTTCAAGACCAGCCTGGCCAACATGGCGAAACCCCATCTCTACTAAAATTACAAAAATTAGTCGGGCATGGTAGTGGGTGCCTGTAATGTCAGCTGCCAGGTGGCCGAAGTATAAGAATTGCTTGAACCCAGGAGGTGGAGGTTGTAGTGAGCTGAGATCACACCATTGCACTCCAGCCTTAGCGACAGAGCACAACTCCTTCTCAAAAACAAACAAACAAAGTAATGGATGGGGTGGGGTGACATATGGTCAGATTTGCATACATTTTACAAAGTGATTCCTGAGAAGCGTTATTGAGGAATGCCAAGACTTCAGTCATAGAAACCATATTTTGTTATATGTCTTCTATAGCTGTTTCTTTCCCTCTAATGCAGAGGTCCTTAATTCTCTAAAGGTTGTTTTCAAGGAACAGTTTCAGAATACAAGGGTACTTAGTGAAGGTTCCTTACTATAATGTATGGTATCTGGGGTTCCATTCTAAATACCAACACAACTTAGACCACGTGTAGTTCTTTCTCCATCCAGCCATTAATAACTTAATCAATGTTTGTTTAATCAATCTAGGCTTAATCAAGAGTCAGAAATCCAGACTGATGTATACATTTACTACTATTTTATTTTCTCTGTGGGCTGGAAAAATCAAATTCATCTTCTAAGTTTTCTTCAATTTAAAATCTGGGTAAGAAGTTCTCCTTTGAAGGGTAGTTTGAGAATAAAAGCATCTAATAAAAATATTTGGTACAACAAAGCACCCAGTATTGAGTAGGTATTCAAATCTGGCATAGTGGTAAGCATCTGTAGTCCCAGCTACTCTGGAGGCTGAAGTGAGAGGATTGCTTGAGACCAGGAGTTCAAGGATGTAGTAGACTATGATTGTGCCCGTGAGTAGCCACTGCACCTCCAGCCTGAGCAACACAGCAAGACTCAGCCTCCAAAAAATAAAAATTAAAAAAAAAAAAAAGCAAACAAGCAAGAAAAGTGTTTAATAAGTTGGAAATGATTATGCACTCAAAAACTTCTACCATTTTTAATGAGAGACTGTCTATATCTGCTCTTAGGTATTCTTGATGATGTAGTCTTTGGAGAATGACTCTCAGAGGATTTTTCCTTCTAAATGTAAAATGTTTCTGAATTAATTCACTTAATAAAAAACTAAATAATATCTGGAATTCCATTAAGAGAGTAATTTTACAGGTCATTGAAAGCTTATTTTATATCCCTTCTGAGATACTCCAATATTTACTTAATATTCAGAGATGAACTACTCCTTTTAAAAGATATCAGGACCATAACTTCCACAAGATACTATTCAAGTGTAGCACGATCCTGGATGAAGTTTTGAGAAATTAATTACATATCTAAATACATATCACTCTGGTCTTCATATTGACATCTCTTGGACAAAAGTGACTTTCCAGAATGCTCAATTTTAATTTATTTTTCATGATACAACAGTGGGTAATGTTCTTGGAGTGTGGAGCTATGGATGTGGTTTGCGACAATATCTGTCTAGCCTACTCCTGTTTCTTCTAATAGTCTTGCTATAAACATTACTACTTCAGGAACGACTTCCCTTACCTTACAATCTCTCTCTTTTTGTTTGTTTTTGGGACGAGGTCATGCTCTGTTGCTCAGGCTAGTGTGCTGTGGTACAATCATAGCTCACTGTAACCTCAAACTCCTGGGCTTGACTGATCTTTCCACTTCAGGCTTCAGCGTAGCAGGGACTACCAGAGTGTGCTACCATGCCTGGTTATTTATTTATTTATTTTAATTACTTTAAGGACATGATCTCATTATGTTTCCCCAGGCTGGTCTGAAATTTATGGCCTCAAGAGATCCTCCTGCCTCTGCCTCCCAAAATCCCAGCAATATAGGTGTGTATCACCACCCACAGCCAGGGTCAACTCCCTTTTTATATTCCCTTAGTTCTTGTGTCTTCTCCCGTATTGTCTGTTGTTATGGTTTGTTACCTATAGAACATGGGTCTGTTTCTCTAATGTATAAGCTTTGAGAGTACAGGCACTAAATCTGATTTGTTAAACACTATATTTCCTTCACTTCTGGCAGTTCGTGGCACGTAACAGGTGTTCAATGAATATTTATCAAGTGACTCAATGAGTATTGTATTTAGTTAGAAATCAAAGACACAACCAGAAAAACTTGTCATCAGCCTTTTAGGATCCATTCGGAAATAGGAAGCTCTTCAAATTCTTAAGCTGAAGAAAAAGGAAACTTTGGAGGAAACTTCAATAAAAGAAATTAAGTGAGAAAAGGATAGAAAAACAATATAGACTTTTCTAAAAATTGTGCTACCTTAAAAACAAAAATAATGCCATGCACAACTTAGTTTGCTCATAAAATTTTAGCATTTCATTCACTAAATTGAAAAAATTATACAAACAAGTAAATATTTGTAAATTGAATTTACTTTGGAATATTTTTCATCTTTGATATAAATTCAGTCCCAAGTTGCTGACCTTTAAAAATAGCAACACTCTTATTATTTACTGGGTGATGAGATGCAGGAGAAAATTTGAGGTTAGAAAAAAATATCATCCATGGCACAATAAAAAAGATGACGTTTTTAGGACGACTGACTTGGTAGCCTTTAGTGACAGGACACAGAAAGAGGAAGGGGAACCAGAGGAAGCAAATTTACATTTATTGGGCGTTTATCACAAGCCAGTCCCTGAGATGGGCACTTTGAATGCATTAATTCATTTAATTTCCATACAATAACTTGGGGTTAATATTCCTATTCCCATTTTTCAAATGAAAATACTGTAATACTGGAAGGCAATTAATTTTTTATAGGACTCCTAGTTAATACAAGAGAAAGTGGAATTATAACTAACATTTTCCTAGCCCAGGGCCCAAGGTGATGGCCTCATCATGCCTCAGGCAACCAAAAGAAACTCTCATTTTTAAAAGAGAAGTTCAGGAACAGCCACATATCCTGGAATCTTTTTCATCCTATGAAAAAAGGCAAGGCCTTCAAAGGCAAAGAGTATCTTATCATCTCTCTTCTCTTAGGATCTGAACCAGTACTGACCAATAAAGTGACCCACACATGTAAATTACATTTTAAAATTAGCTATATTTTAAAAAATTAAAAGGAATAGGTAAAATTAATTTTAAAAACAGTTTCTTTAACCCCCAAATATATCCCCAACATGATCATTTCAACATATAAACTGTATAACAATATTAAAGTACATTCTATTTCATTCTAAATTTTCAAACTCTGATGTTTATTTTATACTTGTAGCACACCCAGACCAGCCACATTTCATATCTCAGTAGCCACAGGGACACTAGTAGCTACCTTTATGGACAGCATAGATGTGAAGAGTTCTAGGTAGAACTATTAATAAACCATCTCAGGCAGGAAAACATGAGGCCTTCTCATTATAAACATCAACACTGTCATTTATTCCATACAGCGGACCTTCTCTCTGACTCAGTGCTGCATGGAGATCAATACCCTAGGTTTGAAGACTCAGGTTTCCATAAAACTCTGCTCCACCACTTATTGTGTGAGTCATTGAACAAGTTACTTAACATGTCTGAGCCTCAGTTTTCTCATTTGTAAAATGGGGAGAATGAAGAGTTCTGTATGAATCCCCTGGCATGTGGCACTTGCTCCGTAAGTAGAAGTTCTTCAAATTAAAACTGAATCTCATTTTCTTGTGTGTGGACTTTAATAGAGATTGAGTGTACTATTCTTGACACAGAACCCTTAGTTTACCATTCCATACAATGGCCCCACACCTTCCGATAGATCTTTGTTATCATCCACAGGCCCTTCAGGATATGACATCATCCTGCCTCTCACACTTTCTCTTCTGCTGACCTCCTATGCTCTTTGGCTACAATGGATCCATTTCCATAAATGTATCATGCTTTCTCACACCTTAGTGCTATACCAATCACAGTGAAACTGACTTATTCAGTCACTCACTCTCCCTGACTTGATAAAAATTGTTATGGGTCTCACACATGTTGATGCATTTATTATGTTTGCAAAAACATTGGAGTTCCTGCAGAATAAACCTGCAGGTTAATTAGAATAATGTATAACCTTTAAAAAATCCCAATAGTCTACTTACAGATGAATTTGCACTCTGTAGCACTGAGCTCTTAAAAAAAAAAAAAAAAAAAAAAGCAAGGAAACTACAGCCTTTCCACCCTCTATTGTCTTCTTTCCTGGGGAAAGAGATTTTTACAAGTACCACATAGTTTTTCTCAGTACCAGGCTAAATACTCGAGCCTACTTGCTTTAATTCTAGAAATGCTGGAGGACTGTGGGCGGTTCTTGGGTTTCTTCCTAATGGGGTATATACAATGCCTACTGCAGTAGCATCTCTGTGGTTAAAGCCTGGGACTCACAGTGACTCTCTATACTTCTAGCTATCTGGGAAGGGCCAGCTTCCTACCACTTCTCTCCTCAAAGCTGTTATCTTAGAATCAGGGTGTTTATCCTGAAAGAGTGTATTTCCTATTTAAAACCCAGTCAGAGATGGGATGGAAAATTTTGAGTAGAATTGCTTCAAAAGTTTTTCTTTCTTTAAAAGGCATGCTAAGGAAATCAGAAAATTATTCTCAATGGGTAGTATTGACGGATGTAAATTTACCATTTTATTTGTTACAGCTTTTGAGCAACAACAAAGCAATATTTGCATTCTAGCTTGGATTTTCCAAAGGGAAGACCAAAGCCGGAGCAAGATTATCGCCCACATTGACTGTCTACTCCTCTCAAAAATTAGTCAATAAGAAACTAA
Organism: Chlorocebus sabaeus; assembly: GCF_047675955.1. Lineage (NCBI taxonomy): Eukaryota > Metazoa > Chordata > Mammalia > Primates > Cercopithecidae > Chlorocebus > Chlorocebus sabaeus. Next base: position 77,460,731 of record NC_132904.1, on the reverse strand, counting down.
AGTTTAAGAAATATTTACTAAAATGTTAATCATAGCCTGAATTATAAATTGTTTGTTTGTGTTTGTTTGTTTGTTTGTTTGAGATGGAGTCTTGCTCTGTCGCCCAGGCTGGAGTGCAGTGACGCATCTCTGCATCTCTGCTCACTGCAAGCTCCGCCTCCTGGGTTCACGCCATTCTCCTGCCTCAGCCTCCCGAGTAGCTGGGACTGTAGGCGCCCACCACCTCACCCGGCTAATTTTTTTGTATTTTTTTTAGTAGAGACGGTCTTTCACCTTGTTAGCCAGGATGGTCTCGATCTCCTGACATCGTGATCCGCCCGCCTCAGCCTCCCAAAGTGCTGGGATTACAGGTGTTAGCCACCGTGCCCAGCCCTGAATTATAAATTTTAATATCAAAGTGGAAAAACACGGTATTCATATATTTTATAAATGAGCTCACTAACAAACTTATGTTTGTGTTTATGCAATTTTTGTGCTAGTCTACTATTTTAAAAGTTTTCGCAGAAACCAAGGGAAACAGAAGTATAAACAAGTCTGTGTACAATAATTTCAAATTTGTAAAATATTTTATAATTGTTTTAAAATCTTAATGTTATATTATGAACATCACTGCTTTAAAATCTCTATCTTTTGCATATGAGAAAATAAAGTCTTGAGAATTTAAGTGTTTTTCATGAAAGACCACAAAGTGTTTGGTTGAGCAATGAATGTCACTTCAGCTAATCTAACACATCTGTAGGAAAAATTATTTAATTACTAATCATCAATTGATATGGCTAAGTGCCAATTTGTAGATATTCACAAGACTTGCTTTAAAAATATAACCTTCTTATTATTTGGCTAGTGAAAATGAACTGATTTATAAAGGCAAGTGCATTTTTGAGGCTATAAGTATGAACTTTATTTCTCAAAGAGATGATATTTGTTGTACTGGAAAGCATTATTTGATGTCGGTGCCTGATTCTCTAATTATGATGTTACCAATTACTAGCTATGTTTGATCTTGGAAAATTTCCTGCATGTCTCTGATCCTCACAGTCCTCCTCTGAAAAAAATCAAAAAATCAAGTCTTGATTCCCTAACTACTTCTTGATAGTGTTATGAAGAACAAATGCACATGCTATGCAAATGTTTGTTGAAGATTCTTAGATAACATACAAAACATAAGGTGTCCTTACCACTCCTTTAATTAATGAGCCTGGTTAACTCAATGTGGCCTGGTCAGATGAACGTGGATGTTAGATATAGGTTATCATGATTTAGACTCCTGGCATTGACATTTGCTAGGTTCATGACCTAGGTAAGCCACTTAACTTTCTGAGCCTCACTTTCTTCATCTGTGAAATAGCCACTTTGACCTCACAAGACCATTGGGAGAATAATGTCTGTGAGAAATATATTTCAATCCCCTAAGGGTGATTAATGTGGCAACCAAAAGAGACCCTTTGTAATTTAACCCACGGCCCTATGGCACATGACACTATTGTTGCTTTTTCTATTTTTTCCACACAAAAGCAAGGTAAATTCTACCTTTGATTTACAATAACCAACCTAAAGAGATTTTAGTATATTTCTCACCTGTGAGGTAGATAAATTATCCTTTGTCCTCTTAGTTGTCACCTTGACATTTCTCTCTTTCTCAAACCATAGCTCATTAGCATATATTAACAACATATGAGAGAACAATATAACACTTGTCGTGGTTGGAAGCGGGGGTTGTAAAATTAAAAGGAATGTAATCACAGAATCAAACTGTTGTTTTGTGTGAACACCTTAGGTAGCTGCGATAGGTACAGGTAGATAAATAGATTGTCAAGTGGAATGTAAGTGAACAAACAAATAAACCACCACCAACAAGAAAAATAGCAGCAGCAAACAATTCCTGCATCATGCAACACAGCGATCTCATATTTCCCTCACTGAATATTTGACTTAGGCATCATCAGAATTAGTTTACATTACTCCAGAGAGGATCAAAGAAGCTGAGTTGCATTATTTACATGTCAGTTGCCCTCATTTGCTTTTTAAAATTAAAAAATGATCCCCGTCCCTGGAGGAACCTGAGTGATAACTGACTTAGAGCCTCAGAAAAGTCACTACTATATGTAACCCCACATTAAAGTAACTTCACCATTTCCCAACCCCTCTAGATAGGAAATATGGCTGCAGTTTGTGGAAATACTTTAGCTAATGCACAAAATGAGAAACGCTTCTGTGACGGGAGAAGAAGTGATTGTTTAGTGCTTCTCAAAGGGGGCACTACTGACATTTGGGTGGGAGGTTTTTGAGGGGGGTGGGACAGTCCTTCATTTGCAGGACATACCAGCACAATGAAGGATGTTTAGCATTCGCAGCCACCATCACTAAATTCTAATACTGTTTTCAATGCCTTAGGCAATCACAAATCATACCTCTCAATTCCAAATGTCCTCTAGGGAGTGTTACTGCCCCTGTTTGAGAACCACTGAGATAAAGCAAAGAAAGGCTGGACATTGAGAGCCAGTTTTTGGAATCAGAGGGATTTGGATTTGACTGTTGGCCATATGAATTTATTAGCTCCATAATCTTAATTACTTCATCTCTCTGAGCCTCAGTTCTAGGCTCAGAGAGGTTTAGTTTAGCAGGCTGAGTTTTAACTTCTCTGAGCCTGCAAAATGGGGATAATAATGCTTTCTCAGAGGCTTCGTAAGTTAATATCAGTAAAGTCCTTATCGCTATGCTTCATGTGGAAGAAATGCTTGATAAAAGGGTAACTAGTACAGTTAACTGTGATATTAATAGTGGTCCTAGAAGAAACAGGGCTGGCGGTAGTTGTGGTCCAGGAAAGAGAAGCAGTGGGTAAAGTGTGTGATACTACCTGAATTTGAATTTCAGTGCCACTAGTTTCCTAGCTGTCTTTGGGCCAAATTGTTAATACTCTCTCTGATTTGGTTTTCTTATGTAAAATGGTGACAGTAATTGAGCATACCTCAATTGTTTGTTGTAAAAAAATGAATGAGTATAAATCCTACAAAGTGAATCAGGTTTAGAGGTGCCTGAAAATTGACTGGACACAAAAGGAAAGGAATGAATCATTTGACTTTCTGTTTCTCAAATTGTGAGCCACATTAGCTTCAATTATACTTTTTGTTCGGCTAGCTCCCCAGTAAGGCAGTTAACTAGTCAATTTCTAAGGGAAGATATGAAGATGCTATTGTTTTCTCTGGTAATTAGATCTGGCTCAGACTCTCTTCACTTGAAGGATAATTTAGTACTTAGATATGCTCTAGGTTCTAGCCAAAGTCATTACTTCTCAAAATACCAAATAGCTATGATTATAATAAGAACTTCTCTAAAATGTGGTCCAACAACATGAAGGCTACGGAGAAGGTATGTGTGAAATTCTAAAGGGAAGGAATGAAGCTGTTAATAGTTTACCTTTAACACATCTACAGATACTTACATTTTTATCTATAAAGAAATTATCAAAATGTTTGTAATATTAACCACCTCAGGTATTATAAAAGTATGTAAATCATGATAATGAATGGTAATTATCTGCTAATTTGGCCACCTGATTATAAAGAGTTGATGTTGTATTTTGATTTTCTATCTAATCCTCAAACCTTGCGATTCAATCTGAATTTAAAAAGACAACTGGGAGTTGACTTTTCAAATGAGCATTTAGGTTATCTGATTTTTTCATATTGAATTTGCAACACTTACTCATAAATGTTTTGTTGATGATCACCATATTATGTTGCTTTGCAGAAAAATGTAATTGCTAACAGATAGAGATGTGGTGCCCCAGAAGGCAGGGAATTTTCTTTAACATCAAGTCAGTATTTTCTCTTGTAGGAGAAAAAGTCAGTATTCTCTCTCTTTGTGAAAATGACAAGACAGTTGTAAAGTCGATTGTGATATTAATAGTGGTCCTGAAATAAACGGTGATGGTGGTAGTTGTGGTCCAGGTAAGAGAAGCAGTGTGTAATGTATTTGAGCTGTTACCTGTGGTGTGATACTACCTGAATTTGAATTCCAGTGCCACTAATTTCCTAGCTATATCTTCGGGCCAATTTTTTAATACTTTCTATGATTTGGTTTTCTTATGTGAAACCTCTTCAGATTCCATTCAACATTTGTTTATTGAATGATAACCTAATCTAGGCTAAATATTAGAGCTATGGACATAGATGAAATTGTTTATATGTGGCATGGCATGGTGGCTCACGCCTGTAATCCCAGCGCTTTGGGAGGTCAAGTCGGGCAGATCACCTGAGGTCAGGGGTTTGTGAGCAGCTTAGTCAACATGGTGAAACCCAGTCTCTACTAATTATACAAAAATTAGCCAGGCATGGTGGGGTATGCCTGTAATCCTGGCTACTCAGGAGGCTGAGGCAGGAGAATCACTTGAACCCAGGAGGCAGAGGTTGCAGTGAGCTGAGATCACGCCATTGCACCCAGCCTGGGTGACAAGAGCAAAACTCTGTCTCAAAAAAAAAAAAAAACAAAAACAAAAACAAAAAAGAAAAGAAAGAAAGAAAGAAATTGTTTATATTCACAGACTGATTTGAGTGAATTATATATTTATTTCATAACTATACCACATTGGGATAAGTGGTGTACTAGAGAACAGAAACAGTTGCAGGGACCACACATAGTCAGGAAAAGTACAGATGGTAATGTCTTGGTATAAGTCCTGTAATAACACTCATCAGTAACTCACAGATATTAAGAAATTCCGGAACTAAGATGAATCTTTCTACCCTTACTTCCTATTACTTCCTGGTATGCATTACTGTGCATGTTGTTTAGTACGGGTATGGGTAAACACAGATTTTCAGGTTAAACAGACAGTGGTCCAATTCTACCTGCCCACATACTAGTTGTATGTCCTTGTTCAATTATTGTATTTAGGTATAGTTTCCTTATATATAAAACAGAGACGATAAAATACTATGTAGGGTTATTGTAAAAATTAAATGCAGTGACTCTTAGAAAAGGGAATGGCAATAAAAAGTCAGCGATGAAAAGAAGTCAACGACCAAAAAAATTACTAGCTATAATTATTTATTTTATGATCCATAATTTGTTTACCTTGTATTTTATCATGAATACACTGTATTTTTCTACTTTTATTGTTCATTATATTTTGCTCATTTGAAATACACATACTTTCTTGTTTCTACTCATTGAAACTCAAGGTCTTAAAATGTTACCTTTCAAATGCATTAATGTAATACAGTCACTTGTGACTATGTTACTGTTTTTTCCTTTTCAATATAGTATATATTGAGGACAAGGGTGCATCCAATTAGTCAACATAGTACCTCAATACAAATTAGTTGAAAAGCAAATCCTCAATATTAATTTGTTGAAATAAATTTAGTCATAGACAGATAGTCACTAAGTTTCATTCTTGCAAATTTTGTATAGCTGCTCCTCACTCAATGCTGAGGATAGGTTCTTGGAAACTGGGGCTTTAAGTGAAATGACACATGATGAAACCAACTTTATCCTAGGCTGTGTAAAATAGATATAAACAAGACTTAAGTTCCTAAGGCATATTTCTGGTCACAAAACATCACCAAACTTCTAAATAAAGACCCCAAATACTACTAATATTAAACATTGTAATAGATGTGAGGTATGCATACATTTAAGAAAGATTAATACAAATAATCACTACATGGCTTAAAATCAATCACAAATACGAAGGGCTCCCTGAGTTCTTTTGCCGCATATTGTTTATTGTCATGCATTTGTATGATTATACCATACTTTAAAAGTTTTGTTTTAAAATATTTTTTTTTATATTCATTCGTTAATTTTCCACTCTGCTTATTGCAGCTTAGGGGCATGAGTGGCAGCGCGTATCCTGGTATCTAAGGAAGCAAGGCAGGAACCAACCCTGGACAGGACAATATTCCATTGCAGGGCCAGTCACACACACCCATGCGCTCAGACTGGGAACAACTGAGACACACCGTTTCACCTAACAGGCACATCTTTGTGGAGGAAAACTGAGTACCCAGAGAAAACCCATGCAGATGTGAAGAAAACATGCAGACTCCACACAGACAGTGGCCCTGGCTGGGAATCTATAAATATTTTTTTCCTCATCGATGTTATAACAAAAAGACATTGAATGAAATGACATTATTTAAGGACTTGCATTTTCATGCATTATACATTGATACCCCCAAAACTATTTTCCTATAACAACTTCAAATGTCAGTTTAGTAAGGACACTTCAATCTACCCAACAGTGATTCTACTTACAAGCCAGCAATTCAGTGTTATTTACGTTGACTCTTCTGCTTGTAAGGCAATATCCATTTGTGAAATTATTTTAATATTTTGTTCACTTTGCTTTTATTAGTTTATACAAATAGGTGGAAAAGGGAAAAATGAAATTGCAAAGACTGGAGAGAAGAGACATAGGTTTCATAAATTCAGTAAAATTATGGAAGGTTGAAGATCATTAAATTTGCCTCAACTTTAACCTCTTTTCAGGTCCTAAATGGCCTTAAGCCCAATAAACTGTGTGTTCAGTTATGAAGGAAAAGAATAAACCTGAAATGAAAAATGTTAGAAAGATATCCTTTAGCACAAGCCTAAATGATGAACTGTCATTAGGGATGTCACAGTAGGTTTCAGCAAACTAAGAATGGAACATGTAATAGAATCTGTACATCTTTTGTGTGGCTTGTGAATATTTATCATAATGTGAAAGTTGGAAATTGTCTAATGAGTCCATCCTTTATATAAAACAACATATTGAATTGATATAAATATTAAATTGCCAGTATTTAAAAGTATATAGATTACCTTGCATTCAAAAGTTTTTCTCCCCTGGACAATGTTATTTTTATGTTAAGTGTCACCTTTGCTGATATCGTAAATAAATGTGTAGAGTTAGTGAAATACTTAAATAAACCACTTTTCTCTCTTCCAAATATATCTCAGTTATAGATAAAAAATAAATAAGACCCAGAAACTTTTGACATAATGGTCATTAAATTGAAGCTTTTAATATACAGTCATTAAATCTCTTGAATTTTATTTTAATCTATATGATTATTATTGAATTTATAACTGTATTTTTGCAACACCTTTTTTATTAATAGGCACATCTTAATAAATGGTTTTAGACTGTCTCAAGAGAAAAGTTAAGTTTCCTTCATAGACTTTGCCATTCAAAAGCATACATTATTTAAATTTGTAAGACACAATGTAGCCGTTTTGTAGTGGAGTAGCGCTTTACATACTTTAGTGTGAATATGAATCGCCAGGGGAATCTTGTGAAAGGGCAGATTCTAATTCAGTAGGTCCGAGGTGGAGCCTAAGATTCTGCATTTCCAATACATTCTCAGGTGATGTTGCTGCTGCTGATCCTCAACTGTACTTTAATAGCAATTGAATAGAGTGCTGATAATACAGTAAAAAACTTCTGAATTCAAACAAGACATATACAATTAACTAGCTATAAAAACTAGGCTAATGTAATCCCAGCACTTTGGGAGGCCGAGACGGGCGGATCACGAGGTCAGGAGATCGAGACCATCCTGGCTAACACGGTGAAACCCCATCTCTACTAAAAAATACAAAAAACTAGCCGGGATAGGTGGCGGGCGCCTGTAGTCCCAGCTAGTCAGGAGGCTGAGGCAGGAGAATGGCGTAAACCCGGGAGGTGGAGCTTGCAGTGAACTGAGATCCGGCCACTGCACTCCAGCCTGGGCGACAGAGCGAGACACCGTCTCAAAAAAAAAAAAAAAAACAAAAAAAAAAAAACTAGTCTAAGTCATACTCATCCGCTTTTCTCCATCTCTATTTGCTATGGTCCTAGTTCAAGCTGCCATCATTTCTCACCTTCGGCATAACTTACTTGTTTTCTCTCCATCTGACCTTGCCTCTCTCCAGTCCATTCTCTAAACCACAACAACAATTATCATTTTGAAAAATGCTAATAGTATTCTATCTCCTCTACCTATATCTCCCTTAACATCTTTTAATGACTGTCCTCACAGAGAAAGTATCAAATTGTCAAGACCTATAAATCCAGAGGAACTCTTGCCTTCTTCTCTCACCTCATCCACCTCTACAAGCCCATCATTCATTAGGCTCCACCCATGTGGAATTTCCCTTTGTTGACCTAAGTGTGATTTTGAGAGCAGCAGAAATGTATAACCCAGAAACTGGTGAGAAATGAAGATTCTCATGTCCTACTCCAGAAACTCCCTCTCATTGGACAAGGGCTCGCCCATAAAGAGAGATCCTATCAGTTGTGTTTCTTTCTGATTCTCCGACATTTAAAACAGTGCTGGCATAGTGTAGGTTCATTTAAATATTTGTATGAATGAGAGAATAAGTAATTACAACCTGTATATTATTCATTTCTTCTTCTGTAAAATGGACAAAATATTATCTCCTTCTAAGATTACTTGGATTTATTAGCACATATGAAAGTAGAGAGCAGAATGCTTACTTTAAAAATATCCAATTTTAAAAATCTTTTTACGTAATTCTTTTTTCCTAGACTACCTGCTTCCACTAAAATACAATTCCTCTTCACAGCTTTGTTTGCTAATTTAGTCACTCAAATATATACTTTTGGAGGTTTGCTAACACTATTGCTTGTTGAAATATTTTTCCCTAGATCTAGAACTCTAGCTGGTACACCTTCTAATCCATAAAACCTTTCCCGATTGCATCTGACAGTTATCTTCCAGTTCCTGGTGTAACTTACACTTTCCTCTTTTCAAAGCACTTAAAACATTTAAAAATATTAAGTCCTTATCTTAGTTCAAAAGTATGATATATTCGTTATAGAAAAATACCAAAAATTACTGCTGAGTAAAACAAAGACCTTAGTCCCTACTGCAATCATGAACTTTCATGATTATGTAACCTCTGAAGCTCTTCCAAATCCTTTAAATTGCAAACATTGCTGTAGTTTGGATAAATGTACCTGGCAGTTATAAATTATGTAGGTAAGAATGTTTGATCATATTAATCAGTTGATAGCGTGTCCTATTAACACAAATTCTCCTAACACTTTATAATAGAGTATATTTAATTAAATGCATTTTACAAGTATTTTGTTTTGAAGAAATAATAAGACAATACAAGTGATTTGGATATAAAATCACATTGCAATTAGGTAGCACAGTAAGGCCTCTGTTCTGTAAGAACATTTGATCTGCAGAAGATTTCCCGTGTATTCTCTGAGCCACTTTCAGCTTTGCTCTCAAGGGAACTTCAAGATGCACACAGTTACTTCCTTTTGCTATTGTAAAACCAATTAAATTAATTTGTTGGAAATATCATTGTCTACCAGCTACACTGTGCTAGATTAGATTCTCTCTGAATCTTCCTGAGTTTCACTGTGCAGTGTGTATAGCACTTTGAATTTTAGTGACAAGAACTGTAGTTTTTCTTTGCTTGTATAAAAAATAGATACTGAGGCCCGGGCACAGTGGCTCACGCCTGTAATCCCAGCACTTTGGGAGGCAGAGGTGGGCGGATCATGAGGTCAAGAGATCAAGACCATCCTGGCCAACATGGTGAAACCCCATCTCTACTAAAACTACAAAAATTAGCTGGGTGTGGTGGTGTGGCCTATAGTCTTACCTACTCTGGGAGGCTGAGGCAGGAGAATTGTTTGAACCCAGGAGGCAGAGGTTGCCATGAGCCGAGATCACGCCACTGCACTCCAGCCTGGTGACAGAGGGAGACTGTCTCAGAAAAAAAAAGCAGATAGTGAGTACTCCTAAGACATAGAGCTTTCTCAGAAGAAGCCTGCATTTACTTTGGGAGACTGTGGCATGTATTTTCTGTCACTTTAGTATCATTTAGGATAGGAAGAAATTGAAAGGATATAGATATTCTTTTTGGTGATGTGCGCATTTCTGAATTTCAAGATTTTTTTTTCTGTGTCCCTCAGGGAGAATACATTTCTATATAGTGTCAAGATGCTATATAATGGGATGAAGAATTATAGTTAAGTAGGTGAATCTCATTGTGTTTTTTTGTACTGTGTGGCATAATACCAAATTCCTGTCTTCACTAAATAAACATTGTGTGAATACTATCCTAAAACAGCCTGTTGGAGGATACATGGGATACCCAGAAAATATATACATATATGTATATATACACACACGCACACATATTTAAATATATATATACACATACATACATTATATATACAAAAGTGACAACGAGTCATTTGGATATAAAATTGCAATGCATATACGGAGGAGGGAAAAAAATGTAAGAAGAGCAGTTGAGGATTGGGTTGGATTATTTCAAGTGATACCAAAATATTTATTTTGAGGTAAATAGTCACAGAAGTATGGAGCCAAGAGGCAAGCACAGATCAAACATATTTAAGGGCTATCTAAAAATAATATGGAATTTGGACATTTTTCTGTAGGCAACAGAGCAGGCTTTTCACTTAGGATATTGTCATTGAAGAGTTTGGCCATGATCAAAGTAGAACTTTATGTAGTTAAATGGGGGTCTCTTTAGGCTTCATAGATTTTGCATGCTTGGGTTTCTATTTAGTTTGTTTTCTCTAATGGACAAAGGCAGGGGACCAGATCCTGCATTATCCTGGAAGGACTGTGGGAATGGATCATAGAACTGAATTTGAACACTGACCTTATCATTAACTAGCTGCATGGCTTGAGCCATATCACCTGTCAGGATTTCTGCCTCCCTATCTGCAAAATGGGAGGTAGAGGGCTGTTGGAATAGGTAATGTTAAAGCTTCTTAGAATGGTCACCTTTTATGATTTTTGTGACAATCATGGACAACTCATGCCTTTTGTCTTTTAGAAGATAATCCAGACTGATATTAATCCCAGGAAATTAAAAACCCAAAGTATAATTAAACAGAATTCTGAAATACACTTTCACTTAAAAACAAAGCACCAGGGAAAAATGAGCTGCTACTACAAGTTAAGTGACTTTGGAATTTGGACAACATTGAGGGTTACTGCCCTAATTTTTAAAGTTTTTAAATGCTATTTAAAATTAAATCAATGCCTATTTAACATTTCTAATAGTGCTTCGTACATACTAAGAGCCCAATTATAATTATATTCCTGATAGAGTTGTTAAATTATGTATAAACCCAATTTAGTTTGTAAACTGCATAACACAGTGCTTGGGAATGTACTGAATCCTTGAAACTCCTAGTTCCATTCACTTATAGACCCTTCTAACTTGAGCATATCAATGCCATTTGGCTATGCTTTATGGATACCTTCCTGTAGGACCTGATCCTTTTGTTCACCACAAGTGGCTGGGCCTCAGTAATGGACAGATGAGTGAGTGTGAAGATTGCAGATTATGTTAAGCATAGTGGGGGGCAGGGTTAGAGGGTTGTGAGGGGAAGAGCTCTATAGAGGAAGACAGAAATGGCAAAATATACTTGATAGCCTCTCTGGTCCATAAATGAGGACAGAGACATTAATTTTAAAGTACACAGGTGGAAGTGCTTCTTTCAATGATTTTCCAGTTAGCGTGCAATGTTCTCATCTGGTGCATAAGTAGACTTTTTGCAATGGTCAGAGCCCCTGCTAGACATGGATGAAAACTCAACATACACAAGGAAAGATGGAAACTCTCTTTGTGGAGGAAAAAACAAACAAACAAACAAACAAAAAAAACAAAAAACAAACAAACAAAAAAACATACTTACATACTTTAAGATTAGAAAAAATAGGCCAGGTGCAGTGGCTCACGCCTGTAATCCCAGCACTTTGGGAGGCGGAGGCTCAAGCCCAGGCGTTAGAGACCAGCCTAGACAACGTGGCGAAACCCTGTATCTACAAAAAAATACAAAAATTAACTGGGTGTGGTGGCATCTTCCTGTAGTCCCAGCTACTTGGGAGGCTGAGGTGGGAGGATCACTTGAGCCCCAGGGATGGAGGCTGCAGTGAACTGTGATTGTGTCACAACATTCCAGCTTGGATGATGGAGTGAGACCTCACCTCAAGAAAAATAAATAAATAAATAAAAGAATAGGAAAAATAAATTTCAACATCCGATAATAAAATTTTGCTTTTTAGCCAATCTAGATTGTCATTTAAGAGTCTGGGAAATAACATGACGAAAATGTGCTGACCAAAATCTTTGATAAATTAGATTCATATTATTGGCTTTGCCTTCACTTAGGGTGGACTATGAATTCTGGCTCTCCTGTCCCTCAATAACTCTACCATCTGAAGAAAACTCATTAATACCCCTGAATGTCACCTTCCACATTTGTGAAATGAAGATATAAAAGCTTACTTGCAGAGTCACGCTGAGGATTAAATGAGATAACAACTATGCCTTTGCCTAACACCATACCTGTTGTTGAGTTGGTAATAAATCAATTTCAATCACTATAATGTTATAACCTCTCTTCCTTGGACACCCATTTCACTCTTCATTTCTTGATTTTTCCATGTCTAAAGTGAACTTTTAGGTGAGAGTATTTCTTATATTTATTACTCTCACGTTCTACTCTTTATGTTTTCCTGTAACACTATTCCAAAAGACGCTACCAGTGTTCCTACTTGAAAAAAAAAATGTAGAATTGTTGAAATTTCAGATATCCTCCCAGTAAATGGAAAAGATCTTAGGGCCAGTATGGCAGTGACAAGGAGTTTTTAATCTTATGTAATTGTAGCATTTGTCTATAACCCAAGCTACTCTCTCCTTCAGGAGATCCCGAGGCCAGAACAGAGAGTGAAGAATTCCAGACATACCAGTCTCTTTTTACAGAATAATCGTGAACCATTTTGCAGATATTCCTATATGCTTGGTGTAGGGGTGGTGGATAATTCTAACATCTGTCAGTCACTTCTTGTTCTAAGCCCCTTGTTCATTACTGGGACCCTGATATGGGGAAACAGTGCAGTTTCTGTAGTTTGAATTTTACTGCTTTTTCCTGGCCACACATTTTATGTTTTGCCTTGCTTTACTGCTTCCTGCAGGGACATTCCCCAATTGAGTCAGGTCTCTGCCGTTCTACAATGGATACTGACATTTAACTTTATCTGAAATAATATTAATGGGTCTCGCAAGCCATTCGTTTCCCAATTAGTTTATATAAAATGCTCTAGAATACAAACCATGATGCTAATTGGCATCTACCAAGCAAATCACCCTGCTTCATACCTCATAACATGGGTAGGCTTTTTTTTTTTTTTTTTTTTTTTTGCAGCCATATTCACCAGACTTCTCCTGGTGATCAATGCTTGAAAATTTTATACTTTACCTCCATGGCAAGCTTGTAAGTACTTTGATCATATATATGAAGACCCTATGTCTTTTTCAGCTTTATTTCTGCTGTGGTTGACACAGAGGATTCTTTTTGCTGAGAATGATGATGGGCCCTTGTGGTGGAGTAGATTTATAAGACATGGGGTCTGTCTCAATTGAATCACAGTTTAGCTATGGAGAAAGGTAGGTGATCTGAAAAACAAACAGTATGATAAACATAAACACATTAGTAAAGTACTAGCATTGAGTATAGTGCTCAGAGCTTATAGTAGTGTCTCAAAATAAGTATAACAAGCCAAACTGAACTCCTGAGCAACACATAAATGGAGTAAGTCAGTTTTTTCAGGAAAGGGTAAGGATTATGACATAAAAGAGGTGATACTTGAGATGTACTTTGAAAAAGAAGTTTGGGATGTTCAAGTTTGTTGAAGTTTGTGCTTTTTCGTACTATTTAAGTAACTCTCTGGAAACATGGTTAAGGACATTGTGGCTCAATCCATGGCCCCCTGTGGTGGAATAGATTATTTTCCCTTTGAAATAATATATTATTCTTTCTCCCTTGCTTCCAGTGAGACTAGAAGATAGCAGAAGAAAAATGGAGGCAAGAGCTAGATCACAGATAACTTTGTACATCATGTTAAACATTCAGAAGTGACACATTTACTCTTATCTTGCCTATTGCTTTTGCTGTTAATTTTCTATCCTAAGTTTGACTTTGTTATCAAATATTCAAGCTATGTTCCAATCTACTGAAGATGTTCAGGTCAAACAAACAAAAAAAATTATAGAATTCCCCATTATAAATCTATAGTCTCTAGAGTAGATAGTCTTCATTGGAATGTCAGAAAAATAAAGCCAGGGTCACATCATAGGGACCTAAAAAGCTGTGTCTCCCTATTTCCCCCCAGTAGTTCCGTGCCAAAAATATAGTTTCATACCAAAAATACAGAGGCAACCAGCTATGGTATGACTGCTTATGTTCCCGCCAAATCCACATGTTGAAATTTTGTTCCTGACATGATCGTATTAAGACCTGTGGCTTTTGGGGAGGTGATTAAGTCATGAGGACGGAGCCCTTATGAATGTTATTGGTGCCATTATGAAAGAGTCCCTGGGGAGCTTGTTTGACCCTTCTACCATGTGAGGACAGAAACAGGTGCTTGTCTATGAGGAATGGTCCCTCACCAGATTCCAAATGTCCCTTTACCTTGCTCTTGGACTTCCCAGTTTCCAGAACTGTAAGAAATAAACTTCTGTTGTTCAGAAGCTACCCAGTCTATGGCATTTTTTATAGCAACTGGAACAGTCTAAGACACAGCTTCTTTGCATTTAACCGCAGTCCTGTGTGAACTCTTCTAGAAAACTAAAATATCAAAGAGAATTATGCCTATCAATAATTCAGATCTTGATATAGATCATATAGGCATAATTTATAGGAAATGTCACCAAATCTACAGGAAAGAGGTCCAAATAAAGAGCACCGAGTTAAAACCAGACTGATACCTAAAATCGAAAGTTAGACTATAGATGCCTGCAACCTAAAATAGAGGGGAAAAAATGAGTCTTAAGACAAAATCTTTCCTTAGTAACTGAATTCTGCCACTTACTGTGTGAACACAGGTGAGTCATATGATCCGACCTGACCAGTGAAATGGGGTCATAACTGCTCTTGGTTTTATTGCCCTGACAGTTCTCTTCGTGATGACAACCAAGTGTCATATTTTATATAAAAATCCTTGTAAAATCTAAAATGCTTTTTAAGTGCATTATTTAATTTTTAGCTATGTGTTTTCTATGACACTGAAAATATGAGTCAGTCCATGAAAATTTAATAGACAAGCTATTTTTCAAAGCACCTTTGTTGTGTGAAGAGAGGTGCTAGCATATTGAGCTAGACAGTGTTACACAGCTGGGAGTTCTTTGAATCACATGTGATTTTTACCTGCCGTGGGTTTACAGTGCACTGGAATTTTCAAGTATAGCCCTTTTGTTTACATTTCATAAGTAATATTATATTCTGTCTTGACATTGAGGAATTGCCATGGCTCTAATAATTCTGATTAAGTATCCTTGAAAATCAACTACAAAGGAATCCAAACTTATTTTCCCATTCGCTACCCAAGCAAAAGGAGGAAAATGTGGCCCATTTATTCCTGGAATAATACTATATTCCCCCCAACTCACAGATGAATAGATCTATAATGAAGTGCAATTTTCCTCAGAAAATAAACACCAATGAGTGGAAAATGGGGGTTACAACGTATGCATTGCAAAGTAATAGTCACTTAAGCATTGAATGCAGCCGAAGGACAATTGGAAAAGATGAAGGACATTGAAATAAGAAAGTAGAAATCTGGCCAAGGTTAAAGGGGGTCCAGTGGAAGCTTTAGAAAACAGGGATTGCAAGTGTAACAATGAAATGATTCAGTTCTGCAAGATAGAAGGGGTTGAGAGGGCAAGATACATCTTGGTTCACGGCCTAGACAACAGTTATGTACATGCTATGGCCCAATGGGTGACCTCATAGGAGTAAAATTAAAAATAGGAAAAGAAAATTAGTTCATGGAAATAAACAAGATTAATAACTCAGCACAAAACACACAAGATCAAAACAAACTCAGTCTCCAGCCATACCTATTTAGGGAATTTCATTGTTCTGAAAACACCTAATTCCACATAGACCATTTATTTATGCAACCAACATTTATTAAGTGATTACCATGTGCCAGGCATAGAAATTCACCAGGTAGAGCAGTGAAGAAAATAGATGTAATATCTTTGCTTGTGCATCTTCAAACTAATGATTTTCACCTGCTTTCAATGAACTACACTGTACTTTGTAACTGAGATTACAGTTGAACCACAATAAGCTGTCGTTTTGTAGGTCAAATGCATTCAGGTATTGGCAATTTAAAAAGGTTCAGCCTAATATTAACCTATAACCTTTGTATAAATTGTAGAAGTCTTTTAATAAATGTTCTTTTCCCTAAGAATATATTTTTATTTCCTCTAACTAGCAGTTTCTTCTCACTATATTTAAAAGGTCTCTACCTTTGCTATTTCCCTAAAACTCACTTAAAATTTCCAAATCAAATATTGTTTCATGTTATATAGGATGCAATTGTGGTCACCCTACTGTACCAAGGGATAAATATGATGCAGTACAGCTTTCTTAGAATTAATCACTGTATTGAGATTCCTTATGTCAGACACAGTTTATTGAAATCAGGTACCTTCAATTCAGAGCGGTACCCCTATTCTTATGCAGTTTTACTTTGTTAGAAAACCTTTTACTGAGATTTTTAAAATTATATTCTGGAGTCATTCCATTCTTCCTTTGTCTAAGACCAAGACCTCCACTCTCAGCCTTTGGGATGTAGCTCTCATCTACTCCATTGAGCAAGATTGGGTTGCCAACTTCCCCCATCATCACCAGGATATTTGTCTAAAATTTTGAAGTGTGGTGCCAGACCAATGGCATCAGTCTTACTGGGATATTTCTGAGAAATATAAACATCCAATCTTTGTCCCAGACCTTCTAAATAAGACAGTCTGGAAGTGCAGCCCAGACATGCCTGTTTAACGAGCCCTCCAACTGATTCTGATGCTGCTAACATTTAAGAGCCACTGATCTCAAGGAGTAGTTCTCAATCTTTAGCCATATTGAAATCAGCTGGAGAATATTAATGTCAATTAGTATGGATTTCTGGGTCCTATCCCTAGCAATCTTGATCTTATTGATAGAGAGTGCAGCTTCCATTGCTGTTTTTTGTTTTTTGGGTTTTTTTTTGTTTTTTCTAAGCCCTCCGGTTTACTAATGAACAGCTAAGATTGAAAAGCACTAGTCTATTAAAGTGAACTGGTTTTTCACAGTTTCTGTGATTGCAATCTGTGAAGCCAGGCACTAGGCTTCTTACCTTGGGAGTTAGGGCTAACAGCATAGAGATGTGTCAGGAATTTTAGATAAATTAACTGATCAGTTTACCTTACTCATCACTTATGCTAAGGGATGTCAGATGCCTGCTGATGACCATAGAGTAGTATAGTCATCACCAGCACATGTAACCATGGAAACCCCAAAATAAGATAAATTATTTATATATGCAGGTGTATATATATATATTCACTTACTTATCTTAGGTTTACTGAAATAGCATCTAAATTACTTAGTCGGGAGAGGGAGGATGGAAGGGATTGACAGTAAGGAGGAATGAAAAATGTTGTGCAAGGACCACATGTCCAGCTAACTCAAGTTTACATAGCACCTACCAATGTGGAACTTCATTTCTCTGCTCTTCAAAGTCTGGCCATGTGGCCCAGTGCATACTGCCCTACACGATTCCCTTTACTCCCCCTCTCCAGGGAACTGAGTGACTTTAACTCTTCGCTTTCCTCCACCATCCTGTCATCTCTAAGTTCTTAACTTTCCTCTGTCCTCTTCCTGTTTCTTCCCGGATATCCTCAGGTCTTCAGTATAGACTGTGGGTATGGGAAACAATTATTTTCTCCTTGACTGTTTCAACTACCTGGGAGAGAAAGGCAGAAATGCTGACTCTAAGAGTGGAAGATGTAGAAAGGACCTAGCAGTGGCCTTAACCTTGGATGGAAGTCAGGTAGGATTGAACAGTTGAGTACTGCCTGAAAGATCTGGGGATGGAGAATATCCTATCTGTAAGAACCAAGTGATGTGTGAAGGTTGTATGGGTGCAGCCCTGGGCAAGGGGATGTTTTTTCTCCAGTTAATCAAAAAATCTGGGAGTTGATGAGGTAGAGGAGGGTTTTCTTTGTAAAATGACACCATTAGCTCAGAAGAGACACTGATGACAACTCATTTGGCTTTCCTCTTCCTGAATTTTGTGTTCTTCCCTGGAAATGTCTGGTAGATAACTAACAGTGTGAAGGTCAACATACTACAAATAATCAGGCCTATCTGTGCATAGTAATTCTGTTTACATTTCTTCTGCAAATAAAGATTTTAGATATTATTGCACCAGAGAATATCTCTCTCCTTAAAATAGTCTATTCTAGTGTCATGTATGTGATGCATTATGTGCCAATTTGTTCTCTTCCAATGTCTAGGTTGCTAAGTATTCTTTTTCTCTGAATGCATTGTGCAGATGGAGGGATCTTTGGATTACATGGGGTTCAAGTCTGGAGGAAACCTTCTGTACTAAGAAAAGTTAGATTCTACAGGAGAGAAGAGAAGCCGGCAGCTCTAGTTTAGAGTTAGGTTGAGGTTCTGAGAATGGGAAGCTCCTTGGCCAGTAGTATAAAATCATCCATGCTAACCATGCTTGTTATTTAACTATCTGTAAGTGGGAAACCAGGATTCCTGAACATTCCTCATCTCAGGCGTTGAATAAAGTTAGTGGTTTGGGCTGGGATTGGGAAGGGAGAGAGAACAAGTGAATGTGCATAAAATGTAATTTTTTTGGCCATTTGTATAGTATCTAGTAAATTACCTCTTCTAGTTCAGTCAACTAGAAGAATCCATATCTTTCCCCAATGTGAATTATTTACTTCTTTCTCAAGACTAGTTTGTTTAATGGGAATAAAGTAATCTTTTCTATTTGCTTTAAATCCTTTACTTTAACCTTATAAAAAGCTTTAGCTCAGGGAACTCTTTTCAGTCTGTTTGGGGCTGACAGAACTGAGGAAGAAGAAAAGATTCTTTAAATGTTCTTCATTCATTTTTGTTTTTCTGTTTTTCCTTTTCAAAAGCACAAGTTTCCCAGCTTGCAAAAATTAAGCAGCCAAGAATATTTGATGCTTTATTTTGAAATGTCAGAGCTTAAACAAACCTTTCCTAAACTAACAATAGGTTTTTACCATAGACAAATTCATAAGAGTTTCTATTAGTTTTCACTCTTTTTAGTGAAGCTACATCCTCTAACCGCCACCTAATTTCACATAATTTGTGGTGTTTACCCTAGGGATGCTAAACTCCAGAGAATGGGATGGTATCAAGGGTCAGGATAAATGTTTACAGGGAACTTCAAAAAGATTGTTGCCAAATAGCTTCAGCCTTCCTAAGTGTCCTGAGGGGAGTATTTTACATTTAGATAGGCCTGGGTGCCGTAAGCAGAACCAGTTACTACTGAATCAAGATCATTTTCAATAGTAAGCAAGCTTGGCTTTGTAGACTTATGTAGATGACACAAATGAAATACTTTGGCACTGATGGGAATGTTGAGCTCTCAATTTTCTCGATTCTGTGTTGTGTTTTTATTGTTCTCATTAAACACATTATTTGTAGACAGCTTTTATATTTATATTTGCCAGGGCCTACAAATTGGCATTTATACATGCAAGAGACTTGACAGGCATTTATTAGGGTGTTTTCATATCTATCATTGTTAAAATTTATGTAGGGTTGTCTGAGCCCCTGTGTTTTAAGCGAGTATCCTGCAGAATTTGTGTGGATTCACTGGCACAATAGCTACTAATAATAGCTGCCAGGTACAAAACAAGGGCCCCTGAATTTTTACTGTTATTATTTATAATCCCCCTCCCAACAGCCCTGCAATTTAGGTGTTCTAATCTCCATTTTAGAATGAGGAAGCTGAGACTGAGAAGTAACTTGCCAACATCAAAAGCATGCAAGCAAGGTAGAGAAAGAAGTGAGGATTTGGATGTGGGTGGTGTAATGACAAATCTCTGCTTTTTAATTTGCATCATGAGTCTCAGGTATCAGTGAGATCAGTATTCGGAGAGAAGGTGAATTTTCTTGAGATCCACTCACATGCTGCTACTTGCCAGTCTTATTGATGTTACACTGTGAGCCCCATGAAAACAAGGACCATGTCTGTTTTGCCCTCAGTTTCCTCCCTGTTCTCAGTACTGTGGCTGGAATATATATAGTAGACATTTTTTGTTGTTTATAGTGAACAAGGAGTATGCAATAAGCATTTTTGAATGAGTGAATAAATAAATGAATAAATTGGTTTGCCATCTCTGTCAATCAAGAAGGTATAGGAGATTCAGCCTGGACTGGATTTCCAATTCTCCATTATAGCTTCTTAGCTAAATGAACTTGGAAAAGACACTCTACTAAATCTCAGTTGCCTTATCTGCATAAAGGGAATGATTTCGAAGATCAATTGGAAGATGAATGTAAAAACATTTAGTAAATTCAATGTAAATATTAATTGCTTTAGCTGTGATTCAATTTGCAAAGCCCTGGAAAATGATTTCTTATCTTGATCTTAGATTAAATCCTCCCATCTGGTTTTTGGTACCTAAAATCTGGCAGTGATTTTCAAATATTTTTGGCTTTTTATCTTGCCCCACTTTAAGAAATACATTTTTTGTCAAAACTAGTCCACACATCATAAATGAAATTGCAACTAAAATTCAAAGAAAGTTGTTGTGAAACAATACCTGAACCTATTTATTATGCGTGTTTTTATCTTCTCTATTCAGTTCTTTTTTTCTATTCAAATAAAATGCTGTTTATGACCCACTAAATTGCATTTAAGATCCACATTTTATTTGAAACCCATACTTTGAAAATACTGCCCTAGGGGAAAGGATCATTGACTTGAACTCTTTCATGTTGTATTATAGTAAGACTATCTGAGTTAAAAGATGGTGTCAGGGTCTAAAAGAGAGGCAGAAGTATGTGTGTATGCATGCGATCGGGGAGTAACATTGATGAAGAAACAAATAAATTACACACTGACTCTATCTATCCATCTGTCCTTCCATCTACCTATCTATCTTCGTTTATCTAAACCTACTCATGTACCTGCCTATATGAGTACAATACTCATATATGTTTTCTTAACATGTCTCTCAGAATGCTTTTTATGAGTTCCCTGCAGTCAGCAACCATACAGGCTTCCGGTGAGATGAAAAGTTCACCTGTTAATGTATAAATGCTGATAGTGACAGATAACAGGTGAATAATGACAGTCTGTAAGATTTTTTGCAGTTTTAAAAATTAAGTTCACGATTTTATACAATTTGTTACATGAAATGTACTATTTTATAGAGTGCAATAAACTATATAGAATATTATGTTACTTATAGTTTAACTTAAAAACCTTATAAATATTGTGAGCTTATTTCTTAAGCAAACATGTAAAACTGTGAAGATATATAAATGTAACTTACCTGTGTATAAAAACTCTTAGTAAACATGGAAGAGATACATTATATGAAAGTACCACAATTTGTTTAGCCAGCCTTCTATTGATGGACATTAATAAATTTTTCTGCAACAAACAACTTTATATATCAGTTGTTTGATGTATATTCAAGTAATATAGATACATATTTTGCCAAACATTGTAAAATTGTATTCTATAGATGTGCAGATTTTATCCTAACCAGTAATATGAATACCTTTTTCCCTATGAGCTCCTCAACACTGTGAATCATCCAACTTTTCTATTTTTGGCAATTCAGTGGGATAAAGGTGGCATAATAGTTTAATTTAATTTGTTTTTGTTGTTGTTGTTTTTGAATGAAGCTGAACATATTTTCATGTGTGTGAGAGTCATTTGCCTTTTCTTTTATGTGAACTGTCTGCTTACTTTCCTTTTCCAATTATTCTCCTAGATAGTGGATTTTTTATTTCTTATCTTTTAAAAACTTTAAGCTTTATTGAAGCCAATTTTCCATTTTTTCATGTGATGAGTTGAAAATATTTTTCTCTTCATTTATTCATTTTGTTTGTGGTGCTTTTTGTCATCCAGTTATGTAGATGATTTAAACATTGTTTTAATGACTTCTGAGTCTCGGATTATATTTATAAATGCCTTTTCCAATCTGATAATATTTTTAAACACCCCAAGCTTTCCATCAATAATTTTATGATTTTATTTTCCAAAAATATTTAAAATGTTTGCTTCATTTAGATTTGTCCTACTACTGTGAGTAAGGTATAAATTGAACCAATTTTTCCCCAACTCGCCATCAAGTTTATATAGAACTTTTCACTGAATAGTTCGTATTTTCATTACTTATTTGTAATGCCATCTTTATTAGACAGAAGACTCCAATACATATTTGAGTCTATTTTTAGACTGTCTAATCTGAGACACTGACTCTATTTATTTGCCATTATCATACTTCTTTATCAGAGCTATAGAGTATCCTTCCATATTTGGTAGCTTTTATACACTTAAACACCGATCTATTTTCTAAGTTTTTAAATGATTATTGCTTGTTTTTTAATACAAAATTGATAATCAACGATTTACTTTCAACCTGAGGGAAAGTTGTGTTTCTACTGTATTTGTACCATAAGTTGGTAGGATACCTTAGGGAGTGCAGGCATTGCTATGAAATTGAATCCTCCTATTCAAACACTCAGGATGACTTTTTGTTTCTTCCAATCATCCTTGGGTACTGCAGGAACATTTAAAATTTGTCTTTGTATAAATCTTGACATTTCTTGTTAGATGTGTTATTAAGTATTTTATCTATTTAATTGCTGTTCTGAATGAATGTCTTTTCTTTTATTATGTCCTTTAACTGAATTTAGTTTGCATATATAAACACTGTTATTTTATGTGTTAATATTTTGTGCTCAGGCCCTCACAAAATTCTTTCATTAGTGCTAATAGTTTTTACAATCACTTCCTTGAGTTTCCATGTTTACAATCATATTTATTAGGTCCTTCTAAATTTTATACAACTCATTTCTATTTCTCAAAATTGTTGGCTGGTATTTCCAAAAAGGATTAAGACTAATTGTGATTATAGATATCAAAATATTCATTAATTGTATTTTTTTAAGTATGATATTGACTATGATTTTGAGATAGATATGCTTTATAATGTTAGTGAAATATATATATTTGATATTTATTAATTTTTAATCAAAAAATTCAAATGGACTTATAAGCATTCAGAGAAATGCTCATATAATTTATCTTCCATTTTATTAATATGATAGAAAGATATATTTTTAATATTGATGAATATCTATGTTCCTGGAATAACATTTCTTGTTTATGGGAGAGCTATATATATATATATTTTTAAAACCAGTAATTATTAGGTTTGGTATCATATGTATGCTTACCTCATTAAAATAATGTGGGACTTTGTTTCTGTTTCTATACTTTACGGTTTTTTTTAATGATAATGGGATGAATTTTTTTTCTTTTTTTGAGACAGAATCTAGCTCTGTCACCCAGGCTGGAGTGCAGTGGTGCGATCTCGGCTCACTGCAAGCTCCGCCTCCCGGATTCACGTCATTCTCCTGCCTCAGCCTCCCGAGTATCTGAGACTACAGGCGCCCACCACCGCGCCCGGCTAATTTTTTGTATTTTTAGTAGAGACGGGGTTTCACCGTGTTAGCCAGGATGGTCTCGATCTCCTGACCTCGTGATCCGCCTGCCTCGGCCTCCTTAAGTGCTGGGATTACAGGCATGGCCACCGCTCCCAGCCCGGGATGAATTTTTAAGGTATTAAGCCTTTTGCTTAATACTGGCATTTTTTTCCCAAATGGTAAGGAGTTCTTTCTGGCTAGTCTGCGCCTATATACTTGGATATTTTTATGATTACCCCAACCACCATCACCCCAAAACTGTACTGATAAAAGAGCTTTGAGCAGGAGCAGTAGTACAGGCCAGAGCCTGATAGTGTCAGTGTGGAATTTCCTGGTGTACAATCCCTCTGTTCCTCAGGGTGACACCCAACAAAATGAGGATTTTGCCATAGATCTCTTAAAGTTCCTTTTCTTCTGCTAAAATAATACCAATATAACTTCAGTATATAATTTCTTCTGGAATTCCTTCAGGCTTTAAAGTTTTTGCCATGAAAAGTCTAGGCTAAAATGGATTTTCTAAGATATCTTGTTTCGTGTAAGAACCTTGTATATATATTTGGATACAGTTTTGGATTATATCAAGAATTCTCTCCTATATGTCCTGAGTTAATGCCTTACAGGCAATGAGCATAGTACTTGCCACAGGGTAAGTTCTCAATAAATATTATTATTGGTGTTATTATATCACTCAATTTTTACAAAACTCCCTATGAAATAAAGTTGAGAAAGAGTTCTTACACTTTCTTGCCTGAATCATGTCTTTAGAATGTGGTGGCATTAGATTGCCAACCCAAGTCTTTCCACTCTGAGACCAGTGCTTTTCCCACTAGATGTTCATAAATGGAGCACCATATACATGAATGGAGAAATAATGCCTTTATCATTATCTATTTAGTAATTGAAATATAAATATCCATTGTTTTATAAATTTAGGTAATGAATTCAATAGTGTGAGCTATTCTTCTCATTTTATCAATAGAAATAAAAATAATTTTGTATCATATTAAAGATGCTGCATGTATATTGAGATAACATTTATACTTACCACTATTTTGAAATTGTATTAGCTATTAGACCTGCTGCTTGAACTTATTATTTGAATTGCCAATAAATATTTATAATTTAATTCAATATAATTGGTTCTTTGCAATTCTATAGATGTATTTTATATTATTTTGAGAAAAGTGTCCATGGGCTTTACCAGATGGCCAAAGTGGTTGACATTACAAAAAATGGTAAAGAACTCCTGATAAACAATTCTGTGATTGTATGACTCCCTTTTCCTATTCTGTATTTTTAACAATATTTCACAAGGGATACATCATTGAGGGATGAATATTCCCAACATCTCATTCAAAGGAAATTTGAGACATCCACACGTGATAGTTGCTGGCACTGAATTCGCTGAATTCTTCAGCTGGCAGAGTAACCAGATGGATTTTAATTGCCCAGTGAAGGGATAATTTTCCCCAAGAAATGCCACGCATGCCAGTGTAGCCCTGTGAGCGTGTCACAAGGCATCTTCCTTTGCCAACCTTTTCAGCTGGTTCCAAACAGGGTGCTTTTCAAAGGAATCCTGTGACAACATAAAGCAAAATTTAGTAAATGTCTTTGCTTGATAGGGGAAAGTGAAAGAAATAGCCAGTGAGTTCTCTAGTGAGAAGCTGCAGACAATGCCCTGCCCACCGCTGAGCATGCTTATCAGGGAACACACAGCCCTTCTGCAAAATGGATTGTGCTTAATCGAATCTGACGCCTCCCCCTGAGGAGACTGGCGAGAGTATAGAGATGATCAGAGGTTGATGGATTGGGGTATAGCCCATCCTCCTTCAGATCACCAACATTTCCCTTCAATATAGTGCTTATATTTTTACATTCCCTGCATTTGGAGTAATTTTTGATGTTCTGATAGTCAAAACCATGCTTTGCAGATAACTGTAGAATATGTGAAGACAAGAATCATGATACACAGGAAAAGTTTATAAAAATGAAATCACGCTGTTACCAAACAGGCAGGAACCAGGATCAGTCATCTTTTCTATCATCTAAGGCTTCCTTCAATTGATTAGAGTTGTCCATTTGTTTTCAAAACTGAACAGGATTATTATTGCTTAGGTTCTGCTTGGGCATTTGTATTTACTAAGGTGTTTGTATCCCATATCTAATTTTGTGTAAGAGGAAATGAGTCTCAGGTTAAATAACTTCACCAAAGTTACACAGCTACTACAAAACAGGGTTGTGCCTTCAACTCAGTCTATCCATTTCTAAGCTTTCATCGTTCCATTATATGCCTTTACAGTTTTTAGAAAAGACAAAAAATATTTTTTGATGAAATTTTGGAAGGCTTCTTGAACTACATGTTAAAGAGACGAGTCAAAGTTGTATCAGTAGCAAAGAAAATAAATTTTAAAAATTAGAGCAATTCTCCTAGAAGCATTTCTCAGCAATGACAATACAAAGCAAAGTTTCCCATTTTAACCTTAAAGCAAGTATTCTACTTTGCTTTAAGTTTCTGTTGATACCTCAATCAAATTAAATTGGTTTTTCCACATAGCAATTTGGAGAAATATCAGGCCCATTGGGATCAAGTGAAAAACAGATGTGAAATAATATGCATTTTTCATGTGCCCCAAGGGTTGTGACATTTTCAATTTACTGACACTCTGGGGTAAGGAAAACATATCTATAAGCATGAAACTGAAGCTCTTAGTCTCACAACTTGGTTGCTAGAATAAGCTTGTTTAGGTGGGTGGAGAACTTCACTGAGTATCTTGTTCAGAAATTTGCAGAGCTTGGACCTTTTTATACAATTGATCATTTATGACAGCCAGATATTTCCTTGCTTGGGGAATAGCTGGCTTTAAAAAATGCTGCAACATTAACTCACTTACTTACCCATACCTACCAGTATAAATAATGTTATGCTGTTAGAGAGTCTGGCGTAACAAATCCTATTTCAGCTTTTACTCAAATATAGGTATTAATAAAATGAAATGATGCTAAGTTATCCAGATCATCTTTCCCATGTGCCTAGTGTAAGATTTATTTGGCCATTCATTAAATTATTAAAAATAACCCTTGGCTATATGGCATAGGGAATCATGGACATTTTGAAGGGCAGGGGGAGGTTTTGATAAAGCTTGTAACGAATGATTAATTTTTCAGTTTTGTGTTTGGTGTGTTACGTGTTTTTGTATGTTTGCTTGTTTTAGCCAAGTATTAAACACTACGGACATCTTTACCCTTATGTACTTCTTGGGACCCCTTGTCCTTTGGGGACTCTCTGCAGTTAAGATCTTGGCTCAACACTGGGGATTCAACTGTAAGAAATGAAGAGCAAGGTGTTTGAGACAATTATGTACATATCCTTTCATTAGTTACACTGATGATAATGGAAATGATAATTTCACTCCACCTGAGGATCTAAAACTACCTGAGGAAGAAACTAAGCATCCCATGTCTCTCATCCACTGAAAGAGCTCTATCATTGCCTCTCAGCTGCCTTACTGAGCTGTCTCAAAGCTGTCAATTGCTCCACAACTGGTTGTATGAACTGGAGATTGTTGTTTTTAAGTCGCAAAGAATTAAACATCTACAATTTATAATTTCTACTTATCACTTGTCTGTGCCAGGTAATATGAAAGGTCAGTACTTTAATTTTCACAACAGGGGTATTTAAAAAGTTGTCAATTTTGTTGCCATTCTGTGAAGAAAGAAACTGTTGGAGTCATGTGACTTGTTCAAAGAGATTTTAACTCCAAAGCTTTGTTGGCCGTTATGTTAAAATTAACAGATCCCTTTTCAAGAAATGGCTCTCAAACTTTGGAAAGCTTCCATTGTTGGATCTGCTGTTCTTAGCCTGTAAGCCTCTTGAGAGCAGCCACAGAGTCCTCAGAATCTCTGCATTCTAATCTCTTCACACAGCACTGGGCTCCCAGCTGTAACCACTCCTGATTGTCTGTCTCACTTTGGATGGAGTCACACTTTGGTTCCCAAGTCTCAATTTCTACATCTGGCCAATTTTCCAACTCATTTTTAAGGGAAAGCTCAAGCTCAAAGATTCAGGAAATGTAAAAAGGGCTTCTTTGCCCTTCGTCTAGAACAGGGGTCAGCAAGTGTCTTCTGTAAAGGACCAGATAATAAATACTTTAGGATTTGCCTGCCAGTTATGCTTTGACTGTTGTTGTTTGTATAACCTTTTAATCATGTACAGCATGAGCCACACACACAAAAATATGCCCTAGTTTGACAAATTCTAGTCTAGAATATAATATTCTTAAATGCATTTAAACCTAGTTGTTCAAGAATTTTAATTTGTTTATCTACTTTAGCTCAAGTAAAGCCAAAGCTTTTATAGCAAGGCCATGTTTATTGAAACTGTTCAAAAAGGTCTACCAGTAATAACAACAATAATAATAACAAAGTTTTACTCTTTACTGATTATAAAGGAGATTTAACCCTAAGTGTCCCTTCCTGTATAGTCTTGTAGTCAGCATCCTCTGGAGCTTCAATTGACATCTCTCCATCTGCACCCTCCACCACTAAAAGTCTGTCTTCTGCCGGCCAAAAATGATCTCATAGCTTCTGCCTTTCCCCTCTCTGGATTCTTGTAGATTTGGTATACTGTCACATGTCACATAACAATGTTTTGGTCAAAGACAAACCACGTATGTAAAGGTGGTCCCATAAGATTACAATGGAGCTGAAAATTTCTATCACCTAGTAACGTCTTAGCGGTTATAACCTTGTAGCATAATCACTTTATTTTTTATAAATTTAGTGTAGCCTAAGTGTACAGTGTTTATAAAGTCTACAGTAGTGTACATAATGTCCTAGACCTTCACATTCACTCACCACTCACTCACTGACTCACTCAGAGCAACTTCTATTCCTGCAAGCTCCATTCATGGTAAGTGCTCTATACAGGTATACCATTTGTTATCTTCTCTGCTGTGTTTTTGCTGTACATACTTTATGTTTTAATATGTTTAAATACACAAATACTTACTGTGTGTTACAATTGCCCACAGTAGCATGCTATAAGTTTGCAGCCTAGGAGCAAGAAGCTGTACCATGTAGCCTAGGTATATAGTAGGCTATACCATCAAGGTTTGTGTAAGTACACTCTGACATTTGCAGAATGACAAAATCACCTAATGATATAGATTCAGAATGTGTGCTCATTTTTAAGTGACATGACTGTAATAGCATTCCCTAGCTCTTTCTCCCCTCCTCTACTTCTCAGATTCTGTCCTTTCAAGCCAATTGTATAGATCGGTGACAAAGACCTTAGGAGCCAGTTGGAAAGAGAAAAGGTCTACTCAGGGTAATGGGAAGGGCTAAATTATTGCTTTCTGTGTGTGTAGTCAGGCTGGAGGGTGAATGGGGCAGGAGACTGAGGACATGTGGTGAATACAGTAATGTCAGAATTTTATCACTAAAGTAATTATGAATTTATATATATTACAAATTATATATAATGTTATTGTTTTTATTATATATGTTATATAAGTAATAAATTGTTTTGTCTCTTCCACCTTCCATAATCTCCCTCTCTGTCTCTCTCTCTCTCTCTCTCTCTCTCTCTAAAGGCGGGAGAGACAAAAAATAAAACACTCAATAAAGTCTTTCCAAGATAAAGAGGAGGTGGTATGGTGGAAGGAGATCTGGAAGATTAGGCAGATCGATGTTCTTGTCCTGGCTTGCCCACCAAATAGCCTGCTTGTCTGTGTCGTCGTCTCCTGGACTTCAGTACCCCACCTGTAAAACAGTGATGTTGAACTAGAAGGACTCTAGTTTCTTCACAATATTGTTATTCTATCAGAAAGAGAAGAAATGCCTTTTTTTCCTTGTCATTTAGTATATTAAAAATTCACTTCTTTTTTTTTTTCAAAGAGTAGTCTTAATTTTATCTGTAAAAGTGTAGCAGCAAGTTATTGAAAGTCTATAGACACACACACACACACACACACATACACACACACAGTTTTTTTCCTCAGCTGCTAAAAAAGTTTATGATTGTTAATAGAACAAGTAGTGATGGGAGGTGAGGGGTTTGCTATTATTGGAGCTGCTGAAGGCAAGCCTAAACATGGCTATAATAGAGTCAATAGAATTATGTGAATGCACCTTTGGAGCGCTCCATCTAGGATGGGTGAGACTCCCTGAGCATGTTTGCTGGTCTGCCTTTCAGATCCAAGAGCATATTACAATCTTTCGGATGGGTGATTATCTCTTCTTTAGTAGTTTGGTTTGGAGATGGGATCGACATGCTTTTATTATGTAGCTTCTGAAAATATTGGTCAAAACCAATTAAAAGTGTTTTTTAAATGAGACTGAATTCTCTTCATAGTTCATACCATATCCAATTATTTAAAGATGGTTTACTTAAATGCTCATTTAATAGATATATGTCAGTGCTTTCTCTCCTCAGAGTAACAAATATGAGGAAAACAGTCACTAGCCTATACAGGTCAAGAGAAATTCAGTCTATCTAATTATGCTATCTCCACATTACAATTCCTGGTATGTAGAAATAATCAGAAAAATATTTTGATGTTTTTTCCTTAAAGAGTTAAAACTTAAACTAATAATTATTAATAACCCTAATGCCACAAGTAACTGTTAAATAGGGGCAAAGGGAAAATTACATTCAGGATGATTACATGATGATCAGAATAAGACTTTGAACAATAGTTTTTCCAATTGACAAGCAGATTGTTCTACACACATGAATGAGTGTGAGGCCAGTGAACAGGTTGCCTGATAGGATTTGGCACAGCAGAAACAGGACTAAAAGAGGAGCAGGACAAGGACTGGTGACACAGGAAGGTGCCACGTCTTAGAAAGACTAACAGCCAGGGTAAGGAAGTGAAAGAGTTGTTTGAGTGCATATCAAGCTAACACATATAAGAGAGAGAGAATAAAAGGTTTCTATGGGGGAAACAAATAGGTGTCCATAGGAAAGACAAAAGGGTTTTAGGAGAACAAATTGAAGTTATGAAAGTTGGTGAAAATGTTTTTGTATGCAGACGCAGGTGGTCTTACCACCTTCCTCATGGCCAAAAAAAAAAAAAAAAAAAAAAAAAAAAAAAAAAATCCCCTTAGAGGGAATTTATGACAAGTTCATTCTTGGTTTTCCTCTTGGAAGAGGACCTGCCCCAAAGAGGGAATTTATGGTTGCTTCATTTATTTTTGAGAAGTTCCTGTTTTTAGTCAGATAACAGAGCTCTAAGAATGTCTCTTCATGCATCTGATGCATCTCAAATGTCTTCAGTGTAACATAGTCTTCATAACAACTCTTAACAACTCTGGGGTTCCAAATGGGTCACCACAGAAGCGAGTGACATGATCAAATTTTTCTGCTAAAAAGATCCCTCTGGCTATAGGGGGAGAGAAAGACTGAAGCTAGAGCAGTAAGATTCAGATAAGTGAATTAGGAAATCCTGAAATAGCCCAAATGAGGTATGATGAGGCCCTAAATTAGTACAGTAACAGTGGAATTTCAAACAGGAGGGAGAAATGAGACCATGGGAATCAATAAAATTTCGGTTTCTAGAATTATTTTATAGGTTGTATGTAAATGTGAGAAGTGAAAGAAAAAAGAAAGGGAAGTGCATAGGACTTGTCAAAAGGTTTTCATAACCTTTATTTTCCTGTACAGAATTTAAGTGAAGTCCACCTGCCGAGGAGGTTTCAGGATGGTAGAGTGTGTTTTGAGTATCTGATTCTCTCAGGAACAGGAAACTATGAGAGATTTGAGAGCAAGTAGGTATTGTAATTAGACCTGTATTTTCAAAAGAGAAACCAATAGCAACATTAAAATTGAAATGGAAGTGGAGCATTGGAGGTAGCATCACCAAGTGTTCATCAATTTAAACCTGGTTAATGTAAACTCATTACTTAATATGAGGTAAAATTCAAGTTTGTGCTAGGTAACTCATTACTTATTCAGTCGTGACACATTTAAAGAATCACTAAACTAAAAACAGGAAGTCCCAGGGCTGACTATGCAGGGGAATTTCCTTCAATTCAATAGATAGCCTCGTGCCTATCCACTGAGAATCAAGGACTGCTAGTGAAGCAAAACTTTCCTGCAAATGCATACAGGATTGATGGACGAATTAGCAACAAGTAAGGTAACTGTATGCTCATGGTAAAGGATATGTTAAAGTGGGAATAAGGAAAACACATCAAACAACGTCTGAAAAAACAGATTTGAACCTGTCTGCTGAATGTAAGGTGCGTTAATGACATTTCCTTCTCTAGAGTAATAAATAAGAAAAATCAAACGAGGAAAATTTATTATGCCAATTACAACTACATTCATCTAATCATTGATATGCATGTAAATGTAGTGAGGTTAAAAAAATAATCAGTGAAATGATGAAAAGTATTACATCAATGAGGTGGTTAAGTTTATCTTTCAGGAAAGATAAGAAAACCTTCGTGTTTGACAGCCATACTTTCTGTAAAACTTGTAGTTTCTGTCCCAGTTACATAGTTCTACTATCCGGTCCATGGAAATTTATTTATAATGGAGATATGTTACTTCAAATTTAATACTAGTTCTTTAGGGATAGTGCTAATTTGTTAGATATATGTGAGTCTCAAAGGCTTTCATTCCCTGAGTCTTTTATGTTGCAAACAAATGTGAAAATAAGGTTTTAAAATTATTATTCACAATTCTAAAATAGTAGACATTCACAAAATACAACCCAACAGTTTAATCAGCACCAAGCTAGTCTATCTTTCCTAAAAGCAAGTTGGTAATTGGTAGGAAAAGAGTTTTAGAATGACTAAAACCACATGCATTTCATCTAAATAAGCTTCTCTGATTAAGGTAAAAGAAGGTTCTGATTCATATAGTTCTCTCCCCATTAAAATGCAAATGTTTGGCACCCACCTACTCCTCAGTGTAAAATTTAGTCTCTTCAATTCAAAACCTTGCTTTCTCAGATATAATTGCCTCCCTACTTCTCCTGGTGAATCATAAATACAGTGGCCTGCTTCAGGAGTACAAAAGAATACTTTTTTACCTTGGGGATATAAAAGGCTGTGATTATCAAATCATCATTTTTTGGAACACAAACAAACGCACACACACAAAAACACTTCTGCTGCTAGAAATATTTAAAAGCCACTACATTAAGAATATTAGGGTATTTTTAAATTTATTCATTTATTTACTCATTGTTTCAACAAAAGTCTTCGTCATATCTAATATGTACCAGATGTTGTACTTACATATGATACAATAAACAAAAACTATCCACTTTTCTGATTTAATCATTGACATCAAAACCCACAACTATTATTGCTGCTATTGCTGTTACAAGTACAAGTTGAAACACAGCCCACCTTCAGTATCCATGGGTTCTGCATCCATGCATTGAACCAACCACAGATCAAAAATATTTTTTTGAAAATGCTCCTGTACTGAACATGAAGACTTTTTTCTTGTCGTTATTCTATAAACCATATAGTATAACAAATATTTACAAAGGATTTACATTGTTTTAGATTTTGTAAGTAATCTAGAGATGATTTAATGTATATGAGAGACTGTGCATAGATTATATGTAAGTGCTATGCCATGTTATCTCAGAAACTTAAGCATCCATGGATTTTGGCATCCATAGGAGGTCCTGGAACAAATTCTCCGTGGATACCGAAAGACTACCATACTATTACAACTACTACTGTACTATAGTACTACTAGTAGTATTATGCTAATTTCTTATCATTACATCATTTTATCCTTGCAGTCCTATGTATTGATGAATTATTTTTTTATTGCTATTTATTTATCCTTATATCAGGGTCCTGAATGCTTTGAGTAAAAGGTGCTTTGGAAAAGCATCTTTCTCTGCTCAGACCGTATGGCTTGGACCTCACTAGTTTTATCCTTTGACTAAGGATAGATATCTGATTGAAGCATAAGAAATCATATCCAGTGAATAGCAAGTCTTGGGGCTTTGGCATAAATAGGAAATAGGGACTCTTTTTAATTTGGATTGCCAAACTGATAGAAGGTAAGCTCAGAACTGTTGATAGCCATTGTTGGAACATTCTGATAACAGAACCATGCAAAAGGAAAATACATTTGTAAGAAAAGAAAAAGAGAGGTAGAGATAGAGATAGAGAAATAAAGGGAGTATATCAATCGTAGAAGTCCATGAAATACAGCTTTTCACTGGCTGTTCCAATTACGCACCAATAAAGTTATGTTTTTATTGTATCAGTTTGTGTTTAGTCTCTGTTATTTGCAACTAAAATAACCGTGATAGCTAAAAATGAAATTTTCATTGCTATTTTACAAATAGTGAAAATAAGCCTTGAAACAAAAAGCCATTTTGGGGTCACATATTTACGAAATTAAAAAGCCAGAATTCTAACCCTGTACTTCCTAACACCAAACTCTGTGCATTAACACCTCAATTTAATGATTCACTTATTCATAAATTTGTTTATTTATGTATGCCTTTATTCCATTTACAATATTGGGAAGATGGAAATGGGACTCCCAAGTATTGTCACATTTATGTTCTACACTGCATTGAAAGATGGGGAAAGAAAATATATGTTAATCAGTAAAAGAAATGAAAAAAAACATTTTGATTATGTCTTAACTTGAGTGTTACATAAAAAAATAAAAATGAAGAAAACAACTCCCATAAGAAATTGTGACCTGAGTCAGATTTAGGGTTCGAATTTGCACCACTTCTGAAGTGTTCAAATTATAAGCCAATGAAAGCAAATACAAGCTTTCCAGATTGGAAGTCTATGAGTGCAATTGGAAAAGCAAAAGCAAAATTTATCAAAAAGAAGATAATTTTATCTTTTTATTCTACAGTTTTTTAAATAAATAAAACACAGATGTGAATATAAATTCACAGTAAAAGTTACAAAACACATGAGGAAAGAAAGAGTCAGCATAAACAACCAAGAAAAGAGGAGATCACTAATCTGATGGATTGGTAAAACACTAGAATAGAAAATGCTGAAATGATAATTGGGAAATATAAACTATAGATTGAAGAGAATTACACAGATTACAGCACAGAGAGTAAATGTGTAGAAAGTTAGCAAGAATGTTTAAGTGACAGTGGACAGAAGGAAAAGCTCCAACATCTATATTATCAGAGTTTCAGAAGTGGAGAATAAAATGAAAGAGGGAGAGGTAATAACACTCTAATAATCACTTTATCTTTAACACCTTAATAATAAAGCTAATAATAATTTTACAATGAACACTAACAAAAATGTAATGGAGGATGATTTTCAAAATTGATCAAAGACACAATTTCTGACTTTAGGGAAGCCCAATAGATCACAATTAGAATATAGAGAAATATACAGCAGGACATATCATAGATAAACTAAAATACACCAAACACACACAAAAAATCTGAAATGCAGTCAAGAGAAAAATGGAATTAATTAGGATAAAATGAGAGTCTTAAATTTGGCTTTGCATTAGCAATAATGGAAAAGAGAGATCTTCAAAGTGCTCCAAGAAACAAATGACTACCAGCTCAACTATTATTCAAGAATAAGGATCAAATTGAAATATAGGAAAACAACATTTGCCACTTATAGCACTTTAATAAATGCATTTCTAAAGGATGTATTTTTGAGTAAAATTTAATAAAAGTATTCCTAAGGAATGTTTCCAGAAAAAGACATGAGATGCAAGTAGGCATGGAGAGCAAAAAGAAAGCAGATAAAAAATTAATTAGATGAAATGAATGTATAAAATAATACTTCATTGGGTACTTAAAAGTTATAACCACCGTATAGGAAAACAAGAATGGGTAAAATAATAGGTAGTAATAATTAAAGTCTTCTAACATTTTTCAATTTTTACAATTTTCCAAGGAGAAAAAAAAGAGACAGGAGATCCAATAAAAAGATAAATATAATGTTGAGGTGTAAATATTAATATATGTCTACTGATAAGAAGAACTGAGAACATGAAGTGTCTTGTGTTTAACTAAGGAGTTATAAGCATTTTTTTCCGGGAAAGTAGGGAGCCAGTGAATCCTGCAACTATAACTCTATCTGCCTGTACTACCTTGAGTTATTTACAGGCAGTTCTTTCTGATTCATCCATGTCTCAACATGGACAACCCCTTGCTATGGTGATATATCTCAGTGCTGCAAGAGACTTAAAATGAAGCCCATCTTAGAAATGCTGGTCAAGAGTAGATTGATTGCCTCTTGAAGACAAAAGCAATCTTTCCTTTGACTCTTATTTTTGTAATTGCCCCATATTCAGTAGATGTTAATGAATGAATGAATGATCTCACCTGTTTTCTAGAATCTTAAATATTTAATCTTTCTCAGTTAATAAGAATTTCTAATAGATTCTGCCATAATTCTGAATATGTTCCCCAAAATTCATGCATTAGAAACTTGCTCTCCAGCGAGGCAGTGTTGGGAGGTGGGCCTGGTGAGAGGTGTTTAGGTCATGAGGACTCTGCCTTTATAAAAAGGACTTGCAGGGGTGGGTTCACTCTTCTGCTCTTCTGCTATGTGATGTCACAGCATTTGTCTGCCTTTTGTCCTTACACCTTAGGACAAGTAAGAATAGAGCAGGAAGGTCCTCACTAGATCCCATTGCCTTGATCTTGGACTTCCCAGTTTCTAAAATTGTGAGAGATAAATTTCTGTTGTTTACAAGTTACAGTCTCAGGTCTTTTGTTATAGTGGCACAGATGGACTAAGACAGTTTCATACCAGATTTTGTAACCATTATAGAAGTCATTTTATTACTAATGAGAGTAATATAATAGAAATAAATCAAATTAACCTTTATCAAACATTTACTATAACCAAGACACTATATTAAAGATACAGTATCTATTTGAATCCTCCTATATGCTTTATATGTAATATATACTTATTAATCCTAATTTATAGATGAGGAACTATAGGTCTTGAGAGATTAAATGCTTGCTAAAGTTTATACCAAACGGGTAGTGAAGCAGAAATTCAAACTCAGGCACTTTGACTTCGGAATTTATTCATTATGCTATACTGTGCCTCAGGCCTTCCCAAACATTGTTCCAGTTCATTGAAAGTCCATTTGGCTGTTTTTATGTTGACAAAGTAAAGAAGATTCATACATTCAAAGAGAAATGGCATTTTATTTGCATAGTTGATGAGAAAAACAACAACAGAAATCTAAGACCTGTTTGTTTAAAATGCACATATTCTGTTGTTTTCTTTACTTTAGGTACATTTGTGATTGTCATTGAATTACTGCTTTCTTTTATTCTCAGCCTTCAAAACCTCTTTGAATATCACTCTTCACTAGAAGACAAAAGCACTTAAAAATAACCTCACTATGAAAAATCAATAGTGGCACTTAATGATTTAATCACCTATTATTTATTAGCACCCTCTTCTGTGTAGGCAATTGTGTAGGCTATGAAATGTAATGATAAAGTTCCTGACCTGAAGGCTCATATTGATTAGTAGTGGAACAAGAGGAAAGCAAGAAAGTATACTGCTTGGCACATAGTCACCATTTAATGAAATTTGTTGAATGATTGAATAAGGAAGAGGGTGTGAGAGGGTGTGTGAGTTTCTTAGAGCTGCTGGATCAAAGTGCTGCAAACTAGGTGGCTGAAAACAATAGAAAAGTACTTTCTTATGGTTCTGGAGACTAGAATCATGAAATCTAGGTATAGCCAAGACCGGGATCCCTCCAAAGGCTCTAGGGAAGGATTATTTTTTGTCTCTTCCTAGCTTCTGATAGTTTCTGACTGTCTTTGTCATTTGTTAGTTTGTAGATGCCTCATTCCAATCTCTGCCTCCGTCGTCATCTAGCAATCTCCCTGTATGTCTGTCTGTGTTCAGATTTTCCTCACAAAGATACTCTTCAGCCGCGCGTGGTGGCTCACATCTATAATCTCAGGACTTTGGGAGGCCAACGCAAGTGGATCACCTGAGGTCAGGAGTTCTAGACCAGCCTGGCCAACATGGTGAAACCTGGTCTCTACTAAAAATACAAAAATTGGGTGGGCGTGGTGGCAAGTGCCTGTAATCCCAGCTACTTGAGAGACTGAGGCAGGAGAATCACTTGAACCTGGGAGGCAGAGGTTGCAGTGAGCCGAGATTGTGCCACTGCACTCCTGCCTGGTCAATAAGAGTGAAACTCCGTTTCAAAAAAAAAAAAAAAAAAAAAGATACTAGTTTTTGGATTAGGCCCACTCTAATCTAGCATGCCTTCATCTAACCTTGATTACACCTGTGAAAATCCTGTCTTCACATTCACAGGTACCAGGTGTCAGAACTTGAATGTATCTTTTTTGGGGACACAATTCATCTTGCAACAGGGGCTATGACAAAGTCTGAATAGAAGATAAGAGCTCCCAATGTGTGTGTGTGAGGGTTGGGGGGGAAGTGGAGATGACTTTCTAAGGAAGGTGAAGCTTAGCTGAGATTTGAAATATAAGTAAAGTTTTTCCAGGAAATAGTGAAAAATGGGGCAGGCATTGCTGGCTGAGGGAAGCACCTGGAAAGCTGTAAATTTCTGTTAATATTATTGTGGATAATGGGCTTTAGCCCAAGAGGTTACCATGGCATCAAAAGAAGGAAGCCATATTCTCTTTCTGTGTTAATTTTCTCAGCTGATCATCTTGTCCCTAATTATATGTTTAGGTTTTTCACATCTATCAATCTTTATGTGAAATTTATGATGATGCTTTAGCATAAAATCTTATAAACCTCACATCCTAATGAGAGGCCTTTGATACTCTGTCTCAAGTGCTGAGAATCAGAAATAACAATGCTTGCATCATGCTGATAATGAAGCTCTGCGTGTTGAAAGTAATCACATTACTGCCATTTGTATCGTTATTCTTTAAATAATTGTGCCAAACTAAAATGAATTGTTTTTTTGGTGGCTTTAAATGAGAAAAAAATAAAAGTGAATTGTAGGTACAAAAAATATGAGATAAGGTACAAACTAATACAAAAGCAGTTAAATTTCTAAAATAGGTTGTACTTACTGTTATTTTGAAAAATCAACAAACTTTTATTTATGGATTTCAAACATCTTTGACCTAAATGGTTATCCCTTTGCTTTATACGAAGGATTATAAATGTTACCACTAATTTCCCACTTAGTGGGTCATCTATTCAACAATATGGATTTGGAATTGGTAAAATAAATTATGGAATAAACCTTATGAGGGAAGAATAGTGCTCCATTAAAGCATTTTCAAAGGAATATTTCATAGCATATGAAAATATTACTATGTTTATTTTAAAATATTTTGAAATATTACTTTGTATATTTATTTATTGTATTTTTAATATATTTATTGCAAAACTAACATTGGATCTTTATTTTGAAGTAATGTTTCATGGCATATTACATATTTTCTTATGCCATAAACTATTACTTCAAAATAAAGATCCAATGTTAGTTTTGAGTTGCAAAGGTTTGCAACTCAAAGGTTGAGTTGCAAAACTAGCATTGGATCTTTATTTTGAAGTAACATATGTATAAAATTTAATATTACAAATAATAAAATATTATAAGTAATTTTTATTTTGTTTGTACTGTTTCATGTTTGTCACATTTACCCAAGAACAACTTACACTTCAATACGATTTAAAACTCCAAAAGACATTTAAAAAATACAGAAAATGGAAACTGAAAAATGAGCAAAATTCCATCAATTTTAGTTGATATCTTGCTTATGTTAATGGGTAATGCAGAAATTAAACAATGAAGACCTAGGTAGGAATTTTGCTCATTTTTCAATGACAGTGAGGGACTTCTTTGCTAATTTATTAATACAATTCAACTGCCGGAGGAGTATTTCCTCCATTTATTTTTGCTATTCATGATGTAAAGGCTACAGACATTGTGCATTTTAAAATGTATTCTGCTTTATTAATATATTCTTTAGCACTTTTAAAAAGCTACAGAATTAACAAAACAATAAATCACACACTGATTTGTAGTCTTCACTGATGACTTTGATGAAAATGCTACTGCCACACCAATTTTCAAGCTCTCAACACGACATAGCTGACTTCAGAATTAAGAAAAGATGAGCAGTGGGACACACTTATAAAGTGTTTCTACTATACAGGGATAATAGATGTAAATAATCTTCATCACATTATAGTAAAGTTATTATAAAATAACGAATTTTGAGTATTTATCACTTGTATTTATTTTTAAATTAATATAACTTAATTGTAAATAATATCTCACAATTTTGAAGAAAATATAACTGCTGACTCTCATGAATTGGTACTGGCTGTCTCTAGCACAAAACTGGGTCTAGCAGAAAACAAACAGATTCACCAGTCAAAACTTAGGCAAAATTTACAACTAGTCTATACTTTGTTTCCTTGGCTATAAGAACATTGTAAAAATCAGAGATATTCAAACAATTGGTGTATAAATATATATGTTATACACAGACACATATATTTATACATACACATACACGTGTGTGTGTGTGTGTATATATATATATAGTTCTACGTTTTTACAAAGTTGTTTTGAGAATAGCTGAATATCATCCATTATGGACAATTAGAACAACAGGAAAATTAAATTGGAGTTAGAAGTGGAAAATAAATAGAAAAGGAACAGCAGACCAGTATCTTGTTTCTCACACTGTCTCTATTTTCTTACCTATAAAATGGGGTGATAATAATG
Source organism: Chlorocebus sabaeus (assembly GCF_047675955.1). Classification (NCBI taxonomy): domain Eukaryota; kingdom Metazoa; phylum Chordata; class Mammalia; order Primates; family Cercopithecidae; genus Chlorocebus; species Chlorocebus sabaeus. The sequence continues at coordinate 77,420,496 of NC_132904.1, read as the reverse complement.
GGAGCTAACTTAGGCTTGTGGTCAAGGATTTAATGTAGGTGAAGTACAAAGAATGGCACATGACACACAGTCAGAGTATTATAAGTAAATTAGTATTTGCTCTGATGTATTATAATTTTGGTTGTTTTATTGAAAAAAAATCCCCAAGTAAAATAGCTTTACACTGTCTTTTGTGTATATTTTGACAGCACTCTCCCCATAATGTTGGATCAATTTCAACTTCCATAAGCTGTGTATGAGAATGTTTAGTAGGTTATACTCCCTTTCACATTCTGAGTTTTCTTTTTTCAATTTTATAGGTGAAAAATCATATTTGATTGCCTAATTTATATCTTCTGATTACTTATCAAGGTTGATACAGTGTTTATTTGTTTTCTTAATTGAGACAGGATCTCACTCTGTCACTCAGCCTGGAGTGCAGTGGTGTGATCATAGCATTGTAACCTCCAACTCCTGGGCTCGAACAGTCCTCCTGTCTGAGGCACATGGTAGATGTGTGCTACCATGCCTGGCTAATTTAAAAAAAAAAGTTTTTTTCTAGAAAGGTGGGTCTGCCTGTTTTGTACAGGCTGGTCTCGAACTCCTAGCCTCAAGTGAGTCTCCTCCCTTGAACTCCTAATGTGTTGAGATTACAAGCATGAGCCATTGCAATCAGTCCCTTGTTAATGTTAGTTACTTAAATAATTATTTATTTATAAATTGCTGTTCCATAGCTTTGCCCATATAGGTATGAAAATTTAAAAAGTTTATATTATTTTAGAAACTTTTCATCTATTATTCACATAAAAAATTTGATTGGTTACATTTCTTGTTATTTGAGTTTTGATTTTATTTATTACTTATGAACATGAAGCAGTCACATTGAACAGTCAATTCAATCCGTATTTTACTTGTTTCTTCCTTTATATAATGTTTATAATGACTTTCTTACCGCCAAAATTATAAAAATAAAATCTCTATATATTCTAAAGTACTGGGGCTTTATTTTTTCAAATGTACATTTTATCTTAAAATTATTATGATGTGGTACAAAATTTGACTCACTGTTTTTTCAAGATTTCATAAATCCATACACCTACAATTTTATTTTTGATTAGTTTAAAATATCAGTTATTATGTATTAGAGTTTTCATTATAATATTTTGGTAACTTTCTATTGAGTTCTATTACTCTGCCAGTGCCATCCTAGTTCTCCCTAACTTTGCTCAGTTTATGAGGCCTTTGTAACTTAAGTACATGGCAATACAAGCAAACTCTAAAGGCTGAAGCACAATGCAGTTCATTACTGGCTAACACTGAAGCACTTCATTTTAATACAAACAGACTTGTTTGTTAAGGTATTTTGGTTTTTATTTTTGGTGTTGATTTTCTTTTTTTCTCCCCCTGAAAAGAAATATTCATCTAAGTTAGCAAATGATGATTGAGTTTTGGAAAAATAGACAGGGGTATTACATTGACTCATAGCATCTATCATGGTATGCCTTTCACTAATTCATATTTAATGTTTTAATTGCGTGGTAGAATACTTTTCTGTGTTAAGTAGATATTGAATCTCAACAGAATTTTTTCTTCCCTCAGTAGATATTTTAAGCTGAAAAGATACTTCTATATTTGGCTAAAAAGAGTAATTAAAACTTTCTTTAGAAAAGCAATATGGTAAGAAGAATTCTGTTTTGTAGACTCCCAAATTATCATTTCTTATCTCAATGAATTAGTCTTAGAAGCTTTTAATCTAATTAATCCTTAACCAAGTGTTATACCACAGGGTGATATTTTGTGTTGCTGCCAGTGTGCATGGATTTAATAATTATGGATTTGCAAACAGATTTAGATAAAACCATCTCCAGCTGACCTATGCCTATTTGGGGTTTAAGTTGAGGAACATTTTAGTTAATTTAAATGTCTTATATTAATCTGTGTTTGTGTGCATAGTGTGTCTTCATTCATGTACGTGTTTATGCACATTCATTTATTCTTTCTTCCTAGTTGCCTAGAAGTTCTAATATATTCTTCAGCATGGTGTAAATAAACCTATGTGAGGAAGAGAAAGAGATTATGTTTGTAAATTAGGAGATGTGGTCTCCATTATTTATGTATTTTCTCTCTGGGATTAATTTTCTTAAAATTTAGGAAAACTGGATATCTAGGGCCTTTTCAGACTCAAATATATCATAATTCTAAGTTTAAAAATGATAAAATTTATTTCAGGAAGAAATCATTGTTACATTATGAATGTTTATGTCTTCCATATCTAGATCTGAGTTCTAGAGTCTTACCCAAATGTGATTGTGGACGTTTTCCTTTTGAGATGTTAACTCCAGAAATGTGTTCATTTGTGCCTCATCACCAAAAGTCCCAACCACTGGGATCACATTTGATGAAGGGAACCTTTGTTATTAATTGAATGACTTAAATTCTAATATATTCTAAAACACTCTCACAGACATACCCAGAAATAATGTTGTACCAGCCACCTGTGCATTTTTAACCCCAGTCATGTTGACAGATAAAATTAACCATCAAAGGAATCCTGAAAATACGTATTTAAAATGTATATGGAACACATCATAAGAATAGAAGAAATAGTTAACATATAATAAATGGGAAACATTTATTCATGGTAGTTACAAGGTACATATGTAAGAGAAGATAGAAAAATTTAAAAGAATATATATATATATATTTAAAACACAACATATATAAGGCTCCAAGTATGGATTTTGGCACAGAAGAATGGTAATTCTTACTTTATTCTTCATTTTTGCAACTTTTTACTGTGAAAAATTTCAGAGGTATACAAAATAGAGATAAGAGAATAAAGAACCTAAGGTATCCATCGTCCAGCTACAACACATATCAGGTCATTTCATTTCTTAACCGTTTTGAATTATTTTAAAGCAAATCCCAAACATCAAAGCAATTTGTATATAAACATTTTAGTATTTATCTCTGAATAAGTCCCTTTTCCACAAAAACAACCCCCAAACAAAATCACATCCAATTAATAATACTTTTTGGCTTTTTTAAAAGATTTTACTTTAATTTCCGGGACACATGTGCAGAACATGCTGGTTTGTTACATCGGTATACATGTGCCATTGTGCCATGGTGGTTTGCCGCACCTATCAACCTGACATCTAGGTTTTAAGCCCCATATGCATTAGGTGTTTGTCCTAATGCTCTCCCTCCCTTAGCTCCCCATCCCCTAGTGTGTGTTGTTACCCTCCCTCTGTTCATGTGTTCTCATTGTTCAGCTCCCACTTATGAGTGAGAACACGTGGTGTTTGGTTTTCTGTTTCTGTGTTAGCTTGCTGAGGTTGATGGCTTCCAGTTTCTTCCATGTCCCTGAAAGGGACAAGGTCCCATTCTTTTTATGGCTGCATAGTATTCCATGGTGTATATGTACCACATTTTCTTTAGACAGTCTATCATTGATGGACTTTTGGGTTGGTTCCAAGTCTTTGCTATTGTAAATAGTGCTGCAATAAGTATAAGTGTGCACGTGTCTTTATAGTGGAAGGATTGATATTCCTTTGGGTATATACCCAGTAATGGGATTGCTGGATCAAATGGTATTTATGGTTCTAGATCCTTGAGGAATCAACACACTGTCTTCTACAATGGTTGAACTAATTTACAAACCCACCAACAGTGGAAAAGTGTTCCTATATCTCCACAGCCTCGCCAGCTTCTATTGTTTCTTGACTTTTTAATAATCATCATTCTGACTGGCATGAGATGGTATCACATTGTGGTTTCGATTTGTATTTCTCAAATGATCAGTGATGATGGGCTTCTTTTTCATATATTTGTTGGCCACATAAATGTCTTCTTTTGAGAAGTTTCTGTTCATATCCTTTGCCCACTTTTTGATAGAGTTGTTTGTTTTTTTCCTGTAAATCTGTTTAAGTTCCTTGTAGATTCTGGATATTAGACCTTTCTCACATGGGCAGATTTCAAAAATTTTCTCCTATTTTGTAGGTTGCCTATTCATTCTGATACTAGTTTCTTTTGCTGTGCAGAAGCTCCTTAGTTTAGTTAAATGCCATTTGTCAATTTTGGCTTTTGTGGCAATTGCTTTTGGTGTTTTAGTCATGAAGCCTTTGCCCATGCCTATGTCCTGAATGGTATTGCCTAGGTTTTCTTCTAGGGTTTTTATGGTTTTGGGTTTCACATTTAAGTCTTTAATCCATCTTGAGTTAATTTTTGTGTAAGGTATAAGTTTCAGTTTTCTGCATATGGCTAGCCAGTTTTCCCAGCACCATTTATTGAACAGAGAATCCTTTCTCCATGGCTTTTTTTTTTTTTTTTTTTTTTTTTTTTTTTTTTGTCAGTTTTATCAAATATCAGATGGTTGTAGATGTGTGGTGTCATTTTGGAGGGCTCTGTTTTGTTCCATTGGTCTGTATGTCTGTTTTGGTACCAGTATCATGCTGTTTTGGTTACTGTAGTCTTATAGTATAGTTTGAAGTCAGGTAGTGTGATGCCTCCAGCTTTGTTCTTTTTGCTTAGGATTGTCTTGGCTATATGGGCTTTTTTGGTTCCATGTGAAATTTAAAGTAGATTTTTCTAATTCTGTGAAGAAAATCAATGGTAGTTTGATGGGAATAGCATTGAATCTATAAATTACTTTGGACTGTAAGCTCATTTTCATGATATTGATTCTTGCTATTCATGAGCATGGGATGTTTTCCATTGTTTGTGTCTTCTCTTATTTCCTTGAGAAGTGGTTTGTAGTTCTCCTTGAAGAGGTTCTTCATGTCACTTGTAAGTTGTATTCCTAGATATTTTACTCTCTTTGTAGCAATTGTGAATGGGATTTCATTCATGATTTGACTTTCTGCTTGTCTATTGTTGGTATATCAGAGTGCTTGTGATTTTTGAACATTGATTTTGTATTCTGAGACTTTGCTGAAGTTGCTTATCAGCTTACAGAGTTTGGGAGCTGAGACAATGAGGTTTTCTAAATATAGAATCATGTCATCTGCAAACAGAGACAATTTAATTTCTTCTCTTCCTATTTGAATAGGCTTTATTTCTTTCTCTTGCCTGCTTGCCCTGGCCAGAACTTCCAATACTATGTTGAATAGGAATGGTGAGAGAGGGCCTCCTTGTCTTGTACTAGTTTTCAAAGAAAATGCTTCCAGCCTTTGCCCATTCAGTTTGATATTGGCTATGGGTTTGTCATAAATAGCTTTTATTACTTTGATATATGTTCCAGCAATACCTAGTTTATTGAGAGTTTTTAACACAAAACAGTGTTGAATTTTATCGAAGGCCTTATCTGCAACTGTTGAGATAATCATGAGATTTTTGTCATTGGTTCTGTTTATGTGATGGATTATGTTTATTGATTTGCATATGTTGAACCAACCTTGCATCCCAGGGGTGAAGCTGACTTGATTATGGTGGATAAGCTTTTTGATGTGCTGCTGGATTCAGTTTGCCAGTAGTTTATTAAGGATTTTTGCATTGATATTCATCAGGGATATTGGTCTGAAGTTTTCTTTTTTACTGTGTCTCTGCCAGGTTTTGGTATTGGGATGATGCTGGCCTCATAAAATGAGTTAGGGAGGAGTTCCTCCTTTTCAATAGTTTGGAATACTTTTAGAAGGAATGGTACCAGCTCCTCTTTGTACTTCTGGTAGAATTAAGTTGTGAATCCCTCTGGTCCTGGCCTTTTTTTGGTAGGTAGGCTACTAATTACTGCCTAAATTTCTTGTTATTAGTCTATTCAGGGATTCTATTTCTTCCTGTTTAGTCTTGGGAGGGTGTATGTGTCCAGGAATTTAACCATTTCTTCTAGATTTTTTAGTTTCTTTCAATATAGGTGTTTATAGCATTCTCTCATTGTAGTTTGTATTTATGTGGGGTCAGTAGTGACATCCCCTTTATCATATTTTATTGTGTCTATTTGATACTCCTGTCCTTTTTTCTTTAGTAGTCTAAGTGATAGTATATCAATTTTGTAATTTTTTTCAAAAAACCAGCTCCTGGATTTATTGATTTTTTGAAGGGTTCCTCATGTCTCTATCTCCTTCAGTTTTGCTCTGATCTTAGTTATTTCTTGTCTTCTGCTAGCTTTTGAATTTGTTTGCTCTTGCTTCTCTAGTTCTTTTAATTGCGGTGTTAGGGTGTTGATTTGAGATCTTTCCCACTTTCTGATGTGGGCATTTAGTGCTATATATTTCCCTCTTAACACTGCTTTAGCTGTGTCCCAGAGATTCTGGTAAGTTGTTTCTTTGTTCTCATTAGTTTCAAAGAATTAATTTATTTCTGCCTTAATTTTGTTATTTACCTAGGAGTCATTCAGGAGCAGGTTGTTCAATTTCCATGCAAGTGTGTGATTTTGAGTGAGTTTCTTAATCCTGAGTTCTAATTTGATTGCACTGTGGACTGAGACACTGTTTGTTATGATTTCCATTCTTTTCCATTTGCTGAGGAGTGTTTTACTTCCAATGATGTGGTCAATGTTAGAAAAAGTGCCATGTGGCACTGAGAAGAATGTATATTCTGTTGATTTGGGGTGTGGAGTTCTGTAGATGTCTATTACGTCCACTTGATCCAGAGCACAGTTCAAGTCCTGAATAGCCTTGTAAATTTTCTGTCTCATTGATCTGTCTAATATTGACAGTGGGCTGTTACAATCTCCCACTATTATCTTTATAGGTCTCTAAGAACTTGTTTTATGAATCTGGGTGCTCCTATATTGAGTGCATACATATTTAGGATAGTTAGCTCTTCTTGTTGCATTGATCCCTTTTCCATTATGTAATGCCCTTCTTTGTCTTTTTTGTTTTTTGTTGGTTTAAAGTCTGTTTTATCAGAGACTAGGATTGCAACCCCTGATTTTTTGTTTTTTATTTTTATTTTTTGCTTTCCATTTGCTTGGTAGATCTTCCTCCATCCCTTTATTTTGACCCTACATGTGTCTTTGCATGTGAGATGGATCTCCTGAATACAGACACCAATGAATCTTGACTTTTTATCCAATCTGCCAGTCTGTGTCTTTTAAGTGGGGCATTTAGCTCATTTGCATTTAAGGTTAGTATTCTTATGTGTGAATTTGATCCTGTCATCAAAATGTTTGCTGGTTATTTTGCACAGTAGTTGATGCAGTTTTTTCATAGTGTCATTGGTCTTTATATTTTGGTGTGTTTTTGCAGTGACTGGTACCAGTTTTTCCTTTCCATATTTAGTGCTTCCTTCAGGAGCTCCTACAAGACAGGCCTGATGGTGACAAAATCCCTTAGCATTTGCTTGTCTGGAGAGGATTTCATTTCTCCTTTGCTTATGAAGCTTAGTTTGGCTGGATATGAAATTTGGGATGAAAACTCTTTTCTTTAAGAATGTTGAATATCAGCCCCCAGACTCTTCTAGGGTTTCTGCTGAGAGATCCACTGATAGTCTAATAGGCTTCCCTTTGTAGGTGATCTGACCTTTCTCTCTGGCTGCCTTTATCATTTTTTCCTTCCTATCAACCTTGGAGAATCTGATGATTATGTTTCTTGGGGTTGATCTTCTCATGGAGTATCTTAGTGGTGTTCTCTTTATTTCCTGAACTTGAATGTTGGCCTGTCTTACTAGGATGGCGAAGTTCTCATGGATAATATCCTGAACTGTGTTTTCCAACTTGGGTCCATTCTCCTCATCTCTTTCAGGTACTCCAATCAACCATAGGTTTGGTCTTTTCAAATAGTCCCATATTTCTTGGAGGCTTTGTTCATTCCTTTTCATTCTTTTTTCCCTAATCTTGTCTGCATGCCTTATTTCAGCAAGGTAGTCTTCTAACTCTGATACCCTTTCTTCCACTTGATTGATTTGGCTATTGATACTTATGTATGCTTCACAAAGTTCTCGTGCTATGTTTTTCAGCTCCATCAGGTCATTTATGTTTCTCTCTAAACTGGTTGTTCTAGTTAGCAGTTGCTGTAACCTTTTATCCATGTTCTTAGTTCCTTTGTATTGGGTTGGAACATGCTCCTTTAGCTCAGAGGAGTTTGTTATTACCCACCTTCTGAAGCCTACTTCTGTCAATTTGTCAATCTCATTCTCTGTCCAGCTTTGCACCTTCCCAGAAGAGGTGTTGTGATCGTTTGGAGAAGAAGAGGCATCTGGCTTTTGGAATTTTCAGTGTTTTTGCACTGGTTTTTCCTCACCTTCATGAATGTATCTACCTTTGATCTTTGAAGCTGATGACCTTTGGACGGGGTTTGTGTGGGGAGGTCTTTTTTGTTGATGTCGTTATTGTTGCTTTCTGTTTGTTAGTTTTTCTTCTAACAGGCCCCTCTTCTGCAGGTCTACTGCAGTTTGCTGGATGCCCACTCCAGACTTTGTTTGCCTGGATATCACCAGTGGATGCTGCAGATCAGCAAAGATTGCTGCATGTTCCTTCCTCTGGAAACCTCATCCCAGAGGGGCACCAGCCTGATGCCAGCTGGAGCTCTACTGTATGAGGTGTCTGTCAACCCCTGTTGGGAGTTCTCTCCCATTCAGGAGGCACAGGGGTCAGGAACCCACTTAAGAAGGCAGTCTGTCCCTTAGCAGAGCTGGTGTACTGTGCTGGGAGAATCCCCTCTGTCAGAATCAGCCGCTCCTTTCAGAGCCGGCAGGCAGGAAAGATGAACTCTGCGGAAGCTGTGATCCCAACAGCCCCTGCCCCAAGCCAGATGCTCTGTCCCAGGGAGATGAGAGTTTTGTCTGTAAGCCCCTGACTGGAGCTGCTGGATTTCCTGCAGATATACTCTGCCCAGCAAGGAGGAACCTAAAGCAGTCTGACCACAGCCTCTTTGCTGCACTGCAAAGTCCAAACCTCTCAGTTGCCTTAGCACTGTCAGGGGAAAACTGTCTGCTAAAGCCACAGTAATGATGGTCATCCCTCCCCTGACCAAGCCAATAGTCCCAGGTCAACTCCAGACTGCTGTGTTGGCAGTGAGAATTTCAAGCAAGTGGTTAGCTTGCTGGGTTCCGTGGGAGTGGTGCACGCTGAGCGAGACTGCTTGGCTCCTTGGCTTCAGCCCCCTTTCCAGGGGCCTGGACAGTTCTCCTGTCTCTCTGGAGTTCCAGATGCAACTGGAGTATGAAAAAACTCCTGCAACTCAGCGCCTGCCCAAACAGCCACCCAGTTTTGTGCTTGAAACCCAGGGCCCTGATGGTGTAGGCTCATGAGGCAATCTCCCAATCCATGGATTTCATAAATCCATGGGAAAAGTGTAGTACCCGGGGTGGGTAGCACAGTCCCTTGCCACTTCCCTTGGCTGGGAGAGGGAGGTCCCCGGCACCGTGCACGTCCCAGGCGAAGCGATGCCCCACCCTGCTTCTGCTCACTCTCCATGGGTTGCACCCACTGCCTAACCAGTCCCAATGAGATGAACTGAGTACTTTAGTCAGAAATGCAGAAATCATCCGTCTGCATTTTGTCTCACTGGGAGCTGCAGATGGGAGCTGTTTCTATTTGGCCATCTTGCCAGTTAATAATAATTTATTAGAAGTTAAATCTCTACACTAGAGGAGAAGCAGCATAAGAAGAAGAAAGGAAAGTTGATCATTAAATATAAATCTCTATTTCTTTTTGATTTATGTGTATTTATTTTTTCTTTGTGTTTTACTAGGTTTTGAGTGAAATGTAGTATTTGAGTCTGAGTAGACAAATAATTAGGTCAATTATGAGCCTGTAGCTAAAATAGTCACTTCTTGACTCTTAGGTCAGTCTCCCTCCTCTACTCCACATTAATACCTATATTTTAAGTGTTTATAAACTTAATTATAAACTTCCTGTACAGTCAATTAATGTTATTTGAAGTAGTTATGTTCTATAAATTAGCCAAGAATATTGAATTACTGAAGGCTAGGAACTATTGTTCCTGGGGAAATATAGAATTAGGTTCCTATGAGACTCTGGTTATATACTGTCTACTGATCAATATTTGACCTTGTCTTAGGTGTGTTTTTGTTTAGAGATATCTTATTTAATATATATTTTTGATTCATTAATATTGACCTCATGACCAACAGCACTGTAACTCCTGCCTGACAAACACCATCTAACACATGTATTCTCTTCATAGGCACATTATAGCCTTCTTGCACTTAGGAACACTAGACGGCACTTCTCCACTATACCTTGGGCCCAATTTAAACAGGAAAATCACCAATAAAGAAGGCACAAAAGTTCCAAAACTTTACCATTAAATAAGTATACTGTGAGAAAGATATTTATTTACAGTATGAGGGCTAAAACAAGAAAGCAGGGCAACACCTTGTTCAATCTGGGAACGTACACATCATATGACTCAAATTTTTTAAGCTGGGAACTTGCATATTGCATAACAATCTTTTCCATGCTCTATACATGTATGTGAATGACCTTGAAAGCACAAATATTGATTTTGGACTTACAAATAAATGTTAGCAAGTAGGCAAATTTTCAAATATGGTATCCATGAATAATGAAGATTGCTTTTACACTATGTACATTTATATATGAATATATTTATACACAGATAAATTTAGAACATAAAAATTGACCTTTGAAAATAATTATAAATATTGGGTTAGGTCAAAGAAGGGGGAAAAATAGGTAGAACAACAGATAAATTTTCTATGCATCTTTGAGTGAAATAGAGTAGGCTGAGATAAATCACATCTGGAATTGTTGCATGACATCTCTGAGTCTGTTGATGAAGAAGGAGCTGGACGTTTTAACATGGTGTGATGGAAAGAGATCACAGAACTCTGCTATGTTGTGACCTACCCTGGCATGTATTAATCACAACAGAGTTTTATTATCTATAGCTGTTCATTGCACACTGAAATTTCCCCTTCGGTTCTGCCAAACGAATATTTCATACAGGCTCCCCAAAGCTGTTACCATCTTAACTATCCTAGCTATCTTTTCTAAGATCAGGGTAAACAAGTAATTTTCAATAGGACAAAGAGAATTTACATGATAATTCAAAAACTGCATAGCAGTTTGAGAATAAAACACCTAATCAGTGCAATTAGAATTTACTTCTCATTAAAATATTTTATCTTCACACAGAAAACTGAGAATTAACATTAAATAATTCTTAAGTGAGACAGACCCGCTAAATGCCAGAAAACTTTTGGACTCCACAATGGCAGAGAGAAACCCACCATAACAGCAGCCTTGAAAGACAAAACCATGGATGTACTTCACTTAAGGTATTTCTTAGAAAGTCAGTGGATCTCATTTATCTTCCATAAAGTTAGTTGGGAGAGAGAATAGTGGCCATGCAAACTGACCAGGACCTCATGCAAAACCATTTTAAGAGAGCAGGATTTTGTGTCTAAGAACGGGAGACATGGAGGTGAACATTGGACTAACTAATTCCAAAGGATTTAATACTGAAATTTGTTTCATGGAATGACGACTTGAAAATGTTGAGGAGGTTTTTCCTGGAGATCTTCAAAGGCTCTTTGCTTCACTAATCTAATTCTTTGGTTGAGTCATTAATTTTTGCCCATAAGAATAAGGGGTGTTTTAGCTCATAAGAAACTCCACAGTCACAAAGCAGCAAGTTGATGTGATTAAAACAAGCTCTTTCCATGATAGTCTCAGCTGAAGAATTTGGATAAATGCTAATTCTGTGATTTTCATATTTCAGTGATTTGGCTCTCTTATCAGTTCCCATTATGCTGACCTTTTTTTTTTTTTTTTTCATGAAAATGAAAAGAAAATGAGGGATTGCAGTTCAAGTTTCCTCCTAATGTGATGGCTGCCTTCTGTGAGAGTCATCAGGAAGTCAGCTCACTCAAATTTTCAAAATTGACTAGAATCCATAATTACTGGTGTTGTCTGAGCCCTATACTCTTTTGAGGATGTGAATTCTCCTTGGCTTTTACTTAGTCAGTGGGATTTTCTATGCTTCTTTTCTTCCTTCTCCAAGTACTCCCAATAGACTGAATTTATGGATTACCCAGTTATTTCCCCTTGGCACAAAACATTTGATTTTAGACTGTTCTGAGTATGTAAGAAGAGTAAGACCATCCAAATGTAATATAGAAACATGACCTAGCATGAAACAGAGAGAAAATAATTCTCATGTGGTTTAAGATACAAGTTTGATGGAGATTTCAAGGGGATTCAAATGCTAGAAGCGACTACAGAACTATAAAGACTGTGAAACTAAATAGACATATGCAGCCTTCTCAGGATGCAGTTAAGCTCTTTGTAGAGCCGTGGTGGGTGTTACGTAATTCTAAAGGGACAGAGTAACCATACTTGTCACTGAAGCCTCTACAGTGCACTCTTAACAACAGGCTCCAATTTCTCTTTCTAAAGAATGGGCATTACTGTTCAATCAAATAAAAGGATTATGATGTTTAATTGTATGTGTCAACTTCTCTGGGTTAAGGGGTACTGAGATAGCTGGTAAAACATTATTTCTGAATGTCCCTGTGAAGGTGTTTCTGGAAGAGATTAGCATTTGAATCAATAGAACTAGTAAAGAAGATCCCCTTGCCAATATGGGTGTGCATTATCCAATCCTTTGAAGTACCACCTGAATAGAACAATGGAGTAAGTGTGAGCAGGTCTTTAGGTTTGGACTGAATTATATTACTGGCTTTTCTGAGTCTTCAGCTGGCATATGACATATCATGGCACTTCTAGGCCTCCATAATGGCAGAAAGCAATTCCCATAATACCTGTCCTTATGTATATATACCCTATTGATTCAATTTCTCTGGAAAACTCAGACCAATATAGTCTATAGTTCTGGTTGGTGTAACTAAGAAAACAACCCCTATCTGGACAGACAGAATCCTTTTCTGTGTGTTTCTGTGTTAGGGTATTGCTATCACTTATAACTAATTATGCTTATTAATTCTAGGAAAGTTTTATGAACACAACATCTGTCTTTCTAAACTAGGTGAATTGTCCCTGTATTTTCCCAGTATGAATGCTTTATTTTTTGCAATTTTGTCTCTACTTTTCTGTCCCCTTTATGCTAGTAGAAATTTAGTTCTCCTTTATTAAGAAAAAAGAAAAAGAAATAAAAAAGTAGTGAAAGAAGAAGGAATGTAAGGAGAAGAAGAAAATATTAGAAATAACTATTAGTTTGGTCAGGCAATTTTCTTGACATGGTCCATTGCAGTGTGGCTTGTTTAATCTTGGATGGCTATACCATTGGCACTGTGGTGGCTTTAAAATATGTCCAAAAAGCTGATACTCTTCCCCTGAAGGAGTAGAGTCTAATTTTCCTCCCATGGAGTGGGGATCAGACATAATGACTCACTTCTAACAAATATAGTGGACATTATTGTGTGTCATTTCCAATACTGGATAATAAAAGGCATCACACCTTCTACCTTGCTGGTTCTCTTTTATCACTTGCTCTTGGGAAGCCAGTTGTCATGTCATGGAAAGACTCAAGTAGCTCTGTGAAGAGGCCCATATGATGAGGAACTGAGGCCTCCTGCCCACAGCCATGTGATTAGAAATGAATTCTATAGCCCTAGCCATCAGCTTGACTGCAACTTCATGAGAGACCCTGAGCCTAAACCACCCAGATAAACTCTTCCTGAATTTCTGACACATAAAAATTATGAGATAACAGTTTGTTAAGCCACAAATTATTGTGTAATTTGTTACATTATAATAGATAACTAATATAAATATACTCACAATTTATAGCATCTCTCCTAAATTTGCCTACAACATTTTCATTATCTATTTGGACCAGCTCCATGAATTCTAAAGTTCTGACTTCATTATTTTTCTTCATGTGTTTAGTTTTACCGGTACAAAAGTAAGCCAAACTTTTTTCTTCTCTGTGACTTAAAAGCTTCCTCAACACTGCTGCCTCAGGCCTCCCAGGCTTAAGTGCAGACCACAGGAACAATACAATTTGGCTATTTAAATCTCATCCTTGAGAGAGTACCTGAGCAGATTCCAATTAAGATATTATTAAGACAAAGAAAAGTGGCAAATCAAGTAGATTTGAGTGAAGATTAGATTTATATTGAGAAGATCTAAGTAAATAACAAGAATCATAATTATAATAGTTAGATTTTGCGGAATATTCATTATGTGCCAGTATTGATGCTAAGCATTTTATATACTTTATTTACTTTAGTCTTCACTATAACCTTAGAAGGAAAGATACTATTTTATTTCATGTGTGAGGACATTAAAGTATAAAAGTAAATAATTGATCCAAGGACATGGTTTCTATTAAGTAAAGCACAGATTCAAACTATCTTCTACCTCGTTCTAGTCTGTGTACTCATTATCACTATACTTCCTTGCCCTGACTCCACTATTAACAACTGTCATAGCCTTAAACAAATAATAAAAACAGTGTTATGGACTGAATGTTTACAGCTCTCCAAAATTCATGTGTTGAAGTCCTAACTGCCAAGGTGGTGATATTAGGAAGCAGGGGCTTGGAAACATAATTAGATTTTATGAGGACATGAGGGTGGACTCCCCAAGTTGGAATGAACACTCTTACATTAAGAAGAAGAGATACCAGAGCTTCCTGTCATGGCCATGTGAGGATAGAGAAAGAAAGTGGCTGTCTGCAAACTGGGAAGAGAGCCCTTACCAAGAACCAAATGTGCTGGCACCTTGATCTTGAACTTCCCAGTCTCTAGAACTGTAAAAAATAAATATTTGTTGTTTAAGATACCCAGTCTGTGGTATTTTGTTATGACAACCCAAACTGACTAAGACAAACAACAATTATAATAATGAAACACAATAATAATTAATGTATCTCACATATCATTTAAGAGACTGTTGCAAGAAAAACATGGGACTCCAACATTTTCCCCCACCCCAAAACTGGAAAGGAGTTGAAAGACCGAAGAATGACTTGGACAAGTCCAGCTTGATGAGTAGATGAGTTTATTAGGACTTACATACAGGGCACACCTGGACAGCAAGCAAGATATCTCTAAAGATCTGTTCTGTGTCCCATCTCTAAACTGCTTTAAAGCTAGTTTTCTGGCTCTTTTCCAACTGTGTTTGAACAATGAGACTGTTTATCCTAGTAGGTTCTCAAATGCTTTCTGTTTGTTCCTCAACTGGGCAGCATGGCCCAGCCTTCGGGGTTCAGGCGGCAGACATACACCCTTAAGAAACCTGGTAGGGGATCTATCGCACTATAGGAACTTCCTTCCCTGTGACCCCCACCACTCAAGTTCTTAATCTGAACCTTCTCCTATTCTATGGACTGTGAAAAAATAATTTCTCTCTCCCAAGTTTTCTCAAATGATCTTTCTCACATTGTCATGGCATCCATGTTTTCTTGGCTCCATGTCTGTAATGCTGTTCCTTGTCCCGTATATGAATCTTTGTATTCCTTTGAGTATAAAACAAATTCAAACCCATTGAGTGAAGCATTTGTAGGTATAATTCACTTTGGTGAAGTTTTGTTTCTTGGTTGGTTCATTTTCTTTAAGAAGGAGAATGCCAAAATGAGATTAATAGTGAAGCAATGCAAACAATGTTAAAATCCATATTAGACATCCTATTTCTAAAATCTTTTTGTGAAGCACTAAGAAATTTCACCATTTGTATTAGTTTTCTGTGACTATTATAACAAAATACTACAAATATTGTAGCTTAAAACAACAAACAACAGATATTTATTATCTTATATTTCTAGAGGCTGGAAATCCTAAACTAGTATCATTAGGATAAAAATCAATGTGTTGGCAAGGCCAAAATCTCTCCACAAGTTCGGAGGGGAATCCATTCCCTGCCTCTTGTAGCTTCTGGTGGCTTCTGGCATTCCTTTGCTTGTCGTAACATCACTCCAATCTCTACCTTTATCATTACATCACTTTCTCTTCTTCATGTTTGTTCAATACCATTTGCCCTTTTCTTATAAGGACATTTGTGATTACTTCAGGACCTACCTAGATAATCCAGGGCAATCTTCCTATGCTGAGATTCATAATCACATATGCAGAGAACCCTCCCCATTCTTCCCCTCTTTTTACTTTTAAGGTAGCATTTATAGGTTCTAGGTATTAGGACAAGACATCTTTGAATGGAAATTATTCAGCCTACTATACTGTTCTCTCATAATTCCTGCCCATTTCTACTTTGTTGTTTACTGTTTTGCTCTTACCCCTCTTCTCTTTTCTTAGCAGCTTCTCTCAAGAACTATTTGAGGAGAGCTAAATCCTTTTCTACCTATTATACAAAACAAGTAAATTCTCCCCAGTCCTTAGGATCAAATGCTCATCTACTGAGTATTCACGATAGTCAATGGACAAAAACAAAACAAACAAACTGTTATAATACAAGAACAATAAATAAACAAAAACCTTTTATTTAACAGAACCATAATCCCTACGAAGATAAAATTTATTTTCCTTTCATTACAAGTAATTATATCTTCTATTATCTCATACCTCATTGCAATTTAAAAATAATTTCAATATATTAATATTCTCATGCACATTCTAAAATGAATGTGTTAATTTCACTGTTTGAAAGATGATACGATGGGCAAGGTTGTATAGATAGGAAGAGGCAAAGCTAGAATTCTAAAGCAGAGATATTTCCAAGGCCTTGTCTTATCACTAAGATTTACTGTCCCTTCAGGTTCAGTTTCCTAGTCTGTAAAAAGAGATTAAAGTATTGTTAACCAAATATTTAAACCTCAGAGTTAAATAAAGTAATTTAAGTAAGGTAAAGCAAAAGTACCTTGTATATTATACAGCATTATGCTAAAGTGACCGCTGTTATATCCATAACCATTATCAGTGTCACTATCACTACCCCCCACCACAATCAACTACTCCACTATCATCACCATTAGTACTAACATCACCACTACCATCACCATCACCATCTACTACTGTTATCACCATCACCCCATCTCCATCATCATCATCATCACTGTTTGTGTCATCTGCCATCACCACTACTGCTGCCATTAGTACCATTACCACCATTACTACCATCATCACTACCACACCACAGCTTCTAATGCCACTGTTTCTTCGTGGGTTGCTGAAACTAGCTTATACCAGCTCATGAGATATGATTGTTAACATCTCTTCCCAATTCAGCATTCACTGACATATTGGCAGTTCAAAAATAGGCCATGGTAAGGGTGTTCACTCCTTGAAAAATAGGCAAATGCTACAAACCAGGGATCTTAATGCTCAAGCACACCAAGAATGTCCACAACCAACACTACTTAACTCACTACCATTACTGAAACCACCACCATCACTATCAGCACCTCCATCACTGCCTTTATCTCCACCACCATCACCACCCCAATCCAGCTACTGCCAGTTATCATTCTCAACATCATCAACCCATAGTTATCATCATCATCGAAAAGATTAATTTTTATTTAAATATTTTACTTAAATGAATCAGCATAGCATTCTGATTATTTAGCTGGTTATGCATAAGAATATAATGTAAATTTTGGCCTTGGTACATGAGCCTATTGTAAGAGAGCATTGTAAAAACTTAGCAAAGAGTATGTTGGGAAGGGAGGGAACAAGGGCCAAGCTCAGCATCCTTTCTGGCTGTGAACTATGCCATGAGGTTTTGCTGGATTTACTGAGCAGGCAAAGTCTATCCAAACCAAATTCATTAAAACAATCCTGCTGGCACTCTATTACTTTGACATCAATTAAGCTACAGATTGCTTGAAAAACATTCATCCCTGGGCATAGGAGGAGGCGTGATGGATAAGACTGACACATGTACATACCAGGGGAGGCTTGTGGCTGTGTGTCAGAAAACTCTCCCTTCATTGTGGCATTCAAAAGGGCCAAAATGTGAGTTGACTGTTGCTTAGGATGCTGCAAACAAAAACTTTTTAGTTTTCCCTTGGAAAATAAAAAAGGAATAGAAATCAAATCATAAGTAAGACTATTTGTTAAACACTTATGAACTCTAACTTTATAATACTGTATGATTGATATTATTTACATTTTACATGGACTGAAGCTAAGCTAAAGTTACAATAGATGGCAGGGTGGTGTTTTCCAGTTTCAAAGGCCATGCTTTCCACTTCATCTTACTAACTCATGTATGGGAGGGGAGAAAATATTTCGTAAAACTCAATAGGTACCCAAAACAAAATTAGAGTTTTTCATGTTTATCTCTATGTTATTAAAAAAAAACATTGTGAAGTCATTTCTATCTCTACACTTCAGAAAGTAGAGATTCAGAGATATTGTTACATTTACAAAGCAAGTCAGCTAATAAAAGCCAAAACTAGGATTCAGATTCATAGTGCAAACTTCCAAACGCTTCCTACTATCCTTCTCCCCCTACTCAAAACTTTGGCGATGCGGGTACATGTACATTTACTGGGAATTGGGTCAGACTCTTTTGTAAGATGATTTAAAATGTCGTTTGCTCAATAGCAACTTAGAATTTCTATTTTTATGTTATAGGCTATTTGGTTTGCTTTTTTTTTTTTTTGATTCATTAAGTGCTTGCACTAATGTCAATTTGTGTTCTGTGGGTGGCTCTTAGGTTGATCACAGAATGATATACTCTTGAAGATTGTGCTTAATCAAATGCATTTGAAATCTTGGGCTTACTCATTATTGTGAACATTAAGATAAATTATTTAGTTGACCTTTTCCGGTTCTTTTTAGACAATGTCATTAATTGTCCTAATTACATAGGTTTTTTTTTAACTCTCTTTAAAAATCCTATATTGATTCTAATTACCATTCCTTATACTACTTGTATCTAATGTGTCAGTAAAGAAAATTGTATATTTTCTCTATTTATCCCTTTACCTAAAGCAAAATTTTTTAAGTGACTCATCTTCCCTTTACTCAGCTATCACCTTTTGAATAATGCCAGTAGGAGAAATAAACTGTCAATAATCACATGGTGGGAGGTAGTAGAATCAATTTAATTCCAGACTAAGGAATTCCCAGCTGCTAACAATGTACATGCAAGATGATGTTTAGCAAAAATTGTTGGTTTTTTTTCCCTATATCCTCAGTGTTTGTTCAGTATATTCCTTTTCCTCTACTTTCATTGCCATTGACTTCAAGAGACCTTTATTTCCTTCAAAGGAGTCCATGTTATTACTTAACACGGTCCTTATATGTGTTTGTATTCAGTCAGAATTATAGCATGACCAAGCTGGAGGTTCAATCTGGAGCCTTTTCTGCATGAGAGCAGGAAATGGCAGTATGACTCTAATAATGTGCATGTGTTCCTTCCTCCTGTACCATTTACAGTTATTTAAATGCCAGCTGCTCTGACACATGCACCATACTTTGTGCTGAAGATAAAGAGAAGATAAAGGCTCACTTTTGCTATCACAGACAATGTGGAAGGTAATATAAATAGAAATTCATTAAAGCATAACCAGTACTAAAATCATTTACATTTGTCCTTTTGTGATTACACAGGTCAAGTGGAGACTAACTTGTCTCTCTGTTTATGGGGAGTGTAGTGCATGTCAGAGAGTTTGGGAGGCTGCTAAGCCAAAGTTTCAGATCCTTCCTGATCATTAAAGGATATAGTCATTAACTAGGTGGAAAAGGGCAAGAGAGGGAGGAAAATTAATTCTGAAACATTTTACGTATGTGATATTATTTAATTTTCACATAGACCCTATTAATTAAACATCAATTATTACAACTCTAAACAAAAAACCAAGCTCAGAGAAGCTAAGTACTATAATTTGCCGAAAGCCATCACTTTGTAAGTGGTCAAGCAATGATACGGTTCTATATCATTGGTTTGAGTCTCAAGCCACTTTTTTTGCTGTTCCAATGGTTCCTAGTTTTTTTAATTTCCTGAACAAGTAAAGTTTCTAAAAATGGAAATTTATTATAGGGTTTCTAGCATCGTATTTTAGAAAATAATCATGTTAAAAATAACCATTATCTATTAGAAATCCCATTTAGCAAAAAGGTTTTCTTTTAAATTAGCACAGACCTGTATAGAACAAGAACACAATCCTTTCCAGAAAGGATAGCTGGCAACCTTTCTCTCATACACACTGAAACACTACAGTATTCTAAAATTCATTTTCTTCAGACCGGAGAGCTATTTTGTGGATCAGCATTTGGGAATCACTGCAGTAGACTAGTGTTACATACAAACTCAGAACACTTATTTTGTTAGAAGACAGCCACCCCTTAGAGGGTGTCAATGTGCTAGCCCAAATGGCAGACTACCCAGGGTCCCTGTGTTTGGATGTCCTGGGATTCCGTGTTATTTACAGATAAGCCAACTCTGTCTCTCTGACAAGTGTTTATTGTGTGCATAGCAGGGGAGTGGCAATCTTGAAGGAGGGAGTAAGCAGCCAGCCCTCTTTTTCTCCTCCTTAAGAACTGATGGTCAGAGTAAAAGGGAACAGAACTCCTACAATTAGGATTAGAAATGCCAGCTTTGCCCTATGGTTTACTGGGAGGAAGAAATAAAACTTGCCATGTGCCCCATGGAGCCTCTCAATGTGAAGTCCTAATTCAAAGTACTTACTGCCTGCTGCTCTCTGAATTTCCATTTAAAAATAATTATCAAAACCATATGGGTTAAAAGGTGTTGTGGGGGGAGTCTCAAAATGGAAATATGTAAATTGCAATCACTTTGGCCTTTTGCATTTGGCTGAGTATCCCCCAAGCACAGAGCTTCCCTCTGTGCCTTTTGCAGCATGGTTTCTCATGCTGCTGCCCCAACAGGACCCAGGCCACCCCTTCCCTGCTGCCCCACTTGCTATCCCTCACTACAGCTCAGAGCAGTAGAATAGAGTGGACTTAGTCCTACTGGCTCGCCGCTCATTTTCCAGCATCATTTTAAGTTCTTCTCCTCCATGAGAAGTCTTTCCTACCTGCTTTCCCCACCTCCAGCTAAAATTATCATTGACCCCTGTGTACCTCCAATGAGTCCTATGCTAACTTCAGTCAGAAAAATCCCTATTACTTCATAAGTCCACCTGGCTGGCTGTTCCACTAGACTCATTATGCCGTAAAAGTTAAATTTACATAATAAAAAACAAAAATAAAAACATCCTGAATGGAAAGGCAATCGTATTGAGTGCTAACGAGATCTTGTACCATAATGATGCTAACATCTTCATCTTTGGGCATTCTGAATGCATAGCTTTTAGTGTGACAAGTAGTACTTCTGGAGAATTTAAAGTAATACCAGCACTCTTTTACGTGTAGTGATAGTACTGTGAGCTTTTAATATAAATTTCTGAAAGACTGGTTTTCACATGAAATTCTATCACAACTTAGCTTGTGGAGAATTATTTTTACACATTGTCATGTAGACATAGATTATGCCCAACTCTAAGCTGTCCAGTATAGTAGCCACTGGTGAAATGTGGCCATATAATATGTGGCTAGTCTGAATTAAGGTGTGTTGTAAGGGTAATCTTTCATTAATATTTTTATATCGGTTATATGTTAAATGATTTTTGGGGGGCATATTGGGATGCATACAAATTAATTTCACTGGTTTATTTTTATTTTTCTTAACATGTCTACTAGAAAATTTTGAATTACATGCACTACTCAAATTTAACACTCATGTATTTCTTTTGGACAGTGCTGCTCTAGACAGACTATGTAAGTCGGCCAAGTTATATGGCTACATAGTGAATTGCCCTTGAACCTTGGGTACCAAGCACAGAGGGTGGCGGTACTTAAATTTCATTAATGCATGTTTAGTTAGAATCTGCCATGCACCAAACACTGTGCAGAGTGCTGGAAATGTTCCTGTGTGCACAATGTAAAACCTAGTAAGAAAGACATATTAAACAAAGAATTGTTTGAGTACCTAATATGACCAATGTGATGCTGGCATAGTGAGGTATAAAGAAGTATCTAAGCCAAAGCATGCAGCTTCAAAGTTTTTTCAAAATAGCCAAATGTATTTTCTAATACGATGTGAAAACATTTATTCCACAGTGTATTTTTTCGCTCTTGCTATTTTTCTTTCTGAATATTTAAAAGTTTGTACTTAACTACAATTCTTCTAGAAAGAATACATTCTAAATATTTTGGAAATCTTAGAGCTTCACTTTAATTACTGTGGGACCTTGGAATGCCAGCATGTTGCATGGCCAAGATCAGCTAGACTGGGTAGGCAGAATCCTGGACTCTAGGCTTGACCTTGTCATGAGCCAGCTATGCCATCTTGGCCAAGTGCTTTCTTTCTTTCAGCCTAATAACCTGGTCTGTAGCATAAGAAGCCTGGGTGACTTCTGCAGCAGTTAGAATGTTTATTGTTGCAAGTGGAAGAGTCAAATTTGATTAAATACTGAAGGTTATTTATGGGCTCAAGTATCCGGAAAGTCCAGAACCCTCCACTGCCAAAATCATCAACTTGATCCAGTAGATTAACCAAGGACTCCATCTCCATATCTGCCTAATTCCTTCATTTACAGGCTAGGCGACCCTCACATGGCTGCCAGCAGCACTCCTTGTGCACAACCGGTTTAAGAGACTGTAATTGCTTCAGCGTTCTTACCGCAAGTTCTTAGATTCTCCGTGAATGGAGCAGCTAAGATGGCAGGCCCATGCCTAAACCAAGCCCCGTGAGTTATGTGATACCCCAATTGGCTTAGTTTAGTTCATATGTTTCACCTGGGGAGCCAGGGATAAATTCAGTTTCTCTCAAATCACATCGATCCATAAACAGAAATTGTAGCTGTTAAGAAAGGGAAAGAGAGAAGTGGTTGATGTGAAGGCAACCCACAAATGATCTTGATCAAATTATTTAAACTCTGTTTCACTGCATTATCTCATTTGCAAAATAACAAAGATAAGGTGATACTCACTGCACAGGGTTACCGTGAGAGAGAAACAAGAAGCACATGTGAAAGTTCCTAGCGCAGTGTGTAATTTACAGCAGGCATTTATATAAACGTTTCAGGCACTCATTTATTCTGTGTGTCTGTGAGCCTATAAGTTCCTAGTTTCACCATTCCTCAGTATATTTGTCTCTAAAATATAAATATGAAAGCTTCTCTTTTGGATGATTCTGAGAACTCTAATGAGAATTCATGGGTAACAAATGTAAATTATGTGAAACTCTTTATATATCAACACAATTGCACTTATTTCTCTCAGAAGCTAAACTGCTTTGGTCTGGATGTTTGTTTTAGTGTGACTTAATGTCTGAAGATATATTAGTTTCCCTACATTGACTAATTGCCATTTCTAGCGACACATCCTGAGAAAAATGTTTTCACAATATTCAGCTAACATGCACTGATTTCTCCTTCTGAACTTCCTCGTAAACAACTTATCAAGCCTTCCAAATTCAGACTGTCATTAATAGAGTAAAAACAGGGTAGTAATTTTTTAAACTGCTGATCTAGAGTAAACACCAAACATAAACACACGTGCCTTTCTCTGTATCTGCAAACGTGCAGTATACACCCAAATATGTAATCCGAATTATAATTATTACCAAAATAACCAGAAAATACATATTAGTTTTCCCTGAATTCTGTAAATGAGCTTCGGTTACACATATTGTTGCCCAAGATGATTCTATTTCAAAATGACTTTGAATTCATCTCCACTGAGATGACCCAATGTCTCCTTAGTTCATTATGTGCAAAAGGAAACTCAATGTTTCCCTACCCTTACCTTATTTTTCTTTTACACTGCTTATTTTGATTCATGAAACCACCAGATTCCCAGGTCTTGAGACCACAGAGTTATCACTGAAACTTTTTCCCTTATAATCCATATCTTATACTAGCACCTTCACCACTATAATGCAGATCACAGATCTATTTTCAGTTTCTCATCGCAGCTGCTACTTTCCTGGCATGTTGTAAAATGAATCGATAGGTCGAGGTGTATCAGAATGCCTCAAAGTCTAGTGGCTATTTGCCAATGTTTCTCCACAACTGAATTCTGAAAACTGCCAGATTCAGCTTGATATCCCAGCATCTAGCACAGGTTCTAACACATAGTACATGCTCATTAAATGTTGGCTGATGAGAAAAAAATGACGAGACATTTGATTTATCCAAGTGCCCCTGGTCTTTCTCCATTTGAAACCACTCTGGATTTTGCTGTCGGATTAATTTTCTCAAAGCACAATTCTGTTCATGTTATTCCTTTAATAAACACATTAACAACTACCATTTGTTTAGAGCCTACCATGTTTCAAGGTTATTATTCTCAATAATCCCACAACAAACTGTCATTTCCATTTTCACTGATGAGGAAGTTGAGGTGCAGTGAGGTGAGGGCACAGGTTAAGCTCACAGTTCTCTAGGTATGGGACTGTGTACTCCGATCTGTCTGACACCAGAGCCTGCGGTTTTCACTGTGCTACTTGCCTTTCTCTCCTGAAACACTTTTATAATGTCTCTCTAAAATGACATGCTCTTTTAGGACAGGAACTGATTATGAAAGAGCTAAGTCGTGAGCAGCTAGGGAGGTTTCGTTATTCATAATTAGGTGGGTAGAGGAGAAGTAGGTAGACAGCTTCTCAGAGCTTGTTAGTGATGCAGAATCTCAGGCTCCAACCCAGACCTACTGAACCAGAGTCTACATGGTGGCAAGATCCCCAGGTGATTTGTAAATACATTGAAGGTGCAGGCTCACATGTCAAGAAAACACTGATCATTGGGTGCTAGCATTGATTTACCCAGAACAAGTCATGTTAACTTAGCTCCTTTTCTTCATAGAATTGTCAAAGACATTGTTCAAGGAGACAATGAGCATTTTAGCAATGAATTGCATAAATATCTAGTAGCAGATTCTAATAATTAAACCCATTTTTATAATAGTCATTACTGTCTGTAATCACATGTTTACTAACTAGGCTGGAAGTTTGAATGGGCAGGAAACCTGTGTGCTGTGTTCATTATAATTCCCCAACACAGCGCACAGTACCCAGGACATGGTAGGAATATAGAGGTGCTGAATAAATTAATCAATTATAGTTGGTGATCTTGGGAACAAAATTTGCTCAAAATATGGGTGTGCTGATAAAAATATTTTAACTAATGAATGGGTATTCAAATCTGAGAATAATTTTTAGTGTTCAGTGAGAGGACTCTCCTCCGCCCCATATTTATTTAATCACTTCATCAAGCACATTGTAATCACATTTCTTAAGTTCTTGGATTATACCAACGTGGGGGGAAAGTTTAACATGTTGGAGGGCAGAATAAAAACCCAATAAGGTATTTTAAAGATTGGAAAGATGGCCTGAATCACTGAAATAGAGAACTTGTGGCTTATGAGAATGAGTGAAAAGGTAACTTTGTGTGGTGAATATTATTCAAAAGTGTGATGTTACTACCCATAAAGATTATATAAGAAAAGGATGAAATAAGAAACGTAGACCATCCAAAGCGAAGGAGATTTCGGTTGCCTTATTTCAAGGCTCAGTGAAACTCCTCTGAAAAGGACCAACTAGTAAATACTCTCAGCTCTGTGGACGGTAAGGTCTTCTCTGTTGAAACTACTCACGTCTGTGGTTGTAGCGGGAAAATGGCCATAGGTAATACATAAACAAATGAGGGTGGCTGTGTTTCAATAAACTTTGCTTATAGCTATTGAAATTTTAATTTTATATGTTTTTTTTTTTTGAGACGGAGTTTCGCTCTTGTCACTCAGGCTGGAGTGCAATGGCGTGATCTTGGCTCACTACAACCTCTGCCTCCCGGGTTCAAGTGATTCTCCTGTCTCAGACTCCCAAGTAGCTGGGATTACAGGCGCCCGCCACCACGCCCAGTTAATTTTTTTTTTGTATTTTTAGTAGAGATGGGGTTTCACCATGTTGGCCAGGCTGGTCTTGAACTCCTGACCTCAGGTGATCCGCCCGCCTCAGCCTCCCAAAGTGCTGGGATTACAGGCGTGAGCCACCACGCCCGGCAGTTTTATGTAAGTTTTATGTGTCATGAAATATTACTTTCCTCGATTTTCTATTCAACTATTTAAAAAATCTAAAAATCTTGTTTAGCTCGTGATTCATACAAAAACAGGTGGCAGATCAAAGTTAGCACACAGGTCAAAGTTTGTAAACCCCTGCTCTATTCTATTGTAGTCTGATTCCACCTAGCATTTAGTTCTGACACCTAACACTTACATAGTGGTGGATATATTGTTAGGTCTTCAAATGGAGAGAATACCATGTGGGTAAGAACAGAAGGCACATTACATGAAGAAAACTAAAAAGAAAATGGGATGTCTAGTTTGGAAGATAGAGGAATTTGAACCACATGGTGGTCACCTTTAAATATTTGAAAGTAATTATAGAAACTGAAATAATTTAAAGAAGCAGTGTATCACTGTGTCTTCCGGCATGAAATTTGGATTCAGAAGGCCTGGATTCAAATTCTAGCTCTGCCATAGAATATGTATGCTCTTTTGGACAATATACTAAATATTTCCCTGCCTTATTCTCCTCAGTTATAAAATAAATAAAACTATAATACCTACTGTTTGAATTAGCCTTTGTTATATAAAAAACACTCCAAAACTTGGTGGCTTAAAACAATAATTTATTATTTCTCTAAGTTCTATGGATAATCTGGCCAGTTTTTCTGGTGTCTTTGCCTGGTCTAACTCCTGGTGTGGCATTTGCCTGGAGTGTTAGCTGGGCTGGAACATCCAAGCTACATTGATCCATATGTCTGATAATTGGTGTTGGCTATAAGGTGAGGTGCCCTACATTTTTTCCACTTCACTTCTTATCTCTCAGTAAGCCTAGGTTGACTTCCTTATTTGGTGGCCTCAGGACAGCATTCCGGGAAAGCAGAGAAAGATCTTTTAGGGACCTTAGAAGCCTAAGGATATAGACCACGCTCATTGTTACTTCTGCCACATTCTATTTCTCAAGATATGAGATTAGTCCCAATTTAAGTACACAGGAAAAGAAGTCCTATATCTGAATAGGAGGAACAGAAAAGCCAAACAGCAAAGGGGTATAGCCAGAGGGATTAGTCATTAAATATGGTCATGAAACAATATATACCTACATACCGCAGTGTTGTGAGGGTTGAAAAGGATAATTTGTAAAGACTTAACATACTCCCCAAACCACAGTAATCCTTTGATAAATGGTGGCTATAGCATTCTGGATCAGATAGATTTTTGGATAAAGTAGGGAATAAAGAATAGAGTTAGAGATGACCCCCTTTGGAATGAGCTGCAGAAGGATATAGTACCTTTGCCATCATGGCAGGTATTGAGACTGGTTGGATTAAAGATGAGAACTCAGAACTGGATGTGCAGCTAGATAAGGGAATATCCAAGATGAAGTATTCAAAATTAATTTTTAAAAATTTTTTATTAAACGTTGACAAATTATAATTATATATATTTATGGGATACAAAGTGATACTATGATATATGTATACAATGTGGAATAATTGAATCAAGCCAATTTATATATATATATATATATATATATTTATCACCTCAAATATGTATCATGTGTTCCCCCATCTACCTGAAACTTTATGTCCTTTGATAACATTTTTTCGTTTCTTCTGGCCCCCATCCCTTGGTAACCACCATTCAGCTCTCTGCTTCTATGAGTTCCACCTTTTTAGATTCTACATATAAGTGAGATCATATTGTATTTGTAGTTCCAGGCCTGGCTTATTTTGCTTAACATAATGTTCTCCAGGTTAATCCATATTATCACAAATGACAGAGCTTTTTGAAGACTGAATAATATTTCATTATGTGTATGCCACGTTTTCTTTATCCATTCATCCGTGGATGGCCATTAGATTGATTCCATATCTTGGCTATTGTAAATAATGTTGACATAATCATGAGACTACAGATATATCTTTGACATACTGATTTCAGATGCTGCGTTAGTCCATTTTCATGCTGCTGATAAAGACATACATGAGACTGGGCAATTTACAAAGGAAAGACGTCTAATGGAGAACTCACAGTTACATGTGGCTGGGGAACCCTCACAATAATGGCAGAAGGCAAGGAGGAGCAAGTCACATCTTATGTGGTGGAGGCAGGCAAAGAGAGAGTGTGTGCAGAGAAACTCCCATTTTCAAAGCCATCAGTTGTCATGAGACCCATTCACCATCAGGAGAACAGCATGGGAAAGACCCACCCCATGATTCAATCATCTCGCACCCAGTCCCTCCTACAACACATGGGAACCATGGAGCCACAAGATGAGATTTGGGTGGGGACACAAAACCAAACCACATCATTCTATCCCTGCCCCCTCCCAAATCTCATATCTTCACATTTCAAAACCAATCATGCATTTCCAATAGCCCCCTAATGTCTCAACTGATTTTAGCATTAACTCAAAAGTCCACAGTCCAAACTTTCATCTGAGTCAAGGCAAGTCCCTTCCACCTGTGAGCCTGTAATATCAAAATCAAGTTAGTTACTTCCAGATACAATGATGGTACAGGCATTGGGTAAATACAGCCATTCCAAACGGGAGAAATTAGCCAAAACAAAGGGGCTACAGGCCCCATGCAAGTCCAAAATTCAGGAGGCCAGTCAAATATTAAAGCTCCAAAATGATCTCCTTTGACTTCATGTCTCACATTCAGGTCACACTGATGCAAGAGGTAAGTTCCTATCATCTTGGGCAGTGCCATTCCGGTGGATTTGCAGGGTACAGCCTCCTTTTCAGCTGCCTTCACAGGCTGGCATTGAGTGTCTGTGACTTTTCCAGGTGCACAGTGCAAGCTGTCGGTGTACCTACCATTCTGGGGTCTGGAGGATGGTGGCATTCTTTTCACAGCTCCACTAAGCAGTACCCCAATAAGGACTCTGTATTGTGTGCTCTGACCCCGTATTTCCCTTCTGCATTTCCCTAGCAGAGGTTCTCCATGAGGGTCCCTCCCCTGCAGCAAACTTTTGCCTGGGCATCTAGACATTTCCATACATCTTCTGAAGTCTAAGCAGAGGTTCCCAAATCTCAATTCTTGACTTCTGCACACTGACAGACTCAACACCATGTGGATGCTGCCAAGGTTTGAGGCTTGCACCTTCCAAAGCCACGGCTTGCACTCTGCATCAGCCCCTTTCAGTCATGACTAGAGTGACTGGGATGCAGGGCACAAAATCCCTAGGCTGCACACAGCATGGGGACCCTGGGTCAGGCCCACAAAATCACTTTTTCCTCCTAGGCCTCCATGCCTGTAATGGGAGGGGCTGCCACAAATGACTCTGACATGCTCTGGAGACATTTTACCCCAAATCTTGGTGATTACCATTAGGCTCCTCATTACTTATGCAAATTTCTGCAGATGGCTTGAATTTCTCCTCAGAAAATCGGATTTTCTTTTCTATTGCTTGTTAGGCTGGCTGCAAATTTTCCAAACTTTTATGCTCGGTTTCATTTTTAAAACTGAATGCCTTAAACAGTGCCCAAGTCACCTCTTGAATGCTTTGATGCTTAGAAATTTCTTCCACCAGATACCCTAAATCATCTCTCTCAAGTTCAAAGTACCAAATCTCTAGGGCAGGGGCAAAATGCTGCCAGTGTCTTTGCTAAAACGTAGCAAGTCACCTTTGCTCCAGTTCCCAGCAAGTTCCTCAACTCCATCTGAGACCACCTCAGCCTGGACCTTATTATTCATATCACTATTAGCATTTTTGTCAAAGCCATTCAGTAAGACTCTAGGAAGTTCCATCCTTTCCCACATTTTCCTGTCTTCTTCTGAGCCCTCCATACTGTTCCAACCTCTGCCTGTTGTCCAGTTCCAAAGTCACTGCTCTATTTTCAGATATCTTTTTAGCAATGCCCAACTCCCAGTATGAATTCACTGTATTAGTCTGTTTTCACACTGCTGATAAAGACAGACCTGAGACTGGGAAATTTACAAAGGAAAGAGGTTTAATGGAGAACTCACTGTTCATGTGTGTGGGGAGGCCTCACAATTGTGGTAGAAGGCAAGGAGAAGCAAGTCACATCTTACATAGATGGCAGCAGGCAGAGAGAAAACTTATGCAGAGAAACCCTTGCTTCAAAACCATCAGATCTCACGAGACCCACTCACCATCAGAAGAACAATGTGGGAAAGGCCCTCCCCTATGATTCAGTCATCTCCCACTGGGTCCCTTCCACAACATATGGGAGACGCAATATGAGATTTGGTTGGGGACACAGAGCCAAACCACATTAGATGCTTTGGATATACAGCCAGTAGTAGGATTACTAGATACTGGTAGTTCTATTTTTAGTTATTTGAGGAACCTATATACAGTTTTCCATAAGGGCTGTAGTAATTTATATTCCCACCAACAGTGTGCAAAGATTCCTTTTTCTTCATAGACTCTCCAACATCTATGTTTTATCTTTTTGATAATAGCCATTCTGATAGGTGTGAGGCAGTATCTCATTTAATTTGCATTTCTCTAATGATTAGTGATGTTGAACATTTTGTCATGTATCTTTTGGTCATTTGCATGTCTTCTTTTGAGAAATGTCCATTCAAGTCCATTTCCCCATTTAAAAATTCTGTTATTTGTATTTATTCTATTAAGTTGTGTTAGTTTCTTATATATTTTGGATATTAACATCTTATCAAATGTATGGCTTGCAAATATTTTCTCTCAATCTGTATGTTGACTCTGTTAATTGTTTTCTTTGTTGTGCAGAAACTTCAGTTTTATGTAATACTATTTATCTATTTTTACTTTTGTTGCCTGAGCTTTTGGAGTCAAATCCAAAAAATTATTGCCCAGACAAATGTTGTGAAGATTTTCCTTCAAAATTCTTAATTGGAGCTTTTTCTTGTTATATGGAGATCAGTATCAATGGAGTACAATTTAAGACAAACTGTGTGAAGAAATATGTATGGATTTTATTGCTAGTCTTAAAAATGAAGTTTATAGTAGGATCATGCAGAACCATTGTGAACTTTTCCTAAAGGTGGTAGTGAGCCATTTGGCCTCTAAAGAAAATGAAGTGTTGTATTAAGTGCTTTTGGTTTATATTACTTGTTTCGCCTTTTAAATTTCAAGAAGAAATAAGAAAGGATCAAAAAACCAAGAACAGAAATATTATGAAAAATAACTGGTACACATAAGAAAAACAACTTTATCCATGATATGAGAGTATAAGAGAGAGAGAAAAAAATTTTCTCATTCTCCTTGCTAGAATTGTTTCCTCATTGCTGAGATGAGGAAAGGAGTTTCCTGACAAGCAAGGTGTTTACAAAGAAACATCTGAATCTTTCAGTCCTATAATGAATATGGAAGAATACAGAAAACAAGGCCAGACAGATATCTTATTCAGATAGCTGTACCTACTTTGAAAGGCAGATTTCTTAACTTTTTTTTTCAGTTTTTTCAGTTTTTTGCATGTGCTTTTTGGAGGCCAGAGTCCACACAGGAAAGCATTACCTACTAAAGGCAACTTCAGGCTTTTACGAAATAAGTAAATAAAAATTAATGAAGAAGCAAACAAATGACTGCTCTACGTGTCATCAGTTTTGTACAATGTACTGGAAATTTTCATTTGTTCCTTGAAATCCATTCTTTCCATCCTTCTTTTTGCCCAGGGAAACTGCTTTGTACAGGCTGTAACAGCAGGCTCTCTTTTTCTGTCTTCTGATTGGGTTTAGTAAATGAAGATCACAGTTAGCAAACTGACGGGAGGGAAGACAGTGATCTCCTGTCCACTCTGACTGCTATTACTGTCTCTTGTGATTTCTCTATACCCATCTCACTCCTGTGTAAATCCTTTCTTATTAAACTTTCTTCAAGTTTACCCAGTTTTAATATGTCATCTCTTTTCTGCTGATGTACATAGAGTTCCTAAAATATCTTCTAGTCCATCCAAAACCTAAAAGTAATTTGTGACAGCAGGCAGAAACTATAAGGGAATCAACCACTATAGCAAACATCAAATCCATGAAACATTTTATTCAAAGATTTTCAATCATTTATCAAAAAATATTTTTAAGTGTCTCCTATTTGCTCAATAGGCTGAGCTAAATAAGGTCTGTGAAAGCAGTTCATAGTCCGGATGTGTAGGTAGTCATCAACCAGTTAACCACACAAAGAAATATGTACCATTTATCAATATACCGTGTTAAATGTCACACAGAGAAGATGCGCCATAGCAGTGTAGGGGTGAGGGAAGGTAAGCCTGCACAGCTTGTATTTTAGAGGAGATTTGATGGATTGTAGCCATTAACTACATGTGGAGGACTAGAAAGGAAATTCCAGGCAGGAAAAAGGTGTGCAAAGATATGATTTTATAGGTGAAGAGGTCACAGTCTAAGGATTGAAAGGTTAGTATAGTCAGAGTTCAGAGAGCAAGTGAAATCATAGTGTTGAACAAGGCTAATGGAGTCAGGACCAGATCATGGAGGACCTTGTTAATCATATTGAGGATTTTGGTTTGTATCCCAACAACAGCAGGAAGTCTTATGCCTAAATAAAAGAATGATATGGTTTTTAATCTTTAGAAGGTTGTTCTGGCTAAAATGTGGAAACAGGTTGAAATATGGCAAAGTGGACAGGAGCATTAATTAGGAATCTAGCCCAGAGGCCAAAATAAGAAATGCTAACAGCTTGAACTAGAGAAACAGTAGAAAAGGTAGAAGAAAGATGATAGATTTGAGAGGTATTTAGAAGTAAAGATGATAGGTATTGGTAATTGTCTTAGTCCATTGGACTGCTGTAACAAAATACCATAGACAGGATGGCTGATAAATGCAAAAAAATTATCTCTGACAGGTCTGAAGGCTAAGAAGTCCAAAATTAGGGAGATGACAGATTCAGTGTCTGGTAAGGGTGTGCTTCCTGGTTTGGAGACAGAAACTTGTAGTTGTGTGCTCACATGATGGAAACGGCAAAGCACCTCTTTGGGGCTTCTTTTATAAGGGTACC
The DNA here is from genome assembly GCF_047675955.1 of Chlorocebus sabaeus. NCBI lineage: Eukaryota > Metazoa > Chordata > Mammalia > Primates > Cercopithecidae > Chlorocebus > Chlorocebus sabaeus. The sequence continues at coordinate 77,387,691 of NC_132904.1, read as the reverse complement.
TAATAATCACCCAAAAGGCCTCACCTCCTAATTCTATCACCTTGAGGGTTAGGGCTTCAACATATGAATTTTGGGATGTATAATCATTTAGATCATAGCAACGATTGATTAGATTTAGAGAGGTGAAAGATAGAAAAATGCCATGAAATGTCCTTATGTGATTGGCTGAGTTAGAAGGGATGGTTGTGCCAAGTTATAGAAACTAGGTAGAGTCCTAGAGCTCTTAGGAGAATTCTGTATTGGATATGCAAACTCATCTGTATGGAGGAATCTATCGGGCCCAGGTATATAATTTTGATCCTATAGGAAAAATAGAGAGTTAGAAGAGGACAAAACTCTCTGTGGTGTCACAACGTATGGTGGCAGAGTAAATGAATATGAGCATGCAAATAAGACTGAAAAGGAGAATCCAGAGTGGTAGGAGAGAAACCAATAGTAACATCATGGAAGCTAAGAAAAGAGAGTGTCAACAATAATTAATATGCAAGGAAACAAGTAAAATGGAACAACAACAAACATTTTATTCTACTTACCAATATTGGGTAGTTGATAAGAGTATTAGTTCATTCTCATGCTGCTAACAAACACATACCCAAGACTGGGTAATTTATAAAGGAAAGAGATTTAACTGATTCACAGTTCCACAGGCCTGGGGAAGTCTCAGGAAACTTACAATCATGTCAGAAGGGGAAGCAAACACATCATTCTTCACATGACAGCAGCAAGAAGTGCAGAGTGAAGGAGGGGAAAGCCTCTTATATAATCATCCGATCACATGACAACTAACTCACTATCAGGAGAACAGCACAGAGGTAACTGACCCGATGATTCAAGTACTGCCCACTGGGTCCCTCCCATGACAAGGTGGGGATTATGGAAACTACGATTCAAGATGAAATTCGGGTAGGGACACGGCCAAACCATATCAATAAGGGAGCTGAAACCAGTTTGAAATTAATGAAGGATGGAAAAGTAGAGCATATATATATATATATATATATATATATATATATATATAGAACATTTGTTCAATGGCTTTAGATATTGAAGAGAGAGATGAGGGTTGCATAAGTAATGTGTCATTGAAGGACGATAATTTTTTTATTTTTTTTCCAACTTTTAAGTTCAGTGGGTATGTGTGCAGATTTGTTCCATGGGTGAATTGTGTGTTTCAGGAGTTTGGTGTACAGATTATTTCAACACCAAGGTAATGAGCATAGTACCCAATAGGTAGTTTTTCAATCCTCACCCTGCTCTCACCTTCTACCTTCAAGTGGGCCTGGTGTCTACTATTCCCTTCTTTGTGTCTGTGTGTACTCAGTGTATAGCTCCCACTCATAAGTGAGATTATGCAGTATTTGGTTTTTTGTTCCTGTGTTAATTCTCTTAGGATAATGGCCTCTAGCTCCAGCCATGTTACTGCAAGGAACATAATATTTTTTAATGGCTGCACAGTATTCCACAGTGTATTTGTACCATGTATTCTTTATCCAGTCCACCTCTGATGGGCACTTAGGTTGATTCTATGTCTTTGCTATTGTGAATATAGTGTTGGAATGAACATATGTGTACATGTGTCTTTATGGTAGAACAATGTATATTTCTTTGGGTATATACCCAGTAATGGAATTGCTGGGTTGAATGGTAGTTCATTTTAAGTACTTTAAGAAATCTCCAAACTGCTTTTCACAGTGGCTGAGCTAATTTACATTCCCAACAGCAGTGTATAAGTGTTTCCTTTTCTTTATAACCTCACCAGCATCTATTATTTTTTGACTTTTATAATACCCAGTCTGACTGGTGTGAGATTGAGATGGTATCTCATTGTGATTTTGATTTGCATTTCTCTAATTATTAGCAATGTTGAGCATTTCTTCATATGCTTGTTGACTACATGTATGTCTTTTTTTGAGAAGTGTCTATTCATGTCCTTTGACCGTTTTCTAACAGTTGTTTGTTTTTTGTTTGTTAACTTAAGTTCCTTATAGATTCCATAAGAATCAATATTGTTAAAATGGTCATACTGCCTGAAGTAATTTACAGATTCAATGCTATTTCTATTGAGGTACCAATGACATTTTTTAAAGAATTAGGAAACACCATTCTAAACTTCATATGGAACCAAACAAGAGCCTGAATAGCCAAAATAATTCTAAGCAAAAAGTACAAAGCTATAGGCATCACACTACCCAATTTCAAACTATACTGCAAGGCTATCATAACCAAAACATCATGGTACTGGTACAAAAACAGACACATAGACCAATGGAACAAGTTAGAGAACACAGAAACAAAGTTGCACACCTACAACCATTTGGTCTTTGACAAACTCTGCAAGAGCAAGCAACAGAGAAATTACTTCATGTACAATAAATGGTGTTGGGATAACCTGCTAGCTCTATATAGAAGATTGAAACTAGACACCTTATTTTGCCATATAAAAACTCAACCAAGGAGGGTTAAATACTTAAATGTAAAATCTAAAACTATAAAAACCCTAGAATAAAACCTAGAAAATACCATTCTGGACATTGGCCCTGGCAAAGATTTTATAACAAAGATTCCAAAAGCAATTGCCCCCAAAACAAAAATTGACTAACAGGACCTAATTAAACTAAAGAGCTTCTGCACAGCAAAAGAAATTATCAACAGAGTAAACAGACCACCTATATAGTGAGAGAAAATATTTGTAAACTGTGCATCCAACAAAAATATAATCTACAGAATCTATGAGATTTATTTTTTAAGTGGAAAAATGAGCATCTTTAAATTGTGATGAGAAGAATAAAGGGAGAAAGGTAAGGGTTGATAATATAAAATTCAGAGAAGGCAAATGTAACAAGATCTAAAATCTAAAATATAAGTAGAAGAAATAGCTCCTTAAAATATAAATGGGAGGATAATATTTTATATCATCTGATACATAATGAGGAATGAGGAATTCACTTATATAATTTCAGAACAGAAGATATACAGAAAAATTAGACAGTTATAAAATAAAAACAATTAGAAATAATGGAAATAAAAAAAAATCACAGCTACAGCAAAATAGATAACTGAAAAGTGGACTTGATCCAGTTAAATAGTGAACTAATGCTCTGAAAGATTGAGTTAACAATTCTCCCAGATAGCAGTGCAAAGAGAAAAATGGAAATTATGAAAGAAAAGTTAAACACTACGGAGGACAGATCCATAATTTCTATATCCATCTATTTTAAGTTCCACAAAAAGGGAAACAAACAAAAAAAAATGAAGGAGAATCAATATTTAAAGAAATAATGGCTGAGAATGTTCCAGAACATTAAAAGACATGAGCCTACAGATTTAAACACTCCAACAGTTCAAATGGTGCTGAACAAGTCCATGTGCACGTGCATGTACACACATGTACACACATGTACACACACGACAGTGAATGTTCACAATTCAGGGCATTTAGGAAACTCTAAAAATACACAAAAGGAGAAGATAGACATACAACAAATGAATACAAATCGTAGGCATTTGTCATGGATCTGGGTTCTAAGAGAAGAGTAAAAGAAGGTACCTATCCTTTTGGCCTTTACTAGATACTAAGAGGTACTGACATTCATAAAACAGCAGCATGTTAATCTGTGATAAATGAGGGTAGAAAGATGCAAACCAGGATATAGAAGTGCAATTTTTTCAGTGCTCTAAATTTTAGAAAGTTGATTTTATTCACACATTAACAAACAGTTATGAAAACCTTTTTATCTTCAAAGAAGTGCTCTTGATCCTCAGGGTAAATAACAAAAATAAAGAATGATATTTTCTGCTCTCCTGGAAATAATATCTAGCATGTGTTCGTTGTATACAACCTAACCTGCTATAGGATCTCTTCAAAAAACGTGGTTAATGACTGCTGTATAGAGAACAAAGCCACCTTTTAGTATTTACAACCAGGTAAAAGAGAAAGTAGCTCAGCTTTTGTCACTACCATCTAGAAATGCTCACACACTGAGTTTGGACCATGCAACCTGGCATTCTGAACATCTGTGTTTCACTTTCCCACTTTCTTATGTTAAGTGCGCCTTTCCAGATGTGCTGAGGCTATCTCAGATGATTGTGTGTTTATTTACATGGGTCTAGCACAGGGCAATATTCAAAAAACCGCAATCACATGACTAAAAACACAGATGCATTGAACAGTTCATTGAAGTTGTTTCTTTCAAATAACTGACATTTAAAACTTTTACCTAATAGACGACAAATAGTGTATTTCCCCTTACATTTATATGAATCTTCAATAAACATTACAAGTACCATTTATCGAGCACCCATTGCATACAGAGAATCTTGTTTACATATTATATGCATTATATTATTTAGTTATCACAACTCCTAATGTTAGGTTTATTTATTTGAGAAATAAAAATAACGTATTTAAGTTACATCGCCCATTTTTGGCAAAACTAGAACCCAAGCCAACTTCATCATGAAGACCCCTTTGCTTTTTTTTTTTTTTTTTTTTTACATTGCTTGTGCTCCCAACTTTGTACTTTTCAAAGTGCTTTTAAAATAATTGGTTCTTATAATTTGCATGAAAATCTTTTATGGTTGATATTGTTCATGTCATTTTACTAAGACAAATCTAATAATACATTTGGGAAGTAACATTTATTTAATACCAGTTGTTCAACATTTTGCTTTTGTTTGGTTGTTGTTATATTTTTGTTTCAAGGTCATTTACTATATTCTCACACTCCTAAAATTAGACCATGTTCTCTTTCACAGTTGTTCATATAAATATTACATGAAATACACACGTTTTAAACATTCTTATTCCTATTTGTTTCAGAAAATATTTAAGCCCTATCTATCTACCTATCTATCTATCTATCTATCTATCTATCTATCTGCTATATAATATCTCTGGAGTCATCCAAAAATGTATAATTCTTTCAAAGAATGAATGATTTTGCCCACCAAGTATTTTTTGTATTATAGCTAGAAAAATAAGAGATGTTATAGAAGGGGAAATATGAACAAATATTAAAATCTTAGGGTCAGAAAGGTATGGCTCAAACCTGTCATTCTTATTGCATGTTTCTTTAAACTAGGTAATAGCATCACTGAGTCCTGCCTTCTCTCTGGTCCTTTTCTCCATCTAGAAGAGATTATTCTCTAAGGTCTGAAAAACAGCAACTTAGAAAAGGATGTATAGACAGACTCTTGAGCATTGAGCTCCTGTCTGGCCACAGTCAGTCCACTGTGCACAGGCACTGTGCCTTTGCTTTTCTCTCCAGAAGGGCCTCCTCCTCCTCCTCCATCTTTTGACAGTGATTGACAGCTACAACAAGTTGTTGTGTCAAAGCTCCTGCAAGTCAATTATGAAAATGATGTGCACTTGCTTAAAGATGATTGTAAATTGCTTCTGGCTGATCAGAATAATGAGTTGCAGTGATGCTAATCAACATTGGGCATATATAGTACCTTGTTCCTGCCATCAGGTTTGCAGCTGCAGCTAGTTCACCTAAATGAGAGTGTTTTTAAATTTCTCATGGGCTGAGGCAGGATGCTCACAATGAAGAAATCAAGAGAAGAGGAGAGGTTGGCCTCAAGGAAAAAAGGTAAAACAAAGCAACAATCATTTTGCACAGTCGTATAAGCCCTATTTCTATCAGTCCCTTACGACTCTGGCTTATGGAAGCAGGGAGGGAGCCAACATTAGCTAAAGCCAGATCCTTTACATATATGTAATGGTATGTAATGGGTTTTATCAGTGAATCTTCACGGAAGCTCTGTAAAGTGACTATTGTTAATGAAACTGAAAATTTGTGCATCTGTTCTATGAAACTGTCCAGTGTTACCAAGCCAATGGGTAAGCAAGACTTTACATTTCACCTATTTAATTTCAAAACTCAGTCTATCCTACCAGTATTACCAAAAAATACTATCCATACTATCCATAGAATATCTGATTTAAACAATCCCCATGTACCTGTTGAAAGTGCGCTTCCTTGGTTGGCCCCACCCCACACATACTGGGTCAGAATCTCTGCAGGATGCATGTCACAGGTTCCAGGAATATGCAGTTCTAACAACTAAGTCCAGGTAGTATTCATATACACTAAAGCTTGATAATAATTTCACCTCACCTTGAGTATTCTTGCTCTCTCTCAAAATCTCAAAATTCTGTAAGACTCACCACAGCTAAGCATTTCAATTCATCACAAAGACTTACTAATTTGGCTTTAATCACTATATCTGAGAGGATTTTTTCTTTAGAAATTGGAGAAATACCATTTTAGTTTATTATTGCACAACTTGAAACTTTCCTATTCTGTCCTCTCTCTTACAAATGGCTTTGTATATCATACTGGGTCCTTTTACACAATTTAAATGAGGCTTGGAACAAAATAAGGTGAAATGACCTAAGCAACATCATCATACATTGCAATATGCTTGGTTCAGAAAGTTATAGGTAGAAGAACACAGGACTAGAGGTTAAAAAAATAAATTTTAACACTGGACTTCTCACTGTTTCTGTAACCTGTTGTCAATCCCTCTGGTTCATCTTTTTCTAATAATAATAAAAACCACAATTTATTAAGCTTACAAAATTAACTTTCTTTTCTACTTCAAATGAGGCATTGGCTTGCAAAAGCCAATTCAGAAATTGTTTGGCAGTTCCTCCAAATATTAAACATATATCCACTCAAAAACTTGTACATGTTATTCATTATTTCAAAAAATGGAAACAAATATACATGGACTGATGAATGGAAAAGTAAAGTGTGGTATATCTATACAATAGGAAACTATTTGATAGCAAAAAAGAATGTAGTATGGATACATGGTAAAACATGGATAAACATTTTGTTTAGTGAAAGAAGCCAGTTGTAAAAGATCACAAATTGTGTGTTTCCATTTATACGAAATATTCAGAATATGCAAAGCCATAGAGAATTAAAGTAGGTTAGTGGTTGTCTAGTTGGGAGGGGGATGACAGAGTAACTGCTAATGGGTAGAGAGTTTCTTTTTGAGGTGATACAAATCTAAAATGAACTCTGGTGGTGGCTACACAATTCTACAAATACACTAAAATTAATTGTACATTTTAAAGAGATGAATTGTAAGATATGTTAACTATATCTCAATAAAGCTATTTTTAAAAGTAAGGTATTAGAAAATAATGTATTCGACCAGGCGTGGTGGCTCACGTCTGTAATCCCAGCACTTTGGGAGGCCAAGGCAGGTGGGTCACAAGGTCAGGAGTTCAAGACCAGCCTGACCAACATGATGAAACCATGTCTCTACTAATAATACAAAAATTAGCCTGGTGTGGTGGTACGTGCCTGTAACCCCAGCTACTCAGGAGGCTGAGACAGAAGAATCACTTGAACCAGGGAGGTGGAGGTTGCAGTGAGCCAAGATCATGCCACTGTATTCTAGCTCGGGTGACAGAGCAAGGCTCCATCTCAGAAAACAAAAAACAAAACAAAACAAACAAACAAAAAACCAATAGATGATACAGGAATTGTGCCTATGGCTTATGTTGTTTTTACTTGAAGCAGTTGTTCATGGCATCAGTAAGCTCTTTTATTATTTTTAGAACAGAAACTTATTACAAGAGGAGTAATTTACAGTTCTTCTGAGTGTTGACATAACTAAGAAGTCTGGAAATTAGAAAATATGCTAATAAAAATATCAGGGTCATTATATATGGTTTTGGAATCTGGGCCAATCAGTATTGGTGTGATATAAATCAGTTCGTGAATGTCATGATAAAGGAAACTGAAGAAGGTCAATCTAGAATGATACTTGCTGGATGGATTGAAAAAGTGAAGCTTTAGCAGCAAATAGAAAAACTGAAGCATCAGGTACAGTAACTCGTCCATTGAGTGAAAAGGTTCTTCCCATGTCCCTACTCTCAGAAATGCATTCTGAAATTTGGAAGAAACAAGACATTACACAAGTACATAGCTTCACTACCAAGGGGAAGGGCAAAATGCCATCTTTGATTTAATTCCAGGCTTCAGTCTCTAATTCTGTGGCACAGATAGCTCATGAATTCTTTGTTCCTCTGCCAAGCTCAACAGGGATAAGTAGCCTTGCTCTGGGAATATGAGTTTGATGATTGGGTTGCATGAACCCTGGAAGCCTGGAATATTCATCTGTTTCCATTTGCACATTCTTCTGTCCCTCCTGACTGCAGCACTCCCCAAACCTACATGGAAGAGCTAAAATCAATTCTGGTAAATGTTAGCAACTTCTAGGACACCCTAGTAGATTTCCTTCACTTTAATATCTAGCATTAACTGGAAGAAACATTTTCTTACCCAGTCACTACATTTGTCAAGAAATAATGCTATGGTTGAATGCTGCATGAAATGATAGAGATTAACAGTAGCACAATACTGGACATTTCTTTTTTGCTATTCTAGTTAATGCCTGATGTAACCTCATGAGGTAGATGTTGTACCCCTGGCTTTAGAGATAGGAAAACTGAACTTTTGGGAGGTTAAATAACTTACAGTCACATAGTCAAGAAATGGAGATGGCAAAGTTCAGGTCTAGGTTTGTCAGATTGCAAATACTATATCCTTTCTATCGTTTCACTCTGTTTGGCTTTAAAGGCAAGCTTTATAAACAAATTCATAACAACCTTAAACTTTCAGAGTCTTAGCAAATTATGGTTCAGATGGCAAGAAGGGCATGAATAAAGGTTTTGACATTGAAAAGAATGCTAACGTTGACTAAACACTAATTAGGTGCCAGGTGATTTCACAATGATAACAATTGTGAATGTTACTTTTTGTTTAGGCTACAGATGGGAAAAATGAGGCATAAGATAGCAAATTAACTTGGTAGTGTTCGCTTTTTTGCTTAATGGTATTCTGCCTGTCCCTATATTCATTCTAATATTTGTGCTGCATGTGTAGAAAAAGAATGAAAAGACTTGAGCTGGAAAAAAAAGAATTACAAATCTAAGTAAAGCCACAACAGTTGATAGGATACATATTGCTAACAGTCTCAAAGGCCAATGTGAAGAGCTTTAATTTTAATTTGTAAATACCTTTTCAAGAAATAAAGGGGTTTGATCTGCCAGAGTAGTTATTTGAGAGTGTAAAATTTATGTTAGATTCATTGCCTCCATGAAGTCTATGAATTTTGTGATTCCATGCTCCTTATTCTACACATTTCTTTGTAGCAGATACTGATGTGTTCAAGAACTGAATTAAAAGCCACATACCATTCAGAACTATGTACCATAGTACCATAGGAGATAAGATTCTCATTCAACCTGATGGGTAGTGTGTTTCTGGGAGACCTTCTGGTGCAGACCATGTCTTAGCTATAACTTCAAGATCCAGTCAAAATTAGTAGGGTCCAAGACAGGGGATGGAGAGAAGATGATAAGGAAAGGGAGGAGTGTAAGGAGATAAGATTATTGTTTAGTTACAGCTTTACTCATCTATCAATAGGAGCTTTCAAAAAATAGGAGCTTTCAAAAAAGGGTGGCACCACTTCCATTAAGATAGGCTTTAGAAGGTGGAGTAATTAAGCAAGTCTTATAGTAAAAAAGTAGACAATGAGAAGTCAAAGAGACTTATAATTATTGACTTAAGAGAAAAAAGCATGGCAATATTTTCCAAAGTGGGTGATGTATAAGATAATTTATAGAGAATACATGCTTTTCCATGCTCAGATAAATTAGGAAAATTTATAGATAATCAAAATTAAACTGGTTTCTTGACTGTATGCCTTTTTAGAACTTTTATTGCCCTAATATGCATTTTAAATCTCCAAGGGAAAAACATAATATGCAGTGTTTATTAAATTTATTTGATCTCAGATCACTTATTTATTTATTTATTTATTTTTGTGGAGCAACCTAAGGAATTAATGTTCAAAGAGACAGAAATTTGGGAATCACTGATTAAAAGAAAGGTCTTTGATATCTAATGATAGTAGGCTAAATCCCAACCCATTAGGAATAACTATAAAATCATGGGACAGTTACTCATACCTTTACCTGATTCCCCAGCTGTTAGAATGACCATGATACCCCAGAGAACTTTTGTGAGGATTAAATGGATATGCAAAAGCTCTCAACATAATACTTGGCTCAAGGTAAGCACTCAGTACATGGTTGCTGCTATTACTATTGTTAACATTTTTAAAAAAGAAACAGAGGCTTATTGTTATATTCAGTGAAGTGACATTAAGGAGAGGGGTATGAATCTTATAAATATCCATTTTGCAGAGATGCTATACATTATTTTAATGCTAGCAAATTTAAGGTAGAGGAGTGAAGGAAATTGTGTTGAGATTCAGAAGGGAAAAAAAAAAAAAAAAAAAAAAAAAAGTCTCCCAATAAGAGACCAGCCAGTAGCTGCTTTCTTACCAGAAGTGCTGAAGTGGTTAAATAGTGTCCCTATTATTGCAGAACTTAGTGCAGTTGGTGAAAAGACAGTTAGATAATTGAGAAGTTATATTTTAATCAAGAACAGGGTGAGTGCCAGAATCCACAACTTTAAGATATCATTTCCAAAGGCTGACCAATATCAGCTTATACAAAGTGTGGCAGGAATTGCTGGTTTTCTCCTTACCGACACTCTTTCCTCTAACCCACCTCTCCTTGTTTTCCTCACTTAGATTGGATGGCATTGAAGACAGGACATTATACCAGGGAATAACTCTTGGGTACATTAATTATACTTTATCTTCTTGAAAAAAAAAAAAAGATGGGTAGACTTTGATGCAGCAAAGATAAAAAATGATGGTTCTATATAGACTATAAAAATTTCTTTATGATTTCTACATTCAATGCTTCTATAGTATTAAACAAATGAAATCAGTATTCTACCTTTAATGTGTATTGATTACTAATTTGAAAATTAAAATATTCTAACCTAAAGAGTCTTCAATCCAGGAAATCTATTATCTGTTTAACATTACTATTTACTGGTTCTCTAGTTTCATGGCATTAGCTCTCTGAATTGTTCTCTATTTTTTTTCCTACCTCCATACTTTCAACTGAAAGTCACTGGATTAGTAGGCAATCTTTCTAGTGTAATTTCCAATCCTATTAGTGCTCATGTGATAACGCTGCAGTGTGTACAAGAGCTCTTTCAAACCAGAGGTCACACATATTTTTGAGTGTTTGAATCTGTTCCAGGAGCTACCCCAAGAATGCTACATTTATATATCAACCGTTATCAATATAAGTACCTTTTAGATTACTGCTTACTTATTTTAATTTTTTATGCCTAGTTACCATAGTTTTCTTTTTATTATAATAAAGATCACTTCACCTTGGAAAGTTTCTTAGGATAGCCACTCTATGGGCTCAAATCCATTAGTTCTGTTTGCTAACTTGGAAACCGACCAAGTTCTTGGCCATAGTTTGAGCATTAAAAGTGCGTCATCTTTGATGAGGGAAATAAAAGTAGTCATTGTTGTGGCTTTATAAAGTTGTTAGACTAGAATATCAAACTGTTTCACAGCTATTCTATTACAATCACAGACTAAAAATATCTTCTTCTTTCCTTCTTCTAAATGTTTTGACAGGCAGTGATGTTTTCACTAATGCACTCTTGTATGATGGCTTTACTTTTACTTGTGTCAGTCTTGGAAATAGAAAAGGAGAATCAGCATATTTCTGTATATATCATATGCCTGTCAACTTTTACACTATGCCTCCTTTATAGACATACAGTTTAAGAATTTTAGAATTCATCTACTTCTGTCACTTAACTTTTTCCTACTCATCACCAAAATAAAATTCAAAACCTTTAGTTTGAAATTTCAGCTTATTCACAATGTAGCCCTTCTTCTGCCCTCCATCTCCTCAAATCCCATGCTACAGACAAATGGAATGCCCCCTGTTCTCAATACACACCATTTAGTAACAGCATGCCTTGACAACTGGTCATTTTGGTCTGAAATTCCTTCTACTCCCTTCTTTTGTCTGACTAAAATCCTACTGAGCTTTCTTACTCGAGCTTATATAATAGTTTTACCCAAATGAGCTCAATTGTTCCATCTTCTATTTCTTTGTGTGTGTGTGTGTGTGTGTGTTTGTGTGTGTGTGTGTGTTTACATACCTGACTCTTCAACTGGACTGTATTTTATTTGAAAATAAAGATCAAATCTTGTCATTTCTTCATGATCCGTCTCTAGTTCTAGGATGGAAATAAAACATTTCCAAATTTAAATCTCGGTTCCAACACTTATTCTATGTGCTTTTGAAAAGGACCACAGAACCTTCTCCTCATCTGTAAAACTGAGGTAATATCTATATTGCCAAGGAACCCTTTCAAAAAGCAGACTTTCCAGTTCTCTTAGATTAAAAAAGACTCATTATTCCCTTATGTGTAGAGATCAACTGTCATCAATTCTATGATCTTCTCTTGTTGTAAACCCCAGCTTTGAAAATGCTGTTCTCTTAGTTCAGACCCTTAAAGAGCTACATAATAACTGTGTTAAGGCTCTATAATAAATGAACTGATTATCAAATGGATTGGTTAAGTGTGAACTGTCTGTTAGAGATTAATACTTATTAGCAAAACTACTACTAGTAAAACAAAGACATTTTACAGTAATTAATAATTTACTGAAGATACCACTTTGTATCATTATCTAGATTGTTTTTACCATCATACACTAAGATGTTACAATGGATTTAACTTATTTGGATTGATTGTTTTCAAGAGAGACAGTACTGTATACTAGATAAAATCATGGGTGCTGAAATTAGGCCTAGGTGTGAATTTTTGCTTAGCCACATTGTAGCTTCATGACTTTAGATAAGTTACTAAAACCCCTGAAATTTCAGTTTTTTCATTTCCAAAATAATAATCCTTATGATTTCTATTTTAGAGTATGTTGTGAGGATTATAAAGAACATATAATTAAGAATTCAGAACAAGTTGAGCACTCAACCCGCTGTTAGATTTGCTATAACAAAACTTCCTTCTCAAGCTCCACATTCATCAACTGAAGTTTACTTTGCACCAAACCGAAGATATATATGTATATATACGTATATTTTTAAAATAGAAACCTTTATCTTTTTGTTTGTTTGTTTTTTCTTTCTCTTTGAAGGATGCTATTACACAGAAGGCGAAAGCATAAGATTAGAGTTAGCCCATCCCTTTCCAGACCATAACTCAAGAGTTGCCAAGATCTGCCAGTTCTCCTTTGGCCAACTCTGCTCCCGCCCAGTTAATCCAGCCTCTGTGAGCAGTACCATATCAGGGCCACCTGTCATACCTCACTTCAATTATTCTCACACCATCAGCCTGACACTCTGCATTCTACTCCCTCCCTTTCAAATCAGCTTACATCCTACCATCAATTATATTCTGTTTCACAAACACATTTCTTCCTTTTTATTTTTTGCCTTCTATGTTTTTACTCATTTTGTCCCTGGAGATTTCGATTGTGACCTTCCATCCTCCATGCTGCTTATAAAAAATATTAATTCTTTTGTCTTAAATTTTAATCTTTATTGAGTGTTTGCTTACTTTGTGTCAGCAGGTATGCTAGGTACTTTAACAAATGCTATCTAGCGTATCTGCTTCTCACAACCACAGAAAACTCATTAGGTGAAACTATGTTTATCCCTTTTTGACCGTGAAGAAATCAAGGCTGCAAGAGGTTAAGCACTTTGCTAACATTCATAATAGCTGTAAAGCTAGGATGAGTTCAGGACATTCTAATTCAAGAGTGCTGTCTCCCAAGCTCTAAGATAAACTGCTGTATTGCTCAGGATTCTCTAGAGAAACAGAACCAATATGAGACACACACACACACACACACACACACACACACACACACACACACAGAGAGAGAGAGAAGAGAGAGAAATAGTTATTTTTGGAACTATAACAGTTGGCTCACGTGATTACAGAGGCTGAGAAGTCTCATGATCTGACATCTTTAAACTGGAGAACCAGGAAAGCTAGTGGGGTAATTTAGTCCTAGTTCAAAGGCCCAAGAACCAAGAAGAGCAGTGTTCCAGGATAGGGGAAGATGGATGCACCCACTCAAACAGAAAGGAAATTTGCTCTTCCTCTGCCTTTCTGTTCTATTTAGACCCTCAAAGGATTGGATGCTTCCCAACCTCATTGGTAAGGGAGATCTTCTTTACTTGTTTACCAATTCAAATTTTAATCTCTTCCACAAACACCCTCAGAGACACACCCGGAAATAATGTTTTACCAGCTATCTGGACATTCTTTAGTCCAGTCAAGTTGACATTCAGAATTGACTATTAACACTCCCTTGCCTTGAGTGACTTGCTCAAATTTTCCTTTTCTTGATCTTCTCTGGCAACTTTTCTTTTTTTCTGTCTGTAACCGATTTATGCTATTTTACAGGACTTGTCATATCTTGTTTTTTAGTGCAGCTTTTGTATGTACAGCTAATCTTTTGTACTGTGTTCTTAATTTGATGAAAACTTACACCATTTCCTTTTCAACTTTTATTTCTTGTGGTGTCTTGCACAGTCTTATATAAAGCAGGTATTCAGTAAATGTAGAATTGAACTAAAATGAATTAAATTGATTGCATTGATCCAGTGTTCACAGTTATTTAAAAGCAGAACCTAGAGTTGAACTCATTCTCCTAAAGCACACTGTCCTTAAAACCTCATACTGTGCAAAGAAAACAGATGTGGATTTTGATTTTACCTCTGCCACTTAGCAGGACTGTGTCTTTGGGTAAGCCACTTTACCTTTCCTGATAAATAAAATGGGAAAATAATATCTATACTGCAGGCATGCAGCGGGAATTAAAATAAAAGGTGTATGTTAGCATATGCTTGACCCCACCTGGCAAACAATAAATGGTAGTTGCATTCAGTCTTGCCTTTGTATTACATAAAAATATAAGAAATAGAAACCACAGCCTTGTTTCCAACGATTTTATTTATTTATTTATTTTTTGGAAACATTGAAATGAGAATGAGAAACTCTGAGTGAACAAACAGAATTGCTTGTAACTAGAGTGACTGTCAAGTCTTCTGTGAAGCATCAGCAACCTTAGAAAGCTCTCCAGGTATATTGGAAGAATAGTTAAAGCAGTTATAAATTACAACTAAGACTGAAAATCCCCACTTTAGTTTCATTCCAATTAAACTTTAAGTAGTTGGTTGACAGATAATGTTTGGGAAAATTAAATAAATAAATAATAATTTTTTTAAAAAAAGCTTCATCCAGAGCAGAACATTAGCGTGAGTCCAAGAGCATTGGGATTCAGATATGTGAGGCTGCCTGTGAAGTGGCCGTCTTAGGAAGGGTGACCCAGAGCAACCCTAACCATGAAAGACAAAGTGGCAACTAAAACAGGAGATAATATTCAGAGAAGTATGTTCATGGAAGAGCCATCCCACTCTGTGTCTTACTCTGGCACTTAAGGCTCTTTGGTCTTCTCTATGAAGTAGGTATTCTGGCCTTCTGCCCCCTAAATTTTATAAGAAAGGAAATAGAGCTTCATTTTGTTAGTACAGATCATCTAATCTCTGCTAATAGGATATCCATAAGATGGTTTCAGGTAGGGACTATAAGTTTACATTTTAGACGAATGAACAGTGCACTATGAAACAGAATAAGGTATCAGATGTAACTTAGAAATCTACTAAAGATATATTTATTCAACAGATATTTGTTGTATTCAAGTATCAGAGGAACAGATTCTGACTTATCAGAGGAACAGAGGTCATAGCTGTTGAATATATGTCATGTATCAAGAATAATGCTATAAATTTCGATATAGTATTAAAAAAAGATATGCCACATTCTCAAATATCTCTTGGTATGTAGGAAACAAAGATAAATGAACAATTACAAATCATCGTGAGAAGTCCTCTGCTACAGAAAATTACTAAAATACCATTTTTTTTACATTACCTTAGGTACTATAGTAAAGTTTCTGTTTTAACCCATTTAATTTTTCCCAAAACTTTATTGGGTAGGTGCTACGTTTCCCCTAGTTTAAGATAAGAAATTCAAACAGAGAAGGGAATCAGATTTTGTATAAGCAACACAATGTCAGAGGTGAAGTTTGAGCCCGGCTTCAAAGTCTGTACTTTTAAATTCCATATATACCATACCCTTAAGATGCTGTTGGAAATTGTGTTGCCAGAGAAAATACAGCATATCAAACTAAATTAAATGCAGATAAACAGCGAATAATTTTTAGCTTATGTATGTTCCATGCAATAGGTGGTATATGTTTATATTTTTAAATATTTGATGTTTTGCTGAAACTTAAATTTAATTGTGTAGTCTCTAGTTTTATTCGCTGAATCTGGCAACCTTACTTGAATTAAAAAGAAGTCTGGCCATGGCATGGGAGAGACCAAATATAGAGATAAAATGTTTAAGCCACTTTGATTTGAGAGTCATATTTTTTTTTTCTGGTTTTATTCCTTGGTTGCATTTTACATTTATGCAGTAAAGATCATGTTGCACCATGTATTGTTGTCTGCCTGATTTCATTATTATATCAAAAGCTACTCTTATGCCAAGAAAAGTGTGTAAATAAGAAAGATAATAGAACGAAGATAATAGAGCATGTCTCATTGGTTACTCTAAATTAAATGATGTAATGTAACTAAAGTCTGGCTGTAGTGTCTGGCATCTGGCAAGTCCCCAGTAAAAGATGATATTGGATATAGCGGAGTTGTTATGTTGGTCATGAATATTAATGTTTTTGCTACTGCTGCTACATCTATAGTTATTACTGAAATAGTAAAGTGATAGTATTGATTTTCACAATAAAATCCTGATATAGCCAGGGCTAAGAAAATGATGATCATTTTCATGATGAAAAACTTATCAGAGGAACAGAGGTCATAACTGTGACTCAGGTCTTCTTCATCCTAATTCAGCTCTTGATCTACTTATTATCATAGATCTAGCATATATGGATATAACAGTTAATTTTATGTGTCAACTGGACTGGTCTATCTCTGGGCTATATCTGGATGCCAGATTTCTGGTTAAACATTATTTCTGGGTGTGTCTGTGAAGGTTTCTGGAAGAGGTTAGCATTTCAATTGATAGACTAAGTAAAGTCAGTGGCCCTCCCTAATGTGGGTGAGTGGGTGTTACCAACCCCTTGAGTGCCTGCATAGAACAGAATTATAGAAGGTTGAATTAACTCTCTTGAGTGCTTGAGCTGTGACATCAATCTGAAGCTATCTATAGTGGTCTTGTTCTCAGGTCCTCAGACAAACTGAACAAACTGAAATCTATACCACTAGCTCTCTAACTCTTAGGGAATTTTTTTTTTTTTTTTTTGAGATGGAGTCTCGCTGTGTTACCCGGGCTGGAGTGCAGTGGCACAATCTCGGCTCACTGAAAGCTCTGTCTCCCGGGTTCAGGCCATTCTCCTGCCTCAGCCTCCTGAGTAGCTGGGACTACAAGCACCTGCCACCAGGTCTGGCTAATTTTTTTTTTGTATTTTTTAGTAGAGACGGGATTTCACCATGTTAGCCAGGATGATCTCGATCTCCTGACCTCGTGATCCTCCCGCCTTGGCCTCCCAAAGTGCTGGGATTACAGGCGTGAGCCACTGTTCCCAGCCAACTCTTAGGGCTTTTAATTACACTGCTAGCTTTTCTGCTTCTCCAGCCTACAGACTGTAGAACTTCTCAGCCTCCATAATCTCATGAGCCTGCATCTTACATTAAATCTATCTATCTATCTATCTATCTATCTATCTATCTATCTATCTACCTACCTACCTATCAACAAGTAAAAGGTCAAACAAATGAACAAAACCCAAACTATCTATACATAAATTACACAGGATTTAACATGAATTACTCCTATACTGACAGATTGTTTACTAGTAAAAAACTGGTCAAAGTATAATAAGCCTATTAAATTCCTGAAATAATCCATTGTCTCACAAAATAATCCATTGTCTCACAAAAATTCCAAGAGAATGGGAGATAGATATTAAAGTAATCCTGGAAAACATTTTATTAAAATTAGGATGTTTAAGTGAAAATTCACTCATTCAGAGAATATATTTGAACATCTTTCTGTATTAAAAAATTCATTACAAATGGGACCTATACACAGAACCATCAGTTTGGTTTGTTATCCTTGAGGAGTTTATAGTTGGAGTAATGGAGAAACACGTAAAAGAGATAATCATGTCACCTGCATGACGTCAAACGCTGCAGCTTTCCAAGTACTCTTTCGTTAACTATCACTATAGTAGTCCCAGCACTCTTAGGTAGTCCAGTTCACCCTTCACATACTTTCTGAGGATCCTGAGACATTTGCACATTTTCTCTTCTAGAAACTCAAAATCCCAATAATACTAAAATACATGCAGCTCCCTGGCAAAACAAATGGCATGCCTCAGAGCCTTTGCTTATACTGTTTTGTCTGTCTCGAAAGCTCTGCCCACTCCGCTACTTGGCTAACTTTGTCAATAAAGTCTTATTCAAGCTATTTCCTTTTCTTAGCCTATTCACTCATTGCTGTCATGATTGATTTTTAATTATTATTTATCAGATAATGTACACAAAAAGTAGCATGAAACAGGAGGGAGGATATTGATTGGCTTAAGCGTTTACTCATCAGTGTGCCTATCCAGGTGATGCTAACTGCTAGGTTGGTTCCCTAAGCCTAAGTTTTCTTATCAGTAATTTAAAAAGATATAATAATATATTAATATAATTATTATGAAATCAAATTAGAAAACCAGAAATGCTCCCATGAGGTGTACAGTACAGATTAATTCAATAAACAATAAGTATTATAATTTATTTTATTAATGAAGTCTAGTGAGGAAGCTGATTGAAATTTATAAAATTTTGAATAGGCTGAATTTTAAGCAAAATAATTTTATAACATTCATATAAGGCATAGAAATTCTTCTGAAATTGGCCAACAATCTAGTGGTAGCTCTTCCTACAGAATAAACAAAACTCTGTTGTATTGTTCTAGTAATCTATTGCTCTGAAGCAAACCATCTCAAAACTTACTTGCTTTAGACAATACCTGTCATTTATCTGCTCACAAATAGAGTTTGGCTGAGACAGCCCTTCTTGGATCCACCAGACATCCAGAGAGGCATACAACAGGAACTCGCAGGAATCACTTTCAGTGTGGCTCACCCACATGGCCAGCAATGCAGACCACGATCAGCTGTTTCTTTCCACATGGGTTTCTTCAAGGATTTATTGGGCTTCTTCATAGCATGCCAGCTGGATTTTGTGAGTAAGCATCTTAAGAGACAAAAAATGGAGGCTGCCAGTTTAATAAAGCCTGTGCCAGAAACTGGTACAGCATCACTTCCTCCACACTCTTTCAATCAGTCATAGGGCCCAGATTCAAGGAGAAAAACATAAACCCTACCTTTTGATAGAAAAACTTTTCGCTTGAAAACTTTGGGAGTATTTTTTAAAAGTACTACATCTCCCAAACCTCCTGACAGTCAATGCCAGAGCCAGGATTTAACTGCAGGCTTATTTGATGCCAAATAAGTCATTTTACAAAGACTATAAACAGACCTAAGGAGAAATATAGTAGGTTTAAGTAATTTCCCATGGGGAAATGAAAACTCTGAATCCAAAGTCCTTAAATTAGCTCCTACACTATGGTTCACAAGATGAAATGGACGGGTAAATGGCAGTGCATTTTTACATTGTGATGCTTTCTATCAATAAACTGTTTGTAAACAGAAATAAATTTTGATGTAGACTTGTGGTTTTAGCAGTATGGGCTAGACTACTACTATGAGCTAGAGAGGTAGTTCCTTTGTGGTTAGATTGGTCCTATGACTGAATTGTAGCTAATAGAATATGATCAGAAGTGATATACAAAACTTATAGGCATGAACATAAAACATTTCCATATGTTCCTCTATGGGTTTTGCTCCTTTCAACTTGGGAAAGGAGATGATCTCAAGGGCAACCTTGGGAACTATGAACTGAGGATGCCAGAGCTGTCATAGTCTTGAGAAATAATCAAATGGTGAAAATAATAACTGAGGAGTAGCTAAATGATATTCAGGTTAAATCAATTCAGAAGCATCTGTTTCTTTGCAAGCAATGAGTCTGTTGAATATGTACATGTTACTTGGATTTAGACTTCATTGGGGTGTACTCTTTCTGCAATTATAGCACATGGCTTCTCAGTTAAATTGGACTTTTCAGTGCTAGGTCATTGATATGATTTGACTGTGTCTCCACCCAAATCTCAACTTGAATTATAATAATTCTCACATGTCAAGGGTGAGGCCAGGTGGAAATAATTGAATCATGGGGG
Organism: Chlorocebus sabaeus; assembly: GCF_047675955.1. NCBI lineage: Eukaryota > Metazoa > Chordata > Mammalia > Primates > Cercopithecidae > Chlorocebus > Chlorocebus sabaeus. The sequence goes on along the minus strand of NC_132904.1, from coordinate 77,367,427 downwards.
CAGTTTTGCCCATACTGTACTCATGGTAGTGAAGAAATCTCACAAGATCTGATGGTTTTATAAATGTGAGTTCCCCTGCACAAGCACTCTTGCCTGCTGCCATGTAAGATGTTCCTTTGCTCTTCCATTATCTTTTGCCATGATTGTAAGGCTTCCCTAGCCACATGGAACTGTGAGTCCATTAAACCTCCTTCCTTTTAAATTACCCAGTCTCAGGTACGTCTCTATTAGCAGCATGAATACAGCCTAATACAGTTCACGTATGGATGGAGGATAATAAACAGTTATCTTTGGGAGGCCGAGACGGGCGGATCACGAGGTCAGGAGATCGAGACCATCCTGGCTAACATGGTGAAACCCCGTCTCTACTAAAAAATACAAAAAACTAGCCGGGCGCCGTGGCGGGCGCTTGTAGTCCCAGCTACTCGGGAAGGCTGAGGCAGGAGAATGGCGTAAACCCGGGAGGCGGAGCTTGCAGTGAGCTGAGATCCGGCCACTGCACTCCAGCCTGGGCGACAGAGCGAGAGTCCGTCTCAAAAAACAAACAAACAAACAAACAAACAAACAAACAAAAAACAGTTATCTATGGTTGGTCCCTTAAAGATATTAGGCTAGTGTGTCAGGCAACTTATAAAAAGAATAATTTTCAATAAGGTTTGTAAAACTGGACAAAGAAGAAAACTGGGATCTGGTAATACCTGGTGGATTTGAGAGTTTGGTTTGACTCTGAGCTTCCTAGCAGCTAAAGAGAGAGAGAAAAAATATATATATCTTTTATTAGAAAAAATCCATTTAAAGAATAAGTAACTACTTTGAATCTATCACTTCAAACAACTTCTCTTTTTTGTCCACAAAACTAATAATATCAAAATATTAGTAATGTAGAAATGATTCAATTTTATGATTTATTCAATATAAATGCTGTAGAATTTGTTTAAAAATTATTAAGTATTCTGATCAACTTTGGATATTTCATACAAAGTACACATTCTGAAATGAGGTAAGGGGAAATATTTGCTATAATTTTGTGTTAAAAAGAATGCTATTTTAAAGGCATTTAGGATAACCCCCAACCCCGTAGTGGGTATTTTTTTTGGTATATTATTAACAATAAATAGTAATGTTATTGAGGTATATATTAAGTACCTATTATAAGCCAAAAAAAAAAAAATGTGAATTTGTTAAGCATTGCCTTCCTTGCTAGGTAAGCATTATTCCCCTTATGCAGAGGAAATGGAGGTACAGAGAGTTTAAGGGGATCGCTCAGTGTGTTGTCATAAGCTTTAAAGGATAAGCTGTGGAGTAAGCTAGATCTTCCTGTGGAACCCACAGGTACTTTTATTTTGTTTGTACACAACACCCCTTTTCTACCACAGAGCATAGAGTACATGAGAGCATAGAAGTCATAAGAAGAATAATGAAAGAGAGGAAAGAGGACAAGGAGTGACTTAAGGTGGAGAGGAAGAACAAGTAGTGTATTTGCAAGGGAAGCCAGAGCCTCCTTCTTATCCCACCCTCTTAGAGGGCTGTGTTTTCCACCAACTCATCAGTCCAGAGCTCATCACTCCTTCTTTTCTGTGATTATTTCCAGGGTCTTACCTTGGGGGTACTTCTCAGGGAAAACAGCTGCTGGCTCTGTGACTGTGTCCTAACTAGCCATGAGAGTCATTTGGACACTGTGTCCCCTTCAATGACATGAGTATCCAATAAGGCAGTATTACAGCCTTCCTCACACCATCTTCCCTGTAAACTCATGTGTTAACTGTCTGCATCAACTGTTTAACTCTTGACTTCTGCTGTCTTGTATTACTATTGCACTGGGTAAATACTTCTCCCTCTCCCCTCCCTTTCGCTTAGGGAGAGAATCATGGCATATTACATATATTGTTATGTATTGTTATGTATTCCTATGCATTCCTGAGGCTTCTAGTATATATACTCCATGTAGTAAATGCTCACTGGGTGGAACTGTGTAAAACGCTACATAAGCAAGACAGGATTTGAAGATCTTAAGATTTCCCATTTCACTATCCTCTCAGCATCAAAACTTGAGGATTCACATAGTGTTTTATAATGTACAAATGATTTCACTTTAATAATTTGATGCGATCCTCACAACAATCCTGCCAGGCAAGTCATAGTGATTATATCTATATTACACAAAGAGGAAACTAAATCTTAGTGTGGTTAATTAACTTGGCCAAGGTCCCATAGCTGGCTTATAAAACATTTCTTGCATGAATGAAGGAAAGAAAGAATAAGGCACAATTAGGACTTGAGATCAATTCCCTGTGACTTCATATTCAGTGCTCTTTCCAATATGCTGTTTTGTCACCTTGACATCTTGGTTAAACTAATGTCACCGAAGAATTTATAGCTTAAAATAATTTGAAATGACACAACTCAGTGGTGGTAGGAGGGACAAGGAAAAGAATAAAGCACATTTTTATTTCAGTAAAGGATATTATCTTTCAGGGAGCACAGATGGGGCAAGCTGGTATGAGGCATATGTTTGGCAACTGGAATGTACATGTTGTCACACCCTAAAAGTAACACAGCATTGTCACTGCCTCCTCCACTTATTAGGTCAGCCTTTGAAGAACAAATTTTCAATTTTCCTTCTTTTCCCCTCATTGAAGGCCTTGAAAATATAAGGTGAAAAGTGCTCATAAACCATTTCTGATCTTTCTCCCTCTCTCAGTTCTATGAATAGAATTGTCTTTTTCCTAAGCTTTAATCAGCGTCTCACTGAGTAAGTAGAGATAATCAAACCGATTTTTAATACTTTAACCCATTATACTTAATTGGGCTCTTAAGTTACAGGAATAAATAGAAACGGATGAACCTTTAAATCCCTCAGCACTAAACGCTGTTTACCTGACTCACTTCAATGAATCAATCTCCCCATGTAACTCTCCCCCTCCCCGCAGCCCCCTTTAAAAAAGTAAGACCGCAATTAAATATATGGTGGTGGATCATTTCTTGCTGGCAATAATTATATGGGAGAATTTGAATCTCATCAGAAGGTCTAATTTGAAGTAATAAACCTTCTTGCTAATCTTATACCTAAAGTCAACGATCCCACTCTAATGATGATAACACAGCAGCCTAAAATAACAGACCAAATGAATGAAAGATAACCGTCACTCGAACTTACTTCTGTGGGTGGGTATAAAACACACTTATGAGGGAGACTGTTTCTAACTCTAAACGTTAGAAAAATAATTTGTTTAACGTGTTGAGTGTTAGAAAATGTCACTCAAAGCCCCAGACCAACCTTGGAGAGGGAGAATCTGGGCTGTGGTAAGTGAAGAAGTTCATCTGGCTGAGACTGATGGTATTCCAGGCAGAAGAGATGGCAGAGGCCAAGTCAGCAAGGTGAAGGCCACACAGGAATGGTAATGAGTCTTACAGGACTCAGATATCTGAAAGGAAAATGAATTGAGGTGAAGGCAAGCCTTCTCATTTTCTCCACTTTTAGAAGGTTGCCTGAGGTGTTTCAAAGATGTGGCTGCAGGGCTGAAATGCCTTGGGGGTATTTTTTTTTCTTTCTTTCTTTCTTTCTTAGTAATAAGAACAATTAAATGTGGCCCAACTGGAGAATAATATGAATAGATCTGTGCTTTATACAGAGCTGCTTTGGCTATAGAGTATAGCATAGAGAAGATAAAAATTGGAGTGGGGAGGAAACTGTTGCAATTATCTGAGAAAGGTGAGAGGCTATGCGGAAGTGTCCGTACTATGCCGTAAAGTTAAAATTCTCAAAATTGAGTGAATAGACTGCTGGAATGGAAGAATTTTTGGAACCAGAAAATGATTATCATTTCAAAGAGGAAGGTAATAGTCTTTCTTATGTACCTAAGAGGAGAACCAGGTTGAAAAAGGGGGCAATAAGAGGATTTGTCTTTACTACAGTGATGTAGAAGAATGTGCCCACTCTCATGCAGAGATGTCAGAGGACGCTGGGCAGGTGGTGTTAGTCATTATGAAGAAAACAGAGCTAGTTGTCAGTGGCTACTGGGAGACTAGAACAAAGCTGTGAAACCAAGTCTATGTAGAATTATGGAGAAAAAAAGGAGAAAAAAGTATGTTGCTTTGAGAAATGTCTAAATGTAAGGGACCGACAGAAGAAGAGACAGGGAACAACAAGCTTTCATTTTCTTAAGAGTTAGGGAAGAGACCAAAGACTGTCGTGCCATAAAATCATGGAAAGAGAAAGAACTTCTTGCTAAGAGTTCTGGTAAGAGAACTCTTACCAGAAGAATAGATTTGGCAATTAGAAGACCACTTATCATAAAATTTTTAAAAATAAATCATTATAAAGGGAATTTTAGAAGTAAAGGCCTGCACGTTAAGATTTGAAGCATGTCCTTTAGAAAGTTGGTGGTGAGCTTAGATCATCTTTACCAGATGTTCGACAGTGACATGGAAGCGATAGGCCAGTGCAGGTGAGGCGTGCGGGAAGTGCTGGAGGTGCGGGATTGCAGGGCAGATTTGGTTGCTATTTTGATTGCTTCCTTTGTTTGGCTCTTTAATAGGATATTGAAATTTGTATATAGGAGAAAGAGAATGAATTTTTTTTTTTTTTTAAAAAAAGGAATTGGAAGCAACATGTATTACACATTAAAGATGTTTTATCAGTTAGGCATTTGTACTGACTCACATAAACAACCCAATTTAATCCTGACAGTATCAAGAGGAGTGTAGCACACACATGTTACAGTTGAAAATGATATGCTGTGATGTCAAGCACTTTCCCAAGGAGATACAGCTAATAGTCACCAGAGCCATAATGATATTAGGTCAGTAATCAATTTTTCCTCTTATTTATTTAATCCACAAATTTTCAATGAGTACCAATTGTGAGCCACATGCTGTCCTGGGCCCTAGAAGTACAGTGGTTAACGAGGTAGAAATCATCTTTGTCCTCCTAATAAGTTAGTCTTAGGGGACCGCCAGAGGGTAAATGCAGTAGCTACCTCTTTATTAATTCTGAGGTAAATAATTCACACAAGACAGGCTGAAACTGAAGGTATGTGATTAAAATGTGGCGTGGGGAGAGGATGTTTTCAAAGAACTATCTTTCTAAAAGAACCATTGTTACAGCTGTGACTCTGTGGCCTCAGAACTTGAAACATGGCCCATCCTTCTCCACCTTCAGATTCAGTTTTAGTTCTCTGAACCCTTCTCTCCTTCTCTTCCCTCCGTCTGCACTTGCATACCTCTCTGCTTTGTGCCTTTGCAGGTGCTGTTCCCTTTGTCTAGGATGCCCTTTCCCTATATATTAATCTGGAAAACTCCACTTATCCCGTCAGCTTCAGCTCTCACCTCCTCCGAGACCTTCCCTGACATCACTAGGCAAATATAAATGAGCCCTCTGACCATCCCCTTTGTGCAGAACTCAGGTTAAAAAAATGACCCCATGCCCTCAACTAGAATCTTGAAGTCCAGAACCGTGCATTTCCATCCTTGTATCAGAATGTCTAACACACAAGAAGCACTGGGAACTATATGTGGAATAAATAACTGAGCATGCTATAAAGGAGCATATATTTTTAATATCCATAGAAGTGCAAATCTTTGCTGGGTAGCATTGTGGAAATGTTTTTCCATGTGTCATGACCACATTTGTTTTACATTTTAGTCCATTACCATAATAATAACTCTCCATTTGCAGCTTATGAATTTGAAAATAAATTGCCTTCCCTAGGAAATAGAAGGAGAAAATACGATTAAATGGCCATAATTGTTATTGCTTTAATAGTCACCTGTATATTACGAAATCTGAATAGAAAAATTCAACTAAAAGAACTGAAATGCTTAATTCATTATTGAGTATGCTTTCTTGGTGGGATAATATTTTTACAGAAAATATTTTTCTATTCCATTAAACTGTATTTAACAAGAACATGAATATACTGAGGTAGGATTAAATATATAGCAGAGCAAATCAAATGCCAAAAATTATCCCAGCTCTGGAACTAAAAGTACTCAAAGAAGGGAGTAATGACATTGGGAACAGGGGCTGGATGTGGCATTGATTGCTCTCTGATACACATCAGTGCAAAAAACAGTCCAGTATGTTTAGAATGTCTTCCTTTCCTCTAAAGGCGTGGCTAATTCCCCTTCTACCTATTCCTCAAGGCACAACTATTCTGTGAAGCTTTCCTCATGTTCTTTCAGACAGTACTTCTATTATTTTGCATCTATCTCATTTTGCTACAATAACTTATAGGTCTATACTTTATATTAACTGATGAGCTACTCAAAGTCAGGGACATAGTCTTATCCATCCTTATGTTCCCCAGTGCCTGGTATATTGCCTGCTCTATGGAATATGCTCAATAAATATTGAAGTTACGAAGCCCAACCATGGTTCTAATGATTGGAAGTAACTCAACCATCATAAAGTTTCTGACCTTATTCTGAATTATGTATTTGGCTGGTTATAAGAAAACACTATATAATAAATTTTAAATTCCTTGGAAATGTGGATCATATCATATTTAGCATTAAATTGCTATTATTAATTTTTTAAGAAAAGAAAGGTCCTCCCTGTACTATATATAACTATAACATCTATAAAATATTATTAATACTATAAAAGAACTTTCTCTTTCTCTCCTGATTTTCTGAAACTCCTACCTCTCTATTTCAGTTGGTAAGTGAATTATATTCTCACATAATACATATATATGAAGAAAGATATAAATATTCATTTTTCTTCTTTTTTAAGTATTTGAGAATTGTGTTTTTGGAAGCACCTACTATGTGCTGAGTATTTTGCATAAATTACTAGTTTTCACAACACTGCAAGGCAAGTATCATTTTGGAGGTTAAGAAATCCTGGCTAAGAGACATTAAATAATTTCAGAATCTGAAGTGTCAAAACACCTCTGAAAGAATTCAGTATTGAATTCAGCTGTGAGAATAACTGTTAATAAAAATACTAACAATTGGTATGGTAGAGATATCAACAAATTACAATAGAATGCTGCCTATCTCAGGGTCCTAGAGCTAACCTTATATTATGAGGAGGTATGAGGCATTGAGAGAGGGTTAGGCAAGGCAACCAGGATTGGCATAGCCCACTCAAAGGTCTTGAAGCAAGAGCTATTTACCAACCTACAATATTTAAACCATATGTGTGTGTTCTGCTAAATATCAGTTATGGTTAAGAGAAAAAAAATCAGATGCAAATAACTTTTAGGTAATATAGAGGAAAAGAGATTTCTTTCCTCATCTAGCTTTCGTAGCTGAGGCACCAAGAAAAAAGGCAGATTAACAAGAGGAAAGCAGATACATTTGTTAAATATTAGTAATACGGTTTGGCTGTGTTTTCACCCAAGTCTCATCTTGAATTGTAGCTCCCATAATTCCCACATGTTGTAGGGACGCAGTGGGAGATAAATGAATCATGGGGGCAGTTTCCCCCTTGCTATTCTCATGGTAGTAAATAAGTCTCATGAGATCTGATGGTTTTATCAGGGGCTTCCCCTTTTGCTTGGCTCTGATTCTGTCTTGCTTGTTGCTATGTAAGAGGTGCTTTTTGCCTTCTGCCATGATTGTGAGGCCTCCCCAGCCACGTGAAACTGAGTCCATTAAACCTCTTTTCTCTTTATAAATTACCCAGTCTTGAGTATGTCTTTATCAGCAGCATGAAAACAGACTAATACAATTAATTTTACATAAGACAGGAGCCTTCACAAATGAAGACCTAAAGAAATAAAAAAACTGTATATTTTTATATTAAGTTTGATGAAGAGTAAATGATCATATAGATGATAATTGGAGGACAAAAGATGTAATAAGCTGGGAGGAAATTGGTAAGGCCTATTCAGATTTCTCTTGGGGTCGTCAAGTCTTTGACAATAACAATGTTATTTTCCTCCAGATATAGGATGGAAATCTATGGCATGAAGCTTGTCTTCAGAGAAAATTCAGAAAATTCTTTTAGGACCTGCCTCTGAGGAGAAAATGAGAGCAATTTTCTTGCTTCTGCTGTTTCCTCAAATGCCAAGGTGCCACATTTTGGTATAGTGTGTCCTTAACTCCATCAGTAATTAGGCTACCCCCAACTTCTGAGTGGTAGTCATTTGAAAGCAGTCAATATCTAGATTTGCACATGTCTTTCAACAACTTTTATTCTCTGAGCTATCTTGGGGAAAAACCAAACAAAACAACACAAACATATTGTACTCAAAAAAGAACTCTTCAAATCAAAGGCTTAAAGAATAGTAAGAATCTGATAATTCAAAAATCCTGAGGACAACTATGGCAACATTTGACTCGACTTGATGTAAGAGATTGGTACCTTTTTTTTTTTTTTTTTTTTTTTTTAAGAAAAAGAAGAGAAGGTAATAAAGAATAAAAAATTGCTTCACATATTCAAACTTGTACACCTACCCTGTTGTGCAAAATTTATTATCCCTATAGAACTCATAAATTTTAAGCTACTCACCATAGGAGAAAAAATAGCTTAATCATGAGACAGTTGTTTGTCTTACATGTTTTTCACGGAATCAGGCAAATCTTTTTACTGGCACCTTTTCCATATTCTACTCCAAGATCTCTGGTTGGAAGTTAGAATCCTTATGATCTGGTTCATAGCTTTTTCATTAATAAACAGTATAATTGTCAGATGAACACTACCAATTTTAGCCTCAGTATCTTTCTTATCAATAATTCAAAGGAATGAATTAGACAATCTTGCGTGTTCTTTTTCTGGTAGAACATTTTTATTCTTTTGGATTTTTAAATTTTCTTCCTTTCATTCCAGGAAATTACATGTTCATTATTTGTGTCAGATATTCTTCCTAGTGCTACGAACTGAGAAACACTACAGTAATGTAGACAGAGCCGTAGGCTGAGAGTCACATGACCTAGGGTTGAGTTCAAATTTTACAGAACAACGAATGTGTAGATTGGAAAACTGTATTTCTAAATCAGCAATGTAGAAGAGCATATGCAATAGTCAATGCCTATATGTAGGAAATTTTAATAATATTCTTTATCATTGGCTAATAAGAGAAGGTATACTCTAATAACATAACTTCATTATTTATTCATTGCATGCTATCTAGTGGGAGAGGGAAAATAAAGCTAAGGTTGCAGTCCAGTGTGATAATTCCCAGAAACATTTTATGCACAGTCTTCTGGGATTATATGGGGATATCTAAGGCCTTTATAAACCAGGTATCAGAAGACAATGAATTTGAAAAGTTCCAACTGGAATGTTGTACAGAGCTTAGAAGATAAATAAAAGTTCGCTGGATAGGTAAGGAAGGAAATGGCATTCTGGGAGAATACCTACAAAAAACTGGAATATGAGACAATTCTAAGTTCAGGAGACATAAAACAGTTTGATTATTTTGGATGGAAGAATCATGGGATGGTATAGCAGTATAACCGGAGATAAAGTTATATTACAAAGAAAATTCTAAGCCCTTTATATAGCCAAAGGTATTGGATTCTATCTCCATGATTATAAGATATTGAAAGATTTTAAGCAGGAAAGTAAACTTATCTGGTGTTTTAAAACAAGAACTACAAAAGAAGGAACCTGGTTATGTCTATGTCTGAAAAGTCTCACCCCACTCACCCCATTATTAGGTAAAAGGAATGTTTTATAATTCTGTATTCAAAATTAAAAATTTTTTGAATGTTTTGAATACATGTGAAAACATTTTAATATATTCATATTTAGGAATAAGAAGAGTTATAGAAATCTCCCATGCAGAAGAATTCTTATGATCTAGTTCATAAGAATTCATAAGAAGAATTCTGCCTAATTTATGTAGATACTCTGCCCTCATGGAGGTGGTATAGAACTCCCCATTTCTTAAATGTAGGCTACACATAGTAACTTCTTTTCAAAGAGTACAGTATGGAGAGGAGGGGAAGGAGAGAGTCACTTCACAGTGAAGAAGTCTGACAAATGCTACCTCAACCAGGTAGTCTAGGTGATCATTAACAATGATGTCGTTCAATAAACATATACCTTTGATATGATGTAATGAGAATGGTACTTTATCTCTGTGTTCTTCTTCTCCCAAAGCCACAACCCCATATCTAACTATGAAAAACAGCCAAAAATCCAAATTAGAGGACATTTGATGAAGTATCTGACAGTCCTCCTTAAAACTGCTAAGGTCATCAAAAACAGATAAAGTCTGAGAAATTGGCATAGCCAACGGGAGCCTAAGGAGACATGACAACTAGTTATAATGTTACATTCTGGATGGGATCTTGGAACAGAAAAAGATCATTAGGTAAAATGAAGACAATATGAATAAAACATAGACTTTAGTTAATATTAAAATATAGATATTGGTTCATTGGTTCTAACAAATGTACCATACTATTGTAAGATTTTAATAGTAGAGGAAACTGAGTCTGGGGTATATGTGAACTCTGTACTATCTTTGCAAATTCTGTACGTCTAAGGCTATTCTAAACTTTTGTTTTGAAAAAGAGAGTTTCACTTGGACTTGCTTCACCAAAACTCTAAATGCCATTTAGTGATCCATTAATGGTTGAGAGAATAGAAATTATTATCAAGAAAAATGAAATTATCATTATGAAATATGGCTGTAGAATATGGTATTAGAATGTGTCTTGTTTCCTGAAATAAATTTTTAAAATTTTGGATGCTCGGGGCTTTTCTCAGAGCATATACTTTGTGTGAAATGGGCACTAGACCAGGAGTCCCAGAACTTTCACTGTGTGGCCTTGAGAAAGCTTAGTTTATGGTTTATCTGTACGGTAGGGATGAGAAATTCTCTGTCCATCTGAAAGTGATCTCATGTCAAAAAGTAGACCTTAGAAACACTATGCCTATTTACAGAGAGTGTTTGAGGCAAATAATTTGAAAACCTATGTAAGGAGTTTACAAATTGTAAAATGTCATAGAGATATAAGAGGAGACCTTCTAGATTTCAACGTCTGTCTCACAGACACCTTTACCAGTAGTTTGAAAATCCAACCCATAATTACCTTTCCAAATTGAATTCTGTATAGACTGTCAAAATATGTCTCTCATTTTCCTCATGCCAACTGCATACTTCAGAATTTATTAAACTGTCATAGAAAATAGTATTACATTTAACTTAATTTCAAGGAGATCTTCTAGTCTGCCTAAAATTAGGCCCCTCTCCCTCTAATGTATTCCTACCTAATAGGTGCACCTTGGGCCTCATGTGTGCTCAACAGCAGTTGCTCAGGTTTGCTGTCTTTGCTCTCCGCTTCTTGATGACCTTCCTTTATGAAAATGAAACTCCAGTGTACACAGAAGGGTTTCTTCTTCACTTATTCCAATGAAAGGACACAAACCACCCCAAAGAACCAATGGTCAGGTTATCATATTAATAATTATTTTACTGAAAGTCTGACCATAACAGAAAAGAAGTGCAATGCAGGGAATAAGTTACAGCTCAGACCCAAGCCAGGACACAGCTTGACCTGCCTTCCCCACTCAGATTTTCTGCCTCACCCCTGACCTGCTTCCCGTGACTGGGCCTAGTTTACCAGCTTTTTCTGAAAATGCCTTAGAAATCTCAATAGCTCAGAGTGAAAGTCAAACTAACTCCTGACTGCAGAAGGAAAAGGTGACTTTTCTTCATTTTAATCTGGAGCCTTCTTTATCAGCTTGTTAGGGCCATCATAATATAATACCACAGACTAGGTGGCCAAAACAACAGAAATGTATTTTCTCTCGGTTCTGGAGGCTAGAAGTCTGAGATCAATGGATTGGTTTCTTTTGAGGCCTCTCTTCTTGGTTTCCAGATGGCTTCCTCGCTGTGTCCCCACTGGTCATCCCCCATTCTGTTTTCTGTGTCCTAACAGCCTCATCTTAAGGGACACCAGTTATATTGGATTAGGGCCCATCCTAATGATGTAATTTTACTTTAATTACTTCTTAAAGGCTCGGTCTTCGTATACAGTCACATATATGTGGGGACATAATTCAGTATGTAACATCTTTCTTCTGAGTGTTCATTTTCTGTGACAGGATAGTTTTTACTAGGATGTCTGATAGTATTAATAGGAATAGCCATTTCCTTCAGAGTTGACTTTATCCTCATGTATATGAGTATGCTATAGCCCTGTAGTTTCAATTAAAAAAAAATAGCCACATGATAGTCAGACATAAGTATGTTATCCAAAGCTTCTAGTCTTAACTGATAACATATTTTGCTACGAATTGCTTATTTTGGCTACACTACAACACATGAAGGCCTGTTTCTTTCTAGATTCTCAGTTTCAAAGTTTTGTAGCATCTCTGGTTCACCTCTTCGCCATTGCACTTATCATGTAATATTGTAAGTATCTGTTTACTTGCGTGTTTTCTTAAGTAAACTGTGAATTCCTTTAGTGAGACTGTATTAGGCCATTCTTGCATTTATGTAAAGAACTACCAGAGATTTGGTAATTTATAAAGAAACGAGGTTTAATTGGCTCACAGTTCTGCAGACTTTATAGGCAACATGGTGGCAGCATCTGCTCAGCTTCAAGGGAAGCCTTGGGAAGCTTACGATCATGCAAAAGGCAAAAGGGGAGCAGGCATTTCACATGGTGAAAGCAACAGCGAGCGAGAGAGAGAAGCGGTGGCGAGGGAAGGTGCCACACACTTAAACAACCAGATCTCAGAAGAACTTCCTCACTGTCAAAAGGACAGCACCACCAAGGGCATGGTGCTAAACTATTCACGAGAAATCTACCCTCATGATACAATCACCTCCCACCAGGCCCCACTTCCAATATTGGAGATTACATTTCAACATGAGATTTGGGCGGGGACAAATATCCAAACTATATCAAGGACTGTGCTTTATAGATTGCAGAGCACTTAATGCAGTATGCAACACACAATCGGTGCATAGTAGTGCTTAGTGGGGTCACAACACTGCGTTCACTTAATGTTTCATTCAATAAGCACATATTGAACACCAGCTCCTTGTTAGGCAGCATAATAATGGAGGAGAAAAAGCAGCTCATCATTTACCTGCCCTTATCTCTCATAATACTCAGTCCAGCCACCCCAAGACAAGTTAATGGGTACTGTCTCCTTCTTTTGTATCTGTGTTTCCTCATGGCATTAGAATTGTCATAGGTATCAAAATTCAGTTTGAGTGACATAAAGGACAGAGCTATCAAATTAGAACAAGGAGATTAACTATCTGTTCTAGCTGGACCACGAATCTCTAAATTCTAGTCTCCACCTCCACAGATTTAGGAGCTGGCCATCTTTTTTTGTGGCTTCCAGCTTGGACATTCTATGTTATATAGAAAAGGCTGACATTATTGTGAGATGAAGTTCTTGAGCAATTTCATCTGTATCACCTGACTAAGGGTCTGAATGCTAAACACTAACCTATAGAGGGATTCTTACAATAGAATCCCTACCCCAGCAGGAACCCACAGGTTTTATTATTCTTTTAATTGAAGATATTTCACAATTTTCATGCAGTCATTTGTTTCACGCCTGAGTGATTTAGAATAACTCTTTTCTGTGTTCCCAAAATAAGAGCAAAAAGAGAAACAAACAAAAAATCCTCCTCTGCTTGTCCTATTGAACAACCTGCTCCTATTATATACCAGAAAGAATCAAAGACTATATTATTATTTAAGTTTCAGACATAAATTTTATTATGCAGTTTTGCATAAGATGTCTATAACTTTTAGGGTAGAGTAATCTAACCCAGACTCCCAGATCTTTCCTATCAGGTCTTCTGAGGTTGGCCTCGATACTCTCTTTCATATCACCAGGCCCAGGTGGTTTGAGATACTAGAAGGTTCTGGTCTGAGTTGGAAGAACATCTGCCTTGTATTACCCCGGCTTCAAAAGATGTCCGAGGGGTCAGATGTCAGAGAAAGAGCATGAGTTATGAGGCTTGTGTGACAAACATATAACTCTAAGAACAGATAGCGAACTCATGATAATCATGTTCTGAAAGTATGAGACAAGATTTGTGGGAGATAAAAATATGACCAGCTTATGAAGTCTTAAAATAATTAGGACACTGGCATTTTTTATCCTACCCCCAACTTACCCCCATAGAGCAGGTCCATCCATAAAAATCTGTGATCCATATTGTAAATCACGTGTTTTTTATATATAACCCAATGCTTTTTTTAAAAAAAAAGTTTTACTTTTCGGTTTGTAAATAATTTAAAACTTACAGAAAGGGTGTAAAAAAAAAAAAAAGTAACACAAAAAGCACTCAATACCCTTTACCCAGGCTAAGCTATTGTCAACATGTTACTATATTTGATTTATAACTTCTGTATACTTTCTGGACACTTATAGATAAATTATACAATTTATGGACCTTTAAACCTAATGATATCAATATAGTTTTTGAAGAATAAGAAGCTTCTCTTAAGTAATGACAATACCGTTATTAACTTCTATAAAATTAATAATGATGACAATATTCTTATTTAATTTTACTTTCTATATTCCCTTTTTTTCAAATGGTCCAGGTTCAGCTTTGGTAGTGTTTTTTCCCCATCAATACAATTTTCAATCTTGAGTTGGATATTACATTTAGCTATCATGCCTCCTTACCTCTCTTTCAATAGCTTTCTTTTAATAGAGGGGAGTATCTTTTAATAGAGGATACTCCCCTCTATTAAATAGAATGGTCCCTATTTGTTATTTATCTAATGTTTTCTCATGATTAGATTCAGGTTATGTGATGTTTCGTCCTTCTCAGGGTATCATATCTAGAGGCATATAATGTCTAAATTCTCCTTAGTCATATTAATTTTGATTACCTATTCAAGGTATTTTCCAGTTTCCCCCATTGTATGATTGCTAGTTTCTTCCTTTGCAACTAATAAATAGCTGGTGAGGACATTCTTTAGGATTATAAAAATACCCTGTTTATTATGAGAATTTTCACCTAGATTTAGCATCCTTTGATGATTCTTGCTTGATACAGTTTTATTTTTTTCTCCCAATGATGGGTGTAAAATGGCAATTTTGAAATGCTGGCACTTTATCCATATACATTAGTTGGCACTCAGCTTTCTACTGTAAGCAAAAGTCTTCCCTTTTCTTTTATATATCTATCTTCTATCTTATTTTTGTATCTATCCAGTTAAATAGATTTGAACTTAAGTGCCCTCTGCCTCTAGTCCATATTGTATTATTCTTATATCAAAATGCTGACTTATTTTTGAAAAAGGAAAAAGCTTATTTTTAAGAAAAAAAAGAGTTAGTCAATTTGTAATCTAATTTATACATTAATTTTATAATTAGCTCATTATTATGGTAATTAATGTGCAGTTTATTCCATGAAGTGACTTTGTGCTATAGATTGTGCTTTCAAGGAGCTCACATACTAGGGAAATATATAAGTATTCTAGAAAACAATTTACCATCACCTTGTATTTTTATTAAAGATCAATTAAAATATATGGCTTTTAGATTATTGTGTCTGACTTAATAGGAAAATATTGATATTTCTATATGAGTTAAGATCTTATCCATAATTTTCATAGATAAATAGAAACATTGCAATCAAACTCATCCTTCTCCAAAAAGACAAGGGAAAAAATGCTCACTGATGTCTTTCTGTATCTTTCTTAAACTGTACAGTCACGCACTGTATAACAATGTTTTGGTCAACTATGAGCCACATGTATGATAGTAGTACCATAAGATGATAACACTGTATTTTTACTGTACCTTTTCTATGTTTAGATGCACAAATACTTACCACTGTGTTACAGTTGCCTACAGTATTCAATACAGTAGCATGCTGCACATGTTTATAACCTAGGAGCAATAGCCCAGACCATATAACCTGTGTGTGTAGTAGGCTACACTATCGAAGTTTGTGTACGTACACTCTATGAGGTTTGCAACCATGATGAAATTGCCTAATGACACCTTGCTTAGACTATATCCCATCATTGTGCAACACATGACTGTATTCAGAAAGAAGAAAGCTCCTAAATAAGGTACATGGATGATAAAGCAGCTGTGTGTTAGTAGGATTTATCTTGATGATTTACATGATAGAAATTCTCTTTATGAAAGTTGTAAATGAGCTAAGAATTGGACACATACATTTTATGACACTATTTCTAAAAAGTTGAAACTGGGGGTCTCTGCATTTTTACAGCTGTGATCTTGACTAGTGCTGCCTTCCCATCTTCTGGTTATCAAATGGCTTAGAACATTGGTGTAATAGTGTAGAGTTTGGGAAGCTGGGATCAAAACTAACATAGACTGAGCAATTCTGAAGTGCTAGGCTTGACTATGATTTCTTCTGTAACTATGTGAGATAGACATTTGTACCTATTACATAGATGAGGAATCCAGGGTTCAGAGAAAGAAGTGCCTTGGCATAAAACTAGTAATTGACTTTGCCCAGGACAGACTCAGTTCCTGCAAGAACTCTGACTTTTCTTCACCACAGAAGTGTGTGAGATTTGGTATATAAATCCATGGTAACTAGATATTAACTCTTTTGCAACTGTCTTGCCAAGACTCCAGGCAAGACTCATCATCAGAGAAGAGCCTATAGATGAAGATTGTCAAGGGGCACCTGTCCCAATTCCAGAGACAAGCCTAATCCAAGGCTTACAAATCAGTGTGCATTGCACATTATGCTTTGAAACTGCTTTCACATTCATCATTTAATTTGATCAGCATTGAATTTTATTAAAAAGAAAATTGTTTTATTAAATCGTTAACTTGATTTGCTTTCATTAAACTAATAGACAAGAGGAGAGCACAGAGGATAATATAAAACTCCACCATGCTAAGGCCCTGACTGGTTAACTCGTTCTGTTGCTTTTGATCTACTTCTTTTTGAGCTCCCCCAAAGCAATCATGTTAAGCTGTGCTGTGTATGATGCCTTGAGTCTCTCGGCCGCTGTAGCCAACCATGTGCCGCCTGCCACTTGATAATTGGTCCAGTGTCTGCACATGGGGCTTGACAGATCCAGCCTCATAATACAGTAGCACTTAATTTCAATGAAAAAACAAACTGGCAACCAGTTCAGACATGCAAGGGCTGGCCTCTCTTAGGTAGCAGCTGCTTGGTAGAGCCTGTCAGGAGGTAGATGGCATTGGCATTTGGGAGTGGAGTCACCTTCTGGAGAAGTGGCCGTGTTTTCTCCATATGAGTTCATGAAATACTGGCATGTATAAATGGTTTACAGAAACTACTTTATCTTTATGCATATGATATTTGTGATCTAGGAAACGTTTTTTACCTTTATGGAAATAGGGAGGAAACTAAAGTAAAAGAAAAAAATAGAAAAATTAAAAGAGGGTGTGAATACTTTCTGTGGTTAGATTGTTATTTTGAATATATTACTTACATACCAAATGCCATGAAATCTGTTTAAAAATGTTCATTTGACAGCCATTTGGTTTTAAGATGGTACATGTTATTAACAACAACAAAAAGCAACAATGTCACAGCAGAAGTTTGACTAAGTGTTCTAACCTGTACTTACTGATAAGTGGGTGCACTGTAGTCCAGGCCTTATGGGACAACACTCTTCAGAGGCTAGATTCAACACTGAGGATCCAGAAACATGGTCAGTATATCCAGTGATCATTATGTTAATGAATATTTGAGTCACAGAAACCAAGCTTATTTCTTACAAAGTACATAATGTGGTTAACCAGCTATACCTATATCCACACAGGGCTAAAACTGTAAAGTGACCAGAATTCATACCGCTAGTCAGAGCAATGACAGCTCCTCCAAATAATGCTTAAGATGCAACACCATTTTTTATTTGATGTTTAAGTTTCCTTTTGGTAGTTTCTTGGCAGAATACTTTCGTGACATTTCTTCCAATGGGGTACGGTGGTAGTCTATTATATCCACTGACTGTGGAATCAAAAAATATTTAAATTCTAATTCCTATTCTTCCAGTTATTAGTTGTTTCACTCCAAGTCAGTGATTCAAACTACTTGAACTTTAGTTTCTGGAGAACTCAAATGGAAATAATATCTTTGTATGTATTTTCAAAGCTGTGCAGATAATGTATATAAAACATCTACTACAGATCCCAGCACATAATAAGTATTCAATAAATGATGGCTATCTTTATCACCCCTGTCTTCATCATCATCTTAAAAGCTTTAGTCTAATTTTAGACATATCTTTGTTAGATTTTTAGATTCTACCTTCCTATTCTAATTTGGGAGACATTCTATCCCTTAAGGCAACTTCTGCTAATCTAAAGCATTGTATGTAGACTTTACAAACCTAACTCTCAGAGGGAAATGCATCACCTAGTTATAGGAAACCTTAATGTAATTAGACACACCTATGTTGGTCTATGTAAGGAGAGACAGAGAGAGAGAAATAGAGTCTTATAATGGAAGCTTATGCTGTTTATATTGACACTCCTTTATGGTAGATCAAATTTGACCAGATCTAGACATTCATTCACTTTGGAAAGAGTAGAATAACTACTGTTTACATACACTCCTGCTTGCTATACATGCTACCTCATTTTAATCTTCACAATAGCCCTAAAAGATTATTTCAGTTGTACAAATATAAAAATGAGAAAAAGTAAAGTTAATTAAATTTGTAACTTCATACAATTAGAGTATTTTAAACTGGGATTCAAACCCTAGAAAAGATGCATTGTAATGCTTATTCTGTTCATGATACTCCACTTCTTAGAAAATAAAACCATTAAGCTTCGATGTGCATAGTTAATAAAGGGTCCTCATTTTTAACAATAGAGTCCAGTGAGGCTTCATTTCAGTTTGATATCAAGTTATGTTGAAACCTTGCATAAGTTGCTGTGTCACCTCTGTGAAATAGAATACTATTGGTCTGTATTATGGATTTGGATCTGAGGTCCAGCTCCACAACCCTTACAATGTAAGCTCTACTGAGAGACTGGCCAAACTCATACCCTTGACAATTTTCATTATATTACTAACCAACTAGTGGCAACAAAGAAACAGGAAATATAATTCTTGTCAAATAATCATTGAATATGACTGTGTTGTAAAAGAATTGATGTTTCCGTTAACATAATGGCAGCTCTCCTATGCTTTATATCAACTGTTCTTTACACCAAAGAGCCAGAATTGCAGTGGATCTCTGTATTTGTTTGTTCCCTGACAAACTGGTAATATTTTACAAGTGGGAATTTTCTTTTCAAGTCTTAAAATAAAAGAGAATTTTATGAATATAGCACTATTTTAATAATAACTCTAGACTCTTAAGTGAATAGTTTACTTTCCCAAATAGAATAGTTTCTACTTACTAAATGTGTGATCTAAAGAAAATATGGCATTTCCCTCTGAGACAATTAAAAATGCTATTTCTATGGTCATACCAAAGTATGAGCATATCTAGACCAATAACATATAAAATCACTAATGTTTTTGATGTGCAAGGCACTGTACTATGGACTGCAGATTTAAAATATGAATAAAAGATTGTGCCTGATATTAAATAAATCATACTGCAGTGGGAATAAAAATTAATTACAGTATAATATAGTAATTGATATGCCAAAGATAGCTTAAGCTATAGTGAAATATATAGAGGAAATCATTAGTTTGGAATTAGATATTTTGGTTTGGGTTCTTTTGAAATAACTAAGTGTATTAAACAAACAGCCATTGACTAAAACACAGGAATAAGCAATACTTTCATTAAGACATTTTGGGGAGTGTTACTTTTATCAAATTGAGAAGGTTTTTAGAAAGAAACAGTTTAATTGGAGTAGCATCTAGTATTTGTTGAACACTTAACGTCCATTAAGGACTGTGTCAAGTGCTTTATGCACATGATATTAAGTCATTGTAGCAGCCCTGTGGAGGGAGTGCTTTTGCTGTTTGGGTGCAGGAATATTAATGTTTCATAGAAAATAGATAGAGAGGCTGAGATTTCAACACATACCTGCCTGAAGTTGAAGTTTGGCCTTTAAACAAAGTGTTCCAATGTGCAACTTCAGATAGAGGTAGAGCTTCCTCTGTAATGGTTCTGAATGGAAGGTTTGGAGGCTAAGAGGAGGTTCACTAAATTAGGGCTTCATGTGACTGCTTAGGATTCCTGCATATATTGACTTTGAAGCAGCATCATCAGATCATATTCAAACTTTGCGACTTGCTTACTGTGTGACCTTGGCTACATTATTCGTTGTCTCTGAGAATCACGGTTTTGTCTATAAAAGAATGATAATGGCCGGGCACACTGGCTCACACCTATAAACTCAGCATTTTGGGAGGCTGAAGCGGATGGATCATTTGAGGTCAGGAGTTCAAGACCAGCCTGGCCAATATGGTGAAACCCCATCTCTACTAAAAATACAAAAATTAGCCAAGTGTGGTGGTGTGCACCTGTAATGCCAGCTACTTGGGAGGCTGAAGCAGGAGAATTGCTTGATCCTTGGAGGCGGAGGTTGCAGTGAGGCGAGATCGCGCCACTGCACTCCAGCCTGGGTGACAGAGGTCTCAAAAAAAAAGAAGAAGAATGACAACAGCATACACTTTTTAAGAACACTGGGTAGATTAAAGTAAAATGCGTATCAAAGCACCTACCCTGGGCTTGGTACGTAGTAGTTGATCTGTAGACGTTTGTTTCCTTCTAAGTGCCCTTTCCTGAAGATAATTCAGAAAAAGAGCTCCCTGCCTACTTCAGTGACTATGCCAAGGGTTTTAGAGCAGAGCATCTCAAATTCAGGAATCACTTGAGGATTTTGTTAAATGCAAATTCCAGTTCAGTAGGTTTTGGGTGGGGCCTGAGATTTTGCTTGGCTAATGAGATCCCAGGAGATAGTTATGCTGGTCTTCTGTGACTACATTTTCATCAACAGGGTTTGTATTGTTTATCTTTTGTGCTGTTATTAAGTACCTCCAGTTCCAAGTCAGTTTCTTCCTGCTTGCTTTTACACCAAACAAAAAAGCAACTGTTTTCACAGTCACAGGTGGTGGTGATATTGGACACCTTCCCAACACACTGAATGCTTATTATTGAAAAAAAAAATTGAACCGGAAAAAAAACCTATATAAACAATTACAGTTACAGTAGTGAGCATGCCTCTGCTGCTGTAGAGTTTACAGTGTGCAATCCCAGAATATTATGGCAGATATTCTTTGAGAGTCTACTAGGTCTAAGGCAATGTGGGAGCAGAACCTCATGATGCTCATATATTGACAGGAAAGAAGAACAGGAAATTTAGTGACAACAGGATTATTTAATAGGATCTAGAGTAGTCATATAGTCAAAATCATACTACTAATCAGTTAGTAGGCTTATTAATCAATGATTAGGCTACTAATCAATTGACCTTTAGTTCATGGAAAGAGAGATTACTTCATTAAATCAGCCAAATCTAATCACATTACTCTTTAAAAGCACAGAAGTGTCTAACTGGTAGCAGAAGAGGAAATCAGAGAGATCTAAAGAATGAAAAATGCTCGCTATTGCGGGTTTGAAGGTGAAGAAAGCCATGTGAAAAAGCAGCCATTCAGAGTACCTTTTTAGAGATTGTATTGATATGACTCGGTTCAGGATTGAGGTACTTCAGCAGAAGCAGATAGATAATATGCTATCTACCTATACTGTGCCTAACAAATCTTAGAGCATCATCACTCCCTCCATCCTGTCAGTACCATTATTTAACAAAGATCTATAGTGGAAGTATGTTCAAAATCATGCAGTAACATAGAGGTAGACATTTGTATCTCCTGCAGAGGTAAGAATGAGGTAAGAGAAGGCTTCCCAGGGGATATTATATCCTCCCCAGCATAACCATCATGATTGTCTTTGTCACTGTCATGCATTGCCGTCATCCTTACAATCATCAAATAGCATTTTTTGACAACTTACTCCTTACCAAGTACTGTGCCAGGCAATGATATGCATGATCCCAAACAATTCCCATAACCTCCTCATGACTTAGGTGCTGTTATTATCCCCATTCTATGGAGAAGAGAATGATGCTTACCAAAGTAAAACAGTTTGCTTAGTGTTAAACAGCAGGTCCTTAATTCAAACCCAGCACTTACCAAACAGCCAGTGATCTTAATCATGATGCCACTACTACCTCATTTCATTTGATTCAAGATAATTGATCATAACAAGTTTCATAGGTATGGCTGGTGTGTTGTTTCCATTTTACAGTAGAAGACTCTGAGGTTGATATAAATTATTTTCCCAAATAATTGGGTAAAAGGTGAGATCCATACTCAAAGGTTTCTAACTCTAAGTTTTACATTTCTCTATCACATTTTGTAGATCCTCAAATAAAAGTAAGAGGCAAGTTATGAAGTCCATATACACATGCATTTATATTTTACATATGCATGCCAGAGAAACAGATCCCTTCATTTCACAGCCCACAGGTCTATAAATATTATTCTGCTCATTGCAAGTCTTTGAGTTAGTAATAGCATGGTCTGATTTTTATCTTAAGTTCTATTTTCCCTTTAAGCTTTATTTTATTTCTCCTGCTTTTCTTGATTTTGGGGAGTGATTTTTTAACATTATTAACTCTACAGCTTTTAGTCACCCTTTGAAGAGGTCCTACTGAGTAATGATCTTCTTTCACTTTCTGAATGCTGGGAGAAGAAAATTTTATAAATATTATTGGCTGGAAGGGACGTTTATCAGGAAAGCATTATCACCTATATCTCTTAGTTCTGTTAAGTTTCTTTCCTCATTCTTTCTACTTCTTTGCATTCTCTTTCTTCTTACCGTTTCCTGTCTCTTTTTTTTTTCTTTCCTCCTCACCATCACCCCTTTTTTCTCCCTGTCCTCTCTTCCTCTCTTGAAGTTAGCAGGTAAACAGTGTATTCTCATTTAAAATTTCACAATTGGGTTTCTGCATTTCTAAATAGTGTTATATAATGAACTGGGCTTTGCGGTCCAAATATAACCAGCTACTATTTTATCTTTACCTTTTGTTGACTTTGTAATCCTAGGCAAATTGAAGTCTCTTAGACTTAGTTTGCCCTTTTTAAAAATGGAGGTAATAATACCTTTTCCATAATACAGATACAAATCTAATATTGCCTGAGATAGAGAGAAGGTACACATGGGAAACTCTCTTCCAGTTAAAGAAAATATTTTAAAATTGGGGCCAGGCGTGGTGTTAGGCATTCCTTTTTATGTTTGTCTCCATACATTGATATGGCTCAATCTGGCATTAGATTGTAAAATTCCCATTGGCAGAGACTGCTTCTCAGTCATGTTTTGTCCCAATTGCCCAACGCAATATGCGATAGATGCTCAATAAGTAGGATGTTTGTTAAATGGAGCCACAAGTGAGGCCAGATCAAGCCAAGGATGCAGACGTCACCATCAGATAGCCTGGGTGCTCTCGTTTCACTTTCACCCCCAAAGCAGCCTCTGCTACAAGGAAAGCATCCAGGTTGGTCCCTCTGCTGGTGAGAGATTGTTGGCAGCATTTCCCTCTAAATTGGAGAGTAGAAGAAAAGACTGCTCGACCAGCTGTCGTCAACAACTTAGAAAACTTAAATGTTTAGGCAATTATAAGTTTCCCATGGTGTTCTCTAATGCTCTTTTCAAGGATACTATTTTTTTAATCAACTGAACAAAAGCCTCACAAAAATAGCAGAGTGCTGCAACTTCAGCCCACAAAGATGCAGAAGAACATGGCTATACATTTCCTCTCTGGAAGCGTCTACATTGCTTTTAAGGCACTGCTGCCCACTCCTGACACGCTGATGTGCCCAGGGTCTCTGCCCTATGTGCCCAGAGTCTTGCTGACTCTACATTCTCTCCTTGGGCAAACAACAGTCGCTCCATCTGACACCTCACAAATCTCTACACTTCTGATCTGGCTGTCCAAATTTACCCGACCTACCCATCACCTTTTAAATATTTCACAAATGTCCCATAGGCACCTGAGTTCATCACAGGAATAAAGTTTATATTCCCCACCTAACCTCATTCTCTTTCTATATTTTCTACCTTAGAGAGTAGCATAAGCAGCCACTTAATTCTCACAGCAGTCATACAAGTAGATATTATTATCTTTATTTTTGCTGAGTAGAAACCTAAAACTTGAAGACATCAGTTAGATGTAAAGCAAAAGAGCCTGCCTTCAATCCCAGATCATCCTACTCCAAAACTGTGTCTCTTCCAGTAAGCTTTACTAGAAAGGGAAGAATAGAGAGGAAGAAGGAAAAACATATTTGTTCATCAGTGGAGCAGTTAACATCCTCTATCTATTGCTTCTAGTATCACTCAAATGAACCTATGTCTTTTGTAGGATCACCCACCCTGCTAAATAAATAGCATACATTTAATGATATAATGAAATTGAAAATACTTGGTTATTTTATTGTATTCAACCACATGACATACCTTTTGAGATTACATCTGCAAGTACTCTCTGCTTCAGCCATTGCTGAAACAAATCGTTATTAATAGAAAATAATTTCATAATTCTAGGATGGTATAATCAAAACTAATAGAAAGAGGAAGTGACAAATTGACCTTGTACTCGAATAAGTACTTATTTGAGAACTTTCTATGAGTAAAACACCATTCTTGCCTTATATGCAAGGCACAGATAAAATAGCTAAGAGATTTCAATATTATTTATAAAGATAAGGCAGT
The DNA here is from genome assembly GCF_047675955.1 of Chlorocebus sabaeus. Lineage (NCBI taxonomy): Eukaryota > Metazoa > Chordata > Mammalia > Primates > Cercopithecidae > Chlorocebus > Chlorocebus sabaeus. Next base: position 77,342,833 of record NC_132904.1, on the reverse strand, counting down.
TTAAAAGTACATAGAACTTCTATTATCCTCTTTTTGTCATTGTCTAGATCATGAATCATGTTAAGGTTAGATGATCTAGGGTCAGCCTAACATGGTACACTTAAAGGAGGAAAACGTTAGAAGGTTTACAGGGCTTTGTTTGTGTTGCTAAAGGTTTTGTCAACTGTAAGAGATTATCTTGCCTTTTTGAGGTGGCGATTAATTTTTTGAAGACTTCTCTATTATCTAGGATTGCTATAATGTTCATTATTTAAAATGTTAAGTGTATCTATTTTCATAAACTTTGTATTGAGAGTCTGATGGAAATAACTCTTCAAGATCCAAATTGACTTTATGTAATGCAGAAAGTAATGGGCAATATTTGCTCTGCATAATCTGCCTAGTAAAGGGATGCCTAGTAAAGGGAGAGGAGCTGCAAGATACTCAGATGGTTCTTCCTACAGACAAAACCATGAACGAGATCTCCATTGCCAGAAAATTTTCTGCAACTTTGAAGGTTCAAAAATATAGATCAATGGAAAATGTATGGGATTGAAAGTCAGGTAGATCAGGGTTTGGACTTCATTCTGTACCCCTTTCTAATTAGTTACTTTGGGCAAGTATAATCATCTCTACACCTAAGTTTCTACATTTTAAAAATGACATAAAAATTTCTCAGTGACAGAGTTGTTGAGGTTTAAATACTTGTTGTTGCTATTGTTAAGACCTTACTAAGTTCAGTGCTTCATACTTGGAAGAAACGTAATACATGGAAGAAACTTAACTGCAGCTCTTATATTGCTATTTGTCTGTCAAATTCACACTGGCCAAGCTTGAGAGATTACTATATAAAGCCATCAAGGTATTAAATAGGGGCATATTCCATTCATGTAAACAAAATTTATTTTCTTTTATGCAAAATGTTTTCCTCCCCAATGTAGAGATATAAGCCAGGTTAGCAGACACATACAAATTATTAAGCATTAAAGCAAGACAGACATTGAAGTCCAGTTCCTAGGTATTTACTCAAGAGAAATGAAAATATGTGTCCACACAAAGACTTGTGCTCAAATTTTTGTGACAGACGTATTCACATTAGTCAAGCCAAAAACAATACAAATGTCTATGAACTGAGGCATAGAATTTATAAATAAATTTGGTGTATCTATACAATAGAATAGTATTCATTGAAAAAAAATTAACTATTGATATACACAAAGCACGGATAAAACTCAAAACATCACGCTAAATGGAAGAGGCCCCACATAAAAAAAAAACTTTATGATTTCATTTATATGAAGCTCTAGAAAAGGAAAAGCTGCATTGACAGAAATGATACCAATGGTTAACAGGGCCAGGGGTGGAATGGGAATATATTGACTGCAGAGAAACATGAAGGAAGGTTTGGGGTATTGGAAATACATATTAACATTATCTATTATGACTACCATTACACTACTATATACACTTGTTAAAACATCAAATTGTACACTTAAAATCATTGAATGTTGTCTATAAAGCATATCTTAATAAAGTTAATGTAAAAAAAAGAATAAAAATTTTAAGTGACTTTTTAAAGTCAAGCTCAAACGTATTTCATTTCCTATTTTTCTAGTGACCAGATTGTTCTAATATGAGCAGATGTGGCCAAAACACAGAATCTTTCTGACATCATATCTCATGCTAGACTGGCCTTCTAGTGCCTACATATTACTGCCCTAGTTTGACTGATGAGGAGACTAAAACTTGATGAGGCTATGTAGCTGAAATGTAGAAGAGCTGGCTGGATTGCGATCCCAGTTCCTCTCACTCCAAAACGTGTCTCTTCCTATAAATCTTACCAGAGAAGAAAGGACAGGAAGAAAAAGATGAAAAGTGATGGAACAAGAAATACACACATACACACACGGAATGCTTTAGGCATAACTTACAAAACCCTATTTGACCCCTAATTCCTTCTGTAACATTAGCTGATCTACAAGTAGAATTTCTTTTGCATAAGTTGATAATGAATGATGTTGGCAAATCCTTTCTCCTGTTTTTCCCAGAAACACAGCCAGGCTACATTTCCCAATGTCCCTTATGGTTAGATTGGTCATATGACTGAATTATAATGAATGAAATATGATCAGAAGTGATATATACAACTTATAGGCATGAACATAAAACCCATCCACATGTTCCTCTATGAGTTTTTCTCCTTTCAGTTTGGGAAAGGAGATGATCTCAAGGACAACCTCAGGAACTATGAACTGAAGATGCCAGAGCTGTCGTAGTCTTGGTTCAAGACTGGCTGTGTGGAGAAGAGCTTCTCCCAGCAAAATAAAACTCACACAAACACTACAACCAACTTATTCCTGTCAAACTAGGACCAGTCATTAATATGAGCAATAAACAACTTCTATTGTACTGAGCTAACCACATTTAATTAGATCTATTTGTCACCATAATCTAGCCTACCCTGACTAATATAAATAGGTTACAGGCAGTCTGAGTCCTAGTATTAACAAAAGAAAACCTTAAGCAAGTTAAATTTCATAAAATTTAATGGATCAAGGAACAGTTCATAAACCAGGCAGCCCTCAGAACCTAAACAGGTTCATAGAACTCTGGTCTGCAATGTGGTCAGACAATATTTACAGATAGGAAACAGAAATGAGGTACAGAAAATAAAAGTGAGGTACAGAGACAGCTCGATTGATTATATTTCAACGTTTGCCTTATTGGAACATAGTTTGAACAGTTGGCTGCCTGCAATTGACTGAAGCTCAACTGCTGTGGTTGGCTGACCCTCAGCTGTTTGTTATAAAAGTATGCCCCTAATTTAGGCTTTCAGTTTATGCACTAAGTTAGGTTGCAGTTTGTTATGTCAGAACTAGAGTATGGAGACATCCTCAGGCCAAATTCAGTTTGATATAACACTAGTGTCATAGCAGGCTGAGTATTTTAATTAAGCCCTTGCCAAATGTTGGATTGTATTATTTCAGTTTCAAATTATGGCCCACTCTGAACATTCCATTCATAGTGAAGGAGATAGTTTGCCCTAAATCCTAGAAATATCTGAATTTTGGCGCTCATCCATGTAGAATTAGCAACACCTGACCAAGGATTGTCTTACTAACTTTGTGCAAATAAATTATTTCAAGGAATAGTAGAAGAACACTGATAAAGACTTACTCTTAAACTAAATCTGTTAACGCTCTATCTCCTAGAAAATCAAGTCAATTCAACATCTCAAACGTGACTGCTTCTAGTAGCAGGCCTCTTCCTCAAAGGGGGCATATGTAATATAAGAGGATTGGACTGCAGAGGGACACTAAGCTCCTCTGAGACAATGCTCACATCACCCAGATTCAATTTTTCTTTCCTTAGACACTGTCCAGATACGCATTGCAAACATTGGTTTTCCTCTCTCTGCATTTTTCTCAGCTGCCATTGCTGACAACCTATTTTCTCTTAACATATTTTTCTTCTTTAGCTCAGCTAATACCAATGAGTCAAGTCTTGTTCTGGCTTGGGAACTATTCATTCTCTTTGAAGAGACTCTTCATATTTCTAAACCCATCCATTACATGTTGATTTTATCAGTCAAACATTCTGTGTTCTCTGGAGACATTCAGGCATTATTCAGCCAACGATTCGTGCCAGATCACCAGTATATAGATTAAAATACACACACACACACAACAAGAACTTAAAAAACAAAAGCCTCACCTCATTCAGTCTGTGTTACAGAAGTAATCAGCAAATGATTTGCCTACATTTTCCTCTTGTTAGATAATGTAATATGAAAGAAAGAGCCAGTTAGATCTAGGTTCAAAAACTTGCACAAAACCTACTGGGGATGTGCTACTTGGATCAATTTGTTTGGACTCTCTTTCCTATAAAGTAAGAAAATTAAAACCATATGTTTTGGGTAATTATTAAATGCACTAATTTCCTCTTTTCTCAGTTCAACATAGGATAGGCCGCATTGAGTTTCCCATCCCTGTGAGTACATTACATTCTGTACTCTAGGTATTAGGTTGGTACAAAAGTAATTGTGGTTTTTGCCACACTTACATTCACTTGTAAGGCATTTCTAGAGGGTTCTTAAGTATCAGATAAAATCTCTGATGAAATGACCTCTTAAAAATCCCTTACAAATTTGAGGGCCTGATGGGCTTTTGATAAATTTCATAGAACTAGACCAAGTATGAGAGAAACCTGCAATGTTGATCTTGCCAGAGTTTTTAGATTGTGAGTGACATTGAAATCACATGCCTATAACTAAAGAGGCAATGGACAAGGGCCATGATTCATCATGGCCTGGTTCAAGTCCACAGTGCAAGCAAAAACAATTATTTTCTTATTTGCTGTATTTAATATTGGAATACTTGAACTCTTCTTACAGAATTAAAGGTTGTCTGTGGAAGAGGGAGTCATTGAGACTACATTTATTCAATCTTACAACAAGCTGTAATTTTAATTCACATTGAAGAATGTGTTTTACAGAATATCTGATACTGATAATAAATCATACTAAGTACACAGAAAGCTTTCTAATCCTAGAAGTATATAAATAGGACCTGGATGACAGTTTCTTAGGGTAAAAATGGAGACGTCACAGTTAAAAGATAGCACATCACCTTGTGGCAAGGAGGTTCTAAAACTAATTGTGTGACCTTGTGAAAGTCACTTATCCACTTTGACTTTTAGTTTTATTATCAATAAGTCACACTTGTAATCCTTACCACAGAAGATTGTTACAAGGAATAGAAATATCTATAAGGTACCTAGGCAATTTGTGTAATGTAGCAGGCAGTAAAATATGGTAGCAGTAGTTATTATTAAAATGAAATTCCGGCCGGGTTCAGTGGCTCACGCCCGTAACCACAGAACTTTGGGAGGCTTAGGTGGGTCGATCACGAGGTCAGAAGGTTGACACCATCCTGGCCAAGATGATGAAACCCTGTCTATACTAAAAATACAAAAATTAGCCCGGCATGGTGGTGGACGCCTGTAGTCCCAGCTACTCGGGGGCTGAGATGGGAGAATCGCTTGAACCCAGGAGGCAGAGGTTGCAGTGAGCCGAGATCGTGCCACTGCACTCCAGCCTGGTGACAGAGCAAGACTCTGTCTCAAAACAAAATAAAATTCCTGCAATGAGTTGTGTCTTCAGAAAATCACTACCTCTGGGATCCTCGTGATTGAGATAGTGATAATGTCACCTGCTCTGTGTTGTTTTCGTGTGCATCAAAAAGATAATACAAATGCAATTGCTTTGCAAACTGTAAACATTCTGTAAACCTAAATAAGTTTTGCATTATATATGTCATTATTATTATCATTACAGTCATTTTCAATTCTAAATTTGTAACTTTGTAAAAAAAAGAAACAAAGGAGTCACTGATTCACATGGGAAATGATTATTTCCTCCAAGATTAGAGTCTCTTTTCATAAAAACAGTCAACAAAATATTGAGCCAAATCATAAATTACTTGAAACAAAAAAGCCAAAAATCTTAGCGACATGTCTCACAGCAGTTTTCTAGGTGTAATCTATACTCTAATCTTCATGAGCAGGTTAGGTCACTACTGATCACCTGCTGAAAAGTCTCCACTTAATAACCCCATCACATTTCACTTGTGATACTTATTGAATCAGCCTAAATATCTTTCCCCTCCTCCTTTGACATCAATGCTTAGCAAATACATACAATAGCCCTTAACCAATGTAGCTATTCTGGCATTTTAGTCTTTGGCAGTTTATGGGTTTTTTTTTTTTTTTAAATTGACATGTGTTTGTAACTTCCCTAATGTCTTATTTCTTGCTTAACAGAATCTTTGTTTCCTTATTTAGAGATGATATTCAATATTCTTCATGCAGTCTCATTGAAGCCTTAGGGGATGCTATCATGAATATATTAGCAGTAAAGCAGTTTTATTTCCTATGCCATGAAATGTATACTCTATTCCCCAACATTTTAAAAAGTGAATATTATGAAGCAGAACAATAAGAAAAGGCAATTGATTTGTGTAAGACTCAGTCTCAATACATGGGCTGTAATGTATTAATTAATATGAGACTGACTTATCAAATGAGGGTTATAAAGCGAAATTTTAAATACCCTTGCCCAGACTGCGGAGTTCTAATTCAATTAATTGTTCCGCAGATTTTAACTGACCAGTAGTCATCTTTGACATTTTTGAGTCCACAAGCTATAAACAAATTTTAAAAACCCAAAAACCTATATGAAAAACAGCAAAAACAAGAACAGTCCCCCGAGGTTGATATTCATTTAGGATGTTGTGAAATATGAAGTATTCTCGACTGAGAATTCCCTTCTCTGTTAAAAAAACAAACAAACAAACAAAAAACCGGCAAGCTCTGCAGAGAAAAAGGTTAAACCAAGGCTGAGTTGAAATCTTCCTTTTTCTTCAAAAGAAGGGTCTCATTGATGACCTCCTCAAGGCTTGTGTGTCCTTTCATTACTAGAAGCCTAAAATGTGAAGGGTGAATATTCCCTCAGGCAAGGAATGGAAACAGAACAGAAAGCCACAGACACTTGCCATTGTCTCTCTACACAAACTGTTTTGTTAAGCATACCTTACTCTAAAGCAGGGGTGTTCAATCATTTGGTTTCTCTGAACCACACCAGAAGAATAAGAATTGCCTTGGGCCACACATAAAATACACTAACACTAATGATAGCTGATGAGCTTTAAAAAAATTGTAAAATAAAATCGTATAATGGTTTAAGAAGGTTTAAGAATTTTTGTTGCACTACATTCAAAGCTGTCCTGGGCCACATGCGGCCATGTGACGCAGGTTGGACAAGCTTGCCGTAGAGCTTTTCTGCCTCATTGTCTAGAATAATGCATGACTGCAGCCTGTTAATTTACCATCACCCATCCCTCCACCCATTCTGTCATTATGTATTCACTGAGAATCTACTGTTTGACAGGCATTGTAGGTAATGGGGATATAGAGATACAGAAAGGATAGTACCTGTTTTAAAGGGTATAATTTGAGATATTTCAAGGGTAACATTTTTTCGCATATGCTCTTACAGAGACCAAACAACAAATATGTGGTAAGGCATACTATGTTGTAAAAAATGTAAGAGTGGGTAACAAGAGAAGAGGCTGAACATGTGTATATAGAATTAATTATAAGACACTTGGGCCAAACTGAGTCAAGCAGGTTTTCATATGGCTCAGTTTTGCAAATATTTTGACATACCAATTGTTTAAAGGAAGCTAAATACACATTTCCAAGCTTACTGAACAATGGGAATTTAGTTTGTTTTAAGTTTACTTTTGTTTATTATGGAGCAGTGACTAGGAATTATGTGGAAATTAAATTGCAGATGATAGGAAGTCATTGGGTGATTAGAAACCAGGGTAAATCATGCACAGATTTAAATTTTAGCAAAATACTCTTACATCAATGGCAGAATAATTGTTATAAATAAGAGCAGATAGGGAGGAGAGTAGTTGAAGTATCTAAACATTAGTTCAAATAAGGAACAAGAAAATTCTTCACTGAGGTAGTGATAGTTGAAAGAAAAAGAGAATACGTAGAGAGCTGGTTGATTTTCAGAACTTCTGGTAAGGTTGAACTATATAGGAACTAAGAGGACCAGAAGGAAAATAAGGGAAAGATAATGTGTGCACTTGGACACATTGAATTTGAGGAGCCTTGGGTATGCATTTTCAGTAGGATATCCTGGCATTCTGAAGAGGTGTAGGTAGAAGTGAAAACTATGGTAGTAGATGATATTTTCTGGAGTTATAAAGGCAGGAGTCTCAACTACTTTGTGATTTGTGCAGAGTATTCAGGACTCTGATTAAGGAGTCTACCTGTTTTACACTGGGCATTTATGACGTAGTGTCTCTAGCTGTTCCCTTATACAGGTGCTTTATCAAACTCACCTCCCATTCCACATGTGCAAGAGGGAAAAAAGAGCTAATACATCACTTAACCACTCGCTCCAAAAAGCAGAATAAAAGGCTAGGTGCAATGTAAAACTCATTTTATATGGTTTAAAGCATATTATCTCCATATGTTCATGTTCTACTAAAATTTTTCTTATAAAATGATCTTGAAAACAATTTCTACATAGAGTAGGCCCTCTGCATTCATGGATTCCATATCTGTGGATTTAATGAACTGTGGATCAAAAATATTTAGAAAATTTGCCTCTGTAATGAACATGTATGATTATATCCTATTAAGTATTATAGGTAACCTAGAGATGATATACAGTATAGGGGAAGATGTACATAGGTTATATGCAAATACTCTGCCATTTCATATCAAGGACGTGGAACATCTGTGGATTTGAGTGTTTATGGGAGATCCTGAACCCAACTGCCCACTAATACAGAGAAACAGATGTACTATGAAGTCTAGGGAAGAAACAAGAACAAGAAAAATATTTCTACAGGCAAAGGATCCTTGGAGACTTCTTTTTTCAGTGACATATGAAACTTGTTTTATAAACATCATATTTTGCTGTGAATTCAGATTTCAAACAAGTGTTTTATGTTAACTAAAAAGATAAATTTTTCCTTAAAGTTTCACCTGGGAAATGAGTTAAGTAAAACTGAGCATCAGAAAGTAACAGTGATATTTGACTTTTAATTTATCGTCCTTACTTTTATTTGTCAGTGACTGCCTCCAACTGCAGTTTATGGTGGTGATGAAGGAAGAGGTGAGGATACAATCTCTAGCACAGGGGCAGGTTGGATGTGTAGAAATAGGAACTCTAAGCTGCCAATATATTTTTGCAGCAGTGGAATGAGGTCTATTTCTATTCTGGTGTTGCTACCAACTATTGGTTATGACTGTAGTAGGGTTCCCTCATTTCTCTAACTCTCACTCCCATTATCTGTAAAATATTACACTACAAAGGTCCCTTCAGCTTTATGCTCATATAACTTAAACATAGCATATTTTCTTTGAGGCTTCTATAAGTATCCCTGAAAATTGGTTTAGAAAGAAATGTGATCAAAAAGAACATATTTAAAGGGAAGAAACTTTTCTAATTCCTAACATTTCTCATTCAGAACACAAGACCCTACTGTACTTGCAACTATGGACTACACCTTTTGTCTTAATAGTATTAATCCAAAGTAGTACTGACATTCAAAATATCCATCCCAGAAGAGCCATTTGCATTTATTCTTAAACTTCCATTAGCATATTTCTGATTATGATTGTTGAATCATACCTTTCTAAAGCCGGAGTATAGACATTATTGCCAAGTTCCTACCTCTGTTTGTTTCAGCTCTATCATTAATTATAATTCTAATTAAATCAAAACAAACTGACTTACTAAATTCTAATTCTTATCTGAACATTTTCTTGGTTTAGTCTTTGACAGCATCAGAAACATACTGTGACATTAAAACTTACTGCAGACCCCTTCTAATAGTCCCCATTTTTGTTGTCTGTCCTCCATTGACTGCATACTGTATTATTTATGGCAAATGGAAGGTGTTTTAATTTAGTTTAATTTAATGTAACTTAATTTAGGAGAGCTAAGTAATTAAACATGAGGCCAAAGTACATAAGAAAGTGGCAGTCTTTTATTGCAAATATGCATACACTCTCAGACGAGGTTCTCTGGTCCTCAGGTGTTGGGGGGGCCAGGGAAGTCGCGCCGGCGCTCTCGGGTGATGTTCTCCGGTCCACAAATGCGGGGGCCGAAGAAGTCACCCCGGCTCCTGCCAGTGGCAGACTTTTATGCATTGGTACTGGAAGAGGGAGGGCAGTGGGCGGGATAAGGGCGTGATAGGGGCGTCTCCATAGGCGTGGCCGGGTAAGTTTCGATCTCTTCGGATTGACATCACCTGGTGCATGCTCAGTTGATCTGCATCTTCCCGGGGCAGGCTGCATTTTCCCGCACGCGGGAAAGTTGGTGAGGAAGAACCCAGAAGCAACATGGATTATGCCTTCTTGTTCACCTTCCTCCATCTTGTCCCTTCTCCCTCACCCAAACAGTCCAACCTCTTATTGATTATAAGAATTTAGGGTGCCGTGGTCTGTCTGGCTGCTTCCTGCTGTTAAGGGGCATAGTTAGGGTCTGAGGTTAGCAGTTGGGTGTAGGGATGCAGGAGCATTTGGTTGAAGGTGACTCCGGTGATCTCTTGGACCTTGGCTCGGAGCAATTTTATTAGAATGGGAGCAAGACATAACATAAGGCAGAGGATTAGTAGGGGAATTAGGAATGGAAGCATCTGCTGTACTACAGGCAGTAGCCATACCGGTGGTCCGGGGGTTAAGGGGGCATTAAATTGTTGAAGCTAGGGAAACCCCAATAATTAAGGGAAGAAAAACAGCCTGCTTTTGGATGTTATTGCTGGAGCTGAGCTGGGAAGCTAGTTCAGACAATTCTCCTTCGCTATATAGGGTTAAGCTAGGCACTAAAGATACCGGAACGCAAAGGGACTGGGTGATGGAGGTATGGTTAAGAGTTTTAGATAGAGTTTGGTTACACCAAAAGTAACCTCCAACAGGGGCCATCTGAGTCCTGCTGGGAGCTTATGTGCAATTACACCATGAAGAGTTTGGCGTAGAGTAGCAAAAAGGAATGTCTGTCTCACTCTGTCTCTCTTCATCTCTGTCTCTGTCCATCTCTGTATCTCTTCATCTATCTCTCTCTGTCTCTCTTCATCTCTGTCTCTTCTCATCTCTGTCTCTATCTCTGTCTCTCTCCATCTCTGTCTCTCTTCATCTCTGTCTCTCCCCATCTCTGTCTTTGTCTCTCTCCACCTCTGTCTCTCTCTCTGTCTCTCTCCATCTCTGTCTCTCCCCATCTCTGTCTTTCTCCATCTCTATCTCTTCATCTCTGTCTCTGTCTGTATCTCTTTGTCTCCATCTCCATCTCCGTCTCCGTCTCTCCACCTCCTGCTCACCAAGGCTGCTCCCCTCACCAACTCCCCTACCTCCTGGCTTCTCCCTATCTCTGTCTCAACAGGGACTGAGTGTTGCAGAGGCCCTTGGGGAGGTCTGGGCTTTCTACTGCCTTCTGGTTACAGCCTCTCCTTCCCTATATCTGTCCTTCATCCTGGCCTAATGAATCCACATTTTATTTAGGGAGAGGGCAGAGTAACAACCCTGGGTGGGGGGGGGGGGGGGGGACAATCTGCAGTGCCCTGCATGACTGAGTGTATCTGGTTGTCTGTAGACCAGGTTTAGAATCTCCATACAAAGTTAGGATTAGTAGGAGTAACTAGGGGAATTAGAGTGAACCATAATAATGATGACAAAGGTGTAGAGGGTAAGTTCAACATTGCCGAAATCACAAAGGGCACCCTGCCAAGCTAGGTCTTCTAAGAGAGTAAAAAGTTGGGAAACCTACTGGTTGGGGGATGGGTCGGGAAGGAGGGTGTCTATGGGGTTTATGAGAGAAAAGTCAGTTAAGTTAAGATGAAGAATGGTGAGGAAGCGGGAAAATTTGAGGAGGGTGTTGATCCTTGAGTAGAACCTGGCCACCTGGAGAAAGGGAAGGGGAATAGATGTTTTGAGTTAGGTTAAGATGTCTCATCCCAAGAGGGGGGTGGGACAAGAGGGCATGATGAGGAAAGAGTGGGCAAAGCATGCATAGTCCAGGCAGTAACTTAGCATTGGGTTCTGGCGAGGGTTAGACGGTTTACCGTCTACCCCAACTACTGAGATAGTGGATGGCTGGCTAGGACCTCCATAGGTTGGCGAAACAGAATATAATTGTAAAACAGAATAGGTAGCCTCCATATTGGCGAGAAAAGAAATTGGCTTACCCGCTATCTGTAGAGTTACCCTAGGCTCGGCGAGGGTGACCGGGGTCTCCGAGTGTGGGCACCATCAGTCGTCGTCCAGGTGTAGGAGCTGGAAGGAGCCTTCCGGCCTTTGAGGAGAGGCACCACGTTGAGGCGCAATGCCTGCCCTGCTGGTGGGGCAATCAGACTTCCAATGTCCTTCCTGTTGGCAGGTTGGGCACGGCGTGGTAGGCAGGCGAGGATTTGGACACTGTTTTGCCCAATGCCCAGTTGTGCCACACTTAAGGCATGGACGAGACGGAGTGGCCGGCTTGGCCTGGGGACACTGGTTTGCCTAGTGTCCTGGGTCTCCACATTTATAGCAGGAGCCCTTGGGAGACTTGCCTTGTGTCTTCCCTGCCGGCAGAGTGGGCAACGCTGGTTGGAGGGCAGCCACTAAAGCTTGAGCCTGAAGCACAGCCCTTCTTTTCTCCTTGTCTAGCTCTGCGGCCTCAGCTGCTGCTTCTCTGGAGTTAAAAACTTTGAAGGCAAATTTTCCTGTATGGGAGTCTGAGGCCCATCTTCAACCTTTTTTTTTGCTTTTTTCGAATATCTGAGGCTGACTGGGAGATAAAATAGGAGGTTAGGACAGCTGCTCCGGCTGGGGAGGTGGGGTCTAGCCGAGTAAATTGGGCTAGTGCCTCTGTAAGGCGATTTAGGAAGGAAGCCGGGTTCTCATCTGGGTGTTGGATAATTTCCTTTAGTTTATCAAAATTGACCACTTTGTTAGAGGCTGCCTGCATACCGGCCAAGAGACATTGAACCATAATGTTTCTCCTATGGCGGCCAGGCTGCTGTGGTTGGTAGTCCCAATCTGGTTCTATGGATGGGACAGCCATCTTTCCTAGTGGGACGGTGGCGTCAGTTAAATGCCATTGATCTGCATGTTGCCTGGCGGCTGCAAGAATACGCTCTCTTTCCTCTGGGTTAAGGGAGGAGGACAAAATAACTTGTAAGTCATGCCAGGTTAGATCATATGCCTGACATAGGTATCCAAACTCCTTGGAATATAGGGTGGGGTTAGCAGAGAAATCACCGAGCCGTTTTTCAATCTTGGAAAGGTCTGCCAAGGAAAAAGGGACATGGACTCTAACTAGTCCTTTGGCTCCGGCGACCTCTCGGAGGGGGGCCAACAAACTAACAGGGGAGGTTGAAACAGACTGACCAGTCGAGTAGGTTGAAACCAGCTGACCAGTAGAGGGGGTTGGGGCAGGCTGACTGGTAGAGGGCTGACTATTGGGGGCCGCTACCGTGGTCTTGGAGCGAGCGTGGGCAGAAATGGGAGAGGTAAGAGGAGTGGCTGAGGGAGGGGCGGTGGGAGGAGCATAGGGAGGGGGGTTGGAAGGTCGGGAGGGAGGTGCCCTGCCTTCGGCCTTGTCTGAGATGGAAGTAGAATCTTCCTCTGCTTGTGGTGTGGGGGCCGAGGGCTGGGTTTTAACTAACAAGACCTGGGCCATTGAACACTGGGCGCACAGGTCTGGGCGAGAGCGCAAATCCCAAAAGCCTTGGACATAGATAATCTCTGACCACTTTCCAAGCCTTTGGCAGAAATTAGAGAGATCTAATAGAATGTTATAGTCAAGTGTGCCGTCTGGTGGCCATTGAGATTAGTTGTCTAATTTATACTGCGGCCATGCCACAGTGGAGAGGTTTCGATTGTGAGGTTCCCGTTGTTTAACCACCAGAAATGGAAACCGACCTCACGCAGTGGCAAAGCGTCCTTTGCCGCTGCTAGAGACCGGCGGCTCCTGGAGCCACTAATGGAGAATTGAGGGACTTCAAGACGGACATCTCCGGGTTGAAGGCCTCACTGCGCCACAGGGTGGCTACGTCCTTGGGCGTACGTAGGACTCTAGGCCAAGGACACGGAAACGGACGGAGATGGTTAACAAAGTGGAGTACTCACCGAAGGAGAAATTCTCAGAGTGGCACCAGTGGGAGGCTGGAACACTTGTTCGGTGTTCGTGGCTGGTTGGGTTGGGAGCCGGTTCACTGTGGAGGAGGTTCGTTAGACCCCTAGGGAATGTTGAGGAAGGGTCTCCTCCTGGGTCGGGTTTCAGCACCAACTGTTTTAATTTAATTTAATGTAACTTAATTTAGGAGAGCTAAGTAATTAAACATGAGGCCAAAGTACATAAGAAAGTGGCAGTCTTTTATTGCAAATATGCATACACTCTCGGAGGAGGTTCTTTGGTCCTCAGGTGTGGGGGGGGGCCAGGGAAGTCGCGCCGGCGCTCTCGGGTGATGTTCTCCGGTCCACAAATGCGGGGGCCGAAGAAGTCACCCCGGCTCCTGCCAGTGGCAGACTTTTATGCATTGGTACTGGAAGGGGGAGGGCAGTGGGCGGGATAAGGGCGTGATAGGGGCGTCTCCGTAGGCGTGGCCGGGTAAGTTTCGATCTCTTCGGATTGACATCACCTGGCGCATGCTCAGTTGATCTGCATCTTCCCCGGGGCGGGCTGCATTTTCCCGTGCGCGGGAAAGTTGGTGAGGAAGAACCCAGAAGCAACATGGATTATGCCTTCTTGTTCACCTTCCTCCATCTTGTCCCTTCTCCCTCACCCAAACAGAAGGCTCACAGTGGAATTCTTGATTGTACTGTATCAATACATAAGGTCAGTTGAACATCTGAATGTTTCTAAAATCCTTTGAAATAATTTCTGCCACATCAAAGGAATGTTGCTTGAGAAAAATGATAGTAGCTATCAGTAAGCACCAACATTCAGTCCCCTTTTAAAGATTTTACTTTAAATTTTCTAAGCAAAATTTGGTCTGCATTTATAACACCAGAAAATAATCGCTGAGTCTGAAGAGCAGGTGGAGCAGGAAAACACTTTAGTTGGGGGGGTGGGGGTAAGAAAATATCTAATAAGGTATGATTGGCATTATTACTAGAAAAGGGGTAAAAGTTGGAGAACTGTGGTGGTGGATGTTGAGAGAAATGACCATTCTCTTTTCTCAAGAACTCTGGTCAACTGGGTAATAAATGAATCATAGCTGGTGGCTGGAAGGAATGTTCTCATATATATTTTACTGAGAGAGTTCTGTCTATCTGAAAGAGCATATATTATTGAAAACGTTATTTTTATACCATCTACAGCCCCTGCACATATACATCAAAGCTAAGTGGGAAAAAAAAGGAGTTAGTCTTAATCTTCAGAAAAGACAGACAAAATAAGAAACAAAATTAAGTTGAAAAAATAACTGTCTCTCAGATGACAATACTTTCCTGTTTTCTCAAATGCATTTTTATTTGGGGTTAGTGCAATTAATTCATGCTCTTTGGTCTGAAAAGATTCCCACACAAACTGAATTCCTGAGTGATGCAGAACTGTATCAAGTATTTAGTCTAAATTCATTCACTACTTAAATATCATCTAGCGATAGGGGTTCTAGACATATTAATGGGTGTTGAACCCATTATAGATTTTGTAAGCAAGTCTTATTCTGAGTTTTAATTCCATTTTTTTACCTAACTTTTTGTGATTCATGTATTTCTTGCTTTTAACTGGTTGCGAGTTGTTTGAGGAAGGGGTCTTTTCCTTCACTATTCCTGTGTCTCCAAGATTAACCAAAGTGTCTGGCACCTGGGGTGGACCTACTAAGTGTCAGTGGTATTCATGCACAGTAAGAATACTGTACACATCATCTGTATTTTTACCTCTTTCTGTCATACATAGAAGTAATTTATTTTCCTGGTATTGGTGACCAAGAATCTGTAAGCTACAAAAATTTTCCCTCAAGAAAGTGAAAGGAAGAAAAAAATGCTGAGCACTTACTGTCAGATTATGCCAGGGGTTATCAAATATATATTTTATATTTAAGTTCTTGCAGCAACCTTGGCAGGGAGGTATTATCATTCCAGTTAGCAAATGAGGAAAAATTAATGCTTAGAAAGATGGATTAACTTACCCTTGACCTTTAAATTCTTAAATGGCAGAATCAAGATATATGTCACATGCAGTTTTCAGACTATGTGGCAACATAGTCATAGAAACCACCAGGATTGCGTGAGTGTGTGTGTGTCTGTGTGTGTGTGTGACAGAGAGATTGTGTGTGTGTGTGTATGTGGTGTGTTGAGAGAGAGAGAAAGAGATAGAGTTAGAGAGAGCAGTTATCCTTTATGAAGGTCCTTTAAGTGATTTTGTTCCATCGATGGTCAGTCAACCAGTGCATCCTGTACTGATACTGATCCATCATGCTCTAAGAGAAATGAGGACATCGTCATGTCTTTCCAAACAGCCCTGAAGCAATCTTCCTCTGCTCAACTTCTGGAATACTAGGGAGGACACAATCAGATGCTACCTAGCAGTTTAGACCATCCCATAAATTCATGTCTTTTTAAAATTTTAAATTCAGGGCTACCTGTACAGGTTTGTTATATAGGTGAATTTGTGTTATGAAGATTTGTTGTACAGATTATTTTGTCACCCAGGTATTAAGTGTAGTATCCGTTAGTTATTTTTTTTTCTGATCCTCTCCCTTCACCCTCCAATTGGCCCCATTTTCTGTTGTCCCTCTCTATGGGTCTATGTGTTCTCATCATTTAGCTCCACTTATAAGTGAGAACACGGGGTACTTAGTTTTCTGTTCCTGTTAACTATTCGTCCGTTTGCTAAGGATACCATCTCACACCAGTCAGAATAGCTATTATTAAAAAGTCAAAAAATAACTGGTGCTAGCAAAGTTGTGGAGAAAAGGGAACACTTATACACTGTTGGTGGGTGCGTAAATTAGTTAAACCATTGTGGAAAACAGTGTGGCAGGTCCTCAAAGACCTAAAACCAAAATTATCATTCGACTTAGCAATCCCATTACTGGATATATACCCAAAGGAATACAAATCCTTCTGTCATAAAGACACATGCATGCGTATGTTTATTGCAGCACTATCCACAATAGCAAAGACATGGAATCAATCTAAATGTCCATTAATGGTAGACTTCAGGTTGATCATTCTTCCCTCAAAACTTCACTCAGACACATTGTGGTGTCTTCATTTAAGAGGTTCACTCAAAATAGAATGTGTCCTATTTCCCATCTACATTGAAAAAGAAATGCCTATTGATCCCTTAAAACCTGTCTTAAATATGATCTTCCCATGACATCCTCCCCAGCATTCTCACAGTGCTGGTCATTTCCTTAGCACTTCGTACTGGTCTCCATTGTAGCATTTATTACAGTCACTGAAAATATTTCCTTACTTGCCCCTCTTCTACAAGACATTCTGGCATGATGTTTGAGAGTATTCTATCTACTAGGTAATATTTTCTGAAAGAAAGTGTGGACTGGTTAGGACCTCAACTTGATAAAGAATGGTCAGTGATCAGCATTTTATTAACTTTTTCCTTAGGCATGACTAACTCTTATGTAAGTCTCTATCTTGGTCTTAGGAAAAAAAGAAAAATTAGTGTGAAAAATTCTAATCTCATTCTTACTGCTAGAAAGAAAATTTAAGGCTTTTATGCTTATTTCTTCTTCCATATCTGGAAGAAGAAAGGAGCTGAAAAAGAAAGAAGTGTTAATATTAAGAAAATGAAAGAGAGAGATCAGGATGCAGTTGAATTCCAATCCTGACATTACCATTTAATAATATTGGGCCTCTATAAAGCATACATAAAAATGAAAATAAAATAAGAGTGGGACAAAATAATATGTATCTCACTGGATAATCAACCTTTACATAACCTAATATATTTAAAATGCACTGACTTCAAAATTTGAGCTGAATGAAATTTTACTTTTACTTTTACCTTTTATTTGATTCACTCTTTCATTTGGCTCTGTTTCTCTGAATCAGCCATTCTCTTCTCTTTTAAAACACAACTCAAGGATCACCTCATTCAAAAAATCTTTCCTAGCTGAACTAATAGAATTAGTGTGTGTAGAGAGCAGAGGGAGGGTCTTCTCTGTGCAGCTATATGCCCGAGGATTCCTTCTGAAGTATCATCTTGTGTGGTCCTAATAGCATATTATTTCTTTTCTCTAAAATCTATCTGATTAGAAGAACTGTAGCCTAAACTATCACAGTTCCTAGTGCAAGTTAAGTATTGAATCAATATATGTTAGACATAACTAAATTCTGAGCCCCCACAATGCATTTTATCTTTATAGAGACACTTATGAACCACCTCAAATTTAACTTCTTTTGAGTATTTTGTTTCTCCCACAGCGTTTCCTAAACTACCCAACACAAGGTTTATATACTATGGCTTATCAGACAATGTTCACTGATGGAAAGGAATCTAGGGAGCTATAATCAAATGAGTCACTTCTTCAAACTACCTAAACAAATTGTATTCTTAACCATTTTATTCCATGTGTCTTGATGTGTTTTTTTTTTTTTTTTTTCCATTTTACAAATAGTAATAGAAGGCTTCAAAACGTTTGAATTTTGAATTGTAATAAAGAAAGAATCTGAAGATATATACTCCTGGCCCTCCCCTACGCAATTCAACACCACAAGCATTTATTGCACAGTTACAGGATGCAATTGTCATCATCCATAGTTGATTATAATTTTAAACAAATTGAAGATGCTTAATCAAATGACAAAACTAAGTTATTAGTACAGAATTCATTTTTTATCCCAAGTGGATCACCTTTACCGAATTCTACCAAGTTTTTTCATGACTAGCATGTCATTTTTCTCATATAAATGACATGCAGTAATAACCATCTATAATCACAATTCCTGCTTAGTTGTTAGCAGAGCATTTTCACATTTTCAGTCTCTTGAAGGAGGAGAGGGATTGCTTTAGTTCCATTTTACAAATAAGGCAAACGAGTCTGCGGTACAGTTATTTACAGGAAATTTCTATGAATTTAGAGAGCAATGTCATGCTGGAAATCTTTCTTTAAATAATCTTGCTGAGATCATAATCCATTTCAGCAATAAGTGAATATCTTACTGTTTCTTCAAGAGTAATGGGAGCATAACCACACAATTTTGATATATGTGTCCGATTTTTTCTGTTAGAAGCTTTCTTTTTAAATACCATTTTATTTTCATTGACCTTTCCTCTGTTGAAGATTGACATATGTGAACAATTAATTTTGTATTAATTACTGTCTAATATCATTATTGAAAATAACCATTGTTTAAATTGTAATTATTATCTTAATAAAATACTCATTTGTTCTCACACAGTTGGCTAAAATTTTGCTGATGCAATGCAGTTGCAGAAATGTAAATCCAGGATTATCCCTTCAAGGAAGTAAATTAATGCCTTGATAGCAAGGCATTATTTCATTTATCGTGACCATCTCTCATCACTTATAGTAGGTCCTGTTGCATTGTGTGAGGAAGAATTATGAGGCTGTGTTTAGTCCTAAAAAGAAAGGAGGTTATAATCAACTAGTAATATCTGCAGTGGGAAAAGTAGGAGAAATAACGGAATATAGGTTAAAAAAAATGCCTGGTATAGTGGATAATAATTCCTTCAATTTGTTAGTAATTTTGTTTTGGTTTTCACAATAAAAACATATGGACCTTTTAAATTTTCTAAATACTATGTGCTCATTGAACAATATAAAATACTATGTTTAAGAATAAAATGGAAACATATTCCTCTGCCACATTTCACTCTGAGATGCCTATCATTAATGTTTGCTGACTATCCTTATATAGTTTATGTCTATAAACATAAACATGCAAACAATATTTATACACCTCAGATTAACATAGATTATATCACACACATATACTTATCTTGGATATAGATAGTTTTTATTTTCTGGAAATTGTTTTGTAAGTTTTTTGGTTTCTTTGCTGTTCCAATGCTAATCTTTTCTCTTCTTCCACCATCCCTACTTTACCTGGCCCATGTAAGCAATGCTGGTATTTATCCATGCTGATGGACTTACACCAATACATATCTACAGATATATATAGATGTAAATATGTATAGATACAAATATACTATATAAATATATTTTATATATGGGTATATGTATAGTTTTATCATTATTTGTTTAAAAACAAACATTTTTTACATGTTTCACAGCGTATCAACATTTTTTATTTAACAAAACAACTTGAAAGTCCCTTCCAGTTAACTGCTGAGCTATGTTGTTTAAAGACTTTTTGATACAGTTTACAAAGCACTTTGAAATCTAGTTTTTAATTTAACTTCAACAGACTAATTTAACAGAATTCTTCCTGCTGGAAAGAATTCACCATTCTAAATGACACTAAGAATATTTGTAATTCAGTGAGGAAGGTAAAAATAACAATATTGGCAAGAATTTGGAAAGAGTTAATTCCAAACCTCATGGATCGCATGGAGGGATTCAAGACTTCAGTGGAGCAAACTAGATACTGTTGTTTCTTTCTTTTTTCTTTTTTTTTTTTTTTTTTTTTAAGTCTTATAATGAATAAACTATAGTTTGGGGGGATTAAGTGACTTGTCCAGGTGAAACAAACATTAACTGATAAGAAACAAAGTTGTATCCAGTTCATCCTATCCCAAGCCCATTGCCCTTCCCATTCCTATAGTAATTGCCACAGTTAACTTGACAACACTCAAGGGAAAGTAGGAAAGGTTCTGAATGAGAAACTTTTCAGTGAACTCAACCAAGGTCACTGTCAGGATGATCTGTGTGGGAAGTACTATTCTATTCATATTACAGAATAAGACTTTGAAATCAAAGTCTACACATGCTCAACTTTTCCTACCAAGGTAAAGGCAAGAACTAAGCCTACTGTGTGCCAAATCCTACATTCTTTTTATTATAATATATTAAATTTGGGTCTGAACATTATGTGTCATTTATAATAGTTACTTAAGAATAACCTTCTGAGGCCAGCCTTTTTATAATTATTTACCTTTTTACCTCTTTCTGGGAAATGAAGATTTCAGAAACATACATGCAACAGAGATGGAGATTTTCTCTGACTGATTGCCACTTAGTGCCATAGGAACAATAATAGTACTATTGATGAGACAGAGTACCATCCATACTCACATTGTAGTCACATTGGATCTACACTGAATTAACAAGAAAATATTTGTGGTCCAGAATTAGGACTTCTATGACTAAAGATAGTACATTTTATCTGTGCTCTCCTGATTTTTAAGGACCAGGCTGAGTGAGACTGAGGCAAAATCCTTGGGCAACTGCAATAATATCATTTATTTACAGCATATGAATACTTTTTAAAAAGCCACATATATTATATAATTCTATTCATTATGTATAAGCCATATACAGTGATACAGATGTTCTCCAGATAACCAATGTTACTATGTCAATTTTTCAAGGGCTTGTTAATAGGTGTGTGTGTTCACGGGTATATGTGTGTAATACCAACAGACATTCTGGCTTTTTATTAGATGCCTGTGTTTTGCATTATGCAAAATGTATAAAATTCTAAAAAACAGTAGATGGGTGGTAAAAATAAAGTGTTGTTTCACCAGGGAAAAATGTTCTGAACCTTAGGCTATAGGTAACTTAACATATGCCACTATAAATTGTAGCCTGTTTGACCAATTTTTAAAATAAGATATTTTAGACCTATAAATAGCATAAAATGTGCTCTATTGTATTTATTGTTTACCATCAACAGAGTACTTGACCCTGTAAAAAACATAAAATTACAACAAACTGCCCAAGTGTGTATATTAGAATGTGAAGCTGAGTACAAGCAGTTGTGCTAGGCGTTACATCTGTGTAAATAGGTCAACAATCTAGTGTTCAAACTTTCTTCATTTTTTTCTTTACTATTTAAATACACAAGTCTACATCCACAAAAAGAATAAAGGTGGTAGTATTTATGCATGTACTATTTAAAACATTTATTACTCTGTTACCTACTGTATCTAAGGCATTAAATTGGGTGTTGCCACATGCATTATCTCATGTGATGACAATATTAACTTCATGAAGTGATCATTATTATTCTCACATTACCAAGGAGTTAACTTACTCTTCCAATGACTTATGGCAGAATTAGGATGCTGCATAACTCCATTTTCATACTGCTATAAAGATATACCTGAGACGGGGTAATTTATTTAAAAAAAAAAAAAAGAGAGAGACTTTGCTGGGCATGGTGGCTCATGCCTGTAATCCCAACACTTTGGAAGGCCAAGGTGGACAGATCACCTGAGGTCAGGAGTTCAAGACTAGCCTGGCTAACATGATGGAACCCTGTCTCCACTAAAATTACAAAAAAAAAAAAAAAAAAAAAAAAAATTAAACAGGCATGGTGGCAGGCTCCTGTAATTCCAGCTACTTAGGAGGCTGAGGCAGGAGAATCATTTGAACCTGGGAGGCAGAGGTTGTAGTGAACTGAGATCATGCTATTGCACTCCAGCCTAGGCAACAAGAGCGAGACTCCACCTCAAAAAAAAAAAAAAAAAAAGAAGTTTAGTGGGCTCACAGTTTCACCTGGCTGGAAAAGCCTTATAATCATGGTGGAAGGCCAAGGAGGAGCAAAAGCACATCTTACATGGCAGTAGGCAAAACAGCATGTGCAGGGGAATTGCCCTTTATAAAACCATCAGGTGTCTTGAGACTTATTCACTATCACAAGAATAGCAAAGGCCAAACCTGTCCCCATGATTCAATTACCTTCTGCCAGGTCCCTCCCATGACACATGGGGATTATGGGAGCTGCAATTCAAGATGAGATTTGGGTGGGGACACAGCCAAATCATATCAGATGGGAAATTAAGTTTACCTGATTCAAAGACAAGTCCCGTGTTCTGCACCTGAACCTGCCATTCGAAAAGCCCTAATTGTTACATTGCTGACTGCTGATGTGAAGTTGTTGTTATTCTAAAACATGAAGGGTCATCCCTTTTCAGATACAAATGTAATTCCTAAATAGTACTGTTTTTTTTTTTGTTTTGTTTTGTTTTTTCTCTCTCTCTCTCTCTGTAGGTATGGGGGACAGAAGATAATAAGGCGGTTGTAGTTGGGTAACATTATTAGTAAGTTGGATGTTTTACACAGCCCCAAATTACTGGGAAAATTCTAACACAACCCTCATATGCTCCTTGGTAGAAAAGAATTATAAATAATTTTTACAAGTTTCTATAAGAGCTAGCATTAATTGAGCAATTTCAGTATATGGAGTGGTTCAGGATTATATTCAGGATCTTTAAATGTTTTCTTTAATATAGTTCCTTTTTAAAAAAGTATCTAAGATTTAGGGATTTTTGAAATTCTGAACTTCATTAATAAGTCTATTTTTTCTTTCCAACTTCTAAGCTCAGTGGGTACACGTGCAGGTTTGTTGCATGGAAAAACTGTGTGTCATGGGGGTTTGGTGAACAAATTATTTTGTCATCCAGATAATAAGCATAGCACCCAATAAGTGGTTTTTTGATCCTTTCCCTCCCTCTAACCTCCACTATCAAGTAGGCCTTGATGTCTATTGTTCCCTTCTTTGTATCCGTGTATACTCAATGTTTAGTTCCCACATGTAAGTGAGAACATGTGGCATTTGTTTTTTTGTTCTTGAGTTAGATCATTTAGGATAATGGCCTCCACCTCCATTAATGTCGTTGCAAAGGATGTGACTTTATTCTTTTTTATGGCCACATATTATTCCATGGTGTATACATACCACATTTTCTTTATTCAGTTCATCATCGACATTTAGGTGGGTTCCATGTCTTTGCTATTGTGAATAGTGCTGTGATGAACATATGCATATGTGCATCATTATGGTAGAACAATTTATATTCCTTTTGGGTACATACCCAATATTGGCATTGCTGGGTTAAATGGTAGTTCTGTTTTAAGTTCTTTGAGAAATCTCCAAGCTGCTTCCCACAGTGACTGATGGTTTGTACATTGGTTTTGAATCCTGAGACTTTGCTGAAGTTGTTGATTAGATCTAGAAGCTTTTGGGCAGAGACTATCAAGTTTTCTAGGTATAAAATCATATTACATTCAAAGAGAGATAGTTTGACTTTCCCCTTCCTATTTGCATGCCTTTTACTTCTTTCTCTTGCCTGATTGCTGTGGCTAGAGCTTACAGTATTATGTTGAATAGGCATAGTGAGAGTGGGCATCCTTGTCTTATTCTCTCAAAAGGAATGGTTTCAGCTTTTTCCCATTCAGTATGATGTTGACTATGAGTTTGTCATAGATGGCTCTTATTATTCTGATATATTTTCCTTAAATGGCTAGTTTGTTGAGGGTTTTAAACATGAAGAAATGTTGATTTTTATCTAAAGCCTTTTCTGCATGTATTGAGATGGTCATGTGGTTTTTATTTTTAGTTCTGTTTATGTGATGAATCACATTTATTGATTTTTCTATGTTGAACCAACCTTGCATCCCAAGAATAAAGCCAGTTTCATCATGGTGAATTAACTTTTTGATGTGCTGCTGGATTCTGTTTGCTGGTATTTTGTTGAGAATTTTTGCATCTATGTTCATCATGAATACTGGCCTGAACTTTTATTTATTGTGTGTCTAACAGGTTTTGGTATCAGAATGATGCTAGACTCATGTGATAGGTTAGGGAAGAATCTCTCCACCTCAGTTTTTTGGAATAGTTTCAGTAGGATTGGTACCAGCTCTTCTTTATACATCTGGTAAAATTTGACTGTGAATCTATCTATCTGGTCCAGAGCTTTTTCTGATTGATAGGTTTTTTATCACTGACTCCATTTTGGAACTCATTATTGCTGTGTTCAGGGTTTCAATTTCTTCTTAGCTCAGTCTTAGGAGTTTGTTTGTTTCCAGGAATTTATTTATTTCTTCTAGGTTTTCTAGTTTGTATCCATAAAGGTGTTTCTAATAGTCTCTGGGGGTTTTTTGTATTTCGGCGGAATCAGTGGTACTGTTCCTTTGTCATTTCTGATTGTGTTTATTTGGATCTTCTCTCTCTTTTTTTTTTTTATTGGTCTAACTAGTGGTCTATCAATCTTATTTATTCTTTCAAAAACACCAACTTTTGGTTTTGTCAATCTTTTTATGGTTTTTCGCCTCTCCATTTTATTCAGTTCAAGCTCCAATTTTGGTTACTTTTCTTCTGTTGCTAGTTTTGCAGTTGGTTTGCTATTGTTTTTCTACTTCCTCTAAGTATGAGGTTAGGTTGTTCATTTGAGATCTTTCTAACCTTTTTATGTGGGTATTTAGTGCTATAAACTTTTATCATAATACTGCATTAGCTATCCCAGAGATTCTGGCATGTTGTATCTATAAAGCTAATTTAAAGGGTATCATTTATTGAACACTAAAAATGTGTAATCTATCACTGTAGTTGAGGGATAAAAGATATAATTTCATAAATTTTCATAATCACTGTTCATTGTGGTATATACTATTCCATTTTATAGCTGAGATGTTGATGTTCAGAGAAGTTAAGTATTTCCTCCAAGGAAACATGTCAGTAGATTGCAGAACCTGGAACAGAATGCAGGATTTTAAGCTCCAAAGGTTTGTCCCACAAAATGTATGTGTGTCTGTGTGTTTGTGTGTGTGTGTGTGTTTAGGTAGGGGGCTCTATTTCATCTTGGTTACCTCAATGGTCTTTTAAATCCTACACTGCATATTGATTACATGTTCAGTATTCTAATACTGTTATGTCAGAGTGGCACTGAAACCTACTGTACGTTCCTAAACAAAAATCAAAACTACTTCTTATTTGGATGATGCATTGCCAAAGATCGGTGTATCTTTCACTAAGATACAATCTCAGGTTCAGGGATAGAATGGAGATGTTGGTTTCCTTAAATTTACATTTTGGTACAGAGCTTCACAGAAATGTGTTTTAGTTAATCAGCCACTTAACTACATATACTTTTTTTATATTACTCATGTGATAGTTATTTCTGATTGAACAGACCTGATGCTTAGTTATCCTGGTGTCGGAGCCAAAATTACAACAACTTTGAAGAATTTTAACCTTCCTAGATCTTCAGAATCTTGAAATTGGGGGTAAAATTATGACTTTGTCCACTCCACACATTTTACAGATGAGTAAACTGAAGTACACTTCTGTCTGAGTCTGCTTGGGTTGCCAAAACAAAAATACCAAAGTCTGAGTGGCATGAACAACAGAGATTTATTATTTATTTATATTTATTTATTTATTTCTCAAAATTCTGGAGGCTGAGAAGTCCAAGATAAAGGAGCCAGAATATCTGGTATCTAATGAGGGCTCCCTTCCTACCTGTAGCTGGCCATCTTCTTATTGTATTCTCACATGGTGGAAAGCAGAAAAAAGGAGAGAGAATGGAAGCTTCCTTGTGTCTTCTTAAAAAGGCATTAATCCCATTTATGAGGGCTCCACTCTCATGATCTAATGACCTCTCAAAGGCCTTATTTCCAAACACCATAAACTTGGGGGCCAGGATTTCAACATATGAATTTTGGGAGAACACAAATATTCAATCAATAACAACATTCTTGCAGTAAAATTGTAGGCTTTTCAGTACCTCTCTCATGATTTGACCTTGTCTTCTATTCTTGTCTCCCTACTTTCCCATTCCTACCACTTAACTCTTGTGAAATATCAAACTGCGTAAAGTCCTCACTCCGTAAGAGTCCACCAGGCTGACACCCCCTCTTCTGTACCAGCGGTTATCCCAGTGGTCCCTCTCTTTGAAGGCTTTCCTTGTCTTTCCCAGGACTCCATCTCTACCCACCTCCATCTTACCCCATTTTCCCCTAACACCTTCTACTGATTACTATGATAGCCCCTATAGGGCTGTTTTTTTATTTTCTCATTAATGTCTCAGTTCCCAACTTCTATGTCAACTCTTTGATGGCAGGTCTATGTCTTTCTATTATTTTTATCCCAGCCTAAATGCAATATAATTACTGAATCAATAGTTGATAAATGTATAACTCAATTCCAGTGTATCACAAATTAGACAGTTAAACGACAGGGAAAGTATGTTAGTTTCTTCTATGGCTGCCATACCAAAAGAGAACAAACTTCGTTGCCTAAAGCAACAGAAATGCATTTGTTCACAATTCAGGAGGCCAGAAGCCTGAAATCAAGTTATTGGCAGGAGTTGTTCCTTATGAAGGCTCTAAGAGAGAAATGCCTCATGCCTCTCTCCTAGCTTCTGGTGATTGCCAGCAATACCGGGTGTTGCTTGACTTCTAGGTACATT
The DNA here is from genome assembly GCF_047675955.1 of Chlorocebus sabaeus. Lineage (NCBI taxonomy): Eukaryota > Metazoa > Chordata > Mammalia > Primates > Cercopithecidae > Chlorocebus > Chlorocebus sabaeus. The sequence continues at coordinate 77,315,982 of NC_132904.1, read as the reverse complement.
ACTTCAGTGTCTATCTCTGTCTTTACATGACCTTCTCCTCTCCATGTCTCTCTGTGTCCTATCCTTTTCTAATAAAAACACTAGTCATTGAATTTAGGGCCAACTCTAAATGAAGAGTGACTTAACGTCGAGATCCTTAACTAATTAATTATATCAACAAAGACCTTATTTCCCAAAAAGTTCACATTTTTAGGTTCTAAGTAGACATAAATTTATGGGTACAGTATTCAACCCACTCTACAGGGCTAAAATGGTATGCCTAGTCACTTTTCTTAGTGTCGGAGCTGAGACTATAAATCCCTATTTCCTTGGAGCACACTCTCTCTTAGATGATTCATACATTTGATTTAGTAACTAAAACCTGCCAACCTGTTTGCTTTAGCAATTTGAAAGACAGAGACCGTCTTCCACAAATATCCTACTTTTCTAAATGAAATTAATGGAATTAATTTCCCATGCTCTGTCCTCTGTGTCTGACTCTTAATGATTTTGCTAGGATGAGAAAGTTTGTAATTAACTATACAAACTAGGAGACAGATGGGGTGAGTTAGAGCTGACTCATACTCTGGAGGTTGTGTATGGCTGTATGTACCTCTTAATACTTCTAATTCTCGAGGGTTGTAATTATCTCAAGATAGGTAAAACTATTTTTAGGAAATGTCTTTTTCCTTTCCTCACAAAAAGAAGCTCTTCCTTCCCCAGGCTGTTTGCTAAGCCATGAGACTTAGCACCAGCCTGTAATTTCTCTCTTCTCTCCCTTCCTTTCTTCTGCTCTCCTCCTCTCTCTTAAACAGAAGTATAGAAATTGAGTCAGTCTTCCAGTGTTCTTTTCATCCCGAAGAAAAAGATTCTCAAAACAAGCCAACAGATCAAATAAGCCACCTTAGGTTAAAATATTTTCAATTATTTACCCTTTGCTGTAGTCTGAATGTTTGTGTCCCCTCCTGCCCAAATTTATATGTTAAAATCCTGTCCCCCAAAATGATGATATTAGGAGGTTAGGCATTTAGGGATGGAATTAGATCATGAGGGCTAAACTCTCATGAATGAGTTGAGTAGTTTACAAAAAAGGCCCAGAGGAGTTCGTGTGCCCTCTTTACTATGTGAAGACCCAGCAAGAAGTCAGTGGTCTGCAAAGAGGGTCCTCACCAAAATCAGACTATGCTGGCACTCTGATCTTGGACTTCCCAGCCTCCAGAATTGTGAGAAATAAACTTCTGTCGTTTATAAGCCACCCAGTCTAAGGTATTTTGTTATAGTTGCCCAAATAAACTAAGACATTACTTGATCCATTTATTTTCTGTGATGGCATTTCTCTTAACATTCTAGTCACTTTAAATTTTCATTTATATTAACCTCATCCCATCTCTTTAAGGTATTTTTTATTATGCTCATTTTACAGTTGAGGAAAGTGAGATTCAGAGAGTTGTACCATGTGTTCAGAATTGCATAGTAAGTGGTAGTGCTAGGTTTCCAAACTAATTTCTCTGATTTCTAGTCTCAAGCTCTCTCCTAGTTTTCTGTGTCTGTGTTAAGATCATCTCATTTAGAAGCCTCATTAAGAAGCCTTAATCCTTCTACATTTTTATATTACAACCAAGATAAGAACAATACCAAGAAGGTCAGAGTTGGTCTTGGGATATCCCTGGTTTCTCCCTGCTGCTCTACTTATGAGCCTTAGATTTTTCTTGAACCTGACATAAGAATTGTTGATAATAGTACTTAAATGACCATCTATCAAGAATGTTCTTCAGGGGGTGTTTTGCTCTCAGTAAGTGGCCTGAAGAAGATTCCATGATTTCCTAGGCCAGTTTGTTCATTGAGAAAATACATGATATCAGTCACTTCCACTTAATTTAAGCCAAAACAAAATAAATCTCTTCCATTTTCATAGAGATTTTAGTTTGGAAAGGACTCATTTTATTGGCACAGCAATTCTATGAAGTAGGTACAATTGAGTACAATTTTTAAATGAGCAAACTGAGTTTCCTTTCTCAGTTATTTTTATTTTAAATAAGCTTCCTAACATTCAGATGAAAGTCTCTGTCTCCTGTTCTGTGAATTCCATTTACTGGTGAGCATCTGTAGAAATGACTAGGTTAAGTGCAGAAGCCCTTAAAATCATAACAAATTGTGGCTGTTTATATAACCTGTCTGTCATTATGGATTCTGGTAATATTGGTAGTAAAATGAAAGCAAATGTTGAAGCAAGAAAGGCAAAGAGAGAGAGAGAAAGAGAGAAAGCTGAATCAACAAACTTGAAAACAGATTCATAAAATCATTCACTTGATTAATGTTTATCACGTGTCAAAAATTGGGCTAGGGACTTGTGATACAGTGGTTAATAAGACATTGTCTCTGCTTATACTGTAGAGGGAAATACAAACAAATAATAAATTATAACAATGTGTGATGAAGGATGACAAAGAAGTAAGTGTACGGACTCATAGAAATCCTTAGCTGGGTGTTCAACCCAAACTTGGGAACTGAGAAATTGCCCTGTCACACAAATCCGCGTGAAGAGACCACCAAACAGGCTTTGTGTGAGCAATCAAGCTTTTTAATCACCTGGGTGCAGGCGGATTGAGTCCGAAAAAGGAGTCAGCAAAGGGAGATAGGGGTGGGGCAGTTTTATAGGATTTGGGTGGGTAGTGGAAAATTACAATCAAAGGGGGTTGTTCTCTTGCAGGCAGGGGCCGGGGTCACAAGGTGCTGGATGGGGAAGCTTCTGAGATTCATTGTCCAGGAGAAAGAATTTCACAAGGCAATGTCATCAGTTAAGACAAGAACCGATCATTTTCACTTCTTTTATGGTTCTTCAGTTGCCTCAGGCCATCTGAATATATACATGCAGGCTTGGGCTCAGAGGCCTGACACACCCCTCCTTTTACAGACAAGGACACTGTGTTTTAGAAAACTACACAGAAAGTACACCAACATAAGATATTGAGAGACAGGGCTAGCTGGATTTCCTAGGCTGACTAAGAATTCCTAAGCCTAGCTGGGGAAGGAGACCTCACCCACCTTTAAACACGGGGCTTGTAACTCAGCTCACACGCAATCTATCAGGTAGTAAAGAGGGTTCACTAAAATACCAATTAGACTAAAAGCAGGAGGTAAAGAAATAGTCAAATCATCTATCGCCTGAGAGCACGGTGGAGGGACAGTGATTGGGATGTAAACCCAGGCATTTCCAGCCTGCAGTGGCAACCCCTTTTGGGTCCCCTCATGTTGTTTGGGAGCTGTATTTTCACTCTATTAAATCTTGCAATTGCACACTCTTCTGGTCCCTGTTTGTTCTGGCTCTAGCTGAGCTTTTGCTCGCTGTCCACCATTGCTGAATGTTGTCGTCGCAGACCCACCATTGACTTCCACGCTCCGGATTCGGCAGGGTGTCCACTGCACTTCTGATCCAGCAAGGTGCCCACTGCTGCTCCCAATGGGGCTAAAGGCTCGCCATTGTTCTTGTGTGGCTAAGTGCCCGGGTTCGTCCTAATCGAGCTGAACACTAGTGGCTGGGTTCCACAGTTCCCTTCCGTGACCCACGGCTTCTAATAGAGCCATAACACTCACTGCATGGCTCAAGGTTCCATTCCTTGAAATCCGTGAGGCCAAGAACCCCAGGTCAGAGAACAAAAGGCGCCCCCATCTTGGGAGAGGCCCACCCCCATCTTGGGAGCGCTAAGAACAAAGACCTGCTGGTGACAATATCTGGTATTTATGTTACTGGACCATAAGTTATATAGATGTTAAAGCTGAGAATTGGTGTTTGTTACTCATTCTAAGTTACGTTTACCCTGGTGCTTGAAAGCTTAGACCTTGTTTCATGGGCATAATGGAACTTCTAAAATTTCTGAAAATCCTAGTAGCATGGCTCTACTGCTTACATGCTCTGGTTTCTAAATTCTATCCCTAGTTATATAAAGGCAGAAATAGTCAGTGGATAAAGCTAGTTTCAGTACTAGGTCTTCCTTCTCCATCTACTGCTCTTTCAGCTCTACAATTCATTCTATCCCAGTGGCTCTCAACTGGGTGTGATTTTGCCCCCCAGGGCACATTTGGCAATGTCTGGTAATATTCTTGTGATCACAACACAGTGTGGGGTGGAGGTGCCATTTGCATCGAGTAATTGAGCAATGGAAGCCAAGAATGCAGCCAAACATGCAATAATGCACAGGACAGTCTCCACAAAAAAGACTCACCAGTCTGAAATATATAATTAGTGAAAGAAAAGGTAAAATAAAGTTTTATTCTGTTAATGTGTATTTTATGATAAGTAGAGCATTATGCCAATATTCAAATCAGCCTCTGTTGAAAAGATTTATGTGGAAGCTGATATATACACATATATATCTAGTATGGGTGGCTTCTGCTTCAGTTTGTTTTATTAATTTTTTCTTTTGGAATACATATAGTATAGTGCCTAACACAGTATGCAACACATATCAGGCCCTTTATATATATTTCTTGAATAAATAAAGCATTATTGGATAAATTATTATTATTAAGTGTCTACTACTCTTTAGCCAATTTATATATTTACTCCCTAAATTTAAAAATAATCATTCAAAGAAGGTCATATCATCTGCCTTTTTTTTTTTTTTTTAAAGACAGAGTTCTGCTCTTTCGCCCAGGCTGGAGTGATGTGGCGCAATCTCAGCTCACTGCAACCTCTACCCCTGGGTTCAAGCGATTCTCCTGCCTCAGCCTCCCAAGTAGCTGGGATTACAGGTCCCCACCACCACACTCAGCTAATTTTTGTATTTTTAGTAGAGACAGGATTTTGTCATGTTGGCCAGGGTGGTGTCCAACTCTGACCTCAGGTGATCCGCCGGCGTGGGCCTCCCAAAGCACTGGGATTACAGGCATGGGACACGGCGCCGGCGCATCTGCAATTTTTTTTTTTTTTTTTTTTTCCCGGAAGTGAAAGTCAGTTTATTAAGAAAGTAAAGGAATAAAAGAATGACTACTCTACAGACAGTGCAGCACTTTTAAGATTTAGTGTCATATCCCTAAAAGTGGCTGAATTGCTCTTGGAATTTCTCCAAAATTTGGGGAACTGATGAAAAGAGTTCCTGATGATTTCCTGGGAGACTGTTTTGTGTATTAGCCATTACAAATGTAGTTGCTAGGCCAGGCGCAGTGGCTCATGCCTGTAACACCAGCACTTTGAGAGGCCAAGGCGGGTGGATCACGAGGTCAGGAGATAGAGGCCATCCTGGCCTGTAACATGGTGAAACCCTGTCTCGACTAAGAATACAAAAATTAGTGGGCACGGTGGTGGGAGCCTATAGTCCCTGCTACTCAGGAGGCTGAGGCAGGAGAATCGCTTGAACCTGGGAGGTGGAGGTTGCAGTGAGCTGAGATCGCGCCACTGCGCTCCAGCCTGGGGGACAGAGAGAGAGACTGCGAGACTCCGTCTCAAAAAAATTAAAAAAAAAAAAAAAAAAAAAAAAGTAGTTGCTATACCCATAGAATCTAGAAAGTTGTACAGCATTAGTATTATTTTTTTTTAACTAAAGCTTATTGGTTTATTGCTACCATAAATATCTGTTACTTTAAAATTTACACAAAATTGGACTTCACTACCCTTACTCTCATTTAAAGTGTATCTCCACTGTGATTTTGGACTCAGAGCCTCTCCCCCCACCAAAAATGTTAAAAAAAATAAATAAATAAACAAAGCCCCTAGAGTTTATGGCATTTCTTTTTGGAATACTTTCCTCATTTGCCAAATTCTTGTTTACTTTTAAGTTCTTTCTCTGTGTAAAATCAGATTGCAAAACATGAATATAATAGGACAACTTAACTTTAGCTTCTTACAAAAATGACTTTAAATATTGGACAAATGGGTTTTGATGTGTGTATATGTGTGTGTGCCATACGTGCACTCTAGAAGTATTTATTTGGATAACATTTTGGTGCTTTTATTGTTAAAAGCATTAGAGGTAGATGTTATTCCTCATTTTATCAAATAGTTTTCAATTGTAAGGAGAATGGGGACTAGTGGTAGGTATTGATAAGTATTAAACACCAGTTCTGTACCAAGACTTGTGCTGGGTACTTTAGGTTCATATATATTTTCATTTTTTAAATAAGCATGTATGAAATATGTTACTGTTTGAGCTTTAGAGATTAAGTTAAGAAATGAGTAGTCAATAAGCATATAAAAATATGCTCAACTTCATTAGAAAAAAGGTAAATTCATATTACAATGACAATGAACATTTTATCCATCAGATTTAAAGAAATTAAAATATCCAACTGTTGTCTAGAATGTGGAGCAATAGGGACTGCTGGTAAAAATGTAAATTGGCATTAACATTCTAGAAAACAATTTGGTATTATCTAGAAAAGTAAAAAATTGTGGATGCTTGCAGGGATAGTTTTTTTTTATCAGTGCTTCATTGTGATTAATCCAATATGAGTATCTGTCATGCTGTCCATTAGGCCTGATTGGTGGGGACGGGATTTATATACTTTTGACCCAGCAATAGCTCTCCTAAGAATGTACCCTGTAGATGCTTTCACACATGTGTGCCATGAGAAATAGAGAAGAATGTTCATAGAAACATTTTTTGAAAATAGCAAAACAAAACAAAACTGGAGAAAAAAACCCAAATGATTATTGCAGTCAAATGGTGAAGTAAAGTGTCTTATTATAGATATATACAGAACGCTACACAGTAGTGAAAATTACTGAACTACAGTTAAATGTATCTAATGGGATAAATCTCAAACTCAAATTTGGGTGTAAAAAGAAATTTGTAGAAAAATGTGTTTTGTATGATTATATGTATGTAAATTTCATAAACACGAACACTTAAACCATATCTTGCTTAGGATACACAGTTCAGGGGAAATCTGTACAGTAAGGGAATGACTACTCTAAAAATTCAGAAGCTTGATTATTTCTGAAAGTGGGAGGAGCAGAGGGCCTGGGACCTGCAGGAGACATCCAGGGTCTCCAATGGTATTGGTCACGTTTTGTTTCTAAAGGTAGGTAAATCTGGACTTATGTTGGCATTTTTATTTTTTCTTTCAACTGCATTACATATGCTCTTTTGAATTAGTTGTTAAACCCAAACTAATTTTACTGAGGTAAACCTTAGAATGGTAGAATAATCTGTCTAAGTTTATGCATGGAAAAGGCCCTATCCAGGACTGTGTAATCCAGAGGCCATGCTCCTCCATTTCATTTTTAGTTCTGCCCAAGGTGAAATTCTCGTGGTGTGGGACACAGGGAGAAATTGCCTCTTCTGATGATCATCTGTTTATTTTTTTTTTATTTATTTATTTTTGAGACGGAGTCTCGCTCTGTCGCCCAGGCTGGAGTGCAGTGGTGCGATCTCGGCTCACTGCAAGCTCCGCCTCCCGGGTTCACGCCATTCTCCTGCCTCAGCCTCCCAACTAGCTGGGACTACAGGCGCCCGCCACAGCGCCTGGCTAATTTTTTGTATTTTTAGTAGAGACAGGGTTTCACCGTGGTCTCGATCTCCTGACCTTGTGATCCGCCCGCCTCGGCCTCCCAAAGTGCTGAGATTACAGGCGTGAGCCACTGCGCCCGGCCCTGATGATCATCTTATTTTCATTTATCAGTGAAGGTTATGAGCCACCAAGTGTCTTTCTTTTTTAACTTTGCCACCAGAAAAATTCATTCTAATGTAAATATTCCTTTATAGCAATTAACTTATCATAAACATTTAATCCCTGTATTTTCTCTCTTGAAGTGATTTCTGATTTCTCACCTTAGGAATTGATTCATTGCAAAAATATTATTTCACATGTAGTCTAATATTGCAAATGATCTAAAAAGATTTTCTTATGAGTAGTGAATTAGATATTTTACATAAGAAAACAAATAATTTAGAACCATTAAATTTTCTTTAAAGATATAACCTATTACCTTAAAGGCAGAATCCATTAAGTTCCTTTTTTTCTTTCAATCTTTCTGTAAGTCTAGCATGGATCTAAAACCAGTAAGTTCTCAATTTGGGATAAAACAGGTGTACAGAATTTGTCCTGAGAAAATGTACATATGCCAGCTGCAGTTTTACCTTTGGAGAATATGCCAAGTTGGTAAACACAAGAAAGCCTCCCCAAAATGAATCACCCACTGAAAAATATGTTGAGCTATAAAAGGCCCTACATAAATACATGATTATCTTTCTATGTATGGAGGAGGTAGGAGGCAAGGAGCAGATGATAGATTGCACTGAGTTATTTAGGGGAAGCACTTGGCTCTATTTCACCACAGATCTTCAGAAAGCAGCTGAAGCCATTTTAATGAAGCAAGTTATATGTAATTGAGGATTCAGTTTTTTCCATACTTTTAAATGTTTTTCTCAAGATGAGGTATGGTCACTCCAGTAATATGTCTGATTAGTAAACCTCAGTGTCATTAGGAAAGTAGGAATTAGTGGTTTACATATAGCACAGGGATTCTATAATCCATATACAAAGGAAAGAGCAGACAAAGGAAAGAGCAGACAATGAAGAATAAGAATGGCATGGTTTCAATCTGAGCTATGCTGTTTCACAGATTATTAGTTTCTTTATCCATTGAACTTAAGCTCTCTGATTCTTTATTTGCATATGTCTGAGATGGCATTACAAACACCTACCTTCCAAGACTATTATAAGGATTTTACAATTTGGTGTGAATAGAAGCTTACCATTGTATCTGTCACAGAGGCACATTTGGGCAGTGGGTATGAATGCTGTTAGTCATAGTCCAAAATAAACATGAGCTAGTAAGTTAATGCCTACAGTTTCTATATTTGAGCATTGATTTGTTGATTGATTGACCAAGTCCTTCATGTATTCATTTTTTATTGATTCATTAATTCTTTTAACAGTTATTGGGTTCCTACTCTGTGGGAAGTAAATCTACTTTTCAGGAAATACAAACCTCACAATGTCACATGCATTATCTGGAAAAATATATGAGAAATTAAAGTACTACTCAGATGTCAGTGATGCATTATATAAGCACTCCCAGTGATAAAAATTGGTATATTAATAACAGTGGGTGAAAAGCAATCAGAATATATTCATATTCCTGAGTGGTAGCAAAGGTTGAACAAGGCAGGGCTGAGGATGGTGAAGCCAACCTAAGCATTCAATCTTATCTCCATGTTAGATCACAAGTCAATCTACAGGTATTAGGTTTTTTGTTTATTTTGGTCATTCATTTAGTCATCTCACTCTCTTCACCAACTCATCAATCCATCCATCAAATACTTATTAAACTCCTGTTAGGTTCCAGACACTAAGAATACAATGATAGGTTAATTTCTGCAAGGAACTCACTCCCTAGATACAGAATGACCATGGGATAAATAGTTCTAGAAAAATGAGTTAGTTTGTTTTAATAACGTTTTGCATAACTTGCTGGCTATGAACTCAGGGTTCGCAGTCCTGAAGACCAAGATTTGAATCATAGCTCCTCCACGTAGTAAATTCAAGCACATTAACCAACCTTTCTTAGCTACCTTTCATTTCACCAGAAAATAAGAACTATAAACAGTAAGGATTATTCACACAACTGCTGTGCAGATAAAATAAGATAATCCGTGAGAAGCTTGGGCCAATACTTGGAATGTCATAATTATGTTGGGTTATACAAAGTCCAGAGGAGTAGGGAACTTGACTTTGGTGTAGTGACATTAGAGACATTCTCCAGAATGGACCTTTACAACTGTATCTTAAAAGTGAGTAGAATTTATTTTCCAGGGGGCAAACCAGGAAGTCATTTGCAGGAGATGAAAGAGTATTGGTAAAGGCATTGAGGAGTCTAGAGGCTTGGGTATAAAATTCTATTGCCATTTTGGCTTTCGTTTTTCAAAGTCGTTTGTGGAAGAGTAAGGAAAGCAAGTATCTGAAAAGCATAGTCGAGAGGGAGAGACAGGGCTTGCACTTAGAAATAGGGACTTAACAACGTTCTGACTGAGTCCAAGTGATCTCTAGAAGAGTATCACAGGGTTAAACACTAACTTACATAAATCAATGGTCATTATAATTAAAAGGGGAATAAACTTTTATTCCAAGCAATGAGTTTTCTGATTTGCTAAATGAAGTAAGAAAATATTAAATATAATTAGACATTTTAGTTGGTTTAATTTTTTTAATTTTATGTACAAGCTTGTCAGTGCATGCTTTTAAAATATCTGATTACATATAAGGTTTCTGATATTTAGTGAACTGTAAAAATTTAATAAAAAAGTAAGCTCTTCTCTGTGAGATGAATTGCACAAAATATATTGTATACAGACAAGTGGAATGTATCATTTGATATTAGAACAGGGTTTTTTTGATGGATCATAAAAATATATTTAAAGTGTGGTTAAGGGAGAAGAATGACATTAAACACTTGTAAATTCCTTGAGAGCAAATGTCTAATTCTGAATATTTACCACCAAATCTCTACCATAAGGCAATGAAGTCTATAAATACTTGCTGAGTGCTTAACTGTTCTGTTAAATTAAGATTTTAGAGAGTGGGAATATATTTTGATTTTTATAGTATCTAGGATTGTAATAGAAGTTTATGAAGTTATATTTTACCATTACAAGGTTTCTTATTTCTGAAGATATTAGCAGTGGTTCATGGTCACAGAACCCAATTTGAAGGAGAACAAATCCAGTTAACCCTTGTATAGTATCAGACTTGCTGCTGCTTTTGATTCCTTGCAGATTTGTTTGTGTGTTTTCATTTAGCAAATACTTCAGTTTTTGCTGTACAGCAGCCATCTATTAATTACTAAGAAAGATGCAAATGAAGATGTGAGCTGAACTTGCTCTTGGAGGTTGCAAAACAGGAACACTAGAAAACTATGAGGTGGAAAGTAGTAAGTGCTGTGAGAGGTCTAGATGAGGTACTATGAAGTCCATTTATTCCTTACGTAGAAGTATTCACAACTCTTTTAGAATCCATTACCCTCATTTTTTGTTATCAGTGCAGAAAATAAGATCTAAATGAATTAATTTATACTGTTAATCAGGCTTCCCTGTCATAGGCAGTCAAATTAGTTAGCCCAACTCACACTGAGAAACTTCTATGTGCCCAGATGTCTTTGTAATTATTTAACAAAAATTGACATAACTAAGTAGTACTTGCACTACTTAGGTAGGTACTTTGATTATTCTTATTTTACAGATAAGGACACTGAGGCACAGAAAAGTTGAGCAACATGCACAAGGCCTCTTAGATGGCAGAAGGTGGAGTCATGATTTGAACCTAGTTAGACTAGTTCCAGGGTCAATATTCCTTCTTTATGTCACATTAACTCTCCTAGAAGAAGGCAGGTTTCCCACACTGGAACACAGACGATTTCTGGCCAATGTGGAAATGCCATCATAGATAAATGCACAAGGTCCCATCAAAGCTTAGAGGAAGAAAACCTGATCCAGAATATGTGAGGTTGCAGGAGAGAAGTTTGGGTAACATCTAGGTTACCTTCAAGGACAAGTGGTAGTTGAGAAGAGAACAACATAAAGAACTTAGCATAGTGTCTGGCACATTAAAAGTAGTTGTAAGATGTTGGTCTGGACAGTCAGAGAAAAGCTGGGTCATGGCAGATTTTGTGTAACTTGCTGAGGATTATACATTCATCCTGAAAGCTGCATGACTCCATCTAACACACTGAAGTAGTAAAGAGACAGGGTCAGATATTTATTTAAGATGGACTCTGCCAATTCAGTCGAAGATGGTTGGGAAGTGAGCAAACTAAAGGCAGAAATGTAGGAAAAAACATAGGCCCAGCAGTACATTTAGTGTATGTGTTCAAGTTTCTTGTAACCCCAACTTACCACATAAGGGATGCCAAATTATGGCAAAGACAATGTTAGAAATTTTAACACATAAGGTCCCGATCCCTAGTAAGATCTCTTTTAGCAGTTACCCTGAAACAGAAAAAAGAAAGAAAAAAGGTTTTAGTCATCTCATGGCTTGCCTGAGGACCATTAGCATGATGAAATCTTTTACCTATAGATGTACAAATTTTTATTTTTAACTGAAGTGAATATAAAACTGCACGCCACTAAAGGTCAACCTGTTATTCTTTAAAGTCACATAGACATTCTGCTGGAAATGGATCACCTCTTCGCACCCAAGTCTTCCACACAGGTTCACACAGCCAATATTTTAATGTTAGGATATAAATTCAAAGGTGCTATATATGTATGTGATTTTCCCCACATTAACCCGTATGCTTAGGGCATAGTTTTCATCACAAGTTCTTATGGTAAAAAGACGATGAAATATGTGTATCTTTTGCTTCTCAGAGCAGTAGAAAAACTATAGATCGCAGTTGCCAGGGGAACATGACACAGCAATATATTATCCTTCTATTCTAGTGCCTTTTTGAGGTCGACAGACAAGATGCCTTTCAATTCTAGCTAATACAATAGATGCAGACATTTATCTTGTATATTGTACCACATGATCTAATAATCATGATAAGTATATTAGTAGGGCTATGATTATATCTCGAGTGCCTTATAATGCCGAAAGAAATTGTCCATGTTCCCTGTATAAATTTTTACAGTAAAATTCGACCCTATGAAATAGAAAGGGTAAAAAAATGGTACAACTATTATACAGATAAGAATATTCAATGTGTTACACAGATTTTTTAATGTGAATTTTGGAGAGCATAGATTATGTTCCTGAAGTCATTTTGATAAGGACAGGCTACCGCACCCAAGGCTCTTTCTAATACATTGTGATTTAACTTCATATTTTTATCATTCATTTTTTTAAGTTTTTAAATTTTAAATAATTTTTAAAAACTGTCTCCCCATACCTAGTCCTACTGCTTAGAAGGGACCACTTTAACTGTATTAATAATTTCTCTTATTACTTCTTGTCATTAATTCCACATCACCAGGTAAAATAAGCATACTGGTAATTCTTCAGTTATAAATTTCAGACATTTTTATTAAATTGTACTATGAAAGGTGAGGACCGATTACACTTATACTACCCCTATCTCCCAAGATTAACAGGATTCCCTTGTGGAACAAGGTCATTTAGGCCTCCTTTGTAACTTTTTCTTTTTAATTCTTAATCATGTTTTAAATTTCTTTATTTTCTGTTTTCTTAATAATAAAATGAAACTAATACTATACTAAGTTGTATTTCCCAGAATCTAGAAACCTAAGATTCTAGAAGGAGTGTCGAATTATGTATACTCTTCCCAAATCCAAGTCCTCTCACTTAGTTCAGATCGACAAAAGACTAGACATTGCCTGGGACTTAGAAGTATGTATCTTTATCTCTCTTGACTCTGGATTTCACACATACAATTATGAAGGTACATCCTAGGCAGAATACAAATCAGGCAGAGAGGTGATCCTTGTTCACCACCATCTTCTACTTCTTTAGACTTCATACCGTCAGTTCTCTGATGGATGTGACAGTCATTATATGAAATTCCCATGATGTCCAGCAGTATTCCTCTGAGAAGATTAAAATAAATAATGTCTGTGCAAATGCTTTTTCAACTGGGAAGTTATTTACCATAAGCAAGTGATGATCAAGCAATTAGTACCATTGTTACAGTCATTGCTTCATCCAGAATTTTTCTGGGGCTGTCTTAAAATTAAGGGCTCACACTCCAGGTAGGAACCAATGTTCATACTTTCCTGAGGGCTGGGCCATGGATTATCATAGTACACTGAAGCCAATTCTAGGTCAGCTTCCGATTTCCTACCTTAAGTTAAAATTATGAATTATACTTTTTCTGCTTCCTTTGAAGACTCAATAGTGAAACATGTCTTTATCTTCTCATATCATTATGAGGAAAGGCAGAGGATTTGATAACATCTTCAGTAAGTCAATATTGACTGTGGAGTATCATCCGATCTTCCCTTTAGAAATGAGGTAATTTCCTGGGGGAAAATACGTGAGGATTTGCCTGGTTTGCTTTTAAATGATTCAAAGGCTTGCTCTAAATAAATCTCTCTAGAGAAAGCTCCAGCTTAAAAAAATCATACCACCAAGGGCTGGATTTGCTGTTAGTTTCCTGCAAAATATCCACTTACAAATAACAAATGCAATATCAGATAATTTTAAAGAATAACTGGGGAATTGCTGCTGTTACTTCTTAGTTCTTATGATTCTCAAGTCTCTGGTTTGCTGTCTGTTTTATTCTCAGTAGCTGGGTCAGTCTCTGCCACTTGCAAATGGTCTAAGCTCTTGGCAAAGCCTTCGGGTGTCTGCGATGATTTTGAGCCCTGTCAGGTTCCTTCAATCAAGGCATATGCCACCCAAGTCCTCACAAGCATGAGACCATGGCCAATGCTTCCCTCCCATGTAAGAAATGTTATCAGTACTAACTACCTTCTCAAGTATTCTACTAAAGAAGGCTGCCACACTTTGTTCCACAATTTCTGTAGAGAAATATAGACTTTTGCCTTGTAATTATGAAAATATTAATTATCCATACCATTTGTGATAAGCATGCTTCTCAGACACTTGTATATGATTTCTGTATGTTATTTCTAGCCTTCATAATAATTACTATCCCCATGTACAGAGGAAGAAATTGAGATTCACAGAGGTAAAATTACTTGCTCAAATTGACCGATAAAGTCCTAGAGCCAGCCTTTGAGACTGGGACTCTCTGGTCTCCATGCTGTCGTTCTTTTCCATTACATCACACAGATACTAGAAATTTCCTTTTTATTTCAGTTTGGTTAAGAAAAGACTGTTTAGAGGATAGAGGATCTTTGGTGTAATTTGAGAGTAAATGATACCTTAGAATTTGGAAAAGTATATCATTGAAATTAATAATTAATTTACGGCACACCATATGTAATCAGGGATTACACTAGAAACTGAGGATGCAAAATTTGAATCAGCCATGACCCTTGCCCTTAGGAGCTCATAGTTTGGTGGGGGAGGGGTAAGGGGTGTCATGTGCTTTCACTAAACTATTTGTGTTAGTCAGTATAGGCTAACTGCTATTACAAATAACTCCTCAACCTCAACAACTTAATGAAATAAAAGTTTCCCACTCAAATCACAGTCTAACATGAGTGCTGGATAGGGGATAGAGGCTTTACTCTCATCAGTCATTCAGGGGCCCAGACTTCTTTTATCTTGTGGTTCCACCCTACACAGATCCTCATGATTGTTCTCCAGTCACATATTGTCACATGAGCATTCTAACTGTGAAGGAGGCTGGGAAATATTAGTCTAGCTATATGTCCAAGAAAAAAAGGACATGAATATTGGTGAGCACCAGTAATCTCTGTCATACCCTTCCATAGTCAATTACAGTGAGAAATAAAATATGGATATTAGTTGACCAATATGAGGAAATAAAGGTAGTTAGCCAGAGGGGCTGTTCTTCAGTCATTTGTTACACACACAATTCAAAGCATTTTATTTTCCAGTAATTTTGTAGACAGCTGGCCTAAAAATAGGACATAAAGCTTTTTCTTTTTTTTCCCACTCAATACAACACTTCTGACACCAGATATGGATGGTGTGTGTGTGTCTGTATGTGTCTGTGTTTCCCACACACTGAGCAATTTTCCAGCAGATACTAACTAGATGTCCTCTAGTTCAATTAAATTCTGACATTGTCTACCTGAGATAGCATCAGATCTCACAGGTTGAAGGCACAGTTCCTGAAACCCACTTCAGATGCTAATTGCAAATAGTTGGTTGTCACCTATACTTTGACCAACTGGCTATAAATCAAAGGTTCCCATAATTCAATTAACTTGCTAGAGAGGCCCCCAGAACTCAGGAAAACACTTATGTTTACCCAGTTGTTACAAAGAGTGTTACCAAGGATGCAGATGAACTACCAGATAGAAGAGATGCATAGAGTAAGACATGTAGGAAGGGACGAGGAACTTTCATGCCCTCTCTGGGCATGCCACAGTCCAGGCACCTCTAGAGGTTCAGAAATCCAGAAGCTCTGTCGTGGTATATTTTTATGGAGGCTTCCTTACATAGACAAGATTGCTTAAATTGTGGGCCATTGGTGATCTAACTCAACCTTCAGGCCATCTCTGCTCCTGGAAGGTGGGGGATTGTGTTGAACTCTAATCATGCCTTGGTATTTCTGGTTACCAGCTCCTATCCTGAGGCTGTCTAGAGACTGCCAGCCAAAAGTCATCTCATTAGCATATAAAGGACACTTATCATTCAGGAGATTTCAAGGGTTTTAGGAGCTGTGTACCAGAAAATGGGGGATGAAAGTCAAATATGTATTTCATAATATTACACTAGGATTAAATGATCGAACAAGACAAGATCATGGCTCTTATGGGGTTTATACTACGGCAGAAGGGGATAAGTCAAACAAATAAGAAAACATCAGTTAGAGATACGTGAGATGAAGGAAATAGAGTGATGTGATAATGTCTGAAATGCTACTTGAAACTGATCAGTCAGGAAGTAAGATGTAAAGACGGAGGTGAAGGGCATGTGAGGGCGTGCAGTGGGTTCAGAGAAATCAGTTGTAATTGGAATATGGTACATGGAACATAGAGAGGGGCGGTGGAAAACAGGACCACATACACAGGTTAAGACCAGATCTTTAATAATTAAAAATTATAGGTTAAAAGTTTGCATTTTATTTTATTTTAAAATTTATCCACTATTCAGCAAGAATCCATCACTACAGGCAAAAACACAATCAGATCTTGAAAAGCATTTACAGTTGAAACAAATGAATTGGAGGAGTTAAGATTAGAAGGAGGAAGGCCAAGCTGGTAAGTAAGCATGCTGACTTGTTCAACTGAGGAAGGAGCAGTGTGGGCTTAGGAAGGGAGATGAATTACAGAGACATTTCTGGGGTAAAATAGACAGAATTTGTTAATTAACAATCTCATTGATGAAGAAGGCTCAGAAGTCAAATACCTCTTAGATTTCTAGTTTAAGCAACTCGTGGTCTTACTAACTGGATAGGTAATATAAGGGGTAAGAAGGGGGCAGGTTCGGGGTGCATTGGAAAAAGTTAGGGTTGACTATTCTGATACTCTTATCATTTTGTTATCTATTTTACATAAAGGATGAGAATTCTTGAGAGTATTACAGCTGGAAACCAGGCCATCTTTTAATTTAAGTATTATTTCCAGTGTTTCAATACTACTACTTTCATTCTACTGTGTCCTAGAAGAGAAGAGGGAACAGAAACAAACATAATACAATACTTACTGTGTGCATGATACACTTGGCATATGACCTCTCATTTTGTCCCCATTAGGAACTCCTGAAGTGGTAATATGTTATTATTTTAGAAATGGGGAAACAGAAGACCAGAGAAAATCTCGTCCTGTGTCCCAAAAGAAGAGAGATGATTGAGACTTGAATATAGGCCAGGTAGAAGGAGAGGAAGCATTTGTGGTACCAGACAGAAAGACATCAAGACGATTTGCCCAAGAGTAAAAAAAGCATCAGATCAAGAATCCCAAACTGATTTCTAGGCGCCCTGTGATTATCCTCTCTCCCTTGTATGACATTTTAAATACTCATTGGCAACAAACTAACATGTTAGTGGTATCAGATCTCACAGGTATTTGGATTTTATTCCTCATTATCATCACTGTAAAACAAATGCTGCAGAGGTTAATTTTGTTGCTTATTTAATACTTATTAATTTTTATTAATACTTAATACTTATTTAATACTTAATATTTATTTTTGTTCCTTATTAAATACTAAAATGAAGGTACTATTTAGTCTTTATAAGTGTTTCAAGGTACTATTATTACTGTTTTCAAACCAAAACTTTTTTTAGCCTACATAGATGAAATGTGGTAGGCTTGCAGAAAAGAAAATTTTGACTTATTATTTCAGTAGCAAATCAATTTTGCAAATAAATTTTGGCTAGCTTTAGAAAAATGAAGGTACATAATTACACAGGAAAGAAAATCGTGCTGGCTACCAGGAAGAGCACTGGAATGAGAGTCAGTAACTTAGAGCTGTAGGACTGTCTAAGCTCCTATTTTGTTCTTACTCGTTTGTTTATTCATCATCTTACTTCTTCAGTACCTTTCATGTGCTAGGCACTGTAGCAAGTCCTGCAATAATGAAAAGATAAAATACATAGATAATCTACAAGGTTTTACAATCTAATATGGGCTATAAGACCATCAATACAATGAAATAATTAATCTGTGTATCACTTCATTCCTTTTTTAATTGAACAAATATTTATTGAGCACCAACTATGGCTCAGACACTGTTCTAGGCACTGGGAATACAATGGTATCTAATAGAGAAAATGCCTTGCCCACATTAAGTGTAATGATTTTTTTTTTTTTTTTTTTTTTTTTTTGAGATGGAACCTCACTCTGTCCCCAGGCTGGAGTGCAGTGGCACAATCTCGGCTCATGGCACGCTCTGCCTCCTGGGTTCAAGCGATACTTCTGCCTCAGTCTCCTGAGTAGCTGGGACTACAAGCATGTGCCACCACACCCAACTAATTTTTATATTTTTAGTAGAGACAGGGTTAGTCTCCATCTCTTGACCTCGTGATCTGCCTGCCTCGGCCTCCCAAAGTGCTGGGATTACAGGCATGAGCTGCCCCACCCAGCCATAAATTTCAATAAATAAAGAAATAAAGAATCCTTGAAGAATCGCCACACTGTCTTCCACAATGGTTAATCTAATTTACACTCCCACCAACAGAGTAAAAGTGTTCCTATTTCTCCATAGCCTCACCAGCATCTGGTGTTTTCTGACTTTTTGCTGGGTGTATACCCAAAGGATTATAAATCATTCTACTATAAAGACACATGTACACGTATGTTTATTGCAGCACTATTTACAATAGCAAAGACTTGGAACCAACCCAAATGTCCATCAATGATAGACTGGAAAGGAAAATATGGCACATATACATTATGGAATACTATGCAGCCATAAAAAAGAATGAGTTCATGTCCTTTGCAGGGACGTGGTTGAAGCTGGAAACCATCATCCTCAGCAGACTAACATGGGAACAGAAAAACAAACACCACATGTTTTCACACTCATAAGCGGCAGTTGGACAATGAGAACACATGGACATAGGGAGTGGAACATAACACACCAGGGCCTGTCGGGGGTAGGAGACAAGGGGAGGGAGAGCATTAGGACAAATACCTAGTTCATGCAGGGCTTAAAGCCTAGATGATGGGTTGATAGGAGCAGCAAATCACCATGGCACATATACACCTATGTAACAAACCTGCACATTCTGCACATGTATCCCAGAACTTAAAGTAAAATGAAAAAAGAATCAATGGATATATATCCTAGGGTCAGAAAGTGACAAAGTAATGTGAAGAAATATAGTGGATTGCTGTTTTAAATAAGGTGGACAAGAAAGAAACCTGAATAAAATGCTCAAGTGAATCCCAAGGGTATTTAGGGGAAAATTTTACAGTCAGGCAGAACAAATATAGAGGCCTGGAGGTGGGAGGAACAGCAAGGATGGCCAGAGTAGATTTAGCAAGGGAAAAAGTGATTAGAACAGTAATTTGTAGCTGATTATTATAAAATTTCATGAGCACCATCCCATTCTTATTCCATCTCCATGATGAGGATATTAGATTTTATTCTAGGTGGAATGAAATTATTAGAAGATTTTCATTCCTCACTCAAATTGTCCAGAAAAAGACTACTAATAATGGGTATATATGTGTATATAAATAACATACACACACACATGTGTGTGTATGTATATATGTGTGTGTGAAGAAGAGAGAAGTATAGAAAGGAAGGGAGGGGAGGGAAGAAAAGGGGAGGAAAAAAAGGAAATACCATGGAGTCAATGCATTGAGATGTTAACAGGGAAACTGGATTCAAGGATATTGGAGGTCACTATACTATACTCGCAACTTCTCTGTGCATTTGAATTCTTTCATAATAAATTATTAAAACATTTTTAAATTGTGTTATATTCAAATGCTCATATTTTTGGAATCAGAAATAACTTGGGTCAGGTGCCACTTTCAGATGGGTGACTTCAGATAAGTCACTTAACTTCTTAGCATCTCCACTTCCCTTGTCTGCCAGTTAATATGTACTTTGTTTTTGTGGGAATTCAATGTAATAAATATATAAAGAGATTACCTGACACATAGTTGACATTCAATAAGCAATGGCTCTTATTACAATGAAAAAATTTACAAATTATCATAAGAATTTGCATTTTCTTCAGATATCAACATCTGCAGACAGCAACTAAAAATATGAAGCATACATTTCCATAGTGTAGTTTCAGGCATCTGAATAATAACATAGGGAGAATTTGAGGATTTGATTAAAACCAACAAGGATCTATTAAGCATTGTCTATGTTACAATCACTGTGCTTGGGATAGGAGATTCAGAGACAAAGGAAACACTTCCTCAATCCACACAGATTTTACAGTATAGTGGATAAAAGAGAGAAAAAATCAGCTAATTTTTCTACAGCAGGAAGTAAGATATGACAGCAATAAACACCCAATGCAATGAAAGCAAGATTAAAGTTTTACCTGAACAACTTGCTGAGAATGACATCAGTATAAATGAGTAATATTAACTTATCAGGAACTTACCAGGAAAACACAGAAATTTGCAAAGGATTTTATAATCAAAATGTTTGTCTTGTTAGTTATGTTGACAAACTTCTGTCCCCCATATGTACTGAATGGAAGTTACTTTATCTTTTTTTTTTTTCTATTCATCTTTTTCTTATCTCCATATACTGAAATAACTCTGTAGATGATATAAGCAATTCCACTGTCACCTCAACATCAATTTAAGATGGAGGTCATTGTTTAAGAAGGATTTGGTCTTAGTTTTTGCAATGTCTATTCATACATTGACCCACATATGTGCCCTGTGGGTCATCCTAATTCTGTCCTCTAGAACTGCATGCATGACACATAATTCCTTTCACAGTACAACCATTTGGAAACTGCTGCCATCTCACAAACCAACCAACCATCTTAACCCCCTAAACCTAGTAACTTCCACCACATCTGCATTTTTCTTACTTTATATTAAAAATCCATAGTTTCTCGATTTAGTTATTACACATAGTTTCAAGATTTCTATTATTATGCCTTTTGTCTTTCTTTGAATGCTTTTCAGGATATTAGTAACATGTGATACTGCGGGATCAGGTTAAATATGACTCCCCAAACTGAATACAATCATTAAATTGGTTTCTAATCAATATCAAGTGAAGTCAGAGTAACAACTCCCTTAGGTCTGAACATTGTGTTTTAGAATCAAATTCTGAATAAACAGAAATATGGCAGTGAGTCATTTAGTACAGCCAAAGTTTGCTTTGGAAGCCCCTCAAATATATAAATTTAGTAAGTTAATATTCTTTCATATATTAATTTTACTTAAATTGAAGAAAACCTATCTTGCTTTCATTTTAAATATTAATTATTGTGTGCCACACTTTCTCCATGGCAGGCACAGAGTGAAATGAATATGAAGAAAATGAGACTTTTGTTAATATGCTATGTTCAGTCCGCCAGTTTTTGTAATGCCATAGAAGTGTTTTAATTACATAAATGTAAGCAAATTATTATTGATATAATTTATAATTTTATTTGGAATGGCATTCACTAACTTTGTATTTACTTTAAAAATTTAAGAAACCATCAACTTTAGCAGCTGCTTATTCTACTATACTTATTTGTTCTATATTGGCACATCTACTTCACTATGTACTATTTCCCTAGAATCTTGTATTATGACAAATATTATTTCAAGATTTGGTTAGGGATGGTGGTGCTATGGTTTGAATTTGTCCCCTAAAAAAAAGGTTAAAAACTGAATCCCAATGCAACTGTGTTTTGACAACTGACCTAATTGGAGGTGTTTATGTCATAAGGATGCCACCTTCATGAATGAATCGATGCTGATTATAAAGGATTTGAGGCTATGAGTTCAATCTTTTGTTCCTTTGCACCCTCTCTTGCCTTTCTACAATCCAGTATTGGATGATGCAGCATCAAGGCCCTCACCAGATGCTGCCCCTATAATCTTGGACTTCCCAGCTTCCAGAATCATGAACCAAGTAAA
The DNA here is from genome assembly GCF_047675955.1 of Chlorocebus sabaeus. NCBI lineage: Eukaryota > Metazoa > Chordata > Mammalia > Primates > Cercopithecidae > Chlorocebus > Chlorocebus sabaeus. Next base: position 77,293,945 of record NC_132904.1, on the reverse strand, counting down.
TTTCTGTTTACTATAAATTACCCATTGTCAGGTATTATGTTATAGTAGCACAAAGGAGACTAGGACAAGTGGTATAAATTCAGTTCCTTGTTCATAACAGTGGCCATCGGAAATCTACAAATAATAACAAGCCATAAGAACTTAATTCCTCTCTTTAGTCGAAATTTCCATTATATGTAATAGGTCAAGGTATTTCTAGGGTCACACAAAAGTACACATACAGAATCATCTTTCTTTCTGAGCTACACCTCTCTTTGATTCATCTTGTCATTTACTGACTCTTTGATCTTTGAAAATTTAACTACTTCATGGCCTTTTCCTATGAACATCTCCCATTGTCTAACAGAAATAATAATAATAATAGCATACATTATCAACTGCTTAGTATGGATCAGTCACTATGTTAGATGCTTTGGCTGCATCCTTACTGATCTTCATTAGAGCCCTACAAAGTAGGTATTAGAGTTTTCATTTTATGTATCAAGAAAACATGACTCAAGGACATTAACTTTCCAAAGGTGGTCCATATAGTAAATGACTGACAATATTTGAACCTGCAACTTTTATACCACATTCCATGGCATTCAAGAGCATCCGTAACACATTCAGTAAATATGCTCTGAGTTCACAATATGTCTCAGGCACCACCCCAGTCACTAGAGGTAGAACAGTGAACAAGGTTAAGGACACACACATTTAAGAAGCTTAGATTTTAGCAGGAGTTGGAAGTGAGATGATATAGACAATCTAGTAAGTAAATGAACAAGATAATTTCAGGTCATCATGAATGCCAAGGTGTAAATAAGATATGGTGTGTCTGAGGAGGCTACTTTGGAAACAGTAGCCAAGGAAGACCCCTCTTATAAACTGAGACATAATTGACAAGTAGGCCAAACCATGCAGGCATCAGGGTCCTAGATGTTCTAGGTACAAGGGATGGTAAGTACAATGACTATAAGGAAAAAAAAAAAAAGGTGGGAATGTTAAGTGAAAAAGGAAATAAAATAGAAGGGCGGAATTAGCACAGGATGGGCACTAGTTTCTACTGAACAAGTGTTATGACTGATAATGATGCTTGAAATAGGGGTGGAAGGGAGCAGTAGAGATGAAGAGCAGTAGATATATCAAGAATAGACTTTGGAAATTCTCTATTAGAGTCAGTGTGCTATCCTAATTTTAGTGTTTACCCTTCATGCACTCTAATTTACACTTATGCAAAGTAATTCGCCAACTCCACAATATTCTTGTGCTGTTCACAACTCGTTTGTTTGTAAAGCCTCCAGTACTCTGCTTCCAGAGCTTATTCTCAGATACTTCTACTTTTAAGTCACAAATTGTAAGATATTTCTATTGTGAAGTCTTTCCAAGCCTCTCCTTTCCCCAGTCAGAAAGAACCAATGTGTTTTTCTTTTGTCTTTTTATTATGACAAAAAGAATGGCTTCACTCCATTTTAATCACTTCTACCTGGGAGTGTGAACTTCTTAAAGACAAAATTATATCCTACAGCTTTGCAATGGAGTGCTTTGCATATGAGAACATGAGCACATGAGAGTTATACAATGAATTAAACTTGGTGCTCAAAAGAAGGAAAGCTGTCATAGACTGTCTCCAAATGATTCCTTTGCACCATTCTCTCACATACTATTATGTTCTTAATCTTTTATCTCTTGGCTTTTGTAGTCATGACTTCTCCAAATCTACTACTTTTAAAATCACTACTGATCTCATAATTTGTATTTTGTACTAGTTTCCTGTTGCTACTGTCACAAATTATTATAAACTTAGTGACTTCAAGCACATAAATTTATTATCTTACAGCTTGGGAGAAGTCCAAAATGAGTCTTACAAAGTTAGAATAGAGTTAGCAGGATTGATTCCTTTTGGAGACTCTAGGGGAGAATCCATTGTCTTGCCTTTTCTGGTTTCTAGGGGCTGCCTGCATTTCTTGGCTCATGGCCCCACATAACATCACCTTTTCTCCTTTTGTTTTTCTTGTCTTATCATCTTCTCCCCTGTCTTTAATCCTCTTACATCTCCTTTATAAGAACCCTGCTTCCACCCAGATAATCCAGGATAATTTCCCCATCTCAAGATACTTAGTTAATTCACATCTACGAAGTCCCTGTAACCATGTAAGGTAAAATACTTCCAGATGCTAGGGATTAGAATGTGGACATCTTTGAAGACCCATTATTCTGCCTGTCACATATGTCTCACAATGTATCATCAGGCTTTAATTACACTGAAATGTTTAGTCAGAAAACTTCACTCCCTACTTTATTATATTCACTCTTCCTCTGACCTTTGTGACATATCCTGGATCCACTTAGCAGATTGTTTCTTCACATTCCTTTGCAATTTTCTTCCCTTTCTCTACTATAGTAAAAGTTCATCTCCATAAAATTTTCTCTATCAATGACTTATAAAGAGAGTTATAATAGACATTTGACAACTAAGATGACAATAATAACTAATTTATTAAACATCTAATGAGGATCAGGCACTATTTTCTGAATGTTTTACATTCATAACAATATTTCATACATGCAATAATTTTATATTTTATAGAGTCTGTCACTAATTTCATTTACCTGATGAAGAAAACAGAGGCAGAGAGATTGCGTAACTTGTCCAAAGTCAGAGTTAATAACTGGAAACACGAAGTTCTAATCCAGGAGTTTGATTATAGAACTTGTGCTCCAGAATGCTGTGCCACACTTCCTTCTTGTGTGAGTGGATAGCTCCTCAACTATCATGGCTTTATGCCATCAACTGAAGATCCACAGATCTAGTTCCAACCTGTCTCCCATTCTACTACAATGCATGCTCAACCGTTGCATTTAGATACACCTTTTAATTAAAATTGCACAGAAGTTATCATGACAAGAATGAAGCTTGAAATGGTTACCATTTATGGTATCTCTACTTTGTTTTGAATTCTGTAGTAGGTGCTGTACCTAAATATGTTTTTTCCTTCTTAATTTAGTTTCCTATATTATCTGACAAGGCAATTGTCATTGGTCCCGTTTGACATCCAAGGAATCTTGAAGCTGAGATATTTTAAGCAACTTATTACCCTACCAAAAAATATTCAAAGTCTATGTTCTTTTATTTATGCCTAGGAACCTCACTTATAGTGTATCTATTCACAATTACTCCTCAATTTAACTGTCCTGTTTCTATCTTTCTAGTATTTAACACAAAAATTCATGGTCATGTTTGCTTTTTTTTTTTTTTTTCCTGTATAACACAAATATTCATTTCTCAGACCAGTCATGTTTCCTCTGCAATATCACTTCTACGGGTACATGTATCTCCCTACTTTCTCTCTTGACAGTCAAGCACCTAATGAATGATCTAGTTTCACCTTGCCTTCCCACTCCAATAGCTTCTAACTGCTGTCTACATCTTATTCCCTTGCCTCCCCTCAACATGACATTTTTTTTCTTTACTGCCACGTTTATATTCCTAAAGCATAAGTTCTATCATTTTAGTTTTCAGACTAAAAAAATGTATTAAGGTTTATTTGATACATTTCTCCCACAGGTCCCTGTGTCTAGCTAAATTGGACTTACCAAATTGGATCAACAGTTACGTTTTGGTCTTATTACCAACCTTATTCCTTTTCTCATTTAATTTCTTCCTCCTGTATAAATGAACTTCTGTGTTTGTAGTTGTTCTACATGTCTAGAGCCCTATAAGACTAGGGCTCGCCATCTGATTGCTGCTTATATTGGAAGTGCCACCAAAGTGGTGGTTTGGTAATAGTGGTGATGGTAATAGTAGCCACAGATAACTTTTGTTGAGCACATTGCTATGTTCATATTCTATATGAGACATCTGTTTATATCTATAATCACTCCATAAGGTATAAAACTAGAGAGGTTGAGTTAGTTGCTCAAGGTTAAAAAAAAAAAAAAAAGGAATAGTATTTTGCAGAGGTTCAAGCCTGTTTATTTCAATGCTTCACTTCAGGTAACAACTGTATGATGTTTCCCTTTGTAATCCCAGGGACCAGGTGATATTTCATAGTCTATCTATTCAGCATGGCCAGAGGCAGTTCAGTTAATGATAGAAATTCTCAGCAACAGAGAATGAAGCAAAATTTATTACCAGGCAAACAGTACCAGATATTAGGTGTGAGGATCAATAAGAAGAAAAAAATGGCTTAACATCTTCACAGGTCTCATTATGTGCCAGGAGCTGTTCTTATACTTTGCATGTATTCATTCATAATCCTCAAAACTAACTTATGAAATGCATGCTATTATTATTCCCATTGTATAGATAAAGATTCAGAGACAAAGAAAGATGTAGTAATTTTCCCAGTGTTTGATCCCAAGCAAACTGGACCCAGAATTCACGCTTATGATCACTATTGTATATTACCTCCCATTTAAGTTGAACACAGAAGCACAAGAAAGGTCGAGTGCTGGGCAAGCGGGAACATTTGGGATTACAAAACGTGAACTGCATCATGGAACATGGTTCATTACTTACTCTGTGATGGAGGTAGAAAACTGGAGGGCTGGTTTTGTATAAACTCTAGAGGAGAGTCTGAGAGCTTAAAGGGCCTGGCAGAATGCACAGTATTTAGTCTTCAGTCTTGTTTTTAAACTTTATTAAATCCGCGAAGTTATGCTTGATCCCGTGAACAGAATACACATTTTTCTTCCTTTGAACACCCTTTGTACTTTCATATAGTTCTTATGGCTAAAGTATAACATTCCTTTGTGGAGAAGAAAAAAGAAACTGAAAGCAGCATGGCAGCCCAGAGGCACAGTGGCTAGAGAGGGGAGGATTACACAAACGTGATTCACAGAGGGGTGAGAACCAGGAGGATGCTTCTAACTTCTCAAGTGGTTAGAAATAAATATAGTCTTGCCAACCCAAGGTAACTGGAGTTAGGAGGGTAGGTTGCTCTGATTCGGGATCATGTATCTGTCTGTCACTAAGAATGTCACTAAGTATGTCATTAAAATGCCATGAAAGTTTTCAGGGTCTCAGTTAAACAAGTGTGAGTAGTGCTCCAATAACATAAGAGAACCAGGGAATTAACACTCAGGAAACAAGAACTGGACAAGACTGGAATATAACACCGGCCAGGCATAGTGACTCACGCGTATAATCCCAGCACTCTAAGAGACTGGGGCAGGAGGATCACTTGAGGTCAGGAGTTCAAGACCAGCCTGGTCAACATGGTGAAACCCCATCTCTACTAAAAATACAAACATTAGCCAGGCATGGTGGCATGCACCTGTAATTTCAGCTACTCGGGAGGCTAAGGCAGGAGAATCGCTTGAACCTGGGAGGCAGAGTTTCAGTAATCCAAAATGGCACCACTGCACTCTAGCCTGGGTGACAGAGTGAGACTCCATCTCAACAAACAAGACAAAACAAGAAGACTAAAATATAATGGGAAAAATCAGCTTAATTGCAGGTCAGGTATCAGGTCTCAAGTTAAAAGTTAGGTGCTGGCCGGGCGCGGTGGCTCAAGCCTGTAATCCCAGCACTTTGGGAGGCCGAGACGGGTGGATCACGAGGTCAGGAGATCAAGACCATCCTGGCTAACCCGGTGAAACCCCGTCTCTACTAAAAAATACAAAAATCTAGCCGGGCGAGGTGGCGGGCGCCTGTAGTCCCAGCTACTCGGGAGTCTTGAGGCAGGAGAATGGCATGAACCCGGGAGGCGGAGCTTGCAGTGAGCTGAGATCCGGCCACTGCACTCCAGCCTGGGCGACAGAGTGAGACTCCGCTTCAAAAAAAAAAAAAAAAAAAAAGTTACGTGCTACATCTTATTAGTAAGACTAATATTAGATCCTACCACTTGCTAAGATGATGCAATAATTTATAATTATTATTAAAAAGTACCCAATTTAAAATGGGGAAAATATTCAAATAGGTACTTCACTAAAAAAGATATAGGAAGGGCTCATAAACACATGAAAAGATCTCAACATTATTAGTCATCTAGGAAACGCAAATCAAGACCACAATAATATACCATTTAACATCCACTAGAATTACTATAATAAAAAAAGACAGTAACAATGTTGTCAATGATGTGGATAAATTGATACCCTTTATAACACTGCTGGTAGAAATATAAAATGGTACAAGTGTTTTTAAAAAATATTTTGGCAATGTCTTTAAAAAGTTAAGTATAATTGTATCATGACCCTTTATTTCCACTCCCAGAAATCTACCCAAGAAAGTAAAAACATGTCCAGACAAAGGCTTCCATATAAATGTCTACAGAAGCATTATTCATAATAGTCAAAAGTTGAAAACAACTCAAATTTCTATTTCTTAGTAGTTAGATAAACAAAATTTGATATATCATAAAATGGAATACTATTCAAGTAAAATAAATTAGTGATACAGCTAAAATAAGAATGCATCTAAAATATATCTGTGCTAAGTGATAGAAGCTAAACATACAAGACCACATACTACAAGACTCCATTCATATAAAAGGATCAAATCTATAATGATTAAAAGTAAGTTAGTGATCTCCTGAGACTGGGGATGAGAAAAGAAGTGGCTGCAAATTGCAAGAAAGAATTTTGGATGTTAATAAAAATATTTAAAATTACATTGTGTTAATGGTGGCAAAACTGTATTTAATATCAAAAGATAATTGAATTTTATAATTCAGTTAAAAATGGGTAAATATAGAATATAAATTATTTCTCAATAAACTTTATGCATATATGTGTGTGTGTATATATACATCTATTTTAATAGTCTAGATTTTGCAGATAATCAGTGACAGGACAAGGACTCACATTTAGTGTGCTGGATTCAAATTCCAGATTCTGTAAACAAAAGTGGAATCCATTATAGGCATCTTTAACTTGTGTAAATTCATGTCAAATACTCAGAAAACCCAATAATCATACAAATAAAACAAACATGAAGTGTTAGAATTTCTTAATTTATTCTATTATTCTTCTAGGCTTTGGCTCCTACTGTGTGTGGTGGAGAGAGGGGAAGAAACTGTAGCCAAAATGCAATTAAAAATAAAAATACTACATTTTCAGGAATATTTCAATCTTTCAAAGAATAATTTTGATTATGCAATGATTTGACATTATGTATGAATTTAGAACTCAACCTTCATGTAATATGATTTCATTATATTAAAAATTATTCAGACTTTAGGACAAACCTATAAAAACTATGACTATTTATCTTTAAAATATAAAAAGTCCATTAAATTTCTTGAAAATATAGAATACATATGTGGTGGAACCCTAACTGTTGTTCAACTAAAACTACTTCTGCTTTCTACTGTAGGGAAAATAAATGTACCTTTTAGTGCTATTTATACTGTGGTACACAGAATACTGGCTCCAAAAGATGTCCACGTCCTAATCCCCAGCACCTGTGAATATGTTACTTACCATGGCAAAAAAAAAAAAAAAAAAAAAAAAAAAAAAAAAAATTCATATCTGCTTAAGTTAAAAATCTGAGATGAGGGGATTACAAGGACAAAAGTCTAAATGAATAAAATAGGGAGGCAGGAAACTCAGAGGAAGGGGAGAAGATATAATGACAGACCCAGATTCAGAGAAAAAGAAGGAGATTTGAAGGTGCTACACTGCTGGCTTTGGAGATAGAAGAAGTGGCCATGAGCCAAATAATGCAGGCAAATTCCAGAAGCTGGAAAAGGCTAGGAAATGTATTCTCTAGAGCCTTCAGAAGGAATGCAGCCAACACCTTTATTTTTACCTCATAATAACCATTTCAGACTTCTGGCCTTCAGAACTGTATAATAATAAATGTGTGAAGAATGTCATTGGTATTTCATTGTGTGACAATGATGTTCACTTTTACCACTTTCATTTAATATAGTACTGAAAGTTCTAGCCAGAGCAATAAGAAAAGAGATAGAAATAAAGTCCATCCAATTTGGAAATGCAGAGGTCAAATTGTCCTTGTTTATAGACAATTGATCTTAAATTTAGAAAAACCTAAATAATTCATCAAAAAACTATTAGAATTGATAAACAAATTCGGTGAGTTTACAGGCTATAAAATCAATATGCAAAAATTAGAAGCATTTCTACATGCCAACAGTGAACAATCTGAAAAAGAAATCAAGAAAGCAATCCCATTCATAATAGCTACAAAAGAAAAAAATACCTAGGAATAAATTTAACCAAAGAGGTGAAAGATATCTACAATCAAAACCATGTACCAATGATGAAAGAAATTGAAGACACACAAAAAATAGAAAGATATTCCATGTTCACAAATTAGAAGAATCAATATTGTTAAAATGTTCATAGTACCCAAATCAATCTACGGATTCAATGCAATCCCTACCAAAAAGCCAATGACATTCTCAAAAAAAATTATAAAATTTATATGGGACCTAAAAAGACCCAGAATAGCCAAAACAATCCTAAATACAACACAACAAAACAAAACAAAACAAACAGAAAAGTTGTAGGCATTTCACTACCTGATTTCAAATTATACTATGAAGCCATAATAGCCAAAATAGCACAGTACTGGCAGAAAAACTGACACATAGACCAATGGAACAGAATAGGAAACCCAGAAGTTAACCCATGCATTTACAGTCAACTCATTTTGGATAAAGGTACCAGAAATAAGTATTGGGAAATGAACAGTCTCTTCAATAAATAGTTCTGGGAAAACTCAATATCCACATATAGTAGAATGAAACTAGACCCTTATCTCTCACCATATACAAAAATCAAATCGAAATGGATTAAAGGCTTAAATGTAAGACCTGAAACTATGACACATCTAGAAGAAGACATTGGGGAAATGCTTCAGGACATTAGTCTCAGCAAGGAAATTTCTTGATTAATACCTCAAAAGCAAAGGCAAAGAAAGCAAAAATTGACAAATAGGATTTCATCAAGCTAAATAGCTTCTGTACAGCAAAGGAAACAGTCAACAAAGTGAAGAGACAACCCACAAAATGGGATATAATATTTGCAAACTATCCATCTGACAAGGGCTTAATAACTAGAATATATAAGGAACTAAAACAACTCAATAGCAGTAAAACAATAATTCAATTAAAGAATGGGCAAAAGATCTGAATAGATATTTCTAAGAAGAAGATATACAAATGACAAACAAGTATATGAAAACATTCTCAACATCACAAATCATCAGGGAAATGCAAATATAAACCACAATGATATACCACCTCACCCCAGTTAAATGGCTATTATCAAAAAGATAGAAAATAAATGCTGCTATGGATGCAGAGAGAGGGAAATGCTCATATACCGTTGGTGGCTATAAATTAATAAGCCACTATGGAAGACTATGGCGATTTCTCAAAAAACTAACAATAGAATTATCCATTCCACTGCTGGGTATATGTCCAAAGGAAAAAAAAAAAAAGGAAATCAGCATGTCAAAAAGGTATCTGCATGCCCGTGTTTATCACAGCAGTATTCACAATAGTCAAGATATGGAATCAGCCTAAGAGTCCATCAACAGAAAAATGAAAAGAAAATGTGGTACATATACACAGTGGAATGATATTCTGCCATACAAATGAATGAAATCCTTCATTTGCAACAACATGGATGGAACTAGAAGACATGACTTTAAGTGAAATAAGCCGGGCACAGAAAGACAAGTGTTGCTTATTCTCACTCATGTGGGAAATAAAAAATTGATCTCATGAAGGTAGTGAATAGAATGGTGGCTACCAGAGGCTGAAAAGGGTAATGTGGAGCGGGGGACAAGGAAGGATTGATTAATGGGTACAAAAATACAGTTAGACAGAAGGAATAAGATCTAATGTTAAGTAGCACAATAGGGTAACTATAGTTAGTAATAATTTATTGTATATTTCAAAATAACTAAAAGAGGAGATCTGAATGTTTCCAGCACAAAGAAATGATAAATGGTTGAGCTGATGGATATCCCAATTACCCAGATTTGATCATTACACATTATATACTTGTATCAAAATGTCACATGTACCCCTAAATATGTACAACTATTATGGATCTACAAAAAATAAAAATAAAATAAATAAAGGAATATCTGATCTGGTTTTCTTCACAAGTCTCCACCAAATATTTTGTCAGAAAAAAATTAAACAAAAAAAGCAACTAAGAAAATTATAATTCAGATTAAACTTAATTCAATATGGTAAGTTAAACAATGATTTCACATAATTTTAAGGAATTGTCTCGGTAAAAAAAAAAAAAAAAAAAAAAAAAATCTCCAATTGATTTTCTCTCCCCCTGTTTTCTCCCTAATCCAATATTCATATGTTCAGTTTAGAAAGCCTTCAGCTCCAAGTGTTCAATTATCATGAAATTAAATAAATATTAACATGAAGTTAGGAGGTTGGCACCTTTTGGCATTTCATAAGTCCTCAAATAATGTCACGGTCAGTGCTTCTGAATTTCTTTTGGCCCTGGGTTCATGGTAACAGGAAGGCTGGGCACATATCCAAAACAGGAAGAATAAGAATGTAGTAAGATAGAACCAGAAGCATCTGTCTCTTGTATTAGAAGAAGCAAAAGATTGTCTAGAGAATACCATCATAGTTCATGACCTTAAGCTGGATCCATTTCTATCTGAAAAAAAGAAGTTGGGGAGGGTGCAGACAACATGAGGGAAAAACTGTGGGGCTTCTGTGAATTCGTGGGGGAGGGGAGTCTCAGGGTTCCCAGGCAATTACCCTAGTCCCTGGCACAGTGGCCGTGGTCCACTTGCTGCTTGCTTGCCCACCTTTACTACTAAAACCAGGGCATCTCATTGTTTAGTTTCTTCCATGGCTCCACAGAACTGTGGCTCGGATCTGCAACTCCTCCAGTAAACAAAAATTGTATCATCAATGTAAGCAACCTGAAAATATTTGAAAGAAAAATATCAAAAATTTCAATTTTGTAGATGGCTCCAAAAGACCAAATTCTCCCCAAATATGAAGCATCTGCTTTCAAGTAACTGTGCCTATACACAGATATATTTATAGGCCAAACAAAGTTTCTAAAATGTTTCTTGTTTTACAATGAAATCAAAAAGTGGCTCAACATGATGTAGGATCAGTTGTACCAATGGCTTTTTTTCCTTGCAGATCCCTACAGTAGGAGGAGAAAATCAATCAACCAATCAATCAATCTGTCAATCGATCAAACCTAAATTTCTCGAAGTCTGTTCCTAAAACAGCTCATTGTTAGGATTAGAATATGGGCTACACAGAGTTCAAAGGCATTTCTTCTTCATTCACCCATCTTCAACAGCAGACTGGGAGTGATCAGAAGTGTGAAAAGTTCACTCTTATCAAATAATATTAGTGACAATTACTAAAAAATGATTTTTTTCCTCAGAAATTAAAACAAGATATTTTTTCTTCCCCCACTTTCTCCAAACTGACAGTCATGGGTGACAGTAACCCATGTCAAAAAACCTTTTATCACCAGAACGAAAACTGATAAAGAGAGTCTGTCAGTTTCCCTTTGTTCTCTATTTATAGTTATGAGGGAAAAATGATTTATGATTATTATAATTATATCTCTCCTTAGGAGAGCTGCACTAATTACATAATTTTTTTAGCCATTTTTCTTTTTACAAGCTCTTACTTAGTCTAAATTGAAATGTATTTAGCAATTTTGTACTCAGTTACTTTTCAGTCCTCTGTGTGGGTCACAAATTGAATGATCTGAGATCACTTAATGCATCAAATTTGTTCATGATAAGCATAAAGCTCCCGGGCTTATATATTCACAACTGTGATAGAAAGAGTTTCGCTCACTAGATAGGATCTTCATATATGTTTTGAGGGAGTTTGCAGGAAATGAGTTTTGGGCAAAATGTTTTTTAATCAGTAGTTATATGGTAATAGCCATGAAACTTAGGAGTCAGCCTGGTATGTATTAGCTGAGTTAATATTAGCAGCAACCTATTCCTTTCATTTTATGACTTTATATCACATTATAACTCAGGCTTTCTCTACTGTCTTTTGTGTATTCATCTTTTTTTTCTTTTTTATGATTCTATTCTTCTGTTGTCTTCCCTGCTACAGAAACTACCAGGGGTCATAGAGATAATAGAATATTGTTTCAAATTTAACATTTCCTTGAGATAAAATTTCTAGATTTAAATTTGTATTGATTTGTATTGTTACTTGATTTAAAGAATGTATTTTAAAAGTACTGTTCTTTCTAAAAATAGTTTTATTTAGACAGCATCATAGCAATTGCATCTAGAAATTTAAAACGTTCGACATAGTAGAAATTGTTGAGAGAGGAAACACAATTCCACACCTTCCGACAGACACCTCCCAAGATAAGTAGACGTTATTGAAGAAATTGAATTTATGTTTTTAAACACTGTTCTTTACCTAGTATCTAAATAATTCTGCATTCTCAGAAAACATTTAAGTGTATTATTTGTCATCCCATTGAATCTTCTCATCTATAAAATGTGTGTTGTTATTTTCACTTTATGTAAAAGGAAACTGAGGCTCAGGAAAGTGGATGAACTTTTCTGGCAGCAAAGAACTATTAAGTGAAGAAAGCATTTCAATCTTCCTGTCTCTGCAGTACCCCAGTGCCTCTCTTTAATCCTCCTAAAGTCCATATGAACTTGGTATTAAGCCCCGTTTACAGACTAGAAAACTAGTGGTAGAGAGATGGAGTTACATGCCAGTAACCCCATGAACCACCCCCCTACGTTTTTTTTAAAAACGATAAGTGTTAGTAACCTTTATTAAAGTATACCTGAAGGAAAATGTCCATGTGTGTTTCAAATTTAAAAAATAATTCAAAATATATGAAAATTTTCAAAGAACGCTGTCCCATGCAGGGACCCAGGATTATATCAAATTTAAGGAACGATTGAAAGAAAGAAGGCAGCAGGGGAGAAAATTTGGATTATTACAAATAAATGAATTATTTAGTTTACTCAAAGAAAAAGGAAGAGCAAAAGAGGGGATAGGTCCAAATGTTGTCAAATCAAACGATGACAAAGTGAGGTTGATTCCCCATGTTGTCTAAATGACCATATCATCTTGACTACTTGAGAATAACAAAATCACATGCTCATGAATGTATTCATCCATATGAATTAAGTATTGAAAATATTAAGCTTACCACAATATTTCATGCTAACAAATAATAAGAAAATCAGCATGTTTTTCTTTTCTCTGGTTTTTACATTACCTTTTTGTGTTTTTATTTGCATTTACTTAAGACCTTGTGGATGCCACCAAATGACTAGATTGAAATGCTAATGGCCGAGCGGGGTGGCTCATGCCTGTAATCACAGCACTTTGGGAAGCCGAGGCAGGTGGATCCCCTGAGGTCAGGAGTTCAAGACCAGCCTGGCCAACATGGTGAAACCCTGTCGAGTGCCTGTAATCTCAGTTACTCGGGAGGCTGAGACAGGAGAATTGCTTGAACCTGGGAGGTGGAGGTTGCAGTGAGCTGAGATTGCACCATTGCCCTCCGGCCTGGGTCAACAATAGCAAGACTTCGTCTCAAAAAAAGAAAAAAGAAAAATGCAACTTTTCTTTGAGATTGGGTGGTGGGAATGGAATCAGTGGGGTATTTTATATTTATCTATCATTACAAAACAAGAGCTATATATATACAATAGTTATTTCTCAGTTGTTTCATAAGAAACTCACAGAAAGCAATTTATTTAGGGCAGTTTTCATTGCAAATAAATAATGATTTTGGCTATTCATGTTGAAAAAGTGTAAAAGGACATTTGGCACATAAAGAATTTTTTTAAAAAAGAATGAGAACAAATTCTAAAATTTGTGGAAAATATTTCTATACATACGTATTGACAGAGTTAAAGTACGAAATTTGGGAAAGTAGGAATTTAATTTAATTTTACTTAAGTTGAATTCCCCAAATAGGTAAACCTTTAATATTGATGTTAATAGGTTGCTCTGGGCAAAGGGAAAAAAGAGTAAAGGAGAAAGAACAAGAATGAGAAAGAAATGATACTAATTCCCAAGTCATTTATAATCTAGCAGGGGAACAATAATACTCTTCTCAATAATTCAAACGTATGTATCACTTAACCTTTTAAAATTATCTTGCCATGCCATGCTGCCCTATCAAAAACCATGAGTGACAGGCAGGACACTAGTTATGTTTTAACCCCAGTTTTTGTATGAGAAGGGGATGGGAATCTTGAGAGATATTACATTAGGGGCTTAGGTCACTCAGCAGAACCACAGGACAGAACAGGGACTTTTCCCCTCTTTGCATTCCAAAAGTTATAAATGGTATAGAGGAATTTAACATACTTGGAATGTGCATACACTCAGAGCCTTCTCTCTATCTTTGAAATCTCTCATCTTTCCTTTCTTCTCTCTCCAAGCGTGCAGGATCTTCAGAATCTTCAGAGAAACATAAAGACAACTGGGGCAGAGGGGTAATTTTTTTTTCCCCACTGATGAAACTAATGCAAAAATATTTGGTAAAACAATGAAAGTTGAGTAAAAGAAGGAAGTTTGATTATTGATCATATCCATAGCAGCAGAGGCAGGTCTTTTTAGAGTCTGCTTTACATCTTGCAGTGGGCAAGGATATTGGGAGGTCTGCTGAGGATACACAGGATAAATGGTGTTGTTCCCAAAGTTCGTGTCCACCCAGAACCTCATAACAGGGCCTTATCTGAGAATAGGATGTTTGCAGATGTAATTAGGTAAGATGAGGTCATACCGGTTTTGGATGAGGATGAAATCTATTGACTAGTGTCCTTGTAAGGAAAGGGGAGAACACATGGAGACACATACACATGCACATACATACACACACACACAGGGAAGAGGGCCATGTGAAGATGGAGCTGGAGATGGGAGGGAATAAGACACAAGACAAGGGATGCAAAAGATTTCTGAGAGTCATCAGAAGCTAGGAAGTGCCAAGGGCAGATTTCCCACTAGAGCCTTCAGAAGGAGCATTGCCCCACTAAAACCTTAATTTCAGACTTCCAGCCTACAGAATGGTGATGGATGGAATATCTCTTGTTTTAACCCACCCTGTT
The DNA here is from genome assembly GCF_047675955.1 of Chlorocebus sabaeus. Taxonomy (NCBI): domain Eukaryota; kingdom Metazoa; phylum Chordata; class Mammalia; order Primates; family Cercopithecidae; genus Chlorocebus; species Chlorocebus sabaeus. The sequence continues at coordinate 77,278,926 of NC_132904.1, read as the reverse complement.
TATGGTACTTTGTTATGGCAGCCCTAGAAAGTACATGGAAACTAGAAAGAAGAAAAGCAACAAGATCTTTCACCAAATTCACAAAGTATACTTAACTCAGGAAAAATGTAGGAGGGAGGAGAGGATATGGGAGGAATAAGTGTGGGAATGGTTAGTAGAGGAAATTGCCAAAGAGAGAAATCATGTTTATCAGGTGACTCTAATGTTCCAAGCTCTGTATCTGTCCTTTTACATGTATTTTCTCTCTTGATTTTACCACAACCCTGTGAAATAGAAAATTTTGACACCATTTTGTACATTAAGACTTAGAGAGATTAGCGTCTGGGTCAAAGTCACAAACAACAAATACATGACAAAATCAAGAATCAAATCCATGTTTCCTGATTCTTAGACTGGTGTTACTTCCCTTTAAGCCTATAATTAAATAATCCAAGAATGTAGTAAATATTTCTTCCCTTGAGACTTTTAAAACAAGTCAGAACACAGTAATAGGGAACTCTCAGGAGGAATAGTTCTCTCTGGGCAGAGAGATGAAATTGGATATCCTAATAGATCTTTTCCAAGTCTAATTATGCTCACTCTGTGAAAGGCGCTGGCTAAATGCAAGTTCATTATCATTTTATTCTAAGTTAACTGGAAAACAAGATTGATTGACATCTTGGATGTATTCAACATTTATATGCAGGAAATTTAGGCGACTTTAAACACATTTAAAAAAGAAGCTTTTCTTAAGATAGCTCATGCTGCTTTTTACAGTGAAATACTCTGCATCAAAACAGATGTTTCTAAAATTTTATACCGCTTCTCTTCCCAAGCAGATGACCTCGATGTGCTCAGGACCTTGGTGGCAATGAGCAGCCTTCCTAACTTGGAAGAGAAAAGAAATACTGTGGCTTCTTATCTATTCCTCCGTGTCCACAGTTATATTTTTACTCATTTTCATTGCTTTTCAAATGTTCCAATTCTGACCTCTAATCACAATGGAAAATAGAAACACTATATATTTTGATTGTAGTGTAAAGTATTTTCATGTAGTTTGTTTTATCCAATGCCCAGTACAACCTGCACTACTCACGTTTCAGAGAAGGAAGAGCATCCCACAATGAAAATGACTTCGTGCAAAATCACATATGATGAGAGTCAGGATTGAATTCATAGCATTGTAAGGCTATTTCAGTCCTTAAAAAAAAAAAAAAAAAAAATCCTCGGTTTTAACCAAAATAAGTTTAACATGTACTTTGGTTGTGTCTATGCAAAACAAAAGAAAACAAAAGCTTGGTAAAACTATGGAGTCTGCAAATTGTGTTTGTTATCCCCCTTTGGTGTTTCTGAGATGTATTCTAGGTATGTAGAGCTCTTTCAAGAGAAAACGCATCCCAAGAAGAATAGATTCTTAAAAAGTATATCTTCTTGAAGGAGTGATATACTTCTCACTAGTTCATTCAGGATAATGATGTTTGCAAAAATAAGTTTTGTTCCCTTTGTGTATATAACTCTCTTTAATATTATTAATTCCTGAATAATACCTGAAGTAATTATTTTGGGGGGCAGAGTTTTTAAAGTCAGTAAAATAACTGTAAAATTGACATATTTTTGTACCCCTCATCTTGATATGTAAAATAATTTTGAAAATCAATATGTAGGTATACTTGAAGTGTGGTTTGGATACTATCTATTGATCCCTACCCACGGTACATGAAGCCCTAATCTAGAAGTGAATGGGAGACTTTCTGTGCTGATTCAACAAATTTCCTGAGTATAAAAGAAGTCATTTTCCTGAGAAGCATCCTAGATTTCTCTCATTTGCATTCTAACACCAATCATTCAGTCCTATGGATTCTACTGCCTGAATGTGAGTCAAGTGCACCAGTTCTGCCCATCACTCTGAACCAATGCCATTCAAGCCACTGTTTCTCATTTGGGACAATGAAACTTATCTCTAGACTTCCTATTTGTCATCCACCCTCCACAGTGCTATCAGAGTGCCTATAAAGCTCAAATATGATCACATCACTCAGGTGACTACAATCATTCAATAAATCCCAGTGCTCTGAAGATAAAGTCCTTATTCCATAATATATGCAGGTCCCTTTGTGTTCTGGCTCTAGTCACAACTCCCTCTTCTCCATCCTCTCTATCCTGTCTTCTTTCCACACCTCCCTGTCATACACATATTCTACCACTCATTGCTATAGCAATACTGAGTTATTTTCAATTCAAGGAAGACTATGGGCTCCCAAATCTCTAGACTTTCATATATACTGATTCATAAAATGTTTATAGGCCAGGTGCAGTGGCTCACACCTGTAATCCCAGCACTTTGGGAGGCCGAGGTGGGTGGATCATGAGGTCAGGAGTTCAAGACCAGCCTGGCCAAGATGGTGAAACCCCATCTCTACTAAAAATACAAAAATTAGCTGGACATGGTGGCAGACACTTGTAATACCAGCTACTCAGGAGGCTGAGACAGAGAATTGCTTGAATCCAGGAGGCAGAGGTTGCAGTGAACTGAGATTGCACCACTGTACTCCAGCCTGGGTGACAGAGTGAGACTCCATCTCAAACAAACAAACAAAAAAATTGGCCAGCTGTGAAAGTTGCACCTGTTTTATTCATGTTTTAGCAGAGGAGTCATTTCATCTATGAAGATTCTCTGAGTACTGACCCCAACCATAGCTCTTGCTACATCTTGAAGCATTTCATTATCTGAGTGTCCTCCTATGCTGTCCCATACAATCTTGATTCTCTGAGTACTCACCCCAACCATGGCTCTTGCTACATCTTAAAGCATTTCATTATCTGAGTGTCCTCCTATGCTGTCCCATACAATCTCACTTACTACCTGATTGGTTGGTCCTTGCCACAATCACCTGTCATTTAGATCAGTGGTCCCCAAACTTTTTTGCACCAGGAACCAGGTTCATGGAAGATAATTTTTCCATGGACTGGGGTGGGGATGATTTCGGGATGAAGCTGTTCCAATTCAGATCATCAGGCATAAGATTCTCAGAAGGAGCACACAGCCTAGATCCCTTGTGTGCTCAGTTCACAATAGGGTTCATGCTCCTATGAGAATCTAATGCTGCTGTTGATCTAACAGCAGGCAGAACTCAGGTGGTAATACTCGCTTGCCTACCACTCACCTCCTGCTGGGCTGCCTGGTTCCTAACAGGGGGCTTGGGGACCCCTAATTTAGAATATAATAGTCAAAATTTTAGAGATATGGTTTGTTGTCTTTTTCACTGTATCATCTAGAAGGTACTGAATAAATATTTCATGGATGTGTGAATGAATGGATAAGTAGCATTTCTCAGGCAAATAATGTTTGATGCTAGAAATATACCAAATAAGACATATACCTTAATATGAATATAATTCTATACTTTGGAGAGAAAGATATCCCATACACATATTCATTTAACTAGATCTCCCTAGCTATTCTTTATTGTCTCCTCCTTCTCAATTCCATCTGTTCGGTACTGAATGTCATTCAATCCCCTACTTTATATGTTGAAACCCTAACCCCCCAATGTGATGGTATTTGGAGCTAAGGCTCTGGGAAAATAATTAGGTTTAGATGAGATTATGAGAATGGGGCTCCAAGACAGGATTAGTTTTTTGTAAGGGGGAGGAAAGATGAGAGTTCTCTGTCACTCCCTCTCCACTATGTGAGGGTACAGCAACAATGTGTCCATCAGCAAGCCAGAAAGACGGCCCTCACCAATAACCAAATCTGCTGGTACCTTCATCTTGAGTGTCCAGCCTTCAGAACTATGAGAAGTAAATATCTACTGTTTAAGCCACTCAGTCTTTGATATATTGTTACAGCAGCGTGAGCTGACTGAGACACCATCTGATGACCCTAATACCACTCTTAGAGTCTCTGCACATCTGTGAGAATAAAGGCCTCCAAAGCTGAGGGAATGCATGTGAATAGATGAGGCTGTTGTTAAAAGGATGCTGTTATATTCTTTGAGAGGAGCCATTTGCTCACCCTGAGTCAAGCTGTCAAAATTTGACAGTTGCAGTCAAAGGAGTACCTGGAGCTTAAAAAGGTCAGAGAAGTAAGGCATGACCAAATTACTCCCAGATGACCGAGGCTGTCAATGTTATTTGAAATAATCTATACTGAAGATGCTGGAGATGAGTGCCTGCTTTAGCCCAGGAAAGTTCTATGTTCATCATGACTTCTGCGTCACTCCCTACCTCTTCTTGTTCCACACATCTCTCAAAGAAGACACTTACCTATTCACTTGGCACTCCATCTAGGCCTGTTCAGGATTCCCATAGGACAAGCCTAACTTATAAAAACTTCAACTTCTCAATTAGAGGAAAGGTTGTGAAGAAAAAGTCAAAGTCTTCTGGTGTTTAAATCATGTTTCTGCATAGTCTCTCTAGGCGAGGAGGGAAGAATTGAACAAGGAAGAATCCCTGACTTAATTTAACTTTTAATTTAAACAAAGATGAAAGAGCTCTTTGCATTATGTTATTGATTTGTTTAACATGCATCTACCATGTGCCTACTCCATCTCAGACTCTGGGCTGGAAACTAGCTCCTTCCCTTGAGGATCTCACAAGCCAGGTGGGGATAGGGTAGGCGGCAAGTGACGGAAAACAAACTATTAAACAGTGTTAATAAGTGACTACAATTATTGGAACTGGTTCATTCATTAAATCAATAAGCATTTTCTCAGCATATACTGTGTGTTTGGCTATGTGTTGAAAGCTGATATACAAAAATAATAAATGTAACATTTGTGCTCTCAAGGGACTTTCAGCTCTCAGTGGAAAAACCATGCTGAGATAAACAATGATATTACAAAAAGAAACATATTAGGAAGGAATGAATGTTTCATGTTCTAGGATGTCTGTTACTGACAGATCCATCTTGTCCCTGGATCCATCTTGTCTCTGGGGCAATAAATTGCCTATATACATTAAAATGATCTGATTACTGTACTCTTTGGCAAACTATTTGTTGCTCACACCATCTACACAAGGAAAAAGAAAAGAGAAAAATAGAGACTGGATTCCAGGAGTGCTGGATTCTGCTTTCCATTTGTTTTCTACATACCTGTGTGGCCTTGGAGGGCAACTTGGATAGACAGCACTTTAGTGTCTTTAGGGCTGGTGTTCAGAGCAGAGCATCATTCTCTGGAGGGAACTGCTGACAGCAAGCCAAGAGCTCAACCTTGACAGAGCTAGGATATGGATATAACATTGCCTCCCCAAGTGGTTCCAAAACCCAGCTGCAGGTTAGGATCACCGGGGAGCTCCTTAAAAATAGTGTTTCTGGGTGCATCCCCAGAAATACTAACTCAGTATCTGTGGTGAGGTCAGGAATCTGTATTTGAACACATTTCCCAAGGTAATCCTGATACACTGCTTGCTTGGTATCACCAACCTTCAGTTTTAACATTGAACTCTGGCATGTCATTAAAGACCCTTCACAGTCTGGCCCCAGCCCATCTCCAGAGATCTTGAGCTTGCTTGTCATTACCATGCCACAATCCCACCCCAGCAATCATAAACAACATACACTCCAGACTAACTTTTGCTTTCCAATGCTTATACACATGCCATTTCCTCTCTTATCTTTCTTTTTTGTGTTGTTTTTCTTTTTTTTTTTTTTTTTTTGAGACAGAGTCTCACTCTGTTGCCAGGCTGGAGAGTAGTGGCCTGATGTCAGCTCACTGAAACCTCCACCTCCTGGGTTCAAGCGATTCTCCTGCCTCAGCCTCCTGAGTAGCTGGGACTACAGGCACCCGCCACCATGCCCAGCTAATTATTTTGTATTTTAGTAGAAACAGGGTTTCACCATGTTGGCCAGGATGGTCTCAATCTCCTGATCGATCCCCCTCAGCCTCCCAAAGTGCTGTGATTACAGGTGTGAACCACCATGCCCGGCCTCCTCTCTTGTCTTTCTAAGCACATCAAACCATGGCTTCTCATTTCAAGACATAACCCAGGTTTCTCTTACTTGAGAAACCATTCCTGACTCCTTGAGCCAGGCTTAACTCGCCCCTTATCTGTGCTCCAACAGTACTCTCTTTAAATATAGAGTGTAAATATAGGTTTTTCTCAACTAGGTCACAAGCACCATGGCTATTTTTATTTATCTCTGTATCAAAATATCTAAAAATTATTCTGGAAATATATTAGGTATTCAATAAGTCATTATTAAGCGAATGAACAGAAACTAGGAAGAGTGTGCAATTATCAAAACTAGGGCATAACATCACAGCAGGAATTAAGTCACAGAAGGTCTGATTTAGTATCAATCTTTGGAAAATTGGGGCATTGGATAGTGTTTTCAGACAGGATAGAACCAGTTATGCTCTCAGTCTTTTTATTAAGATATCCATCAAATAAGATTTAATAATATTTGGATGTGATTTTTAGCTGTCCTACCCCAACTAACTCTTTGCAAACATGATCTGTACTGTGAAGGATTGCTCTAGATTCTGGGCATAGTCAAATGGCCTCAGAAAGTTGGGGGGAAGAAATGAGAACAGGCGCTATCCAGGTCATTAAATGGAAAGTATGTCATCTATATTTGTAAGTTTGCCTAAGTTCTTACTGAATATTTTTTTCATCTTCTTTCTCAACTAGGTTTGGGATGCTACTGTCCCCTCCATAGAGCATGGTAATGCTCACTGCTTACCACTCACCTCCTGCTGGGCAGCCTGGTTCCTAATTTAGGATCTCCTAATACAGAGATGAATATAAAAATTGGCCATAGCTTTTTGATATGAAAATCTTACATTCAGGTAATTCTGGAGTTCAAGGCATCCCTGGAATGGTATATAGCAAAAATAAATAAATAAATAAACAATATTAGCTTTATGTGGGTATTGAGACTTTTTTCCAGTATACCATGCAATAAGATAAGAGAAAGTATTTTATTGGATAGAGTGTAGTAATTAATACCCAGAACCAATTAGGATTTCAAAAGACAGGTCTTCAGTAGAACAATCCCCGGAATCATAGTATCATTTTTTTTTCATAATATATATTCAAGGTATGTGTATTCTCATGTGGACATAGTTTAAGAAGGGCTGTCTGGAAGGCAAGGATTCTAGGCATTCATTCTAAAACTACCACCAGGTCCTCATGCAAAATTAAGCTCTTTGGTTAAATAATGATGGCCTTTTATATCAGTAACATTGGCTAATTCTCTTTATCATCAATCTAGGTATCCAGTTGTTCCAGAATAATTGCATCATCCACTTATAATTCTTTCTCTTTTCCTCTAGTATAAAGTATTATAGCTATAAGCCTATTGGGTAGATACAGGTATGTTTTATTTCATAAGGTAGTGATGACAAATTTATAATCCAAGTTTTGTGTCAAGAAGTTGAAAGGTAGAGTTAGGGGAATACTGGCAATTGACCAGCAATGTCTGTTCTGTGTGCCAGAGATGGGAAATATTGACTCATGTTCTAGATACTTGTGATCCCATCCACAAACAAACCCACAACACACTCACATTATAGATATTTACTCTATAGCATAAGACTTTATTGTTACTGGGTATCATCAGATTCAGCTTGGGAACCTGAGTCACAGACTGGGAAAATCACGTTCAGTCTTTGACTGCTTTTTAATTCAAAAGGCCATTTAAAAAAAATCATTGAGTCAATCAAGCAAAATATCTCATTTGATGTGGGCAAAGTGAGAAATACAATTTTATGATATCTTAAAAATCAGTTAACATATAAATAAAGTTTTTACATTTCCAAAGACATCATGAAGATAATAGAAACTTGAGTTGGTTCCAAAAGAAAAAAAAAATGAGGCAAAAGATAATTTGTTTTGTATGATAAAACTATAAAATAAAAGTTTTGGTGATTTAAACCATACTGGTGTCTACTAAAAAAGATTAAATAAGGACAGGTGATAGATTTTGTGAGCATATGTTTATTAGTATGTTGTTGTTTCCTAGTAATTTTAAAAGACCATTAGTACTAAACAATAGTGATCTATGCTCTAGCAAATTGAAGTACAATTAGAATTAATGTGAGTAATAAATTAATTAGTTCTGAAATAAAAACACTGCTGGATGCAGTGACTCATGCCTATAATCCCAGCACTTTTGGAGTCCAGGGCAGGCGGATCACCTGAGATCAGGAGTTTGAGACCAGCCTGGCCAACATGGCAAAACACCGTCTCTACTAAAAATACAAAAATTAGCCAGGCGTGGTGGTGTACGCCTGTAGTCCCAGCCACTTGGGAGGCTGAGGTAGGAAAATCACTTGAACCCGGGAGCCAGAGGTTGCAGTGAGCTGAGATCATACCACTGCACTCCAGCAAAAAAAAAAAAAAAAAAACACCAATAAGTATACATTGGTAAGATTATTTTAAATAATCTCAAAGTACTCATATGCTCATTCATTCATTTATTCATTTTATAATACGCATCAGCAGCCAAATATCAACATTTTGATATAAAACATTTAAATGTATTTAACAGTAGCTCTGTGAATATATATTAAGATTTCACCCATTTGCCAGTGTGCCAGTTAGTACAATAAAAATTAGATTGTGAAATATTCTATGATTACTTAGCAAATGTATGAGATGAGTCTTTACAGAGATCTCTTGATTCTGAAGCCCAGACATTATCTATTCCACATTGTTTTTCAGAATATTTTATCCATATACATTTCTTGGGAAGATTCTCTTAGCATAAAACCTTTGAAAATCCATCATGAATTATCTTGGGATGACAAGTCTTTAAGATGTGATTTAATTGTGCTGTTTGTTTTCAATGATTGAAACAGTTGAATCAAAGAGAGGTAAAGCTTTTATTAAATGTCTTTTGTTAATGTATAATAAGTTAGAGCCAGTAGAGTTATGCAACTTAACTCAAATGCCATTTTTCCATGATTTTATCTCATAAGTAATGTATTCTCCAAACTAATTTCCTGTCAGGGCCCTTCTCGCTCCCAGTCCTCTCAGCTTTGTTCTCCAGACACAGAGCCTGCCAAGTCTCCTTTCAAAATTAGCACCATTCCTGTATCTTGAACCAATCTTGTCCTTTGTGAGGAAATTAAAATAGCCCTAGTTGAGTAATTCTTTTAACATAGTATCAAGTCATCTTGTCAGAGGGCAAATGTCATGTGTAGTAGAACCAAATAAACTTAGGTTTCAATACCAACTTGCACTTAAAAACTGTGTATCCTTGGAAGAGGTATTTTTATCGCACCAAATCTATTTTCGTCTATGATAATCCTTGTATAAAATTAAGAAGACATCATGTAGCAAATGCTGAATCATGTTAGTTGCCATCCCTCAATATTTGCACCACGATTATCAAATAAAATCCTCATCAAGTTTTATTGTTCTGTGTTTACCTCTTAGATGATGATCAGCTTAGTATTCCCCAATGACACCAAGTTTTGAATCTAAAGAAGTCTCTTAGAATTCTGGAGCAGAATCTCCTGAGAGGCATGGAACCCATGCCCCACTACCTGCAGATGTACCTCCCAGGTGTGTTCTGCCCGGTGCTCTGCTGATTGGATGCCTCTCTGTCCTTAGACCACATACAGGGCCCGATGCAGGAAACAGCTGAGAACCTTCCTTTAATGGAAAGTCCATGTTGTGGGAGCATAATGAGTAACAGATAGAGGGCAGGGCATGGTAGCTCACACCTGTAATCCCAGCACTTTGGGAGGCTGAGGCAGGTGGACCACTTGAGGTGAGGAGTTCTAAATCAGCCTGGCCAAACTGGTGAAACCCCATCTCTACTAAAAGTATTTTAAAAATTATCTAGGTGTGGTAACGGGTGCCTGTAATCCCAGCTACTTGGGAGACTGAGGGACGAGAATCGCTTGAACCCAGGAGGTGGAGGTTGCAGTTAGCCGAGATGGCACCACTGCACTCTAGCCTGGGTAACAGAGTGAGACTGTGTCTCCAAAAAAGAAAGAAAAAAACTGCCTGAAATGAGATTAGACAAGTTTGCATGAGCCAGGCCATACAGGTATTCATGGAAAGGAGATCGGATTTCACTCTGAGAGCAGTAAGACCTGGTGGCAGAGTTTTAAGTAAGAAACAAGATTTCATAAAATTCTTTCTCTGGCCTTGTGATTACGGGATTTGGATCAATTCATGCAGATGATTCAAGTCCCAGTTTCCACATCACAAAAGAGAAATGCTGATATCCCAGCAACTCAACCAACAGGATGATAGTGAAAATCAAAACATCATGTAATACACATGAAAAGCCTTAAGCAACATGTGTAAAGTCATATAAGTGAAAGTCTTAATAATGATAGCTACTAGAAGGCATGTTTTGGCAAAATGTTATCAACCTGAAAGAACAATATGGGCTCGTTGATTATTTGCTTACTTTATTTTATTCAGTTGACTTTCTGTTATATAACATGAAGTTTGGAGGAATAGATTCCTGCTATTTGTGACACTCTTTAATCCTGGCTGGTGGTGGAGCAGAAGGCAACCCCACCTAGAGCACACAAATGGTTAGTGCTGGTACTGAACATAGGACCACAGGGAGAGGGAGGGCTTATGCTTTGTAACATCACAAAATGGCTGTTTTTCTGAAACTGCTAGAAGAGTGGGAATTCTCTCTTTGCTGCTATTGCTTGCAAACAAGACAAAGGAGAGCTTGTGGCTTTCTACTTTTTTTTTTTTTGAGATGGAGTTTCACTCTTGTTGTCCAGGCTTCAGTGCAATGGTGTGATCTCAGTTCATTACAACCTCTGCCTCCTGGGTTCAAGCGATTCTCCTGCCTCAGCCTCCCAAGTAGCTGGGGTTACAGGCATGCACGACCACCTTTAGAAAGTCTGGTATTTTTAGTAGAGACAGGGTTTCTCCATGTTGGTCAGGCTGGTCTCAAACTCCTAACTTCAGGTGATTTACCTGCCTCAGACTCCCAAAGTGCTGGGCTTATAAGCACACAAACTTTATTCAGCATCTGGTTGATATCTTAGACCTTCTTATTTTACATCTGTAAAAGAGGAACTAATAGCAATAATACTTATATGCACATTTCGATATATTCCAGGCATTGTACTAAAATTTGCATGTATTATCTTGTTTAAATTTTCTAGTGTCTCCTGATGTAAAGAGATATTATAACTAGGCACATTTTATATGTGAAGGATTTGAAGGTCTTTGCCCTGTCCAGATCACTCGGCTAGTAAGCATCAGACCTGGACTTGAACTTGGCTCCATTTGAGTTGAAAGCCAGAGCTCTGAACCACTACATCACACTGGCACCAACCGTAGTGCAAGAGAAGATGAAAGGTGATAGCACATGTCACATGTTCTAGCAGTTTGGTATCTAGCTCCTCCAACTTGTTAGAGCATGTCTTTTTCATCCTGACTTTTCCTGATTTCTACAGCCAGGTAAACAAACAAACAAACAAAAACCATTTAGCTTTCCAGCTAATTTTCTCATGGTGTAAAAACATCTAATAGGAAAACTATAAATAGATAAAATAACCTACAATTCCATGGTATCCCATTAGCTTAGCTTGAGTTCCCAAGGAGTGTTTAGTATGGTGGTTGCCGGCAGGCTCTGGGGCTAGACAGCCTTTGTTTGAATCCTGGCTCTATATCTTGCTAGCTGTATGACCTCTTTTATTTACATTCCTTGAGTTCAGAGATAGTACTATGCATCTCATAGAGTTGTTATGAGGATTAGTTGTGTTTATAATTTAAAGTTCTTGGTATAGTGATTGACACACAGCTAGTGCTCAATAAATGTTAATTATTAACATAGCTATTATTTTTAAGGGAGGATACCACCCCTCATATGGTCTTATGCCCAATTTCTGCCTCTAGAGAAAGAAGAAGTAAAAACTAAAAGGCAGAAATGAAATCCACAAGCAGACAGCCTGGCGCCACGCCCTGGGCCTGGTTAAAGATCGACCCCTGACCTAACTGGTTATGTTATCTATAGATTGCAGACATTGTATGGAAAAGCATTGGGAAACCCCCTGTCCTGTTCTGTTCCGTTCTAATTACTGATGTGTGCAGCCCCCAGTCATGTACTCCCTGCTTGTTCAATCGATCATGACCCTCTCACACAGACCTCCTTAGAGTTGTGAACCCTTAAAAGGGACAGGAATTGCTCACTCGGTGTGCTTGGTTTTGGAGATGTGAGTCTGCCTATGCTCCCAGCTGAATAAAGACTTTTCCTTCTACAACTTGATGTCTGAGGGGTTCTTGTCTGTGGCTCATCCTGCCACATTTATGTGATAACATTGCTGTTTCAGTAGGTTCCAGTCTCAAGTTTGAAAACAGTATATAATTTCTTCTAGATATTATATTTACCCACATTTAATCCTCAACATCATAAACTTGAAATCTCACCTGCTGAATGACTATTCTTCTATAGCCCAAATTCGTGTGTTTTTGTCATGTGATAAATTGCCGTTCGATGAACATTGACTCTGGTGCTGTGGTCGCCATGCAGGTCTCGGTAGGAGGGTTCACTGGGAAGGCAGCCTGCTCTCATGGAGATGGCATCTCAGAGATAATGGCAGAGGGAGATAATCACATCACTAACCTGCTGGCTACAGAGACTGCAAGTCTGGAAAAACAGCTGCAAGGATGGGGAGAAGTGATGCTGTTGCTGATAAAGTCCTCCCATGGGAAACAGCCTGGTTTCCACCTGCCATCATGGGTGTGGTTTCTTTGATGTTTCTGATTATCTACTATCTAGATCCATTTGGCTGATTACAATGTTCCCATTCTGGTGCCTAGAATTTTTGGCTCCAATAAATGGACCACTGAACAACAGCAAAGATTTCATGAAATTTGCAGCAATCTAGTTAAAAACTCGATGCAGAGCTATGGGTTGGTGGAAATGCCTCTTCACACTAAAGGAAGATAAACCTAAGATGTACTTCATGACCATGATCATTTCCCTAACTGAGATTGCTTAGGTGGGACAGCAAGTTCACAACTTGCTTCTCACCTACCTGATAGTGACTTCTTTACTATTGCTTCCTGGACTAAACCAACATGGAATCATTTCTAAGTACACTGGAATGGCCAAAAGGGAGCTAACCCAACTTCTCAAACAAAAAGAATAGAAAAATGAATAATTCATCTGCTTTATTCAGTGTGATTAATGGAGCACCCATTGCCCCTGGGAATGGTTTCTGCTGTACTATCTGGATACTAAAATGTTACAGAAGTAGCTCTTTGCTCTCCCTCACTCTGCCCGTAGTTAATAGAAATGCAGGCTCGCCAAGTTATGCTTTGTGCATAGTGTCTTCATGTCATGTATACTTGAGTACGTTCTTACCAGTTGGCCTCATGGACAACTCATTAGTATGTATGACTTGTTTTGATTTTTCTTACCCAGGGTTAATTGAATTCTTGCTTTTAGACAACTTCCTTTTTTATAGTGGTGAACCTTGCCCTTTAGTACGATTCAAGTGACTCTGGATAATTGTTCAAGTTCATCTTTGCTCTTGCTGGATACAAGGTAGTGGTCTGTGGCTACAGGAAGCTGGTTCTACTGTCTGCTTCCACAGTCTGCTTAAAAAACTTTCTGACTTTGTGAATGTAGAGACCAAGTTTACCACTTGCGATGAAGAGACCAATTAAGATTCATTCCTCATTCTGTTTCTTTCCCATGGGAGAAGAATCCCCATGGAATAAAATGAAACTGATTCCATGCACTAGTATGTGTAGGTTTCTCGCTTGTGCAAAGCTTAGCAATTTGTAGGAAACTTTGATCTTTTTGTCCAAAAAAAAGGAATGTCCGACAGGCTTAAGCTTTTGTCCCTTTGCACTTAGACTTGAAGTTAGTAAATCCTTAAAGGCCTTTCAATAGCAGACTTCCAAAAGATTGGATTTAGGATTTCTAGCATATTTTTAATTTCAGATTTTCAACTGATTTTAGCTATAGTATACAGTAGGTTAAAATTCATGTCTATGACTTTAGGACCAGCAGTAAAGGATACCAGTCTTCTGTGTTTAGGCAAGATTCATTTCAGTAGAAGATAATCTTATCTGACTAATTTTTGAGACCAGAATAAGCCTTTTAAGAATAAGCCTTTTAAGGTAAACCTCACAATTCTCGTTTTATGGTAATACTGGTCATTTCAGTCCCCTGGGTTTGGCATGGGAGATAGTGACTACACTGGTGTCTGACTTTTTCCTAGAGATTTCTCCCTGAAAAATACAAGGGCTGCTGGTGAGAGCAGACTTGAGGTGATGATAGTTGGCCTTTGGTCTACAAAGATTTTGTAACTCCTTGGAAAGCTTCTTATAATCATTCTTAACTTCTCGATAGCTAGAAATTTAGAGTATTTGAAATCTGTAGGAATGAAATCTGTAGGAATGAAAGCCAAAAATGTGACTGACTTGGGAACAATTCTTAAACTGATTAACTGGCTGTAATACGGTTTTGTGAATTTATTGCACCGATGTTGTACCTTGTGGTATATCTGTGCCTATTAAATAAGTGTTGTTTTTTTGTCTTTAATATTGTTGTAAACAGTGGTGCCTATTATAGCATATATTTGATTTTTTAAAAAAATATTTCATAAGAAAACTACCTTAATTTTACCTTACTTTCATTGTAAATAAGCCTGTCTTCCTATCTGGATTTTTTTATGTATACATGTTCTACTACATGTATACACATTTTTTTGTGTATACATGTTCTACAGAATAACTTTTTCAGTTTTAATCCTTTATTATTTCTTCTACTTTGTTTTGTGTAAAAGGGGAAAAAATTCAAAAAGTTGGAATCTTAAAAAATAAAAATAAAAATAAAAAATTAACATTGACTGTACATACCAGAGCGCACAACAGGTGCTAGAATATAAAAGAAGATGAATCTCTGCCTTCAAGAGGTACAGGGTTTAATGAACTCTGGGTGACCATTTAGTTATTTGTCAAGCCTCTGTGAAGGGTATTCTGACATTGAGTGGCAGTTGCAGTAGTTGACCTTCGGACTTTATATTGGAGATTCCCGTGTGTGTGTGTGTGTGTGTGTGTGTGTGTGTGTGTGTTTCTTTTTTCTGTCTCAGGTTATCTGGCAGGCTGGATCAGGCACACAACAAATGAAAGCTTTTATTATTACCTTAGAGAGGCAGCTTAGTAACATGGAGAGAGGTCAGATGTTGGTGCTAGAGATCTGAGTTCAAATCCTAGCTTTATCATTTAGGAGTTGTGACGTTGGATCAGTTATTTCACTTCTTTGAGCCTCTACCTTTATAAAGGGAAGACTATCTAATGAGGATATTGTGAAGAAAAGTCATGATACACATGAAGCACCTAGCACAGTTCTGGCACAAAGCAGGGCCCAGCTAAGGCCAGCCAGGGGTGGCAGCAGCAATCCTGAGCCATAACGCCACCAGGAGAAGTGACCTGAGCGGCAACAGCAGATGTGACAGCAACTTTCTTCTTCTCCTTGTTTGCTCAGATGCTGCCTTTATAATGGTAATGGAGTATTTTCAAATTCAAAGTCTATTCCAGAGATAAAGAAAAATGATAGTGGGTTTCCCTGTAATTAATGGCATTTTTTAGCATTTCAGTCAGATTATAAATAGGATATAAGATGCCTTATGTGGTGAATAACACATCTTTCTAGTTTTCTAGATTTATGAATTTAGCCCATATGAAATTAATTATTGTGGGTGTATTACATGGATGTGAAACATCTGGAATAATAGGATTTTATTGTTAATAGACCTCTCAGGAGCTCGTGACAAACATCCTTATAATAGCAACATATGCTGCTAGTTTAATGAGAACCATCCTTGACAATTAATGGTTCTTGTGCTTTCAGTAATTTACACATTTTCAAATTTTATATTCTTTATTTCCATCTTTATGGTTTCAGTTTGTGGCTTGTTTGAAATTAAGGCCAGAACTCCTTACAGAGGAGAAAAAAAAATTATTTAGTGTATACTATGTGCCAAGCACTGTGCTATATATTTTATATATGCGAATGTACATGAACATGAAATTACTTTAAAGCCTGACAACAACCAGGCATCTCTTTATTTACAAATAGGAAGCCTGAGGCACAGTGAGATTAGTAGCTCATCAATGTGGATGCTCCAGCTAGAATTAAAAGTTGAATTTCTCTGTCCTTTCAATCATTAGAAAAGAAAGTAGAATATTGTAGAAAAGATTCCCTTTTCTAGAAATCGTATTTCTGCTTTCAATAGTCCTTTTAACTTTCTACATAACAACCTTCAAGTTATTCCTGGGACATATTGGGCTTAAGCTGATGTGGGCAAGGAGTTAATAAAGATAACTGAATTTAAACTTCTGACGTATTTCAAAACCTAGTCTGTGCGTGGTACAAGGTCAGTCAAGAGCTATGGAAATATCCAAGAGGAGAATATTCTGTTTTTTCTTGTTCTCTTGATGCTGAGAAAAGGGAATTTTTACTGAACACTATGCACAATTCATAGTTCAGCCATTAGTTAACCTGCTTCTCTGAAGAGTAAGGCTTGGCCCAGACCCCAAAGCTCACCCTCCTGCTCTTCCCCCACAAGTTTGGTTCAGATTCTGTCAAATTAAACATTATTGATATATTTCAGGAAAATGACAGAAAGTGTACGTGATTTGGCCACCAAACCAGAAAACGTGATTAGGGGAAGGGGAATAAATGGTAGGTACACTGTTGCATGGAGAAGGCAGAATTAGTTCCCTGCAGGCTTCATTAATCTGCATTTAGTCATTGTTGCCTTTGTATAAAGATAAAGGCAAAATTCTTATTTCAGTATTCTATCTTATGTCTTCACAACACTCAATATTATTTGAAACAGTCCTGTTCAACTATTATAAAATCTTGAGTATTAATTCTTCCCCTCATAAGAATGTAAGCTCCATGAGAGCACGTACCTTTCCTGTCTTTATTGAATGAATGAATAAATACCTTTATATTCAAACAGGATAAATTCTACCTTATATCATATATTCATTCACTGAATCATTTAAAGAATGTGTGTTGTGTGCTGAAGTAGGCATATTCACATAATATATGCACACAAGTATGCACAAACAATAGGCAAATTTGCATAACAAGTTAGGTAGTAAGCTTCAAATAGTAGTCGGACCTCTGCCTTGTTCCATGAACTCGGAAAGCTCCACAGCTTTCTGTGCCTCTTTCGTCACATCTATAAAATGCTAAAGTATGCTGGCTTTAGCCTGCCCCAGCAATAGCATGTACTCTGTTGCTTCTGCCCTGACTTAGGCCTGGACCACTGAGAATCTGGCCTGGTAGAAAATAGGTGATTTTCTCCTACTAAAACACAGCATCTAGACACAGCCTGCAGAT
Source organism: Chlorocebus sabaeus (assembly GCF_047675955.1). Classification (NCBI taxonomy): domain Eukaryota; kingdom Metazoa; phylum Chordata; class Mammalia; order Primates; family Cercopithecidae; genus Chlorocebus; species Chlorocebus sabaeus. The sequence continues at coordinate 77,261,645 of NC_132904.1, read as the reverse complement.
CGCAAACCAGATGCTCCCTTTGCATGTTTATAAGCAAAATTGGGCACTTTCAGGAGCCCCAGGACGTGACAGGGATCCGTCCACTATCAGATGTGATTGTGGGGCTAGATTGGCTGCTGTCTGGGCCCTTGGTTCTCCCTCCAGTCTCCACAGAAAGAGGACCCTGGTCCTCAGACTCTGGTCTGCTGTGGACTTGGCACATAGTAAGTCTGTTAACCCCTTTCCTGGAGTCTAGGCCCTGTGCTTGGCTTTCCAGATATTACTTTAGTATCTCCAAGTTCTATAGGTTGGCCAAACTCCAGATGCCCTAACTCCTTACATCTGATGCCTTAAATGGTGACATTTCAAGCCAAGCTTAAGTTTTTCTACAACTCTTCTGAATCTCCCAAGTCGAATAGCTGACAGATTCAAAAGAGATATGAAAAAACTTAAGCTTGATCCTCCCTTATCACAACTAGTCTGGTGAATTTCCCTCAGTTACCATACTGTACTCACTACTGTTTCAGTACTATGTAAAGGGGAAAGATGGTTATAAACTGTGTAGCATCTTGTTTGTGTTTATGTGTATTTAAAACAGATCTAACGGGAGTCATTGAATACCCTTGCAAAATAAAGTCCCTTTGAGATGCAAGATAAGTTGCAAACAGTCTCCACTAATCATTAAATACAAGGTGCATTCACTCCTCAGGTGGGTAGTTTATGCTTCTAGGGTAAGCTAAATGCAACAAACTATAGACACATCCTTTCACTAATGATAGAAATTGCCTCATGCTGAACTTTGGCTCAAGATATTCCTACACATGAAGATTGAAGCCACATTATAAAGCTGCTCTGGATTCTATATTATGAAGCCCAGAGTGACCTTAAGGGTTGAAGTAGTGGCCAGGCATGGTGGCTCACGCATGTAATCCCAGCAGTTTGGGAGGCCGAGGTGGGTGGATCACCTGAGGTCAGGAGATCAGCCTGACCAACATGGTGAAACCCTGTCTCTACTGAAAATACAAAAATTATCTGGGTTTAGGTGATGGGTGCCTGTAATCCCAGCTACTCAGGAGACTGAGGCAGGAGAATTGCTTGAACCCAGGAGATGGAGGCTGCAGTGAGCCAACACAGTGCCACTGCACTCCAGCCTGGGCAACAGAGTGACTCCATCTCAGAAAAAAAAAAAAAAAAAAGAAAAGTTTGAAGTCATAAAGATGCCTAATCAAATATAAAGTTTTTAAAATATATTTTCACCTACCCCACTTTCCAAAAAGAAGGGAATAAGGCTACTGAAATGAATAAAGCCAGATTATATTCATCTTATTATTATTATTGTTGTTATTATTTATTTATTTATTTATTTATCTATTTTGAGACAGCGTCTTGCTCTGCCACCCAGGCTGGAATGCACTGGCGCAATCTCTGCTCACTGCAACTTCTGCCTCCCGGGTTCAAGCAATTCTCTGCCTCAGCCTCCTGAGTAGCTGGGATTACAGGGGTCCGCCACCACGTGCAGCTAATTTTTGTATTTTTAGTAGAGACTGGGTTTCACCATGTTGGCCAGGTGGTCTTTAACTCCTGACCTGGTGATCCACCCGCCTCAGCCTCCCAAAGTACGGGGATTACAGGCATGAGCCACAGCGTCCGGCCTCATCTTATTAGATCTTTAGTGAATAAAACTTTGGCATATCCCTGCAGCCCAGCACCATACCCGGCACCAGGAAAGTGCTCAGTAAATGTTGGTTGAATGAAAGAATGTCAGCCACTGACCTTTTTTCCTTCATGGGTCATGGCAGCTGAGAAAGACCAAGGTCAGAGATAATGAGACTTCACAACCTCATGGCTACAGTGAGAATTATGGAACTGCTTTAGAAGTGAGTTATTTGAAGCTCGGTGGGAAAAGATTCTTCACCTTCCCAGATCTCTGCTGTCACTTTACAAAGAGAAATGAAGACTTATCTTGATAGCAAGAGACATTCAGGGATAAGGATCCTGAATAGGGTCCAAGTCTGGAGCTCTGACAGGGCAGTTGGTGAAGCAGCTTGAATAACAGAAGAGTCAATCTTTAGAATCCTCCGCAGAGGCTTAGAAAGATGTGTAAAGCGCTTGGGATTTGATTTTACTTTTCAGAGTTTTCTATTCTGCTCTTGTACTTACTTTCACTGAATGGAACAGAAAGCAGACCTGTTACAATGTTCAAGTTATATAGTTTGTGTGTACTTTAAAGAACAGGAAGAAAGTTGTGGAAGGCTTGTGAGAAGGATGCCTTTGTCTGATAAAAATGCCTTACAACATTTTGAGATGGAATGCAGAACCTGCTCGTCTTCCTTGGGGAGTTGATAACGTAGAATGAATTTGAAGATTTTCTTATAGTATCTGAGCAAGAGAAGAAATATACTACCTTTGCAATCTACAAAAATCTGTCATTCACTAGCTCTCTTACTGCCTTGTAGTAGCTTAACTGTTAACAATTATAAATGACGCAACTGTTGTCCTTTAAAGGAAATGGAAAGGAGATAATATTTATTATGTGTCTACTCTGTGTTCAACACTATGTGAAACATGTTGTAGTCCCATCACATTTAATACTCATAACCACCAGATGTATAATTATCCCTATTTTATAAATACTGAAATTGAGACACAGGAAGTAGAAGAGGCTTATCTTCTGGCTCTGTCTATTCCTTATCACCCATCATAAGCACAATCTGTCCTGAAAGTGTTCCATATCTTCACCTGATAAAGGTACATCGTCCCTCCTCTGTGCCATCTCTGTACTTTGTACTTTGCATGTGCTTCTAATGTTATATCTTGGTATTTAAATTAATTTCTTTTCAAGTTTTGTTTCCCTTACTAGAGTATAAATCTCTAGATAGTCGGGGTTTTGTTTTTATCTCTGTATTCCTTGCAGTGATCACAGAAATGTTTAGTTTTTGAAGTAAATGCCACAGAGCCAGTTAGGCATGGAGTCAGAATTTAAAATTAACATCCTTTTGATTCGGAAAGCTCATGCATTTTTCATTATACTACAATGCCAAAACTTGAAGACAGACAGAAAGATTAACGCAATTATATTATTAAATAATGCACTTAAGCAATACAATTATATTCAATTTACATACCTAATATAAATATATCAGGGTTAAGAAATAGGTAGGCGATTGAAAAGTAATGCGGGGCGGAGCAAGATGGCCGAATAGGAACAGCTCCAGTCTCCAACTCCCAGCGCGAGCGACACAGAAGACCGGCGATTTCTGCATTTTCAACTGAGGTACTGGGTTCATCTCACTGGGGAGTGCCAGACGATCGGTGCTGGTCAGCTGCTGCAGCCCGACCAGCGAGAGCTGAAGCAGGGCGAGGCATTGCCTCACCTGGAAAGCGCAAGGGGGAAGGGAATCCCTTTTCCTAGCCAGGGGAACTGAGACACACAACACCTGGAAAATCGGGAAACTCCCACCCCAATACTGCGCTTTAAGCAGACAGGCACACCAGGAGATCATATCCCACACCTGGCCGGGAGTGTCCCACACCCACGGAGCCTCCCTCATTGCTAGCACAGCAGTCTGTGATCTACCGGCAAGGCAGCAGAGAGGCTGGGGGAGGGGCGCCCGCCATTGCTGAGGCTTAAGTAGGTAAACAAAGCTGCTGGGAAGCTCGAACTGGGTGGAGCTCACAGCAGCTCAAGGAAACCTGCCTGTCTCTGTAGACTCCACCTCTGGGGACAGGGCACAGTAAAAACAAACGCAGCAGCTCTACAGATGCAAACGACTCTGTCTGACAGCTTTGAAGAGAGCAGTGGATCTCCCAACATGGAGGTTGAGATCTGAAAAGGGACAGACTCCCTGCTCAAGTGGGTCCCTGACCCCTGAGTAGCCTAACTGGGAGACATCCCCCACTAGGGGCAGTCTGACACCCCACACCTCACAGGGTGGAGTACACCCCTGAGAGGAAGATTCCAAAGCAAGAATCAGACAGGTACACTCGCTGTTCAGAAATATTCTATCTTCTGCAGCCTCTGCTGCTGATACCCAGGCAAACAGGGTCTGGAGTGGACCTCAAGCAATCTCCTACAGCTACAACCTACAGCTGAGGATCCTGACTGTTAGAAGGAAAGCTATCAAACAGGAAGGACACCTACACCAAAACCCCATCAGTACATCACCATCATCAAAGACCAGAGGCAGATAAAACCACAAAGATGGGGAAAAAGCAGGGCAGAAAAGCTGGAAATTCAAAAAATAAGAGCGCATCTCCCCCGGCAAAGGAGCGCAGCTCATCGCCAGCAACGGATCAAAGCTGGACGGAGAATGACTTCGACGAGATGAGAGAAGAAGGCTTCAGTCCATCAAATTTCTCAGAGCTAAAGGAGGAATTACGTACCCAGCGCAAAGAAACTAAAAATCTTGAAAAAAAAGTGGAAGAATTGATGGCTAGAGTAATTAATGCAGAGAAGCTCACAAACGAAATGAAAGAGACGAAAACCATGGCACGAGAAATACGTGACAAATGCACAAGCTTCAGTAACCGTCTCGATCAACTGGAAGAAAGAATGTCAGCGATGGAGGATCAAATGAATGAAATGAAGCGAGAAGAGAAACCAAAAGAAAAAAGAAGAAAAAGAAATGAACAAAGCCTGCAAGAAGTATGGGATTATGTAAAAAGACCAAATCTACGTCTGATTGGGGTGCCTGAAAGTGAGGGGGAAAATGGAACCAAGTTGGAAAACACTCTTCAGGATATCATCCAGGAGAACTTCCCCAACCTAGTAGGGCAGGCCAACATTCAAATCCAGGAAATACAGAGAACGCCACAAAGATACTCCTCGAGAAGAGCAACTCCAAGACACATAATTGCCAGATTCACCAAAGTTGAAATGAAGGAAAAAATCTTAAGGGCAGCCAGAGAGAAAGGTCGGGTTACCCACAAAGGGAAGCCCATCAGACTAACAGCAGATCTCTCGGCAGAAACTCTTCAAGCCAGAAGAGAGTGGGGGCCAATATTCAACATTCTTAAAGAAAAGAATTTTAAACCCAGAATTTTATATCCAGCCAAACTAAGTTTCATAAGTGAAGGAGAAATAAAATCCTTTACAGATAAGCAAATGCTTAGAGATTTTGTCACCACTAGGCCTGCCTTACAAGAGACCCTGAAGGAAGCACTAAACATGGAAAGGAACAACCGGTACCAGCCATTGCAAAAACATGCCAAAATGTAAAGACCATCAAGGCTAGGAAGAAACTGCATCAACTAACGAGCAAAATAACCAGTTAATATCATAATGGCAGGATCAAGTTCACACATAACAATCTTAACCTTAAATGTAAATGGACTAAATGCTCCAATTAAAAGACACAGACTGGCAAACTGGATAAAGAGTCAAGACCCATCAGTCTGCTGTATTCAGGAGACCCATCTCACACGCAGAGACATACATAGGCTCAAAATAAAGGGATGGAGGAAGATTTACCAAGCAAATGGAGAACACAAAAAAGCGGGGGTTGCAATACTAGTCTCTGATAAAACAGACTTTAAACCATCAAAGATCAAAAGAGACAAAGAAGGCCATTACATAATGGTAAAGGGATCAATTCAACAGGAAGAGCTAACTATCCTAAATATATATGCACCCAATACAGGAGCACCCAGATTCATAAAGCAAGTCCTTAGAGACTTACAAAGAGACTTAGACTCCCATACAATAATAATGGGAGACTTCAACACTCCACTGTCAACATTAGACAGATCAACGAGACAGAAAGTTAACAAGGATATCCAGGAATTGAACTCATCTCTGCAGCAAGCAGACCTAATAGACATCTATAGAACTCTCCACCCCAAATCAACAGAATATACATTCTTCTCAGCACCACATCGTACTTACTCCAAAATTGACCACGTAATTGGAAGTAAAGCACTCCTCAGCAAATGTACAAGAACAGAAATTATAACAAACTGTCTCTCAGACCACAGTGCAATCAAATTAGAACTCAGGACTAAGAAACTCAATCAAAACCGCTCAACTACATGGAAACTGAACAACCTGCTCCTGAATGACTACTGGGTACATAACGAAATGAAGGCAGAAATAAAGATGTTCTTTGAAACCAATGAGAACAAAGATACAACATACCAGAATCTCTGGGACACATTTAAAGCAGTGTGTAGAGGGAAATTTATAGCACTAAATGCCCACAAGCGAAAGCAGGAAAGATCTAAAATTGACACTCTAACATCGCAATTAAAAGAACTAGAGAAGCAAGAGCAAACACATTCGAAAGCTAGCAGAAGGCAAGAAATAACTAAGATCAGAGCAGAACTGAAGGAGATAGAGACACAAAAAACCCTCCAAAAAATCAATGAATCCAGGAGTTGGTTTTTTGAAAAGATCAACAAAATTGACAGACCACTAGCAAGACTAATAAAGAAGAAAAGAGAGAAGAATCAAATCGACGCAATTAAAAATGATAAAGGGGATATCACCACCGACCCCACAGAAATACAAACTACCATCAGAGAATACTATAAACACCTCTACGCAAATAAACTGGAAAATCTAGAAGAAATGGATAATTTCCTGGACACTTACACTCTTCCAAGACTAAACCAGGAAGAAGTTGAATCCCTGAATAGACCAATAGTAGGCTCTGAAATTGAGGCAATAATTAATAGCCTACCAACCAAAAAAAGTCCAGGACCAGATGGATTCACAGCTGAATTCTACCAGAGGTACAAGGAGGAGCTGGTACCATTCCTTCTGAAACTATTCCAATCAATAGAAAAAGAGGGAATCCTCCCTAACTCATTTTATGAGGCCAACATCATCCTGATACCAAAGCCTGGCAGAGACACAACAAAAAAAGAGAATTTTAGACCAATATCCCTGATGAACATCGATGCAAAAATCCTCAATAAAATACTGGCAAACCGGATTCAGCAGCACATCAAAAAGCTTATCCACCATGATCAAGTGGGCTTCATCCCTGGGATGCAAGGCTGGTTCAACATTCGCAAATCAATAAACATAATCCAGCATATAAACAGAACCAAAGACAAGAACCACATCATTATCTCAATAGATGCAGAAAAGGCTTTTGACAAAATTCAACAGCCCTTCATGCTAAAAACGCTCAATAAATTCGGTATTGATGGAACGTACCTCAAAATAATAAGAGCTATTTATGACAAACCCACAGCCAATATCATACTGAATGGGCAAAAACTGGAAAAATTCCCTTTGAAAACTGGCACAAGACAGGGATGCCCTCTCTCACCACTCCTATTCAACATAGTGTTGGAAGTTCTGGCTAGGGCAATCAGGCAAGAGAAAGAAATCAAGGGGATTCAGTTAGGAAAAGAAGAAGTCAAATTGTCCCTGTTTGCAGACGACATGATTGTATATTTAGAAAACCCCATTGTCTCAGCCCAAAATCTCCTTAAGCTGATCAGCAACTTCAGCAAAGTCTCAGGATACAAAATTAATGTGCAAAAATCACAAGCATTCTTATACACCAGTGACAGTCAAACAGAGAGCCAAATCAGGAATGAACTTCCATTCACAATTGCTTCAAAGAGAATAAAATACCTAGGAATCCAACTTACAAGGGATGTAAAGGACCTCTTCAAGGAGAACTACAAACCACTGCTCAGTGAAATCAAAGAGGACACAAACAAATGGAAGAACATACCATGCTCATGGATAGGAAGAATCAATATCGTGAAAATGGCCATACTGCCCAAGGTAATTTATAGATTCAATGCCATCCCCATCAAGCTACCAATGAGCTTCTTCACAGAATTGGAAAAAACTGCTTTAAAGTTCATATGGAACCAAAAAAGAGCCCGCATCTCCAAGACAATCCTAAGTCAAAAGAACAAAGCTGGAGGCATCACACTACCTGACTTCAAACTATACTACAAGGCTACAGTAACCAAAACAGCATGGTACTGGTACCAAAACAGAGATATAGACCAATGGAACAGAACAGAGTCCTCAGAAATAATACCACACATCTACAGCCATCTGATCTTTGACAAACCTGAGAGAAACAAGAAATGGGGAAAGGATTCCCTATTTAATAAATGGTGCTGGGAAAACTGGCTAGCCATAAGTAGAAAGCTGAAACTGGATCCTTTCCTTACTCCTTATACGAAAATTAATTCAAGATGGATTAGAGACTTAAATGTTAGACCTAATACCATAAAAATCCTAGAGGAAAACCTAGGTAGTACCATTCAGGACATAGGCATGGGCAAAGACTTCATGTCTAAAACACCAAAAGCAACGGCAGCAAAAGCCAAAATTGACAAATGGGATCTCATCAAACTAAAGAGCTTCTGCACAGCAAAAGAAACTACCATCAGAGTGAGCAGGCAACCTACAGAATGGGAGAAAATTTTTGCAATCTACTCATCTGACAAAGGGCTAATATCCAGAACCTACAAAGAACTCAAACAAATTTACAAGAAAAAAACAAACAACCCCATCAAAAAGTGGGCAAAGGATATGAACAGACATTTCTCAAAAGAAGACATTCATACAGCCAACAGACACATGAAAAAATGCTCATCATCACTGGCCATCAGAGAAATGCAAATCAAAACCACAATGAGATACCATCTCACACCAGTTAGAATGGCAATCATTAAAAAGTCAGGAAACAACAGGTGCTGGAGAGGATGTGGAGAAATAGGAACACTTTTACACTGTTGGTGGGATTGCAAACTAGTTCAACCATTATGGAAAACAGTATGGCGATTCCTCAAGGATCTAGAACTAGATGTACCATATGACCCAGCCATCCCATTACTGGGTATATACCCAAAGGATTATAAATTATGCTGCTATAAGGACACATGCACACGTATGTTTATTGCAGCACTATTCACAATAGCAAAGACTTGGAATCAACCCAAATGTCCATCAGTGACAGATTGGATTAAGAAAATGTGGCACATATACACCATGGAATACTATGCAGCCATAAAAAAGGATGAGTTTGTGTCCTTTGTAGGGACATGGATGCAGCTGGAAACCATCATTCTCAGCAAACTATCACAAGAACAGAAAACCAAACACCGCATGTTCTCACTCGTAGGTGGGAACTGAACAATGAGATCACTTGGACTCGGGAAGGGGAACATCACACACCGGGGCCTATCATGGGGAGGGGGGAGGGGGGAGGGATTGCATTGGGAGTTATACCTGATGTAAATGACGAGTTGATGGGTGCAGCACACCAACATGGCACAAGTATACATATGTAGCAAACCTGCACGTTGTGCACATGTACCCTACAACTTGAAGTTTAATAATAATAAATAAATTAAAAAAAAAAAAAAAAAAAAAGAAATAGGTAGGCAACTCATAGGTAAGGCAAATCTAGAAAATTTGCAGCCCAGAGAGAGTTTAAAGCTCATATAGTAAGTCTAAGAATATTGCTTTTGATTCACCAACTTACTATTATTTTTATTATACAACTACTACCTAATAGTCCTGTGGGAGGTAGCAAGGTGAAAGCAGAGGGGATCCCGTCCTTAAGAAGTTTTCAAGTGACTAATATGGTGCAGGGAAATGTGTGCATACCATAGTTGATTTTGTTTTGAGTTATTTCTGCCTCTGAGCTATGTCTTCCTCATGTTTAAACTGGTTCTATGAATACCCCTGAGGATCATCATGAAAACTAAAACAGATAACATATGCTATTGAAACTGGTGCCTAATGTAGATCAAGATAAATCAATGTTACTTCTCAGTCCAAATGCAGATATGAATATGAATATGGATATGGCTATAGCCTTAAATCAGAGGCTTTCAACAGGGATGGGAGGGCAGAGACTTTGTTCTCCAAGTGACATCTGGCAGTTTCTGGAGTCATTTTTGGTTATCACAACTGGAGGTGTGTCACTGGCATTTAGTGACAGGAGTACTGCTAAACATTCCTCAATATACAAAACAATCTCTCATAACAATAAATTAAATAATTCTCTGGCCCCAAACGTTACAGGCTCTGAGTGTAGATACAGACATAAAAGTGCTAAGTATTACAAGTATCAGGTCTACTTCTGTGAGAGTGCAGATTTGGAAATGGGATGATACCCTGGCTCTGAATCTGAGATGTTTATGAAAGAGCTGGAATTTATGTACGCTTTGGGATTAAGTCAGGTAGAAATAAAGCAATTGGAATTCCAGGAGGCGCTTGATTAATGGGGAATAAAAGCATCTGGGGATCAGAGTCAACAAAATAATTTTTCCCAACAGATGATAAAATCTGGAAGAGTAAGTGGAGGACTAAGCAGGACTATAAAATAAGAATGTTGGTGTTGGAGGTGAGATGTGTGTATGAACAGGAAACGAGGAGCAAGATGTTAGAGGAAGGACAGCAACATAAACAGGGAAACATAAATAACACATATTATATTCCTTAATTCATCAAAAAAAAGAGATTAAAAATATCAAGTGTTTTATATACACCAGAGACCTATCTAGGCAGTGGAAATAAAAAAAATAAAACACCATTCCTCAAGTCATAATCTATTTTAGTGTTCCCAAAGTATTTTCCTGATGAAGTTACATATTAAATCAACTGCTTTGTTTAGGAAATAGAAGATTAAGCAAACTTAAACAGCTATTTTCTTAAAGAGTACTACAGAGACTGGAATGGGCTTATGAGCTATGGTATATAACAATTCTAAATTTATGTCTATTATCCTAGTTCATTTTTTGTTGCATATAACAGAATACCTGAAAGGCGGTAATTTATTTTTTTAAAAAGGAGCTTCTTTCCCACTATTTTAGAGGCCGAGAAGTCCAAGCTCAAGGGGCCACATCTGGTGAGGGCCTTCTTGCGGGTGGGGACACTCGCCAGCATCCTGAGGTGGCGCAGGGCATCTTATGATGAGGGGACAGCGTGCTAGCTCAGGTCTCGCTTCTTCTAATAAAACCACCAGTCCCACTCCCATGATAACCCATCAATCCATTCATCCATGAACAGATTAATCTATTCATGAGGACAGAGCCCTTCTGACTCAATCACCTCTTAAAAGCCCTACCTCTCAATACTGCCACACTGGGGACTAAATTTCAACCTGCATTTTCGAGAGGACAAATATTCGAACCACAGCATCTGTGAAGCACTTCGTTTTGAAGGAGCATCTTCCAGAGCCAATATTTAGCCAGGCTAAATTTAGAGAACACGATTCTAGCACCGGGTCTCCCACTAGGACAGCCAGTAAGAAAACACTTAATGTTTTCATGATGGCATTGGAATTTGCAGAAATTGGCAAAGAAACCACTTCCGATTTTTCCAATACTTGAAATTTCTAGAAGAAAGGGTTTATTTTATTTTGTTTTGTTTAATAAGCAAGAAGGTTAAGACAATTTGTGGTTAGCCTCTGGCATGTGTTTGGTACTAAATAAAGATTTTTGAATGCAGTTAAATGAGTGAGACACTAAGAGTGGGCTAACAAAAAAGAGGAAGATAAAAAAAGCTTATGAAAGGAAAACGTGCAAAGCTTGGCAATAGAATATATATATTGAATACAAAACAAGTAGGAAATTAAGGCTGAATAAGATCTCATCTTTTATATTAGAGAAAATTACAGTTTAACTCATGAGATCACAGAAAGGAGCATAATAGGGAAATCATATTAGAATAAAAGCATCAGACTGAGAAGCTGGATTTTGATGTCTAAACTAGGCCACTAATTTACTGTGTAAACCTGGCCAAGACCCTTAACCTCTTAGGTCCTCACTTGCTTATTTATAAAACATAGATGCCTATGCTCCCAATGAGGATTAAATAGCCTTAATAAATATAAATACATATATGTGAATGCACATATACATATACATGCATGTATTATACAAACATAATGCATACATATAGGTATATATAGATATGCACATATATGTAAAAGGAATTATTATTATTGTAGCTCATATTCTAGACCCATAACTGCTTTAATTAAGAATTTCAATGATATACACGCTATTAATTACTCCATTTTTAAAAAATTAATGGCTACCATGAAATGATTTTCCTAACCATCTTTGGTTGATATCATAAATTCAACTTTTTTTAATATTCAAGTGAAACTAGGTTAATATGATTTTAATATTTATAATTAGTCATTATCAATTAATATAGTTTACTAAGCAGCAATTTGGTTCATAGTATCTGGGATACCAGATGCTGCGAGAATAAAAATCAACCTCAGTTCTCCAGGAGATTATAAGCTAAGGTGCAGAAACTAATGCCCAAGCGAGTGGTGACAAGGGATAGCCCCAGCTGAGCATATTCCTTAAGGAAGGAGCATTGTTTTCTCATCTCAAGGAATAGTTTTCATTCCTATGTAGTGCATATCTGAGTGCATGGGTTCCTCCTGCTTTTCTTTTCTGGATTCCTCTGATGGAGGAGGCTTCTAGCCTGGGTTAGGTAGTAGAGGTGTAGCTAGAATGACCTATTTTAACACTATTTTATTAAGTAGAGAGAGTAAGAAAGAGGGAAGAGAGGCCGGGCGCGGTGGCTCACGCCGGTAATCCTAGCACTTTGGGAAGCCCAGGTGGGTGGATCATGAAGTCAGGATATCGAGACCATCCTGGCCAAAATGGTGAAATCCCGTCTCTACTAAAAATACAAAAAATTAGCTGGGCGTGGTGGCGGGCGCCTGTAGTCCCTGCTACTCGGGAGGCTGAGGCAGGAGAATGGCGTGAACCTGGGAGGCGGAGCTTGCAGTGAGCCGAGAGCGTGCCACCGCACTCCAGCCTGGGCGACAGATCGAGACCTCGTCTAAAAAAAAAAAAAAAAAAAAGACAGAGAAGAGTAGTGGATAAAAGTGACCACAGTATGCTCAATGTTGTTGTTGTTGTTGTTGTTATTATTATTATTATTGAGATGGAGTCGCACTCTGTTGCCAGGCTGGAGTGCAGTAGCGTGATCTCGGCTCACTGCAACCTCCGCCTCCTTGGTTCAAGTTGACCATGCCCAACTGATTTTTAGTAGAGACGGGGCTTCACCATGTTGGCCAGGATGGTCTCGATTTCCTGACCTCGTGATTTACCCGCCTCAGCCTCTCAAAGTGCTGGGATAACAGACGTGAGCCCCCACGCCCGGCCCAATGTCATTATTTTTTTTTAAATGAAAGTATGATTTGGCGCATCACTAAGAGAGAGCACCATGCAGTTTGAGGAACAGAGAGAGAGAAAAAAAAAATTGTTTAGCCTATGAAAGGGAACACTCACAAAAGCTATTACACACCTGCATGGTTTTCATTTGGAAAAATAAATGGAAGGCAAAATAGACTAGCACTCATTAAGGACCCAGTCTGTATATGGCAAGTTTTTGGGTGGGTACGTTACATTGATGTATAGATGAGCAAACTAAGACTGTGAGATTTCAAGAGGCTAGGCTAAGCTCGTTCATGCAACAGGGATTCAAACAAAAGTCCAACTTGCAAGCCTTCATTTTTTTTTTTTTTTTTTTTCCGGAACCATTCAATAATGAAATGGGTGATCTTTGACATACTCAGCTCTGTGGTTTTGGAAGCATTAAAGTTGAGGCTGAGGGACTATGTTATAGTGGTGCTATTGAAGCAATTTTTGCGTTTGCTGGGCTTTTAGAGTGATGATCTTCATGGTCTCTTTTAATGCAATGCAACTATTCTAGGAACCAATGAATAATTTGGAAAGGTGGTACATACCAAGCAGTTTCCAGAGAGAATTTCACTGCATTGCCATTCCTGATATTAGCTACTGACGCGGTGAGAATAAGGGGTTTGAATGAATGCGTCATTGAAGTTGAGTCAATGTAATCTTTCAGAGTTGCAATTATTCATTATATACTGGTTTTGTACCTTGTGTGTTATTAGGGGAACAGACAAATGAAAGCTCTGTCCCTCAAATGACAGATTGGTCAGGAATTTCTTCTATCTGCTGGCCCTAACACTGAAGTAGCAAAACTGTAAGTAGGACCAATCCAAGGTCAGACATAGGGAAAAATATAGGTGGTGTGTCAAACTATATTACATAGAGTAATACCAGGTTTGGGAGGAGAAGAATCAGGAGCCAAATCAAAATAAGAAATGTCAGATAGCCCAGAATCCAAGACATGATCGGAAGTCAGAATAGATGTGGATTAATGAATTCAACTCAATTCAACAAATATGCATTGATTATAGTCTAGTGGGAAAAATATACAGGTTAAAAAATAACTAACATATATTGCAATAAAAAGGGAACCATAATGTATGTGGTCAGATACTACTTTCTTTTTTTTATTCAACATTATTATTTCTAGCATTTATTGATGGTGTTGTGTAGTTGAAATGTATTCATTTTCACTATTGAAAAATTGTACATTATGTGATTATATTACAATTTCAAACCTCAATATAATGCAAAGTAAATAACAGTGCTAAAAAATGAGAGCACATACACTTGATATAAAAACAAAATATAGAGAGTTATAAATATGCATTTCAGGATAGTGATAATTCTAGGATAAAATGAAAAATTAGTCCAGGAAAGAGGCATATAGGTAGAAACTGGAATAGGGGTAATGTTCTAGTTCTCATATGTGGGTGGTGGGTTTATAGTTATTTATTTTAATGCTTCAGTGTATATAGACATATAAGTATATGTATGAACTATATATAAATGTATCTACATATAAATGTTACATATTTATTATATATATATCATATATACTACAAAATAAAACATCCAAAAAATTTTTAAGTTTGAATATGTAGTGAACAATAAAGACATATATGCATAGAATGCAATGATCCAAGAAGACAGAGGAGTTGATTGTCTTGGTTAGGTAGATGATAAATGAGATTTTTTTTTTTTTTTTTTTTTTTTTGAGACAGAGTCTTGCTCTGTCGCCAGGCTGGAGTGCAGTGGCACGATCTTGGCTTACTGCAATCTCTGCCTCCCGAGTTCGAGTGATTCCCCTACCTCAGCCTCCCGAGTAGCTGGGACTACAGGTGCACGCAACCACGCCCGGCTAATTTTGTGCATTTTAGTAGAAACAGGGTTTCACTATGTTGACCAGGATGGTCTCGATCTCCTGACCTTGTGATCTGCCTGCCTTGGCCTCCAAAAGTTCCAAGATTACAGGCATGAGCCACCAGGCCAGGCTGAGACTTTTTTTTTAAATGTGTTATATCTGAGTTGGATTTTTGAGGAGTGCATAAATGTTTACCTCATTCATAAAGAAAAGGCATTCCAGGAAGAAGAAAAAAAGGAGTGTCTGCCCTAGAAAACGTGTTGTACACTTCTGCACATTATTTATCATTCCTCATATAATATCTCTAACATCACAATATGTGTATATAATAATATGTAATTGTTGAATAAATGAAGATACTCAGGATTGACAGATATAGTGTATGTAGTGTGTGGATGTGTGAATATGAGGAACCTGTTGGGAATAAGGTTGAAGAAGCAGAAAGAAGCTGCTTAAGGAGTTTTATTGCCTTTCAAAGGATCTTAAGGAAAGTAATACAGTGTTTTAGGTGGGGGAATGACAAATTTGACTTAAATGGTAGACGCTCTGGCTATATAATGTGAAGGATGGCTTGGGAGTTGGAAGGATGGTGGTGGTGGGACCCTAGATCATAAAGTAGGAGGCTAACTAGGAGGGGGTGAACTAGTCACCGCAGGAGGTGACAATGTGGAGTGGGGACAGCAACCTGGGAATGGCCAGGGGATCCTTTTCAAATTGTTAATGAGGAGCAGGACAAGGAGGTAGATTCACCAGCATGAAATCTAGAAAAACTTGCCAATCCCATAGCATAATTCTCTTGGTCTTAAAGAGACACCTGTCTTTCCCATAGTGTTTTTCAGAAACTACTGTTCTTTTTTTCAACCTCTTGGATTTTAACTTTGGTTTGAATAACAATACTAACTGGACAACTTATTTTAGAAGTGCGTACACTTTTTGTGATAGCGTAAAACACTTAAAAAATAAAACTGGCTAAAACTCAGGCCCTTCTTCTTCTCCTTTGCCTTTTTCTCCTCCTCCTCCTTTTTTCTTTTTGCAAATGGGATAAAGCAATGGTCCCCTAAAATAACTCTTATAGGTGTGAACCAAACATCATGGTGTTTTTTTTTTTTTTTTTCTGACTCTGTCACATGACTCTAGTTTGGTATGCTGACGCATACCAGCACACATTTATTCACTCATACCATAAGTATCTGTTAGTGCCCTGAGGGCACTGTGGTGTGCTGATCATATCCTACCTTCAGAGCACACCTGCTCATACTTCCAGATGTTGAAGCTGTTGGCAGATGATGTTTCTTAAATGAATCCCTCTGTAGAAACTGCCTCCAGCCAGAGAACCACTTTGCTCAAGATCTTACCCACTCCCAGAGGAGAGCATGCATTAATGACTGGCCAATGAGTTGGTTAAAATCCACCAATTTGCCTCAAGGTGGGACAACTCTGAAGAATTAATCCAAGTTTAGAATTCCCCATAAGATAGGCTAAAACTGTTATTATAATTGCATTGCAATTCAACTACTCTCTTAGCCCCTACTTTGACCACAGCTGTGATCATTCCCAATAAACTTCTTGCACACAAATTCCCATCTCAGACTTTGTTTCTTATAGAGCTCAAACTAAGTTTCCTGCCATGTGTTTGGCATAGCGGGTATAATGATTCTGAAGAGACCACATAGGTGCAGAGATAAAAGTTTAAAAGTTAAAGCAGGAGCAACATTTAAAGAGTATGTGAGGGCAGATAACCATGTGTGTGTACTGTGTCTGAATGATAGATATATTGCTAGCTTTCAGAAGTAGATTGGTAAAATCCAAGAAGTTTCATGAAGGCATAACATAATCTTTTGAAGCCATTGGGATAGTATATTCTTATCTCTTTAAGAACAAGAGAGATATGCTTTGAGGATTGGCAACATTTTCTGTCTGCAGACATGGGTGCAGTCTTAGTTATCACTCTACTGAGGATTTACTGTGCCTCAAAGCTTTAATCTTAGAGAACATTGATTTACTCTTCAAAAAATTTTAGGGGCTCTGCTGGCATCCAGGCCAAGGGAAGTTTAACTTTGTATTGAGACATTTTTCTTTTCCTGTGTATATACACAAGGCAATGAAGGAAATAATATTAAAGGATGGCTGAGTTCATGGTTTCAGTGTATGAGGGTCACCTTGTTTTATATAGGCCACAAACCAAAGCTGAAAAAAGAAAGCTATTTGTTAATCAAACTGTGTGGGATTTTGCAGCCTAATTTGAGTGGGCAATATTCTTGCTCACAGCAGTCTAGGTTAAAACTTAAATGATGATACATTATTATGCCAATTAAAAATTCAAAAATAAATGCAATATATAAACGTGGCTTTCCCCACCAACATACACATACCCAATGAGTTTTAGAAATAACAAGAGAAGAGTTCTCCCAGTTTCTTTTTTCTTCACAGCCCTTTAAAATGTCAAAGGTGCAAATGACGCTCAGCCTCTACAATAAGAACTGTTACTCAGTTGAATGATAAAGGGCTCTCTTTTGTGTTGGATACTCCAGACTTACAATGACATGAATGAGAAGCAAATACAAAAACAAAACAGGTGAAAGCATGTGCTTCATGAAAGACAGACCCAGATTTCTATTACCCATCCTCCATTTACTCGATGAGTGGACTTGGGTAAATTACTCAGCTGAATTTCAGTTTCATCATCTGTAAAATGAGAATAATAAATTTCTCCTGAGTTGTGTGATAATCATGTAAGTTAATGTATGTAAAGTATATAAAGAGCAGAAGGGCATATAGGATATTCTAACGTATAAATTTTTGAGTAGGTTCTCAAGATATTTTAAAGTATATGCTTAGAAATAAATTCAAGATCAGACATACAAACAGGAATTTCAGTCAAATTTCTTATATGATAGCCTTTGTGGGGAGGGCACTGGGAAAGACCCGGGGCTTCTATATTTTGACTGGTGATTAAACTTTTGCCACAATTAGAGCTTTAAGACTGTAGTTCAAGGCCAGGCGTACTGGCTACGCCTGTAATCCCAGCACTTTGGGAGACCAAGGCGAGCATATCACGTAGTCAGGAGATCGAGACCATCCTTGCTAACATGGTGAAACCCGTCTCTACTAAAAATACAAAAAAATAGCCGGGAGTGGTAGTGGGTGCCTGTAGTCCCAGCTACTCAGGAGGCTGAGGCAGGAGAATGGCATGAACATGGGAGATGGAGGTTGCAGTGAGCTGAGTTCGTGCCACTGCACTCCAGCCTGAGCAACAGAGCGAGACTCCATCTCGAATAAATACAGAAATAAACAGAATAATAAATAAATAAAAAGGATTGTAGTTCAAGTCCTTGGCCCTTGTTAAAAGAGAGCTATACTGGGAAAAGGGTAATATGGTGTGAAAGGAAGAACACTTGGATGGGCAGTGATGTCCCCTGAGTGGTTACTCTAGTTCTGCCACCAGCTGGTTTTGAGGTCACTGTATCACTGTGAGCTGTAATTTGCTCATCTGTAACACTGGCATTCTCAATTGGGTGGTCTGTGTATTTTTGTGTTAATACCTTAATTCTAACATATACTGATTTGCTGATGTTCTAAGTAAATATTCCTTACTGTGGGTACTTGGAAACAGACATAGTCAATGCCTTCATGGAATTTAACATCCAAGGAGTCTAGGAAGAGATACAGGTGGAAAAAAGCTAAGCAATTAAAGTAAAGTACAATAAGTACTTAAATGTACAGGGAGAAACACCTAACCTGTTTTGGAACTATCAGAGACTTCCTTTAAAAGGTAGAAAATAGGAGAAAAGGAGAAGAGATGTCTAAGGTTGTCCAAAGGCCTGAAGATGAGAAAGAGAATAATTTGTATTCTAGAAGCTGAAACAAGTTTTGTTTGACTGGAACAGATTGTACAAATAAAAAAAAAAAGAGGAAATGTATGTAGAGAAATAAGGAATGGTGCAGTAGTACATGTTCTCATCCCTCTTTGTATTCAAGGTGTTTAATGATCAATAATGATTTTTGAATCATCAAACACATGAGGGATAAATTAAACTTTTATCCTACTTTTCTACTTCATTGTAAATGAAACTTCTGACAGCAAATTTTTATAAAGGATCCCAGGGGGGAGACAAAATCATTTGACATGTTGAGGCTGTAAGGTACACCACCAAGAAGAAGAAAAGATCTATGAGAGGAGAAAGGAACTGATATTCATTTCTTAATACATTAACTCTATATTTATTGATCCACCTATCACGTGCCAACTACTGCTCTCACTCCCGGGAAAATGGCAGTGAACTAGATACCCAAGACTCTGTGCTCAATGGAGGTCAACATGCAAGATGAATCTTGTACATGTAGTGTCTCATGTACTGCTCATGGGAGGCATGATGTGTCTCTGCAAAGGGGAAATACCCTCTATTTAATCAGGGTCAAGTGTTCTGTTTATTTATGGCTTTGAGAAGAATGTTCTGGTTGTGCTCAGACTGTGTTACAAAATTGTCATTAATTTGCCATATTCACAAGTGAAAAAGACCTTCAATATACACTCATGTGTTAATATGGCATTAGTATTATATTTAGTATGTTTACTTAGTCATTCAAATAACAGAAAAATGTGGCATATAATCTTTAATAATAGAGTATTTTTCTCTTTCTTTGAGCCACTAGGAAATTAATATTCTTAGGTTGAAATGAAAGGTCTCATAATATGAAGAAAGCACAAAATTTGAGTTTATAATGTTACAAAATAGGTTCATTTTAATTACAATTTTGGGGAGTATTAAAAACATTACCTAGAAAGAAATTCGATTTCATGATCTGAAAAGAATTGAGGAAGGTGCAAGTTTTACATTTCGAGAAACTAGCTTCACGGGGAGAAACCCGGAACTGAAAGTCAGGATTTGGTTCTTATTTCAGTATTAAACTTACTTAGGTTGTGATGTTAGAAAACTGATTGAGAGAGGAAAATACTGACCTCCAATAAAAGAAAGCTTATCTTCTAGGATCAGATATTGAAAAAAAAAAAACTGTCAAATGAAAGAATTATTAACTTTGCTCTATGTAGGTACGGTAGAGTAAGACTGACAAAAACCAGATTTGTAGCTGTAGTGAAAAAAAATCTTCAATTACTACTAGAAGTATTATAATGATTATTACTATAACTAATAGACAAATTGTATTATTTTATTATAGTAAAGATTATAGGCTAGGCATGGTGGCTCACATCTGTAATCCTAGCACTTTGGGAGGCTGAGGCAGGAGGATCACGAGGTCAGGAGTTCCAGAGCAGCCTGGCCAACATAGTGAAACGCTTTCTCTACTAAAAATACAAAATTAGCCAGTATACAAGTAGCACCTGTAATCCCAGCTACTTGGGAGGCTGAGGCAAGGAGAATCACTTGAATCTGGGAGATGAAGGTTGCAGTGAGTCAAGATCGTACTACTGCACTCCAGCCCAGGTGCCAGTGCGAGACTCCATCTCAAAAAAAAAAAAAAAAAAAAAAAAAAAAAAATGATTTTATATATATATGTGTGTGTGTGTAAGTGCCATGATGCACACTTACTATATAATGCACAGTGTTCTAAATGCTATTCATACATTTAATAATTTAATCAACAAAACAATACTATAAATGAAATATTATTATTATCTCTGTTTTGCCTGTGAGAAAACTGAGGAATAAACAGGTCAAGTAATTTTGCCCCAAGCCACACAATAAGTAATTGATGGGCCTAGTATTTCATTCTAGACAATCTGACTGAGGAACACACACTAATAAAAAATTTATTTCAGGCAGAGTTTGCCAGAGATTAAATCCACTTCTTGAACAAAGAGGGAGTTATTTGCACCTAACATTTTCAGATGGAAGCGAGGTTGAATACTTGATGAAGGGCATGCAGGTACTGGATGAATATTTGAGAAAGATAACCCCTAGGACTCTCTCTGATCCTGACATGTTTCCGTTCTATATAAGCAACTCCAAGAGTAAATCAGCTTTGCCAGATTAGATGCTCAAAAATAATATTGGACTGAACCATAGTCATGCTCTTTCATTTTTACTAAATATGTACCTGGATCTGCTTGGACAGAACGGTCTTCATTTCTTGTTTTTACTCCTAGAGTCTAATAGAGACCCTGTTCATTGTGTAAGTGCTCAAAACATGCTTGTCATTATTCTTACCTCTATGACCACCAGCAAAGTCACTATTACTAGACAATGTAGTACATTGAAAGGAACATTAGAATTGGAACCCAAGGTCTTTGGTTGTAGCCTGAACACATCAGGTGCTAGGAATGTGATCAGGCCCAAGTAACACAAATTTCTTCAGCTTCACTTTTTCTGTTTGTAAAATGTAGGTGACAATGGTGTCTATCTAACCAAGGTAATGTTCTAGGGCCTAGAATCTCACTCTTAGAAATCTTCACCACTGTAAAGAAAGTTCAGTTGAGTTTTAAACATTATCCCTTAACTCCAAATATTGCTAGCAATTGCAAGTATCCAATATTATCCTTTTGAAGGCTTAAAAATGTTTTATCATCCTTTTTAAATTTCAGTTAAGTTATTTTTTGTTTTTTCCTTTAGAAGCCTAAAGGGAATAGAGCAAACATGGGAAAAAAATAACTGTATCCATCTTTCCAAAATAAATACTAGGTTTTGATTTACAAAATAAAAGCACTTTAAATTTTTTTTTCCTTCACCATCTTTTTTTTAGTGGAAGTTAAACATAATATATTTCACAATTAAAAGTGCTTTCCACTGTTTTTGCTGAGGGGAACCCAGAGCTGCTGGCAAATGGGAACACCACTAAAGCTTTGAGCCTCAACAAGATAAATCCTGGTTCACCGCCTGCTGACAAGCCCAAGTAAGGAGATAAAGGTGACAATAAACAGGCACCAGGAAAATGTGTATTGCTTCTGGGGAAAGGTTGTACTTGTCAATATTTCCTCAGGGCTTTGTTCAGTTTGCTGTCTTTTTCTAAATCATCCTTGGAAATGTGGATTCAAAACAGGTGTTCCAAAAATGGGTGTAGTGGAGTTGGAAACAAATTTTGTAATTCTGAGTTCTCTTCATCTGTTCTGTTGACTAAAAAAGGGAAGTACAAAAGATATACTTGTTAGTCCTGCAGAAAATCTTTCTGAATCATTTCAGGCTGCCATAACAAAATACCATAGTCTATCTGGCTTAAACAACAGTTTATTTGCTTACAGTTCTGGAGGCTAGAGGTAGCAGATCAGACTGCCAGCACCATTGAACCCCAGTGAGGGCTGTCATCCTGTCTTATAGATGGCCCCTTTCTCTCTCTGTCTTCAGTTGGTAAGGAGAGTAAGAGAGTAAGCTCTCCAGTGTCTCTTTTTATAATGGCACTAATCACATCATGGGTTCCCACCTTTATGACCTCAACTAAACCTAATTACCACCCAAAGGCCCTATCTCCAAATACCATCACAGTAGGA
Organism: Chlorocebus sabaeus; assembly: GCF_047675955.1. NCBI lineage: Eukaryota > Metazoa > Chordata > Mammalia > Primates > Cercopithecidae > Chlorocebus > Chlorocebus sabaeus. The sequence goes on along the minus strand of NC_132904.1, from coordinate 77,239,215 downwards.
GTTAGGGCTTCAGCATATAAATTTAGGAGGGACACAGTTGAGCACACAGTAGCATCATTGCTGAATGAGAATATGCAGCTTATGGTTTCACTCTCTTGGTATATGACAAAGAGACATATATATATATAAGGCTTTCTAGCTTCTGAATTCTATTCTACATCGTACATCAAGTCTTAGTGACTCACTGGGTTTTGAGAGTCCTATTGGAAAAAAAAATTGAAGATGCCTTTATTTAATAATAACAGTCAAATCTGAGAGGTGGAAGTTTGAGTACCTTGGATTAAAAGGCCCATATCTGATTTTTGGAGAGGGGATTTATTTTTCTTTCCGGGGAATGTTTTATTTGAGTTTGCTTCTCTAATAGTTCATGGACAGTCTAGAAATTAGCCAAAGTTCATTTCTTTAAAAAGTAGTACAGTATTTTAGAATCAATATAGATTCTAGAGTTATAAAGAACTTGCTCTGAATTGCACCTTTGTTGCTTCCTAGATTTATGCCTTTTAAACAAAGTTCTTAACCTCTCTTAACACATCGTATCATCTGTGTGTTAATGATACCACTTAAGAGTGTCATTGCGTGGATTTAATGACATTAGAGAAACAAAAGACTAAGTAGAGTCCCTGGAATGTAGTAGATGATTAACAATTTAATTTCTCTTCTCCACTATCTTCCTGCAAAGATGCCCTTCTAGAATGAGGCTTTTCTAGTTAATGACGAAGTTTCACTCTTGTCACCCAGGTTGGAGTGCAATGGCGCGATCTTGACTCACTGCAACCTCTGCCTCCCGGGTTCAATTGATTCTCCTGCCTCAGCCTCCCAAGTAGCTGGGATTACAGGTGCTTGTCACCATGCCCGATTAATTTTTGTATTTTTAGTAGAGATGGGGTTTCATTATGTTGGCCAGGCTGGTCCCAAACTCCTGACCTCAGGTGATCCACCAGCCTTGGCCTCCCAAAGTGTTGGGATTACAGGCATGAGCCACCATGCCCAGCCCCAAGATTTCTTATAGGAATAGTTCGTGAGAATTGTTATTTTAATTGATCTCCAGGTTGATGTTCTTTCCGAAAAATATTGTTGAGGCAATTAGGTATATTTTCAGCCAGAAGTAACAGATATTCAAACTAACAAAGGCTTAAACAAATAGAGATTTACATTTCTAATGAAACAAGAAATCTGGATATAAACAGTCTGGGGTTAGAGCAGGGACTCCTTATAAACACCCAAACTCTGTTTACCTTTCTACTCCACTATTCACAATATATTAGCTAATTGTCTTATATTCACAAATTAGTTTTCCTAGCAGCAGGCATCGCTTCCATGTTTAAGGCAAGAAAAAGATGGAAAGAAACACTGCCATTTGTGTCTGTACCTGTTATCAGAAACAGGAGACTTCCAGAAACTCCATAATCAATAACTGCTTATGTATCATTAACTAAACTGTCATCTGGTCCTCTCTAGCTGCAGGAGATGTTGATAAAGCAGTAGTGAGATTTTTCAGCCTCTGAAGTGTAAGCTGGCAAGGGATAAGTGATTCAGAATGCCTGTAACCATAGCCAATGAGTAGTGTCATATTTATTTGGAAATCACTACTTATTCAGTTCAGTTCAATGAACATTAACTGTGGATCTACTAAGTGTCAGACATTGTACTAAGTGTTGAGGCAACTGAGAATAAAACCAAAACAAAATATAGTCCCTCTTCTTCAAGAACTTAGTCATATGAGAAAGAGAGAGAAATAACAACATAGTTAAACTCTACTGAGGGAAATATTCACAGGGCCACAATTCTGCACTCTAGATGAACCACTTTCAAAGGTTATTTTGGTGTAACCAAGGTCATTCTGTGCTGTTCACCTGCATCATACTGCTAGTTCTTTCCAAGAGTGAGCAGGATGATGAGAATCTACCTTTATCATGATGACTGTGAAACATTCTCTGAATGATCAAGGATTCGGTTCTGTTTCCAAGTTGAGATTTGTTTGTTTAATTGTATTTCATGTCTTGGGAAATGTTTAAATCAGGTAGAAGAATTGTAGTAAGTCAATTATCTAGAACAAAAAATGTCTCATATTGTTTTTAATAAACACACTGAGCTCCTTTATGTCTCAGATAGTTAACAGAAAAAAGTCGTTTTAACAGGTCATAGTTGGACACATTTACATAGTTTGGATCCTATATGTTCTCTTTGCCATAAGGCAGGATTCAGCAAACTTTATAAAAGGCTAGATAGTTTGGCTTTCGAAGACATATGGTCTCTGTGACAGTTACTCAACTCTGTCATTGCAATGCAAACGCACCACAGACAATATGAAAACAAATGATTATGGCCATATTCTAACAAAACTTTATTTGCAAAAATAGGTGGCAATCAAAATTTGGCTCATGAATCATAGTTTACTGATCTCTGCCATAATGATATAAAAAATCTTGACTCTTTTGATTACATAACAGTAGATGTAGTCATCAACTACAGTAATGTATTTAAGGATGTTTAAGCCATCATTTGCCATCATTTTGTAAGTTAAATTTGTTCTTTATCCCCAGCTTTCTAAGAGAATATATGTGATAATGCACATGCCAAGGAAACTTCACCTTAAAAGAGCCCTGATGTACATAATTGTGTTCTCTCCAGTTATTTTAACAGGAAAATATAGCCTATATTTTATGCCCAGAGCCTTAACGAGATATTTTCTTTAACTTTTTGGGATTCCAGTTGCCTCTTGTGTGTTGAATCATATGTAACACATAGGAGATGATACATTCTAGTTTTCAGTACTGATACAGAAATAGCAGCTCTGAAAACTCTAGAAACTTAGTGTGACCCAAAGACAAAGAAGAATATATGCAGGGTCCTAAATAGCAGGAATCATCAAACCTGAGGGTGAAGGTCAAAATGAGAGGAAAGAGGTTCATGAAGAAACAAGGTCAAGCAAAGGGGACATTTATGCAAGGCAGGTGGCCAAAGTTATACCTGTCCTAGAAGGTCTCACCTGAAGGGCTGCAGAGCTACTGCCTAAGAGGGCATGGTTGCAGGTACTCTGCTGAGCCTAAAAGTGGGAGCTTGGGAGCCAGCCTGTGCTGTGTGACCATAAGAGAGATGGGTTTTGTGTGTGACCTAAAAAGTGACTTCTGAAGCTAATGTTCTGTGAAGTCTGCAGCTGTGATGACTATCCTTGGCCATCATCTCAGGAGGAAGCCTGGTTCCTCACAGCCAGCCACACTCTGAACAGACATTGTCACCTCCATGCTTCTGTGAGCTGCCTTTTGGTCCATGAACTCCATCTGTGGCTATTGTCAACGTGCTCCAAGAGGAAAAGAAATCAACCCCAAGGCCTGACTCTGAATTGCCAGCCTGAAGGACTTGCCTTCTTTAATGGGCCAGGGAGAATTCCCCTGTTGTCTGAGCTTTTACCCTCTTTTTTATCTTAGAGTTAAAGATATAGCCATGTTTCTTCTCTCAGGCCACCTTGGACTTCCAGTCTATTCAGAAAAGCCTGCGATTGAATACATTGCAGAATAATCTACTTGGAAAGTGCCAAGTAATTTTCATAATAACACTATGAAGCATATGGCAGATCCTAAGATACCCAAGATAAGATGATAGAATGGAAGCACAAGAGGGTACATGACTTTCATAAGGAACCACAGTGGTAAACCTGGGACTCAAATTTAGGGCTTTTGTTGCTAGCAAATGTAGTGGATTTTATTACAGTATTCCATCAGGATGGTTTTCCCAATTCCATGCAATAAAATTTAAAACTATATTTTAAATAACTGAATAAGTATTTTTAAAATGATAAATAGCAACAAACCATATACGATATATTTAAATAATTTGATTTAATATTTTTGATAATCTATTTTTAAGGAGGACTTCCTTTGACTGTTTCAGATACAGTGTTAGATATATTTGATAATGTATAGCATTTACTGTTCACCATCACAATAGGTATCATGATTGTCATCATTGGAAAAAGAAGGAAACTGACATTTAAAGAGACTAAGTTACCATAGCTGGTAAGTTACCATAGCTGGTACCATATTGCCTCATTCAATGGGTCTATATCATTGCTCTTTTCCAATATCTGTCTTAGGTAATATTTCTATACATTTTGCAAGATCTTCCAAATTTCCATACACAATTTATTCTCAAATCTTTGGTGGACTGTGTTCAATGAATATAACTGCAATAAAACTGAAGAGAAGGGAATTGATTGCAAATATTGGACCCACAGTTTGGTTCACACTTTAAGGCTGCCTAAGCCTTTCTCTTCACTGACAGTTAGCAATGATGGGCAGCTCCATATTGTGCTGTGAGGAGTCTACAAACATGGAATAATTCACAGTCATGAATGTAGCCAGAGTAAGGCCTAGAGAGACAAAGGGCTCTCTATCATTCCAGCCTGATATCATTGAGAAGCAAGCCTCCTTCTAAACTTAAGTTATTTACTTTTATTACATCCTGAGGTCTGGCACTTTGCAGGGCAACTGCATCTGATCCACTGCTAACGTTAATCTGGGGGAAACAGATTCACAACTGTTCTGTAGTAGTAACAGGGAAGATAAAGGGTACTGTATAAACATGCCACCTGCCTGTAACTAAACCTGTCTCCCATCACCTAACCTTTGCTGTTCTTCTTTCTTTCATAAATGGTTTTCCTAAGAGAAGTCAAATTCCAGAAAAGTCTATACAAATTTTATAAAATTCTTATAGAAATAAAACCTAGGCAAGATAATGAATGTTGTCTTTACATTCTATAGGAATTATGTATGTCGATAATGAGTTGAAAGGTGTCGAAGCTTATTAAGAGAGAGAATGGACTCTAAGACTCAAGCATGCTTAGATTTGACCCTAAGTCCAGCTGTTTACTTCTTCCATGACTGTGGGAAAATTATTCTTTCTTTGTAACTTTTAAGAAATTTTGTTAAATAGAAGCAATATTTTCAATCCTAACAGATTGCTGTAAGGCCTCACTAAGCAAATGAATGTAAAGTACCAGTTAGTATAGTACCAAGAACACAAATACGTTCCAGTAAATGTGAGACATTGTTACACCCACTAACAAATGGCCATTCTTGTACGAGGCCAATGGGAAGGCAAGCATTATGGTAATGCTTTTGGAAAATGGTTTCGCATCATATTTCAGGACCCTAAAAGACGTCTTCTATATCCCAGTAATTCAGTTTCCAGGAATCTTACTTTACGGAAATCTCACCGTATTACTTTCCTAGATAAAATACCTTAATAGTTCTATATTACCCTTGGGGTGAAAGTCAGTATCTCAAATAAAATCTTAAAGTTATCCTTTATGATCTTTGTGCTTGTTAATTTTCAACCTCATCTTTCTCATTTCTCATTTTGAGTATCTCAACATCATAAATATCTTTGAGATCCCCAAAGGAATCATACACACACTATTCTAACCATATAAATTATTTTTTCCTTTTCTTTTTTACCTCCATTTTCTTTTTATCCTTTAAAATCACTTACTCCAGGAAGCCTTATCGTTAACTTTACATCGGGGTTGTCTGCCCTCCTTTGTACTCCTAAAGACTCCTCTGTGTTTCTAATTGGACATTTTCACCCAGAGACTGTTCATTCGTTCGTGTCCAACACAGCATGTAAGCTCCACGTGAACGGGAAGATGACGACTCTTTTGCTTTTCATTGTATCTCCAACACCTGAAATATCCATGAGTATAATAGATGGCCCATGCTTGTTTATTGAAGGAATATAGGAAATAAATCCAAAAGAAGAAGAAAGGAGCTCTTGCCACTAAGGCATTCACCACTGTGTTAATTAAAAGAGTAAAAAATTAGAACAAACAAAATACCACAAAATTTTCCAAATAGAGAATGGGTTAAACAGTGATTTTCCACGTGATAAAATCTAAAGCCAGTGCATTTTATAGACAAAGATTTTATATAGCAAATGAAAATGATATAATCTGTTATCAAGTTTAAAGAAAAGCAAACTTATACATTTAACTCAATTATGGAGAAAAAAACCCTGTTATTATAGAAGAAATAAACTGGAGGAAATATTCCAAAGTATCAGTGGATCTTGTCTCTGGGTAGTGAGATTATGAATGATTTTTATTTTTAAAATATTATCCTACATTGTCCAAATGTTCTAAATGAGTTTGTATTTTTCTTTGTTACTTATTATTTAACAAAATTGTATTTAAAACAATGCAAAATACTCAACACTGGCAATGGGAAAGGTCCCCAGGGCAGGCCGCTGAGAGACTGAAATTGTGAGCTGGCAGCAGAGGCTGGTCAGCAGCAGCATGGATTAGTGTTTTTATTTATAAAGCTGCAATTTCTCCAAGCAAGACAGGTGTATCCACCTGCTGATTTATATCCCTTGTCAAGGGAAGCCAAAGAACGATAATTCTCGATGCTAAGCCTTCCTTTGGGATGATGTTTAGTCACTTCACTCCCAAAATGCTTGATCAATTATATACTACCTGTTGACCCTCTAGGAAACATTTAAAATGAACGTCTTTCATGCAGGAGAACCCCACAAATCCAGTGATAGATACACTTTCTTTCCAAGTTCAAAAACACTCTTAACTGCACAGGAACCTTGACTTTTTGGCTTTGAATCAAAACACTTCCCAGGGAATCATGGAGCTGAAAGCGATAGACTGAGACTGAGTCCCTGCATGCTGTCTCAACCCATGCGATTAGGGCAGGACACAAAACCTCGCTCAGCCTAGAATTGTCCATTTGTAAAATGGAAATAAGGGATTACATTGTGTAACAGTTTATTATTTGACCCATATGTGATATTAATTGTGAAAACACTTTGTAAATTTGAATTATTACTCAAATAGTCTACTTTCTGAGGAAGAGATTATCTTCTTTTGTTTGTTTGTTTGATTTTTTAATCTGGCTCTAATCCTAACTAATCTATAAAGTCCCTGAAAGCAAAACACCAGTCTTTTATATCTTAAGTGCCTAACACAGTATCTGATGCATGAATAGTGTTCAAAAAGTTCTCATTAAATTGATTCTGGATTGCTGTCAACCATTCAATGGCATAAACACCAAGTAATTATTTAATTCTTGTTATAAACCAGTCACTGTACAAATTCCTAGGTAAATAAAAATAGACTCTGTCCTCACAGCCTATAAACCATCAGATCAATTGATATTGAACAAATGAATACAAATGTGATATGGGTTACATGAAGACTTGCATGAGCATTTACCTTAGATTTGATTGCAGGCAACCAGGCAATGGTTTCCTATGGAGACAGTTTTGAAATGTAATCTTTAATGATGAAAAGGAGTTAAAGTGGAGGATCTTACATTCGGTTAGGTTATTAGGTGTGGAAATAGCTTTGGGGGCAATAGTACATTTGAAAGCCCTGTTATGAAGTTCCATCACTAGCATTTTAGAAGTAATCAACTAGACTGTGAGTTTCACAACAACAGAGACTGTATTCTTTTTGTCTTTGTGTTTCTAATATGTTGGCCAGTGACAGCACACTATAGCAGAACTTTTATAACTGCTTATTGAATGTGTTAGTACTTTTGTCTGGACACTCAAATACCCTTTCTGACTTAAAAGGAAATCACAGTATCTGGATCTAGGTATCATACCACATTCAACCTGAACTCCCTTCTTGCTAAAAATCTGACTGAAACAACTAACATGTAGTTAAGTAGCCAAGGGGCATACAATTCACCACTTCTTCTATATGTTTTTCTGTGCAAAAATTAAGATGTATGACCTACCTGGAGTATATTTCCATAGTCAACCAACAAAATCTTCTGTCTAGAGATTTGAGTGCAAAACCCCTGGCCTTTTTTAAATGATCACTTTTCTTCCAGTAGTTGTGTTAGGCATTGTTTTTCCCATTCACCTCTCCACTCCTGCCATGACATTTTCATACTACAGTTCTCCTGTGTATTTGTTTATGTACTGGTGGCCTGTTGGAGGGCACAAACCATTGCAATGTCTAAGATTTATTTAGACTCAAAAAAAACCAAAAAAAAACCCAATTTTTGCCCCAGTGGGAGACATACTACTTCCACTGAACATATATGCTAACACCAAAACTGCACTATTTCTGTTACACCCCATTTTTAAATTTAAAGCCCAAGGGATTTGGGCTTTCCCTTGTTAAGACAGTATGATGGTATTTACCATATGGCTGGTGAATTCAGACCCGAAACCAACCCCAGTTCTATAAGTTTTACCCTGGGCAATACATTTAACCTCTCTCCATTTCCTCAGTCTTCCCATTTGACAAATGGAGATAATGATACTTGACAGAAAGAACAGTAGTGAGCATTAATTAAGATAATGCCTTTAAATTGCTGCCTATAGCAAGTTCTCGGAAAAATTTTAGTGGTTTGTTGTTATCAGGAAAATATTCTAAGTGGGAGAAATAAATGAACAAGGAGAGAGTTGAGAGTGGGTTTTGGTGTGACCCATTACTAAGAGGTGACTGACTCATGTTGGGAAACAGTGAGAAGAAAAAGGTCAAGGAATCTCAAAACATACTGGGCCTTAAAATTTAAAGTCAGAATCTGTTGGAGGAACGAGCCTACTATTCTACTATATTAGCTGTAAAATTTACTAGCTGTGTGACCTGGGAAATTCACTTAAACAGGGGAAATAGTCCTGACCAAATAGGATATTTGTAAGGACTTAATGAATTAATTGCAGTTACAAAGCATATATGTATGTGGTTGCTGGTAGTTTGCTTTGGCAAGTAAAGTCATTGAGTTGTAAATTGGTTTAAGCCTTGATAAAAGATAATCCTGGGAGGCATAGAGGATGGTTCACAATTTTCAATTCCTAGATCTCTAGGGATATAATTGGAAGGAAAAGGTAATAATTGAATACTTCTAAGCTACTATCACTATTTAGTAGCTTAGAAGTCTAGCGGAAATTAGGCATGTCTCTAAAATAAAAAAAATTCTGGAAATGTTTTACATTAGAAAATATTGGTTGTCATATCTATACTGGGATTACAGATCAGCAGTTCTTTCTAGCTTTGATCAATAAAGACTAGGAAATGAAGTATTTCAGAACAAGGCTAGATTTTGGAGCCAGAAAATAGAAGTAAGTTAGTATCTCAGACTGCATCCATGAAAAGGTGACCTAACCTTTCTGCATCTATAAAATGGGGACAATAATATCTACTATGAAAGATTCTTGTCAGGATACAGTGAGATAGTCTATATAAAGTGCCTAGTAAAATGACATGACAAATTGTCTCTAAATTTCATTCCCTCTCATTCATTGATAAATGCAAGTTTAATATAGTATTTCAAAATACAAAGTCATATGAGAGAGAGAAAGAGAGAGAGAGAGCCAACATAAAGAATCCTCTGTACTGAGAAGTAAAAACAGATTGTTGGTGTGCACTGCAGCCAGAAAGAAACTGTAAATAATAATGCAGGAGATAGGAAACTAGTGGCTTGTGCTACATAGGGAGAGGTCTGGATGGAGAAGTAACCCGTTTATGAGGAGGATTTAGGTGGACGTAAAATTGGAGTTATCAGCACTGTCTCACCTTGATAGGACTGGAATTGAGTTGGATTTTGAACCCAGATGGTAACTGGCTCCAAAACATCTACTAAGCAACCGCACAGGTTCCCCCATGTTCTACAAAAACAAGAAAGAAATTCCCTGTAAGTTTGTATCTTAACACAATTCTTCCAAGAAAGCCTCACTAACAACCTTGAAAGTGGTATTTGTTCAGTTAATCTTTGTTGAATGAATGACTGAATAAGGGAATGAACTGGGGCATGGATAAATGGAAGAATGGATGAGTTGCTGGGTGGCTGGCTGACTAGCTAGACGAATGTATGCCAAAAAATGGCTAACTACTTGATGCAGAATGTGCAGCTATGCCAAAAATAGATTACAAAGGAAGTAAAATGCATAGTCTCTGTTATTGAGGAAGATCAATAAAATTAGTCACCTGAAACAGCTCTAGAATGATTGAGTCATTGTGAGAATCTGGTATAGATGGTAGAAACACTGATTCACACATGATTCATCCTGGAAATGTCCTCAAGAGTCTAGCCTTCTTAATTTACAGATGAAGATAACCAAGAGGAAGTGACATGCAGAGAGCTGCACAGTTAATATGTGACAGAACTAGTCAAACCTAGTTCTCAAGACAATCACCTGTGTAGTGCACTGTTGGTTGTATCTATTCTATAAAATAGTTCCAAATATCAAGACAATTATTGTTATTTTTTATTGCAACCTCTTAGAGACATAAAGTACTATTAGCCAAGGAGATTTAGGCTTTCTAAAGAGATGGCTCCTTTTTAATGAGCATGCTATACTCCCAGATGGGATTCAGACTCAGAAGCTGAATACAGGTTAAAGAAATGTTATTGTTTTTCTTATTTATAAAGTTATACTTGAATCAACCCAGACTAGAGAATATACTTACCACATATAAATCTTTTCCTGTTAAATGGAAGAACTAGACTAGGATTTGTATGCATTCTATAGGGATCACAGTTAGTAACAGTTTTTGAAAGTATGTGATTGATTATAAAACATACATGAAAATCCTGAAACATTCAAAATTTATGTACACAGGACAGGACAAAAATATATAAACAGAGGGACAGGTTTACAAATCATGCAATAAATCTGAAATAAAGGGATTTGATTTTTCCCAACCTTATTTTACACTTGAGATATAAATGATTTATGTTATAAATCAGAACTCTAAAGTTCTGCCATCACAATAAAGTTTACATATAACAACTCTTAAATTTTACTTACAGCTTTGTTTTATGAATTCTACCTATCTTTTATAATTTTGATTCTTTCTCAGAATAAATTTTGTCATGAAGTTCCAACTTATAAATGATGGTGATTGCAAGGACTATATTTACCATGTTATCATTATTGGGGAATTACTGAGAACCAAAAGTTTCTTTTTAGTAGGTTAAATTCTCACATACTGTATGTGAGTGAGAAAATGTATGCCTTACCAACTAAAATGGGGATATGAAATGTGACGTGGTATTTAATAACCACTGAGCTACCTCAGCTTTCATAATGAGAAATCTCTCTGGGGACATTGAGAGTTTAAATGGGCACAAGAAGAGACAAGTGAAGTTTCCTTCTGCTACCTCCCCCACAGTCAAGTGCCCCTAGACAGTGATACTTTCCACCCACCATGCCTGAGAACGGAGCCTTGACTGACCAGGTGGTAATATTTCATAGCAATCTCTAACATTAGCCTTACAGATGTGTAACAGCACAGCAACATCATCCCACAATCCACAAGTAAGATGTATTTTATTTCTCTTTCTTTTTCCTTTTAAACATCAGAGAACTATGACTAAATACAGTTCTTCAGTTAATGGTCATTATCATGGCTATCTTTTTCCCAAGCATCTATTATGAGCCAAACACTGTGCTTGATATTTTCATACATTATTTTTTTTTTAATCCTCTTCACAATACCGTGAATTAAGTTGCTGCAGCCGGGGAAGCTGGAGATCTGAAAATGTGCATGTCTTGCCTATGTTCACCCAGCCAATTTCTTGGAAAAGGAAGAAGTTTCTTAGAGTATCCCAGGATGCCTCTTGGCATTCTCGCATCTCAAGGGCTTTCAGGAGGGGTTTTAAACACAAATACTTACAGGGGCCATGTATGTTGCATAATTGAGTGATTTCTATCAGGTCCATGCTCTGCCTAAAGGGCTCAGACAGTGCTCTACACCATCCAGTTGTCACCTGTAGAAATAGGAGCTCAGAAGTTCCAGAACAGGTGTTTCAAAAAAGGTTATAAACCCAGACTTTTCCATGAAAACATAATTTTTTAAGTGATGACTCATGGTTTTGGATTTTAACTTTTTGGTAAACACTGTGCTGACCACACAATACTTAAAATCAGATTTTGCACAAAATCTGCTGCTTTGAGACATCTGCTGCAAATATTACAAACTATAGGATGACCTTTTTATGTGCAGATACTCATTTATTTACTTAATGTTGGAGGGTGTGGGTGTGATGATTCTTTCTGAGTGTGTGGGGGATTTATCTGCCTTCCTATTATGTGGAGTCAACCCAATCACCATATCTCAGCATAATATATATAATATATCTGAGCATTCCTTACATTATTTCCAATGGAATCAATACATTGATTTCTTCTGTTTTCTCACCCTTATCTTATCATTGCTGTCATCCATCATTGTGAGTTTTCTCTGTGGACATTATTACTACCATATAGTTTTCCTGTGTCAATGTTGCTAAGTCTAAACTTTACCTATGCATTTTTAGCAAATGTCAAATTTCCTGTGTGTGAATTATTTCTCCTAGTAATATTATTCATATTAATTAATTCATTAATTGAATCAATCCTGCTCATTTGTATTTATAAATGAGCAAACCCTCGAAATCATGGTGATTGGCTCTCCTAGGATAATCCAGGGTTACTTCATATTCTGGGAATTTATAAAATATCTCTGGGAACTTTGTATATTTTGGTCTGGCCATTCCTACAAAAAGGTAGGCAGGATTTATTAGAGCAGGGAGAGTTCAAAGTTAGTGAAACTGACCTATCTATGTACGTTTAAACATTCAGATATTATATTTCATTCTGCTCCCTGGGAAATGTAATAAAAGTTTCACTTTCAAAAGACTTGCTGAATGAGGAATGTAAAGTAATGCTCATTTAACAAGTCTGACAAATAAAAGTCATGAAGAATCTGACAGAAATTGGTAATTGATTCTGTCCTATAATCTATTATTGCCTCTTCTTAAAATAAGATTATATTTTGTTTTGAATAAAGTCCATCTTGTTCATCAGTGTTATTGAAATATTATCTGTAATAACTGCACCAACCTTTCAGAGATAACGCCTATCTGATTTAGCACTAATTCACTTTCACCTCCTCTTAACCCTGTATATTTAACTTTTTTCTTTTAATCTTTAGAAGTTTGGTGTCTTAATATGATCATATTAACTAGAAGAAAAGGTTACATTTCTTAGAATTTGTTTAATGTTTATGTTTTCAAGAAAAAATAGAAGTTTTTTTTTTTTTTTTTTTTTTTTTTAGTTTGAGTCCTGTGACAGCCTTGGGAAATAGTCAAAATCTAATACCACAGGCTTCATCCTTGTTCTGTGGGGAAAAAAAAAACAAAATTTGGTGCTGTATCTGAAAATCAAGCCAATTTAAATTGAGTGGGTACAGGGCCTCTCTCCTTTGTTTTCCCTTTAATCATACTGGTACTGTGCTCTGGCCTTCATGTGGCTGATACATTATTTCACAGTACTCAGTTTGATGCTTTGCAAGGGTTTGCCAGTTCATTCAAAACGGCATGTTCAACATCTTCAATTTCATGGAAAAATGTCCAAAGAGAGAGTGACTTTCTATTGTACTTTCTATATTCCATTTATAGTATCCAGTCATCATCATCATCATCATACTAATATTACCAATAATAGTTATTGCTTAGAAAGTGCAGTGTAGTAAAAGTGCCAGCAATTTATTTGTATTTTCTAGAGTCCTAAAAACTACACTGCATGGAAGGTAGAATTTCTCTCTTTACTTCATGCTGAAAATCTAAAAGCTCAGAGGGTCTAGGTATTTGCGTAAAGCCTCCCAACTCCAAGATCATTGCTTCTTTCTGAGCACCGTGCTCAGAAAGTACATGTAAGTAAAGCTATTTTTTCTTGGTTCTCAGGAAAGATAGTAATACAGAGGATTTCTTTTGATATCTGGTCTTAAGCTCATAGATAGCTTGGAGATTTTTGTCATTGTTAGTGATTGAGCTGAAGAGACTTTCTACTTTTTGGGAGAAGGAGTTAACATTTGCCAAGTTTCTCCATTTGTCAGATCCTTTGAGGGGTATGGTGAACACCTGGATATTTAGTATATGTTATTCTAAAAGCTAGCTTTCATTTGAGAAGTGTCTGTACAGGTCCTTTGCCCATATTTTAATTAGGTTATGTTTTATTGCTATTGAGTTATTTGAGTTCTTTATATGTTTTGGCTATTAACCCCTTATCAGATGTATGATTTACAAATATTTTCTCCCATTCTCTGAGTTGTCTTTTTACTTTTTTTTTTTTTCTGTACAGAAGCCTTTTAATTTGATGCTATTTCATTTGTCTATTTATGCTTTTGTTGGCTATACTTTTGGGTTCCATGCTGACTATATATCCAAAGAAACTTAAGTCAATATGTCAAAGGGATATCTGCAAGCCCCTGTTCATTGCAGCATTACTCACAATAGCCAAGATATAAAATTTGCCTGTCTATCAACAGATGAATTGACAAAGAAAATGTGGCATGTAGGCCACGTGCAGTGGCTCACGGCTGTAATCCCAGCACTTTGAGAGCCTAAGGCAAATGGATCATGAGGTCAGGAGTTTGAGACCAGCCTGGCCAACGTGGTGAAACCCTGTCTTTACTAAAAAGCTTAAAAAAGTAGGTGGGCGTTGTGGCGCGCACCTGTAGTTCCAGCTACTTGGGAGGCTGAGACAGGAGAATTGCTTGAACCCAGGAGGCGGAGGTTGCAGTGAGCCAAGATCACGCCACTGCACTCCAGCCTAGATGACAGAGTGAGACTTCATCTCAAAAAAAAAAAAAAAAGAGAGAGAGAGAGAAAATGTTGCATACATACACAACATAATACTGTTTAGTCTTAAAAATATGACAATAATGCAATTTATGACAACATGGATGAATCTGGAGGACATTATGCTAACTGAAATAAACCAGGTACAGAAAAACAAATACTGCATAATCTCAATTATATGGGAAATCTAATAAAGTTGAATCATAGGAGTAGAGAGTAGAATGGTGGTTACCAGACGCTGCAGCTTTAGGAAGAAAGGTAATGAAGAATTTGATCTAAGGAAGCAAAGTTTCAAATAGACAAGAGGAATAAACTTTGAGATTTATTGCACAACAGAATTGGCACAATCAATAATAAAGTATTATATATTTCGAAATAACTAAGTAAATTTCAAATGTCTCACCATAAAAATGACAGATAAACAAGGTGATAAATACGTTAATTAGTTTATTCTGCCTTGTATACATGTATCAAAACCTCACATTATATCCCATAAACATGTATAATTATGATTTGTCAAAAAGAATATTAATAATAACACAATTAAAAATAAAAAGCTAATCTTTGTAAAGCAGTCTACTACATCAGCCACTGTTTCACGTGCTTTACATTCATATTAAACTATCAAATTCTCACAATAACCCTATGGAGTAGGACTCTTATTACCCCTATTTTCAGGTGAGGAAACTAAGGCCTAGAGAATATAAGATGGTGGAGCTAGGATTTGAACCTGAACAATCTGGCTACAGAGCTCGAGTTGTTAAATGCTACACGACATCATATCTTCATATTACAATTCTTACCCTCTAAGGGCTTGTACCTGTTAGACAAGACAGATGTACACATAAATCAATTATGCCATGTCACGAACATATTACATGTAATTTGCACAGACCATTATGGAATGATCCTGATAAAGAACAAACCCCTAATAGAACCTGGCAGAGGCTGGATATAGTGAAAAGAGAACAATAGCCAGGAGGGCACCTAGCAGAAGCAGCACCTATCCTTATGAGCCTTAAACTATGAAAAGGCAAGAGGGATGGGCCCTCTTGGACAACAGAAAAGATCTGTGAAAATGATTTTGAAAATTTCTTCTAATTCTACAACTCTAAATCATTTACTTGCATATGCTCTGTTGATTATATCTTATATTTGAATCGTACTTTACAACTGTTCTCTCTCTTGTCCAGTGAGGTCTGCAAAGCAAAAACAATCTTTCTATCCTGAGAGATGCTGAAACTGTGTTAGGAGTAAGTGGTGCCACTACCAACATAGGCAAGCTAGTGGCAGAGATAAGACTATGAGCTCCCAGTGCTATGATCTTTCCATCAGACTTTGAGTTATGTCAGGTACTCCAATTATAAGTCACTGTGTCCATAAAGTCTTTCTAAATACTAGTGCTAATTACTGATTACTAGATGCTTATAAAAGAGAAGGTACTGTGCTAAGCACTTAATATGCATGGTCTTTAAAAAATCTTAGAAATAGTTGTGTGATAGTTATCACTGTTCTAATTACATATGAGAAAACTGAAATTTGGAGAGGTTATATAATTTTCAATGTTATATAATTTTCCTAATACAATTACTACACCAAGAATGGTAACAAAGCTAAGACTAAAGATTGATCTTCAGTAAGCAAATGGTTGCATTCAGTGGCCAAATCCAACTAACATTTTAATATGTATGCTAATACATAGCTATTAGCAATATTTGTGTTTGGTTATTTCAACTAGAAATTCTGGAATCTTCTTTCATTTTTGGAATCTATTTTGCCTCAGTTACTGACTGCATGACAAAAAAAAATCTCTCAATGCTCCATCTTCTCCTAGGTATCTTCACAGTTCTTTGTAGTTTATTTTTAGATCAAAGGTGCATTTTAGAAAAGCACTTTTGGCAAATATTCTGTTATCTAATTTTTATTTTGTTCTGGGAGCAACAAACAACTTATTAGGCAGTGGTAAAAAAGAGACTGGAAGTATTCAACAGAGGCCTAGATTTTCATCCAGGTACGTTGCCCTGCTTGGAGCCACAGCACACATCCTAAATGTTATTAAGTGCATATCATATTCCACTAATTACGTGTTATCTTCAAAGCTGCAAAATGAAGTCAAATCTTATTATCTCCACTACACAGATAAGGAAACTGATGATCAGGGTAGTTAAGAAAACATGGTAAGATTATATGATTTGAGATAGAAGTTAGGACGGGATTCAAATGGAAGTCTCATTTACACCTTATGACCCTGCCCTGATACACATTTTATGATATTCCCATCCTTGCCATTTTCTTTGGCATGCCCCTTGTTAGGATATTCTCGATGCCATTGTTCTAACTCTAAAATCATTTGAGCACTTTTTTCCTCCTTGCATTGCTGCCATTTTTTCAACAATGAAGTCTGAGTTGGGAAACCTAAATGCTAATTCTAGATGTATTACCTACATCATATCACTTGACTGACTTCTTAGGGTCTCAGTCCCTTCATCAATAAAATGGGAAGGCTAGACTCAAGCTGTGTATCTCAAACTTGGCTGCATGTTAGAATCACCTCATTACTATTGTTAATTTTGTAAAATGTGTCCATGGCATGATAACTACACCTTTAAAAATGTGGTACATATATACAATGAAATACTATGCAGCCATAAAAAAGAATGAGATTATGTCCTTTACAACAACATGGATGAAGCTGAAGGTCATTTTCTTAAGTGAATTAAGGAGAAACAGAAAACCAAATACTACATGTTCTCATTTATAAGTGCGAGCTAAGCACTGAGTACACATGAATACAAAGAAAGGAAAAACAAACACCAGGGCCCCGTTAAGGGTGGAGGGTGGGAGGAGGGTAAGGATTGAAAAACTAACTATTGGGTATTATGCTCATTAACTGGGTACCAAAAATTATCTGTATACCAAACCCTCACGAAGTGCAATTTACTCATGCAACAACCTTGCACAAGGACCCCTTGAACATAAAAGCTGAAGAGAAAAAATAAAAGAGACTTAAGAAGAAAAAAAAAAAAATTCATTTTCAGTAAGTGACACATACTGAAATACTCATGTGTTCACTTATATCATTCCTTAGATTTGGTTTAAAATACTCTAGCATTTTTTTTAAGTGTTGTAATGACAGATGAACAAGACTGGTAAAATGTCAACAACTGTTGAAGCTAAGTAAAGAGATATTCTACTATTCAATCCACTTTTGTGTGTGGTTAAAAAGGTTTATGTAAAAAGTTTCAAAAATCACTTAGTAATCTATTAAAATACTTAAGCTTAAGCCACACTTTCAGAAATTTTAATTAAATTATTGGAGGTAAGAGGACTTAAGTATAAGTGTCTTTGAGAAAGTTACTCAGGTGGTTCTTACAGGATATCAAGATTAAATACTTGCCTGAAATTCTAGATAACTTATATGGTTTCTTCTAAATATAAATCTATAGATACCAACACTTTTAGAAAAAGACACTATTTGGCTTTGTCCACTGGTATGAGAGGAAGTGCTCCACACTTGAAGGGGAGTGTTTTTGGAACCCAGTACAACTTACCATAAAGGCCTTCTTATCCATCACCTCTCAAAACCCTGGCTTTCTTATCCATGACTTGAAATAAACGAACTCAATCAAACTCCAATCACTCGATAAAAGCTGTAGCCCCAGGGGAAGATGAGAGAAGACAGCTGGTACATCAGGCTAAACTCAGTTGTAGCTGAGATGTATTAGTCCATGCTCTCCCTGTCCTTTGTACAGGCCTGAAAAAGAAAGATGTCTAGACGTTGGGGTTTTCCATCCTCTTCTCACTCCTTTAAATGAGCCGAATAGTCAACTAAAATACACTTTTGGATTCCGCATATATACATTCATCTTTTTTATTCTTTCACTTATCTCATTATTTATACAACGTTTTTTGAGTAATTGCTATAAGTTAAGTTCTTGTCAATTATTTAAATGAGGAAATAAAGTGAAAGGAACTGAGATGTCTTAAATATACTGGATTAAGCCTTGTACACATGCCATTACTTTTATTTATTTATTTATTTAGAGACAGATTCTTGCTCAGTCACTCAGGCTATAGTGCAGTGGCACAATCTCTGCTCACTGCACCCTCTGTCTCCCAGCTTCAAGTGATTCTCCTGCCTCAGCCTCCCAAGTAGCTGGGTTTGTAGTCCAAAGAGTTTTGTATTTTTAATAGAGATGCAGTTTCACCATGTTGGCCAGGCTGGTCTCGAAATCCTGGCCTCAAGTGATGCACCCGTCCTGTCTCAACCTTCCAAATTGCTGGGATTACAGGTGTGAGCCACGGTGACTGGCTGCCATTGCTTTTAGTATCAACAAAAATATAGTTAAATATTATAGCTATGTCCAGTCTTCGGATGGAAACTAAGGTTTAGAGAGATTTAGTATTTTTTCCGGGGTAACAGAAGCAGCAAATGGAAAAGCTGGAGTGTGAACCTAAATCTGTATCATCCTCTAGAACTGGACTATCAACATTCCTACAGTTATAGAGAAACAGTCTTTGCCCTCTTTTCTTAACTTTTTCATTTCTTTTCTTTCTTCCCTCTCCTATTCTTTCTCCCTCTTCCTCCCTCCTTTCTTCACTCTCTGTTACTCTCTATTCTTCTTTATTTATTTCTTAAACATCTTCATCTGGTCTCTTAACTCCATCTTCTCTGAAATCTTTTACTTATGAACCCATTTGTTGATGCTTCTTTATCCTCTCTATTTCCACAGACTCTCTTTTCAATTCTAGTCCCTTACTAGCAACTATCGCAGAATTCTACTTGTATCTGCTGCCAAGTTATTTGAATAATAAGAAATACAAGACTCTTAGAAAATCAGATGGGGCAAATTCAAGGAAGAAAGAAACAGTTTGAAATGGAAATGAGCCTGAGTTTTGATTGCTCAGCAGAAGGATATGCCTTGTAGTTCTTTTTTTTTTTTTTTTTTTTTTTTAAATTTATTTATTATTATTAAACTTCAAGTTGTAGGGTACATGTGCACAACGTGCAGGTTTGCTACATATGTATACTTGTGCCATGTTGGTGTGCTGCACCCATCAACTCGTCATTTACATCAGGTATAACTCCCAATGCAATCCCTCCCCCCTCCCCCCTCCCCATGATAGGCCCCGGTGTGTGATGTTCCCCTTCCCGAGTCCAAGTGATCTCATTGTTCAGTTCCCACCTACGAGTGAGAACATGCGGTGTTTGGTTTTCTGTTCTTGTGATAGTTTGCTAAGAATGATGGTTTCCAGCTGCATCCATGTCCCTACAAAGGACACAAACTCATCCTTTTTTATGGCTGCATAGTATTCCATGGTGTATATGTGCCACATTTTCTTAATCCAATCTGTCACTGATGGACATTTGGGTTGATTCCAAGTCTTTGCTATTGTGAATAGTGCTGCAATAAACATACGTGTGCATGTGTCCTTATAGCAGCATAATTTATAATCCTTTGGGTATATACCCAGTAATGGGATGGCTGGGTCATATGGTACATCTAGTTCTAGATCCTTGAGGAATCGCCATACTGTTTTCCATAATGGTTGAACTAGTTTACAATCCCACCAACAGTGTAAAAGTGTTCCTATTTCTCCACATCCTCTCCAGCACCTGTTGTTTCCTGACTTTTGAATGATCGCCATTCTAACTGGTGTGAGATGGTATCTCATTGTGGTTTTGATTTGCATTTCTCTGATGGCCAGTGATGATGAGCATTTTTTCATGTGTCTGTTGGCTGTATGAATGTCTTCTTTTGAGAAATGTCTGTTCATATCCTTTGCCCACTTTTGGATGGGGTTGTTTGTTTTTTTCTTGTAAATTTGTTTGAGTTCTTTGTAGGTTCTGGATATTAGCCCTTTGTCAGATGAGTAGATTGCAAAAATTTTCTCCCATTCTGTAGGTTGCCTGCTCACTCTGATGGTAGTTTCTTTTGCTGTGCAGAAGCTCTTTAGTTTGATGAGATCCCATTTGTCAATTTTGGCTTTTGCTGCCGTTGCTTTTGGTGTTTTAGACATGAAGTCTTTGCCCATGCCTATGTCCTGAATGGTACTACCTAGGTTTTCCTCTAGGATTTTTATGGTATTAGGTCTAACATTTAAGTCTCTAATCCATCTTGAATTAATTTTCGTATAAGGAGTAAGGAAAGGATCCAGTTTCAGCTTTCTACTTATGGCTAGCCAGTTTTCCCAGCACCATTTATTAAATAGGGAATCCTTTCCCCATTTCTTGTTTCTCTCAGGTTTGTCAAAGATCAGATGGCTGTAGATGTGTGGTATTATTTCTGAGGACTCTGTTCTGTTCCATTGGTCTATATCTCTGTTTTGGTACCAGTACCATGCTGTTTTGGTTACTGTAGCCTTGTAGTATAGTTTGAAGTCAGGTAGCGTGATGCCTCCAGCTTTGTTCTTTTGACTTAGGATTGTCTTGGAGATGCGGGCTCTTTTTTGGTTCCATATGAACTTTAAAGCAGTTTTTTCCAATTCTGTGAAGAAGCTCATTGGTAGCTTGATGGGGATGGCATTGAATCTATAAATTACCTTGGGCAGTATGGCCATTTTCACGATATTGATTCTTCCTATCCATGAGCATGGTATGTTCTTCCATTTGTTTGTGTCCTCTTTGATTTCACTGAGCAGTGGTTTGTAGTTCTCCTTGAAGAGGTCCTTTACATCCCTTGTAAGTTGGATTCCTAGGTATTTTATTCTCTTTGAAGCAATTGTGAATGGAAGTTCATTCATGATTTGGCTCTCTGTTTGACTGTCACTGGTGTATAAGAATGCTTGTGATTTTTGCACATTAATTTTGTATCCTGAGACTTTGCTGAAGTTGCTGATCAGCTTAAGGAGATTTTGGGCTGAGACAATGGGGTTTTCTAAATATACAATCATGTCGTCTGCAAACAGGGACAATTTGACTTCTTCTTTTCCTAACTGAATCCCCTTGATTTCTTTCTCTTGCCTGATTGCCCTAGCCAGAACTTCCAACACTATGTTGAATAGGAGTGGTGAGAGAGGGCATCCCTGTCTTGTGCCAGTTTTCAAATTAAAAATGATAAAGGGGATATCACCACCGACCCCACAGAAATACAAACTACCATCAGAGAATACTATAAACACCTCTACGCAAATAAACTGGAAAATCTAGAAGAAATGGATAATTTCCTGGACACTTATACTCTTCCAAGACTAAACCAGGAAGAAGTTGAATCCCTGAATAGACCAATAGTAGGCTCTGAAATTGAGGCAATAATTAATAGCCTACCAACCAAAAAAAGTCCAGGACCAGATGGATTCACAGCTGAATTCTACCAGAGGTACAAGGAGGAGCTGGTACCATTCCTTCTGAAACTATTCCAATCAATAGAAAAAGAGGGAATCCTCCCTAACTCATTTTATGAGGCCAACATCATCCTGATACCAAAGCCTGGCAGAGACACAACAAAAAAAGAGAATTTTAGACCAATATCCCTGATGAACATCGATGCAAAAATCCTCAATAAAATACTGGCAAACCGGATTCAGCAGCACATCAAAAAGCTTATCCACCATGATCAAGTGGGCTTCATCCCTGGGATGCAAGGCTGGTTCAACATTCGCAAATCAATAAACATAATCCAGCATATAAACAGAACCAAAGACAAGAACCACATCATTATCTCAATAGATGCAGAAAAGGCTTTTGACAAAATTCAACAGCCCTTCATGCTAAAAACGCTCAATAAATTCGGTATTGACGGAACGTACCTCAAAATAATAAGAGCTATTTATGACAAACCCACAGCCAATATCATACTGAATGGGCAAAAACTGGAAAAATTCGCCTTGTAGTTCTGAATGAGAAAATTATTTCTACACTTGCCTCTACAGAAAAAAAAAAAAAAAATGAAAAAGGTTAGAAAAGTCACACAATTAGTGAAAGTTCCCCCCAGCCTGCAATCCCAGACTTCATTTCTTGCCTGGTCCTTGGTCTCATGAAGAAATAGTTTTAACTGCTGTGTCACCAACGTTTCAAAGGTGATGTAAGGAATTAGCCCTCTGTCCTTGGTCAGCTGGACAGCATGGGTGACTGGAACTCCAGACTATAGTTCTATCTTTTCATCTCCGTGTGCTCATAAAGGTTATCATGTGCCTCCAGACATGAAAATGGTTGGAGGCACCTCTGTAAGTTTGTTTTTATATTTTGATTTATTTTCTATTATTTGTCCTCTCTGAAATATTTAATGTAATTAACCACTCACAATTTGGGGATTTTTTTGTTTGTTTGTGCTTTTAAAAAATTTTCCCTTTCATTTACCTTAGTGTAAATAGATATCACAGATATTTTTAAAAAGCAGACCTAAGGTACAGCTTAATGAATTATCACAAGGTGAATATCCTTGTAACCACTACCCATGCTAAGAAATAAAACTTTTGTTTTTTATTTTTCATTATTATTATTACTTTTTTGAGACTGAGTCTCCCTCTGTCGCCCAGGCTGGAGTACAGTGGCGTGATCTCAGCTACACTGCAACCTCTACTTCTCAGGTTCAAGAGATTCTCTGCCTCAGCCTCTCGAGTAGCTGGGATTACAGGTGCCCGCCACCATGCCTGGCTAATTTTTTTTTTTTTTTTTTTTGTATTTTTAGTAGAGATGGGTTTTCACCATCTTGGCCAGGCTGGTCTTGAACTCTTGACCTTGTGATCCACCCACCTCGGCCTCCCGAAGTGCTGGGATTACAGGTGTGAGCCACTGCGCCTGGCCGAAATAAAACCTTTGAAGCCACTCCAGATCTTCTAGAGAGCAGCAGATACGTACGTTGTTTATATGCTGCCTGTACTGCTTTATAGGTAGGGGAAGATATTGTAACACAGGGTAAAATTTGTTCTGTTATATATTTACTTCTGATCTGTTGCTTCTATAAATTCACCTAAACTATCATCTAAAGAGTGATTCTTGATGTGTGCACTTTCATGAGTGTTTTAGCATATAAGTGAGCTCAGTGAAATTTGAGATTATGGCTGTCTGGTTCAAAGTTCTATCCCGATGCTTACCACATAATCTAATACATTACACACACACAATCAATGATTTGACCATATGTCAGAAATAATTTCCCACTCCTAAATATTTATTCATGCCCAAGATATTTACTGGTGAGATCTAGTCTGTCCTTGACCCTGTCCTGGGTGTCAAGGGTACAAAAATACCTAAGATATTGTCTCTGCCCTAAGGAGTTTACTCTCCTTGGAGTAATAAATGTGCAAGCAAATAATTACAATGAGTAATTACTGTAAGTGCTATAATACCAAGTGAGATACTCACAGAAAGGAAATATTGTGTGATCCTTCTGGGAAAGTTACACGAGCGGTATTTAAGATAGGTCATGAAACATGAATAACAGTATGCAGAGCAGAGCAAAGTGAACTGTATATTCCAGGGAAATTGGAGTATGTGCCCAGTCATGAAGATGTGCAACCACCTCACATGTACTGGGAACCACACGTAGTTGAATACTGTTTATATGTTGTACGCTAAGGTTAGAGGTGTGAAGTAGGCAGAAAAAAAATATGTTGAGGACAAAACCCGGCGTTCTCTTCTGCCATTCTAAGAAATTTGCTTTAGATGATATTAGAAACTGGACCTCTCAAGCGCTTGCAAGCAGAGGAGTGATCCGGTCAGATTTGCCTTTCAGAAAACTCGCTTGTGTTTCCATAACAAATGAACTGAAGAGGCTTTAGTGAGAGACAGGGAGAGGCACATAGGAGTTGCAGTTTGTTTGGAGAACTGAACAATTACTGCGCGTGTATGAAAAGATCATAGATTCTGGAAAGGTTCAGAACAAAGGAGGAGCAACTTTTAAGGCTGAGTGGATGAGTGGAGAAAGGGTGAGGATTTGTGAATAACTCAGGAATCTCCTGACAAAGTTAAAAGCCTGTAATTTCCCTACCATATATTTTCTTTCTTCTGTGTTGTTTGGCTAGAGATAAAAATATCATGGCCTTAGGAAAAATCCTTTCAGTGGAAATGAGAATTTTAAATACAATAAATAAAATCTAGTCAAGTTCATAATTTGCCACAACTGAGAAGATTTGTGTCGAAGCCACTGCTTTCTTGTTAACTTCTACGTCTTCAGTCAGAAGAGCACCATTGGTGGAGTTTTATTATGTTTTCTGAATGAACTTCGCTATCCACAGGCCATAACTATGAGATTCTGAATAGTCACTCCATCACTTTTCAGGGGGCAGAACTGAGCTTGGGTTCAGTGGAGGGAGGTGGTACCATGGCATTACACCTGGATGTCCCCTCTGCAAAGTGAAATAGCATAACAAGTGTGGTGGAAGGAATCACTCAAAAAGGCCTGGGTTCAAATTCAGATTTGGCTACTTAGAACTGTCTCTTAACTATTATGAGCTTCCACAGACTCATCCATAGAATGGATGGTAATATGCATCACACAGGGGTCTTTGTGAGGCTATTGTGATGGCTGTGGGAAGATATTGCACATAGAGCATTATGTCTAGCACCATGTAAGTGTCCTGTGGTGGATTGTATTGACACATTTAATCACTCAATAATAGTTTGAGGTATTAATACTTCCATTTTACAGACGTGGAAACTCAGACAATGAGATGTATTCACGTAAGCCTACACAAAGGAGGAAGTAGAAGAATAGGTTTTGAACCCAACTATGAAAGATGGCTGGTAAACTCTCATTTTGTCAAGGGTAGTAGCTCCTAACATCTTAGGCTTTGAGGTTTCCTTTTGGCAAAGTGAAGCTGTTTGTTTTTCTAATTTGGACTATAAATACTCGTGATGCTAAAATGGAAGAAGCTTTGGTAGGATATATAGGAATACAATGAAATTGAAAGAAGAGAGAGACAAAAACAGAGGGAGAAAGGGAAGGAGAGGGAAAAGAAAAAGGAAGGAGGGAAGGGAAGGGAAGGGTGGGGTGGGGAGGGGAGGGGAGGGGAGGGGACCTCACAGAGAAATAGGATCCAGTGTTAATTGGAGGCAAGGCACTTGTTAATTCTTTTAATCCACTGGTATGTTGATGTCAGCTCCTAGCAAGGATCCATAGCCTATGATGATGATAATTTTCACTTAGGGAATTTTTTTTCCTTGCATGGAATGTCCAGTTTGCTTAAGGGACTCTCATTCCTGGCTGCCGTTACAAGGAGAAATATAGCTGTGGGATATGTATATCTATGCGTGTAACTGTGGATATACACATACACTCACTCTTTTACACAAACACGTACACAGATGCTGTGAAGCTTATATAGGAAAGTAATAGTGCTCTGGCCCCACTGCTGTCTGTACTTTCTCCCTGACCCTGATTCACTTCAAGAAGTCTGCTAATTACAATTCTAAATCTAAATTTATATGATTATACAGACTTTTCTTGATTTAATTAATTTAATTGCATCTCTCAGGTTTTTTTTTTTTCTGTGAAAAGACTAGCCAAATTTTCAAAACTCTATTATACCACTTAATTTTTACAAGATAAATTTTTTGCATAGTGTTTGTCTTTAGATAAATAGAACAATTCAACTTCCTTCTTGTTTCTTTAAATAGCGTCTCATGAATCTCCATCGATGTATGTACCTCATCCCTCCTTCTCACCTCCTAGCTTCTTCCAGTCTTCTGGGAGCAGTGCCTTTTCTTTTAAGCCATCAAGGCTGATGACATCTATATCTCGGTAAACACATTTGTATTTTCTATCTTGTGTTCTTATATTGACATAAAAATAAAAGCCAGTAAACATTTCTTATTTGACAACATAAAAGTCCCTCACTGTCAAGCCAAGTAGTTGTGCTTTCATTTTATTTTCTTCTTTTTCCGTTGACTATTACTATGCTTTTGCCACTTAAAAAAGTTCTTCCCATCCCGGTCAAAGGTTTATCTTTTATTACCCTACACCAATAGCTAAAAATCATGACATACTGCATCTGCTTCAACTGTGACTCATGTCGTTTGTGACAGAAACACACCATTGGGATGTAGACTGCGGGCTCTGGGGTGAATTACAAGGGGTTTTTGTCCAGACCGTGAGGTTAACTTCTTGCCCTTGAGGAGCTCTCTGTGTTTCAGTTTCTTCATCTTTTAAATGTGGGCAAGAGTAGCACCAATACAGTTGGACACATAGTAAACACTGCAAAATGTTTTATTATAACATTTTATAGAAGTTTTTAATTACTTGATTTTTCAGTGGAGGGAGCATTTGCCTAATTTACCATGTCACTCACATTGTCTAACTCTTTAGTCATTGTGTTGCTTGGACTCTACTTGTTTCAACTTTTTGAAAACATATTTTTGGATTTCTAATTCTAATTTAAACTACTGCTGTTCTACATGCTTTACAACTTCCTTTTTAAGCTCTTCCAGGCAATCTACTCTTTTATAGTGGTCCACTTCCCAGTACTTTCTTCTCCCCCCCAGTTTGTTATGTACATCAGCAGATGTACACCCATGCTCCCTGATCCTACAGTTTGTGGAATCTATCCACTGACAGTCCTTTCTAGTCTCTCCACTGTTGCTGCTTTAATTTATCCCTTTCACTTTACCGAGTGTATCTCAAGCACCTTGTACTTGACTCATGATTCAGATGTAAACAATATCCTTTAATCCTCACAGAAAGCCCAACATGTAAGTGCTATGATTTCTGTTTTGGAGATGGAAAACTGAGGCACATAGGGATTCAGAAACTTGCTTAGGTGAGGAGTGGTGGCCCATACTTATAATACCAGCACTTCAGAAGGCTAAGGCAGGAGGACCACTTGAGCCCAGGTATTTGAGATAAGCCTGGGCAACATAGTGAGACTCCATCTCTACAAAATTTTTTAAAGAATTAGCCAGGCATGGAGATGTGTGCCTGTAGTCCCATTTACTTGGGAGACTGAGGCAAGAAGGTCGCTTGAGCCTGAGGGAGTCAAGGCTGTTGTAAATGAAAAGAAAAAAGGAAAAGAAAGGAAAGAGAAAGAAAGAGGGAGATATAAAGAGAGAGAGAAAAAGAGAAAGAGCGAACAAAAGAAAGAAAGAAAGAGAAAGAAAGAAAGAAAGAAAGAAAGAAAGAAAGAAAGAAAGAAGAAAGAAGAGAAAGAAAGAAAGAAGAGAAGGAAGGAAGAGAAAGAAGGAAAGAGAAAGAAGCAAGAAGGAAGAAAGAGAGAGAAAAAGAAAAAGAAAGAAAAAGAAACAAGAAAGAAAAGAGAAAGAAGGGAAGAAAGAAAAAAGAAAGAAAAAGAAAGAAAGAGAAAGAAGAAAGAAAGAAAGAAAGAAAGAAAGAAAGAAAGAAAGAAAGAAAGAAAGAAAGAAAGAAAGAAAGAAAGAAAGAAAGAAAGAATAAAAGAAACAGAGAGGAAGGGAGGGAGGGAGCAAAGGACTTTGCCCAGGTCACCCAATAGCAAGTAACAAAATCCTGATTACACTTCATGTTCTTTGGACTTGGCAACCCTTGTGGGAAAGGGAAGCAGTGATTTTTGCTTGCTTCACAGGGATCCTGGAATTTTAAAGTCTTACTTAAATGCAAAGAGGGCAAAGGAGATTGAGGAGTAGACAGTGCTATGTTGCACATACACCTTGCTAAGGAAGCAGATCTGAAAGAATAGATACAAATGTAAACTGACTCACAGGCTGAGGAAAAAAGGAAGGGGCAGCATAAAAAGGAACCAAAAACACAAAGACACTTTTGTTGCAAATCCTTTCTTTTGTAGTGACAGCAAGTGCCTGAATTCCAGCTGTGATTGTATATATTTCCAGAGAACAAAGTTTTGTAATAGTATCCTTGTCCCAACTAGACTGACAAATTAACACTTGCTGATGGTGGTCCACACCTCTCCACCACATGGGGATGGCAGCTGTGGTTAGCAAGCATACTGATGGAGTTGCTATAGATTTTTTAACCTGGAAAATCCATTTTATGTCTTCTATGTGCAGCCCTTAAAAATATAAATAAAGTTTTATTTTTATATATATATATATATATAATATACTTATATTAGAAAGTGCATATACATATTTGCTGCTTGATTCACCCAAAGTTTATTTTATCATAGCAAAATATTAGGTCTGTAAACAAAGCATGTACTTGTCAGAGAAAAATAAATGTTTATTCTATATAAATGTATAACATATACCACATATATATATTTTATATAATTATATATGCTCTCATTATGCTCATATTCAAGATACAGGAGTTGATAGTATATGTATACAGACCCATAACTCTATTGTATATGGCATATGGACATGTCTCCATAGCTTGCTCTATGTACATATCTGTGTGTGTATATATGTATATATAAATCTATCCACAGAATGTTACTAGAAAGAACACAGACTTTGGAGTCAGAAACATTTAGATTTAAAATTCAAATCTTTGACTCAATAAATATAGAATTATGGGCAATTTACTTCACGATTTTAAGCCTAGGTTTCCTTCTTTGCAAACACAGGGTAATGAGAGTACCTATCTTAGTATTCACTGGTATGCCAAGGAAACGAGAGTTCATGTGAAGCACTTAGCAAAGGATTTGGCACATAGGGCACAGTCAAAAAATGTTAACTGTGATCAAGATATTCTCATGCATGCAATTCAACATGTATTTACCCAGCATATATTATATTATAGAATATATATCACATATGCTTATAAAATATTTACAGATACTTACACACAAATATGTATAGAATTTATTAAGTATAATTTGCCAACCTATTTGAACTTATTATACGCATATGTTTGTAGTAGTATACATATGTAGATCTAACTCTAGTAAATTCAGGAAACATTAATTGAAAAATATTTTGAACCAGCCTCTATAATAGCTCTTTGGGTATTAAAATATGTGCTACACTTATAAAGTGTTTTTCGTGTACTGAGGAAGAAAGATACATAAATATATTATTATAATGCTGTATAAAATGCAATAGCATGGTATATGGAAGAAGTGTGAGAGAATCAATTACTTTTTCTTAGAAGGACTGAGGAAGGAGTTTATAGGTTAGAAGACAGTTGAAAGGGGCTTTAAAGAATGAAAAGGATCTCGTTAAGAATGGAATAGGAGGGAAAGGCCAAAGCCAGTTCAAAGGCAGGATAGCAGATGAGTCTAAAAATAAAGATTAGTTTAGTTTGTAAGTGGCTTTTTCTGCTACGTAGGAAAGTTTAAATTTTATTCCATATGAGTAATAGCATCAAGGATCCAAGGTACTCTGGATACACCTATGCTATAGAAGATTGTCCTATACAAAAGGTAGGATAAGGAGAAATTCATAAAAAATAAGATCATATAGGAAGGTATTGCAAAGTTACAAACTAATTATACTTGTGCAGTCTCTTATATTTGACAAAATGTATTCATAATTGTAATTGTTTTTCATGCAACCTTGTAAGGCTTATCTATCCCTATCAGATTGTTAGCTCTTAAAATCTTTAGTTTGCCTATCCCTGACTCTCCAGTGGTTTATAGAGCTAGAACGGAATAAATGTAAAGGGTATTGATGGTTTGGCTGTGCTCCCACCCAAATCTCATCTTGAATTGTAGTTCCCATAATCCCCACCTGTCAAGGGGGGAACAGGTAAAGGTAATTGAATCATGGGGGCTGTTTTCCCCTTGCTGTTCTTGTGATAGTGAATGAGTTCTAACGAGATCTGGTGGTTTTAAAGGAGGTTTTCCCCTTCACTCAACACTCATTCTTTCTCCTGCCACCCTATGAAGAGATGCCGTCCATCGTGATTGTAAGCTTCCTGAGACCTCCCCAGCCATGAGAAACTGTCAATCAATTAAACCTCTTTTCTTCATAAATTACCCAGTCATGGGTATTTCCTCATAGCAGCATGAGAATGGACTAATACAGGTATGTAGATCGAGCAACTGAAAGAGTGATTCCCCCCCACCCCCATGATAGAGATAGGAATGGAGGTTTGGGAGATTTAGATTTCTTAGCAGCCACATCTGACAGCTTGTATGACAAATCTCTTCCCTTTAAAATCTCAGAATATCATCCCGTCTGATGTTTATAATGTTGTGAAAGACTGAACACCAAAGACATAAAATAATTGTTTGGCTTAGACGCAAATCAGGCTTCATCAACTCGCTATGCGTTCAAGTGTGCAGTATAGTATATGTGCATGAGTGCATTAGTTTCTTTTATCTTACAGACATATTTTCAAGGTCGCTTTCAACATATGTATGATAAAAGGTACTTAAAAATGTTGTATGGAAAGGGACAGAGCAAGAGGTAAAATCTGGACCTTCTGACAACAAATGAATATCTGTAAATCTTGGGCAAGTCACCCATCATAGGGATGATTCTATATTTTTATCAAGTGATAAATTGCTGTTTAATCACATAGAGAGGATTACCATACTTAGCAAACTAAAATATAGAGCATACATAAATTTCAAATCAATATTGGATACTTTTTAGAATAAGTATGTCCCATCTAATAAAGTGCAACCTTCCCCTGACATTTCTAAACCCATCCTGTCCAGGCTCTTTTTGAGACCCATTGTAATCTCATCGGTCCTCATGCTTCAGCTCTTTCGTTGATACCCATGACATTTTAGATTTTATCTGTAGATGGAACCTCTTTCTTGAGCTCTGGTTAAATAGTCCCAACTATTTTTTGAAATGTCCTTTGATTTCTTTGCCACAAAATGATAATAATAATACTGCCTCTCACTATTCACAATAGCAAAGACTTGGAATCAACCCAAATGTTCATCAGTGACAGACTGGATTAAGGAAATGTGGCACATATACACCATGGAATACTATGCAGTCATAAAAAAGGATGAGTTCGTGTTCTTTGTAGGGACATGGATGCAGCTGGAAACCATCATTCTCGGCAAACTGTCACAAGAACAGAAAACCAAATACTGCATGTTCTCACTTATAGGTGGGAATTGAACATTGAGATCACTTGGACACAGGAAGGGGAACATCACACACCGGGTCCTATTGTGGGGAGCGGGGAGGGGGAGGGATAGAATTAGGAGATATACCTAATGTAAATGACGAGTTAATGGGTGCAGCACACCAACATGGCATATGTATACACATGTAACAAACCTGCACATTGTGCACATGTATCCTAGAACTTAAAGTATAATAATAATAATTAATAATCATAATAATAATAATAATACCTCTCTGACTAGGTTGCTGTGAGGATTTAATGAGTGCTTTTTAAAAGCATAGATAATAATTCCTGGCATATTTCAACTTGAGCTATAGAAAATTGCCATTGTTTATAGGTTAAATATTGGTGAGTTTTAAGACTAAGCACTATATGATTGTTTGCCATGATTACCAACAGGATTACAGTCTTCTTACCCTCTGCAAAGACCTAAATTATTTTATTGCCTCAGCCATGGGACAGCACCCTAGCTGTCTGCAAGAATGACCTATGTGCTTGCACTTGGCATCCCAGCTCAGCACCTGGCATGTGGCAGGAACTCAAGGTCACTTTCCAGGATTCCTTACAAACAGCCACCTAAATAATCTTCCTGAAACTCAAACCATCTCAAACATCATCTGTGGCTCGATTTATGAGATCATATGGTAAAATGGAAAAGACCCTGATCTACCACTGACTAGCTATGTGCCCTTGGACAAGTCACGTCATCACCTCCCGCCATGCCATGAGATTTCCTGCCTCTGCCCCTTTACTGACACCTTGCCTTCTTTGGAATATGATAGCACCTCCATCCTGCCCCACAACTCTCCAATCTAAATCACCTTATTCTTCAAGTCCAAGCTGAAAATCTCTTTTTACACATTGCTTTTTGTTTATTCATGCAAAACTCTATTAAGCATTAATCATATTCCAGACTTGAATATCAAATTCAGGGCACCTGGCATCTAACAGATGCTGGAATATTCGTACACTTATGTTAGATGTCCTCACTTGCATTATTGTATTTCAGCCATGCTGTAAGCCTGTGGAGTAATTATGTTCCAAGTTCTCAGCTAAGGAAATTGACCTTTATAAAAGTTGAATGAAGGCCAGGCACAGTGACTCACACCTGTAATCTCAGCACTTTGGGAGGCCGAGGCGGGCAGATCACGAGGTCAGGAGATCGGGACCATCCTGGTCAATGTGGTGAAACCCCGTTTCTACTAAAAATACAAAAATTAGCTGGATATAGTGGTGCTCATCTGTAGTCCCAACTACTTGGGAGGCTGAGGCAGGATAATCGCTTGAACCTGGGAGGTGCAGATTGCAGTGAGCCAAGATTGTGCCACTGCACTCCAGCCTGGCAACAGAGGGAGACTCCATCTCAAAAGAAAAAAAGAGAAAAAAAAGTTGAATGTTTTTCCCAATGTCTCACAGTCGCTAATAAAATGAAGGTTCTAACTCTGTTGTGATCCCTTGTAACCCCCAATAGAAACTGTGTCCTCTCAAAAGAACTTTCATATATAGTATTCTTTACAAATCTTTCTGCAACCTGGTCTTTATGTGTTAGTTTTAGACCCTGGATTGGAAGTTTCTTATGACTAAGAGTTACATCTGATTTAATTCTTCTTTGTCTTGCTTCACATAGCATAATAGTAAAAGTCACAATACTGAATAGCTATGAAGTACTAATACTGTACTATCAATTTTTCATTTACCTTTTTCTTTGAAATAAACCATCATGCAGAAAATAGATCTATTTAACTTATAATTGTTAACTATTACTAATTTTATAAGACAGGAATCTGAGAAATAAAGTCCCTAAGCTACTAAATGAGGCACTCAGGAATTGAGCTAGATGAGCCTGCCTCTAAAGTTTAGCCCTTCCCACTCAACCCTGTTGCCCCATTCATTTAAACCACACCAGCTTAGCAACTACTTATATGCCCCATGCGGTGCTTAGAGTTAAGATCAAGGAGATGAAAAATTGTCCATTTGCTTTGCCCTTGGAGTTTTGGAAACAGGTAATTGAAAAGTTGCTCATTTAAAATGGTCAGCCATTTTCAATCATGACTTCCTTTGGATATACTGATTTTTTACCCATTGATTTTTTTCAACAAATATTTTCTAAGATCTTAGTATGCATCAGACACTATGGGCTTTAACAAACCAAGCCTCAGCTCTACCCTCCCAGAACTCACAGTTCAATTGGAAGACAATCAGGAACCAAGTGACTGTAGATATGAGCAGAGTCAGAAAAGGGACTATACAGAGATGCACTGCAATGGCTTCAGCCTGGAAGGGGTGCCAGGGAAGGTGTCTGTACAGAAGGACTGTGGAAGCTGCTAAGACCTAGAGTGCATGGGGGGATTGAGAAGAGCATTGAAGGCAGAAAGGGAAGAAGATGCAAACCTACTGCAGTGGGAGGGAGAATATCACATTATAGGAAATAAAAGAATATTAAAAAGTGTCTCGTATGGGGGGAAGAGGCATTAAAGGGTAAGCAGGAAGCAGAGCTCCTTGCCACAAGGTTAAACAGTTTGGACTCTACCAAAAGATATAGACAAACTGATTCAAATACATCTTGAGCCAACCTAACCTTTCAGAGCTACCAAAACCATAGAAAAACCAACTCTATTTACCTGCTTGTTCTACACACCATTAAGAATGCATATATGTGTGTGTTTGTGTATATATATATACACACACAAATACACACACACACACACACATTTACACATAAAGGTATGTAACATTATCTAAAGGATTCAGTACTTGCGGATCCTAATTGCAAGATTTTATTATGAATTTTAGAGAAAGCAACAAGCAGCTTTAATTTTCACAGCCCGGGTTGAGTTCTCAACTTCTCTCAGACAAAAATATCAGCTCTCCTTTGTGTCATAAGTACATTTCAGGGCCAAGTCACACAAGAGAATGGGAATTGAGACTTACAGTGCCATTTTCACAATTGCTTTCCTGATTATAATCATACCGCAAGATGTTAGTCCAGAACATAATTAATTATTTTATTGCCCCTTTGTCATTTTCAAAGTGATAACAAATACAAAAAGAAGTCTCATATGAGTCCATGGTTTCACAGAGATCTACTGGGGACATCTCTGATATTTTTCCTTTTTACGCAATCAATGTTTCCTTTAGTTGGAGAGGGGCTTCAATCTATCAGACTGCTGAGAGCACCCCTTTGAAATCTTCAGGGTGATAATTTAAGTGAAATAGAAATAGAGAGAGGAAAAGGTCACATCCTTGGAAATCTTTTGTGATAAAGGATTTTCCTAGCTGTTTAATAAGATGGCACAGAGGGGATCAGCATTACAATTAAGTTTGCAATCTTGTTGTACCTAGTGACTCCTTCTAAATATTATCTTCATTCTCTTTAGTTTCCTTGCAACAATAAGGCTGATAAATTCCTCTGACACTCCTAACCTTGTGAGAGGACTTATTTGGCCCTCAAATCCCAACTGCATCTAAGGAAAATATTGTTTCTTTATTTAACTCTCCTTTTCCAGATACATGTCTGTAATTGAACAACAGTTACAGATAGCTTTCAAGATTCATTAAGATTCCTCAATTCCCTTAGACCAGAGCAACTCTAAGTGGAAAATACAGTGGGAAAGCCACAGAGTTTAAATTCAAGCAATCTTAAGTTTGAATTGATATGTTGCCACTATTTAACTACAAGTCACTCAGCCCCTCTAAGTCTCAATGTTCTTATTTAAGATTATTGGTCCTGAATGATAACATATGCAACATGCTAGTAAGTGCCCATATACATAGGTCTAATCAAAATATGAAATTGTCTTCTTACCCGCTAGTTCTCATATTCTTCAGGAATATCCTTCCCCTTTCACTCCTAGTTCAAGCCATTCTTTAGGTTCAGGTAAGTCCTACTCATGATAAGGATAATATCTGCCGTAGATAGAGAAAAGGATAAAATATGAATAACCATTTTTCTGACCTTCAAGGGTCTTTCCATCTAGAAAAGAGAACAAGTGTATGGACATCTAAATTAAGCACAAGGCTGAAAATGTCATCACTCTGTTAAAGGATTGAAAATGGTAAGGGTAGAGGAGAGGAAAGTTAATTTCAGCTGCAGAAGACAGGACAGATTTACTGGGAAATAGTTATCAGATCTTACTTTTGAGGTATGGGTACAATTTAGACCAATAGAGACCATGGGTAGCAGTAATACAGGCCCTCGGTATGCAATTACAAAGTCCAAAAACCTCTTAAAACTAAAAGCATTTTCATAGCTCCAATGGTAGTAAAACCTAAAATACATGCTAGAGCCTTCACTAATTTTACTTAGTGTGACTATTTATATGTTGTGCTCCAGAAATATTAATATATTTTGGCAAAAGAATGTTGTCTTAGGCCCTGCTGAGGACACTGTATAACATGCAATTACATTGCTTTATCTCTCGTGCCCCCATGATTTCTTCCATAGATCTGGCCATAGAGGTTTTAAATAAGGGATTTATTGTGGTTCTTTACAATAGGCAGAAATAATAATACAAACAATGATATAGATATACGAAAATCTAGAGTATGTTAAAATAATATCAAATCATCCAGTGTTACTGGAAATATTAGTGGATGACTAGGATGGCAAAGATCATCAAAGGATTTCATTGTGAACAGTATTTTTGAGATTTTTCTGTATTACCGGTGTTCTTTTAGAGGCTGAGAATCTAGTTGTGAACATATCAAACCATTGTAATATGGTAATGGGGTTCCTTTCTAAGTTCCCCAGTGTTTCAGAATGGTGGCTATCTACCAGTGGTTTAGGAGGTGGTGCGGGGTGACGTGTAATGGAAGCACACAGAGGTTAAGTACTGTGCTTAATCTTTTGCGCCCATTAAGCATCAGAGTCAGGAAACTGAAGTCAGGTAGGCTGGCATGAGAGTGTGTGCTCATAACCCCATGACACTATGTTTGTATTTAGAAACATGCAGGAGAGACATTAACTATCTCTGTGGGATTTGATGACGTGTCACAGAAGGCTTGCCATAGGCTGTATTACAAAGGATGAGTAAGATGTGTTGCAATAGAGGAGAGGGTTGGGTTACTAGGTGGAGATGAGGCCTTCGATGTGGGTATAGGCAGGTAGCACAGTGAATGAGAACATCCCCCCCATAAGCCCCACTCTCTGATTTATACTCCTTATTTGGCCACTTGCTGGTAGGTGATCTTGGTTAACCTTAACCTCTTTATTATTATTCTTATTATTATATTTTTGAGACAGAATCTCACTCTGTCACCCAGGCTGGAATACAGTGGCACGATCTTGGCTCACTGCAACCTCCGCCTCCCAGGTTTAAGCGATTCTCCTGCCTCAGCCTCCTGAGTAGCTGGGATTACAGGCACATGCCACCACACCCAGCTAATTTTTGTATTTTTAGTAGAGATGAGGTTTCACCATGTTGGTCAGGCTGGTCTCAAACTCCTGACCTCGTGATCCGCCTGCCTTGGCCTCCCAAAGTGCTGGGATTACAGGTGTGAGCCACCGCGCCTGGCCAATCTTTGTCTCTTTTTATCTCATTTTTCTCATCCTTCAAATGGGAGTAATAAGAGTGCCTCCATTTTAAGGATTAAATTAAATGAATTGCTACATATCAATGTCTTGGGGCAGTGCCTGGCACATAAAACTGTGACAAAGAAAGACAAAGTCCGTGCTCTCCTGTTGACTATTTGTGTTGCGTCTTTTGCATAATATTTGCTACACCTTAAAATTATGCGACTATTTGCATTTGTTTAATATCTGTCTCCTCACTCCTCTGGAGATTGCAAACACCGTGACACAGGACCTACTCTGTTTTGTTCAGCACTATCCTTGGTGCAAGTATCTTTTATATAGTAGTTCTCAAAAATATATGCTAAAAGATGAATACATAAATGCATGAGTGGAATAAACAGATAACTAATCAGTGTATATACTTTAACAGACAAGTCGTTTAGCTTCCCCTTATTCTTTGTCATCATACATTTTTACTTTTTTCTTGGAAACCTGGGGCACTGAATGACTTATATCTTAAAACTTTTCTCCAGGGTGGTCTATTTCTGAGCTGAGCTTCTGCATTGATTTAACAAAAAAGATTTCTTAATATAGACACCCAAGACTAATTGCATTGTCTAGGCACATTGGATAAGGATTTAATTTCACACATCACAAACGATCAGCATCAAATTGTCAGAGTCGTATTTTATACCTTCTTTATAGAGCTCTTTAATCTTCTTAGCCCACTTTCACAGCCCACTACTCTGAAACAAGGTTCAGTTAGAGCCTAATGGGGAAAAAAGAAAGGTAGAATGACAAAAGAGAAAGTATTAAATGGTCACTCCGTCACTGATTTCAGGAAAGCATACATGTCCTGAAAAGTTGCTATAACTTTAGACCCAGATTCAGGCAGTGTCCCAGGAAGCCACCTGTGAGTGTGTGCAGCTTCTAGCATCTGTCCCAATTTTATCTACAAAGGGTCTAAATGCAGGCTACAAAACAGAGCTAAACCCAATCACCCGGATCCACAGGAACTCCTGTATTTTCTCCTTTTCAAAAACCAACATCCTCTAGAAGTTCAGGGGCTAAATCCTTCCATCAAAATCACACAGTGGGTTTCTAAAAA
Source organism: Chlorocebus sabaeus (assembly GCF_047675955.1). Lineage (NCBI taxonomy): Eukaryota > Metazoa > Chordata > Mammalia > Primates > Cercopithecidae > Chlorocebus > Chlorocebus sabaeus. Next base: position 77,201,103 of record NC_132904.1, on the reverse strand, counting down.
GCAGTTGGAGTAAGAGATTTATCAGTTCTGCAATATGCCACTTTTCTGCTGGGTGCTTCTACACTGCAACCAAAAGCAACAATTGCACTACTTTCTGATATTTCTCAAATCCATCTCTTCCTCTTCATTCCTATTGAATGTTTCTCTTGGTGAGAACTTCAATATTTTTAGACGAATGCTTGTTAGAATAGATTTCAGCAGGCCTCCCCACTTCTTCTCTAAGTATGCCCCCACCTCATCACCAGAGAATTCTTTCTAAAATGCAAATTTGTTTACAGCTCTTCTAACCACTGATCTTCCACATAGTATAAAGTAAAAATGATGGCTGAGTGCAGTGGCTCACACCTGTAATCCCAGCACTTTGGGAAGCTGAGGCGGGCGGATCATGAGGTCAGGAGTTTGAGACCAGCCTGACCAACATGTGAAACCCTGTCTCTACTAAAAGCATAAAAATTAGACAGGCATGCTGGCACATACCTGTAATCTCAGCTACTCAGGAGGCTGAGGCAGGAGAATCGCTTGAACCCAGGAGGTGGAGGTTGCAGTGAGCCGAGATTGCACCACTGCATTCCAGCCTGGGCAACAGAGTGAGATTCTATCTCAAATATATATATATATGTGTGTGTGTGTGTGTGTGTGTGTGTGTGTGTTTATTTTAGTGTCGGAATATGTCCTTGAATTTGGAAATGGGCATATTTCCCAGCATTTTTCTTCCTTTCCAGACTTGGTTCCAAAAGTACCACATGAAAAAATCTCTGATGCCTTGACTGCTTTCTCCTCTATGGCCTATTACAGTTTGTATTTTGCCTCAATCGTATGAATCATCATTCTGACCTCAGCAATTTACTTGTTTGCCTTTTTGTCCTTCCACGCTATGATCTCCTTGAGCCTTGTGATCCATATGGTTCATGTGAAATGAATCAATTCTTTCTGTAATCAGCTAAGCTCACTTGTGCATCTTTAGTCAGACGTGGGTTGGATAGGCAGATATGCTGATCTATCCAGATTCTCTCAGATGTTTGGGGCTCAACTAGTATAGCTTGTCTAGAAGGGCTTTGACTAATACAAGTGGGCTCTCCCTCATGTGGTATCTTCAGTAGGTTAGTCCAGGCATATTCTTAATGACAGTGTCTGGGCAGCAGCAAAGGAACAGAAATGTTCAAAGTCTCTTGAGGCCTAAGCTTAGAGCTTGGCCAATCATCATTTCCATTCCTGTCTGTTAATTATTAGCTCAGAAGGTCAGAAGGTCAACCCAATTAAAAGAATTGAGAAACTACATTCTACTTCTTGACAGAAAGAGATACAAGGACACGTGGCAAAGGCCATAGCTACAAGAACAGATAAAGAATTGGGGCTATTTTGGTAACCAGTCTATTATATCTCTTGAGTAAACCAAAACATCGTCATGCTTCTTTCCTGAGAATTCAGGACATACTGGTGCAGAACAGTGAATTGCCAATTAATGGTGTAATCTGGCCGATTTGTAGTAGCTATTAGAATGTAATCTGTAATTGCTAAAATTTTCTAAAAGCAAAGGAAATATTTGCAGGGATACTTATAGTTAGATAGCTGTTTTATGAACGAGTTGAATAACAAGAGATGTTATCATTGATTATACAATAGCTAATACCTTGTTAATTATATGCCACAGGAGGTAGGTATTTTGGGTTTTATTTTGAATATAAGAAGAGAGAGTCTCTGGGAGGTTAAAGAGAGGCCCAAAGTCATGCAAGTGGCCATTTTGGGAGAACTCAAGACTCAAAAACACAGATTTTAAAAATTTTACTCTAAGTGTTAACCTCTGTCCCTGTATTCCTTTGGTGTTTAAGAGGCTATTTAGAGTGACTTACATCTAACCATCACTTACAAGGTGGTCATTATCTTGGTGCTAAAGGTTTTCAGGAAAGGAACAACTATGTAAGAGATTTAGTTTATGTGAAAATCTTTTCCAGTTTACTCATCCTTGCAAGGACAAAAGCCAATTTCTTTTGCAGCCATAGTTACTGTTTATACTTTCAATAAATTTCATGTTCTCCATGCAGTTGATCAGATGCTGCTTTCTTCAGGGATGCCAATCAAAAGTCCGAAAGTTTATTTTTCTGAATAAACACTACCTTGAAAAGTAGGGAGGGGAAAGTTCTTCTTATCCTGAAAATTTTCAGCTCTTTGTTAATCCAAAAAGCTGAAAGTATTTCAAGTCAAACATGGCCACGTACCATCTGGCTGAGTTAGAAGTTTACTTAGTAATCTCCTTATCAGTCAAACAGCTGGAAGTCTAGATAAGTCCTATGTGTAAGAAGCCAGTGTCAACTTGTTTCCACATAATAGCAGTGAGAAAAAAAATATATTAGAAAAGAGGAAGTTCATCAGGAGGAATTAATTTGGGAATTTTGCTGGCACACGCTGAACTCTCAGTACTGGTGAGTTTATTATTGACGGAACCAACTAGAGACTTTAAGGATGCTTTGTGTGTCATCCACCAGGAAGCATTATTTGTGTGTGTTTTTCAAAGTGTTTTCTATACAGGAGTTTGTTCAAAACTCTAAAAAGTGACACTGCTGTATTTTGCTTTATGCAATACATGTGTCACTGCAAAATTGTCTGCAAATTGATTTTTTTTCTATTATAAATGGAAATCTAATTGAAATACACTAGGGAGGAATTTGCTAGTTCAAGAAATCATTGTATAGTGTGAAAATTGCTTTTTCTCTTGAGAATAAGTACTCCTTAATGTATCTATTTTGTGAATTTAAATTTTTGTGCAATAAGCTTCATGTAGCTGTGCTCATCTGCGTACCTTAGGGCACCTGGGAAAAAATGCATTTACATCAATTTAGTAATAGGATTTTTCTGAATACCTCACACACCCACAAACTACATGAGAATTTTTCAACTTGAAAACATCCCACTTATTATTGAAGTGATTATGGGTACTCTTATCTAACTCTTCAACAAAACTGTGACTAGTTGAGAGTCAAACCCCACCTCAAATTCATCCTCCAAATTACTGCTACAAGGCAGAAAGACATGATTGAGGCAGAAAAGTTGTTAGAATAGATTGATATAGCAATTTAAACACCAACTCTGTGTGGTCATTCAGATATTTCCTTCACTCAGTCAGATGTGGAAAGCAGCTATAAAAGAATAATGAGTTTTGGACTTGAAAGAACAGTGACAAGTCACTTAGCTTGTTTAGGCACCAGTTAGCTCATGTATGAAAAGCTTGGCATAGACCCTGCACATAGTTTGTATCCAATAAACAGGCTGTTGTTGCCATTGTCACTGGTAGCATTGTTATTGTTCATACTCTTTCAGTGAGCCTGCCATTCATTTCCTGGATGAGTCAGTGGCCAACCCTAGGCTGGAGAAGATAAAGGCATACTCTACAGCTCTTTGGCACTTCCTGTTTCTCTGGAGTAGTCATTCTTCTCGATCTTTAGGTCTCGTTTTATTCTCTGGCTTAATTTTATAATAGCAGTAGTTACTTTTTTTTTCTTTACCTTGATATGATAGCAGTTTTACTTTGATATGATAGTAGTAGTTACTTTTTTATTTGCTTTGTTAATTTTATGATAGCAGTAGTGTTTCTATGGTCTCTTGGCTTAATGCTGCGAGGTGACCTGCTCATCTTTAGACCAGTGATGTGGGCTTTGTGTCCTTTTTTATATGCAGACGCTCAGGCTTTGAAGTAAAACACTGTTCCATTTACTAATTGTATGACTTGGGGTGAGTTATTTAACCTCTTTAATTCTCAGATTTCTCATCTCTAAAACAGAACTCAAAAGACCTACTCTTAGACGTATTGGAAAGATTAAACAAAATAATGAGTACAAAATATTTAGCCGACTGCCTAGTACATAGGGAGCACATAATAAATGCGGTTATTGTCATATTCAGGAGGGACTGCTTATCATACCCCACATCCAGATCTCTGGACCTTCAATCATCTGATGACTATTTCCTTAAAGAGATTCTGGTATTTCTTTGTTTTTATGTCATTTTTTTCACCTTCAAGCATCTATAATAACATATATATATTGCCATTCCTATTCAGTGATGTTTAACAGTCTTTTGGACATTTTGTGATGCTCTTAAAACTGTGACCCATTTAATCTTGCCAGAGAAATACATCTATAATTAAAAATGCATATGCTAGTTCTCTACTCAAAACTTCCTGGATTCAAAGCTATTTTTGATCTTGTCCCTTTTTGCTTCTCCAATCTCATTGCCTGCATCTTATGTACCCCTGATCCATGCTCAGTAAATGACACCTGTTTCTCTAAAGTCTTCTTCTTTCAGACTTCAGTGGTTATGCATAGTTGGCTTTGAGTGTGTTTCCTCCTCTCATTCTCTCAACAACTTTCTTCAAGGGTCAGCACCTCCTCTCCTGTGACTCCTTCCTTGACTCTATTTGGTTACCATCTGAAGATTTGTTTTCCTCTCTGCACCATTTGCATATCAACATTAGAGCGCTATTCCTATCAGACTGAACTTGATAGACCACTCGTTATTCTCTCATCTTATAATGCAGGGACTACACTTTTTAGCTTTCATATTCCCAGTGTCTAGCACAGTACCTGGTGGTACTAGGTTCCCACTCTCAACCTGAATCTCTTTTCCTCCCTTTCCTTATCTTTCTGTGTGTATATGTGTGTGTATGCATGTGCATGCACGTACACACTTTCATTTAATAAGGAAGTTGTTCCATGTCATGTGGATTTTGTTTTCTCTAACAGTTACCACACTCCAGGGTAAATACCACATAATGTAAACAAATTAGAGGAGCTCTTATCTTAGCATTTAGTTCGTAGACACATATTCCCATGGAACAGGCAGATACTGGAACAGACATTTTCTCTAAATAGTACAATGTGCATTCACAGCTGTAAAATCAATACACCATTTACTGAGAGTTAGCGTTATCTGTTGTGTGTGCTGTATTACAAATGACTTTATACAAATGTGATTGAGCTTGACTTTCCAATTCATGAAAATTGTTCATTAAAATTATTTCTCATTCATACTCAAGAACGAGCCTTCAATAAACAGCATAATCTTAAGATTTAGTTTAAGAAACAATTTTCCTAGAAATGCCCTTGTTTAGGTTCTTGGGAATTCCATGCAGTCATCTATGCGTTGAAGTTGAACACATGCTATATTGTTCAAATGAATAATTATTGCTAAGAAATGCCATTGAAAGCTAATATGTTCAAAATCAATTTTAATTCTTAGTTTTATTTTACAGTTATCAACTTGACTATACAACAGACTATTATTTTTTAATTTTTAAACGAGGAGTAAAGGAATGCTTGCCTACAAGATATAAATAATTAAGAGCATATTATTAGTTTCCCTAATCACATTTTTATTTTTAAAATATTATTAATGGGCTAGGTGTGGTGGCTCACGCCTGTAATCCCAGCACTTTGGGAGGCCGAGGCTGGATCACGAGGTCAGGAGATCAAGACAATCCTGGCCAACATGGTGAAACCCTGTCTCTACTAAAAAATACAAAAATTAGCCAGGCGTGGTGGCATGCGCCTGTAATCCCAGCTACTCAGGAGGTTGAGGCAGGAGAATCACTTAAACCTGGGAGGCGGAGATTGTAGTGAGCCGAGATTGCACCACTGCACTCCAGCCTGGGTGACAGAGCAAGACTCCATCTCAAAAAAAAAAAAAAAAAATATATATATATATATATATATATATAAATATATATATAAAAAAATATATATATGTGTGTACACACACACACACATATATATGTACACACACACATGCACACACATATATATACACACATATATATAAATAAATACATATACATATAATAAATAAATAAATAAATATTATTGATGGCCAAGGAAGCTTATTTTTTTAAAAAAGAAGTGTTTGTGTATGTATCAGCAATTACTTCCTCATGATTTGTTTTGCATTGTTCCTTCCAGCGTTAGTCTATCTGCATCCATCTATGCATACATATACCCTTATTCCGGACTATATACTTTGAAACTATGAGGTTTTATAATATTTTCATATAAAATATCTTCACATGTCCAGAAGAATTTTTCTGTTTACATGTCACATACTTTAGTAAGTAAAACATTATCAGTACTATTGACTGACACTTCTTTTTTATTTAATTTTTATTTTTTAATATTAGATTTAAGGGACATATGTGAATGTGTGTTACATGACTATATTGCCTAATGGTGGGGATTTGGCTTTTAGTGTCTCTGACACTCAAATATTGAACACTGAATCCAGAAGATAATCTTTCAACCTTTATCACCTTCCTACCTCCTCACTTCTGAGTCTCCAATATCCCTTATACTACTCTGTATACTTTTGTGTTCCCATAGCTTAGTCCTCATTTATATGTGAGAACATGCAATATTTGATTTTCTGCTTCTGAGTTAGTGTGCTTTGGATAATGGCCTCCTGCTCCATCCATGTTGCTACAAAGGACAGGAATTCATTATTTTTTTATGGCTGCATAGTATTCCATGGTGTCTATACAACACATTTTCTTTATCCAATCAACTGTTGATGGACACTAGGATTAGTTCCATGATTGCCTTGGTGAATAATGCTGCCATAAGCATACGAGTGCAGGTGTGTTTTTTATGTAATGATTTATTTTTCCTTTGGGTAGATACCCAGCAGTGGGATTACTGGGTCAAATGGTAGCTCTATTTTCACTTTCTTAAACTATCTCCATATTGTTCTCCATAGCAGTTGAACCAATCTACATTTCCACCAACAGTACACAAGCATTCCCATTTCTCCACGTCCACACCAACATCTGTTATTTTTGGCTTTTACTAATAGCCATTAGGACTGGTGTAAAATATCTCAGTGTGCTTTTAATTTGCATTTCTCTGGTAATTACTGATATTGAGAATTTTTTCATGTGTTTCCTGGCCTCCTGTATTTCTTTTCTTGAGAAATACCTGTTCTTGTCCTTAGACCAGTTTTTAATGGGATTGTTTTTCATTGAGTTGAGTCCTTTGAGTTTCCTGTAGATTGTAGATAGTAGCCCTTTGTCAGAGGCATAATTTGTTTTCTCTCATTCTGTAGGTTTTCTATTTACTTTTTGATTATTTCTATTGCTGTGAAGAGGACTTTTAGTTTAATCAAGTCCCATTTGTCTATTGTTGTTTCTGTTGCATTTGTTTTTGGTGTCTCTGTCATAAATTATTTGCCTAGGCTGATATCCAGAAAAATTTTTCCTAGGTTTTCTCCTATTAATAAGACTCTTATAATTTACATCATGTACATCTGCAGATCTTACATTTAAGTCTTTAATCTATCTAAAGTTAAATTTTGCATATGGTTAGAGATAGAGGTCCAGTTCCATTTCTCTGCACATGGCTAGCTAATTATCCCAGCACTGTTTATTGAATAGGGGGTCCTTTCCCCATTGTTTATTTTTGTCAACTTTATTAAAAGTTAGTTGGTTGTAGGTATGTGGCCTTATTTCTGGTTTCTCTGTTATGTTCTATTGATCTCTTTCTATTTTTGTACCAGGACCGTGCTCTTTTAGTTTCGATAGCCTTGTAGTATAATTTGAAGTCCACTACTCAGGTTATTGGTTTGCTCATGATTTCCAGTTCTTCCTGTTTCAGTCTTGGGAAATTTTATGTTTCCAGGAATATATCCATTTCTCATTTGTGTGCATAAAGGTGTTCTTCTGAATTGTCATTTAGTTACATTTTATTTTAGATTTACTACATATGTATGTATCCATAAGAAACTTTTTATAAATGTGTCCACCAAAATTATTTGTCTCCACTTTTTTTCATCCAGCATTAGGTATATGACATTCATGTATGCTGAAGCATATGGCTATAGTTCACTCATTATTAATTCTGTAATAGTGTATTAGTATAAGAATAAACTATATGTTATGTAACCATTTTACTGTTGATAGGCATTTGGATTATTTATCCTCACTCTTGTTAATAACAATGCTGTTGTATGAACATTTGCATATTTGTCTCTGGTATACATAAGCAATGTATTTTCAATGCTATAACTCCATAGAGGTTAAATGGCTGATTGTAGGGTATGTGGATCCTCAAACTTACATGATGATAGAAAATGATTTTCTAAAATAGTTCTATTAATTTTACTTCTACTAGTATAAGTTATTGTTGCTTTATAATCTTGCCAATGCTGGGCATTGCCAGGCCTAAGTAATTACTAACCTGGTGAGAATGTGTAGTATAGTAATTATGTTATAATTACTACCTAGCTTCAAATATATATTCAATTTATCAAATTATTTCCAGATTGTTAATGTCTTTGATGAATATAATCAAATTATTATTACTGGTGCAGTTAACATTTTACCATCATTATATTTGATATATCTTATGTCATCCTATTTTATCCTCCTTTTATGATTCCCAGTATAAGAACATTAATTTCTGTTAAATTTGAGACTATTGTGAGCCACTTTAAAATTTCTTCTTTGCATTCATGTTGTTTTATTTATCACCAAGCATGGCCTCTTGGTCTGTGTTGTGCTTATTAATTTGGAAGTTTGAAAGATGAAGCAGTATTAATCTAATAACTCCATTATGCTATTTTGTAATCCTACTTCTTGGATTCTTTTTTAATTCAGTATAATATTCACCCTATCATATCATTGTCATTTAAGAACCCCTTTCCTATGCTTTACAATATATTTTCAGTCTGTTTAATTCAGCCACTAGTGCCACTGAGCAATGCCATTTGCCTAACACCAAACTGGGCTAGGTAGGTGGCTTCACAGTCACCACCTGGTTTGCATGAATATTCAGGATGAATTCCATAATACATCACAACACAGTTTGAGGAACAGGCTTCATTCAGGATGCTTACAAAACAATGTTCACTAAGAAGACAAGACCTAGGTTTCCAAATCTGTCTTTATCCACATGACAAGATAAATTGGGACCATAGGCCTCTGCTGCACATACCATATGCATGCATTCCACAAGAGGGACCTAGATCCCCTCTAACTATATACTTTTTTATTCTATAAATATGAGAAAGTAGCCTCATCAATGGATGGATGAAGAGAGTACTCAAGTATCAAGTAGTCTGAGTTCCTATATCATTTCTTCAAAGGACTTGTTTAGAAATGCCAGCTGCCCCATCCTAGGAATGAGATAGGGCCTCTTAACAGAGGAAGGAAGGCACTGATCTCTTGGAGGATTGTTGTGAAGATTAAATGAGATAGAGAATTTTAAAAAGCCTAGTTCATGATAGGTATCGGCAAACATTAGTTCACATTTCCCAATAAGGTATCTGTGTATAAATATATGCACACATTTAGGTTGTGGTATTCTGCCATTTATCACTTAAAACAGCAATAGATTGTGAAAACACTTTAGAAATTTTGACTCTCATTTAGAAAATTCCTATCAACTTAATATAATTCAGGTCTTTACCTTTTGCATGCTTCAAAAAACTTTATATAAGCCATCCCATTTGATATTCACCATGACTAAGGGAGGGTTAGTATTGTCTCCACTATACAGAAATGAAAAATAAAGGTTAAGGGAACAACATAGTACCAAGCTAAGTGAGCAAGGGAGAAACCATATACAAAGACCCCAGATGAAGGAAATGAAGGAAGAATTAATTCCATGTTTAACATTTGGATGAAACTGATTGGCAGTCATGAAATTGGGAATGATTCTATCATTTACAGGTCATGACTGATAGGACATGCTTTAGGGCTATTTACTTATCCCAAAGTCTGATGAAGTTTCTTGTTATTTCTCCAAATTCTTGCCAAATACCTAGAAAAATACGTGTCATATCCCACATAAGAGGCCAGATTCCTATATTAAAATCTCTGTAAACTATTCATTGTCTTGGAATTAAAGAAATATGCATGGAAACTATCCACTATTTGTTATACTCTAGTTAAAAGCCCCACTATAAAACTGAAGCCATAGTGGATAGTTTATAGGAATTCACTCCTCAAGAGGTTCCCAGCTTTAACCTTGTATTAAGTGACACCACAGGAAGGCTACATGTCTGGTTCACATCATCTACTCCACTCCCACCCCCCTGCCAAAATTAGCTTAAATAACTTTATTTTCCACCATACCCTTGGTTTTTACTATGAACCTGTGATTTAAGAACCAGTCATACAAGGAAGGCCTTTGTCTTTCTCATAAAACTGTCATCTAGGTCATTGATAGTTACTTTGCTTACTGCGGTCATTTAACAGCTCTCACAGACAATACGTCTCAGGCTCCAAGCCAGGAAAAGATATGGTTTTTCTGATAAACAGGTCTTCCTCCTTTGGTTGGACAATTAAAACAATATGTGTTGGAAAGAAAAATATTGACTTGTTAGTTGATATCTATATGTTTTCATCCCAGCTCTTCATGATCTTAACAAAATTATTAACATTTTATAAGCCTTGGGTTTCTTCTCTGTAAAATGCAAACTATGAGGCCTAAATTTCAGGAGTGTTCTGAGACACAAATACTGCGATGGGCTAACTGAAGAGTTTTGCAACAATTGCTGGCTTTTTAAAGTCTCTACCATGTGTCAGAAACCATCAGTTCCCTTGCACATATTATCTTTAAACTTCTCAGTAACACAAGGTAATTTTACTATCTCTATTTTATAGAGGACTAAATTAAGGCTCAGAGAATAGAAGTAACCTGTCTGAAGTTACACAGCTAGTTGGTAGCCGAGCTAGAATTTAAAATCAGGATTTACTAACTCTGAACTTGGTCAGTTACTATTCCCCTGAACCTTTCTGCATTTTTTTTTCCTTTGTCCTATCTACTGCAAAATTTTTAGCTAAGTTGTATGGTCAGATACTAAAACTTTCCTTCACCAAATTTTTAAAATTATAATTCTATCCCTCCCCACTGTCTTGTCATGCCTTGTTTCTCTTTGGTAGGCATGGTCACGGGGAAGGCTTTCAGAAAAACAATATATTATAGTGCTTATCAAGTTAGGAGTATGAAGTGAGATACACTTGGGTTTTAGTCCTGGCTCCATTATATTTTATTTGTGTAGACAAGATATTTTAGTTTTGAAATCTCAATTTCTCATATGAGAATATCTGCTTTGTAGATTAGGGCAAATATGATAATGTATGTAAACGGCCAGCATGGTGGCTGGCACATCATAAGCATTAAATAAATACCAGCGAGTATTATTATTTGATGATGCCAAATGTCTTTGGCCTCTTTCCCTTGTGCTTTTACAATAAGTCACTTAAAGTGCTATCTGGAAATAAGACAATTTTTAAATGTCCTAAATTAAATAATAATAAAATGAGTCATTTGGTTTGCAAATGGATTTAATTGAAGGGATTTGAAATGTAGCAAAAGCACTGGAAATCTCTCCTGGGAACTAAAAGACTCTACAGGTGATTAATTGCTTAAAATCGCAGATTTAAAAGGAAGCAAAGAAAAGCAGATTTTCCCAGAGGTACTGGCAAATGGATAGCACTCTTCAACCGTAGCTGCCTTAGAGGCACTGCAATCCACCCAGAAAGGTCTTGTAGGTCTGGTGGCCCAAGACTCAACCCAAAAGCATCCACTTGGTTTCAAATGTTTGAGGTTCAGCAAAGGTCACATTCATTGAATGGGAGCTCACTCCTCTCTTGTTAGGAATCTTTAGGCATTAGGATTTATTTCCACGTGATTCATGCCTATTTCATGCCAGCAGCCAGAGCAAGATGCAACATAAGAAGCCAGGCTAGCATTCAAGAGGCCTGGGCTGCAGTTTTGTTTTGCCCTAACCAGCAATGTGACTAAGTCAGGCCTCCACTCTTAAATGAAGGTCATATCTCATAGGCTTTTATGGAGATCAAATTAAGTAATGAATGTGTTACTAAATCTAGTTGATCACTAGGACTTAAAAGTGATTATTTCCCCCATGGAATTTGGAAATCGTTTTTGGCGAAGGACATAAGGTGTCAAATGTTTCACATCTCCACATAAAATTAGACCATGTGATGCATATTTAACATATCCTCACATTAAATGAAAGGCAGTATTTGTTACAATCCAAACAAATAAACAACAAAACAAATATATGACGTGACCAGGGTTCTAGTATTGAAAACTACCAAAAGAACTTTATCTGAAATTGTCCCACATCCATCTAGGCTTTTTGAATATGAGGGGCATTATGTCAGGGAGCACGATATGTTATAAAAAGAACTTGGCAAATTTTCTTGAATTTTCAATTTTACTCAAATATTTCAGTGGAAACATTTCAGTACTAAAACTAGGAAATACATGTTATGAAGTAGAAATCTATATTTAGAGGGATTTTTGAGAGAGAATGTGAACCTGCAAAGAAATGAGATTGTGATGAATGGCTTCTTTTGCTACAAAGTTATCTTGGGGTTCTTGACTTTCTTCTATCCTGAGAGCTTTTTTTTTGTTTTGTTTTGTTTTTTTTTTTTTTTTGAGATGGAGTTTCACTCTTGTTGCCCAGGCTGGAATGCAATGGTACAATGTTGGCTCACCACAACCTCCGCCTCCTGGGTTCAAGCAATTCTCCTACCTCAGCCTCCCCAGTAGCTGGGATTATAGGCATGTTCCACCACAACCAGCTACTTTTGTATGTTATTAGTGATGGGGTTTCTCCATGTTGGTCAGGCTGGTCTTGAACTCTCAACCTCAGGTGATCCACCTGCCTAGGCCTCCCAGTGTGCTGGGATTACAGCGTGAGCCACCGCACCTGGCCTCTGAGAGCTATTTTTATAAAATCCTTGTAATTGTGGCATTGGGAATGAGGATCAGATTTGGATTCAGCTGGCCAGGCTCAGATCTTGGCTTCACCACTTGCTACTTTTGACTTCAGGTAAATGACATAACCTCTTTGTGCCTATCCCCTCATATATAAAGTTGGGATAATACTACCTGTGCCATAGAATACTTGTGAAGATTTAATTAAATAATGGAAAAATAGCACTTGTCACAAGGCTTGCTACACATAAAAGTATAAAAGCTTATTAAATATTATCTTCATTGTCATTATTGTCAGGGAGATAAAAGTGTGAGTGGAAATTCCGGAACACTTATTTTTTTCCTTCCAATATTCATGAAATAATAGACACAAGTTTTCTACCAACTAGGAATTATATGGTCTCAGGTAGAAATGAATGGCCCATCCAGAGGGTTTAGTGGCAGAGAGTTCGATGGTTCAATAAAGATGCTATTTTGAGACAGGTGCTCAGAGTTAAGGGGGCCATGTGGGGTAAAGCAGCAGCTCCAGGAGAGCAGCCATGGGAAGCCATTGCCACCCCTAAGCCTGTGATGGCTGACTTGAGGCCTCAGCTTGACTTCATTCAGGGACACTGCAATAGCTGGTAGAGCATTATTTATTCTCAGCCGTTCAGACCACACACAGCCCATTCTTTTTCTGCTAAAATGGAACCCCAGGTGGTTTTGCTTTTGATTTTAATGCTTGGGCTGCCCCAGGTGTATCTGTGAGAGTATTTCTCAGAAGAGATTGGCCTGTGAGTCGACGAACTGAGTGGAGAAGCTCCACCCTCAATGCAGGCAGGCATGGTTTAATCCAGCTGGCCTGGAGCGAATGAAAAGGCAGAGGAAGGGCACATTCTTTTTCTCTCTCTTTTGGAGCCAGGAAGTTCTTCTCCTGCCCTTGGATGTCAGAAAGCTAGCTTCTCCAGGTTTTGGACTCTGGGATTTGCACCAGAGCCCGTCCCCCGCAACCCCGACCGCCCCAGGTTCTCAGGCTTTCAGCCTTGAAATGAGAGTTATGCCATCAGCTTATTTATTTGTAAGGCCTTGGGACTTGAACTGTGCCACATCGTCAGCTTTCCAGAGTCTCCAGTTCAGACGACCCTTTTTGGAACATCTCAACCTCCATAATCATGTGAGCCAGTTTTCCTAATAAATCCCTCTCACATCTCTCTCTCGCTCTCTTTCTCCCCCTCCCTCCCTACCCCCTCCTCTCATATGTATATACACACTACCCAGCCCCAGGTATCTAGCGGTGCTTTGCCTGTGGTAGACAGTATTTGTTTACCTAATATACTAATTTATTAATATCTCACACATACTGCCTCTCCTGTATACTCATGCAGAACAAAAGGAACTCCATGTCTCTGCAATTATAAAACTTCAGAATCCTAGAAACTCTCACATGTAATTTACTTTCTAAACCACTTCTGTTTTTGATGTATTTTTAGAGGTAGAATGGGAGGGTAGTTAAGCAACTTACAAAGGTGGGGAGTTAGTACCCTTATCTCCAGGAGGAACAACGGTAGTTAAATCATCTGCTAAAAGTAAGCGAAGTAACTCCATGTGTTAAGTTAGTGGTTATGACAGTTTACATAACCACTGCACTTCTTTCTGTGATACAGTTGAATATTAGGCTCCTTGGCAGGCAAACCTACTGGGTTATTTGTTAAAACCTTCCAGGTTGTTTGAAAAGTCCTTGGTTTTACATAACAGGTGAGGCTCCCAAAAGTATCTATTGTGATTGTTTTAATCACTTTCAAATACAAATATGTGTTAATCACTTTCAAATACAAGGAATTGAGTATTAAAAATATTTTTAAAATACACTAATTTGAAGGTCTTTTTAAATTAGCTGCAAGCGCTAGAAAAACCTCGAGTCTCAGTAACAAGTATCATCTTAGCCCATGTTAATCAAACTTCTATATTTCTGATATTGTGCTTACATGTTTCTTCTAACTCTTAGAAGAACCTTATGAGGAATATGCTATCCATTTTCACTGTTAACACAGACTATATATATATATATTATGTATACTATATGTATATATATATATATGTGTATCTCCTATCACTTCTGTCTTTCTGGAGAACCATGAGTAAAACAGTCGTGAAGGGGCAGAGGGAAGAAAATATATTACCAGTGATCTCTGTAGCCATAGAAGATAGCCACCCAATAAAAACTGACAAGAGAAGCAGCAGGGGTGGGAATAAATGCTTTGACATGTCTTCCTCTGATCCTATGACCTGTAAGTGCTTCTTATGGGCTGAACCCGATGGGACAACAGGAGAAAGAGAATCAAAGGAACCTGGGAATATAACCCATAGAGATCAGCCTCCCAGGACATACTGAGAAAGATAAGCAGAACCAAAGGAGAAGAACCGACATAGTCGAATATCACAAAGCCACCAATCACTGGACATGGAAAAGTCCTGATTTAAAAGCAAAACGTACTTATATTGAATCCATTTCAACTACTTACTAATTAGGTAAGATTAGATAATTAAACATTATGAATCTGTTTCATCAATGAAAATGGATTATAATGCATTCCTCATTGGGTTCTCCTAAGAGTCGGGAGAAACATGTGTAACTAAGTACAACATTAGAAATATAAAGGTTTGGTTAACATTGACTATGGTGATGCTATTTGTTATTGAGGCTCTGGAGGCTTTTCCAGTGTGGCAGCTAATTTAAAGAACCCTTTACATTAGTGAATTCATTAGGTAAACAGTAAAATCCTGAGTGTCTACCATGGGCAAAGTACTGCTAGGTACCTTGGATGTAACAGCGTTGCCAAGCAACCTGGACTTTACTATCAGAAGTTTATAGTCTAGTAGACTTAATCATGCAAATATGTTTTTTAAATTGTGAAACATACCATGAAAATCATGTTACGATTTTTTGGTTTTGGTATATGGAAGCATACCGAAAGGGCTCTAATTGAGATAGGATGATCAGAAAAGGCTAAGGAGGGACGCTTGAGACCAAGCACTACAGAATATTGAATATGACAGACTGGGTTGGGTAGAGAGGGGGCTGGGACGGGGGAGAGTTCAAAGGAAAAACATCTGTACAAAGGTCCTGAAGTTAGAATGACTGGAATGAGTTCCGTTTTTGTGAGCAACTGAAAGGAGCCCAGCATGAGTACAGCTTAAGGAGCAAAAGTGTGTGTGTGGAGTGGGAAGGTGGGGTGGGGGGTAGGTAAGGACCCTGTCATGCAGTGCTACACTGTAAGCCATTGATGAGTTAGAAATTTGGTCTAAATGAAGAGAGAAACCAATGAAGCATTTCATGCAGGGAAGTAGTAGGGTCTTATTTATGTTTTCAAAGGCTTGCCCTGGCTTTTTAGTGCAGAACAGGTTGGAAAGGGGCAAAAATAAATGTGGAGACCAATTAGGAAGCTATTTGAATGGACAAGGCCACAGGTGATGGGGCTTTGACCAGGTCAGTGGTAATGAGGTTGGCTTACATCTGCATCAGTAGCAAATTTGATGAACCAGATGAAAACCTATTCTCTGAAAAGAAGGTAACATAAGCTATATTATGGGGTTGTTGTAAAGATTGAATAAGATGTGTGCAAACATAGGGCAAAGCCACAGCTATATACTAAGAACTCAAAAAATTTCCTCCCTGTTTACACATATACCAGACTGTTGGTTTCATGAGACTATTTATGTTCTCGTTTGAATCCACCCAGTCTTCTAGTCCTGTGTTTTTTGAATGACTGCATATCACATGACTGCAAAATATTAAACCTTTTGGAAACAACGTTCTAAGTCAGGAGAGAGAAAGCCTAGCAAACATGTTTCACTTCTAAATTCTTGATTTGAATTTCTTCTGTTTCCTCTTTAGACTTAGATACCATAATTACAGGGGCTCCTTAGAGGCTGTTTTGTGGAATGCTAAAGGCCATCCCAAATTCAATTTTGTTGTTGTTATTGTTGGAAGGAAACATCATCCTGCACTTGTTGAATTATCCTTTGAGAACTACAAAGTGCTTTTCAAATGAAGATGCAGCCTGCTGATGAACTAGAAAGGGAAATGAAGGAACTGGATGATTTATATGTCTATGTGCAGTAGGCGAGTGAATTGGCAAGATGCAAAAGGGTGAAATACCAGAGTCTCCACCCCATCTTACCATCATTTTGTATGGTACAATTTAACTTTCTTTTTCTTCAGAATTTCTTGGAATCATGTCAGTAAAAAAAAAAAAACAACAAAAAACACAACACAACAAAAAAAAAAACCAGCTGGGTCCCTGGCTTTGCTTCACTTTCTTCACAAGAATATAAGGAAGCTATGAATCTGGGGATCTAATACCCTATGGTGTCCTTTTGAAAGGCATTGCCTATTGCCTTGGGTGATTTTTTTTTTGGATGTTGACTCTACTCTGTGAATTACTTCATTAAATTGTGCATTTAAAAGCAATTGATAATTCCAAAAAAGCATTGTCATAAGGAACATATCTTAATTACTAAAGTGTCTGATAAGGAAATAATAAATCTCATGGTAAATCAGACCAATAACAAGTCAAAACAAAACCATTTCTAAGCGGGAAAAGAAAGAGTTTCTCTGGGTATAATACAGTGGAATTACTCATTATATTGTGGCATGACACTAAAGACAATATATTAGGTCAAATTTTGAATATAATCAGGACTCTTTCTGAAAAAAATCGTCCATGAAACACATACATGGTTTAGGTATGAACCCTGAGTAGAACAAATGGAAGATCCTATGCTTTTTTATGATACTCTGTCTGTAGGCTAGGTGAGTAGAAGATGGGTAGATAACTCTTCAGCACTCCTGCTTGCCTGAAGTATTGGTGGACTCTTTAATAATTCACTTTAAAAATTATAATGTGTCTATAGGTCAGTAAGCACTGAACAACCACTGGCTGAGGTTAGGATCAAAGTCTGCACAGAGTGTACAAGCTATGATTGCAGGCTTTGTCATTATATCACATAAATCAACCAACCAGTAATGATTTATTTGGTGTCAGTGTCATGCTTATTCCCACTTAAAGTGCACTGAAATTGATAGAGGAAAAACATAACTAAAAGTAATAGTTGGTTCATGATATTCATTCACTAAATTTGCTGAAATTAATTCACTTATAAATGAAATCTCATTTAATACATAATACTTATGTATTATGTATAATATTCTCCTATTATAAAGGAGAAACTTTAATACTTATGTATTAAATGAGAACCTATTATATATGAGTCCCTATGCTAGGTGTTGACAAGGCACCTGTCACAATCTCTAAAACTCTATGGCTACTTTAGCTAGTTTTCTGTTATTAATGCACTGACCAACATAAGATGCAACTATTCTGTCAAACCATTAAGAAAAAGATAAACCACACATTTACAGCTGGTAGTTTTCCAAGGCAGAAATGTGAATCCTGAAGCCAAATGATACATTTATTTATTCTTTACCTTTTGTAACATTAAAATCTTAATTGTTGTTCAGATATTCTACTAGGTCTACATACATAGTTAGCTAGCCAACTTATGATCAAGTGAGTTGGTTTTTTTGTTGTTTTATCTTGGAACTTCATGAGGAGGGCCATATGTTGATTGAAAATCCGTTTTCAGTAAGGTAAACCATGCTCAATATAGCTTATTGCCTTCTGTACTGGGAGGCAGTATACAAAGTGTTAGGAGCATAGATACTGTTATCAGCTGTCCTAGGTTTAACCTTAACAATATCCATATGACCTTGAACAAAGTGCCAAGCCTATGTATTTTTTGTGAGATGGAGTTTCACTCTGTCCCCCAGGCTGGTGTGCAGTGGTGTGATCTCAGCAGCTCACTGCAGCCTTCCTCTCCCAGTTTCAAGTGATTCTCCTGTCTCAGTCTCCCAAGTACCTGGGACTACAGGCATGCACCACCACGCCCTGCTAATTTTTGTACTTTTTTTTTTTTTTTAGTAGAGATATGGTTCCGCTATGTTGGCCAGGCTAGTCTCGAGCTCCTGACCTCAAGTGATCCGCCCACCTCGACCTCCCAAAGTTCTGGGATTACAGGTGTGAGCCACTGTGCCCAGCCACCTCATTATGTTTTAACATTCTCTCATATTAGGTAAAGGTATTCATGATGTTTACTTCACAGACTTGTAAAGAGAAAATACCACATGCAATGTACCTAAAAAAGTGATTAGTGCATAGTAGATACTCAATAAACTTTAGCTATCATTATTAGTCATATATTTTTACATTGATTTTTATAAAGAATATAGATTCTGGGCCGGGTGCAGTGGCTTATGCCTGTAATCCCAGCACTTTGGGAGGCCAAGTTGGGAGATTCACGAGGTCAGGAGATTGAGATCATCCTGGCCAACATGGTGAACCCCCCCGCCCCACGTCTCATCTAAAAATATAAAAATTAGCTGGGCATGGTGACATGCGTTTGTCGTCCCAGCTATTCGTGAGGCTGAAGCAGGAGAATCGCTTGAACCCAGGAGGCAGAGGTTGCAGTGAGCCGAGATCGCACCACTGCACTCTAGCCTGATGACAGAGTGAGACTCCATCTCAAAAGAATATAGATTCTGATATTTCTAGAGTTCCTCCTGATGATAGCTAGACAGTTCTTATTTTATCAGTCACACGACAGTTTTTTGTTTTTTGTTTTTTTTGAGACGGAGTCTCGCTCTGTCGCCCAGGCTGGAGTGCAGTGGCCGGATCTCAGCTCACTGCAAGCTCCGCCTCCCGGGTTCACGCCATTCTCCTGTCTCAGCCTCCCGAGTAGCTGGGACTACAGGCGCCCACCACCTCGCCTGGCTAGTTTTTTTGTATTTTTTTAGTAGAGATGGGGTTTCACTGTGTTAGCCAGGATGGTCTCGATCTCCTGACTTCGTGATCCGCCCGTCTCGGCCTCCCAAAGTGCTGGGATTACAGGCTTCAGCCACCGCGCCCGGCCCACACGACAGTTTTTAACTAAAATTTTTATTTTGAGATACATTTAGATTCACATGAAGTTGGAAGAAATCATGCAGAGAGAGAATCCACATTCTTTACCTATTTCCCCCAGCAGTAACATCTTGTAAAATCATAGTACAATATGACAAGCATGTCGTTGGCATTGATAACAGTTATGATGCAGTTCTGTCATTACAAAGACCCCTCATGTTGCCTTTTATAGTCACTCTCATCCACCCTGACTCCATCTCTCTGTTCCTGATTCCTGTCACCCACTAATTGTTCCCAGTTTCTATAATTTAACTCCTTCAGCATCAGTTGTTTAAAAGACTGTCCTTTCTTCATTGAAGTGCTTATGCAGTTTTGTCAAAATACAATTGTGCATATTTTGGTGAGTCTATTTCTAGGTTCTCTATTCTACTATATTGACCTATGAATTTACCCCTCCTTCTTAACCACATTGTCTTAATAACTGTAGCTATATAGTAGTTCTGAATACGAGGTAGAATTACTTCTTTCACTTCATTCTTCTTTTTCAAGATGCTTTTAGCTGTTGTGGGGCCTGTGCCTTTCCATATGAATTTTATGATAACTTACCTATGTCTGCAAGAAAACATACTGATATTTTGATAAGAGTCATATTATAACTATAAATAATTTGAGGAGAATTGATATCCTTACTATTCTGAGTTTTCCTATTCGCAAACACAATGCATTTCTTTCCTGATTTCTGTCAGCATTTTAAAATTTGCAGCATACAAATCCTATATGTGTTTAGTTAGATTTAAATCTAAGTATTTAATTTTTTTATGTGCTTGTAAATGGTATTGTGTTTTTAATTTCAGTTTCTACATGTTCAATCTTCGTATATAGAAATCCAGTTAGGTCTTGTGTATTGATCTTGTAGGATCCTAGAACCTTGCTGTACTCATTATTGGAGTATTTTTTGTAAATCCCTGGGGTTTTTCTATGTAAATAATCATGTCATCTGCAAACAAGAACAGTTTTATTTTTTTCAAGTCTTCATTTCTTTTTTTTTTTTTTTTTTTTTTTTTTGCCTATTATGTTGCCTAGAATTTTCAACACTATGTAGAATAATAGTAGTGAGAGTGAATAGGTTTGCATTGTTCCCTATCTCAAAGGAGAAACATTGTCTGTCAATATTAAATATCCTATTAGCTTCTAGATATGTTGTGGATTTTTTAAAACTCAAGTTTAGAAAGTTCTCTATTCCCAGTGTGCTGAGAATTTTTTTAATAAATGGGTGTTGGATTTTGCCAAATGCTTTTTTCAGTGTTAACTGACATAATGTGAATATTTTTCTTGTTTTTTAGCCCATCGATACAATGAATTCCATTGATTGCTTTTTCAATGTGGGACAAGCCTTGCAGACTATAACAATAAATCAATAAATACATTTAAATTGTTTTAGGATAAGATGAGGTATTTCTAAATGTCTTTTGTGCAGCCATAAGATGAAGAACCAATGAAATAAATCTCTTTTGGTCATGGTGTATAATCATTTTTATACATTGCTGACCTTGATTGGCTGATATTTTATTGGAATTTTGCTTTCTATGTTCATATAAGATTCCGGTTTGTAGCTTTCTTTTTTTTGAACTTTTTCTAGTTTTGATGTCAAGGTAACAGGAACTGTTTCTTCCTCCTCTAGTTCTAAAAACAACTGATAAAAATTGGTTTTAATTCTTCTTTGAATATTTGGTAAAATTTCTGAGTGATGCCATTTCGGCCTGGAGATTTCTTTTTGGGGAGCTTTTTAATTACACATTTAATGGTTATGGTACCATCATAGAACAGACTATGTATTTCATCTTGATTGAATTTTGATTATGTTGCATGGAATTGGTCAATTTATTCCGAGTTGTTGAATTTATGAGCATTAATTTGTTCTTAGTGACTGCAGAATCTGTAGTGTATATCCAGTTTATTACTGCTATTAGTGATTTGTGTCTTTTGTCTTCTCCATCAGTCTTGCTAGAGGTTTAGCAGTATCACTGATATTTTTAAAGAAACTTATTTGGTTTTGTTGTTTTAAAGTTGTTTTCCTATTCTCAATTTTATTTTTACTATTTTCTTCTGCTTATGTTGGGTTTGCACACTTTTCTTTATCTACTTTCTTGAGATAATCAGAACAGTCTTGAGAGTTACAGGTGTTTCTATGAATAAATGCCCTGGGAGAGCAGGTGTCTACTGGGATTATCAGGCAAATTGGAGAGGGTTGTGACCCTAGTGATGACTTTAAGCATTGTGACTGTAGGAATTAGATCCATGGCCACTTCCTTGTGTATCACAAGGATCCTGGACCAGGATATCTGGTCAGTCCTGGCCCTTTAACTTCTTGCGTGTAATCCCTCATTACTAATCACAAAGAGTGCTAATTGTTATCCTGTGAAGTTGCGTAGTCCTGTCACTCTAACACAGTCAAGTTTGGTCTGCATTGTTGTTTTGGTACCAGGAGATATATACTAACTCTTGTATTAAGGTTTCGGGTATAGATGAAAAGTCAGAAGTGGTAGCTAATGTTTATTGTGCCTCTGTTGTTGAATATGTTTAAATCTATAATTTATTCCTAATAACAATATTATGAGATAAGTATCAAAATCTACATTTTATAAAAAAGGAAATTAAAGCTTGAAGAGGCTAAGTCCCTTATATGACATATAGCAAATGGTAGAAATAGGATGTGAGGTGAAAGTTAGATGCCTAACTCCATCCTACTAAAAAGCTTTCCAGTGCAAGCTGTTTGCATCAACACCTGCTAGCTGTCATTACATACAGAGGAGTGTGCTCTGATAATGTAATCACAACTGTAGTTTCTAGAAAGGCCCTGGTGTATATTAAATCATGATGAGATATGGTGATGCTGGATTCATATATGTAGTTATTTTGATGAAGGAAAATAATATATTTACATTGTTTTAGGAAAAAAATAGATTTGTTAAATGTCTTTTGTGCAGCCATAAGAATCAATGAAGCAATAGTTAAGCTACATTACCTCAGGAGAGGGAGTTGACCGTGTCCAAAATAATCCATTTTATAGTTGTGAAATATTACTAGCATGTATGTACTGTTTAAACCACAAATCACACACACACAGAGTCATAGGCAATGGGCATAATCAAGGACATATCTAGACAAAATTTGGAGATTAATATCTGATTAAGATCATCAGTAGAGCCCAGTAGAAAATGAAGGGAAGGATTTGTGTATGTAATTATATTCGGGGTCTACCAAAATTTATACGACTTCATTTTATCTGCCTTAAAATGAAACAAGTTATACATTTTCCTTTCTTTCATTCATGCTAAGATGTAAAAAAAAAAAAAAAAAAAAATTATTCTACAGCGTTTACCAGGAAGTGCAATCAATTGATTAATCTGTATTAAGTGCACAGAACTTACAAGTCACTCATAAAGACAACCTAATTTTAAAATGGGCAAAGGAGTTGAATAGACATTTCTCCAAAGAAGATATACAGATGGTCAATAAGCACATGAAAAGGTGCCTGGCATCACTAATTGCTATGGTTTAGCTGTGTCCCCACCAAATCTCAACTTGTATTGTATCTCCCATAATTCCCACATGTTGTGGGAGGGACCTGGTGGGAGATAATTTGGATCATGGCGGTGGTTCCCCCATACTGTTCTCGTGGTAGTGAATAGGTCTCATGAGATCTCATGGTTTTATCAGGGACTTCTGCTTTTGCATCTCTCTCATTTTCTCTTGTTGCTGCCATGTAAGAAGTGTCTTTTGCCTCCCACCATTATTCTGAGGCCTCTCCAGCCATGTGGATCTGTAAGTCAAATTAAACCTCTTTTTCTTCCCAGTCTCAGGTATGTCTTTATCAGCAGCATGAAAACGAACCAATACAGTAAATTGATACCAGTAGAGTGGGGGCACTGCTGAAAAGATACCTGAAAATGTGGAAGCGACTTTGGAACTGGGTAACAGGCAGAGGTTGGAACAGTTTGAAGGGCTCAGAGAAAGACAGGAAATGTCGGACAGTTTGGAACTTCCTATAGACTTGTTGGATGGCTTTGCCCAAAATGCTGATAGCAATATGGACAATAAGGTCCAGGCTGAGGTGATCTCAGATGGAGATGAGGAACTTTTTGGGAACTGGAACAAAGGTGACTCTTGTTACATTTTAGCAAAGAGACTGGTGGCATTTTGCCCTTGCCCTAGAGTTTTATGGAACTTTGAACTTGAGAGAGATTATTCAGGGTACCTGGCAGAAGAAATTTCTAGGTAGCAAAGTATTCAAGAGGTGACTTGTTGTACTGGTAAAGGCATTCAATTTTATAAGGGAAGCAGAGCGTACAAGTTTGGAAAATTTGCAGCCTGACTGTGAGATAGAAAAGAAAAACCCATTTTCTGAGGAAAAATTCAAGCCAACTACAGAAATTTGCATAAGTAGCAAGGAGCCTAATATTAATCCCCAAGACCATGGGGAAAATGTCTCTAGGCCATGTCAAAGACCTTCATGGCAGGGCAGCCCCTCCTATCACAGGCCCAGAGGCCCAGGAGGAAAAAGTGGTTTTGTGGGCTGGGCCCAGGGTCCCTGTGCTATGTGTAGCATAGGTCCTTGGGGCCCTGTGTCCCAGCCCTTCTAGCCTTGGCTGGAAGGGGTGAATGTACAGCTTGGCCTGTGGCTTCAGAGGGTGGAAGCCTCAAGCCTTGGCAACTTCCACATGGTGTTGAGCCTGCAGGTGCACAGAAGTCAAGAATTTAGGTTTGGGAACCTCTACCTAGATTTCGGATGTATGGAAACACCTGGATGCCCAGGCAAAAGTTTGCTGCAGGGATGGGGCCCTCGTGGAGAGCTTCTGCTAGGACAGTGCATAAGGGAAATGTGGGGTTGGAGCCCCCACACAGAGTCCCTACTGAGGTACTGCCTAGTGGAACTGTGAGAAGAGGGCCATCGTCTCCAGACCCCAGAATGGTAGCTCCACCAACAGCTTGCACCATGCACCTGGAAAAGCCGCAGACGCAATGCTGACCTGTGAAAGCAGTCAGGAAGGATGCTGTACCCTGCAAAGTCACAGGGGCAGAACTGCCCAAGACCATGAGAATCCACCTCTTGTATCAGCGTAACCTGGATGCAAGACCTAGAGTCAAAGGAGATTATTTTGGAGCTTTAATAAAAATCTGACTTCCCCGCTGGATTTCAGACTTGCATGGGCCCTGTAACCTCTTTGATTTGGGCCAATTTCTTTCATTTAGAATGGTTGTATTTACCCAATACCTGTACCCCCGTTGTATTTAGGAAATAGCTAGCTTGCTTTTGACTGTACAGGTCTGTAGGTAGAAGGGACTTGCCTTGTTAAGTTGGATTATTGGGTTCACACTGAAATGAGTTAAGACTTTGAGGGACTATTAGGAAGGCATGATTTGTTTTGAAGTGTGAGGACATGAGATTTGGAGGGGCCAGGGGCAGAATGATATTGTTTGGCTGGGTCCCCGCCAAATCTTGACTTGAATTACATTTCCCAGAATTCCCATGAGTTGTGGGAGGGACCTGGGGTAGGTAATTGAATCACGAGGGCTGGTCTTTCCCATGTCATTCTCGTTATAGTGAATAAGTCTCACAAGACCTGATGGGTTTATCAGGGGTTTCCACTTTTGCTTCTTCCTCATTTTCTCTTGCTGCCACCATGCAAGAAGTGCCTTTTGCCTCCTGCCATGATTCTGAGGCCTCTCCAACCATGTGGAACTGTAAGTCCAATTAAACCTCTTTCTCTTCCCAGTGTTGGGTATGTCTTTATCAGCAGCATGAAAATAGACTAATACACTAATCATTAGTTAAATGCAAATCAGAACAACGGTATACCATTTCACACCCATCAGATGACTATCATCAACAAAACCCCAGAAAATAACCAATGTTGACAAGAGTTGTAAAGAGATTGAGACCATTGTGCATTGCTAGTAAAAATGGAAAATGATGTAGCCACTGTGGAAAATAATGTGGCAGTTCCCCAGCAAATCTAAAATAAAATCATCATATGATCAGAAATTTCACTACTGTGTATATACCCAAGAGAATCAAAAGCTAGGTCTTGAACAGATAATTGTGCACTGCTATTCTTAACAGCATTATACACAATAGTCAAAAGGTGGAGTCAACCCAAGTGTCCATCAACAGATGAATAGAAAAAAAAATGCTGTGTACCCACAAGGGAATATTATGTGGCCTTAAAAAGAGATGAAATTCTGACATACTCAATGACATGGATGAAACTTGAAGACATTATGCAAAGTGAAATCAGCCAGCTGCAAAAAGATAAATACTGTATAATTCCATTTATGTGAAGTACCTACAGTGGTCAAATTTATAGTAACAGAAAATAGAATGATGGTTGTCAGGGGCTTGAAAGAGGGGAGAATGGAGAGAGATGGTTTAATGGGTATAGAGTTTCTGTTTGGAAAGATGAAAAAGTTCTAGAGAAGAATGATGGTGATGGCTGCACAACAGTGTCAAAGTACTTGATGCTACTGAATGACACATCTAAAAATGATTAAAATGGTAAATTTTGTTGTATATATTTTACCACAATTTAAAAACTTTACATCTTTGCCTGTCTAGCACCCTCCCATGATTCAACAGCATAAATCAACTTAGCACACTAAAACCCAGTAAAGTGATATTTCATTTATTTCCTGCAAATGGTCTAAAAACTCTCTTTAGCATTTTATTTTAAAAATCAAGTTAGTTTGTTAGCTTGCTTCTCTACCTTAAAAATACTATGGGTTATTGTTGAATGAGATAGCATGTAATGTAGATATTAAAAATAGTTCACGTGTTGGGCACTTTTGTGCTTGGCATTCTGTTTTGCACATGTTAGCTCATTTGTTCCTCACCACAATTCTGTATGATAACTATCATTTTGTCGTGCATCAATAAGCAAACTGAGTCGTGAGGTGTTTTAATAAATTTCCTGAGTATGGTGCATCTAGGATTTAAACCCAGGTAGTGTAATTCTAGAAACATGACATTTATTCATTAATTATCTGATTAGTTAGCTAGTAACCATGAACATTACTCTTGATCTTTCTGAGCTTTTGTTTTTTTCATAGGTAATTTTGTTAAAAACTTTCTTACCTTTAACTACCTTATCCCACATGAAAGTGTGATAAGCACTTTGATTCATTATCTCAAGCTTCTGTACCTCCAGAGCCTACAACAGTGCCTGGCACATTATGTGTGTTCTATAACTAAATAAATAATGCAAAAATAATATGTGCTTAATAAGGAAGGAATGGAATTTATTTCCAGTTCTGTGGCCAGAAGCCATTTGTATCTCCTTTTTGTGTCTAGGACCCATTGGAACGCAATGCAGCCAAGTTAATATTCAGACAAACTGCAAACTAATAAATATTAAGTTTCCCTAAGTTTTCTATTGCCTGACAGTGCTTCAATACTGAAATGGGCCAGCTCCACATCAGGATGTGGTTGGGAGGAGGCTGTGCACTGATCTAAGAAAGAAATCTGATGAAAATATACTTCCACTGCATTATTCAAGGAGATAGTATATAAAATTCTGTATATAGTCAAAGGTGGAATGTAATCTGAATATTAAAATTTAAAATAGTGCTGTACTTTTACCTCTAAAATGAAACTCAGAAAGGATGGCATAATTCCAAGAAGAAAAAGTTTGGAAACTTCCTTCCCATGTATTCCTTAACAACAACAACACAGGGAGGTGCTGTTTTAAAATAATTCATGGGTCAAATAGAAACTTTGTGGATATTGGTCACTGTTTGGTGTGGTCTGTGTAATGGGTCAAAGGGGGACAATTTTCGCACTGAAGGAAAAAAAAAATGAGTATTCCGTTCTTGATGGTAAGGTTAATGAAACATAAATGGAGAAATAAGGCAATTTTGTCTCACTTCACACCAGAAGTGTGAAAGGACACATAGACAATCACACCAAAAATAAATGTATTGTTTTAAGTAACCAGATACTTGAGGCAAAAGCAATTCTTTGTACCTTCCTGTGTGTAAAATTATCTACTCATTCACGTAGAATTGGTTTTGTTACCATTATTGGGATACTTACAAAACAATGGTTTTTATTTTCAGGAGAATAGTGAGTTCATTTCTATTTATTTGTTGTTTAGTTGGTTGGTTGACTGTTATGAGGGAGCAGGTGGGAAGGCTGGCTAGATAATTGTCCCAATCAATTACTTTCCTCCAGTGTGTAGGATTGCTCTAAATAAGGATAGTAGAGTGATCAGGCCAGTTACCAGGGTTGCCTGCTTCCCAGGTAATAAACTTCAAATCTGACAAATAGCCATGGGCATTTCATTCTTAATGCCACCAAAATGAATGGTGTCTGTCTAGTTTATTGGATGTTCTACATTAAAAAATGAGACAGAATGTGAGCATAGCTTTAAATTATTAAAATGGAGAAGATTTATGTTCGTACCTTGTGTAAACTGGTTTACAGGATGCATTCTAAAACATGTGAAAAACAGAATGAAGCAAAGTAATCATGCTAGTGGTCGAGGGAGATTTTGCTTAAGTTGTGTTTTTCTAATTTGTATACAAATTTTATCTATATGTTGTGTGGACTAAAATAAACTAGACATAATTAAAAATCATACATACTATGTGATTATACATTGAGACATTTACACTTGTATGTGTATTTGGGGAAAAAGACTGCAGGTAAATACATCCATATTAATAGTATTTCTGGATTGTGGAATTATGGTATTTTTTTTCTTTGTACACTTCAGATTCACAAAACACTGGATAAGCAGGAAGAATTACTTTTATAATCAGCTATGATAAGTTTGTTTCAGGTGCAGGCTCATTTTTCCCGTGTAACAAAGGAGTGGGTCTTGACCCAATCAGAGCTGAGTGTTGTTTTTGTTTTAACTTGCATCAATCTGTTTACTTCATTTATATGAAAAACACAAGGCATGTCCCAGGTTCATAAAAAGCAAATAAAATCATTGCCCTTTGCTCATCTTGCCCTCAATTCAACAAACTAAAAAGAAAGAGGGTATTTATTATGAAAGGCATGATTATCTATTCTACATATGTATGTTGAGAATATAGCATGTGCAATGAATTATTCTAGGTGAAACAGGGAATGCAGCAGTAAAAAACACAACCAAAACAACTTCCTTTAAAAAGCTTACATTCTAATGGGAAGAGAAGACATTAGAGCACCAACTGCATATTATGCTAGAAGATGTAATCTCCATGTCATGGAGATTACAAAAAATAAAACTGAGTACAGAAAATGAATTTAGAAAAGGAGTGAAATTTAAAAATGGCTAGTGGCTAGTCAGGGTAAGCTTTATTGAGATGATATTTGTTTTTTCTTTTTTGATAACATTTTTACAGCTTTATGTTTAGTGAATATCAAACATACTGTCAATATTTAAAGTGTAAATGAGATGAACTGAACATATACATGTTCCCCTTAAACAATTACCATGAAGGAGATCATGAACATATCCAACAGGCCCAGAGCTTTCCAGTTCCTCTTTGTAGTGCACACTCATACCTTTCAGGTGTGAAGTATTGAGCCACACACATACACACAAACACACACTGGGCTGTATCATTGTTTCAGGAGCATTTGTTCAAAATGTTATCCTTATGTCTATGAATTGTCTCAGAACTTTATTAAAACTTAGCTGATATACATGTATATAACTATATTAGTATTACATTGTCTTAATTACTATAACTTTATAAATATTGAGACCAGGTGCTGTTCTCCAAATTTGTTGCCTTTCAAAGTAACTTGCCATTGTAGGTCCTCTGCACATCTATGTAAATTTCAGAATTTTAGTTTGTCAGTTTTTAAAAGAAGAAATCCAGCTATGATTTGATTGGGAAGGTTATAGATCAGTGTGGGAAGAGTAGACATTTCAACAATATTGAGCTTTATGACTTGTGAACTCCATTTATTTATTCCATTTATTTGTTATTTATCAGCAATATTTTGTGGTTTTCAGATGTTTTGCTGTTTTCAGGTTTATGCCTAAGTACTACGTTTTGATATTTACAATAATATCAAAATTATTGTAATATTGTAAATGTTGTTTTAATTTTTTTCTCCATTGTCAAGTACCTTTAAATCATAATTTAATTGGATGATACAACTTGATTTTGAAAAAATATACATATAAGTGTATTAAAAATAATGTATTTTTTTCTGTTTGGCAGACTGACTCTGCTATCATATCATGTATTATTCCAAATTCACACTGCTGATAAAGACATATTCGAGATTGAGAAGAAAAAGAGGTTTAATTAGACTTACAGTTCCACACGGCTGGGGAGGCCTCAGAATCATGGCGGGAGGCAAGAGGCATTTCTTAGATGGCAGTGGCAAGAGAAAATGAGGCAGAAGCAAAAGAAGAAACCCCTGATAAACCCATCAGATCTCTTGTGAGACTTATCCACTATAACAAGAATAACATGGGAAAGCCCAGCCCTCATGATTCAATTACCTCCCTCTGGATCCCTCCCACTACAAGTGGGAATTCTGGGAGATACAATTCAAGTTGAGATTTGGGTGGAGACACAGCCAAACCATGTCATATCATAATGTAAAATTGCACTTAGTACCACTCAGCCTGCTCTCAAGGACAATATATCAAAATATATGGCATGTTTCAGTTTATTTAGCATCACAAAACTCTAAAATTGCACTTACTTTTAAAAACCTGGAATACTATAAATGCCAACTCATAGGCAGATATCTAACTACATATGACGACTTTCTAAGTGCCAATCTAATTACTTTTTAATTCTATGTTTATATTCTCCACGTTTTTCCTCCTATTGAAACTCACTCTTTTTTAAAATTTATTTATTATTTCAATAGGTTTTTGGGGAACAAGTGGTGTTTGGTTACATAAATAAATTCTTTAGTGGTGATTTGTGACAGTTTGGTGCACCTGTCACCCAAGCAGTGTGCACTCTACCCAATGTGTAATTTTTTATCACTCACTCTACTCCCATGCTTTTCCACAAGTCCCCAAAGTCCACTGTATTATTCTTGTGCCTTTGTATCCTCCTAGCTTAGCTCCCACTTATGAGTAAGAATATATGATATTTGATTTTCCATTCCTGAGTTATTTCACTTAGAATAATAGTCTCCAATTCCATCCAGGTTGCTGTGAATGGCATTATTTCCTTCCTTTTTATGGCCGAGTAGTATTCCATGGCATATATGTATATATACCAGATTTTCTTTATCACCTCATCGACAGATGGGTATTTGAACTGGTTCCATACTTTTGCAATTGTAAATTGTGCTCCTGTAAACATGCATGTGCAAGTGTTCTGTTCGTATAATGACTTCTTTTCCTCTAAGTAGGTAACTAGTAGTGGGATTGTTGAAACAAATATACCCAACTGATCTTCAACAAAGCAAACAGAAACAATGTGGGGGAAAGGACACCCTATTCAATAAATGGTGCTGGGATAATTAGCAAGCCACACGTAGAAGAATGAAACTGGATCCTCATCTCTCACCTTACACAAAAATCAACTCAAGACGGATCAAAGTTTTAAAGACCTGAAACCATAAAAATTCTAGAAGATAACATTGGAAAAATCCTTGTAGACAATGGTGTAGGCAAAGTCTTCATAACCAAGAACCAAAAGGCAAATGCAACAAAAACAAAGATAAATAGATGGGACTTAATTAAAAAGCTTCTGCACAGCAAAATAAACCATCAGCAGAATTAACAGACAAGTCACAGAGTGGGGGGAAATCTTCACAATCTATACATCCAACAAAGGACTAATATTCATAATTTACAAAGAACTCAAATCAGCGAGAAAAAAGCAAACAATCCCATCAAAAAGTGGGCTAAGGACATGAATAGACAATTCTCAAAAGAAGAAATGGCCAACAAGCATGGAAAAATGCTCAACATCACTAATTATCAGGGAAATGCAAATCAAAACCACAATGCAATACCACCTTACTCCTGCAAGAATGGCCCTAATCAAAAAAATGAAAAAAAAAAAAAATAGGTGTTGGCATGGATGTGGTGAAAAGGGAACACTTTTACATGGTTGTTGGAAATGTAAACTACTACAAGCACTATGGAAAACAGTGTGGAGATTCCTTAAAGAGATGATATTTGAACAAGAACCTGAGGTGAACATCGAACATGTATAGCAATCTGGCAGAAGAGTGTTCCAAGCATATGGAACAGCTTGTGTGATGACTCTGAGGCAGGAATGTGCCTGTCATGAGCAAGCAAGAACAAGGAGGTCAGTGTTCCTAAAACAAAATGAGCAAGGAGGACGAATAATAGGTGATGAGGTCAGAGGTAATCAGGGACCAGATACCATGACCTTGAAGGTTACAGTAAAAACTTTAACTTTTATTTTGGTAG
Source organism: Chlorocebus sabaeus (assembly GCF_047675955.1). NCBI lineage: Eukaryota > Metazoa > Chordata > Mammalia > Primates > Cercopithecidae > Chlorocebus > Chlorocebus sabaeus. The sequence continues at coordinate 77,169,030 of NC_132904.1, read as the reverse complement.
GAGGAGTGAGGTAATCTAGCTTAACATTTTAAAGTATCATGCAGTTGCTGTGTGGAGAATAGATTGTAGTAGGACAAATATACCAGCAGGAAGACCAGGTAAGAATCTAATGCAGTAACCCAGGTAAGAGAGGAGGATACCTTGGTCAGGGTCGCTAGCAGTAGAAGCAGTGAGAAGTGGTAAGATTCTGTATATATTTTAAAGATAGAGCCAAAAGCATTTTTTGTCTGTGGAGTTGGAGAGACCTTAAGAATGACTCCAAAGATTTTAACCTCAGCATCTGGACAGATAGAGTTGTCATTACTTGAGACAGAGGAGAGCATGTGTATAATACATTTTTGTAAAGCACAGGAAATTCTGGTACATGCAGATCGACATGGGTTTTAAATATTCCGTGGGAAATAGTGAGTCAGCACTGGCTACACAAGTCTGGATTTCGGAAGAAAAAGACTTTTGGGCTAGAAATGCAATTTTGGGAATTGTTGGCATATATAGCATTCTAAAATTTTGTGGACAGATGTCAGGACTTAGGCGTAAGGCATACCAGCTTTTAGAGTTCAATTCGATGCAGTAAAATCAGCAAAGGGAACTGAGAAGGAGAACTAACCAGAGGGTAGGAGGAGTATTTAAAACTAGAAATGAAAATCTCTGAAGGAAGAGAGAATGATGAAATGTGCCAAAGGGGGCCTGTTTGATATAAAATAAGAGGGAGATGAATTAGAAACAGTAAATACAGAAAACTCCTTCAAAGAATTATAAATAGGTAAGAAATGTGCCAGTAAGTAGAACAGAAAGTGTAAGAAAGGGAAGAAGGCTCTTGTTTGCTTGTTCTGAGAAGAAATAATAACGTATATGTTTGCTTTTGGGAATAATCTAATAGTGAAAACAAAATAGTAAAGGGGAAAGAGAACATGGGGCAAAGTCCTTGAATGACTGTCCTAGTGCTTAACTGAGGCGAGTCCAAGTAGAGAGGCACCGATTAATGTAGATTCTTATAGATAGTATTGGGATGGGTGGTAGTTCTGTTCTGTTTCTATTTTCTCAGTGCAGAAGGAGACTAAATTTCAGACTGTATGTACACATATACATTTAACACAATGAGCATATTTAAATGTGTTCTGGATACTATCCTAGGCCTTGAGGTTATTATGTCATCAGATGTTCCTGCCCTCAGAAAATCTGCACTCTAATGAAGATGTACAATTCAATCAAAAACAAATTGTAAATGTTATGAGAAATGTCAGATTTCTCATGAAGCACACAAAAAGGGCATTTAATTCACTTGGCCATGGGTGGCACTAGAGAACTCTTCCCTCACAAAGTAATCTCTAAGTTGAAATGTAACTACTGAATAATGGTAGAGGGGCTGTGAAGGGCACTTCAGATAGAAGGAATAGTGAATGGAAAGGCTGAAATATGAGAGTTAACACGGCAGTTAAAGGAAATGGCAATGGTGGTAAAAGTGAAAAGGTTGATGGAAAGAGTAACTGAGGTTGAAAGACTGGCAGGGACAGATTATGTATCCATGTAGAAGAGTTTGAAATTTTTCCCTTGAACATTTGGAAGGGACTTAAGCAGTGAGAAGTTATGGACAGATTTGAGTTTACACTCTAGAAAGAGCCTTGGCTCAAGTGTGACAAATGGAATGGAATGAATTGAGGGGGAGTCAAGGCGAGCAGGTTAGAGACTATTTCAGTAGTCAAGGTGAGAGGCGGTGTGTTGGAAGACTAGCAGTCATGGTGTTGCAGGAAAGTGGGTCCATTCGACAATATTCAGGAAGAAGAATCAAGTGGGTTTGAGTAGTGATTGAATGTGGATGGCTGAGTGAAGAAATTCAAGCATCACTGACAGAGTATGGCTTTGTGGTAACTTTAAATGAAGTAAAATAATGGAGGGTTTGGGGGAAAAGTGCTGTATTAAATTTTTGACAATGCTATGTGATGCCCAAATGGAGTTTTGAAAAAGACAGAAATGAGTCTAAAACTCAAGGAAACTTGTTGTTTGAGTGAAATTATAAATTTGGAAGTCATCGGCATAGCTATAATTCAGTTTCTAACCAACTACAAAGAAAAAAATAAAAACTTCAAAGAACAAATAGGCCAACAAATTGACATTCAGGTCACTGTTAACTTTTCTTATCACTAAGCCTGAAGGCCATTGTCCTTTTATTAAGGTTTTCTTTTGTTCTTTAGAGGGCGAATTAGCATGTTCCTTTAATGTTTCCATATAGAATTCTCATGCATTTTGAAGTGAAAGGGTTATAAATGTCATATAATTTTCCTTGGCATTTTTATTTTCTTCAAGTAAAGAACAATTCACTGTAAAGCATTTATAATGAAACTAATTTTGCTGGTCATATTCTCCAGCTACTAATTTTCTATAAAAGCTTGCTTGGGGGGAAAAAAAGGAAAAACACTTTTTATTAGGATTTGAGCTAAACTGAGTTAGCTTGTTCGTGGCAAAGAAGTCTTTTATTGTTGATATGGCCTCTGCTGCTGATGGTCTTTCTCCATAAATCTAGCATGTCCTGTGAAAGGTTAATGCTGCAGTTTAGCAGCCAATTCCATCCAAAGTGTAGTGAAAATTAGCATACTTTTTTTTAATTTAGTTATGTGTATGCATATCAAGTCTTTTTAAAATTCAGACCCCAAATAATCCAACATTAAATAAATAAAAATAATTGTGTCATGTATTATGCTAGAGTTTTATATTCCTAAACTCATTTAAGCTTCTCAATCATACTTTTCAATTAGTATTATTATCTTTAATAATGTAGAGGCAGAAAATGGGTGCCTGAAAGGTAGGTCTTTCTCCAGAAGTGACAAATAAGTCATAATTCCCTAGTCCAAAACTTAAAAAAAAATGCAATAAAAATGTATAAATAATAATGTATAAAAATATATAATATATATTTAATATATATATTAATAATGTATAAAAAATTATGTATATAATAATAATGTATAAAAAATGTATAAATAATACTCTAGGAAGGCTTGAACATTCGTCATTGTGCAAGCAGAGGGTCATTGAGAACTGGCTCCGAGAATCCCAAGAATTTTTCTTGCTGTCCTTTTGTTTATTGTCATTGTGTGCATTTCCCTGATGTTTTGGAAATAATTTGGAGTTTTTACAATGAAAGATGAGATCTTTATTGTGACAGGACAGCAATCTAATTTATCTCTGACACGGTTTCCCCTTTACCCAGCGTAAATCGAGTGCCAGCTTAATGATGTCATTCCCTATAATGTAGAATATCAAACAAGGAAGAAGTCATTTGGGGTCTGCACTGGGGAAAACAATGAACAATGTCTTTTAGTTTCTTGTGAGCACCACTGCAGAGGTTCCTAAATTTATCCCTAGGGTTTCCAAAAGGAAGAGATTGAGTATTGCCCAGAACTAGTGTAACTAGCCTCAAAGGATCATTCTAAAGATAAAAATGAGATCATTCGAGTAATGAGATCTAGCATAGTGACATGAACTTAATATATTCTTATTTTTTTCTTTCTATCTTTTTTCTGTTTCCAGGTTGATTACTTCAGGCTAGAAAAATACCTTTGAATTTTGAAAGAAAATATGTGTATATATGTGAGTGTGCATGTGTGTGTGTTTGTGTGTTTGCAACTTTGGCTCTCTACACTAAAAGGAAAAGTATACAATTTTCTAGTTTCGGTTTTCTATACCCTAACATCTAATTTCATCTAGGCCTGGAAAGAATAAAACAAACTTTCAAATCTGCTGAAGTTAAAAGATTAAAGTATCTGTGCTAAAAATACTTAAACAAAAACAGCAATAACCACAATATTCTAATGAAATGTAATAAGTGTAAAATAAACTTATATAAGGTAAAAAAAAAAAAAAAAAAGACAAAACGATAGAAAGGAATACGCTGACAGAAGTTTTAAGCAATGTTACCTGATGAGAGCTTTGAAGGAATTTTGGAATTTTCAGGAGTTTATATGAAAAAGTGTAAATTTAGGAAAGAGAGAAAATTATGGGCAGATAATAGAAGGCATAAGCCACGTAGCATGTTTGGAAAACTTCACAGAATTTGACACTGGTGAAATAAAAAGACCAAAATTCCACATCGAGGCTGGGTTCTGATTGCGGTCTACCTTCTATGGAAAGGAGCTGGACTCCTTTCTCAAAACAAGGAGAGCCTTTGGAGAGCTTTAATCATAGGAATACCAGGATCTGGCCTAGACTTAAAGAATAATTTTGGGATCAGGGTAGAGTTGCTCAAAATCAAAGCCCAATTTCATTCTTGACTCCTTTCCACCCCTTACAACCTCCCATAACAAATGAACACAACAATCTGTTCATTTTACTCATTAAATATATTTTGAACCTGCCTCTTCCTGTCTATCCCTTCTGACACAATCCTTATCTGAGCCACCATCACATGTCACTTGGAAGTTTTAACTGGTTTTCTGACTTGTATCTTAAGAAACCCTTTATCCCCAGATCCAATCTATACAACACCTAAAGGTCTTTTTAAACCACAGATATGATCATGTCACTCCCTTGTTTAAAACCATTCATTGCCTTCTAACACTTAAAACTGCAAAATAACCTACAAGGCCCAGAGAAATCTGGATACATTCTACCTCTTCAGGTCTACACTGTACCACTGACCCTCTGGCTTCCCAAACTCCAGCCTTGTTACACTTTGCTCAGCTCTTGGCTCCAACAATATTAATTCTGTCTAGGTGCTATTCCTCCTGATTGGAACACCTCTTCCCAACATCACCTGGCAACATCAACCCTGCTTTCCCTTCAGCTTCAGACTGCTTTTTCCCTACCCCTCATCATGCCTGCAGTAACTTATCCAATGCTTATCTTCCTGGCTCAACTGAAAATATGCAGGGACCATGTCTTATTTGCTGGCAAAACCATGTTTCTAGTATAGTATCTGTCATGTTGTGGATATTTAATGAGCTTCTATCAAACAAACATGCTGAATAAACAAATAAAGTGACTTGCTGTCACTGTGCTGTTATTACTACAAAGCCACAGAAAACATCTCTTGTCCTCAGAGAACTCACAATCTAGCAGGTGACAGAATAATGAAGAAAACATAAATTGATGTTTTATCCTCCTTTGTAAAGCAGGGGCCATGATAACACAGAGGAAAGAGTGAATAAAGAAAAGTCTTTGCGGCAGAGGTGAAATTTGAATTAGTTCTGAAAGGAAGCATTGAAGACACTGTAGTCAGGGTGTCAGAACCTCAGGAAAAGAAAGGAGGCAAGGATGCGTGCAATATAAAATAAATCATGAATCATTACTGTTCATGTTTCCAATAATTACATATTTGAGTATTTTTTAGTGACATCAAAAAGCACTGAGAACAGTAGTAGGTTTTATTTCCCTGAAGTAGAAGTATGAATTGTCCATGCTGTGAAGCTGGTGTGCAGAGTGGTTACTTTGGTAGTTAGTGAGCCCAATTGTCTGTCAAACATCCTTGTTGATTAATGGTATCATGGTTTTAAAATGTATTGCCAAGGCATGGTTCCAAGATGGCCGAATAGGAACAGCTCCAGTCTACAGCTTTCAGCATGAGCAACGCAGAAGACAGGTGATTTCTGCATTTCCAACTGAGGTACCAGGTTCATCTCATGGGGACTTGTCGGACAGTGGGGGCAGGACAGTGGGTGCACTCACCAAAACAGGGTGAGGCATCGCCTCACACAGGAAGTGCAAGAGGTCAGGGAATTCCCGTTCCTAGCCAAGGGAAGTGGTGATGGACGGAACCTGGAAAATTGGATCACTCCCACCCTAATACCATGCTTTTCCAATAGTCTTAGGAAATGGTACACCAGGAGATTATATCCTGCACCTGGCTCGGAGGGTCTCACACCCACAGAGCCTTGCTCATTGCTAGCACAGCAGTCTGAGATCCAACTGCAAGGTGGCAGTGAGGCTGGGGGAGGGGTGCCAGCCATTGCTGAGGCTAGAGTAGGTAAACAAAGTGGCCAGGAAGCTTGAACTGGGTGGAGTCCACTGAAGCTCAGGGAGGCCTGCCTGCCTCTATAGACTCCACCTCTGAGGGCAGGGCATAGCCAAACAAAAGGCAGCAGAAACCTCTGCAGACTTAAATGTCCCTGTCTGACAGCTTTGAAGAGAGTTGTGGTTCTCCCAGCATGGAGTTTGAGATCTGAGAACCGACAGACTGCCCCCTCAAGTAGGTCCCTGACCCCTGAGTAGCCTAACTGGGAGGCATCGTCCCATGGGCAGACTGACACCTCACACAGTCAGGTACCCTTCTGACACAAAGCTTCCAGAGGAACGATCAGGCAGCAACATTTGTTATTCAGCAATATTCACTGTTCTGCAGCTTCCACTGCTGATACCCAGGCAAACAGGGTCTGGAGCGGACCTCCAGCAAACTCCAACAGACCTGCAGCTGAGGGTCCTGACTATTAAAAAAAAAGGAAAACTAACAAACAGAAAGGACATTCACACCAAAACCTCATCTGTACGTCATCATCATGAAAGACCAAAGGTAGATAAAAACCACAAAGATGGGGAAAAAACAGAACAGAAAAGCTGAAAATTCTAAAAATCAGAGTGCCTCTCCCCTCCCCTCACCAGCAATGGAACAAAGCTGGATGGAGAAGGACTTGGATGAGTTGAGAGAAGAAGGCTTCAGACAATCAAACTACTCTGAGCTAAAGGAGGAAGTTCGAACCTATCGCTAAGAAGCTAAAAACCTTGAAGAAAGATTTGATGAAGGGCTAACTAGAATAACCAGTGTAGAGAAGTCCTTAAATGACCTGATGGAGCTGAAAATCATGGTATGAGAACTACATGACACATGCACAAGCTTCTGTAGCCAATTTGATCAAGTGGAAGAAAGGGTATCAGTGATTGAAGATCAAATGAATGAAATGAAGTGAGAGGAGTAGTTTAGAGAAAAAAAAGTAAAAAGAAATGAACAAAGCCTCCAAGAAATATGAGATTATGTGAAAAGACCAAATCTATGTTTGATTGGGGTACCTGAAAGTGACAGGGAGAATGGAACCAAGTTGGAAAACACTCTGTAGGATATTATCTAGGAAAACTTCCCCAACCTAGCAAGGCAGGCCAACATTCAAATTCAGGAAATACAGAGAATGCCACAAAGATACTCCTTGAGAAGAGCAGCTCCAAGACACATAATTGTCAGATTCACCAAAGTTGAAATGAAGGAAAAAATGTTAAGGGCAGCCAGAGAGGAAGGTAGGGTTACCCACAAAGGGAAGCCCATCAGACTAACAGTAGATCTCTCGACAGAAACTTTACAAGCCAAAAGAGAATGGAGGCCAATATTCAACATTCTCAAAGCAAAGAATTTTCAACCCAGAATTTCATGTCCAGCCAAACTAAGCTTCATAAGTGAAGGAGAAATAAAATCCTTTACAGACAAGCAAATGCTGAGAGATTTTGTCACCACCAGGCCTGCCCTACAAGAGCTTCTATAGGAAGCACTAAACATGGAAAGGAACAACTGGTACCAGCCATTGCAAAAACATGCCAAAATGTAAAGACCATCGATGCTAGGAAGAAACTGCATCAACTAACGAGCAAAATAACCAGCTAATATCATAATGACAGGATCAAGTTCACACATAACAATATTAACCTTAAATGTAAATGGACTAAATGGTGCAATTAAAAGACACAGACTGGCAAATTGGATAAAGAGTCAAGACCCATCAGTGTGCTGTATTCAGGAGACCCATCTCACGTGCAGAGACACACATAGGCTCAAAATAAAGGGATGGAGGAAGATCTACCAACCAAATGGAAAACAATAAAAGGCGAGGGCTGCAATCCTAGTCTCTGATAAAACAGACTTTAAACGAACAAAGATCAAAAGAGACAAAGAAGGCCGTTACATAATGGTAGGGGATCAATTCAACAAGAAGGGCTAACTTTCCTAAATATATATGCACCCAATACAGGAGCACCAGATTCATAAAGCAAGTCCTTAGAGACCTACAAAGAGACTTAGACTCCCACACAATAATAGTGGAAGACTTTAACACCTCTATGTTAACACTGTCAACATTAGATCAATGAGACAAAGTTAACAAGGAGATCCAGGAATTGAACTCAGCTTTGCACCAAGCGGACCTGATAGACATCTACAGAACTCTCCACCCTAAATCAACAGAATATACATTCTTCTCAGCACCACATCACACTTATTCCAAAATTGACTACATAGTTGGAAATAAAGCACTCCTCAGCAAATGTACAAGAACAGAAATTATAACAAACTGTCTCTCAGACCACAGTGCAATCAAACCAGAACTCAGGATTAAGAAACTCACTCAAAACCACTCAACTACATGGAAACTGAACAATCTGCTCCTGAATGACTACTGGGTATATAATGAAATGAAGGCAGAAATAAAGATGTTCTTTGAAACCAATGAGAACAAAGACACAACATACCAGAATCTCTGGGACACATTTAAAGCAGTATGTAGAGGGAAATTTATAGCACTAAATGCCCACAAGAGAAAGCAGGAAAGATCTAAAACTGACACCCTAACATCACAATCAAAAGATCTAGAGAAGCAAGAGCAAACACATTCAAAAGCTAGTAGAAGGCAAGAAATAACTAAGTTCAGAGCAGAACTGAAGGAGATAGAGACACAAAAATCTCTTCAAAAAATTAATCCAGGAGCTGGTTTTTAGAAAAGATCAACAAAATGGATACACTGCTAGCAAGACTAATAAAGAAGAGAAAAGAGAAGAATCAAATAGATGCAATAAAAAATGATAAAGGGGATATCACCACCGATCCCACAGAAATACAAACTACCATCAGAGAATACTATAAACACCTCTATGCAAATAAACAAGAAAATCTAGAAGAAATGGATAAATTCCTGGACACATACACCCTCCCAAGACTAAACCAGGAAGAAGTTGAATCCCTGAATAGACCAAAAACAACTTCTGAGATTGAATCAGTAATTAATAGCCTACCAACCAAAAAAAGTCCAGGACCAGATGGATTCACTTCCTACCAGAAGTACAAGGAGGAGCTGGTACCATTCCTTCTGAAACCACTGCAATCAATAGAAAAAGAGGGAATCCTCCCTAACTCATTTTATGAGGCCAGCGTCATCCTGATACCAAAACCTGGCAAAGACATAACAAAAAAAGAGAATTTTAGACCGATATCCCTGATGAATATCAATGCAAAAATCCTCAATAAAGTACTGGCAAACCAAATCCAGCATCACATCAAAAAGCTTATCCACCATGATCAAGTGGGCTTCATCCCTGGGATGCAAGACTGGTTCAACATATGCAAATCAATAAACGTAATCCAGCATATAAACAGAACCAAAGACAAAAACCACATGATTATATCAATAGATGCAGAAAAGGGCTTTGACAAAATTCAACAGCCCTTCATGCTAAAAACTCTCAATGAATTAGGTATTGATGGGATGTATCTCAAAATAATAGCTATTTATGACAAACCCACAACCAATATCATACTGAATGGGCAAAAACTGGAAGCATTCCCTTTGAAACAGGCACAAGACAGGGATGCCCTCTCTCACCACTCCTATTCAACACAGTGTTGGAAGTTGTGACCAGGGCAATCAGGCAGGAGAAAGACATAAAGGGTATTCAGTTAGGAAAAGAGGAAGTCAAATTGTCCCTGTTTGCAGATGACATGATTATATATTTGGAAAACCCCATCGTCTCGGACTGAAATCTCCTTATGCTGATAAATAACTTCAGCAAAGTCTCAGGATACAAAATCAATGTGCAAAAATCACAAGCATTCTTATACACAAATAACAGACAAACAGAGCCAAATCACGAGTGAACTCCCATTCACAGTTGCTTCAAAGAGAATAAAATACCTGGGAATCCAACTTACAAGGGATGTGAAGGACCTCTTCAAGGAGAACTACAAACCACTGCTCAATGAAATAAAAGAGGACGCAAACAAATGGAAGAACATTCCATGCTCATGGATAGGAAGAATCAATATCATGAAAATGGTCATACTGCCCAAGGTAATTTATAGATTCAGTGTCATCCCCATGAAGCTACCAATGACTTTCTTCACGGAATTGGAAAAAACTAAAGTTCATATGGAACCACAAAAGAGCCCGCATTGCCAAGACAATCCTAAGCCAAAAGAACAAAGCTGGAGGCATCACGCTACCTGATTTCAAACTATACTACAAGGCTACAGTAACCACAACAGCATGGTACAGGTATCAAAACAGAGATAAAAACCAATGGAACAGAACAGAGCCCTCAGAAATAATACCACACATCTACAACCATCTGATCATTGACAAACCTGACAAAAACAAGAAATGGGGAAAGGATTCCCTATTTAATAAATGGTGCTGGGAAAACTGGCTAGCCATAAGTAGAAAGCTGACACTGGATCACTTCCTTATACCTCATACAAAAATTAATTCAAGATGGATTGAAGACTTAATTGTTAGACCTAAAACCATAAAAACCCTAGAAGAAAACCTAGGCAATACCATTCAGGACATAGGTATGGGCAAGGACTTCATGACTAAAACACCAAAAGCAATGGCAACAAAAACCAAAACTGACAAATGGTATCTAATTAAACTAAAGAGCTTCTACACAGCAAAAGAAACTACCATCAGAGTGACCAGGCAACCTACAGAATGGGAGAAAATTTTTGCAATCTACTCATTTGACAAAGGGCTAATATCCAGAATCTACAAAGAAGTCAAACAAATTTACAAGAAAAAACCCCATCAAAAAGTGGCCAAAGGATATGAACAGACACTTCTCAAAAGAAGATATTTATGCAGCCAACAGACACATGAAAAAAATGCTCACCATTACTGGCCATCAGAGAAATGCAAATCAAAACCACAATGAGATACTATCTCACACCATTGGAATGGTGATCATAAAAAGTCAGGAAACAACAGGTGCTGGAGAGGATGTGGAGAAATAGGAACACTTCTACACTGTTGGTGAGACTGTAAACTTGTTCAGCCATTGTGGAAGACAGTGTGGTGATTCCTCAAGGATCTAGAACTAGAAATACCATCTGACCCAGCCATCTCATTACTGGGTATATGCCCAAACTGCTATAAAGACACTTTCACGTGTATGTTTATTGCAGCACTATTCACAATAGCAAAGACTTGAAACCAACTCAAATGTCCATCAATGATAGAGTGGATTAAGAAAATGTGGCACATATACACTATGGAATACTATGCACCCATAAAAAACGGATGAGTTTATGTCCTTTGTAGGGATGTGGATGAAGCTAGAAACCATCATTCTGAGCAAACTATCTCAAGGACAGAAAACCAAACACTGCGTGTTCTCACTCATAGGTGGGAATTGAACAATGACAACGCTTGGACACAGGGTGGAGAACATCACACACCAGGGCCTGTCGTGAGGTGGGGGGAGTGGGGAGGGATAACGTTAGGAGATATACCTAATGTAAATGATGAGTTAATGGGTGCAGCACACCAAGATGGCACATGTATACATATGTAACAAACCTGCATGTTGTGCACATGTACCCTAGAACTTACAGTATAATAATTAAAAAAGTATTGCCACACACATTCATATTTCAATTTACTACATCTGATATGTTATATATTGTATGTAGGTACCTTTGAGATTCATGAACATCTTACAGCATAACTGTTGATTTGAAGAAGCCTAATCTATATGTTAAAATATGTATCACATATACATAGTAAATGTATACATGCTCATATATGTATGGTCAGATGCATAGAGTGTATAGTAATGAAATAAGAATCCTATTTATCTTATAGCACACTAAATATTTTTCACACATTATCTAATATTATTCTCACAATATTCCCCAAGAGATTGATGTCAGTATACCCATTATACAGATTAGGAAACTAAAGGTTTGATAAGTAATATGTCCTTTATTTGAGGGTTAGAACGAGGCATTGAACTCATGTTTCCAGCTCCATAGCACATTCCCTAAACTAATACGATCCACTGCCAAAACAGGTACAATTGATATTTGATTGCACACTAGAAATGAGGAGAAACATTTAGCTTTTTCAGTGCATTAAATGAGAGCGCCAATAATCTTATGGCATAGTTATGGCAGATAACAATAATGGTCCTTAAGATTCAAAGGCAGCCTCCTGCATGTGTGTCGAGTTTGTTGGTTTTACTTTCAGCAGGAAGCACTGCCTGCATGATGAAGCTTTCCCACTGCTGTGAGATTAATTTCAGGTGTCAGAGGTATGCTGGTGTGCACTGATGGCTGGATCTAATGCTCCTGGAGGCGCACCTATTCCTCATATCATGATCAGTCTTTTCTGTTGCCCTTCCATGTGTAAAATAGATTAAGCTTCTTTGGTATTGTCTTATAAAATATATTACAGAGAACTTAAAGTGAAATTGCTTTGTATTGTAGAATAAGGGAAAAAAGTCAGATGAGAGTAAGTGCAAATATGCATATTCTTTTCATGTTTGAGGATTTATTCTTCTATTTAAAAAACATTAAAACATCTCTCCCACTCTAGGCCCTTTGTGTAAGTTGATTCATCCTTGCAGATCAAAAGGTCAGTGATAGCAAAAGTACAGGGATGTTTAAGACTTTCCCAGTAACTTTCCAGCTCTCTTCTGTGTATCTCTTATTCTTTGCTTTTCTACATATCCATTTCCATTGGTCTACTGTTCCCATTTAGCTCGTGAGACATCCTACCTGTCTTATTATCTGATTGGTCCCTAGGTTAAGAGTAGTGAAAGTTTTAGAGAAGGGCTTCACCACAGAATGTTTCTAGACTTAGTCTGACTGCCTATCCTGATGTTTTTTCCATCAGTGTGGGCAGACTGAACATATTAATAATGGTTGGTGCTATGGATTGTGGGAATAAAAGAAGATACCTACATGAGAAGAGGCAGAGCTTGTTTTGTCACTTATATTATCAGAGCTTCCTAAAGCAAGGGATTCAGCCATCATCACTGTGTTAGCCGGAAACTCAAAGGTAGGCAGGGAAGTGGAAAACGTCATAATGAACAGAAGAGAAGGGTTCACGTATGCTTTGATTGGAGGTGGTTGGCATGAAGAAGCTACAATTGCAGGCCATCCCCTGTAACTGGTTTGGAGAACATAGTGGCTTTTTCTGGTTGGTCCTGAGGTGGAAGCAAAAATAAGGGAAGCTGTAGTCATTGAACAAATCTTATCTGTTCTGGGTCAATTGCTGCAGAACTTTTGGTTTGGTTTCCTGAGGCTGATTGCTGCTGAGATTAGATATCAGAGTACAGGGGTGATATTGGTTGAAAAGGGGAACCTTTATGGGGAAAAATCAAGGGAGGATTCAGCGATCTCTGATTTTGAAGGACTAGTAGAAGTTTGCCAAATATCCAAACAAGCGAAGTGCGTCACAGAGAGAACAGCAGGCACAGAAGTATAAAGCAACAAGGCATGTGAAAAGGGCCTGACTATATTTTGCAGTTTTGAGAATATGACTAGAGCCAAGTCCCACAGAACCTTATACACAAGGCAAAGGAGTTCAATTAACCCTAAAACGAATAAGGATCTAAAAGGAATTCACAGCCCTGGAGTACTGCTGTCAAGCTTGATAAGTGACAAAATATGCTGGACGGGGGTAGCTATTTATGAAAAAGGCCTTGGGATATCTAGGACTCAATAACTAGAGAAACAGTCAAGCCAAGGTCAGTAACAAAATGTTGGCATGAACAATACCAAGTCAAGTAAAGAGAGGATTATAGGAGTATTGGAAACAAGATTTAAATTCAGTACACACACAAGTCACGGGAGGTAGCAGCACACAGAAATAAGAACGGGAAAGGCAGGTTAGGCTGGTTCAGCTCCAGAAGTCAGCATCTTGCCTTCATGAGGCTATTTTAAAAGGACTCAATATGAACCATTCTGCTCATACTGGTCAACATCTTTAAAGTGCTCCTCAGCACCTGACATGTAAGGCTGAACTGGATGCACATTTTGAGTATGTAAAACTCTTGGCAAAGATAATTGTAATTGTCCTGTTTCTATTATTAGTATTTATAATTACAACACAAGAAATCAGTGTCCAGGGATAAATTCATGATAAACAATATTAAAATGTTTAATCCAGTAATTTTAGATGAGAATTTCTTTTAGCTAACGACCCCAGGTGTCATGCTTTGGAACAGGGGTTTGCAAACTATGGCCCCCAGGCAAAATCAGGCATGCACTATTTTTGAGAAGGTCTGTTGGAATATAGCCATACCTACTTATTTATGTATTGTTTATCACTACTTTCACACTACAACAGCAGGGCTGAATCATTGCAACAGATACTGTATGGTCTGTAAAGCCTAAAATATTTGCCATCTGGTTTTTTTTTTTTTTTTTTTCTTCCCCTAAAGATCTTCCTTTGTCACCCATGCTGGAGTTCAGTGGTGTGATCACTGCTCACTGCAACCTCTGCCTCCTAGGTTTAAGCAGTTCTCCTGCCTCAGCCTCCAGAGTAGCTGGGATTACAGGCACCTGCCACCATGCCCGGCTAATTTTTGTATTTTTAGTAGAGAAGGGGTTTCACCATGTTGGCCAGGCTGGTCTCAAACTCCTGACCTCGTGATCCACCTGGCTTGGCCTTCCAAAGTGCTGGGATTACAGGCGTGAGTCACCACGCCTGGCCTGCTATCTGACTTTTTACAGAAAAAGTTTCCCAGCCCTTGACTTAGAACCCAGGGCAAATGGAACAAAATGTATTCTAAGTAATTGACATGAAAATAAACATAATACATGAATCCTATCTTATGTGCATAATCTTCATAGGAGGTAATATCAGTCCCATGGCGTAGATGAGGAAGATGAGGCTCAGAGAGGTTAAGTAATATTTTGAGCAGAGTATAACAAATAAATATCCAAAGTATGATTTTGACTTACGTCTAACTAGCTTCAAAGTCTTTCTACTTCATCAGATTTCCCCAGTTTTAACTTGCTATTTAATTTAGTAAATATTGAATATTTGCTTCCCCAGTACCTGGTAGGTCACTGAGGTAGGTTCTACAGAGGTAACTTAACTTCAAGAAACTAAAATCTAGTGAAAGAGGCAGAGAACCAGACAAACATGGCAAAGCATGAACAAAGACAGGCCATATAGGGTAATCAAGTATAGAAGTTAAGAGCCTGCCTATCTTGAAGTCCTGGATCTACTACAGGTAAGCTGGGCAACAAATCTAGTTGTGGAATCTTTCTGTCACGCAATTTTCATGCCCATTAGGAAAAGATGATACTTACTTGTCTTATGAAGATTGTAAGGAATAATGCATTATTTTATTCAATGCATACTACTGAGCATCTACTAGATACTGATATTGTCTGAGGCATTTGAAATATCGCATTGGACAAACCAGCACTGCTTTGTAAAATTTGTGATTGCCAGGGGAAGAGAAACAGTAAACAGTAAGTATTGTTAGTAAGTTAATTATATAGAATATTAGAAGAAAATGATCACTATTGAAAAGAGATAAAAACTAAGTATAAGAGAGTATGGAGATCAGCAACATGGGGCATTGGGGAAGGGGAACTGCAAATTAAATAAAGCCATCAGGGAGAGCTTCCTTGAGAAGGTGAGTTAGGAGTGAAGACTCAGAGGAGGTGAGAGAGTTGGCCATGTGTGTATCTGGCTGAGAGCACTCCCAGCATGAGGTGGTTGAGGGGAGCAGCAAAAGTCTAGGCCATGCCTGAGGTAATACCTGTACTATCCAAGGAGAGGTAAGTGGGCCAGAGTGGTTAAAATGGAAAAACCAAGAAAAAATAATTCAAAGAAGAGGGATCAGAGGGGATCCAGTTTATGTATGGCTTTAGGGGTCTTGTGAGGACTTCAAATTTCAATGTACCTAAATATCCTTGCAAGACTTTAAGCAGAAAAAGATATAACCCATTGAATATTTAGAATAGTGCTTTACTTAGCTTATAGTAAGTGCTCAAGAAATATTAGTTGTAATTATTTTAATGTTGTTATCATGTTGTGTGTATCCCTAATGAGGGATAACGCATCGTCTATGAAGGAGGTCAGTGTAGAAGATGAGACTGGAGAAGTAAATAGTTGCCAGACTATAATTAGTGTCACACTAAGAAGATTTTGTACTTGATTGAGAAGATGGTAAGAAACTGAAACAATTTGAGACCTATAGTCACAGGAAGACTATGAGTTTAGTCTTGAGCTAACCCAATTTGGCCCATTTGTCTCCTTCCTAGGAGATTGAGATAGCTGAGATGATGGAAGAGGCAGTGCTTTGGGATCACGCCAGGTGGTGCTCTCCTTGGGGCAAGTGGGGTCCAATGGGCATGTAGGCTTCATTGATTCCTGATTTGTATGTAACTGGGTCAGGCATATACAGCTAGGAAATACATTTTCTAGAACTTAAACCCGGGAAGTCTGTCTAGATACCTTCTTCATTACTTTAGTAGAGTGCTTACCAAGCCTGCTACACCTAGGGGTTGCAACTGTTTAAGCAATGGTAAGGAATTCAACAAGACCAGGATTTTCAAGCCTGTCTGATTCAACTCAGATGATTTAGTATCTTATATTCTGGATTTCCATTACCAGTATATAATTCTTTATGTATTCTTTATCAATTATTTATAATAATAATTATTACTATCATTTATATTTTACACTATAAAAGGTTTCACCCTTCTAATAACTATTTGAATGGTAGAATACATTGAAGTTGGCTTACATATCATTAATAATTTGTTCATATAAGAAAAAGAAAGACTGCTGGTTTATTGACAAGGTTATCTTCAAGTAAAGACCTATCACTTATCATGGTGTTAGGGATTTTATGGTTCATTTAGACCAACCTTCACCCAAGGTATTTAAACACTTGAGTTTATTAAGGAGCTTTCTGGCCTGAAGCAGCACCATTCTACTGTTTGTCAACTATGAGGGTTAGCTAAATCTTCAGAGAGAAATATAGTATGTGGTCTTCAAAAGTCTCCAACCATTTTTATTTGAGAAGAAATAGAATAAGAAATAAAAGTAAATTCATTTAATAATCGTGCATAGAATACTTATGATGTGTAAAACACTGTTCTATGCATTGTAGGAGACAGGGACAAAGGAACAATGTGTATTTTCTCTAAGAGCTCATGATAGTAATATAAAATATTGTCCTCAGTCCTTTACAAGTATGCTCTTTAATCCTTACACTGATCCCATGTGGTCAGTTCTAGAATTATTCTTATTTGACAGACATAGAAGTTGAAACTCTGAAAGGTTAAGTGACCTATACAAGGTCAGTCAAAGTTAGTGACTGGAATTCAAATGAGAGGAGTCTGGCCACAGAGTCCAAGACCTTAACCACAATGTTGCTTGGGAGAGAGAGAATCAACTTTGATGTCCTTGAAATAAGGAAAACTATGCCGTTACAATAAAGGTAGAAACAATGTACAATCACATAAGGGATGAAGATATTAATTCTAATCAAGGCAGAGGGAAGGGGAATTTTAATTATGTAGGTGTTATCTTGAATTATGAAAAGACATGAAAGCCAAGAGATTCTTGAGGTCTTTAATGGAGATTACATTTTAGCAATACTTTTAATAAAGTTTTCATATGTTCAGATATTCCATGGAACAGTGAAAATTCATAGTTCTGTCCCTGGCTGTAGAAATTCATGTTCTAATTCTAGGATTTCTATGGAACCATTAAAGAAAGTCTTGATATTTTTCTTTTGTCATTTTTTAGTAGTTGCCATTAGTAACTGTCCAACTGCTTAAAGGCAGAAACTTGAATGTCATTCGTGACTATTCTTGACTTGTCATTCTTTGACTCTTCCCTGTCTTCTGCTTCAAATCTTTCACAAATGCCTATCAAATATATCTCCTGAAAGTCTCTGGGATCCTTCAAAGTTTTCCTTGCCCTCTGCCACTCTTCAGAGTTGCCACTCCCTCAGCTGAATAAATACAGCAGACTTGTGGTTGACATTCCTGACTCTTCTCTGCTGCCGTTCAATCTGATTATGTAAATTTCCTAATCAATTGCTCACAGTTTCTCATTGCCCTTTCATGATATCCAAATGCCTCAACATGATTTAGGCAGTACTGAAAGACTGGTACCTGATGCCTTCTTTCTAGCATGGCGTCTCGTCAATCTTCTTTACCCCCTCAACACTTCCCCAAACCTAGTCTGCACTCCATGATCAGTCCATATACAATTTAATAGCCTCCCATTACCTGTAACTCTTATCACAGGTTCTTTCTTCTGCCTGAAACAACCTTTCTTCTAAAAAATGCCCTAGCCGTTTACTAACCAGGCTAACTCTTACACATCCATTAGGTCCCTGCTGAAGTATCACATTCATTGGGAGCTGTGTTTTCTTTCAAATTCCTCATGACCTTAGACTTTGAGAAGATAAACTGTATCCATCTTCAGTACCTAATCAAGCATCAGAATTATCTGATGATTTATATGATAGCAAGCTCTGTGAATCAAGTCTTTTCTTCCCTAGAGTATGATTTTACCCACCACGTATGGAGAAAACCTACCAGGCAACCATTTAGTATATGTATTTGAAAACACTGATAGTTGATGTACACTAAGTTCTACAAAACCTGCAAGCTTTGTGGTGCCTCTGCTCCTGACACAACAGGGGATACGATAACCTGCAAGCATCACAAGAAAATACATAAGTGGTCCCAAGAAAGTATTTACAGCTTTCTGAAATAATTCACCTGGCAGCCCTTTTCTGTACCTCATTCTTGCTTAACCCAGGGTGTTGCTAATAAAGATAAATAATGCCATGACAGTTGGTTGTATAGGCAGGCTGACACATCTGAGAGAGAAAAAATGACCATTGGTTTGTTCTGATAGTTTGTCAGAGGTTTATTTTTCTTTCACTCATCAGACTAAGTATGGCAGCAATGCTGGGTGTGTGATTTATACAATTCTGTAGTGTACCTTGCACAGATCTTTCTTTTGAAGGAAAATGATTAACAACTATGACAGATCCCTTCCACTCAAGCGTCAGAATCATCTTATGATTTATACAAGAGGGCAAAGAGGAGTCTATGGTCTTTGCTTGCCAGACAAATAAAAAATAGGAAAAATTTTATGGGAAACATTATGTACTCTACAACGGTGGTAATGAACTCTGTTCAAGCTTTTGAGAGAAGTGAAGGAATTCTTATTGATCTGTGACATGTGAAGGATAGGCTCACAGATGCTTGCTTCTGTTGGGCTCTATTGCAGGCAGAATGATGACATAGAATGAACATAATCTTTGGGGTTAGAAAGACTTGGGCTAAAATATTGCCTCTGCTACTTTCTAACTGTGCCACATTTAGCAAGCTATTTTATCTCTATAAGCCTCAATTTTCTCAATGATAAAAATCAATCTTAGTAACTAGCATTCAAGGTTATTGTATAAAATAACAATGGAATTATAGAATATTTACAGTTACACAGATGCTCATGAGCTAATGGTGTTACAAGAACACAGGAATTTCTGATTAAATTACTCTCACATTAGTCTCCATTGCGTATTGAGAAACGTCCATGTGCCAGGCCTTTGTTGATAATGGGAAATCAAAGGCAAGTAGAAAATAATCCTTGCATATGAGGAGCTTACAGTTGAATTTGGGAAAGAGAAAAGCAACATAGTGCAGAAGTGCATATATCTCTTCTGATAAACATGTGTCTTTCAAAAGACATCACAAAGAATCCTTATAATGGAAGATTCTTATTCAGTGTACTTGTTAGAATTTTTCAGAGGAACAGAACCAATAAAATATAGAAATATATTTTTTATTATTAGAAAAATGGCTCTTCCCAGGCACGGTGGCTCACGCCTGTAATCCCAGCACTTTGGGAGGCTGAGGCAGGCAGATCACGAGGTCTAGAGATGGAGAGCATCCTGGCCAACATGGTAAAACCCCGTCTCTACTAAAAATACAAAAATTAGCTGGGCATGGTGGTGTACACCTGTAGTCCCAGCTACTCGGGAGGCTGAGGCAGAAGAATCGCTTGAACGTGGGAGGCAGAGGTTGCAGTGAGCCCAGATCACACCGCTGTACTCTGGCCTGGCGACAGAGTGAAACTCCATCTCAAAAATAAAAATTAAATTAAAAAAAAAAACTCACAAAATTTTAGGAACTTGCAAGTTCTAAGATGTGGAGCTGACAAGTTGGAAACCCAGAATAGCAAGTTGTAGTACAAGTTCTAGTCTGAAGGCCAGCAGATCCAGACCCAGGAAGAACCAGTGTTTCAGTTTTAGACCAACACCAGAGAAAACCCATATCCCAGCTCAGGTAGTCAGGCAAGAGGAGTTCTCCTTACTCAGCTTTTTTTGGTCCCATTCAGGCTTTCAACGGATGGGATTATGTCCATTCACACTGGGGAGTACAACCTGCTTCACTCAGTCAACCTGCTGAAATGTTAATTTCATCTAGAGAAATCCCCACAGACACACCCAGAATCACATTTTATCATTTATCAGACCATTTTGTGGCCCAGTCAAGTTGGAACATTAAATAAACTATCACATTCAGATTCTCATCCACAAACAATTATTTGGGGGTCTTTTGTTTTGCCTTCCATGCTCCAGATAAACATGCCTGCTCTAACCAATAACATCCTAACCAATACTCTGTCTGAATTATGATAAAAAGAAAAGTTGGCCTTTTAAAAATCTTGTATGGAGTTTTAAAATGATAATTTCTTTGAGGAACAACTTAGACATAAGAAAGATATTACTTGTGTATTTGCTCATCTAATCTTGTGACCTGATGCCTTCAGTTTATCTTCTGTAACTCAGACAGAATATGCTGTCATTATCCTAGGGACTTGGTGCAACAAGCAGTAGAAAAGAGGCTAGGATAAGTAAAAAATAAAATAAAATAAAGAATTTTAAAAATAGGAAGGCAAAGTGGAGTGGTACAGCGGTAGTGTTGATTCCTAAGGAGATATTAGGGGGCTTAGTTAGTTTGAGCTTAATTCCTATGGGGCTAGTAATAGGTGGTATAATGATGCATATTAGGCAGAGTGGTATGCTCCATGTGCAGCAGCAAAACTGAATGTCAGAGGCGTGGCAACATTGTGTTTATAAATGGCTTGTCAAGTTTAGAGAAAAATCCTCTGAATTCTGTGTTAATATATGCAGGAAATGGTTCCTATTTCCTGGGGTAGAATTGGAAAATATCATGGCAATGGTTCTTAAATCTAACTACACATGAAAAGCTTTCTTGAAAAAATGTTTGGGCCCTATCCTCAAAACAATTAAATCACAATCCTTGGGTGGAGCCATTTTATTATGAAAAAAATTAAATAGCAAAGTTAAAAGACTATTAATGTGATATCTATATATTTCTCCTCTAGATTATATATTTAAAAGTTTGCTATACTTTTGTCACATCTATCCATCTCTCCATCCATCTAGTAATTCATTCTGTCTTTGGTGTATTTTAATATAAACCTAAGCCACTGGAGTAGTTCCCCATGAATAATCAGCTTGTATATCATTAACAATTGTTCAATCTTATTTACAGGATTTTTCCTTTTGATATAAAATTTA
Organism: Chlorocebus sabaeus; assembly: GCF_047675955.1. Lineage (NCBI taxonomy): Eukaryota > Metazoa > Chordata > Mammalia > Primates > Cercopithecidae > Chlorocebus > Chlorocebus sabaeus. Next base: position 77,147,469 of record NC_132904.1, on the reverse strand, counting down.
CATACAATGAAACACACAAATCATAAGTGTTAATTTGCTGAGTTTTAACAAATGAATTTATCTCTGTAATACAAACATCTAGCAAAAAAATAGAATATTACCATGACTTCAGAAAGTCTCCTCTTGCCCTCCTCAAGTCAATTCCCTGCCTCTACTCCCTGGAGGCAATCATTATTCTATTTTTTTTTTTTTTTGCACCACAGATTAGTTGTTGCCTTTTTGAAAACTTCATACACCTGGGATCAAATGTTCTGTACTCTTTTATGCAAGACACTTTGCATTTTGCATAATGTTTTTGAAATGTATCCATCTTGTTGCTTATAATAGTATTTTTCCTTTTTATTGCTGAGTAGGATTTTATTACATAAAAGGAGAATTTATCAATTCTCTTTTTAATGGGTGTCTTGACTGTTTCTAGTGTTTGATTATTATAACTAAACCTACTAGACTCACTATTTTGTGGTCATGTTTTCATTTTTCTAGGGATGGATTGCTAATCATGGGACAGGTTTATGTTCAGTCTGTTCTTCCCATCTTTGTGTCCATAAGTACTTAATGTTTAACTCCCATTTATAAATGAGAACATTCAGTATTTGATTTTTTTTTTGCATGAATTCACCTAGGATAGTGGCCTCTAGCTGCATCTATATTGCTTCAAAGAATATGATTTCTCCTTTTAATGGCTGCCTAGTATTCCATGGTGTATGTGTACCACATTTTCTTTATCCATTCCACCATTGATGGATATCTGGGTATATTCCGTATGTTTGCTATTGTGAATAGTACTGTGATGGACATATGTGTGCATGTATCTTTTTGGTAGAATGATTTATTTTCCTTCAAGTATATAACCAGCAGTGGGATTGCTGGGTCAAATGATATATTGGTTTTAAGTCCTTTGAGAAATCTCCAAACTGTTTTCCACAGTGTTTAAACTAATTTACATTCCCACCAGTAGTATATAGGGCATTCCCTTTCCTCCACAACCTTGCCAACATCTGTTACTTTCTGACTTTTTAATGATAGCCATTCTGACCAGTGTGAGATGGTTTCTCATTGTGGTTTTGATTTGCATTTTTCTAATGATTATTGATATTGGGCAGTTTTTCATGTATTTGTTGGCTGCATTTATGTCTTCTCTGGAGAAGTGTCTGTTTGTGTCCTTTGCCCATTTTATTTAAAACTGGGTTGTTTGATTTTTGCTCCCTGAATTACTGAAGTTCTTTATAGATTCTGGATATTAGACCTTTGTCAGATGCATAGTTTGGGAATATTTTCCCCCATTCTGTAGGTTGTCTATTTACTCTTTTGATAGTTCCTTTTGCTGTGATGATGATCTTTAGTTTAATTAAGTCCCACTTGTCAATTTTTGTTTTTGTTGTGATTGCTTTTGGTGACTAAGTTGTAAATTATTTGCCAAGACGGGTGTCCAGAATAGTATTTCCTAGTTTTTTGTCTACGGTTTTTATAGTTTTAGGTCTTACATTTAAGTCCTTAATCCATCTTGAGTTTATTTTTGTATATGATGAAAGGAAAAGGTCCAGTTTCAATTTTGTGCAAATGACTAGCCAGTTATCCCAGCACCATTTATTGACTATGGAGTTCTTTCCCCATTGCCTGTTATTGTCGACTTTGTCAAAGATCAGTTAGTTGTAGGTGTGTGGCTTTGTTTCTGGATTCTCTATTCTGTTACATTGGTCTGTGTGTCTGTGTACCAGTATCACGCTGTTTTGGTTACTGTAGGTTTGTAGTAGTTTTATCCATGTAGTGTGATGCTTCTGGATTTGTTCTCTCTTCTTAGAATTGGTTTGGCTATTTAGACTCTTTTTTATTTCATATGAATTTTAAAATAGTTGTTTCTAATTTTGTGAAGAATAACATTGGTAGTTCCATACGAATAGCATTGAATACATAAATTGCTTTGGGCAATATAGTCATTTTAACAATATTGATTATTTCAATCCATGAACATAGGATGTTTTCCCATTTGTTTGTGTCATCTCTGATTTCTTTCAGCAGTGTTTTGTGGTTTGTGCTGTAGAGGTATTTTACCTCCTTGATTAGCTATATTCCTAGGTCTTTTATTCTTTTTGTGTCTATTGTAAATATAATTGTGTTCTTGATTTGACACTCAACCTGGACATTATTGGTGTATAAAAATGATGATAATTTTTGTAAACTGATTTTGTATCCTGGGACTTTGCTAAAGTTATTTATCAGTGCTAGGAGACTTTAGGCAGAATCTATGGAGTTTTCTAGGTGTAAAATCCTATCAGAGAGATAGATTGCCTTCCTCTCTTCCTCTTTGGATGTCTTTCTTTATTTTGCCTGTTTGCTCTGGCTATGACTACCAGTACTAGGTTGAATACGGCTAATGAGAGTGCGCATCCTTATACTGCTCCAGTTCTCAAGGGGAACACTTTCAGCTTTTGCTCAGTCAGTATGATGTTGGTTGTGTGCTCATCATAGATGGCTCTTATTATGATTATTTTCTTTTTGAGTTGGAATCTGGCTCTGTTTTCCAGGCTGGAGTGCAACAGTGAAATCTTGGCTCACTGCAACCTCCGCCTCCCAGGTTCAAGTGATTCTTCTGCCTCAGCCTCCTTAGTAGCTGGGATTACAAGCATGTGCCATCAGACCTGGCTAATTTTTATATTTTTAGTAGAGACAGGTTTTCATCATGTGTGCCAGGCTAGTCTCCAACTCCTGACCTCGTGATCCACCCACCTCAGCCTCTCAAAGTGCTGGGATTACAAGCATGAGCCACCACGCCTGGCCTGATGGCTCTTATTATTTTGAGGTATGTTTCTTCAATGCCTAGTTTGAGGGTTTTTAACGTGAAGGGACATTACATTTCATCAAAAACCATTTCTGCATCTATTGATTGAATCATGTGGTTTTGTTTTTAATTCTGTTTATTGGCTTACATATGTTGAAGCAACCTTGTATTCCAGGAATAAACCTTACTTGTTCATGGTAGGTTAACTTTTTGATGTGCTGCTGGATATGATTTCCTACTATTTTGTTAAGGATTTTTGCATCTATGTTCAAGGATATTGGTATGAATTTTTCTTTTTTCATTGTGTCTCTTCCAAGTTTTGTCATCATACGGTGCTGGCTTTGTAGAATCAGTTGGGAAGAGTTCCTCCCCTTAATTTTTTTGCAATGATTTTAGTAGGATAAGTACTACTTTGTATATCTGGTAGAATTTGGCTGTGAATCTGTCTCATCCAGGGCTTCTTCTGGTTGGTAGGTTTTTTATTACTGCTTCCATTTTGCAACTGGTTATTAGTCTGTTCAGGATTTCGTTTTCTTCTTGGTTCAATCTTGAGAGGTAGTATATTTCCAGGAATTTATCCATGTTTTTCCAGGTTTCCTCATTTGTGTGCATATAGATGTTTGTGAAAGTCTCTGAAGATTTTGTGTGTGTTTTTGTGTATAAATGCCACCTTTTTCATTTCTGATTGTGCTTATTTGGATCTTCTTTCTTTTCTCCTTTATTAATCTAGTTATCAATCTTGTTCATTCTTTTGAATAACCAACTGTTGGTTTTGTTGAGTTTTTATATGGACTTTTTGCATTGCAATTTTGTTCAGTGCAGCTCTGATTTTATTTTATATATATATTTTTGCTAGCTTTTGATTTGATGTGTTTTTGTTTTTCTAGTTCCTCTAGGTGTAATTTTAGGTTTTCAATTTGAGATTTTTTGACTTCTTGATGTATTTAGTGCTACATACTTTCCTCTTTACACTGCTTTAGCTGTATCCCAGAGATCTGCTTTACTGTGTTGTCTGTGTTTTCATTAGTTTCAGAGGAGTTTTTAAATTTCTGTCTTAATTTCATTATTTACCCAAAAGTCATTTGGGAGCAGGTGGTTTACTTTTTATGTAATTGTATGGTTTGGAGAGCTATTCTTAGAATTGATTTCTGTTTTTATCGCGCTGTGGTCTGAGAATATGGTTGGTATGATTTTTATTTTTTAAAATCTATTGTGACCTGCTTCATAGCTGAGAATGTGGTCAATTTTAGAGTACGTGTAGATGCGAAGAATGGGTATTCTGCTGTTGTTGAGTGTAGTATTCTTATTCTATACGTAACTATTAGGTATATTTAGTCAATTGCTGAGTTTAAGAAATGAATGTCTTTGTTAGTTATATGCCTTGATGATCTAACTCTATCAGTGTGTGGTGTTAAAGTCTCCCACTATTGTTTTGTGGTTATCAAAGTCTCTTCATAGGTCTCTAAGAATTTGTTTTATGAATCTGGGTGCTTATATAATTAGGATAGCTAGGTCTTCTTGTTGAATTGCACCATTTATCATTACACAATACCATTCGTTGTTCTTTTTGATTGTTGTTGGTTTAAAGTCTGTTTTTTTTAAGACCAGCAATCCTTGCTCTTTTTGTCTTCTGTTGCCTGATCTTTCTCTAACCCTTCACTTTGAGCCTATGGGTGTCATTGCATGTGAGACAGGTCTCTTTAAGACAATAAACAGTTGGGTCTTGCTTTTGTGTTCCTCTTGCCACTGTATGCCTTTTAAGTAGGGTGTTTAGTCCATATACATTCAAGGGAAATATTGATATGTGAGTATTTGTCTGGGTTGTGGCATTGCTAGGTGGTTGTTATGTAGACTTGATTGTATATGGGATGACTTTATTAAATAATATGGGAGGCAGGTTTTTTTTTTTTTTTTTTTTTGTAAATCCCCTTTCTCCTTTCCTCAAGTTTTTTTTTTTTTTTTTTTTTTTTTTAATTCATTTATTATTATTAAACTTCAAGTTGTAGGGTACATGTGCACAACGTGCAGGTTTGCTACATATGTATACTTGTGCCATGTTGGTGTGCTGCACCCATCAACTCGTCATTTACATCAGGTATAACTCCCAATGCAATCCCTCCCCCCTCCCCCCTCCCCATGATAGGCCCCGGTGTGTGATGTTCCCCTTCCCGAGTCCAAGTGATCTCATTGTTCAGTTCCCACCTACGAGTGAGAACATGCGGTGTTTGGTTTTCTGTTCTTGTGATAGTTTGCTAAGAATGATGGTTTCCAGCTGCATCCATGTCCCTACAAAGGACACAAACTCATCCTTTTTTATGGCTGCATAGTATTCCATGGTGTATATGTGCCACATTTTCTTAATCCAGTCTGTCACTGATGGACATTTGGGTTGATTCCAAGTCTTTGCTATTGTGAATAGTGCTGCAATAAACATACGTGTGCATGTGTCCTTATAGCAGCATAATTTATAATCCTTTGGGTATATACCCAGTAATGGGATGGCTGGGTCATATGGTACATCTAGTTCTAGATCCTTGAGGAATCGCCATACTGTTTTCCATAATGGTTGAACTAGTTTACACTCCCACCAACAGTGTAAAAGTGTTCCTATTTCTCCACATCCTCTCCAGCACCTGTTGTTTCCTGACTTTTGAATGATCGCCATTCTAACTGGTGTGAGATGGTATCTTATTGTGGTTTTGATTTGCATTTCTCTGATGGCCAGTGATGATGAGCATTTTTTCATGTGTCTGTTGGCTGTATGAATGTCTTCTTTTGAGAAATGTCTGTTCATATCCTTTGCCCACTTTTGGATGGGGTTGTTTGTTTTTTTCTTGTAAATTTGTTTGAGTTCTTTGTAGGTTCTGGATATTAGCCCTTTGTCAGATGAGTAGATTGCAAAAATTTTCTCCCATTCTGTAGGTTGCCTGCTCACTCTGATGGTAGTTTCTTTTGCTGTGCAGAAGCTCTTTAGTTTGATGAGATCCCATTTGTCAATTTTGGCTTTTGCTGCCATTGCTTTTGGTGTTTTAGACATGAAGTCTTTGCCCATGCCTATGTCCTGAATGGTACTACCTAGGTTTTCCTCTAGGATTTTTATGGTATTAGGTCTAACATTTAAGTCTCTAATCCATCTTGAATTAATTTTCGTATAAGGAGTAAGGAAAGGATCCAGTTTCAGCTTTCTACTTATGGCTAGCCAGTTTTCCCAGCACCATTTATTAAATAGGGAATCCTTTCCCCATTTCTTGTTTCTCTCAGGTTTGTCAAAGATCAGATGGCTGTAGATGTGTGGTATTATTTCTGAGGACTCTGTTCTGTTCCATTGGTCTATATCTCTGTTTTGGTACCAGTACCATGCTGTTTTGGTTACTGTAGCCTTGTAGTATAGTTTGAAGTCAGGTAGCGTGATGCCTCCAGCTTTGTTCTTTTGACTTAGGATTGTCTTGGAGATGCGGGCTCTTTTTTGGTTCCATATGAACTTTAAAGCAGTTTTTTCCAATTCTGTGAAGAAGCTCATTGGTAGCTTGATGGGGATGGCATTGAATCTATAAATTACCTTGGGCAGTATGGCCATTTTCACGATATTGATTCTTCCTATCCATGAGCATGGTATGTTCTTCCATTTGTTTGTGTCCTCTTTGATTTCACTGAGCAGTGGTTTGTAGTTCTCCTTGAAGAGGTCCTTTACATCCCTTGTAAGATGGATTCCTAGGTATTTTATTCTCTTTGAAGCAATTGTGAATGGAAGTTCATTCCTGATTTGGCTCTCTGTTTGACTGTCACTGGTGTATAAGAATGCTTGTGATTTTTGCACATTAATTTTGTATCCTGAGACTTTACTGAAGTTGCTGATCAGCTTAAGGAGATTTTGGGCTGAGACAATGGGGTTTTCTAAATATACAATCATGTCGTCTGCAAACAGGGACAATTTGACTTCTTCTTTTCCTAACTGAATCCCCTTGATTTCTTTCTCTTGCCTGATTGCCCTAGCCAGAACTTCCAACACTATGTTGAATAGGAGTGGTGAGAGAGGGCATCCCTGTCTTGTGCCAGTTTTCAAAGGGAATTTTTCCAGTTTTTGCCCATTCAGTATGATATTGGCTGTGGGTTTGTCATAAATAGCTCTTATTATTTTGAGGTACGTTCCATCAATACCGAATTTATTGAGCGTTTTTAGCATGAAGGGCTGTTGAATTTTGTCAAAAGCCTTTTCTGCATCTATTGAGATAATGATGTGGTTCTTGTCTTTGGTTCTGTTTATATGCTGGATTATGTTTATTGATTTGCGAATGTTGAACCAGCCTTGCATCCCAGGGATGAAGCCCACTTGATCATGGTGGATAAGCTTTTTGATGTGTTGCTGAATCCGGTTTGCCAGTATTTTATTGAGGATTTTTGCATCGATGTTCATCAGGGATATTGGTCTAAAATTCTCTTTTTTTGTTGTGTCTCTGCCAGGCTTTGGTATCAGGATGATGTTGGCCTCATAAAATGAGTTAGGGAGGATTCCCTCTTTTTCTATTGATTGGAATAGTTTCAGAAGGAATGGTACCAGCTCCTCCTTGTACCTCTGGTAGAATTCAGCTGTGAATCCATCTGGTCCTGGACTTTTTTTTTGGTTGGTAGGCTATTAATTATTGCCTCAATTTCAGAGCCTACTATTGGTCTATTCAGGGATTCAACTTCTTCCTGGTTTAGTCTTGGAAGAGTGTAAGTGTCCAGGAAATTATCCATTTCTTCTAGATTTTCCAGTTTATTTGCGTAGAGGTGTTTATAGTATTCTCTGATGGTAGTTTGTATTTCTGTGGGGTCGGTGGTGATATCCCCTTTATCATTTTTAATTGCGTCGATTTGATTCTTCTCTCTTTTCTTCTTTATTAGTCTTGCTAGTGGTCTGTCAATTTTGTTGATCTTTTCAAAAAACCAACTCCTGGATTCATTGATTTTTTGGAGGGTTTTTTGTGTCTCTATCTCCTTCAGTTCTGCTCTGATCTTAGTTATTTCTTGCCTTCTGCTAGCTTTCGAATGTGTTTGCTCTTGCTTCTCTAGTTCTTTTAATTGCGATGTTAGAGTGTCAATTTTAGATCTTTCCTGCTTTCTCTTGTGGGCATTTAGTGCTATAAATTTCCCTCTACACACTGCTTTAAATGTGTCCCAGAGATTCTGGTATGTTGTATCTTTGTTCTCATTGGTTTCAAAGAACATCTTTATTTCTGCCTTCATTTCGTTATGTACCCAGTAGTCATTCAGGAGCAGGTTGTTCAGTTTCCATGTAGTTGAGCGGTTTTGATTGAGTTTCTTAGTCCTGAGTTCTAATTTGATTGCACTGTGGTCTGAGAGACAGTTTGTTATAATTTCTGTTCTTGTACATTTGCTGAGGAGTGCTTTACTTCCAATTACGTGGTCAATTTTGGAGTAAGTACGATGTGGTGCTGAGAAGAATGTATATTCTGTTGATTTGGGGTGGAGAGTTCTATAGATGTCTATTAGGTCTGCTTGCTGCAGAGATGAGTTCAATTCCTGGATATCCTTGTTAACTTTCTGTCTCATTGATCTGTCTAATGTTGACAGTGGAGTGTTGAAGTCTCCCATTATTATTGTATGGGAGTCTAAGTCTCTTTGTAAGTCTCTAAGGACTTGCTTTATGAATCTGGGTGCTCCTGTATTGGGTGCATATATATTTAGGATAGTTAGCTCTTCCTGTTGAATTGATCCCTTTACCATTATGTAATGGCCTTCTTTGTCTCTTTTGATCTTTGATGGTTTAAAGTCTGTTTTATCAGAGACTAGGATTGCAACCCCCGCTTTTTTGTGTTCTCCATTTGCTTGGTAAATCTTCCTCCATCCCTTTATTTTGAGCCTATGTATGTCTCTGCGTGTGAGATGGGTCTCCTGAATACAGCAGACTGATGGATCTTGACTCTTTATCCAGTTTGCCAGTCTGTGTCTTTTAATTGGAGCATTTAGTCCATTTACATTTAAGGTTAAGATTGTTATGTGTGAACTTGATCCTGCCATTATGATATTAACTGGTTATTTTGCTCGTTAGTTGATGCAGTTTCTTCCTAGCCTTGATGGTCTTTACATTTTGGCATGTTTTTGCAATGGCTGGTACCGGTTGTTCCTTTCCATGTTTAGTGCTTCCTTCAGGGTCTCTTGTAAGGCAGGCCTAGTGGTGACAAAATCTCTAAGCATTTGCTTATCTGTAAAGGATTTTATTTCTCCTTCACTTATGAAACTTAGTTTGGCTGGATATAAAATTCTGGGTTTAAAATTCTTTTCTTTAAGAATGTTGAATATTGGCCCCCACTCTCTTCTGGCTTGAAGAGTTTCTGCCGAGAGATCTGCTGTTAGTCTGATGGGCTTCCCTTTGTGGGTAACCCGACCTTTCTCTCTGGCTGCCCTTAAGATTTTTTCCTTCATTTCAACTTTGGTGAATCTGGCAATTATGTGTCTTGGAGTTGCTCTTCTCGAGGAGTATCTTTGTGGCGTTCTCTGTATTTCCTGGATTTGAATGTTGGCCTGCCCTACTAGGTTGGGGAAGTTCTCCTGGATGATATCCTGAAGAGTGTTTTCCAACTTGGTTCCATTTTCCCCCTCACTTTCAGGCACCCCAATCAGACGTAGATTTGGTCTTTTTACATAATCCCATACTTCTTGCAGGCTTTGTTCATTTCTTTTTCTTCTTTTTTCTTTTGGTTTCTCTTCTCGCTTCATTTCATTCATTTGATCCTCCATCACTGACATTCTTTCTTCCAGTTGATCGAGACGGTTACTGAAGCTTGTGCATTTGTCACGTATTTCTCGTGCCATGGTTTTCGTCTCTTTCATTTCGTTTGTGAGCTTCTCTGCATTAATTACTCTAGCCATCAATTCTTCCACTTTTTTTTCAAGATTTTTAGTTTCTTTGCGCTGGGTACGTAATTCCTCCTTTAGCTCTGAGAAATTTGATGGACTGAAGCCTTCTTCTCTCATCTCGTCGAAGTCATTCTCTGTCCAGCTTTGATCCGTTGCTGGTGATGAGCTGCGCTCCTTTGCCGGGGGAGATGCGCTCTTATTTTTTGAATTTCCAGCTTTTCTGCCCTGCTTTTTCCCCATCTTTGTGGTTTTATCTGCCTCTGGTTTTTGATGATGGTGATGTACTGATGGGGTTTTGGTGTAGGTGTCCTTCCTGTTTGATAGCTTTCCTTCTAACAGTCAGGATCCTCAGCTGTAGGTTGTAGCTGTAGGAGATTGCTTGAGGTCCACTCCAGACCCTGTTTGCCTGGGTATCAGCAGCAGAGGCTGCAGAAGATAGAATATTTCTGAACAGCGAGTGTACCTGTCTGATTCTTGCTTTGGAAGCTTCCTCTCAGGGGTGTACTCCACCCTGTGAGGTGTGGGGTGTCAGACTGCCCCTAGTGGGGGATGTCTCCCAGTTAGGCTACTCAGGGGTCAGGGACCCACTTGAGCAGGGAGTCTGTCCCTTCTCAGATCTCAACCTCCGTGTTGGGAGATCCACTGCTCTCTTCAAAGCTGTCAGACAGAGTTGTTTGCGTCTGCAGAGCTGCTGCGTTTGTTATTATTTACTGTGCCCTGTCCCCAGAGGTGGAGTCTACAGAGACAGGCAGGTTTCCTTGAGCTGCTGTGAGCTCCACCCAGTTCGAGCTTCCCAGCAGCTTTGTTTACCTACTTAAGCCTCAGCAATGGCGGGCGCCCCTCCCCCAGCCTCGCTGCTGCCTTGCCGGTAGATCACAGACTGCTGTGCTAGCAATGAGGGAGGCTCCGTGGGTGTGGGACACTCCCGGCCAGGTGTGGGATATGATCTCCTGGTGTGCCTGTCTGCTTAAAGCGCAGTATTGGGGTGGGAGTTATCCGATTTTCCAGGTGTTGTGTGTCTCAGTTCCCCTGGCTAGGAAAAGGGATTCCCTTCCCCCTTGCGCTTTCCAGGTGAGGCAATGCCTCGCCCTGCTTCAGCTCTCGCTGATCGGGCTGCAGCAGCTGACCAGCACCGATCGTCTGGCACTCCCCAGTGAGATGAACCCAGTACCTCAGTTGAAAATGCAGAAATCGCCGGTCTTCTGTGTCGCTCGCGCTGGGAGTTGGAGACTGGAGCTGTTCCTATTCGGCCATCTTGCTCCGCCCCCCCGGGAGGCAGGTTTTTTCTAGGCAATTCTCACCTTAAATTTTCCCATTAGCTTAGGATTTTGGGGGCTTAAGATATTTTCCTTTTATATTGTCTTTCAACTTTTTCAACAATTGTTTTACTATTTTCCTTAGATTGAGTTTCAGACTTCTTCTATATCTTGTTGAGCTTCGTTGCTATCCAGTTTCTGAATTCTATGTCTGTTTTTTTGGCCATTTCAATTTGGTTAAGAACAATTACTGGGGAGCTAGTGTGATTCTTTGGAGGTAAGATTTTAGAGTTGCCAGAATTCTTGCTTTTTTGTTGTTTATTTGTTTGTTTAAATCTATGTGGGCTAATGTTCCTTTACCTTTTGGCATTGCTGTCCTGTGAATGAGGATTTTTGTTTTTATATTCTTTAATGCCCTTGAGGGTTTGACTGTGATATACGTTCGGTTTAGTTGATTGGCTTCATTTCTGGATGCTTTCAGAGGGCAAAGGCTCAGTTTGGCACTCCTGTGCTGCATAGTCTTACCCTGGGGGCTGGGACCCATGGCTTTATTCTCTGGTCCCTTGAAGTCAAGCACTGGCTGTGTGGAGGGGCCAAGCAAGGTGCTCCCAGTCTGCTGGCAATAGCATTCCACTGGGGGCCATTGGCAAAAGCACTTTAGTAGGGTGAGGTGGGGCTCTGGACAAATTCACCCCAGAAGGATGGTGAGGGGGGCCCACTGGCAAAATCACTCTGACAGGTGTCATCAGCAAAAACACTCTGAGGGACAGCTGAAACCGCACTATGAGCTGGATGGCCAGGATGGTACCCCGGAAGGGGGCCACAGACAAGGGGACATGCAGATTAGACTCATTCATTTTACAAGGGAAAAATATCCTCCTCTCTCCAGGTCTAGTCAATAACAAAGTTTAAAGACATCCTAGAGGAGTACAGAGAGCCTTAGGGGATGAGCGCCCATAGCTGTTTTTCCCTGCAGCTGCCCCTGCGCCAAACCTTCTGGGCTCTGTGCAGGTTTGGGTTCTGTCTGCCAACTCTCTGGGAAGATCCCCCTGCCAACACAAATGTCCAGTGGGGTCATGGGGTTTCCTGCAGCTAGAATCCCAGATGCCCATGGCAAGAGCAGGCCACTCCACAGTTATTTAGATACTTTTTAATATACTTACAGATCATTTACATATCTTCTTCTGTGAAGTAACTTTTAAAATGTTTGCTCACTTTTGATTGGGTTGCTTATCTTTTTACTATTAAGTCGTGTAAGGTTATTTTTGTCAAATTTTTATACATATTCTGGTCACCAGTTCTTAGTCAGATGTATGTTTTGTAAACATTTGCTCCCAATCTATGACTTTTTAATTATTTTATTCATAATATTTTTTTAATGAAAGAAGTTTTCAATTTTGCTAAAGTCTAGTTTGTCCTTTTCTTATGGTCACTGTCTTTTGAGGCTGGTTTAAGACAAATTCCTTTCTTAAATCTTTCCAGGTGATTCTAACTCACAGCCAAAAGGGAAACCTACTGGATTATAGGAACTGGTGAAATTAACTGGCAAGAGATCATCAAAACACAAAGAAAGTGAATTTTGGAGAAATTAGTGTATCTTAGAGAAAGTCTTGAAAGACCTGAGTTCTCAGGCTTTGCCTCAGGACAGTGAGTTGATGGGGACTTTTTAATTTTAGACCCACTTAGAGTCTCTAGCATGCTTCATGACTAGATTATAATTGTTTTAGATACTAGATAAGGTAGAGGTTAAAATATTGGGGGCTTCACTCATTACAGTTAAGCAGGAAAAAGAGACTGAGATATTAAAATTCTCAAACTTCAGCATCCTAGCCCTGCCAGGAATAGATTCACTATATTGGCTCATACACTTTTCCTGTACTACTTGTATGAGAGAACTTATGGGAAGAACATAAATTAAACCTCAAAATATGATTGCCAAATATTAGATTAGTTTGAGCTTAATTTGTACTAAGATTACAAAACCAAAATACTCAGTAAGGAAAGACACATTAGGTCCTGATAGTAGTGCTTCTCATTTATTAAGTACTTAATATACATCAGGAATTGATAAACTGTGGCCCATAAGCCAAATCTGTCCCACAGGCTGTTTTTTGTAAATAAAAATTTATTGCAACACACTAACCTCCTTTGCTTATGTATTATCTGTTGCTACTTTTACACTATTAGGGATAATGAATATTTTTGAGTCAAACAATGTAGGTGACAAAGTCAAAAATATTTACTATCTGTCCCTTTACAGAAAAGTTTGCTGATACGCAACATATATTAAGCTATTTAATATGTCTATAAGCAAAATGTTTTATGTCCATTTCAAAGATGGAGAAATTCACGCTCCTGAGTTTAGATGACTCATCCAAGACCATAAAAGGAAGAAATAGAGTGTAAACTCATGCATGAATGGCCTCAATGCATTTACTTGGACGTTTGTTTATTTATATATAAAATAAATGATATAACACAAACGTGAGCAGAGCCTGAACTAACATTTTGCAATTACATGTTTAATTTCACTTTCTTCTTTGAAACAAAGTGATAACACATATGAAAGATACTGTCATGCAAGGCAGAACAGATTAACAAAATAAGCCAGACTCATAGTATGACAAATCTATAGGTAGAACAATATATGTGGTGGGGAAAATAACATTTTATCCAAATCCATATAATTTGCCCTTGTACTACAGCAGGCAAGGGAACCACTGCGTGTGTAAAGATCAGGCTATGGTTCGGGTTGCCTAGAAAGTAGATTACAAGAAGAGTTGCTAAAAATACAACAGAGAAGAAAGTCATAGTTAAAGCAGAGGAGATCTTGAATGCCTGCTTAGGAAATCGCAATAAATGAAGAGGGTTGAGACTTAATATGACCATCAATCTTCCCAGGACTGAAAAGATTTTTGGGATACAGGACTTTTAGCGCTAAAACCAGAACAGTCCCAGTTTTAGCACCCTGCCCCCAATTATACAAACACTTTTAGAGTAACATATAATGCATAGCCATAATCCTTCCTCACTTCTATTTAATAAAGTTATCTCAGAGACTCTGAGGAAGAAAAGGATAAATTGAGTCAAATGGAATTCACTTGAGAATGATATGAGAATTAGCTTCTGAATTTATTATCAATTATATTTCATTTTAGCAAATCCCAGCATTACTGATATGCAGAATGATAACTATAGAAAAGGGTTATAGACAAGAGAGGCTAATTAATAAAACATCACTCTCTTAGAATAAAAAGGTGACAAATAATCAGTCCATCTCCTTTATGAATTGGTTTTAAGATACAGTTTTTAATTAAAAATGATCTCATTTTTTGTTCTATGTCAATAAAGAGTTTTAAATTGTGACTAATATTTTGGGTGTTGCAAACTTTGATTACTTAAGGGCACTTGATACAAAATGACATTTGATTTACTCACTTTTACTCATTCCGTCACTCAGGGGAGAGTTTTTGAGAGCGTACTAAATGTGGAAGAAATAAGGATGAATCAAAGACAAATACCCTACACTCAAGTAGCTCAGAATCCCCTTAGCAAAAGAAATAAGTAAACAAATACTATTAATAAGGAAACAAGGGGGAATAAATGTAATGAATGTATGTTAGGTTTTGTGGAAGAAGGGAATTATTTATACTTTATATTAAATAGTTAGGAAAGGCCAGGGAGCTTGGACAGGCATGTGGTAGTATCCAAGTTTTGCTTAGAGCAGAAATAATAAATAAGATGGTAGAATTAGATATGAGAGTCTATGCTGAATGAGTGGACAGGCAGCTGGGGCTTGATAGAACTGATGGGATATTTATTGAGGAATATAGTGTAACTATAGGATGGGTGTGAAACATGCAGAAAACCAATGTGAATGTCAGAGCTGAAGAAATATCACTGTGAACTGAGCCTCAGGAGTAAGGCAGAATCAAAAGAATCACAGGTAATCTGAAACTGGATATGAAAACAAGAAGAAATCGCAGAAGGGAATGTACATTAGGTGGGCAAAAATTAGAATGCTAAGAATCTTGAGTGTCGGATAGAGCAGTTAAGATATCCTTTGCCTCAAACATTTATCATTTTTAATATTGAGAACATTTCAGATATTCCAGCCATTTAGAAATATACAATAAATTATTGCTAACTGTAGTCATCCTGCTATACTACTCAGCACTAGACTCATTCCTTCTATGTAATTGTATGTTTTTATCCATTAAGCAATCTCTCTTCACTCCCACTACTTCCCAGGCTCTAGGAACTGTCATTGTACTCTCTATCTCCATAAGATCAATGGTTTGTTTGTTTGTTTGTTTGTTTGTTTTTGGTATAGAGTCTCACTCTGTTGCTCAGGCTGGAGTGCTGTGGCATGATCTCGGCTCACCACAACCTCTGCCTCCCAGGTTTGAGCGATTGTCTTGCCTCAGCCTCCCGAGTAGCTGGGACTATAGGCGCATGCCACCATGCCTGGCTAAATTTTTAATTTTTAGTAGAGACAGGGTTTCGCCATGTTGGCCAGGCTAGTCTAGAACTCCTAACCTTAGGTGATCCACCTGCCTTGGCCTCCCAAAGTGTTGGGATTATAGGCGTGAGCTAGGGTGCTAGCCTGAGGTCAACTTTCTTAGCTCCCACATATAAATAGGAGCATATGATATTTGTCTTTGTCTGGCTTATTCCACTTAACTTATTGAGCTCTACTTCTAACCACATTGGTGCAAATGACAGGATTTTGTTCTTTTTAAATAACTGGATAGTATTCCATTGTGTTTATATAACACATTTTCTTATTTATCCATTGTTGGACACTTAGGGTGGTTCCATATATTGGCTATTGTGAATAGTGCTGCAGTAAACATGGGGGTGCAAATGTCCCTTTGATACACTGATTTCCCTTTGGATAAAGACTTAGTAGTAGGATTGCTGGATCATATGGTAGTTTTAATTTTAGTTTTTAAAGAAAGCTCCATACTATTTTTCATAATGGATATATGAATCCACATTCCCACTAACAGTGTATAAGAGTTCCATTTTCTTTGCTTCCTTGCCAGCATTTATTTTTTGTCTTTTTGATAGTAACTATTCTAAATGCAGTGAGATGATATTTCATTGTGTTTTTGATTTGCATTTTCTCGATGATCAGTGAATTTGAACATTTTTCATATACCTGCTGGCTATTTGCATATCTTCTTTTGAGAAATATCTATTCATATTCTTTGCCCATTTTTAAGTGACTTTTTTGCTGTTGAGTTGTGTTTTTTGTGTAGTCTAGATATTAGTACCTTGTTGGATGAATACTTTGCCAACATTTTTTTCCATTCTACAGATTGTATCTTAACACTGTTGATTGTTTCCTTTGTTGTGCAGAAGCTGTTTTTAGTTTGATGTAGTTCCATTTGTCTTTTTTTGGTTTTGTTGCCTGTGCTTTTGAAGACTGGACCATAAAATCTCTGCCTAGACCAATGTTCTGGACAATTTCCCCTCTCTTTTCTTCTAGTAATTTTATAGTTTCAGGTGTTATGTTTTAAGTTTTAATCCATCTTGAGTTGACTTTTGTATATGGTAAGAGATAGGGGTCTAGTTTCATTCTTCCGCATATGTATATCTAGTATTCCCAGCACCATTTATTAATAAGGGTGTCTTTTCCCAAGTGTATGTCCTTGGTGTCTTTGTCAAAAATCATTTGGCTGTAAATACATGAATTTATTTCTGGACTCCCTATTCCATTTAATTGGTCTATGTATCTGTTTTCATGCCAATATCATGTAGTTTGGGTTACTATAGCTTTGTAGTATATTTTGAAGTCAGGCAAGCTGATACCTATAGCTTTGTTCTTTTTGCTCACTATTGCTTTGGCTATTTGGGGTCCTTCATGGTTTCATACAAATTTTAAGACTTTTTTTTACTACTGCTGGGAAGAATACTATTGGTATTTTGATAGAATATACCTTTTTGAGACCATGCTGGCACTCTTTAAGAACAGTAAAAGTTTCCTTACTTTATGATCTGACAATTCTGCTTCTGAGTATTTATTCCAAAGAAAGGTATTATAAAGAGCCAGAAGAAGGTTTGCACAAGGTTTTCTTTAAAATTTTATTTGAATGTTATTTAGTAGCAGAAATTTGAAAATACCTTGAGTGGGTGTCTACCCATGGGAGAGTAGATGGGTAAAATATAGGAGAGTGATAGGTAGTGGTTAGAAACCATAAATAACAACAATGAAGGATCTGAAAGCATAGCACTTAGATTAAAAAAAAAAAACCAGCAGGAAACAGAATGACATTTATACATAATTTAATTTTCATAAATTAAATATATGTGTGTATAAACCAATAGTCATTTCTTCATAAAGCAACCTATTCTTTTCTAAAAATCACCTTGGTATGCAAAAGCATGCAGTAGAAAACACTGTACTTGTGAAAACAATGTGTTTGGGAACAAAAAATATTTTCCAGTGACATTAAAAAGTTTGAAATCTAATAAAAACTGCAGCACAATTATATACGTTAAGTGGTTAAAGTACATACATGTTACAATGTGTACATATAAGAAGTTTCATTTTTAAAAAGATCAGAAGTGTTCTTGTAAAAGTGGACATGGGGAGGGTGGGAACTTGTGAGTTATTGTGAAGTGGTGGAACAAAGCTTATTTTAATCAGACAGACAGTTGTAGTGCCAGATGTATATCTGTATGACTCCTAACACAGACAGGGAATCGAGGTAGCTAGTACACGTTTGAGGAGTGTGTATACGTATGCTTTTTGTATGTTCCTTTGGTGCTTCAATCACTGGGGTACCGTTTTCTGAATTCACCTAGTGTTTCTCCTGGACAGAACTCCACACAACATAAATTTTACATTATACTCAAACTTTTTGCTCTGTCAATGGCATGAAAACAAATTCACAGTTGCATAATGAGCATTACAGCAGAAACGACCGTATGGACACATGCAAACAAGTGGTAATAACACATTGTGAAAAGAGAAAGTACATAAATATATAAAATAAAGGAAGGACCTTTTGTGAACCAGTGATAATAACTGATAATGTTCCCAAACTGAAGAGTATCATTAATCAACTACTTACAACTTTGATGCAGGGTGGGAAAAAAGTAGGGACTGGTGGCAGAGAATTTGGCCAAGGTGAGAACTGTATTTTATTTTTATTTTATTTTATTTTATTTTATTTTATTTTATTTTGTTTTGTTTTGTTTTGTTTTGTTTTGTTTTGTTTTGTTTTATTTTATTTTATTTTTTTGAGATCGAGTCTTTCACTGTTGCCCAGGCTAGAGTGCAGTGGTATGATCTTGGCTCACTGCAAGCTCGGCCTCCTGGGTTCACACCATTCTCCTGCCTCAGCCTCCCAAGTAGCTGGGACTATGGGCGCCCACCACCAAACCCGGCTAATTTTTTGTACTTTTAGTAGAGACCGGGTTTCCCCATCTTAGCCAGGATGGTCTCAATCTCCTGACCTCGTGATCCGCCCGCCTCGGCCTCCCAAAGTGCTGGGATTACAGGTATGAGCCACCACGCCCAGCCCAAGGTGAGTATTTTAGAGAAGAGTCCATGAGAAATTCCAGGGTGCCTGAAATTTGTTTTCTTGTGTAGTGGGAACTAACCAAATGAGTTTATTAAATGAAAGAAGAGAGGTTTGCAGAGGACCTGAAATCTAGGCATTGACAATCGAGATGAAGGAACAGCTTTTCAATGGCACAAGAAACTAAGCAACAGGATTGTATAGAACTAGAGACAGAAAGAAAAAGAGAATTTAAAAAATCAATGCAGATAATAGTTGATAATAAACAGGAAGTTGATCTCTAAATCGGCCAGACACTCGTCTGGGTAAGCTCCTTGGAATTTTGAGCTTTCTGAGTGTTAATACCCATATATCCTTTTCAATATGTGGCTCACTGAAAAAAGAGAGTAGATTATATGGCCAACATCACCAATGATGGGAAACTGTAGAGAATACCCAATAATTTAGTGACTGCCACTTTACTTGATCATGGAACACAGAGGGATAGTTATGGAGAAACACAGAAACTGTAAAAGGAGATATGAAAAAGTAGGCTGCAGGCAATAAAAATTGCAAATCCAAGGACAAAAGTGAGAAACCAGTCTCTAGATAGTAATGAACAATAAGACAGTGGATAGTAAAAATGAAAGGTGATAATGAATCACTTTTACATAGACGAATATTCACTGGGATGATGTGGTTTAAAAGAAAAAAATATATATGCTTTCTGGAGATTGAAAGATACTGCGGTTGGAACAGATTACCTAATATTTCCCCTTTGGAATAATGTGGGTTGAACTATGACATAGAAATATGCACTCCAAAGTAAAACTACAGCATTTTTACTAAAAGCAAGATATAAAGACAGCAAGAAACAAAGACTGGAAGGAGGGAATAGAGAGAGGGGGAGCACTTATAAGGCCATATAACTTGAGATGGACATGAGTCATTTATCTGCTAAGCTCATGTGATTGTCCTTCGGTAACTGTACTCTCAGCTGAAATCTTCCCTGCCTCTGAAAAATCTAGGTAACATGGGCTTTAGATTCCCTTCTCACCTCCCTGGGCCTGCAGACAGCCAGGACTTCCCTGGATGTGTCCAAGGTTCTGCTTTCATGACCACCTACATGTCTGGGCACCTGCTCTGTCCTTGGTCATCTTTGTTGACCTACACTTGGAACTCAGGTTCTTCAAATTCCATAAGATTAACACTCCTAACAAATATCCCTATTAGACTATCTGTAAGATGTGGTGGTGAAACAGAGAAAGCTTTAAGTCCAAGCAACATAAACAACTTTAAACAGAATAGTAAGAAACCTTGCTCTTACAATATCCTCAGTTACCCCACCACTGCAGAGCTTCACAAACCTTTAACCCTATTAGGCTATCTTTTCTTGCCCCTCGTACTCCTCTTTTCTCATCAGGTATTTTCTTTATTTCTCTATTTCAAGTTTAGTTGGCCCATAGAGAGCATTTTGTCCCTCTTGTTGGAAGCTATGATGCCAATTAGCTACCACCAGAAATCATCAAAGGGTTTTTTTTTTTTTTTTAAATGCAAACACAGCCTCCTTCCTCATAGAAATTCTAGTTGTCAAAATGATAAATACTTTCATTTATTTACACTGATTTTTATGGATGGCAGTGAAGGTTCACCTAAGTTAAATGACATATGCAAGATCACAAAGCTAGCTAGGAAGATGAGCAAGCACTCAAAAGCTAATTTTGTTAATAAAAAGGAGAAGCTGTCCGGGTGTGGTGGCTTATGCCTGTAATCCCAGCACTTTGGGAGGTCAAGGCAGGTGGATCATGAGGTCAAGAGATCGAGACCATCCTGACCAACATGATGAAACCCTGTCTCCACTAAAAATACAAAAAAATTAGCTGGGCGTGGTGGCGGGTGCCTGTAGTCTCAGCTACTTGGGAGGCTGAGGCAGGAGAATCACTCGAACCCAGGAGATGGAGGTTGCAGTGAGCCAAGATTGCACCATTGCACTCCAACTTGGTGACAGAGCAAGACTGCGCCTCAAAGAAAAAAAAAAAGAAAGAGAAGCCTATATTGAGTGTTCCTTATGAAACAGGCCCTGTGCCAGGTTCTTCCATCAGTTAGCGCTACCCTGTGGGGTTAGATTAGTTCACATTTACAGACAAGGAGACTGAGACTCAAAAAGAGTGGGACACTTTTTCAAGGTCAAGCAAGTAGTATTTCATGTATTTCCATTTTCTGGGTAATGGAGGCAAGGAAAATGAAAGAAAAATACAAAGCAAATATTTGAAAGAGCAGTCTGCTGTAGAGATGGTTTGGTGATTGAAGGGCCATGGAGATTTAATTTCAGTGTGGTAGTTTGCTCTGAAAGCACACAGATCCCTGCCTGAATTTTTAGTGTTTTCTAGTTCATGAAATTGACGCATTTTCCTCTTTTCCTCTCTCTGTTCTTCAAGTTTCCTGGCTACTTGGGGTCTAGTTATTTTTGGATCATGGAAGGTAGGTAATAAAAAGGATATTCTGTCTCTGGTTTAACCAGCTGCTCTCTCTCATTTCCTCTGAAAGGCTAGCAGTGTGAGGGTACTTTGGGACTTTTCTGTCAGAGAGGGGTCTTTGTCATCAGTCCTCTCTCTGCATGTAGAGAACTGTGGCAAGAGAAGCTACTATCTGCAAAAATTACTTTTAAAATGGGAGAGGACTATTTACATGTTCTCTTCCTTAGAAATTGCCACTATCCGAGGTCTATGATGGGCCTGGATTACAATAAAAAGTTCTATATGAATAAGCTATTTTGGTGTCTTGGCAGGAGCCTCACACAGACTTTTGCATCACATGGCCCAGGCCATATTTGTGGCTCCAACAGTTTATTGGGGGTCCTCCTTTTCCTACAGACCAAGACCAGGGAATGAGTGATGCCCTCCTCTTGTACTTCTTCAGCACTGCAGAATGCAAACAGTCTTTCCAAGTCTTCCTTTCCCACGCCACCCCTGAGCAGGTCACAGGAACTTTTCCTTTTAAAGGATTTATTGATAGGTTCCTATTTTAGGAATAAGAGCATGGCCTCTGGGTTCAAAACCCAGCTCTGCCACTTCCTAGTTGCGTGACCTTGAGCTGGTTACTCAAATTACCTGTGCCTCAGTTTATTCATCCATATAATGGGACCCGTGATTATACCATCTATTTTGTAGGTTTAATATGAAGATTAAATGAATGTTTCTTTTTTTTTTTTTTTTTTTTTTTGAGACAGAGTCTCATACTCTCACCCAGGCTGGTGTGCAGTGGCGCCATCTTGGCTCGCTGCAACCTCCACCTCCTGGGTTCAAGTGATTCTCCTGCCTTAGCCTCCCGAGTAGCTGGGATTACAGGCACCCATCACCACCCCCAGCTAATTTTTTGTATTTTTAGTAGAAACAGGGTTTCACTATGTTAGCCAGGCTGTTCTTGAACTCTTGACCTCATGATATGCTCACCTCAGCTTCCCAAAGTGCTGGGATTACAGGCGTGAGCCACCGTACCCAGCCGAATGTTTCTAAAGCACTTATAATAGTGCATGGCATATAGCAAGTATTACATAAATGACCATTAGATTAAAAATAAAATGTATAATCTCTGAGGACAACTAGACATAGGTATTTGAGGTCAGAACTTTGCCCAGTGGGTTTGGGTTTGAGTCCCATTCTCAGCTCCCTAGTACTCCTTTCCCCTTTCCTGGTATGTGTACTACTTTAGAGAAATAAGTTTATTGAAATGGTGCTTAACTACAGGCTTTGGGAGTGAAGGACTCTGTGTATCCTATTTATTATTTTATCCCCATGGCCTGGCGCTGCACTGTTAACTGAAGTCCTTGCCATTTAGTCTCCTGTCTATACTGTAAATTCGCTTTTGGGAAAGTAAATAAAAGATTAGGAGTCTGTCTCCTGCTTTTTCATCTCTGACCTCTTCTAAAGAAAAGCCAGGGGAATGACTATTCTCAATAGAACTCCCTTCCTCATCATAAGTGAAAAAGCTACCCAGTAAGAAAAACAGAAGATTGAGCCCTTCCTACGGAGCCTGTGTCAGTTTAGAGTTGATCCGTCCTACTTGGGAATAATCCCCCTTAGCTTTTCCTTCTGATACCTGTGGTGATTTCAAATTAGGGTGGATCAAGGTCATTCAAAAACCTTACACAACTCGTCCAGGGACCAGTGAGGTGGAACTGAACAGTGTGGAAAAGGTCCAGGTTATTTTGAGGAAACTTGGGGCTGAAAGATCCAGAGCTGCTTAGAGCTGCATGATTTCCCCAGAGAAACTTCTGGCAAGTGTTACACCATGGGTAAGACCAAATAGCTAAGGTAATTTGGCTCATCTTCATGGCCAAGAAGAAATGTGCTTAACAGGAGATAAACTCAGTGCCAGAACCATCCACATTAAAAAAAAAAAAAAAAATCAAAATGTGTAGTAAATGACTTTATGTATAACTGCCCATGTTGAAAATACAGAAAGAGAAGCTTCAGAAAAGGAAGTAAAATATCATTCTCATTAACAGCAATAGTGAATAACAGCTTTTTAAAATGATCAATTGCACAATTTCACAGCTTTAGTGCAGAATCTTGCACTTAGAGATACTTGAGGAAAGTGTACGTGTTTATATTCCAATTTATTTAAAAAAATCTGTATTTATCATACCGGTTAAACTTAAACAAGTGCAAACTATGGAGTTCAGTGACGGACTCACTCCTTCCAAGCTTCTCTTACCCATTTTAGACACTGATGGCTGTCACCACCCTTTGATTCCAGAACCTTGTGAAAGTTCTGTGGAAACAGCATAGGCTTTGAAGTCACATGGACTTGCATTCAAATGCTAGCTCCTTCATTTACTTTTAGGACCTGAGATAAATTACTCAGCATCTAGCAACCTCAGGTTTTCAGCTATCATCACTAGTGGGCAATTAGAATATCAACTTCTCAGAGGAGCTGGGAGTGCCAAATCAGAAAATGTTACTAAAACCACATACCTCTGTTTCCTTCAGACAGTAAGATCCAATAAATATTTGCTTTACTAATACTTTATTGTGGCACAGATACCCTAGAACAGTAGTCTGTGTGTTCTTGGTAAGAGTAAGTATCCAGAATATCCATCTGTTATTAGACTTTATGATACATTTCAATGTAACACAAAGAGCAGAGTATTACCAAGACAAATGGACTTCCTTAAGGGCTGCTACCATAGTTACTCTATATTTTATCTTACAAAGTGATACCAAAGGGGAAAAGGGGAAGTACTGAGAAGAGAAGGGTGTGCTCCCTTTAAATGATAGGCAAATGGGGAAGGGCATGGTCCCTGGCTAGGGCTTCACCCCTGGGCCTGTGCCCACGGATCTAGGTGAAGACAGGCATTTTTGTTTTCCTGGCCAAATGTGGCATTTCCCAAGACCATCCTGGCTTGCCATGCCCCCATCCTGTGCCTATAAAGACCCCAAGACCCTAGCAGGCAGAGACACAAGTGGCTGGACATCGAGAGGAACACACCGGCTGAAGAAGACACAAGTGGCTGGACATCTAGAGGATGCTGAGGGGAGCATGCTGGCAGAAGAGCACAGGACAGATGCCAGCACACAGGCAGCCCATCGACCGGTGGAATGAGGCAGAGTTTGGCGGAGGGGAGTCGGAGAAGAGCCCAGGCTGCTGAGCGGCCTGACCCACTCCATCCCCTTCTGGCTTCCCCCATCTGCTGAGAGCTACCTCCACTCAATAAAACTTTGAACTCATTCTCTAAGCCCAGGTGTGATCTGAGTCTTCTGGAACACCAAGGCAAGAACCCAGGATACAGAAAGTCCTCTGTCTTTGTGGTAATATAGAGGGTCTAATTGAGCTGGTTAACACAAGCTGCCTATTGATGGCTAAACTAAGAGAGTACCCTGTAACCCACACCCACTGGTGCATGGGCTGTAAACATTCACCTCCAGACAATGCCCTGGGGTGGAAGCTCCACAGCCTGCCCGTCTGTATGCTCCCCTAGAGGTTTGAACAGTGGGGCACTGAAGAAGTGCGCCACACCCTCATCACATGCTCTGAAAAGGGGACAAGGGAACTTTTCTGGTTTCAAAAGGACCTTTCACATAGTGGAAAGTCAATAAATATTTGTGGAATGAATTAAAACGAATGAGCATTAATCCATAGTAAGGTGTTATTATATTTCCCTATATTCCATGGAGGAGGGGAAAAAAACAAATAATGACAAGCTAATATTGGAATGTAAGGGAATTTAATTGTTCATGAGCATGCACATTTAATTCCTTAGGTATATTCAAGGATAAAGACTCAATAGAATACACTTTTCTTATTTATTCTGTATCCATACCTTCAATCCTGGATTATAAGATTCTTCAGAAAGATGACTCTTAGACAGGATAGTCTACCATTATATATAAAGAAACATACATATTCATTGGTGCAGGAGGACATTGTCGAGGGGAGGATAGGGGAAGGACATTTCTGTAGGCACTCAAACATCTGAGTTCTTGTCCATCAGTTAACTATATGAACTTGGGCAAGTTGGTTCCCTTTTCTTTTTTTTTTTCCTTTTTTTTTCTTTTTGGACGGAGTCTCGCTCTGTCATCCAGGCTTGAGTGCTGTGGCGTGATCTCGGCTCACTGCAAGCTCCGCCTCCCAGGTTCACGCCATTCTCCTGCCTCAGCCTCCCAAGTAGCTGGGACTACAGGCACCAGCTGCCATGCCTGGCTAATTTTTTGTATTTTCAGTAGAGAGGGGGTTTCACCGTGTTAGCCAGGATGGTCTCGATCTCCTGACCTCATGATCCACCCGCCTCGGCCTCCCAAAGGGCCGGGATTACAGGCATGAGCCACCATGCCCGGCCAAGTTGGTTCCCTTTTCCGAGCCAGTTTCTGGATATAATTAAAAGATTGGATTTGGTAATCTATAAAATATTTGCCAGCTCTAAAATATTTTTAATTATGTGGCCAGGAATTTGGTTATGACTCTTTATATAAAAACAGTCTGTTTTAGTACTTGACAACATACATACGATGATATATCTATATATTTGTGTGTTTGACTAGACCGTGAAATTCTTCAGGCTCTGGCTTAGGACCTAGAACAGAGTAAGTGTTTAAAAATTAACTGAAATTCATTAATTATACTGCTCAGATATACCAATAGAGCTCACAAGTTTGAGTTGCGATTCCGTCTATATTTGTAAAAAAACAAGAACTAATGCCAATGACAATTTTCAAAGGGTCTTAGATTCTACGTTAAGTGCACTTTAGATAAATGTAGTGACCCAGAGGGTTAAAATTAAATGATTAAAACGGCTTAGTCTGCCATTTCTCAAAGGACGTAGGTATACACTGCTATAAGCAGTTCCTTTCTTCCTCATGTCGGGTGATACACAGCACATGTGCCTCAGACTTTGAACTTGCTTCAGTCAACATTTTTGTCTGTGGCTTGACCGAAGATATAGTGGACAGCTTGTCGCATGCCCAGTTGACAGAGATCTGGAAGGGAAAGCACATATGGTTTCACACTGAATCACAAACCAAAAAGATTTTAACAGGGTTACTATGATAAGACAATTTAATTCTCGTAAAATACAGTTAACAAAGATGAATGTTCTACCCAGATTTCTAAAAACCAAATGTGTTACACAGGTTCAGGAAAATAGGGCTTAGTGATTACAAATCTAAAATGTCTTAAGCATTTTTAAATAACTATAGCGGTAATTATGACAATAACAGCCATCATTTGTTGAAAATAGTTGATCCCCCTTATCTGTGTTTCTGCTTTCTGTGGTTTTAGTTACCTGAGGTCACCTGCAGTCCAAAAATAATAAATGAAAAATTCCAGAAATCTACAATGTACAAGCCTTAGATTGCAAGCCATTCTTAGTAGCATGATGAAATCTCCCACTGTCCTGTTCCATCCCACCCTGGACACAGGTCATCCCTTTGTTCAACATATCCATATGTATGCTACCCATTCATCCATTAGTCATCAATGTTGTCTGCTCCTGACATCCAACTGTCGACATCTACATGGATTGAGGACCCAGAATCACCCCAAGCAGACGATTTTCCTTCTGATGTGTTGTCAGAAGGTCAATAGTAGCCTATAGCTACATCACAGTGCCTATGTCATTCATCTCCCTTCAACTCAACATGTAGGCACAAGAAGTGTGAGTATAATATATTTCAAGAGAGAGAAAGACCAATTTCACTTAACTTTTATGACAGTATATTATTATAGTTGTTCTATTTTATTCCTACTGTTATTAATCTCTCACTGTGCCTAGTTTACAAGTTAAAGATTATCATGGGTATGTATGTATAGGAAGAAACAGTGTATCTAGGCTTCTGTACTATCCATGGTTTCAAGCATCCACTGGGAGTCTTGCAATGCATCCCACATGAATAAGTGGGGACGACTGTGCTTACTATGTGCCAGGCACTGTACTAGATGCTACATCTCTGAGTTTCAAGGCCAATACCTTTTCAGTGTACCATGTTCAAAGTTCATTTAAGACAACCAATGATAGGAATCCTACAATGTTATATGATTTTAAAAACAAGATAGGCAGGCGGAATCCTGTGTTTTGTGCTAGTGAAAGTTGGTTGAAATTGTATTCAGGCTTAGATTCCACAATTTCATAAGTATATAGTGTGTGTGTGTGCTCCAGTGGAAAGTGAGGGGCCTAGCAAGCTTATTTTCCAAGGATTAGCTGGGGAAAAAGTGAATAATAATCTGGATCAGTAGAGAGAGGAAATGATAGCTGTTTTTAGAAACGGAAAAGGCTATCGTGTGACTGTTGGATTAGGCCTATTTTATCTAGATCCTGAATAAAGAAGCAGGATGTAGAGTGAAAGGAACAGATAAATGGATTTTGGCTTAACAGAGGAAAAAAAAAAAATACTAATAGTGAATTCTATCCTAGTACTGCCAAATGAATGAGAGTCCCATTGTTAAAAGTGTGCAGGGATAAGTTGGACTTTCACTGATGGAAAAGGAAGACTGGAATGAATGATAGAAGAGATGCCTCAAGGTCAGTTTCAAAATAGTAATTTTATTATTCTCTGATTGTATATTGATAGAGACTTCTTTAGAGTTTGCAGTCAAAACCTTCTCTAATTTAGCTGAAGCTACTCCATTAAAAATCTGCTGGACATTTTATAAATACTTGTAGAATCCCTGCCATCTAAGATAGCATAAGAAAGATATGTCTGCGTTTCTTGCTTTCAATCATTTTAATTCATTTATCATAAAAATTCTTTATCTTCTTTTTTTAATTTTTGTTTAATGCTTAATGAATTTGCATATCATCCTTGTGCAAAATCTTCTCTGTACCGTTCCAATTTCAGTATATGTGCTGCTGAAGTGAACACTATTTCTCATAGTGAGTCTGAGACATAGGCATTACTTTTTCACATTGCTAGATGGCAAAACTAACCCAGAGAAGTTAAGCAATATATCTAACATCACACTGGTAATTGGTAGTAGTACTATGATGCAAACATAATTGATTAACAATTCTAAACAATGCATCTTCCTCCACATTTTCATGAAGATCTACAAATTAGAGTAATTTTAAAAAGATCTTCAGTTTTGTAGCTTTTTAAATAATGGAAGCCATAGTTTATTATGACTTTTATAATGAAAAAGGCATGTTGTGGAAATTTGGAAAATAAAGTAAAATTCAAAATAATAATAAAAAATGGAATAATATCCTCTATAACTCTACCATCTGTAAAATTACTTCAACTATTATAATGCCTAATTTTGTGAGGTTTTTCATATATATATTTCATGAAATATATAAATATATGATCAAAATAAATATTACATATAAATATACACACATGCAAATATATAAATATATATTTTTTTCTTTTTTTTGAGACAGAGTCTCACTCTGTCACCCAGGCTGGATGTAGTGGTGCGATCTCGGCTCACTGCAAGCTCCACCTCCCGGGATCATGCTGTTCTCCTGCCTCAGCCTCCCAAATAGCTGGGACTACAGGCGCCCGCCACCACGCCTGACTAATATTTTGTATTTTTAGTAGAGATGGGGTTTCACTGTGTTAACCAGGATGCTCTTGATCTCCTGACTTTGTGATCCGCCCGCCTCGGCCTCCCAAAGTGCTGGGATTACAGGTGTGAGCCACCGCGCCCGGCCTATAAATATATAATTTTTAAGATAAACGAGACCAACTACTCTGTGTTGTTCTTTGCTTTTGATGAGAAATATAATTTTGTGGGTATATTCCAATATCACTAAACATTTTTCTTTTTTAAATTATTGTTCTAACTGTACTGTGTGCACGTACATTTTTATTTTCTCAACACATCAACTGAATATTGTATGTTATAAAGCACTTTAATGGTACTGTTTTCATGATACAAAAAGACCCTGAGACTATTCCGTAAAACATATATGTCCTTTAATTTTCCTTTTTAAAAATCTTTTTGTCTTGTTTGTTTTAACTTTTAATAGCTTTAGGGGTACACTATTGGCTACATGGATGCATTGTACAGTGGTGAAGTCTGGGATTTTAATGTACCTGTCACTAGAGTAGTATACATTGTATCCAATAGGTATTTTTTCATCCCTCACTCCCATCCAACCCTCCCCTCTTCTGGATCTCCAGTGTCCCTTGTACCACTCTGTATGCCTTTGTGTACCCATAGCTTAGCTCCCACTTCTAAGTGAGAGCATGTGGTAATTTTTTCCCATTCTTATGTTACTTTACTTATGATTATGACCTCCAGTTCCATCCAAGTTGCCTCAAAAGACATTTTTCATTCATTTGCATATATTTAATAGTATTCCATGTATATGGTACTATGGTTAGAGCAATAATTTTAAAAAAATTAGTGATAATAGACTAAAAAATGAGGTATATAATCTACTCATCAATTGATGGGCACTTCGGTTAATTCCATATCTTTGCTATCATGAATTGTGCTGTGATGTATGCACACATGCTAGTGTTCTTTTTACATAATGAATTCTTTTCCTTTGCATACTCAGTAGTGAGATTGCAGGATAACATAGTAGATGTACTTTCAGTTCTTTGATGTCCCGTCCCGCAGGATCGTCAATGTAGACCCTAGAAGAGGGAGTGGGAACTCGGGGGGACAAGAGACACGAGAAATGGAGACAAGACAGTATCCTGATCAAGTGTTGTTTATTGGTGGCAGCGTAATGCCTTATATAGACCAGCAGGGGCGGAGGTTGGGCCAGGGCGATGACGGTGGCCTTGCAGTGGGCGTGGCCAGGTAGATTTCGGTTTCTTCGGTCGGAGGTCATGTTGCGCCTGTGCCCTCGGCTGGTAATTTTCCCTGCGCGGGATGGCGCTGGCACTGTAAGTTGATCATTTTCCCGGGCGCGGGAAGATGGGTGGTGAAGAATCCGGAAGAGCGCCATTTTGTACTGGCATATGAGACAGCAGAACAGGGAAGAAAGTAAATCTAGGGAGGAGGCATAAAGTGGAAATGTATAGAGCTCAGGCATCAGTCGTCAGTATTATCGCTATGGCCGGGCCCCGCGGCTCCGGACACTTTGAGAAGTATTCCTGCTGTTTTCCAGAGAGGTTGTACTTATTTACATTCCCAGGAACAGTGTATAAGTATTGTCTTTTCATCACATCTGCACCAACATCTATTTTTTGACTTTTTAATAACGGACATTCTAGCTGTGGTAAGATAATGTCTTATTGTGGTTTTAATTTGCATTTCCCTGATGTAACATTGCTAAATGTTTTTCTAAAGCATAAACTTTATTTGCTTCAGCCTAAAGATACATTGACAGGACATAAAAATCCATTTTTATTGACATGCTAGTAGAATTATTTCCCTGAAATATTGAGACTTGTGGTCAGTAAAAGGATTTTTTTTTGCTTCATCTGTCCTCAGGACTGAAGACAGATTAGGAGTAACTGAAAGTAGCTGCGGGTTTCCCATCACACTCATGCCTGCTTGATCTAGCCCCTTTCCAATATTAACCTCACTCACCTACTCCTCTCTAAGCACTTTGGCCTCATTCTCTCTCTTGAACTTGCCAAATGTATTCCAGGCCTAGATCTGAACACATGGCATTCACATGACTTGAAAAGCTTTCCCTAGATATTCATTTGGATCTCTGTTTCAACATCACCTCCTGAAAGGTGTCTTTCCTGACTTGCTTAACACCAGAAACCCTGACTGTCCTTTCTTCTTTTCCATCCCCCTGCCTTCACCCTGCTTTATGTTTCTGTATCCCACTTCATTATCTATGATCATATCATGTAAGTATTTGTTCCTTGGTATTTTCCTTCTCATTTATT
Organism: Chlorocebus sabaeus; assembly: GCF_047675955.1. Lineage (NCBI taxonomy): Eukaryota > Metazoa > Chordata > Mammalia > Primates > Cercopithecidae > Chlorocebus > Chlorocebus sabaeus. The sequence goes on along the minus strand of NC_132904.1, from coordinate 77,116,766 downwards.
AAATACAGGGGAATTACAATGCTTCTGTCTTATCAGTAGTCACCTGGAATAGTGCTTGGCATAGAGTGTGTACCCAACATATGCTTATTGCCTGAATGAATGAGTGAGTAGCTTGTAAGGCATGCCTGGCAAAAAGATCCCACTTTATTTTTAGTAAGTTTGGAAGTCAGGGGAGGGTTTTGTGCTGTTTCCTGGTCTTTCTTTATCATTGATCTAAGAGAGATTATTTAAGAGACCTGAGGCTTAACATAAAAGTGGATTTATTCTTTTATACTGGAGTTTTTGTGGGAAGAACAAAAATCAGAAATTGTCCTGAAGGAAGGCTAGGAAGAAAAGACCAGATTGTCAATATAATTGGGCTAGACAGAGAATGGGAGGATGAGACAGAGTCAAATGGGATTTTTTTTAAAAAATGAAAAGAGTCATTTCTCAGTGGCACCTGATAGTTAAATAAATCTTGGGAAACTCACAAGGCCATGTATAGGTGCTAACATTGCCTTTCTATACACTTTCATACCTGGAAAGTAGGTATATTTAACAGGCCCAGAGAAATTGGAATGGTCTTATTTTTATCAGAAAAGTAATGATAAGCTCATTAATTGTCTAAGCGGATAGGTGATACAAGCCTCAGAAGTATTCTATTGGCTTGCATTTTTAAGATCCCATAAAAGAAAATGCAGTAAAATTGTGATTTTTGAGAAGGGAGTTATCCATCAGCATTAGAGTCTTGATAAGGCTATATAGGTTTCCTAAGAAAGACACTTCTTCACAGGTGATAGCATAGTTATCTCTCTGTCATGCAGTATAATTGATAGCACTATTCAAAATTAATAGACTTTGGTGTGTATTAGATTAATGCATGGTATGCTCAGAACAGAAAGCTTACCACTTCTGGGATTTTAACCCACATCTAGAATTCGAATAACCTGAAAAGAGAGGGATGAGTGAGGCCTCATGTCTGAGGATACAGCAAAGACTGACAAGTTTTACAACATGATAGTGGTCATAAAATTAGACTTAACAACCCCACAGTCCTGAAAGTGAGATAGAAAGCTGTTCAAAGGAAACCTGTGCTTCTGATATGCTTCATCCCTCCTATTTATTTTATTACTATGAGCCTACAGTTCCCATTGGTGGCTCTGCCTGAGTTCTTATAAATAAGGTAACATATAGTACTTAAGAAATATTACATTAATGGGGGATTTCTATTAGTCTTCTATGACCTAGATTAATATTGGAACAGTTTAATAGACACAATCATAATGAAAACAAACCTACTAACATATGTGGTCAAACGGAATGGTCTTTTTTTTTTTAGCTAGACTGGGGAGGAAGTTAGGATAAAAGATCAGGGAAAAGTGTAAAGATTAATGAAAACAGGGCCCAGACAGGCTGGTACTCTTAGAGAAGCTAATATAGAAGCAGCAGTTTATCTTGTCTCTTCTGAGAACTAGACTGGGAATTCAGGGGGAAGTACCCATCTATGATGCCAGAGAAGAGCTCACCAAAGAGGTAAAATAGAATTTCTTCCTTATCCTTGATTTTCTAGCAGATAGATCAAGGACTTTGGAGGCATAAACATCTTGATTAAGATTCTGGCCCCTTTATTTGTTCTATGTATGATGTTTGGACAGTTATTTAAACTCCTGGGGTATTAGTCTCCTTATCCATACATTGAAGGCAAGTAAACCAACTTTTAGAGTCATCATGAAGAATAAATCAGATTAGATATGTTAAGGACCAACCAAGCACAATGCTAGGAACAGGGCTGTCATTTACAGTGTACAGGTTGTGCCCTGCACAATCACTAAAGGGCACCATTTGCATCTGTAGGACAAATTGTAAGCACTCTTCCATAGCATACTCATACTTTTCATCCTCATTGAACACCATCTCTCAAGGTGTCCACTTTGAGAGTGTAAAATCAAGATGATCTGCCATTACCTTCTCAAACATATTCTAGTGATAGCAGTGATGAGAAATATAGGACACAGAAGAATTCTGACTCATTGGCATGTATCATTCCCTCCATCTAAACTATGATTGTTACCTCATACAGTCAGACTTTTCATGTCTTTTTGGGAAGTGTTCCCTGATGCTTTACAGGTTTGTTTTTTATCCCAAGCTAGATTAGATACCTCTCTCCCAGGTTCTCATGACCCTCTGTATTGACCTCATAGGCTAACTCAGGGTACGTGCCACATTGTATCGTAAGTGTTACTTTTTATGATTCTATCACAGTACTGAGAACTCTTTGAACTTCTGACTTAGCCCTGTATGTTTAGTTCCTAGTTCAATTTCTGGCACAGTTATTGCTCAGCATGTGCTTTTTAAATGAGTGAACACAGACTGTCATATGTGAATACATTGCAATATGACCTTGAGAAAGTTACTAAACCCTTCTGAACTTCAGCTTCCTCATCTATAAAACAGGAGAAAATGCATACCTAGAAGATACATTGAGCTCTATAGAACACTTGGGTCAGAGTATTCACTCAATAAGTTGAGCAATATTTCATTATTATTATATTATTTTTTATGACCATATTCGATGTAATTAAATGTACCAAAAGTATGCCATTACTGAAAAAAAATTTAAACAGTTGTTAAACCCATCCCATTGATCCCCTTTATTCTTGGGGTTTCTGACTCTGCAAGGTGTCGTTTGCCCTTTTCTCACAACAGTGACCCATTCCCCTTCGCGCTTTTTGTAAGTTCATACATTTATTCTGTCCGACACTCACAAATCCATTACGTTTAATGAATATTTCTTCTGACATCATGCTGCTTAAATGAGGCTAGAGTGCCTAATGATTTTGCTTTTAACAGTGACTTTGTGTACTCTATATTTCTAAAATTTAGCAGAGCTGATCATCATTTTAATATTCCTGAAATCCACATAGTAGCAGTTAAATTTGTACCAACACTTTTGAGCAGTGATGATATAAAATATGCAGGACTAGGCACTATAGGGAGATACAAACATGAACATAGTCCTGCCTCTCTGCTTGAAGTTCGAGGTCTCAGATCAAAAATCAACTAATATGCTGGGAAGAGCCACTCACAGTGATATTCTCTATGGCCATGAATCAGATCTCTTGAGTTAAAAAAAAACGTTACTTGGGCAGCTGGGACTACATGGTTTGAGATCTGAATAAGATACATGCTGTGCCCTTGTGAATCATGTAATTTAGTGATGAAGAGAGGGTGGAGAATATAAACATACTATTTTAGTACATTAGGCTAAAATGTTTTAGCTGAAGTAAGCACATAGCGTGTTGGTGGTAATAAGGTAAGAAGTAGTCAGACTAGAGATTAAGGAAAGCCTTAAAAAGGTGATGAAAGAAGGCCTCTTAAAAAGCATACTAATGTAGGTTATCACATTTTGATTCTTGTGAGAATCAAAAATGTAACTCAATAGTTGGCATACAGTAAGTATTCATATTAGATAATTGTGTCATAAAATAACATTTATAAGCATCATTATAATTATTGAGTCATAATATGAATGAAAATAGTCAAGAAAAGGGTACTCCAGGCAGAGGGAAATGGGAGGAAAGGCATGGTATAAGGTTACTATAAACGGTTGTACTGAAGTGGAATCAAAGTAAGGATTGATAAAAATTGAGTATGCATAAACTAGAAATGGGCAGGAAAGTCAGGCCAGAAAACCTAGATTTTGTCCTGCAGGAGGAATGTTCTTATAGTGTTAAGGAAACAAGTGACTCAGTCAGATGTATTTTAGAAAACCTATTCAGCCACCATGTAGAAGATTGATTTGAGAAGTAGAAGACAAAAGACGGGAACACTAGTTAGAGGTCTGTTACAATAGTACAGCTGAGAAACAAGGAAGGCCTGGACTTTGCACAGGAGTAGAAAAGAAAGAAAAGAATGAGCCATCGTAGAGACTATGAATAGATGACACAGGCTATTTATTTAATGATGTATGTGTTGAAAATAGAAGGGAGACAGAAGAATAAATGAGAGCATCAGGATTTCTGTCTGGCTGTGTGATAGCAATGAAAGAGGAATGAGTTCAGTTTGGCCACACTGTCTTTCTAATGCCAGGTAGACAGTTTCAACAGGCATTTTCACATATGAATTGGAAGCCGAGATAGAACATCACTGTTGGAAATAGTGATTTGAGAGTCTTCTGCATATAGAGACAATAACCTTAAAAGTAGATAAGACTGTGTGAGAAATGCCTCTAGAGAAGGAGAAGAGGGCTACGTAGAGGTTTGGACCATATTTGGGAGAGGAAAGACTTTCAGCAGAAAAGTGGCAAGACAGGGTAGTTTTTAGAAGCCCAAAGGTGATAGCTGCCTATATCAGTTATCAAATAACAGTGTGTATAATAAACAGTTGAGGATCTTGTACAAGATTCCCTGCGCCACCCCTCCCCCCGCCCCCTGCCGCTAAGAAAATCTGATTGATTATGATGAAGCCTAGGAAACTGCATTTCCCAGCAAGCACCCAGGTAATCTGACACAGATGGTTCATGAATCCCACTCTGGGAAACACAGACCATATTACTGTTGGAGTGGGAGAAGACTGAACACAGGGTATGTGCTCATCAAGGTGCTATGCTTAATGAACTAGATGTGAGCCTCCTCTAGATATGCTTGGCAGATAACCACGCGAAGAAAATTCTTGTTATCAATTTTCACTTATTTCCTAGACAAAAAATATCACCCAAACCCGTGTCAAAACCTCACACACCCAGAGCAGACTTTGCAGATACAAATAAAAGTCAGGCTGGGGAAAATGAAGGAAATCCAATGCAATATATTTGTATTCTGTCACTGAGGCACTGTCTAATGTAGCTGTAACTATGATGTATAGGTCTATCAAAGCATGTGTTACCATGGTCTGAATTTCCCAACTGGAGAAAAATGATTAATGTAGAGATTTGCATTCGATGTGGTCTTGGACATCAATATTTCAGCTTAGGTAAACAGGAGCTTTACCTAATTTATTGGCTCTCATTATGGATGGCTTGTAGAAGCCAAATTCCCCCTCTGCCTCCAAAATGACCTTTCATGCTCTACAAATCAATCTAGAAGAAGTGAAGCAAGTTGGTTAATATTTTAGGAAGAAAAAAAAATGACTTCACATGTCAGGGACTTAATTGTTGTGATTTTGACCCATTTTGAAATTAGTTAACATTTGCTTCAGGCCTCTGACTTCATACATTATTTATTTTCATCTTGGCATTGCTTAAGTCTCTTCATGCACAATATGCTTATAACATGTGAGACTCTTTTTCTAAATATTGCACTTAAGTAATAGCATTATGAGTCTGAAAATTTAAAGCCCAAAGTGTGTTCCCCCCACACATACACGCACATGGATATTATTTCAGGCCACAGTGCTTTGGGGTACATTTTAGCTCTCCTTGGCAAAGTTTCTAGATGTTACAGCTAGCATTACAGAGCAATTTCTTTGTGAGAGTTTTATGTTGCAAAGTGTGTCAGAAGTTAATCAAAGGGTAACAATGCAAAAGTCTGTGCATACGGCTTCCTGGAGACTAGGGCCAGCCCATGCTGTCCGTCACTGTCAAAACTGTACCACACAGGGGCGTATAGCACCTTTTTCTCTCCGTGAGAAAATGTTTCTGACCACAAAGGTCACTGCCTTTATGGTATAAATCTATTAGCCTATTGTTGTGGTGTGAATCCCAAGGAGAAGGCATCTCGTCAGCTGTCTAGCTCAGATGCATGGTCTCTGCAGCTTCTTGCAGTAAAAGATCAAGCCCTGCATCTTGCTTCTGACTGTCAGCATCAGCGTGGGCCCTTCCTATCATAACCTCTGTACCCTGGTGAGTAATCACTTATGCCTGCCCTTGAAAATGACTATTCCATTACTTGTTCTGTGTAATCATGGGAGAGGAGTGCTTTTGGAATCATTACACAAGCTACACCTTCCAACCAGCCTGGGCATCCTCAGAGCTCGGATGGGGAAAGGCAATCTGTGAGAATGTTCCATCATGCCAGTGCTATAAGATGAGGGTGATTTAGAAGCTGCTCACAGAGGAAAAGCTTAGAAACTCTTATGTATTCCTGAAATGGATGCCACCTTATTCTTCACACCCGTTTGAAGTTGAACAAAAACCAGTGTATAGATGAGGCCTGATAGCTGTTTCCCAGATATACAGAAATAACCATTGCAGCTGTCTAAAACTAGGGCATTTGCATTTGCATCAGCTTGGATTATATTTTTCATTACTTTGAGTCATAATTTATGTACAAAGGTCATAGAACAAAGAATATGCATGTCCAATGCAGCCTTTAAAAAAAAATCTTTAAGTACAAACATAGAAATTCTAGGGATTCTATTCACCTGGTAAAATGCAGACTTGTTGAAGGTGATTTTCATTGCATAGACATTAACTAAAAATCTGTATTCACAGCAGTTTTTCTGTCTGCTAAAAATCTACTCATCTTTCCAACTTTATTGTAGCCTTTTCCATGAAGCTGCCTTCAGTTCCTGAAGTTAGAATTAATTGATATCTTCCCTCAGGAATTTGATGCTCTCATTTCCTAGTAATGCTCATTGAAGTAAATGCTGAATAAATGCTAATAGTACCTTAATGGCAATAAGAAGCTTGGAAGGGAGGAAAACACGTGGGCAGGCATATTTATATTAACTCAAAATAGGTAGTTTTGAAACAAATATTTATATCATATTTTATAATTCAGAAGCACTTTCACTTTTTTTTTTTTTTTCGGAGACAGTGTCTCACTCAGCCACCCAGATTGGAGGGCAATGGCATGATCTCAGCTCACTGCAAATACTGTCTCCCAAGTTCAAATGATTTCCCCATCTCAGCCTCCTGAGTAGCTGGAATTATAGGCACCTGCCATCATGCCCAGCTAATTTTTGTATTTTAGTAGAGACAGGGTTTTACCATGTTGACCAGGCTAGTCTTGAACTACTGACCTCAGGTGATCTGACCGCCTCAGCCTCCCAAAGGGCTAGGATCACATGTGTGAGCCACTGCGCCCAGCCTCCTATTAAATATAAGTTCTAGTTTTACATAATTTCTTTGCTCATGCATATGAAATAGGCTATCAGAAGCAGCCAAGTCAAGAATTGAATGCTTTGCTGCTTGGACATTTCTTCCACCAGATACCCCAAATTAGCAGTCCCCAACCTTTTTGGCACCAGGGACTGGTTTTGTGGATGACAATTTTTCCACATACTGGGGGTGGGTGGGATGGTTTCAGGGTGATTCAAGTACATTACATTTATTGTGAACTTTATTCCCATTATTATTACATTGTAAGGTACAATGAAAGAATTATACAACTCACCGTAATATAGAATCAATGGGAGCCCTGAACTTGTTTTCCTGCAGCTAGCTAGTCCCATCCGTGGGCAATTGGAGACAGTGACAGATCATCATGCATTAGATTCTCATAAGGAGCAGACAGCCTAGATCTCTCACAGGTGCAGTTCACAATAGGGTTCACATTCCTGTGATAATTGAATGCTGCTGATGATCTGACAGGGGGCCCAGCTCAGGCAGTAATGTGAGCAATGGGGAGTGGCTGTACATACAGATAAAGCTTCACCTCCTTGCCTGGTGCTCACCTCCTGCTGTGCAGCCTGGTTCTTTTTTCTTTTTTTTTTTTTTTTTGAGACGGAGTCTTGCTCTGTCACCCAGGCTGGAGTGCAGTGGCATGATCTCAGCTCACTGCAAGCTCCACCTCCCAGGTTCACGCCATTCTCCTGCCTCAGCCTCCTGAGTAGCTGGGACTACAGGTGCCTGCCACCACGCCTGGCTAATTTTTTTTGTATTTTTAGTAGAGACGGGGTTTCACTGTGTTAGCCAGGATGGTCTCAATCTCCTGACCTTGTGATCCGCCCACCTCGGCCTCCCAAAGTGCTGGGATTACAGTGTGAGCCACCGCGCCCAGCCCAGCCTGGTTCTTAACAGGCCACAGACTAACAATTGTCTGTGGCTCAGGGGTCGGGGACTCCTGCTCTAAATTATCACTCTCAAGTTCAAAGTTTCAGAGATCTGTAGGGCAGGGGCATAATACAAACAAACTCTTCGCCAAATGTGACCTTTGCTCCATTGCCAATAAGTTCCTCATCTCCATCTGAGACCTCCTCAGCCTGGTCTTCACTAATTATTAGCATTTGGATTATAACCATTCCACAAATCTCTAGAAGTTCCAAATTTTCCCTCATCTTCCTGTCACCTTCTGAGCCCTCCACACTCTTCCAACCTCTGTTCATTACCCAATTCCAAAGGTGTTTCCACATTTTCAGGTATCTTTACAGCAATATACAACTCCTGGTACCAATTTTCTGTATTTGTTTTTTTCTCACACTGCTATAAAGTAATACGGAGGACTAATTTACAAAGAAAGGAGATTTTATTGGCTCACAGTTCTGCGGGCTGTACAGGAATCATGGCAGCATCAGCTTCAGGGAAGCCTCCGGAAACTTATAATAGTGACAGAAGGCAAAGGAGGAGCCATCACTTCACCTTGTCCCAGCAGGAGGAAGAGGGAGAGCGGGGAGGTGCTACACACTTTTAAACAACCAGATCTCATGAGCACTCACTATCACAGTGACAGCACCGGGGTGGATGGTGTTAAACCGTGAGAAACCAGCTCCATGATCCAAACACCTCCCACCAAGCCCCACCTTCAGCATTGAGGATTACATTTCAACATGAGATTTAGGTGGGAGCACAGATCCAAACCGTATCAGATGAATAATTAAAATGATATCTTTAAGTCTGCTTTTTGATTACATGTAAATGTGAATTGGGACCTGGAAAAGAAATTAGATGATTAATTTGATAAATTCAGGACTCAACATCAAATACACTGATTAGTGATCAACATTTTTAGTTAGGATTATTACATTAGGGTATTGAGAAAAAGCCAACCTAGGTGGATCATAACTAAAATAATGTCCTTTGAAAATCCAAGAATTCCCTTTCTCTTTCTAGTGGAAGTTCCTGTGCCAATTTTTCTTTTCACATGGTCCTAATGAAGATTGATTTCTAATAGTACTGTCTCGTATGTCTTATAACTAGCACAGCATAAAATGTCTTCTTTGAACTGTTAAATAAAACGTGGAAAAACATTGATACTGAAGACAGAAATGTAATGTTAGGACTGTGTGTATTTGATTAAAAATGTTTATCCTGTTAATTAAAACACATAGAAAAGAAGATTTTTTAGTTTGACCTTTATGAATGTGAATTTGTATCCTAATGTCTGACATTCTTGTGATATTAAAATGAAACAGTCATCATATTAAATCATAATAGTTAAAATAACTTGGAGGTATAGAGCTCTAAAATCTTAGAGGAATCACAAGGTTTTGGTGAAAATTAGTGATACTCTTAATTATTTTATAAATACATGGTTTAAATCATAATTTTATATAAATAAAACTTTATCATCATCTTTGAAATATGTAAGTTTTAATACATCCAAATATTTTCAGTATTCTTTCATGCTATGGAACTTGCTCATGCCCAAGTATCTGATTACAGATTTAGGATTAGACTCATTGCTTCCATGCCAGCATGAATTTCAGTCGCTTATTAACATGTGGGTTATAACTTTGAAGAAGTCAGATCGTGGAAGATCATACACATGTTGCACTTGCTATCTCAGAGGCATTCTGTAATTAGGCTGGATTCATTTGCCAGACCCCTCCCTGAGCTAACGAGCTAAGGTACTGCTGTGGCTCTTTTTATTAAGAAAATTGAAGTTAGAGATTAAACGACTCTAAAATGACTCTTGTTTCATTTTGCCACGTCATTTCTGAAGGCTAGATTGAACGTGGGTCTGAAATCTGTAGGGGTTGTTTGAATCACTTGATAAGAACACGATTTTCTCTTATTGCCTTTTTGTTATTTTCCCAAAATATGAAGTGAGATTCTATTACTTGTACTGAAAAATATACCTCATGCATAAAATTATGCATCTTTCTATTTTATGTCATACTTACTATGCTCCTGTATTTCTCCTTTTCCAGATAAGTCAACATTTTCACTGGACCAACTGGACTGAAAAGGCAAGATTGAATGAGGTAAGCCATTTGGGAGCTGCTGTGAACACACACATATTCAGCAATCCTTTGGTGAACATAAATTTAACCAAGCTGGCTTTCTAGTTTTGTCTGATTGTACCTTGTTTGGTCAGATTCTTGCAAAGGTCTGAGTTAAATACAGCAAACATGCAGGTGGGTAAAACAATTATTATTTTGATCATTTGGCCTGAAATTAGTGAATATGACATGCTTATATGTACAGAAAATGTATGGACAATTCTTTTGTGTTGGTCGGGATGCTGTTGGTAAAGGTGAGGTTGTGAGATAAGATAGCTAGACTGGAATTATCACTCAGGAATTTGTCTGCCGGCTTGAGAGGGAACTTAAGGGGCTATGATATAGTAAGACTGTTCCTACTCATTTGAGGGGAAAGGTGTGTTGTGGCATTCTTTTCAGCTAGCTGAATAGAAACAATCTACATATAACACATGCTTTGAAACTGATTCTGCATCAGGGGACGTGAGAATGGATTGGTCAGGGCCAGAATAAGGTGTAGCTCCAGTGAGTGTTGACTTCTGTGGTGCAATCTGAATGCTCAGAAGAGCTTTTAGGTGCTGGCTTCTCAGTCTTATTGTTTCTGGTTTTTAAATTGCTTTCCTAGTGTAAACTAAATGACTTCTCTTTGAAGCAAGAAAGTACATAAGTAAAGTCTTCAAAATATTTTTGCCTGTTGATTTACTTATTCCATTTAGAGTCATTTATTTAAGGAAATAATTAAAAATTAATTCTAAAATTTATATGCCATTTTTTATTGTGGAATTATTTAAAATAATGAAACCTTGGGGAGAAAGCCCACTACCTAATAATTTGGAGTTTGTTAAATAAATAATGGCATAACCACATGGTGGAATATTATGCATCTGTTAAAAGTTATAATTGTGAAAAATGTTTAATCTCAATATAAAATATAGAGGCAAGATATCAAGTAAGAATGCAGCATTCAGAATTATCTGTACTGGGGAATGTCTTCGATTTATACCTAGACATTAGATGGAGAGAAAATACAATTTGTTCTTAGAGTTCTACTCTGTAAGATACTTTTTCTCAGACAATAATGCCAATGCCATAGGAATGTGGTACACATTTTATAAGTTGATGTGTACAAATTAATAAGCAAATGTTATGTCCAATAAACACTCATGCTGATAATTTCTTCTCCTTCTTTCTTTATTGAACGTGATTTTCTCAAGAAAACATTACTTCCTATACAGCCCTCCAAAGGCAAGCCCATCTCATACTGGATTCACATCCACCTGCCTATGCTTTTTGCTACCTAAGAAACCTTTCCAATACCCTTCTTCCACTTTCATGCCAAAACTTCTTTAGGGATCTATCATTTCCACTTTATGCCTTGCATTCCTTTTCCTTAATTCTGTTATTCTTACAGAACCAAATTCACTCCCCTGCATTCATAGCTGACTTTAGCTTTGGTGAATTGTTATTTTCTCTGTAACCAGTTCTTACTGCGCCGAGATGGGTGGAAAGCGTGAGGAGTAAGACACAAAAATGTCCAAGCTTAGGAATGAGGTCCTCTATTAAGAAGAAAACATCCTGCAATAGACAAGAGGAGCCAAAGAAAGGTAGATTTTTCCTAAGTGACTCCAATGCAGTCTCTGGGTCTTGGAGGTCTGAGAGTTCCTCATGATGGCAACTCCCACCTCTTGTCTACTGCCTAACCTTTCACATCCCCAATTACTTAGAAGCTCAGCAACAAAACTAACAGTCTCATCTGCCAGCCTCTACTCTGCTTTGTGTTCTTTCTTATTCATGCTGGCTTTAATGACTTATATTCTAACCCTATTTTTTTTCTCTACCACTTCCATCTGACTTAACCCTATATTCCTTTATAATTTACTCAAATGCTATTCCTTAGATTCAAGCTCTAAAATTTTTCAGTTGCATTTTCAGATTCCCTTACTATAATATAATTTGCCTGACTGTAATCCCTCTTCCTCTGAAATTTGTCCTCAGTCTCTTCATATTAGAGACCTTGGATGGCAAAGATGAAAACTTAGTAGCTTGAAAATCAGGATATCACAGCTCTACCTCACTCCAGAAGTAACTGAATAACTTAAACAATGTTGAACTTAAAATAATAATAATAATAATAATAATGTTCCAGTGTCCACCTGTCCATGGAGGTTAAATGGTTTTATATAGAGAGTATCATGGTGCTGTCCAGTGGAATTTCATCATCAAACTAAGCTCTTTCCTGACAAAGGGATTTTTATAACCCTTCCCATTATTGAAAAATGTTGACTCCATAGGGTGAACCAAACAACATGGTGGCAGGTGCGTGTAATCCCAGCTACTCAGGAGGCTGAGGCAGGAGAGTCACTTGAATCTGGGAGGCAGAAATTGTAGTGAACCAAGATGATGCCACTAAACTCCGGCCTGGGCAACAGAGTGAGACTCCATCTCAAAAAAAAAAAAAAAAAAAAAAAAAATTCACAATGATTTCCTAATAGCTAAGGATTAGATTAGCACTCTACAAATGTAGAGAAACATGTGAATTTAGTAACAAGGTCTTTCAGTAAGGAGGATACATCCTGGGATAAACAGATGGGTATGGGAGAAAAAAAAATTTATTCCCCACCCTATAACAGAAGACAGAGCAACAAGAGAAAAGCATAATAAATGTATTTAACATAAGTTTTATATGACATGGGAGTCTTCAGAAATGAAGACAAAGTTCCCAGGGAACAAATTTTAACAGACAGTCATGCAGAAGTATGATTGGAGGACAAAAGCGTATGGTCTAATGACAATAACCTGGGGGGAACTTAGCAAGGGGTATTTGTTCAGTTTCTTCTTGGCATCACTGCATGGCATTACTTCCCTCTGGGTATAGGGCAGGACAACTATCATATGGCAATCTTCAGGGGAAGAAACCAGGAGAAGCCAGAGTCCTTGATGCTTCTGCTATTTTCTTAATTTTGGAGTATCTCATTCTGAGTCCAACATGGGCACAAGAAAAGAGAGTTACAAAGGAATGGAATGTCACTTCTGGACAGAGCAGATTTATTCTCAGAGCCACAGATGGCTCAGGATTATGGCTAAATTCTTTAATGAGAAGAAACTCTAATTCAGGATCAAAGTCTACTGGATAGGCTTCAAAGTAACCTCATGTTTTACTTACAGGGTATTTGAGAGAGCCAACATTCTTCATGTGAAGACAAGCGAATGAGAACGATATGTACAAAATATGCCATGAAAGTGATAACACTTTCTGCCATTTATTCATCATTGTCAGGCAGTGTATTGAGCACACAGATTCTCTCATTTAATTCTATAAGAACCTCTGCAGCAGACACCGTTATTCCCATTTTTTTTTTTTTTCGTATGGGAAAGCCTGAGGCTTAGAGGGCTGAATTAGCTTGCCAAAGCCCCTAAACAGGTAGCAAATTGCTTTTGGATTTGAGTGCAGTGCTATTTAACTCTATAGACGAGCTTTTAATCAGAAGGTTATATTGTCTTACACATGGACTAGATGTGAAGCGTGGAGATAGGATTTACTGGGGACAGTTAGGGAGGGTGAGGAGGCATTCGAAAGCCTCACAGAGGTGGAAAGTGTAAAGGCCCTTAAGAAGTCACAGGGAGTAGTAGCACAAATTGTTCCCCCAGTTCCTGCTCCCTCATGATCTCTATATGCACCTCCACCCAGTCTCTTCCAACCCTCAGTATTTGTTCCAAGGAGCCCATACACATCTCTACCATCCTCTCATGGAGTAGCACGTTTCTGTATTTTGTTATATAGTAAATATTTCTCCCCTGAAGCCTCCCAACACTCCTCCCCTTAAGAAAAACAGCTATGCCTAGTTGGCTGCTTGAAATGTATGAAATGTGATTGTGTTTACTTGTTGGGATTGAAACCAATCACATACAAAAATACATTTTAGGGGAGAAAGATGTCAGCTCTGCCTCGCATTCAAATACCCAGTCTTTTCTGACTCACATTGAACAACCTTGAACAAATCACGCTCTCTGGTTTCTTTTTTCTGTTTCTGCTATACAGCAGCAGGGGGAGAGGCCACACCAAGTATGGTGCGATTACTCAAATATTAAAGCTTTTTACGCTCTTTGCTTCTGTTCATTCTTTCTTTCCTTTTGATCTAACAAAACTTCTTAAATTATAAATTAGGCAGTTGGAAGGGTTTTTTTCTCTAAGATAAGGGGAAAATGTATGACTTCAAAATAAATGTCAGTGGAATAGTGCAGCAGACCAAGTCAATATTTTTATTTGGCATGTGGCACAGGATACCTTGAGGAAGATGCTACACTTTAGATGATTTTCAAACGTTTTTTTTTAATGTAGTGAAACAAAACAACATCTCCAAACTGCTTTCAACCGCCTTAAGAATTAATAATCAGCTTCTTTACAAAATCCAACTCTCAGTTTTGCCTCTTGAGGTTTTCCAGTAGATCAACAGGTAAATAATTACTTTTAGACTTTAAAACAAATGAAAAAAAAATTAGTATCAAATCAATCAGGGTGTATGTAATGCAAGGGAGAAGGTAAAGATGGAATTCTTTTTTTGTTATTCTTATACTTCAAGTTCTGGGTACATGTGCAGAACATGCAGGTTTGTTACACAAGTATACACATGCCATGGTGGCTGATTGCGTCCATCGACCCATGATCTACATTAGGTATTTCTCCTAATGCTATCCCTCCCCTAGCCACCTACTCCCCAGCAGGCCCCAGTGTGTGATATTCCCCTCCTTGTGTCCATGTGTTCTCATTGTTCAACTCCCACTTATGAGTGAGAACACGTGGTGTTTGATTTTCTGTTCTTGTGTTAGTTTGCTGAGAATGATGGTTTCTAGCTGCATCCATGTCCCTGCAAAGGACATGAACTCATCCTTTTTTGTGACTACATAGTATTCCATGGTATATATATGCCACATTTTTTTTTATCCAGTCTGTCATTGATGGGCATTTGAGTTGGTTTCAAGTCTTTGCTATTGTGAACATTGCCACAATAAACATATGTGTGCATGTGTCTTTGTAGTAGAATAATTTATAATCCTTTGGGTATATACCCAGTAATGGGATTGCTAGGTCAAATGGTATTTCTAGCTCTAGATTCTTGAGGAATTGCCACACTGTCTTCCACAATGGAAGTAATTTACATTCCCACCAACAGTGTAAAAGCTTTCCTATTTCTCCACATCCTCTCCAGCAATTGTTCTTTCCTGAATTTTTAATGATCACCATTCTATCTGGTGTGAGATGGTATCTCATTGTAGTTTTGGTTTGCATTTCTCTAACAACTTGTGATGATGAACTTTTCTTTATATGTTTGTTGGCTGCACAGATGTCTTCTTTTGAGAAGTGTCTGTTCATATCCTTCACCCATTTTTTGGTGGGGTTTTTTTTTCTTGTAAATTTGTTTAAGTTCATTGTAGATTCTGGATAGTAGTCCTTTTTCAGATGGATAGATTGCAAAATTTTTCTCCCATTCTGTAGTTTGCCTGTTCACTCTGATGAAAGTTTCTTTTGCTGTGCAGAAGTTCTTTAGTTTAATTAGATACCATTTGTCAATTTTGGCTTTTGTTACCATTGCTTTTGGTGTTTTAGTCATAAAATCTTTGCCCATGCCTATGTCCTGAATGGTATTGCTTAGGTTTTCTTCTAGGGTTTTTATGCTTTTAGGTCTTACATTTAAGTCTTTAATCCATCTTGAGTTAATTTTTGTATATGGTGTAAAGAAGGGGTCCATTTTCAGTTTTCTGCATATGACTAGCCAGTTTTCCCAACACCATTTATTGAATAGGGAATCCTTTCCCCATTGGTTGTTTTTGTCAGGTTTGTCAAAGATCAGATGATTGTAGATGTGTGGTGTTATTTCCGAGGCCCTTGTTGTCTTCCATTGGTTTATATATCTGTTTTGGTTATTGTAGCCTTGTAGTACAGTTTGAAGTCAGGTAGCATGATGCCTCCAGCTTTGTTCTTTTTGGTTATAGTTGTCTTGGCTATGTGGACTCTTTTTTGGTTCCATATAAAATTTAAAGTATTTTTTTCTAATTGTGTGAAGAAAGTCAATGGTAGCTTGATGGGGATAGCATTGAATCTATAAATTACTTTGGGCAGTATGGCCATTTTCATGATATTGATTATTCCTATCCATGAGCATGGAATGTTTTTCCATTTGTTTGTGTCCTTTCTTATTTCCTTGAGCATTGGTTGTAGTTCTCCTTGAAGACGTCTTTCACGTCCCTTGTAAGTTTTATGCCTAGGTATTTTATTCTCTTTGTAGCATTTGTGAATGAAAGTTCACTCATGATCTGGCTGGCTGTTTGTCTATTGATGTACAGGAATGCTTGTGATTTTTGCACATTGATTTTGTATCCTGAGACTTTGCTGAAGTTACTGGCTTAAGGATATTTGGGGCTGAGACAATGGAATTTTCTAAATATACAATCATGTCATCTGCAGAGACAGTTTTACTTCTTCTCTTCCTATTTGAATACCCTTTATTTCCTTCTCTTACCTGATTGCCCTGGCCAGAACTTCCAATACTATGTTGAATAGGAGTGGTGATAGAGGGCATCCTTGTCTTGTGCCGGTTTTCAAACAGAATGCTTCCAGTTTTGCCCATTCAGTATGATACTGGCTGTGGGTTTGTCATAAATAGCTCTTACTATTTTGAGATAGGTTCCATCAGTACCCAGTTTACTGAGCATTTTTAGCAGAAAGGGGTGTTGAATTTTTATCAAAGGCCTTTTCTGCATCTATTGAGATAATCATGTGGTTTTTGTCATTGGTTCTGTTTATGTGATTGATTACATTTATTGATTTGCATATGTTGAACCAGCCTTCCATCCCAGGGATGAAGCCAACTTGATCGTGGTGGATAAGCTTTTTGATGTACAGCTGGATTAGGTTTACCAGTATTTTATGGAAGATTTTTGCATCCATGTTCATCAGGGATATTGGCCTGAAATTTTCTTTTTTTTTTCCTTTTTTTTCCTTTTTTTTTTTTTTAATTGTGTCTCTGCCAGGTTTTGGTATCAGAATGATTCTGGCCTCATAAAATGAGTTAGGGAGGAGTCCCTGTTTTTCTATTGTTTGGAATCATTTCAGAAGGAATGGTACCAGCTCCTCTTTGTACCTCTGGTAGAATTTGCCTGTGAATCCGTCCAGTCCTGGACTTTTTTTGGTTGGTAGGCTATTAATTACTGCCTCAATTTCAGATCTTGTTATTGGTCTATTCAGGGATTTGACTTCTTCCTGGTTTAGACTTGAGAGGGTGTATGCATCCAGGAATTCATCCATTTCTTCTAGATTTTCTAGTTTATTTGTGTAGAGGTGTTGATAGTATTCTCTGATGGTAGTTTGTATTACTGTGAGATCAGTGGTGATATCCCCTTTATCATTTTTTATTGCATCTATTTGATTTTTCTCTGTTTTCTTCTTTACTAGTCTGGCTAGTGGTCTTTTCAAAAAACCAGCTCCTCACTTCATTGATTTTTTTTTAAGGGTTTTTCGTGTCTATCTCCTTCAGTTCTTCTCTGATCTTAGTTAAGTTTTGTCTTCTGCTAGCTTTTGAATTTGTTTGCTCTTGCTTCTCTAGTTATTTTAATTGTGAAGTTAGGGTATCAATTTTAGATCTTTCCTGCTTTCTCTTGTGGACACTTAGTGCTATAAATTTCCCTCTAAACACTGCTTCAGCTGTGTCCCAGAGATTCTGTTATACTGTGTCTTTGTTCTCATTGGTTTCAAAGAACTTATTTATTTCTGCCTTCATTTCATTATTTACTCAGTAGTCATTTAGGAGCAGGTTGTTCATTTTCCCTGTAGTTGTGTGGTTTTGAGTGAGTTTCTTAATCATGAATTCTTATTTGATTGCACTGTGGTCTGAGAGATTGTTTGTTATGATTTCTGTTCCTTTGCATTTGCTGAGGACTGTTTTACTTTCAATTATGTGGTTGATTTTAGAAAAAGTGCAATATGGTGCTGAAAAGAATGTGTATTCTGTTGATTTTGGGGAGACAGTTCTGTAGATGTCTATTAGGTCTGCTTGGTCCAGAGCTGAGTTCAAGTCCTGAATATCCTTGTTGATTTTCTGTCTCATTGATCTGTGTAATATTGACAGTGGGGTGTTAAAGTCTCCCACTATTATTATGAGGGAGTCAAAATCTCTTTGTAGGTCTCTAAGAATTTGCTTTATGAATCTGGGTGCTCCTGTATTGCATGCATATATATAGGATAGTTAGGTCTTCTTGTTGCATTGATCCCTTTACCATTATGTAATGCGCTTCTTTGTCTCTTTTGATCTTTGCTGGTTTAAAGTCTGTTTTATCAGAGACTAGGATTGCAACTCCTGCTTTTTTTTTTTTTTCTTTCCATTTTCTTGGTAAATCTTCCTCCATCCCTTTATTCTGAGCCTACGTGTGTCTTTGCACGTGTGATGGGTCTCCTGAATTTGGCACACCGATGGATCTTGACTCTTTATCCAATTTACCAGTCTGTGTCTTTTAATTGAGTAATTTAACCTGTTTACTCTTAAGGGTAATATTGTTATGTGTAAATTCAATTCTGTCATCATGTTGCTAGCTGGTTATTTTGCCTGTTAGTTGATGCAGTTTCTTCATAGTGTCGATGGTTTTTACAATTTGGTATGTTTTTGCATTAGCTGGTACTGGTTGTTCCTTTCCACGTTTAGCGCTTTCTTCAGGAGCTCTTGTAAGGCAGGCCTAGTAGAGACAAAATCTGTCAGCATTTGCTTGTCTGTGAAGGATTTTATTTCTCCTTCACTTATGAAGTTTAGTTTGGTTGGATATGAAATTCTGGGTTGAAAATTCTTCTTTTTAAGAATATTGAATGTTGGCCCCCTCTCTCTTCTGGCTTGTAGGGTTTCTGCAGAGAGATCCGCTGTTGGTCTAATGGGCTTCCCTTTGTGGGTAACTCTAGTTAGCAATTCCTCTAACGTTTTTTCAAGGTTCTTAGTTTCCTTTCATTGGGTTAGAACAGGCTCCTTTAGCTCAGAGGAGTTTGTTATTCCCCACCTTCTGAAGCCTGTTTCTGTCAATTCATCAAACTCATTCTCTGTCCAGTTTTGTTCCATTGCTGGTGAGGAGTTGTAGTCCTCTGGAAAAGAAGAGGCATTCCGGGTTTTGTAATTTTCAGCCTTTTTGTGCTGGTTTCTCCCCATCTTTGTGGATTTACCTACCTTTGGACCTTGATGTTGGTGACCTTCAGATGGAGTTTCTGCATGGAAACCTTGTTTGTTAATGTTGATTTTCTTCCTTTCTTTTAGTTTTCCTTCTAAGAGTCAGGTCACTCTGCTGTAGGTCCATTGGAGTTTGCTGGAGGTCCACTCCAGACTCTGTTTTCCTGGGTATCACAAGCAGAGGCTGCAGAACAGCAAAGATTGTTGCCTGTTCCTTCCTCTGGATGCTTTGTCCCAGAGGAGCACCCACCAGATGCCAGTCAGAATTCTCCTATATGAGGTGTCTGTCAAACTCTGCTGGGAGGTATCTTCCCTTTCAGGAGATACAGGGTTCGGGGACCCACTTGAGAAGGGAGTCTGTCCCTTAGCAGAGCTTGAGCACTGTGCTGGGAGACCTGCTGCTCTCTTCAGAGCCAGCAGGAAGGAATGTTTAAGTCTGCTGAAACTGTGCCCACAGGCACCTCTTCCCCTAGGTACACTGTCCCAGGGAGATGAGTGTTTTATCTATAATACCCTGACTGGGGCTGCTGCCTTTTTTCCAGAGATGCCCTGCCCAGAGAGGAGGAATCGAGAGAGACAGTCTGGCTACAGTAGCTTTGCTGAGCTGTAGAGGGCCCTGCCCAGTTGGAACTTCCCCTGTGGCTTAGTTTACACTGTGAGGGGAAACTGCCTACTCAAGCCTCCGTAATGGTGGACACCCCTCCCCACACCAAGCTGGAGCATCCCAGGCAGACGGCAGACTGCAGTCTGCTATGCTGGCAGTGAGAATTTCAAGCCAGTGGATCTTAGCTTGCTGGGCTCTGAGGGAGTGGGATCTGCTGAGCTAGAGCACTTGGCTCCCTGGCTTCAGCCTCCTTTCCAGGGGAGTGAATGGTTCTATCTTGCTGGTGTTCCAGGTGCCACTGGGGTATGAAAAAAAAAAAAAAAAAAAAAAAAAAAAACCCTGCAGCTAGCTTTCTGTCTGCCCAAGTGGCCACCCAGTTTTGTGACCCAAGGCTATGGTGGTGTAGGCACCCAAGGGAATCTCCTGGTCTGTGGGTTGCAAGGATCATGGGAAAAACATAGTATCTGGGCTGGAGTGCACTGTTCCTCATGGTACAGTGGCACAGTCCCTCACAGCTTCCCTTGGCTAGGGGAGGGAGTACTCCTACCTCTTGCATTTCCCCAGTGAGGCAACGCCCCACCCTGCTTTGGCTCATCCTCCATGGGATGCACCCACTGTCTAACCAGTCTCAATAAGATGAGCCAGGTACCTCAGTTGGAAATGCAGAAATCACCTGCCTTCTGCGCTGATCTTGCTGGGAGCTGCAGACTGGAGCTGTTCCTATTCGGCCATCTCATGGTTTTGTAGTTCAGATTCTAGATAGGTGTCACTGGACTAAAGACAAGGTGCCAGTAGACTGCGTTCCTTTCTGGAAACTCTATGGAAGGATTTTCTCGGCTTTTTTCAGCTTCTAGGGACTGCCTACACTTCTTGGCTCATAACTTCTTCCTTCAAAGCTGGCCATGGCAGGTCACACTGCCGTCTCTCTGACCTGCCTCCCTGGTCACATTCACCTCTCTGATGGATAGAATTCTTTTCTAGAATAACATTTTCTGAAATAAACCTAGCTAGTGCTTTTAAAAATGTTTTCATGTTTTTAAATTTAGTGACACGTAAGTGTACAACTTCATTCAGGAAGCCTTCCCTGGCTGTCTTGCCTCCTCAGCCTAGGTGACCATCTTCTGTTCTCTGCTGCCCTGCTATGCTGTGCCTCAGTGGAAATATGATTAATGATGGGGACTCTTGTCCAGGATGTTTTCCTTCAATTCAGTAATATAAAAAGTTTAACGGTAAATTCCAACCTATAAATTTATTTATCACCCTCTTTCAATTAAGAAACAGTACGAAAATCTCATAAGAACAAGTTGGGCCACAATTTGTTTATGTTTGAACAAGTTGGAAATACACTGAGAGCAGGATTTTTTTTTCTTACTATGTCATTTCTGAACTAGAACAAAGAAAATAATGCACACTTGGAGAGTTAACAAATGCACTTTTCATAGGGTAGAAAACAAAACACAGATAACAACAACAAAATCCCTTAGATGGTCTTTCCTTGCTGATCTTAAGCATTCCAATTTGATTCTATGCTTTATTTTAAGCTGTAAAAATATTGTTGTGAAATCTGCATTCCTGAAGAAACAGCTGATCATCATGTGGTGCACAAACATCATCAACAATCAGGACAAGACGTGACAGTAATGATCATGCTTCTTTATATTGGTATGGCACTTTACAGTTTACATACATTTTCAAATACAGTATCTGAGATAATCCTCATCAAAATCCTGTGTGGTGGAAAGGCTCTGTTGTTATCTTATCCCCATCTTCCAGATGGCAGAACAAATGCTGAGAGCTTTCCTTGGGATCACAAATGTGTGAATATCAGCTAGCTACGGCACTCAATAGCAAAGATAAAAAGAGTAAGTCGTTATTCTTCCATCTCGGACTGGACCCTGCCAATCTCAGTTATTCAGTTCAACATCATTTCTTGATACAGATAGTCAAGAGTTGTATTTGACTTATATAATTTAAGATAACAGCTGCAATTTCTATAATTCTACAGATACTTACAGAGCACCACTTATGAGGTAAGGTGTTCACTCACATTTTACTTTGTAAATATATAAAGCATAAAAATAAGTAGTATTCATTGAATTTTAATATAATTTCAAGTATTTGGAGAAAAGTTTTCATTTAAACTTATAAAACTCTACAGAGCCAGTATTATTATGTTCATTTTCTGCAATTTGCCCAAGGTAACACAGGTAGAAAGTATCAGAGCTGGAATTTGAAACGAGTTCTCTTCAACTCCAAAGACCATTTCATGACATTACTCTGCCTCCCTGAAGATGAAGCAGGGGAAGTCTTTTATTAACAAGACACTTTTGGGGAACTTGAGTATGTCTTTGAGGCAAAATATGCTTGAAAATAAAATACAATTTCCAAGTAGAAGTCATTATCAGTTCACTATTGAAGGCAAGCTTGAAGAAAGGCTGCAAACCAAACTGTCTTCTGACAAAAAAAACAGTCTGCAGACATGTGGTTGTGGTTCCAATTCTCATCTAGTAAACTGTCAGGCTAACCTGATTTTTTTTCTCCCTAGATTTTGTTTCTTTGAAATTGATGTCAACTTCATTAGTGGTAAAAAAAAAAAAAAAAAAAAAAATTGTCATTCCATTGTGTGAAGTCCCATGTTTGTGTACCTATTCAACTAAATATGAAATGGAAGGACTTGTTTTGTGGCATCCTTGTGTATTTATATAAATTATTTATAACTCAAGATGGATTGTTTCCAAAGTCATTATAATGACAGAGTTCCTGCATCCTAAATATAGACAATGAAAAGAGTATGGGGCTTCAGGATCCAGTTGTGCTTTCTCTTTTAAGCTCTATGGCCTTAAAGAAGTTATTTCTTCACTCTGATCCTTGTGTACCTTTTTTTGTTTTGTTTTGTTTTTATGTTGTTACAAAGATCAAATGAGATCTAAAGCACCATACATATGAAATTGTATTATCATTATCATCATCATTATCATTAACAAAACAATACTGGGAAAAATCCTTTGATAAAAGAAAAACAATTTTCTCTTAAAAAGTTTTTATGAACATTCAGATCAATTTATCCACCAGAAAAAAATAGAGACAACACTCAACAAAATGAATAAATCTGTAAAAGATTTCCATACAGTCACATCTTTGTTTCCCCCCTTCTCCCTGTTCCGTATTACCTAAGGGTCACCTCTTAATTCCTCCTTTCCTTTACTTTCTAATCCTTTCACTCTAGCAGAGGAGGAAAGGGCAAAAGGATCAGTGTTTTGTGCTTGTTGCTGTTTGATAGGGTTCCCTGTGTGGTGGAATAGGGAATGGCAGGTCAGGGAAGCTAGAATTTAACATGCAGTTGACCAAGTCCCTCAGGATACTCAGAAATAAGAAAGAAGAATATGAAGCAAATACACTGTGACCAAGTAACT
Organism: Chlorocebus sabaeus; assembly: GCF_047675955.1. Taxonomy (NCBI): domain Eukaryota; kingdom Metazoa; phylum Chordata; class Mammalia; order Primates; family Cercopithecidae; genus Chlorocebus; species Chlorocebus sabaeus. Next base: position 77,093,490 of record NC_132904.1, on the reverse strand, counting down.
CAAAGGTCAGGGATGACAGACTATAGAGGAAAGATCACAGCACTGCAAGTGTGGCTGGAGCCCTCTTTCACTGCTATGAGAATGAGAGCTTTTTAATCTCCATGCTTCTCATTTAAACAGAGAACATCTCTTTATTTCAAAGGATAGAATAAGGATTATATGAATTAACACATCCGAAATTGTTTAAATCACAATAAAATTCTATGCAAATGTTTTTAGTAGCATCTGTATTCCCTTTACCTTAAACCATTTTTCAAATACAGCTTGCTAAAGCACAGACTGCTCGGAATGGTTTGTCTATACTAGAGGCTTACTACTTTTTGGGTATGGTTCACAGTGCTTTGCAAGAATGAACTAACTGACTTTTTAGCACACTCTTCTTACAGGTCCTTAACTTGCTATTCCACACTCTGTTAAGTATGTACTTTTTTCCACTCTAAAAACTCAGGTGCAATAATATATATACATTTTTATTTATCCATGCATTTGTCTTTTCTATATAAAGATACATACTGAAAGTCTATTCTAAGCTAGGTAAGATTCTGACTATTGCAGACAGAGGAACTAGTCATTGGCAGTAGCAGCAACAACATTACATGTATCATGTCTAACTTTACATGATATACATATATATAACTTTACATGATAACATTATTATACATATGAAAACATTTTTGCATTGCCCATTTTAAAATTTCTTTCTTTTATGAACAATTCATGTTAAAATTAGGATGACCTATCTACTTCATGGAAGTTGTGAGGATTGCTTGAGATAATGTGAGAAGTCCTTTTCAACAGCTCATGATAGGAATAATTGCAAAATAAGTGGAAGTCTTATGGTACAGAGGAAGTGAAAATAATTTGAATACACTGAAGCACGGTCTTTAAGTCAGACCCCCCTCCAAAACCTTTCATAACCTTATAACATCTGAAAATATCATGAAATGATATTATTGTCATTTATGGTCTTCATACCATCATCATCCTCACTGCCCTCACTATGTAATCTCTATATTCCATGAGGGAATCTGAGGAGCAAGAATAAAATTTAACATATTCAGCTTTACTTGGCAGCTGAGTGGCAGCCATAGGCTATGACTCCACATTTTTAAATTTTCAGTTCCATTTGTTTTCTTGTTTCATTAAGGGTTGTCTGATAACTACATCCCATAGAGTTGTACCTCCCTTCTCTGGACGCTTCTCACCTTCTTAATGTGATATTAAGCACTGGCCATATTACATACTTGTATTAAATTCATGTGGGTTTGTAACATATTAGTCTTATCTCCCTGACTTAGTCCATTCAGGCAGCTAGAACAAAATGCCTCAGACTGGGCAATTTCTAAGCAACAGAAATTTATTGCTCACAATTCTAGAGACTGAGAAGTGCACAACTAAGGTGCCGTCAGTTTTGGTGTCTGATGAGGGCTACCTCTCTGCCTCATGGATGGTGCCTTCTAGCTGTGTTCTTCTATGGAGAAAGGACAAAAAGGGTCAAACTAGTTCCCTAAGGCCTCTTTATAAGGGCACTAATCTCATTCACAAAGGCTCTGCTTTCATGACCTAGTCATCTTCCAAAGGCTTCACCTATTAATAGGAGATTAGGTTTCAACATACAGATTTTGGAGGAACAATTACATTTAGATCATAGCCTTCTACCCATGGGCCTCCAAATTCATGCTCTTTTTACATGCAGAATACATTCATTCTACCCTAATAATCCCCAGCCTTAGCACATTTCAGCATCAACTTTAGTCTAAGTTCAAAGTCTCATCTAAATGTCATCTAAGTCAGATATGAGTAAGACTCAAGGTATGGTTTATCTGGAAGCAAATTTCTCTCCAGCCATGAGCCTATGAAATCAAACAAGTTATATGCTTCCAAACGACAATAGTAGGACAGGCATAGGATAGATATTTTCATTCCAAACGGGAACAATAGGAAGGAAGAAAGGAGCAACTGGTCTTAAGTCAGTCCAAAACCCAACACTGCATACAACATTAAATCTGAAAGCTTATGAATGATCTTTTTTGGTTTAATATATCCTACTTTGCAGACACATTCGAGTGGGGCCTGGGCACCCAGGGCTGTGGGTAGTCCCATTGCTGAGTGCAGCCCACATGGCAGTTTTCGTAGGTTGGAGTTATGTGCCCATGGCTCTGCCATAATAGAATCACTCTCTAGTGGCTTTACTGGCCTTAGGTCTCAAGGGCAGCCCTGCCCCTACGGTTCCACTGGAAACTGCCCTATTAGGACCTCTGTGTGATTCTACCCTAGTGTCAGTTCTCTTCATGGGCCATTTGTATGAGGCTTCAGGCAGCTCCATCCTTTGAAATCTAGGTGAAGGCAGTGACCACCCTGAAACTATATGCACCTGCATAGTGAGCTCCACATCAACACTGCCAAGATTTACAACCTATGTAACCCAGAGCGTTGGTCTGAGTTGCACCTGAGCCCACTTCAGCCACAGTTGAGGCAGACAAAGAGTGCAGCCATGGATTTCAGAGTTGAGATTGTTCTACCCCAACACCCTGGTATTCTGAGCCATTGACAGGGCAATCATGAAGATCTCTGAAATAATCCGCAGTCATTCTCCCACTGTCCTGATGAATACCATCTGGCTTTCTTCTATCCATACTAATCTCTTCATCAAATGATTGTTTGGCCACACCCTCAGTGTTCTCCCCTGAACCCGTTTTCTCCTGCTTCACAGAATGAGAATTTTTCAAATCTTTAAGCTCTGCTTTCCTTTTGATTATAAATTCTATTTTTAGTTCATTTCTCTCTTCTTGCATTTTATTATAAGCAGACAAGAGAAGCCATGCCATACCCTCAACACTTTTCTTACATATTTCTTCTGGCAAATGTAGTATTTCATCATTCAGAATTTCCACCTTCACAAGGCACTAGGACATGGACATAATTCAGCCAAGTTATTTGCCACTTTGTAACAAGGATCACCTTTCCTCCACGTTTCCCATTTCCATCTGAGATGGCATCAGAATGACCTTTACCGTGTGCATTTCTACCAACATTTTGTTTATACCCTCTTAAGTAATCTCTAAGAAGGCTGAAACTTTCTCTACGGCTCTCCTCTTTCTAAGCTCTCACCAAAATTGCCTTTAATGTTTTATTCACAGCTATATAGGTTTTTCTAGCATGTACCTCCAAATTATTTGAGCCTTTACCCATTACCCAGTTTCAAAGCTGTTTCTACATTTTTAGTTTATTATACCAGCACCCCAGTTCTAAGTACCAATTTCTGTTTTAGTCCATTTGAGTTGCTATAATAAAACACCTTAGACTAGGTAATTTATAAATACAAAAAAATTCTTGCTCACAATTTTGGAGTCTGGAAAGCCCATTATCCAGTTGTCAGCAGTTTGATGTCTGATGAGGGCTAGCTCTCTGCCTCATGGATGTCACCTTATAGCTGTGTCCTTCTATGGTAGAAGGGTAAAAAAGGAGAAAATAAGCTCCTTCAGTCCTCTTTTCTACAGGCACTAATTTCATTCATGAGGACTCTGCCCTAGGGACCTAGTCACCTTCCAAAGCCCTCACCTCTTAATATCAACACATCGGGGATTAGATTTCAACAGATGAATTCTGGAGGAACACAAACATTTAGACTACTCTAGTTATGTGTTTCTTCCATCAAAAACTATGTTGAAATTTGTTTGCCCTCTTGGTGGTTTTTGTAGGTGAGAGCTTTGGTAAGGTGAAAGAGACATGAGGGCATCACCCTCATGGACTATGAAAGGGCACATTTAGTTCCCTTTGCTGCTTTGCCTTTCTGCATGTATTATAATCACCTGGAAGATTTTAATACAGATTGCTGGATTCCACCTCCAAAATTTCTAATTCAGTAGATCTGAGAAAGAGCCCAGAAATCAGTATTTCTTTTTTTCGTTTTTTTTTTTTTCTTTTTTCAGACCAAGTCTCGCTGTGTCACTAGGCTGGAGTGCAGTAGCACGATCTCAGTTCACTACAACCTCTGCCTCCCAGGTTCAAGTGATTCTCCTGCCTCAGCCTCCTGAGTAGCTGGGATTACAGGCGTGCACCACCACGTCTGGCTAATTTTTGTAATTTTAGTAGAGACAGGGTTTCACCATGTTGTCAGGCTGGTCTCGAACTCCTGACCTCATGATCTGCCCACCTTGCCCTCCCAAAGTGCTGGGATTACAGGCATGAGCCACTACACCCAGGCCCAGAATCAGCATTTCTAACAAGATCCAAGGTGTTGCTGATACCAGTGAATAAAAATGTTTGAGAACCATTGTTACCAACCATCACTTCATATTGTGTTTGTAAAATATAATGTGTACTTTCTAACTCAAATTGTATAAATTAGTAAGAATCCGGGGAGACTTATTTTAACTTTGTTAAAGTATTAGACTCTGAAATGCCGCAATAGTTACTAGATTCTACATTTGCTTGTTCATTGTTGAAAACTGTTCCATTATTAAAGCTAATGATGACAGACTTGGATGTGAAGTCAGAAATGAGTCTTGCCTGCAGTTTCCAGTTTAAATTCTATGCCATCTAATGACCAAGGATAAAGACTGATTATTTCAGTCCTGTGAACTTCACTACTTACTAGTGAACATCAATATCTTCATTAGTATCTGAAAACTAGGACCATAATGTTGTTCTAAATAGTTTTGTAAGCATTAAAAGAAATCATATGTGGAAGCATGACCTGTTAACATGTGGGTGGTGCTCAGAAAATGTCCAAACCAGTGAGAATGCATTCATTGCTGACATCTCTGCAGATTAAAGTTCCAAGTTCTTTTTAATTCCTCTGTCTGTTCAACTCTTCCTTGTTAGCATGAATTTGAAAATTTTTATGTTATTTGTAAAGCTCGAGGTTATAGCTATCTTAATTTTGAAGAATCTGACTGTGCAAGGATTTTGAATAATGCAGAAAGTGGAAGAAAGCTCCAAGAAACTTACGGTACTATTAAATATTTCCAAGATATTACCTTTCTTTCCTAGAGTTTTCTTCCTTGTCTTTGATATTTAGATAAATTAAAAAACATAAATATTTCTCTTTAGTTATGTTTAAGTTCCAAAATTGAACAAGGTTTCCTCATTAGAATGAACCATTTTTATGGAATAATTTAAAAATTATTTATAATAAAATACATTAGTGAAATAATAGTAAAATTGTTACAAGGTAATAGCTAATGCTGTTCAAATATAAATAAAGCAACAGTAATGCCATTTTTTGAATATTTGAACAGCATGTTCCACATCCAAACAATCTTCTCACATTTCTTGCAGATTAATCATTTTAAGACATAATGGACACTGACATCAGCAAGATGTCAGAGGATAGGACTTTCCAGCACTCATCCTCCTACAGAAACATCAATTTGAACAACTATTCACACACAAAAACACCTTCAGAAGAGTTATGAGAGTCATGTCAGAGATCCTAGTACCTAGTGGTAGCAGTACATTACCCACCTCACCCCTCCCGCAACCCTAGGCTGCACAGCATGGAGACAGATACCCTCTGCTTGCGGGAAGGAGAGAGAAGTGAATACTAGACTTTGCCTTTATTCACAATGCCAGTTCTGCCCCAGTAAAATCCAGCACTGGGCAGGTCCCCAAGGCCTGAGACTGCAGGCTGGTACTCATGGACTAAGCCTCCACGCCTGCCCTGGTGCCCATACAGCCCCAGACTTTTGGCCCACCCTAGCACTAGGTCAGCACCCCTGCACTCAGGCAGGATGCCAGCACCCACGGTCACAGGCTTCACTTCTTCCCAGTATCAGACCAATCTGTGTGACCCCACTCTCCAGGCCAGCCCCTAGGGTTTCGTGTTCCAGGCCTGCTCCAGTAGACTGGGTGTCCGGGCTTATCCCAGTAGTCCCTGGTGTGAGGCCAGCTCTCATGACCAAGGTTCCAAGTTTACTCCTACAGACCTAGTACCAAAGCCTACCCACACAGACTCAGACCCTAGCTCCACCCCAGCACCTAGGTCCCACTAGGTGTTGAGACCTCAGTACAGTCCCTCCAGATAAAGGCTGCAGGCTTGCCCTCACTGATCCAGGCTCTACTCACACCCTTGTGGACCTAATTAATAGATTTACCCTAATGGATCCAGGCTTCAAACGCAACCCTCTGGACACAAGTGCCAGGTCCACCTACCTGCTGACTCAGGCAACAGGCCCGTCTGCCCAAGGAATCTAGCAGCAAGCTCTCTGATCATCTATACCAGATGGCCTATCCAGAATTTCTGGACAGGCTGACCAGTGAGGGATTTCTCACAGAAGGCCAGTCCATAAAGAATGGAATAAGGCCGGGTGCGGTGGCTGATGCCTGTAATCATAGCACTTTAGGAGGCCAAGACTGGAGGATCACTTGAAGTCAGGAGTTTGAGACCAGCCTGGCCAACATGGGAAAATCCTATCTCTAGTAAAAATACAAAAAATTATCCAGGCATGGTGGTGTGTGCCTGTAGTCCCAGCTACTCAGGGCACTGAGACAGGAGAATGTCTTGACCCTGAGAGGCGGAGGTTGCAGTGAGCCAAGGTCATGCCACTGCACTCCAGCCTGGGTGACAGAGTGACACTCCATCTCAAAAAAAAAAAAAAAAAAAAAAAAAAAAGAATGGAATAACTTACTCCTTCTTCAAATGTGCACACATCAATGTAAGGCAATAAGAAATATGAAAAACCAAGAAAATATAAAACCACCCAAATATCACAGTAATCTTCTATTAGCTGATCTTAAAGAAATACAGTAGTCTGTTCTTATTTGCAGTTTCACTATTTACAGTTTCAGTTACTCACAGTCAACTGTGGTTTGCAAGTATTAAATGTAAAATTTCAGAAATAAATAATTCCTCTGTTTTAAATTGTGTGCCATTCTGAGTAAGGTAAAGAAATCTTTGGCATTCTGCTTCTTACTTCCCAGTATGTGAATCATCCTTTTGTCCAGTGTGTCTGTGCTGTATATACCACCTTCCCATTAATCACTTAGTAGTTGTCTTAAATATCAGATTGATTGTCATGATACTGCAGTGCTTATGTTCAGGTAGTCTTTATTTTCCTTAATAACGGCTTCAAAGTACAAGAGTAGTCATGCTAGCAATTTGGATATGGCAAAGAGAAGCTGTAAAGTGCTTTCTTTAAGTGAAAAGGTTGAAGTTCTTGACTTAGTAAAGAAAGAAAAAAAATCATATGCTGAGGGTATTAAGGTCTATAGTATGAACAAATATTCTATCTGTGAAATTGTAAACAGTATATTGCTATAATTATTCTATTCCATAATTATTAGTTTTCATTGTGTTTTCTTTTAACTATGCCAAATTTATAAATTTAACTTTATCAGAGTTATGTATGTATAGAAAAAAAACAGTGTATATAGGGTGCGATACTATCCATGGTTTCAAATATTTTCTCAGTATCTTGGAATATATCCCCTATGAATAAGGAAAGACTGCTGTAGAGGTACACACAAAAAAAGAATTCAAAATACTTGTTTTAAGGAATCTCAGCAAACTTCAAGAAAATATAGGGAAATAATTCCATGAAATCAAAAAAACAATAAATGGCCAAAATTAGAAATTTAACAGATTAAAATTATTTTTAAAAAATCAAACTCTGGAACTGAAAAATATAATGAATAAAATAAAAATTTCAATATATAACATCAGTAGTGAATTGATTAAGCAGAAAAAAATCAGTGAATTCAGACAGATTATTTGAAAATATACAGTCAGAGGAGGAAAAAACGTATAAGAAGAAGTAATGGAAAAGCTAATGAAATTGATGAGATAGCATCAAAAGACCAAATGTCAGAATTACAAAAGTTCAAGAAAGGTAAGAGAGATTTAGAGGGAGTAGAAAGCTTCTTTTAAAAAGAGCAGAAAAGTTTTCAAATCCAGGAAAAGATATACATAACCAGCTAGAGGAAGGTCAGAAGCCTCCTATTAATTCAATCTGAACAAAATTACACCAAGACATATAATCAAATGGTCAAAAAACAAAGATAAAGATAGGATTCTGAAAGCAGCAAGAAGAAAAAAGCAAATCACATATGTGGGAATTTATATAAGGCTGGCAATAGATTTATCAGCAGGAATCTTACAAGCTAGAAGAAATTGGGATAATATATTCAAAGTGCTGAGGAAAAAAAAATCTGCCAACCAGTAATACTTTACCCAGAAAATCTGTTCTTCAGAAATCAGAGATACGGTCTTTCTCTGACAAAATTGAGAGAGTTCATTACCACTAGACCTGCCTTTTCAGGAGTGCTGAAGGGAGGTCTTCAAGCTGAAAGAAAAGGATACAAATGAGTAACATAAATACATCTTAAAGTATAAAACTTATTGGTAAAAGTAAATGCACAAATTCAGAATGCTCTAATATTACAATGGTGGTGCATAAATTACTTTCATCTTTAGACACATAGACCAATGGAATATACATGAGAGCCCAGAAATAAACCCACACATTTACTGTCATTGATTTTTGACAAAGATAAGAAGATTACACAATGAGGAAAGGGCATTCTCTTTCAAAAGTGGTGTTGAGAAACCTGGGTATTGACACACAGAAGGATAAAATTAAATCCTTATCTCATACCACATATAAAAATATAAATGTAAGATCAGAAGCTGTAAAACTACAGGAAAAAAAAAGCTTCATGACATTGCAGTAGGCATTGATTTTTGGATACAACACCAAAAGCACTAGCAAGAAAAGTGATAATAGACAAAATGGAATTACATTAAACTAAAAAGCTATAACAAAGGGAACTGTCTACAGAGTGAAGGTACAACCTACAGAATGGGAGAAAGCATTTGCAAACCATACATCTGGTAAGGGGCTAATATCTAAAATATGCAAGAAATTCAACTAAATAGCAAGATGACAAATAACATGGTTAAAAATGGGTAAAACATCTGAATAGACATTTCTCCAAAGAAGACATATAAATGACCAATATGGACATTAAAAATACTCAATATCATTAATCATCAGAGAAATGCAAATTAAAACCACAATGAGATATCACCCCATAACTGTTAGAATGGCTACTATCAAAAAGAAGAAAGATAACAAGTCTTAGCATGTGGAAAAAAGGAAACACTCGCACACTGTTGGTGGGAATGTAAACTAGTATATTTTTTCATACAACATTTTTGTAAATGTGCATACATTTGTGTAAACTTTTTTTTTTATAAATTAGCCATTATGTAAAACAGTATAGAGTTTCCTCAAAAATTAAATGAGTACATGATCTAGTAATCCCACTACTGGGTATATATTCAAAGGAAATAAAATCAGTATGCTAAAGACATCTCTAAACTCCCGTGTTCATTGCAGCATTATTCACAATAGCCAAGACATAGAATCAACCTAATTGTACATCAACAGATCACTGGATAAAGAAAATGTGGTATATATACTCAATGCGATACACTTCAGACTTTCAAAAAAGAAATCCTGTCATTTGTGGCAACATGGATGAACCTGGAGGACATTGTGTTAACTGAAATAAGCCAGACACAGACAAATCCCACATAATCTCACTTATGTGTGGAATCAAAAAGTTTAACTTACAGAGGCACAAATGTCAAAGGATAAAAATTTCAATTAAACAGGAAGAATAACTTCAAGAAATTTTTTGTACAATGGGGTAACTATAGTTCATAACAATGTATTCTGAAAATCATTGCAACTGATTTTGTGTTCTCAATACAAAAATAAGTATGTGAGGCAATGCATATGTTAATTAGCTTGATTTAGAGTTCAACAATGTATATGTATTTTAAAACATGTCATCCATCCTAAATATATTCAATTGTTATTTTTCAGGTTTTTTTAAAAAGACATAAGCAAAGCTAGTATTATTTTACCCATTTTACAAATGAGGAAACCTAGGCTCCGAAACACAAAACACATTAAATGCATGAGGCTGGGCTTACACTGTTCAACAAGGATTTGTCATTTTTGTTAAAAACACAATCATGTAAATAGGGACAATATTTTAATTCTACAAGTCGTCGTCTTTTTTTTTTTTTTTTTTTTTTCCGAGATGGAGTCTCGCTCTGTTGCCCAGGCTGGAGTGCAGTGGCTTAAACTTGGCTCACTGCAAGCTACGCCTCCGGGGTTCATGCCAATCTCTTGCCTCAGCCTCCCAAGTAGCTGGGGCTACAGGCGTCCACCACCATGCCCAGCTAATTTTTTTGTATTTTTAGTGGAGATGGAGTTTCACTGCATTAGCTAGGATTATCTCAATCTCCTGACCTCATTATCCGCTCCTCTCAGTCTCCCAAAGTGCGGGGATTACAGGCGTGAGCCAGCACGCCCAGCCTCTACTAGTCTTCTTTATCCCTCATATGTAATGCAGAATCAACTCAAAACAAGTACAACTCATTAAAAAAAAAAAAATTATAAAGCAACTGTACACAGAAACCACTGTGTTTCCCCCTTTAAAACAGCAAGTGTTACTCATATTGTGAGTCCTCTGTGAACCTTAAAGACTTAGAATACAAAACTAACAGTTGCGCAGTGGCTGTTCTGTGCTAACTACCACATGCATAGACTGTTTTGTTTAATCCTCATATGAGATTACCATGTATCATCCTGATTTTACAGATGAGAAAATTCAGATATAGAGGATAAGTGCCATTCCCAAGCAGACCCAGGGATAAAGAGAAATAGAGTTTACATAGGAAATTTGATTTATGTGACTTGAAGAATAGTGTACTCTTTTCTCTGAAGCCTTCTTCCTCCTAAGGGGAAAATATATGATTTGTCAGGTTGACACTCCTTCCTTCCATGCCCCTTCCCATTATGTGCTAAGAAGGCCCCGCCAATCCCAGGGGCATTGTGGAACCTCTAATGTTTTTGCCGTAAAAGAAAACAGGCCTCCCTGTACCCTTCCTTTTCTCATGAGACAAGTAGCATATTGTTTCAAATATATACAAGCCCAAGGGGATTATGTATAATAAGGAAAGACAGAAATAACTGGATATAAAAAGAAAATTAGACAGATTAGGGATAGAGGGCAGAATGCCTATAGATGTGTTCAATTCAAACTAGTTAAATTTCTATGCCTTCTAAAAAGGTGGATGAGTCATTGGAGTTGTAAATGATTAGATCTAGGAAGGACTGTCCTAAGGAAAAAGCTATTGCTTTTAAGGATAATTGATTCACTGATCCCTAAAGGAAGAGCATTCTTGATTTTACAGTCTCCAGAGACCTTTGAGCCAGTCTGCAAACCAATACTTGAATAGCATGAAGAAAAACTAGATGGGAATTGATGATAAATGAACTGACCCCTGGGAACATTGTGTAGCCATTATCTGAGACCACTAAAACTTCAACTAAGCAGGAAGACAACCAGAGCTTCTTCACTTCATAAATGAATTACCAAGCCTTTTTGATATTCTTTGGGATTACATTTTATTTTGACTTGGAAGTGTGGAATGGTGAGAAAGGCATAGCTTCAGTGTCAGACATAGGAAGATTCAAATCTTTCACTGCTACTTACAAGCCAGCAGCCAACATTTAGACCCACATTTATATGACTCCAGTGTCCATGATCTTTCCTTTGAATCATGCTGCCTCCAATAACAGACCATTTTTAGCAACCTGTTGTGATGTCTGATATCCCACCATTGGAAAAAATTGATAGTTAAGAAAAGAAAAACTAGTACTTATTGAATGCCTACATGCCCAGCACTCTGCTAGGTCCTTTCATATGTAGTATCTCATATAACTGACATAATAATTCTGGTTCAGAGGAATTAACGTTCTATAGTAAATGAGTTGCCACTGGAATTCAGTTTTAGGGAGGCTTAATTTCAAAGACTAACTTTGTTCTACCTTAATGTGCAGACTTAGGATGAATCATTTTCTCAATTAGAATAATTTTAAAAAATCACACACATACAATTTGTGGAAAAACCTATACCAATAAATCCATGAATGTTCCCTGGTGATATCTGCAAGGTCTTTGAAGGTAGGGAGAGTTCTTTGTTACATCCTGCAATGCACCTGTTGTGTTGTGAATGCACAAGAAATATCTAAGAATAACAATCATTTAGAATTCCCTAGCCTCTGGGGTCTGTCTGAGCAATACTTATTTGTAATTATGATATTTTACAGTTAAAAGGTCATGAATCTTGATGTTAAAAATTACATATATATATATGTGGAGATATATATATATATATATATTCTCAGGGAGTTGTAAATGATGAATTGGACTAGCTGGCTTCAGTTTTACTGCTTTCCCTTAATTGCTTTAATTTATCTCAAGCAATGAAACTTTAAAAAGAAATTTAAACAGGCTTTTAGCAAAAGTGTGAATCAGTGTTAGCAATGCTTACCAATTTTCGACACCCCTCCTTATAAATCTTACAATCCCTCTCCTCTCCTTGTCAAAAATTAGTATACATCCCAATGCATAGATGAGAAAGAGATAAAGTCAAAGATGGGTATTGAGGGATATCGTGCAAAATATTTGACTACACAATGTGCAATGGGATACTGACTAGAGACCTTGAAGAGAGATAGAAAAGGGCAAAGGCTTCCAAACCAGACCCATCACCTGAATCTCAGTCCCCACACTTAGGCCTTGTGAGAGGAGGCTTACGCTTCTCTTTCCCATGGCTGACCCACACTTTTGGATTGACCAATTTGGCTTTCTTTGGCAGTTTTCTCCAAGATGGGACTTTTAGTTCAAATCTTCAACTACCCACACAAGAACCTATCAGTGGCACCTCTAACCATCCTGTCCTTTCTTCCTGCTTCCTTTTTCTGCATCTTCCTATTTGGGCTTCCTCCCTATTCATAATCTTTCAGAATACAGAGGAGATAGGGATGTACCTGGGGCTGGAGACCAAACTTTTGGCTTCCTGATCTAATTACTTGGTTCATCTCTCTAACTGTGCCAATTATATTCTTTCTTTCCTTCCTTTCCTTTTGTTCCTCTCCTCTTCCTTCCCCTACCCTTTCTCCTCATCCCCCTCTCTTCTCTCCTTCCTTCTTTTCTTCTTTCCCTTTTCTCTTCTCTTCTCTTTTCTTTTTCCTCCCTTCCTTCCTTCCCTCCTTCCCTCCCTCCCTCCCTCCCTCCCTCCCTCCTTCCTTCCTTCCTTCCTTCCTTCCCTCCCTCCCTCCCTCCCTCCTTTCTTTCTTTCTTTCTTTCTTTCTTTCTTTCTTTCTTTCTTTCTTTCTTTCTTTCTTTCTTTCTTTCTTTCTTTCTTTCTTTCTTTCTTTCTTTCTTTCTTTCTTTCTTTCTCTTTCTCTCTTCCTTTCTTCCTTTCCTTTCTTTCCTTTTTCTTTCTTTCTTTCTTTCTTTCTTTCTTTCTTTCTTTCTTTCTTTCTTTCTTTCTTTCTTTCTTTCTTTCTTCTTTCTCTTTTCATGTATAAATGAGAAAATTGTACAGAAAATCTAGAGAAATAAGACAGGATTTATGGTTTCAAGAATAGCCACTCTATTGGGTACAAATGAGTAAAACAGAGGATGTAAAATCTGAGATGACAGTGAACTTGCAGTGTTTTCTCTTTTTCAGTTTTGGACATGACAGAATTATGTAGGTTTTATACCACTGTAAAACACACAAAAAAAATCCTTGGCATATGCATCATATATTGGGTAGTTTAACATGCTATGCTGTGTATGTACCTGTGCCTGCCTCTCTACTACATCAAAATATGTTAGAAGAAGCAAAAGGGCTATTAACTTGGGGGGGAGGGTGGTTAAAAGGGAGGCGTATGATTCGCCCTAGATGATGATAAACCATATATTTTGGATAAAAATAATGTGCAAAATTCAAAAGTTGGAAACACATCATTCAAAAGAGCAGATGTAGAGATCAATTAGTTATAAATTCCTTTTTTCTTAAATCTTTCTGATAGAATACATGGATTTCCTCATAGAAAATAAAAAATGTTATCACATATCTATGGAGAGTGACTAAGAATGTGAATGAGGAGGATCCCTAGATGAGAAGATTTGGGGGAAAAAAAAAAAAGACAGGAGGGCCCTCTAGGAGGCAGTTGTGTGGGGGATTAAGGAGTTAATCTAAAGGTTACGTTTTGGAGAAAAATGCTGAGGAAAGCCAAGTTAGTTAGTCTGAAATCATGTGTCAATAGTGGGAAAGAGAAGCATAGGCCTCGTCTCCCAAGATCTAAGTGTGGGAGTTGTGATGCAGATGATCCATCTGGTTCTGGGGCCTGTGCCCTTACCCACCCCTCTTCAAGGGTTTCTGGTACATCTGTGCATAAGCTTGATACTGGGAAGGCAATCAATTGATATCTGTTGAAGGAAAAGAAAGAAAGGAGGGATGGAGAACAGAGACAAAGAGCAGAATCAAAGAGCCAATAGGAAATGTCTTCCAGGAAGAATCTGTTAGATACATCTTCTATTCCATGGACTACTATGCAACTATAAACATAGTGCTGAATATGCATTATGCTTTAGCATGAAAAGATGTTCATGATGTGATAAATGAAAACAAGTTAAGAACAGCATTCTAGTACCATATTGATTGTTTTTGTAAAAATATGTGTAAACATGGACATAAAGATAGGAACTAAATAGACTATGGGGACTACTAGAGGGAAGAATGAGAGAGGGAGAGGAGCAAGGGTTAAAAACTACCTATTAGGCACTATGTTCACTACCTGTGTGACAGGATCGATTTTACCTCAAGCCTCAGCATCACACAGTATACCCATGTAACACATTTGCATATGTACCTCCTGAATCTAAAATAAAATTTGAATTAGTTATATACCTTGATGATGATGATGATGATGATGATGATGATGATGATGATAAAGTGAAAATATCTGAAAGCAAATGAGTGTTTCTGGGACATGTCTGGGCCACCATTTTTCTAGACACCTATAGTATCTTTATGTGAGTTGGATGGGCTTACTCAAAGTGACCTGGAGAGAATGCCCACTGTGGTTATTTGGCAATCAGATGTCCTTCCTTTCCTCCAGTTGGAGCATACATTCTGTCTAATTGCTTCCACAGCATCTTAGCCGAGGTGGCGCAGAAGGGAAAAGAGGAGGAATGTTGGTTAAAAACAAAACAACAACAACTAAACAACAGATATGCTAAAGGGGGTCTGATTGGTCCCTACTCAAGCCAGCTGCTTAGTAATACAAATCCCACGTAAATATTCTTTTCCACCTTACTGAAACAATCACTTTCGAGAGTACTGATTTTAGCACTATCTCAATGACTTAGAAGTTACCGTAAGTATTTCAGATAATCTGGCTACTACGTGAAATACACATGAAACACAGTAAGTTTTAGTTAATAAATGGGTGAATAAATAAGTGGACGAATGAATAAATGAATGAATTGCAATTTGCAATCAAAGTTCTAGGTTGCCATTCGACTACTTATAGTCCGTAGTGTTTTAGCATCTACCATCTTCCAAACTTAGTTGCTTCAACAACAATAATAATATATGACTCTCAAAATTAAATAACATATAAAGTGTTCTTTAGGAACCTCAAGTACAATAAAGCCTTTTACTTACTTGTCTGAAACATATAACTTTATATTTTCCTAGAATTATTTTCCTTGAATGTATTATTTCCCCTAACAAGATTCTAAATTCCTTAAGAGTCTCTTCATAATCTGGTTGAAAATTCTCTCTCTCTCTCTCTCTCTCTCTCTCTCTCTCTCTCTCTCTCGGGGTGTGTGTGTGTGCGCACACGCGTGCGTGCATGTGTATTAAATTACTGT
Organism: Chlorocebus sabaeus; assembly: GCF_047675955.1. Lineage (NCBI taxonomy): Eukaryota > Metazoa > Chordata > Mammalia > Primates > Cercopithecidae > Chlorocebus > Chlorocebus sabaeus. The sequence goes on along the minus strand of NC_132904.1, from coordinate 77,077,755 downwards.
GCTCTATAATTGGTTTCCAATAAATGTTTTATTTATTTATCAAGCACTTACGTAGTACTGACTGGTGTATCCAACACAATTGTAAGCGCTCTCTAAAAGTAACTCATTTAATCTCGTCACAACCCTGTGAGGAAGGTATCACTATTATCCTCTTACTACAGATGACAAAACTGGGGCACAGAGAGGTTAAGTAACTTGCCCAAGGCCACCCAGGTAATAAATGAAGAAGCTAGGATTCTAACCCAGGCCCATAACTCCAAAGTATATCAGCCAAATTTAGTGTTATCATTGGTATATCACCAGAATGGGCCAAAAGGAAAAAAGACTTCTTTGAGTAAATAAGATAATACATAAAATTTATTGAGCAACTGCTATATTTTAGGCACTATTCAATGTGATTCATATCCATTGATCTTTGAGGTAAATATCAACCATCTTCATTATGCTTCCTCTCCCACTCACACAGAGAATGGTAATAAAAATACTCAGGGAAGACTCTATCTCCATAATATAGTGTCATTGTAGAATATTTTATATTTCTATTGGGGTGGGTACCAGTAGGGGAACTAGAGATAGACAAATTATATTTCTGTTGGGGTGGGTACCAATAGGGGAAATAGAGATAGGCAAATTACATTTATAGATTTTAAATGTAGAGACTCATTAATGCTGCCCCAAATATTTTCCTCAAAAGTTAATAGAGGAAACAAGTGTGTTTGCAGGTTCGTATTTAGAGAAGCAATCTGATTAAGAAAGAGAATGGGGCATAGAATCAGACAGCCCTAGAATTCCAATCCTAGGTCACTCTTTTTAATTGTGTATATTCTTAGAAGAACAACTTTAGAAGAACAACTCAACTTCTAGTCTCTTCCGTAAACTGAAATTAATAACATGTACATACTAGAGTTGTAACAAAAACAAATGAGATCATATAAGATAAATGTTACAGAAGAGAGCTAGGTAGAGAGATGAGCTCCTGCAAAGAGCCATGGTGAGAAGCACAGTCTTTAAGAGACTTAAAGCAAGCCCACATCCAGGGGAGGAGTGTGGGGAGAGACCATGTCACAAAGACCATGTCATTGCAGAACCTGATAGGCCATTGTGAAGTTTTATTTTGAGAGCAATAGGAGCTTTGGAGGATTTTAAAGGAGGAAATGGCATGCTCAAATGTGTTTGTATTTTTTTTAATTCTCTTTTTGAAAGTATGTACACAAAAATCGTAAACTTTTACTTTCAATAAATGCCCATTTTGAGTTTCTACCAAGTACCAAGTACTGCATTAACATTTTTTCTCTTACATTACCTAATTTAGTTTTCACAACAGTCCTGTGAAAATTTTAACCTAAAATATTTTACATTCTACAAATGAGGAAGTTAAGTAATTTTGATGGTTAATTTTAGGTATCAACTTGATTGGATTGAAGGATGCCTAGATGGCTGGTGAAGTACTGTTTCTGGGTGTGTCTGTGAGGGTGTTGCCAGAAGAGATTGACACTTGAGTCAGTGTACTGAGAGAGGAAGATTCGCCCTCAATATGGTTGGGCACCGTCCAATTGCCTGTCAGCATGGCTAGAACAAAGCAGGTGGAAGACGGTGGAATAAGCTTGCTTGCTGAGGCTTCTGGCTTCCTTATTTTTCCCATGCTGGATGCTTTCTTCTGCTCCTCCTGCCCTTGAACATCAGAATTAGGTTCTTTGGCCTTTGGCCTTTGGAACTAACACCAGTGGTTTGCTGCACTGTCAGCTTCCCTGATTTTGAGACTTTCAGAGGCTGAGCCACTACTGACTCCTATCTTCCCTAGTTTGCAGATGGCCTATTGTGGAACTTTATCTTGTAATCATGGGAGTCAATTCTGCCTAATAAACAAACCCCCTTTCATATATACATATATCCTATTGGTTCTGTCCCTCTGGAGAGCCCTAATACAGATTTTGATACCAGGAGTAGGGCAGATTTCCTCCTCAGTGCTATACTTGGGATAGTGTTTGGGAGTGCTTGCAAGATCTGGTTGTTTAAAAGTGTGTGGCACCTCCCTGTCATCTTCCACAATGTTTGTAAGTTTCCTGAGGCTTCCCAAGAAGCCTGGCAGATACCAGCATGTTTCCTGTTCAGCCTGTGGAACTGTGAACCAGTTAAACCTCTTTTCTTTATAATTACCCAGTCTCAGGTATTTCTTTACAGTAGTGTGAGAACGGACCAATACACTAATAAAAAGGGGCAATAGAATTTGTATCCAGATTTATCTGACTTTAAGTCTTCTTGCCACCACTATCTGGCAAGTAGAGTCTCTGAACACTAGTTGCCTCTGTAAAGGTCTTGAGTGACAGTTGTGTAGAAGGTGAACAGAGGGCACCAGGAGTACAGGGTCACTGGCAGACACACCTTATTGTAACCTGCAGGAAGGCATGCCATTGTATATCTCCTCTCCTTGAACATAGGCAGTACCTGTACCTTGCCTCTAGTCAGTAGAATTATATATAAAAGACTTTGCCTTAGCAGACTGGAGCAGGAGATTCTCTTGCTGGATTCAAAGCAATAAGAAGCCATGTCATGACAATGTTTTGTGTCAAAGAATTGTAGCCAGCCTCTAGTTGCTAAGAGTGATGCCTGGCCAACAGCTGGCAAACAACAGGTGCCTCAGCCTTATGACCTCAAAAAACTGAATTCTGTTAAAGCTACTTGATATTAGGGGAGATTCTGAGATCCAGAAAAGAATGTAGCCCGCCAACTCCTCGATTGCCATCTTGTGAGATCCTTCCTAGAGGACCCAGTTAAGGCTTGCCTGGACTCCTGACCCACAGAAAGCTACAATTATAAACTAATACAGTCTCTGCTGTGTCAAACTGAAAGAAGAAAGAGTGACTATCGAGAAGGGGATATTGGACCCAAGACTGCCCAAGTACCATGGGAGCCAGAATAATGAGAAAAGGCATATTTTCCAGAGAAGAATCTCAGATCAAGCCAGAAATAAGATGTAGTTTAGATTGAAAAATGTGCCTGAGACAGGGTCACCTGAACTGTGAGTTGACACAAAAATTTGCAATTCCACATTTTCTGTTTCTTCATTTTCTTTTCTTTCCTTTTTTTAAAATTTATTTATTTATTTATTTGAGATGGAGTCTCACTCTGTTGCCCAGGCTGGAATGCAGTGGCACAATCTCGGCTCGCTGCAACCTCTGCCTCCCGGGTTCAAGTGATTCTTCTGCCTCAGCCTCTTGAGTATCTGGGACTACAGGTGCCCACCACCATGCCCGGCTAATTTTTTATATTTTTTAGTAGAGACGGGGTTTCACTGTGTTGGCCAGGCTGGCTCAAACTCCTGACCTTATGATCTGCCCACCTCGGCCTCCCAAAGTGCTGGGATTACAGGTGTAAGCCACTGCACCCAGCCGTGTTTCTTCATTTTCTAGGCATACTATGCTTAGCTTGAAGGAACAGTTTTGGATTTCACTGTATATATTACAGAAAGATAAGAGTCCAGATAGTTACTCTTTTGTTTTTGGTAACTGCTTTTTTTGTTTGTTTTTGGGAATCTGCTGAATAAACAGTCTGAGAAGATGAACAATAGATACAGGTTTTATACCATATTCACAAATAGAGATATTGAGCGGCTAACAGAGCATTTGCCTGTATAACCAGAATGAATTGATTTTTTTCTCTTCTTCTTTGAAAATATGATTTAACAACACACAAAATATTTGAACAATTAAAAACATTTTTCATGTATATATATTTACTCCAATTTTTGTCCATATGTATTTGTATTTTAGACAGTTACCATCTTAGTGAGAATTATTTCAGCTAAAAGAAACATCAATCCTAACGCAAACTGATTTATACTATAAGGCCAATCATCTCCTATCAGGAAGTCCAGAGGCAGAGTGGGTTTATAATGTCAGCTTATTCAATAAAACAAGATGATAGAAGCATAAGAATATTTTACCAAAAAGGTAAAAAAAGTGATCATAGAGGTCAGGGCCTCAGGTGTTTTTCACCCCTGCAAACAAGCATGCTGAATGTTGTTTTCGTTCTCTGGTTGCAAGATGGCTGTAGTCTGTCTAGGTATCACATACAGACAAGGTGGTCTCTCAGGGAAGCAGAGAGAGCCTACCTCTTCTTACAGGTCTTTCTTAAGATCAAGGTCATTTTCCATAAAATCACCCATGAAATTGTCATGATGCCATTTTGTCTAGAACCTGGTCACATACACTTTCATAAACCAATCACTGGCAGGGAGAATAGCATTTCTGTAAAGCAAGCAAACAAATTCAGAAGTTTGATGCCTACAAGATAAGGCAGGAAGAGAGCCAACAAAATAAGATAAGTCTGAAAGCAAAAATGGATGCTGGATGGTGTATAGTACAGGGCTCATGACTTTTTTATTTTTATTTTTTTTTACTTTTGGAGAAACGGCTTTTCTGCATCTTAAAAATTACTATTTTAATAACAATACAAAAAATGTCCATATATCATGATTTACTAATATTTCCCCTAATTCTTTATTTCATTTGGATAGACTTGTAAAATAAATGTGAGATGCAGTATTTTCTAACTTCCTTAATTTGTGCATTAGTGATCACCAGGCAACTAGAGTGGGTGGGTGGCATTATCCTGTAAAGCAGGTTTACAGGATAATGTTTTCAGTAATACTGAAAGAATCAGTTTTCTATAAATTGAATATTAAGGAGATTATTTTATTATTTAAAATATCATATTGGTATTTTAGTTAACCCCCAAACAAAGGTCAGTAAATTGTGTATTTGGGATTAAATTTACACAGAACTTTAAAGAGCCATAATAGGTTGACTTTTCAGCAATTAACCTCTGGTAGCATTTAGTTGATTGATTTTAATGTAAGCTCTCAAATGTCAAAGAGTAAAGTTTTAGGGGGAAGATCCCAAAGTGTTTTTAGTATTTTAATATTAACAATAAAATATATCCCACTTATTGAATACACACTACTTGTCATATAATTTCTTATCATAATTAGCTCTATGAAAACAACATTATTATATGCATTTTGCAGAGAATGACTCAGGGAATTTAAGTAAATTAAAACAAAAAAAAACACTCACTAGAAACTGGTGAAAATGGAAATCAAATCTAAGTTTATCTCCAACACGCATAACATTCTACTGAGCTAAATTGCCCAGAATAGTAGCTACTCAATAAATGGTTTGAATCAGTGAATGAAAAAATTTTAAGCTCAAATGCATGTTTTTATTCCCCAGGATCATTAAAATGTGATTTTAAAAGTGCACCATACATTCTCTACAATTAAGGTACATTTAGCAGAATATGGTCTGTTCAGCTTAAATTGATTCATTTGATTTGGTTTGGTTTGTAATAATAGGACAAAGTCTGGCCCTCTCTGGAGCTTTAAATAATGTTCCTGGCTCCCCCCAAGTCACCCTACCTAAAGTGTAGCTAATTAAGTAGGAAGAAAAGAAAAACCTTCTCCACAGGAAAGTCACTTTTTTCAATCTGGCTTTTTCAGATGGAGTTTATTAGCAGAGTAGAAATATAATGAAAGAAAGGTGACCATGACTGACCTTTCTCATTAGGCGCAAAGACTGTAAGGCATGGAATTATTAAAAACCCTTTCCATCTTTCCAACCTTGTTATGAAAAATTTGGGATTAAACACAAAAACTCAGGGAGCCACGATCACCAAGCAAAATACTTTCAGTTCCCATTGGAAGATGAGCCAGCTTCTATTTTACACACTCACTGACACAAATGCTTCCAGGATTTGGAGCATGGTGTAAGTTATGTGTGTATATGCGTACATGCACATTGTGTGTGTGTATATGTATGTGTGTGTATACCTTACTTTTGACTTCCACATACTGATGATATATTGTAATGATCCAATGAGTTCTATTCACCTGTTGCTATCTGGAATCCTCATGCTCACCTGAGAATTACTGTCAGCAGATACAAGACACCACAGTACAGTTACTGATAGAGATCATAAAATGGCAGATTCTTCACAATCTTGGTCTGTTTCTCTTGTAAGCCACCAGGTACCTACCTTTGCATCAGTCACTTAAGCATCCAGTTGAATGGTTGAGAATGGAGAAAATAGTTGAGAATGGAGAAGGTAGTTGAGAATGGAGAACGTAGTTGAGAAATGTAAGGGAAGTGATACTTGTTAACCTCCTGGTATGTGATAGAAAACTGGGACCTTGAAAGTTGAACAGTATATCCCAGATCAAAAGGCCAATGGAGCTGCAATTTTAACTCAGGACTCAGATGGAAAAAAAAAAGATATCTAGGAATTTTTATAAAATAAAAACATTATTAACGGGCTGTGTGATGTAGTGGTTCAGCAAATTCACACAACTGTTACCTATTCTAATAGATGTACAGCATCCAGATGATAGAATACTATGTATTATATTTTTAATTTTGATAAGATCACATCTAAAATAATGGATTTAACTTGGGTAGCTATATTTATGAAATATGTATAGAATCTGAGTATACAGAGAAAAATGCTCAAACGCCTTCAATACCTCTATATCAAGTCAAGGTATTGAAACAATCTTAGGAAGAATTTTCTAATGAAGGGTTATGCCTTAGTCCATTAACAGAATACCAGAGACTGGTTAATTTATAAAGCAAAGATGTTTATTTTTTATAATCCAGGAGGCTGAGAAGTCCATCATTAAGGGGATGATATGTAGAAAGGGCCTTCTTGCTGTGATCCCATGGTAAAAAGCAGAAAGGCAAAATAGCACAGGTGCCTGAGAGAGAGAAGAAAGGAGACTAGAACATATCCTTTTGTTAGGAACCCACTCCCACAATAATGGCAATAATTTATTCATGAGGGAAGAGCCCTCATGATCTATTCACTTCTTAAAAGACTCACCTCTCAACACTTGCATTGGGGATTAAGTTTCTAATGCATGATCATTGGCAGAGATTTAAACCATAGCAGCTTGCAAACTCAGACACATTTTAAGTCAAAAGTCTTGCTTCCAGTGTTTCTTTAGTGTCTTTCCTGAGGTAGAGGAAGATGATTCTGGAGGAAACAACCATCTTCTATTAAGTCCAGGAAGAAGGCATGGGGACTAGTGAGAAGTTGTTGCAGGGAGGCTAATTACAGATTTACATCTGCTAGAATTTTATAAAAAATCTAAATATCAGCTGGGCGCGGTGGCTCATGCTTGTAATCCCAGCACTTTTGGAGGCTGAGGCATACGGATCACTTGAGATCAGGAGTTGAAGACTAGCCTGGCGAACATGGTGAAACCCACCTCTACTAAAAATACAAAAACTTAGTTGGGCATGGTAGTGGGTGCCTGCAATCCCCACTACTAGGGAGGTTGATGCAGAATTGCTTGAACCCAGGAGGCAGAGTTTGTAGTGAGCTGAGATCGCGCCATTGCACTCCAGCCTGGGCAACAGAGCAAGACTCCATCTCAAAAAAAAAAAAAAAAAAAAAATCCTCTAAATATCAGACAACGAAAGGGAAAAGGAGAAAGAGAAAAAAAAAAAAAAACAACTAACTATCTTTTTCAAAACAAAGTGTTATATTAAAACAGTCTTGTGAAAAAAAATCCGGTCATATCCATCTCAATAGGGGAAATTAATGCTCAGTTTTATTTAGAGTACAGACAGTATCAAAGATGAACAGTAACATGAACATGAACAGGTCTGTGTGGCTCCATGCTTATAGTCTTGATTTCTAAGCATTAGCTCCCAAAATATATTTAAGTAGAAATTATTCAGTTAGTTGTCAGGGATGAGTTGGAAAGGGCCTTACATTGGGAAGCAGGTTGGTCTTTGTGACATCTTAGTCTCCAATTTCTGTTTCTTTAAATTTATGATGCAACTGAATGACATACATATAATAGATGAGGCTTAAGATGAAAATTGGTGCTGAAAATACAGTTTGGGAGGTTTTCATCTACCTTGATTCTCTCTGTATAGCTCTGTAAATGACTGGTGTTTGGATCCAGTGAGGGTATATACACCATGGACAAAATGTTCGAAAGTGCTCCCTCCAGCCTTACTTTAATATCTTTCTTGGCAGCTAAGCTACCTGCCAACTCCAGAGTGCTTTTCTTGGTGTGAAGGTAATTAGTCTGGGATTAATTACAGAATCTTTCTAGCTTTATTATACAAATGCTCAGAGACAGAGTCATTTTTTTGGATGCAGTATACAAGACTGACTACATACAAATGTGCAGCATTGTTTGCAGGCATGAATCCATATAAATGAATAAACTTCCAAAAGGCTGAATGGCAAAGTCTACTTACTTGTTCCTTCCATCCCTACCTTCTATTCTTTCCCCCAAAAATGTGGGCATATAAAAATAAGTACTATATGTCTTAGATTTACCATGGACTAATTGGTCAAATTATTTGCATGTCAGAAATTTTTAGATGCATTGATATTTTCCAAAATTGTAAATTCCCTTCTCTGAAATATCTGATACTACTAAGCATTCTCTTTTTAGACTTTTTTCATTGTTTCTCAAAATATATCAATTTGCTTTTCTTTTGTCTCGTGTAACAGAAAAGTCAAACTGACTCAAATAATGAGAACATTGTCATATAATTCTCTGGTTATGAGAAGTGTAGAGGTAGGAACACAACCAGTAGCAATTACATCAGATGTCTGGCTCTGTTTCCCTGGATTCTCTTTGTTCTGTTCTTCTCAATGTCAACTTTTTCTTCAAAACAGCTCAGATGGCCACAGAACGGCTACCAATCGTAGCTGGGACAATATGTTTCTTGGTTCATATACAGGGTGAAGAAGAGGAAAATTACCAATGCATGCCATGAGTTCTTATTTTTGGTTTTATAGGACCATCCTAGGTCACTGGACTAATAAGAGTGTCTAGAGAAATGTCTCTGCTGATTTGGAATGATCTAGAATAATTGGAATTCACTTTTGAAACTGTGAGTAGATTAAGGTTCCTCTACTTCATGTGAGAAGGGCAGAGTGGATACCTGAACATCATTAATGTCCTATTGGGAAGCAAGAGAATGTAATGCATCCTGCACAGGCAACCAACAGTGTCCTTTATGCAAGGTAACAAACTCTGCTAGTACCTAATCAGTCCCCTATGGGCTTTTCTACTTTCACTGATTCTTCAGTGTTGGTGTTCCTAGGGTTCTGTTCTTGGACTTCTGTTTTTATTCTTGTGATCGTCGGTGGATTTTCATAATATATAGTAGACACATTATATCGTAGATATGTATCATGTACAGTGATTAAGGGAACAGACTCTGGAGCCAGGCAACCTGAATTTGAATCTCAATTTGATCACCTGATGGCTACGTCATGTTAAGCGATTTCTTAAGTTTTCTGAGACTCACTTTTTTCAAAGGAAAAATTGGGATAATTTCTATCTCATAAGACAAAGATTTTTTTTTTAAAGATTAGATAACAAAATATGTAAAGTGCTTAGAATATTTCTGGCCCTGTTAAAAAAGCCTGCTTATGGTGCTTCAGCCTCAAGAAATGTAGATATGAGCAAAGGAAGGAGTAAGAGAAAAGAAAAAAGGCATCACACCCTGTTTAACCATTTCAGGTTCAGAAGGGTAATAATGATTAATGTCTTAAGAAAGAACCCGATTCCTTTATGCTCATTCTTTTAAAGGAGAAAATCAACATTTATTATGCTCTTCATATATGCTAGGTACTGGTAAGAATGCTTTAAATTCACCTTTCATGGTTTACTCTAAACAACATTAATTTAAAGTTGGGCCAAAAGTTCAACCACTTAATGGGACTCTGGGAGATGGGCTTAACTACAGGGTGTGTGATTATTTTTGAATTCATCTACAGTATATAGAAAAATGGGGTAACAAAGCAATTTTGATTTTCATGGTAAGAAAGCAAATACTCTCTAAATAGCTCTGGCAGCTTTCTTTGTGAGGTGAGTAAGGAACACTTCTTAAACAAAAATGTTTATGGATTTATTTTATTCCTTGTATGTTGGGTTATTCATCTATTAAAATAAAGTAACTTAGATGATTAAGTCATTTTTTATCAAATATCTGATGAATAATTCCAAGCATTAAGGGTTGTGCTGAGTAAAATCTTATATGAATCTTGGTCCTCATTCCCAAGGGAGTTTGTCTTCTAGTAATATCAACTCTGTGGTATCTAGTGATACCAAACTCTGTAGTTTGTAAAGGTTGTTGTTATTGTTACTTTTATGTGCATCAGAACATGTTATTTGTAACAGTCTGATGAGCTAGGTTAGGTAGGTATTGTAAATCTTTTTCATTTTACAAATTAAACAAATGGAAATTCAATTGTCATCGTTTTCCTGGGTCCTTGTAATCTCCCAGGATAGAAATGAAGAGAGATCACCAGACGTTGTAGCAAAGAGAAAGAGAAGGATTTTATTGAGCTTGTGCACAAGGAAGTCAGTACCACAAAAGTAAAAGGGCAGACTTCTCCCTTAGGATAGTGTGTGCATTAGTTTTTTAGGCCCTTTCTACAGGGATGGGTTTCATCAGCACATATATAGGAGGGATTTCTCCAGTGCTTCTGCGGTGGCTTTACATGCTTCTTTATCTATTGGATATAAGAGTAACATTTTAAATCTCCACCCCTGTCCATGATTTTTAGCATTAAAATGAGGAAGGTTAACTATAAGTTGACATCTATAGCTGTGCATGTGGTGCCCAAGAAGTCCCTGTCCCCATGAAGCAGAAACTTGTGGTTAAGAGCTTCTTGGGTCATTATTTATTTATTTGTTTATTGCTGATTGGCTGATAAGCTACAGATTGAGTGAAAAGATTTTTTTTTTCCTTTTTCACAAGACCACATCAAAACAGGAAATTGGCCAACCTGTCTGTCTTACAAGGATGTTAAGTGAATTGGCCCAATGCATAACAGTTTAATGATATTGAGATTGGAACCCAACGGACCTAACTCCAGTAGTAGGTTTATCACTACAGTGTTCATCAAGCACTAGTAATGAAGGAATTTGTAATACTTTTCTATTTCTTATTTTATGAAACTGGAACCTCAACCCATCTTGTTAGTATCAGTGGTTGAAAGCTAAAAAATAAATAAATAAATAAAACTCACTAGAGAATTTATTTTGATTATAAAGCATCTTATTTATGATAGCACTGAAGCTCCTATTGTACATATTAGTTACTACATTGGATTATACCTCTAGGGTATTGCTTTACTGGTATCGTTATCCTTACTGCCCTGCACAACTCCAAAATAAAACAAAACACAAAGCAAAACAAAACATCACTCCTGGAGCCTTAACACCTGGTGCTTACACAATAACAATGTATAACTTGTATCTGTGTCTAAGAGGCAGTTTGTGAAGTGGTTAGAAAAACAAACTTTGGTACCTGGATTCAAACCCTGCCCCTGCCACTAGAAAACTTACTTTCTGACTTTTAGCAAATTTCTTAGTTTCTCTGTGAGTCAATGTCCCTGTCAAAAGTGGGGATGTATATAATTATGCCATGGGGATATGGCACTGATTCAATAACAAAGTATCCTGAAACCCTTAGCCCACTGCCAGTTACTTAGTAAAATTTCTGTCCATGCTAGTTTCTGCCAAGAAGATTTTATAGCTGCCACACATCTCCCCCTGCTTTTAGGATAATGTCCAAATTCTTGGAGAAATAGTAAGATGGGTTCCCAAATGTCTACACAACTTCTCTCACTTTGCCTTTGCCTATTCCCCCAAGCTTCCCTAGACTCTAGCTTCAACCAGTCTAAATTTCTTTCACTTCTTCCAGTTTCTCTTTCATCTTCCTGATGATCTCCAGCTCTTGTGATTTTTCCTGTGATTACAGAAAAATCTCTTGGGGAATATGGATAAAATATAGATTCGCAGACCTCACTCCCCAGTTACCTAGATCCTTTTAGGTTTGATGTGGGCCCAAACAATTTGCATTTTTAACAAGCACTCCTGGGTGACTTTGCTGTAGGTGGCCTGCCATTCACATTTTGAGAAACTCAGCCTTAGCACATTTGCATGCATATTTCCCTTTGCAATTTGCATACCATTCCTACTTCCTGTCCTCAGGTCTTTCTGGTCAGGACCCAAATTGCTGTTTCTATCACTCCGTGAACTGTGACTCACATGATGGCTGGGACCTTGGAACTATCTTACTGTATTTCATCCTGCCCTGAAACCTCACTACATCTCAAGTTCCTAAAAGCTGAAGAAAATGAAGGTTTTTGTTCTATACCACAAATCTAACTTTTTGAGGTGACTTGAAATGTTAAAGGAAACCCCCAAATCTATGTTCTCAGCATAACTGTTAGAAAGATCTACATGCCATTTCCTGGTAATTAAATGCTCACAACAGTTCCTTCTTTATAGGAAAATGGAAGGTAACAAAAGAGTAAAAAATATATATGACGTTCATATAAAAACTGCAAAACTGGGAAATTAGAGCAAGGCCCTCATATACCAGAAGTGCTGCCTGGAAAGCCCGAGAGTAAATGGCAGTTTGGGCTTCAGGTCAGAGAGGAAGGTTCTCTTTTGTTTTGAAATTGACCCTACATAAACCAAGGATAAAGAAAAAAATGTCAGTAAAGGATAGGAATGGATGAAAGGAGATAAAATAGGGAGGAATGCAAAGACAAAATATTTATTAAATGTCACTGTTACTGTTACAGACATTAATGTGTGTGCAAGTACAAGACAACCCCTGTGCATTTTTGTGCGCGCGCGCGCACACACACACACACACACACACACACACAGCTTTAGAGGAAAGAAGCAATCTTCATGTTAGTATTTTTAGGTATCAATAAAGGCTGTTCTGGAATAGTAGCTATATTCATGACTACCAGTAGAGCATTAGTTTTCTTGCCAATAACAGATTGAATGTGATTAATGTGAAATTATTGCCACTCACATTCTGTCACTGACCAAAAGCAGGGCCTCTTTCAGCTCTCTAAAATTCTCTTTTCTATTTATAGTAAAAGGGCTAAACTACTTTGTGTTTGATTCCTAACTGGTTCATGTGAATGAATGATTGAATGAATGAATTAAATTTTCCTGTCTAAAAGATTAATTTAACTCATATTTCTGTAGCATGCAGGGCCAGAGAATTAATGGATTCTGTTTTCTGCAGTCTAAGAGGAAGGAGGAGGGTTTCAATTTTACCACAACCAGGAGTTTAGAGCACACAATGTATTTAAGGAAGTAGTTAAATCCCACCATTTAACCCCGTATCATGATTTTTAATCACATACTCTACAAAGATAGCTCTCCGATCACTGTATTCTGGTGAAAATTTGCCAGGGAAAATCTGTAACAGGGTCTGATGATTGGAAACTTCAAGTTTCTTCTCTGGCGTACATTTTTGAAATAATGAAGGCTTGAAGCCACTTTAACAATAGATCTGATTTGATCCAACTGATTAACAGGGTCAATGGGAGTTCATTTTTTTCTCCCTCAGGAAAAATTTGAGAAAAATAAGTTTTTTGTGCCTATATTAGGATATCTTTGTGATCAGAAGACTCTTACCAATAGCAGAGCAAAATATCTCTCTAGTGAAAGACCTTCTACTGCTAAACTCTCTCAATTATAATTCCTTCTTTGATACTAAATTGCACCTCTCCACTGTATGCTCCGACTGTTGGTCTTCCTGCTCTCTCTTTAACAATATAGACTTATAAAATGTAATAATATGATGTGCTGTATTTTTTATGGAAGTAGAAATATGAACTATATACTCCACATAGAATCTAAAGAGATTGCCATTTTTGCAATTTTGTTTTGACTAATAAGTGCATTCATGTATGCATGAGTGCAAGGAAACCTATGCTCGCCTGAAAATATATGCATAGCTTGGGGGAAAAGGAATAGCTTTTATTTCAGTATTTTAAGGTATCCATAGAGGTTGTTCTAGAGTAGTAGCTACCTTAATGTCTACCTGCTGAGTAGCTATATTCAATTGCGTTCAGGTGGTACAACTTTTCTGCTATATTTATTTGCTTAAGCTATCTTTATGGGAGAAGGGTTTGAATAATTATGTCAAGAGTAGCTGAGAGCCAGTTGTGGGGGGTCATGCCTATAATCCTAGCACTTTGGGAGGCTGAGGTGGGAGGATCACTTGAGGCCAGGAGTTCAAGACCAGCCTGGGCAACATAGTGAGACCCCATCTCCATACACTCAAAAAAAGAGTAGTTGAGAGAGTTTCTCATTGCGGAGCACTTTGACCAGGATCAGCATCAGAGAAAATAACAACAAAACAAATTTAGAAACCTAGATTAGGTTTTGAACAAGGTGTTTGGAGCTAGAGAACCTTGGGATGAACAAAGATTCTACCATTTACTGCTATGCGATATTGACTAAACTCTGTTGACTACTCGAGGCATTAATTTTCACACCTGTAAAGTAAAAGTAGCACTAGTGCAAAACTCAGATATTCAATATATGGGAGGCTATTATTATTTTATTTTATTTTACTTCTACTTGCTTGGCCTACTATCTAGTTCTAACCTCATCTGCTCCATCAAGTATTCTATTCTTGCCCACAAAATGAGCATATACATCCCAGCTTATAAATATACTGTTTATTTGAATACCATTTATGGGTCAGCTGTTTGGTTATTTTTTTCCCATACTAATAACAGCCGATTCATTTCAAGCACCTCTTCTTTGGCAGGGCCTGTGTAAAATGTATTACATGTATTATGCTATTCAATTTATATAGAAGCTCCACAAAAGTTTCCAAAAGGAGCATCCAAGATTCAACAAGGTTATTTTCCAAGGCCACACAGTAGTTTGTGAACAAACTAAACCCAATCCAGAATGTTGTAACTTAAACTCCCTGTCCTTTTTCACTGCACCTTTTTGCTTTTCAGTAGTGTGAAAACAAAAGTAACAATCAGGTAAAGGATGGCTCAGACACCAGGCTAACTAACAAAAGTCCACTAAATTCCACGTGTAGCTAATAATTAGAACATGGTTTCTTTGTGTTTACATATCTCTTTGGATGCCTTTGGTTACAATTAATAGAAAACCTGATTCATAAATGCTTACCAAATAGGGAAATTAATTATCTCACCTACAAGACTAAGGGTAGGAGGAGTGCTAATCTTAATACAATTAGCAGTGCAACAGTATCTTCAAGGGCCAAGATTCTTTCCATTTCTCCTCTCTGAGTGCTTGGTTAAGTTTCATGTTCAGGCTATAGTAAGATAGTCTCTGTATGTCCAGATGTCACATATGGATGCTTCTTCCTGTATCTCTTTCTTAGAAATAATGGCTCTTTCCCCAGAAGCCCAAGTAGGTATTTTTAATACCTCATTGATTAAGATTGATGTATATGCCACTTTCTAAACAATCACTAGCAAGGATATTTGGATTCCTATGAAAAGCTTAGTCAAAATGTTTGGAGTAGAATAGTTGCTGAGAAGACAACCAGTGAACCTCTTATGTATATGGGCAGGGAGGAGTTAAAGTATTTCCATGTGCAGAGGAAAATATTCCTACTTCTCTGCAGATAGTGTAGCATCTTATTTCATACCCACTCCTACTTGGAAATAGGGTACAAATGACTATCTTTTACAGATTGAGAACATTTCTTCTAGCTCTTTGTGTGCATTATAGAGTCTATTATATAATAAAAGTCAGATGTCTATAAAAACAGCAATGACTCTACTGTAGCCCAATTTCTTAACACATGCCAGCTCCTAATTAAACGGGGGTGGTGATTGGATAATTGGATAAACTCATTCAGGGAAATCACTTGAATAAAATGCATTTACAGCTATATTGCCAAAGTCCAACTCATAAAACGATCATTAAACAGTGAATTTTAAGAACTGTAACAGATCTGATTGGTGTTCAATAGAAGTTTTAGTGAGCTCAGATTTGCCTAAGTAAATGTCTTCATTTCTTTTGGACAAATACTTAAGATTGGTATTACTGGAGCATACAGCTAGATATAATATTCTAAATAGGTGTAACTTACATCTTCACCAGCAAATCACATTCTTATGAAGATTTGAGGTTGTTTTACTTTAAAACATTTACCATTCCAAGCAATGTGTAGTAATATCTTATTTTGATTTTAATTTGCATTTCTGTATTAATCATGTTATGCACCTTTTAATGTGTTTATTGGCCATTTCTTTGTCTTTCCTATTGATCTATTCAAGTGTTTTGAACAGTTTTAGATTGTTTTTCTATTTGTAACTTAGTTGTAAATGTTTTTAATATATTGTGGATAAGAGTCCTTTGTCAAGTATTTTTGTGAATATGTCCCCAGTTTATGACTTATATATGGATTTTATTTCAGAACTTTTTGATAAGCAACAGGTTTAACTTTGATAAATTCTATTATGTCAATTTATTGGTGTTATTTATGCTTGCCTAAACTCTTTTTCTTTTTCGTTTTTGCTTGTTGCTACCTCACAGAGATATTTTTCCATTGTTTTTCTAGAATTTTAGCATTTATGTTTGGGTGCATATTTGATCTGAAAATATCTTCTCCATGCACTATTGAAGTAAATATCAAGATTACCCCTGTACTTGATATGGATGCCCAGTTGTTCCAGCACCAGCACCATTTGTTGAAAAAAATTTTTTACCCTTTGTTTTGGTGACTTCGTAGGAAATTAATCAATTGTGTAAGTGTTAGTCAATTTATGGTCTATTTATTCAGTTCTGTGTATTGATTTGTCTCTCTTTCTGCTAATACCTCATTGTGTTGATTACTGTAATAAGTTTAGAAGTTAGTCCCATGAGTCTTCCAACTTTATTTTTGACATTAAAAAATATATATTTATCATTCTATGTTCTTTATATATAAATTTTATAATTGATTTTCGATTTCTACAAGAATGCTTGCTGGGAATTGGATTGGTATTGTATAGCGAGAGAGAGAGAGAGAGAAAGTCAGAAATTGGTATTATGATGATAATAATATAATGCAATCTTAACAATATAATTTATAAATATATGTCATTGTTTATTCAGGTCTTTTAAGATATCTATTTTCAGGATGTTGTAGTTTTCCATGTTCCCATTTGCTTATAGGTATACAATAGGTTTTTGTAAATTTACCCAAGTAATTTATAATTTTGCTAAATAAGGGTATTTTTGTTAGATTTAAAAAATCAATTTCTATTTACATAGTAATATCTTCTGTGAATATTTATACTTTTTATGCCTTTAATTTTCTTACTTTATTATACTATCTTAAAATTTTAGTATAATTTTAAATAGAAATAGCGAAAGCACATTTAATGCAAAATCAGTCATTCTGTTACCATTACATATAATATTATTTGTATAATTATTATATAGCCTATTATCAGGTTGAGGAAATTCCTTTCTAATCCTAGTTTTCCAACAAGTTTTATTATGAATAGATTTTGAATTTTGACAACGGTTTTCCTGTTCAACTCCTCTTTTTCTTTCTTCTCTGGAACTTCAGTTATATATAAGTGTGGTCACTTAATATTGTCCCACAGCTCACTGATCCCCTGTTAACTTTATTTCAATGATTTTGTGTGTGTGCATGCGTGTGCACATGCGTGTGCTTCATTGTTGAAATTTTCTATTGTCATTGCTGTCTTTTGCATTATCTGATTAGCCTGTTTTTTGAAATCTAATGAATTTTTTCTTTTGAGATACTAGATTTTTTTATTTCTAGAAATTTTCTTTGGGCCTTTTTTTAAAAACACATTTTTTTTCTATTTTCATCATGTTCATGCTCTCCTCTACCTTCATTAACATATGTATTTACAATAGCTATTATAACATTCTTATCTACTCATTCTGTGATCTAGATTTGATACATTACTATTATTCCAAAGATATTTTGCCTATGTTCATGATGGATATTGTTCTCTGGTCCTCTTTATATTTATATATATTTATATAAAAGTTTAAAGTATTTATATTTATATGTAAGAGATATAATATATATGTCTTATAAAATATATATTTATATATTTATCTTTTTCAGATATTTTGATATCAAGGTATCACTGGCCTCATAAATTGAGTTGACAAGTTCTTTCTCTATTTTCTTTCTTTTTTTCTGTGAAACATAAGTTTATTGTTAGTTCTATTAGCCTGCTCAGATCTCTGTTTTAAACATTTATTTCAGGTTTGAGGGTACATGTGCAGATTTGTTACATAGGTAAACTCATTATCATGGGGGTTTGTTGGACATATTTTACCAACCAGGTACAAAGTCTAGTACCCAATAGTTATTTATTCTATTCCTCTCCCTCTTCCCACCTACTACCCTCAAGTAGACCCCAGTGTCTGTTGTTCCCTTCTGTGTGTTCATGAGTTCTCATCATTCAGCTCCGACTGAGAACATGCTGTATTTGGTTTTCTCTTCCTGTGTTAGTTTGCTAAGTATAATAGCCTCCAGCTCTATCCATGTTCCTGCAAAAAACATGATCTCATTCTTTTTTTATGGCTGCATAGTATTCCATGGTATATATGTACCACATTTTCTTTAATCTATCATTGATGAGCATTTAGGGTGATTCCATGTCTTTGGTAATTTGAACAGTACTGCAATGAACATTCATGTGTATGTTTATGGCAACATAATTTATATTTTTCTGGGTATATATTCAGTAATGATATTTCTGGGTCAAATGGTAGTTTAGTTTTCAGCTCTTTGAAGAATCACCATACTGCTTTCCACAATGGTTAAACTAATTTACACTCACACGAACAGTGTACAAGTGTTCCCTTTTCTCTGCAACCTGGCCACATGCTGGAGAGATTGACATTTTGACTTTTTAATAATCGGCATTCTGACTAGTGTGAGGTGGTATCTAATTGTGATTTTAAGTTATTTTCTTAGTCTTGACTTCTATTTTATTTTTGCTATGGTCCGAGAGTGTGTTTGGCATAATTTCAGTTCTTTTGTATTTGCTGAGGATTATGTCCAAGCGTGTGGTTGATTTTAGAGTATGTGCCATGTGGCAATGAGAAGAATAGGCATTCTGCTATTTTTGGATGAAGGGTTCTGTAGAAGTCTATCAGATCCATGTGGTCCACTGTGCAGTTCAGGGCCTGAATATCTTTGTAAATTTTCTGCCTTGATAATCTGTTTAATACTGTCAGTATGGTGTTGACGTTTCCCACTATTATTGTGTGGGAGTCTACATCTCTTTGTAGGTGTCTAAGAACTTGTTTTGTCGGGTGCAGTGGCTCACACCTATAATCCCAGCACTTTGGGAGGCTGAGGCAGGTGGATCACCTGAGGTCAGGAGTTCGAGACTAGCCTGACCAACATGGAGAAACCCCATCTCTACTAAAAATACAAAATTAGCCAGGCATGGTGGTGCATGCCTGTAATCCCAGCTACTCGGGAGACTGAGGCAGAAGAATCACTTGAACCCAGGAGGTGGAGGTTGCAGTGAGCTGAGATGGTGCCATTGTACTCCAGCCTGGGAAACAAGAGTGAAACCCTGTCTCAAAAAAAAAAAAAAAAAAAAAAAAAGAAAGAAAGAAGAAAAGAAAAAAAAAACTTGCTTTATGATTCTGGGTGCTTCTGTATTGACTGGATATATATTTAGGATAGTTACGTTTTCTTGTTGAACTGAAATCTTTACCATTATGTAATGCCCTTATTTGTCTTTTTTTTTTTTTTTTTTTTTTTTAATCTTTGTTGGTATGAAGTCTGCTTTGCCTGAAATTAGGATTATAACCTCTGTTTCTTTTTTTCTGCTTTCTATTTGGTTGGTAGATTTTCCTCCATCTCTTTATTTTGAGCCCATGGGTGTCGCTAGTTGTGAGATGGGCCTCTGGAAAACAGTATATCTTGCCTTTTTATTTAGTTTGCCACTCTGTGCCTTTTAAGTGGAGCATTTAGCCCATTTACATTCAGGGTTAGTATTGATATGCGTGGATTTGATCCTGTCATTGTGTTGTTAGCTGGTTATGATGCTGGCTTGTTTGTGTGGTTGCTTTATAGTGTCACTGGCCTGTGAAAGTAAGTGTGTTTTTGTATTAGCTGGTAGAGGGCTTTCCTTTGTCTATTTAGTACCCCTTTCCATATTTCTTGTAAGGCAGGTCTGGTGGTAAAAAACTCCCTCGACATTTGCTTATCTGAAATGGTTCTTATTTCTCTGCTTATCAGCTTAGTTTGGCTGGATATGAAGTTCTTGGTTGAAGACTTTTTTCCTCAAGATTGTTGAAAATAGGCCTCCAGTCTCTTCTGGCTTGTAAGGTTTCAGCTAAGAGGGCCGCTGTTAGCCTGATGGGGTGGGGTCCCCTTTGTAGATTTTCTGCCCTTTAGCGGCCTTTAACAATCTTTCTTTCATTTCAGACTTGGAAAATCTGATGATTATGTGTCTTGGAGATGATCCTCTTGTGTAGAATCTTGCAGGGGTCCTCTTTATTTTGAGAATTTGACTGTTGGCCTCCCCAGCAAAGTTAGGAAAGTCTTCATGGGTGATATCCTGAAATATGTTTTCCAAGTTTACCTTTTCCTCATCCCTTTCAGAAATGCCAATGATTTGTAGTTGGCCTGTTTACAAAATCCCATGTCTCCTGGAGATTATGTTCATTCCTTTTTATGTTTTTTCTTCAATTTTTGTCTGAGTGTCTTATTTCAGAGAGCCAGTCTTCAAGTTCTGAGATTCTTTCCTCAGCTTGGTCTATTCTGCTGTTAGTACCTGTGACTGCATCATGAAATTCTTGCATTGTGTTTTTCAGTTCTGTCAGATCTATTAGGTTCTTTTTTATACTGGGTATTTTGTCCTTCAGCCTCAGTGTCATTTGATTGTGATTCTTAGTTTGCTTGGATTGAGTTTTGCTGTTCTCCTGAATCATGATGATCTACTGGCTGTAGATTGCAGCTTGACTCCTGGGCTGCCTACTGTAGCTCTGGGGTGATCTCCGGGTTTATGTTCCTTCACCAACTTGGAGGCAGAAGAGGGAAGGACCTTCGTAGTGGTTGTGGCCAAGGGTCTTTTGCTTGTCTTCTCCTGGGGATTCCACTCCAGAGAGATGCAGGTCAGTAATTGCTCAGTGCAATCAGCCTTGGATGGGCAGTCTGTGCTGTGGGCCCAAACTCAGGGTTCCCTGTTGTAATGAGCAGGGTGGGACCCACGGGAGACAAACTGGCCGCCTTCTCCTTGGATCAACTGCAGTTTGTTGGAGGTCTGGTTAAGGCACTTAGGGTTCTTGCTCGTTCATTAGTCTGAGGGTAGCAAGGGTACTTCCACTGCAGAGGCAATGGCACAGAGGCTTTCAGTTGCTCCTGGGGCCTCTACCTCCAAGAAATGCAGAGCCACTGTTACTGGGGATGTTCAGTCAGAGAGGTGGAGGCAGCTGCATTACTGGCATGAGCTTGGGTCTCCATGTGTTGTGCAGTAGGGGGTCAAAGGCCCACAGGGAGGAGAGAGAGGTCTCCTCTCTGTATGGTGCCTGTGGTATGCTATACACTGGTGTAGCAGCCTCTTAGTTTTTTCACCAGACCAAAGGCAGCAGGGATAGAACTGTTATGGTAGCAGTGGCAGACAGACTGTTGTATGCCTCTGGGAGCCTCTCCCTGGAGAAACTCCAGGCCGCTACCAGTGGGTATGGTTAGTGGCATACCCACATACCAGTGGGTATGTGTGTGGCAACTGTTCTACATTCATGAACCAGGGGCCCTGCCTGGTGAAGAGTAGAGTGGGGGTTCCCAGGAAAGAGTAGTTGGACCCCTCTCGGTATGGTGGCTGTAGTATGCTGGAGGTGCCAGTGTGATGACTAGGCCTTTTGTTCCTTCTGAGTCCAAGGGCTGTTGGGACTGTACCACTTCAACTGTAGTGACAGAGGGGTTGTGGGTTGATGGTGGAATTTCCTCCTGGGATAAATGCTGGACAGCCTGTTTGTGGTGATCATGCAAGAGCAGGATTGGTTGTCCTAGAGTTCCAGGGCAGGTGGCCCTGCCCAGTGAAGAGAAGTGAGGACCAGGATCTGTGTGGAGAATAGTCTAGTCACTTTTCTGTGAATTGGTTGCTCTGTGCTGGCGGTCCAGATCAGCCCCTGGTCCCCACAGACCATCCCAAGCCTGGAGACAGCATGAGCAACAGCTGTAAGACAGGGAAGAATGCAACCCACCCCTCCCAGGGAGGGAGCTCTGTCCAGGAAGTTGCAGAGCTGCTACTGGCTCAATAGGGCCTGCAGGAGGTGGCAGAAAGCCCAGGCCTGGAGGACCTGCCCAGTGAGGAGATATGGGAATGGGCACCCACGTAACTGCCTGGCCACTCTTCTGTAGGGCTGTTGCTGTATGCTAGTGTTCCACTCCAGTCCCTAGTCACCTCAGATTTTCAGGTATCTGAAGGTATCAACAGTGAAGTCTCCAAAACAGCAAAGATGATGGCCTGACCCTCTCTGAGACCTCCATCCCAGGGAGGTATGGGCCTATTGCCGGCCCAAATGCACCTGTAGGAGGTGGCTGTAGACCCCAGTTTGGAGTTCCTGCCCAGTAGGGAGGAACAGGATCAGGAACCCGCTTTAAAAAGTAGTCTGGCCACATTTTCATAAAGTAGCTTGCTGTGCTGTGGGTCTGCTCTAGGCCCTGGTCACCTCATACTCTCCAGAGCCAGAAGGCCAGAACAACTAAGTCACTCAAATGACATAGATGGCAACCCAATCTTGTCTTTGGGAGCTCTGTCCCAGGGAGGTTTGAAACCTCTGTGAGCTGGAAAATACCAACAGGGGTCGCCGGAGACCACAGTTGGGAGGTCCCACCTAATGAGGAGAAACAGGGTTGGGGACCTGCTTAAAAAAGCAGTCTAGCCATGTTTTTATAGAGCAGCTGTACTGTGCTGAGGGTGCACCAGTCCCCAGTTGCCTTGGACTCTCCAAAGCCCAAAGGCAAGATTGGCTAAGTCATCCAAACAACAAAAATGGCCGTCTCCCCCTGGGAGCTCCATCTCAGGGAGGTATAATGCTGCTGCTGATGGCTGGCTGAAGTTCCAGGCTAGTGGATTTATTGTATGAGGTGCTATGGAAGCAGGGCCTGCAGACTGTTGCTTTTCAGCCTCCTGGATTCAGCTCCTTTCCTAGGGATATGTACAGAGGCCTAACTTCCTGCTTTGCTGTAATTGCAGCTGCTTTTGCCTTGAAGCTGGGAAAGCCTGGGTATCTAAGGTTCCCGGTCTCCATGTGTGCCTGAACAGTACATAATTCTGTGAGTCAGACTGAAGGCCCTAGTGGAGTGGGTTCATGAAAGAATCCCCTGACTCAAGAGTTGCAAAGATCCCTGGAAGAAGTATGGATTCCCAGGGTTGCTCATCCACTCACCTTTCCTGAGTTGAGGGAGGTTCCCCTGGCTCCCTGTCCCTCCTGCTCCTGGGTGGGCTGTTGTACTGCCTTGCTTTTCTCTGTTCTTCATGGGTTGAGTTGTTTCCTTGATTAGTCCAAATGCATGTACCTGGATGTTTCAGTTGAAGGTACTGTATTTACTTGCTCCTTCCATGTCTCTCGGTGAGAGCAGCACACTCTGGCTGCTTGTAGTCAGCCGTCTTGGCTGCCACCCATTCTTCCTCTGTTTTCTGAAATATTTGGAAAGCTTGGTTACATTTCTTCCTTAAATGTATGATAAAATTTACTATTAAAGCCATTGGGCTTACAGTTCTCTTTTTTAGAGCATAGTTTAATTGTAAAATTTTTATTAACATTTTAATTTAATATGCTACAATGGTTTTGTTTCTTCTTATGTCTGTCTTAGCAAATTTTATTTTTCAATAAACTGCCCATCTCTTAAGTTTATAAAAAAAAACTATTGTCATAAATTTGATCATAACAATCCCTTATTATTTTTTTAGTATCCCTCTAAAGCAAATGGTAATGCCCCCTTTTCATTTTTGGCATTGGTAACTTGTGCTTTCTCTGTTTTTATTGACAATTCAACTGTTCTTGGTCTTTTTAAAAATTTTCATTTTATAGATATTTTCCAAAAACAGTCCTTGATTTTGTTGTTCATTTTTTCTATCGTTTCAATTTTCTATTCATTGACTTCTAAATATTTGTTTATTGATATTTCTTCTGTTTATTTTGTACTTCATTTGTTTTATTCATCTATATTTTAATAGAAGCTTATTTCATTGATTTGAAATCTTTCTTTTTTGTCATATAAGCAAATTTTAATATCAATATTTTCATAAATGGATTCCACAAAATTTGATATGTTGTATTTTTATTTTCATTTAGTTAAAAATGTTTTCTGATTTACTTGTGATATCTTCTGTAACACATGGATATTTAGAAATGTGTTGCTTTACTTCCACATAATTGCAGAATTTCAAAATTTAATCTTCTTATGATCAAGAATGTATTATATGTTATTTCAATCCTTTAAACCTTGTTTAGAACTGTTTCTTGGTATAGCACATGATCTTTCCTGGTTCATATTTCAATGTTTCATGTGCTCTTGGAGATAATACACATTTGCTATTTGAGTAGAATCTTCTATAAATCTGAATTACAACAAGTTTGTTGATAGTGTTCAAGTCTTCTCTATATTTACTGAAATTTTGGGGCTCCTAACTCAATAAAAGAGGGATTTTTAATGTCTCCAACTATAATTTTGTCGATTTGTGTATGTTTTCTTCAGATTTGTCCATTTCTGCTTTACATATTTTGGCATTCCATTTTAGGTACATACGCATTTATACACATTCTCTTGATAAATTGAGCTTTTTATCATCATAGCTTTCTTTAAATGGCTAATAATATTTTTTGCTCAGAAGCCTACTTTGTTTAATATTAAAGAAGCAACTCTGGCTTTCTTGGGACTTATGTTGGCGTAGCAATTTTTTCCATTCTTTTATGTTTAATCAGTTTGTATCTTTCTATTTGTGGCATTTGTTTTTGTTCCATTTTCCTGTCTTTTAAAAAAAGTTGAGTAAATTGTTATTCCATTTTATTTAAAATATTAGCTCTTAAGTATGCATCTTTATACATTTATATTTCTAGTGGTTACTCTAGACTTTGCAATGTACATTTTTAATTTACTGTAGTTGACCACATATTAATATTATGCCATTTCATATATATGAAGATTATCACAATACACTTCAATTTACTCTTTTCCTGTTCTTCATGCTGTTGATACTGTGCTTAGTTTTATGTGTGTTTCTGCTTCATGATAACTTGTTATTATTTCTGCCCTAAGTAGTCTGTTATCTTTTGAAGAAGTTAAGAAAAACACTGATGCAGGGCCCCAGCTCATATCTACTAGACTGTAATTTTTAAGGGTTTCGAAACTCCACAGTACTCACCTGCTTAGATTTGTTGAAAATATTTTGAGCAGAGGAACTACATAGTTTTATTTTTAACTTTAAAAAATGGAAGCAAAGTTTGTGAGTAAGGGTAGGAGTACTAGTTACTATTCAGTTGAAATACTTTATATAATAAATGATGAAAACCTGAACTAAGGCAGTAGAAATAAAATGAAAAGACATGAATAGATATTAGGGATATTTTAAAAGTTACCTTTTTTTTTCACAGATTAGTGAGAAAAGATAAAAGAAGGGGAAGTATCTAATACATTAGTTTTATAGCTCCAGAATGGGTTTGATAATAATGCCACTAAAGAAGTAGGAAGGTGCAGCCGGGCATGGAGGCTCACGCCTGTAATCCCAACACTTTGGGAGGCTGAGGCGGGTGGATCACCTGAGGTCAGGAGTTCGAGACCAGCCTGGCCAACATGGAGAAACCCCATCTCTACTAAAAATACAAAAATTAGCCAGGCATGGTGGTGGGCGCCTATAATCTCAGCTACTTGGGAGGCTGAAGCAGGAGAATTGCTGGAACTCGAGAGATGGAGGTTGCAATGAGCCGAGATTGTACCATTGCACTCCAGCCCGGGCAACAACAATTAGACTCCATCTCAAGAAAAAAAAAAAAAAAAAAAAAAAAAGAGGAATGTGTGTAAATGGAATAATGACTTGACTTAAACATGCATTTCATTTTGCAGTCATCTGATGAACTATCAGGACCTGAAAATTAACAATAAAAATGAAGCCAGAAAAAGATGATAAACATGAGACACATTTATCAGAGATCATTAACAATATTTGGTGTCCTATTAGGAGTGGGCAAAAGAGAGAAAGATGATTCAAATATTACTCAGATGTACTTGTTTGGATACTGATGCTATTAATTGAGACTGAGAACACTAATGAAAGGGCATGTTTTGATACAGAAGAAGTGAAGTGATCAGTTCAGGGTGAATTTAACTTGTACATACTGATTTTGAAGACATACAGGTTAAAATGCCTATCGTCTATATGCCCAAACATATAGCCATGGTGGTTAGAAGAGAGGTACATTTTAGAAATAGAGATGGGAATTAAAGTTACAGTAGATGAGATATCCCCAGGGAGACAGAGTGAAGTCAAAAGAAAAGGACGATTTAGGAAGGCCAATAAAGTAAACATAAGTGTCAATGAATGTAGAATATTTTAAATAGTATGCCATGTTATTTTATTAATGCAGAAAAATTACAAGCCACTAATTAAAATATCCAGGATAGTTACTAAAACTATTCTTGAAGAATATATTTTAAAACATATATTTTGTCTTACAGAATGATTTCTCCTTTATAATTGTCACAAAACCAAATTCTATAAGTAGTCTAATAATATTACCTGTGAATATGACAAAGCCACTGCCTCTTCTGGATATCGTTGAAATGCGCAAATATGGATTGAATGAATATACATTGATATTTATTTTATTGACTTTTTTTGACACTTGTCTAACTCCACTGATACCTTGCATATTATGAAACAAAAAAAAGAGTAAGTGATTAGTCCAAATGTTGAACAGATTGCAATACAGAAAAAAAAAATATTGTTAGGAAAAATCTAAACAGTATGTGTATTGTGTGTGATTAGCTTTTTTCCGGTGTTGTTATTCCATGTCACAGCAGTTGATGTAATTGCATCTTGTGAATACGTTACAACATGTGTTTTGCCCAGATGAAGAGTAATCACAACAAATAATTTGAACTTGTCATTTGGTAGCATTACTATAAATGGCAGGAGAATATTTTGTTAAATCTTTATGACTGGGATATGCATTTTTGTAATCATTCCAAAAAGTTACTGGAGGTGGCAGATGTCTGACAAAAAGTCTTTCCATTTGACTGTTTTTGTGCTTAAAGAACAAGAGAGAAGCAAAAAGCAACCATAATGAACTTTTGGCCCTTCCGATTATTTTTCTGTGAAATTTCAGTTTAAATGTACAGTCATCAGGAAGCCCGTTACATATTTACATGCCCCCCCGCCCACCTGCCCCGACACACACACAGGGAAGGAGAATCAGAGCGTGTAACCATTTCTGTATTCCTTTGTACTTAAAACAAAACAAAACAAAACAAAATCCTTTCAGGTCACCAGGTCTGTTTTGCAGTGTGCTTGTAGTTTTTAAGCACTCAGTGATCTATCTTGTCTCCCTGTCTTGCTTTGGCTTCTTATGTATGGTTGGAATATCCTTTAGCCCTATTTCCTCCACTGTCCAGGGCTTATGTCTTAACTGTTGTTCACAATTCTCTTGCAATGTGCTTGCCTCAGGCTAACATACGCTCCCTACATCTGTGCTTCTCATGTTATTCCCAAAGAACACTATGTGTGCAGGCACTGGAGCTGCTATTACTTTCTCTTGCAGTTGCCAGTTACCTTACTAGTCTGATATATGACTATGACCTCTTTGACGTCAGGAACATTGTCCTACTCATCTGTCTATGTTCCCATTTCCTTGTACTATGCCTAGAACATGGGGGACATTCAACCCCGCCAGTCCACTTTCCCCCTGTCCCTGGTCCAATTTCCTTTTTTATTACCCAAAAAAATCATAACTCTCCCTTGGGCAGAAGTCGAGGAGAGAGGGAAGAAAATAAATATGTGCTGAGCTCCATTCTAATAAAGTACTTAGATTTACAAGTCCTATGGTGAGTTCTTTGTGACTAATGCAGAATAAAATAATTATTCAATACATGTGTAAATAGAATCATCTAGTAGAAGACAAATAGAATGGTAGATTTTCATAAAGTTCTTATAGAAAGTTGTCATTTTCTCTCTGCCCTAAAAATACGTATGATTCTGATAGGCAGAAAAGATGGTGTGAAAAAGATAGAGTAAAGGCCAAGAAGCAGGAAAACACAGGTCAAGTTGGGGTCAGGGTCAGGGATGGTACATTCTCGATGGTGACTATGGGAACAGAGGGAAGCAAGGCTAAGATGTTTACTCGAACTGTGTGGAATTCGATGGATAAGGAGTCAGCTACAAATGTTGAATCTCTGTATGACAAGGAATTATTCAAATTGCTATGTAAGTGACATTATACAACACATTAACTTAGTGCATATGTTTATAAATGATGAATATTTATAAATTTATTGTGAATATTTTAAAACCAGGTTATCAGATACAAGGTAAAATTATCAGGAAAAATCATCTCTGGTAATTTTAAAACCTACCTATGTAACAAGTGGTAGATTTTTGTTGTTGTTGGTAAAGTGGAGAGAGGGGAGGTGATGGAAGAAAACTATTATAAACCTTAAAGAAAATATATATTTATCATTAGTATATTTTGTGAATATAAATATATTATAATTAAAATTTCAGTATGTGTGCTTTGAAAAATTTAAACAATTACTGTCCCGTGTGTGTGTGTGTGTGTGTGTGTGTATGTGTATGTGTGTGTGTCTATTTCTGTCATGGTGATCTTTGTCCACACATCTATTACAAATAATGTCAGATATAGTCAGTGAATGTTTCTATGAAAAACTAGAAACAAACAAATCTGTCTGTGATCCAATGCCTATTAGCTGACAACAACCACAGCATGCTAATATTTCTTCTATTATCTAGTAGAAGTGTTACCTGGAAACTTGGTCTTGCCAAATGGATCAATAACAATATAAACATTAATTTATATACATGTGTATATGACAGCACCTTTCACTAATCTACTATCACAAGAAAAACATAATACACAATATAAAACACAGATGTGCATGTACACACTGACATCCACAGACATGTGCTCTTATGCTTCTCGTGTTCATCACATTAATTATAAAAATTCTTAAGATGTTTATACACACTGATGTGAATACATTATTTGGCATTGAGTAAGTCATTTGCCCTCTTTATATCAACAAGTTCTCTATTTTTAAAACAAGAGTTGTTTTATTAGATAATCTAAAAGGTATTTTCAAGTTCTGAAATTCTATTAGTGATCACATTAAAATTTTTTATTTTACTTAGTGTCAAGTACACATCTCAGTTTCCAATTGATACAGATTTTAGGGACAAAAAATGACTATCTGAATTATATTCTTATGTATGAAAAATAATTGTTATAAAATAAAGCTCAAAAATAGTCAACATTAGCCGTTTGTTTTTGAAAATTAACAGCAGCAGAATCTCTATTGTAGAGCTTCATTTCCATATCTGAGACAGAGGCTGGCCATATATTTCCAGGTGGCCCTGGATTTGTCCCCATGAGAAAAATGGAGATACTTAAAGTTTTAAAAAAAAGATTGTCACCATTGCTGAAAAATACAAAGTACCTGCACACTGTCTCTTATTCTAAAAACGAGATGACTCATCATCTTTTAAAAACTCATTTTGCTGAAAATTCTATTTAAAAAAACTATAAAGAACTTATTGGTCTTAATTCAAATAAATTTTGAAATATCTCATTCTATTCAACTTGTCTCTCTCAAGTACTGAGGTTTAATAATGATGTGTGTGTTCTACTCTGAATTATGTTCCTCCAAATTTGAATTATTCAGGTCCTAACCTCCAGTACCTGTGAATATGACCTTGTTTGGAATAGTGTCTTTGCAGATATAATCAAGTTAATATGAGGTCCTACTAGATTAGAGTGGGCCCTGAAACCAATGACTTGTGTCCTTATAAGAAGGCCATGTGAAGACATGCAGAGAGAAGATTATGTGACAACAGAGATAGAGATTGAAAGGAACAAGCCACAGAATGCCAAGGATTGCCAGCAACCCCCAGAAACTAGAAAGAGGCAAGGAAGGATTTTCCTGAGAGTCTTCAGAGCAATTATGTCTCTTCCAACATGTACATTTTGGACTTCTAGCCTCAAAAACTATGAAAGAATAAATTTATATTGTTTTAAGCCACCCAATTTATGGTACTTAGTTATAGTTATCCTAAGAAATTAATATGGATTTTGGCACCATGGATTAGAGTGCTGCTGTAACAAGAATCTAAAAATGTGGAAGTAATGGTAGAGTTATGTAATGGGTAGTAGCTAGCAGAGTTTTGATACAAATTATAGTAAAAGCTTAGACTGTCGGGAGGAGATTGTTGGTAATAATAGGGATGTTAAAGTTGATTCTGGTAAGGACTCAGAAGGAAGGGAAGAGGATGGCAGGTAAAGTTTTTCTCATCTTGGAGAATATATATATCATTATGAACAGCAGGATGTCTTTAGAAATTTGAACACTAAGGGTGCTTCCGGTGAAATCTCAGAGGGAAATGTGGAGCGCATTATTGGACACTGGAGGAAAGGGGGCACTTGCTACAAAGTGACAGGAAACATAACTGAATTGTGTGTTAGTGCTAGATGGAAAGTAAAATTTATAAGTAATGACTTCAATATTTACCTGAGGAGATTTCTAAGCAAATTATGGAAGGTATGGCCTGGTTTTTCTGGGTCACAGAAAGTAGGGAAGGTATGTCCTGTTTTTTTGTTTGTTTGTTTGTTTTTTGTTTTTTTCTGGAGAAAAAACTGCTAAGAAAAATAAGCCAGTGCCTGATGCCTTGAAAAATCCTTAGCCTATTCAGATAGTATGCTCAAAGCTGTGATTAGACAAACCTCTGCTAACAAAATTAGGTGTGACTTATGAAATCAATCAAGCATCTTGGCAGAGGCCAGGAATAGAGAAGGGGTTATCTAGGAAGGACCTGTGGAGAGCCCTCATGTCTCATGACATGGATGCCCCTTGACATCCGTAGAGAACTAACAGGGCTTTTGAGAATGAATAATGTATATAAAAGAACACAGCCAGTCTGACTAGAGGGTACAGAGGAGACAGAATGAAAGAAGGCTATTAGATTTCCAAAATTCTACAATTAGGAGATAGACAGAGAAGATAGGGCTACCCAGAGAGGGCTCAGAGGATAGGGCACCCATCTATAGAGGATAATTTGCACATTTTAAAATCTAATAGGATTTACTGAGTTTTGAATTAACTTTAGTCCAGTGACTCTTTTATTCTTTCCATTTTTTATCCTCATTTGGAGTGAAAATGTCTAACTTACATCTGCCCCAGCATTGTATTTGGAAGCAGATAGCTTGTTTTTTAGTATTATAGATCCAGAAATGGAAAAGAATTCTGCCCTAGAATGAATAATGCCCAGAGTCTTACCCAAAGCTGACTGAAATGATGTAAGTAGTGAGATTTGGAACTTTTCAAGTTGTAATATTGAGGTAAGATTTGGCTTTAAAGTTCATGTTGGAATGAGTGAAGACTTTTGAAGATGCTGGGATGGGGGAAATTTGTTTTGTACATAGGCAGGACATGACTTTTTGGAGGTGGGAGAGAAAGTTGTGCTGGGTTGAGTTGTGTCTCCCAAAAAGGTATGTTCAAGTCCTATCCTTTTGTACCCACGAATATAACCTTATGTGAAAAAAGATCTTTGCAGATTCATTCAAGTTAAGATGAGGTACTGTGGATTAGGGTAGCCCCTAAATCCAATGACTCTTTTCCTTATAAGGCACAGAGACACACAGGGAAGAAGGTAATGTGATGACAGAGGCAGGATTGGAAGAATATGTGAAGGAATGCCAGCTACCAACAGAAGCTAGGAAGAGGCAAGGAAAGACACCTCCCTGGAGTCTTCAGAGGAAGCATGGCTTTTATGACACCTTTATTTTTACTTCTAGTTTCCAGAACTATGAAAGAATACATTTTTATTGTTTTAAACCATCCAGTTTGTGCTAATTTGTTATGGCAGCCACAATGGTGTTCATGATCACTTGAAAGTCTGTTAGGATGAGAAGTGACACCCATGAGCACATCTGAACTGGGCATCTACACCAGTTTCTCTTAAGAGAGAAAAACCAAACAATTAGTATAACATGGCCTATTAGCAACATAGGCTTTGATGTCAAACAAAGATTTCTAATTCTACCTCTAATATGTTGAGTGACATTAGCAAAACATTTATTTTTCTCTTCTCTCATCTATATAATGGTACTAAAAAGGGTCTTTTCTTTTTAGACATAAATAGATTAAGTACTGTAAGATTTCTCTGAGAAATCTGAGAGATTAAGTCCTTTGGGATAACACAACTGGTAGGACACAGAATCAGGTGTTGAGCCTTCATCTTTGTGACTCTAAAGCTTGTAGCTCATTCTAAAGGTAATGCATAAATAATGAATACATGCTCAAAAGATCTGTGGAAACTCAAGGAAAGAAAGTTCATTCTGACAGAAAAATCAGTGGAACTTTTAATAAATGAATGAATGAATGAATGAATGAATGAATGAATGAATGAATAAATAAATAAATAAATAAATAAATAAAGGACTTAGAGTGGCTACTTACAGTCCAAGCAAAATTTTGATGGGTGAAATGTCAGGTGGCAGATACTAGATCAGGGACTCTGGAGGTCCATCAGGGCCAGCAGGAGCCAAAACTGTCAAAGATGTCGAGGCCCCTGAGTAGCTGACTTGTTCAAAGGAACAGCAATTAGACCCATGGAATTAAATATATGTGGTAGAGAATGAGACCAGAGAAGGAAGTTAAGCAAAGTTTGCAGGACCTCATTACTTGCTGAGTTTCAAATTTATTCTTGTTAGTCAGCCATCATTTTTGGTTTTTAAGTGAGAGAGTAGCAAAAGACATTAGTTTTGGAAACATAATTCAATAATTCAAATTCAGTTAATTCAAAGTATAAACAGTTTATCATAGTCTCAGTAATAGATGATATGTTTTGTGGACTGAATGTTTGTGACCACCCCTCCAAACTAATATGGTAAAATTCTGATCTCCAATGTGTTAAGATGTGCGGTCTTTGGTAGGAAATTAGGTCATGAAGGTGGAATACTTGGAATTAGTGCCCTTATAAGAGGACACATGAGAACTTGCACTCTTTCTCTCCTCCTACCCCTTTTCTCTGTCTCTATAATCACCACTTCCCCACCTCTCTCTCTCTCTTCTTTCTACCATTATGAGAACATAACACATAGATGGCCAACCACAAATGTGGTTCGGCCAACCTCATTAGGTGTCGGCACCACACACCACATCTTTCAGCACATTAATCTTAGACTTCCCAGTGTCCAGAACTGTGAGACATAAATGTTTAAGTTGCCCAGCCTATGATAATTTGATATAGTAGTCCAAACTGACTGAAACAATATACAACACATATATATCACAGGTATCATATGCTGTATTGATACTTTATCCTGATCTGTAAGGATTTGTAACAAAATTAGAACTGTGATTAGATAAAATATACTTTCACTTTTTGTCTTTTCCTTTATATGTTTTTTAACTTTTCAGTAATGACCTGTTCTTCATGTTGGTAGCATGGTAAAAGTGAAGCTGAGAACAAAGACCAGTGAGGAGAACCCTAGTAATAAACCAGGACAAAAACACGAATGCCCTTTGCTTTGGCTGAGCAGGAGACAAGAATGAGATACATTTCCAAGGTAGAATTGGTAGGATTTAGCAGTGAGTCACTGGGGAAAGATGTTAGAGAGGTAGAGCTAAACACAATGCAAAGATTCCTTACCGAGGTAACAGTAAGTGTAGAGGTCCTGCTAACTGAGAAAGAGGTCCCAGGAGAAACAGTTTTAAGCTGGGGTCAAGGAGGCTAAAGATAATGAGCTGAGCATTAGACACACAGAACTTGAGGTGACAGCCAAGCGGTCATGATTTTGAGAAGCAGTCACAAGGGCTATCCCAGAAGGCCAAAGTGTTGAGATAAAAAGGGGTAAAAGAAATGGTAAGATATTTCCAGAGGAGGTTCAAAAAACCAAGTGATGATGAATATAATCATCTGGCTGGTAGTAAAATCTCAGAAACCTTCTGATGTAGGTAGATTCACATGAATCGTTTACTAAGAGATATAAAGTGATGCACTTGCAGAAGACGGATATAATTCACAAATTATAGTTAATGTGCTGTAGGATTATTAGGCGCTCAGATATAACTAAAAATGCAGTAAACTCAACCCCCTCATAATAAGGAGCTGACAAGCAACACAGAAAGTCTGCTTGAAAAAATACATCCCTGCTGTTAGTCACGGTGTCGTCCCAGATGAGGTACATAAATAAACATGTCACTCACAGTGTTTCACTTCCTTCCACGAGACTGTCAGCAAAGTGGGGTAAGAGAACAAAATCACAGGCCTATTTATCAGCGTCAAACAAGTAATGGTAACAACAAATAAAGAACCCTCTTGGGCTCAGTGTTCCACTGCTGTAGGTGAAGGGTAAAGGGCTCGTGCAAGAGCTCAATGGCACATCTAGTACAGTGCAGTAAGGACTCTCCATCCTCATGGAATCACCTTCAGGGTCTAGTTACTGAATTGCTAATTTTGGCAGCATCCTAATCACAGTATTTCTTGAAATGCGTATTTCCAAATGCACATGTCAGCATTGGAGACTGTCTGACATTTTTACTCTCTCGTGTGACCTTATCTGCCAGAATAGTGGGCAGAGACCATGATGCAGATGAATGAGAGTTAGATCTGGAAATCCACGTGGCTTTCTAGAAATTGCATACATTTTTGAGCCTCTACTTTATTTAATAGGGATTGTATAGTACTCTAAAATTTCTTGAAAAAACTTCCTGGAATAACATATTCAACGAGTCTAGAATGTCCTAGTTAAAGGCAGTATATTATTTAAAAAAATATTGTTTTTACTTCTGAAAGACAACTGAAATGATCGCTAAGAGACATTGAAACTAAAATACCGCATAAACTTACAAGGAGAAAGATAACAGAAGGCAGAAAAAACAAAAAGGTAGCTGAAAATGGAAGCTGAATAGTCATTGATTTAGCTGAGAAAAATGGGATCCAAAGCCATCAGTGAGGAAACTGAAAAGCAAGTTTGTGCCAGAGACCTCAAATCTCTCAAGAATTCTCAAGCATGAAAGACCTCTGAAAGTGGAGTGAGATAGGTGGTGAGGATGGGATTGGTCAAAAGTGTCTTTAAGAAGATCTAAGGCTAGATCTCTTTATCCTCTCCTCCAGCACATGTTCCTGAGACTTACTGTACCTCTCCCTTCCTCCCATCAAATCAGAAGTTTAGATGATTGCTTTAAATCAGGTAAAACAAAATATGTCTGTCTACACTTGGGGACACCAAGCACAACTGAGGGTGATGGTACGTATTAAAATAATAAAATTAAATGAAATTTTGCATCATGAAATGGAATTGAAACTCTGCTTTCCTTCCATAATTGATTTTTAGAATTCAAACAGCCAGCTTATGTGTCTAGGCAGACTTTGGAACTTTTTTCTCAGGTGAAATGTACTGGATCAAGAGAAACACCTAAAGATACTGACACTGAGAATAATTCCCCAAACACTCAGCCAGATTCCATTGCACACATCTGATGATGAAAAATTTTATTTACACAGAACTGGCAATCATCTTAATGCCCTATGCTTATATACAAACAGACAGCCGAGAGTCACCAAACATATGAAAACCTTTTTTTATATGAAAGACCAAAATGAACAAGAACACGCAAATTGAAGAACAGAGACTATGGCAAGAAAATAAGAAATGCAGTATAAATTATCAATATTTCTCATGTATGTAAGACATAACATACATTAATACAGTAGCCACTAGCCACAAATGGCTATTTAAATGTAAATTAAGTAAAATTAAATAAAATTAAACATTTTGTAGCAAATGGCTACCTCCTGAATAGAACATATTGTAGAACATTTGCATTGCAGAAGAGAGTTCTGTGGGAAGTGCTGAAGAAAAGCAACAACTAGGAACAAACAAGAGCCTTCAGAAATCAAAAAACGTAAACAGTTCAGTGGAAGGCAGTTTCATGGAGAATAGCAGAAAAATACAAATGAGAAAGGAAAAGATAAGCTTTGTCTAGGAGTTTCTAAACCAAATTAAAACTATGCACAGAGATGGAATCAGAAAAAAAAGAAATTATCTAAGATAATTCAAAGACGATACTCAGAATTGAAGGACATGCTTTTTCTGATTAAAATTTTCTGTTTCTACAGCAGCATAGTGGATGAAATTGACCTATATCAATGTACACTGTTATAATATTTTAGAATACTAAGAAAGAGAATTCTAAAGTATTCCAAAAAAGAACAACAACAACAAAAAAAATAGGTAACATAAAGTTCAGAAATCCAAAGGGTTTTGCATGGATTTCTCAATAGCAACACTGGAACTAGAAGAGAATAAGACAATGTTGTAACTACCCGATGGGTTCTCCTTGCCTGTGGCCTAGACAGAGCTGATTTATCAAGACAGGGGAATTGCAAAAAAGAGTTTAATTCACACAAAGCTGTCTGTACAGGAGACCAGGAGTTTTACTATTACTCAAATCATTCTTCCCAAAAATTCAGAGATGGGAGTTTTTAAGAATAATTTGGTGCATAGGGTGTTGGAAACTGGAGTGCTGATTGGTTGAGTGGAAGATGAAATCCTAGGGAGTCAAAGCTGTCTTCTTATGCTGAGTGAGCTCCTGGGTGGAGGCCACAAGACCATTGGAGCCAGTTTATGGATCTAGGTGATGTCAGCTGGTGCATCAGAATGCGCAGTCTGCAAAATCTCTCAAGCACTGATGTCAGGTTTTACAATAGTGATGTTATCTCCAGGAGCAATTTGAGAAGGTTCAGAATCTTGCAGCCTCCAGCTGAATGACCCCTAAACAGTAATTTCTAATCTTGTGGCTAATTTGCTGGTCAGCAAAGGCAGTCTAGTCCCCAGGCAGGAAGGGGGTTTGTTTTGGGAAAGGGCTGTTATCGTCTTGTTTCAGAGTCAAAATGTAAATTAAGTTTTCCCCAAAGTTTGTTTGGCCTACACCAAGGAATGAACAAGGACAGTTTGGAAGTTAGAAGCAAGATGGACTCAGTTAATCAAATCTCTTTGCCATCATAATTTTGTTATAATTTTTGCAAAGGTGGTTTTGATATCTTCAAAATTTTGAAGGAAAATGATTACTAACTTAGAATTCTGTACACAGTCAAATTTATCTGGCAATTTGGGTCAAATAAGGATATTTTAATATATCTTACATGCTAGGAGTCAAAACCCTTTAAACACCCTTTTTCAGGAAACTCCTAAAGGAGTTATTCCACCAAAACTCAAGAAAGGGGAGATGGGATTCTGAAATTCCATGACCCAATTCAAAGGAAGGAAAGGAAAAGGAGAGGGAGAGGGGGAATGTGAAGGGAGGGAGATACTACTATAAAAATGATGACAGATTACAGAATGACAGCTGTCCAATAAATATAGGAACAACAAGTATGTTTGGAGCAGGTGCAAGGTCTTTTGGAGAGATGTTCTCAAAACACTGAAACAGATGTATGTTGAGACAAACTGTAATCAACTAGGCAAGAGTTTGAAACTGAATTTTAAAAGAAGTTCTTAGAAAACTAAATAACTAGAGAGACATTAACTGGATTAACTTCAGGCAAAAACAATTTGGTAAAAACAGAAATAAAGTAATTATAATAAAATTCCTGGCATAGCAGTAAACAGATTTCAGACAGCCAAAATAATGTAAACTCTGAATACTGAATAATATTGAAAATAAAATTATATTGGGAGGATGGGGCAAGGGAAATTGTGTGTTTCTATATTTAGAGGTAGAAAGAATATATGTAAAAACTATAGTCCAATCTTTAATAGTTGGAATTAAATATATAATGCCAGAAACTAACAGTCAATAAATAGCAGGATACTAATCTCATTTGGAGGACGTAAAAGTGCAGTGTGTTTGCCTGGGTGGAATATGAATTGTGAAGAAGGGGAATTCAGAGTACCGCCGTTTGCCATAACAAGTCTTATAAAGCAGTTTGACTTTAATTATGTGCATGTATTACTTTGATGAAAAATTTAAAACATTAATAAAAGAGTTTAGCATGTTACATGGCATATATCAACTCTCAATAAGTGTTAGCTGAATCTGATTCAGGAATCTAACCAGCTTTATGATTACTATGATTAAACCTTCTCTCCTGTCAGACTACTTTCAAATACACACAGCTAGAAGGGTTTATGAAAATGTATTATGTTGTGCTAATTTGTTCTATAGGCTTGAGATTGCATGCTAGTTTTATTCAGGGTCTACAGCTCTATAGATGTATTTTCCTTTTATTTTCTTTTCTATTATCTCTCCCATTCTCTACTTTCTCTTTGGCCTGTTTTAAGTGTTTTGTTTTTGGCTTGATTTTAATAAGAAACTATTGTTTTAAAAAACAAGATTTTTATTTTTGCATCTTCTAAAAATGAGAAGATGTGGCATCTTGGGATCACATTCCCAAATAGCAGCAATCAACTGGAGTTGGGTGGTGGATTCCCCTTTAAATGGGTTACCTGCTCTCCAATGTGCCACAGTTTTACAACTTTCTTTTATCTTTTGCTAAATGCTGCTTCATGCAGTTGTATTACTTACCTAACCCAGGGGATCTATGCATTTGCAGCTTTCACTTAAAAAACTAAGGAGCCATTCTCACTCTGGTGATGCTATTAGTTAACTTTCAGGTGCATATTTGCATTCTAGTGCAAATATGCTAACAGTTGGATACAATTGGAATTTTCAGAAGAGACTGTGGCTGGAGATACAAATGGCCGAAGCCATCACCACAGGATAGTGTGATGTGCCTCCTAAAGACTTGGTGAGATTTCCTAGAAGCAAGCATGTGGAGCAGTGGAGAGCAGGGGCAGAGGCAGTGAGAGTGAGTGACTGTGATCTTTCAGAACCAGGAGGGTGGTTCTTGTCTATTCCTGTCAAAGGTGTAGGGAGTGGCAGTGATAACAAGAACACAAGATCTCTTTGGATATTTTTTTCAACCCCTCCAAAGGCAATACGAAAGTGAGGGAGGAGTATGATTTCAGGCTCTTTCAGCTTAGATTTATAGCGAACCTATTAGGTGGTAGCTCATAATGTATGTGAGTGACATGTTCATAAACAATTACAACACAGTAGAGATATGGTTAAAAAATGCCAAGAAAGCATAGAGCACCAGCAGGGCTGTGATTTGGCAAGAATAAACAAAAAGCCTGTGGGAGTGACAAGTAAAGAATATTTTGGTGATGAGGGTTTATCAGGTGGACTAAGGGGAGATATCACACTGAAAGTAAATTTTAGAGATTTAATTCACTCATTCATTGATTCAATCATGTATTCACTTATTACTCTACCCAACAATTCTGTGAATATTTACACAGCACATATAGAGTTGAAATATGAAAGACCCAGCCCTCAAAAAGCTTGTAGTATGGAGTAAGAGATAGATACAAATCTTAACAATTAAAGCCAATAGATGATAGAATAGCAGTAATTAAAAAGTAACAAGGATGCCTGACTCTTGACTGTAAAGTTCCAGAGAAATCATGATTTCTCTGAGAATGCTTAACATTATGACTGAGACTTTAAGACTATTTATAATGAAGGAATAAGGAAGAGGAGAAATCTAATGGGCTAAAAATGCAGTGGTCTAAGAAACAAGGAAGAAAATAAATTCAAGTATACTGAGATCTACTGAATCAAAGAGAGATTGGTTCTCTTTGATTTTTAGCAATGTTGATGAAAAAGGTAAGATTGAGTGGACTTTATTTTGGAAGTTTTATAAGTTTTAGATTGATTGGCAGAAAAGTAAAACAAAGGAGGCTTGTTTAGATCAACATTTCCTAGAATACATATATGTATGAGACATATATGATCGTATTTCTGGGATCCTGAGATTCTGTCAACTTTGAGACTCCTCAAAAATATTTTTTTGGGGAGAAATGAAGCCAAGGCATTACCAATTTAAAGGTGCAACTTAACTTTAGAAATATTGAGAACATGAAAATTGTTCAAACCCAATGAACAAAGACAGAAAACCTCACCTCTCATCGTCTGTTCTCTACCTAAGCTCCCAAGCAAGGCAACTGGAAGGCCAGCCTTCTTCATCATGGGCTTCCTACTCAGTTTTAGTAGTAGGAAGTTTTACTAGTTTTATTAGTCATATAAACTTTTGAGTTTCGGATTTTGGAAGTTCAGGGTGGAGTTCTAAGAAGTCCTCTCTGTAATCCCAGCACTTTGGGAGGCCTACGTGGGTGGATCATGAGGTCAGGAGATCGAGACCATCCTGGCTAACATGGTGAAACCCCGTCTCTACTAAAAATACAAAAAATTATCTGGGCGTAGCAGCATGTGCCTATAGTCCCAGCTACTCAGGAGGCTGAGGCAGGAGAATCGCTTGGACCCGGGAGGTGGAGGTTGCAGTGAGCCGAGATCGCACCACTGCACTCCAGCC
Source organism: Chlorocebus sabaeus (assembly GCF_047675955.1). Taxonomy (NCBI): domain Eukaryota; kingdom Metazoa; phylum Chordata; class Mammalia; order Primates; family Cercopithecidae; genus Chlorocebus; species Chlorocebus sabaeus. The sequence continues at coordinate 77,037,297 of NC_132904.1, read as the reverse complement.
TGGGCAACAGAGCAAGACTCCATCTCAAAAAAAAAAAAAAAAAAAAAAAAAAAAAAGACGTCTTCTCAGAACTTTTACAGAGTATTTACCTACCTAGGTAAGTGGAGAAGGTAGACAGTCAATATGCTCACTTTCAACTGAAAATGTTCCCCTTCCTTCGCCACTTTTGATATGTTGATGACTAAGTTGACAGGATAATAGAATACATAGAACAGAATTGATGGAGAAGTTTGCCTAAAATAACTGGAAACGTTTCCCTCTCTGAGTCAGATTTGGTTTGGCATATTTACTACTTATCACAGCTGATTGATTACATACTCATTTTAACTTCTTGTGTCTTTATTATTTTAAATTGCCCTAGGTTCTTTAAAAAAAAAAGTACAGGACTATAAAGGGAAATAAATTTGGGGGGCTGTTATAATTCTTAATTTTATGATTCTGTGTATCCACAGCTAAATCTATTCAGAGCCATTTCAAGGATTAAAATGATCCCATCCTGCAGAAATATAAAGTGTCTTTTAGTGATAACCCTCAGTGTTGGAGAAAAGAATGATCACATTTTTATTCAGGCTAAAACTTTGATGTTTTGCTTCAGCATTGCAACATAAACACCTCATGTTTCAGAGTCAGACTGGCTGCTTTACATGCAGGCATCATGAGATATGACAAGAGGAAAGGATTTAGGGTTGGGAAGAACCTGTACCTAATTCTGACTCCCTCATTTAATAGGTGAAATCTAAGTCAAGTCACTTATTTTTTCTGACCCTAGTTTCCTCACCTGTAAGAGAAGAATGGTTCTTAGCTCCCAGGAATACTCTGAGGCTAATGCGATGAAGTGAATGGCAAGCCCATATCTCCAGCCCCATTTTCCTCCACTTGTAGACTTATGCTTGAACCTTTATTATTAGCAAAAGGGTTACAAGTGATTTCATCACATTGCTTCATAATTTTATGCCTTTGCTTTAGCAGTTTCTCATATTTGGAGGTCGTAATCAACCCACTTCCTTCCTCCTTTAATAGATTATTTCCTATACACCCTATTAGCCCTGACTTGCTCCCACATCTTGATCCTTTGTGTTCTCTCAGCACCTTGTTCTTACCTTAAAGTTATATATTTATAGCTTGATTTAGAGGTCAGGAACCATGTTTTTTTCCTGTATCCTCAGTGTCTACCAAAGTGCCTGGCACATGGAAAACTTGCAATTGATGTTAGTGGTCCCATAATAAAATCTATTTCAATGAGTGATAGTAATGAGAGCTAACTGTGGTGCTGATGGTGTTTTTTTTTTTTTCCTACCTATCTACACACACACACACACACACACACACACACACACACACCCTGCATAGACCTAGCTTAATGCCTTTTCAATTAAAAAATACCCAGTTAATAGAAATACACAACAATGACATGTATCAGTGAATGCAGTATTAATTATTACCATGGTGCTCTTGTTAGCTTCTTCAGAACAGACCCCCTCATGAGTATTTAATTTAGATTTTAAAAGAGCAAGTAGGAAAGTTATTGCATGCTAATTAACTTTAAATTCCTCCTTTACATTGGTCAATTAGAGATAGCAGAATAGTGCCAACTAGACAGAAGAGCTTTGATGAGATGACAGAGGCTGGAATTTTTAGCATCCCTCCCTCTAGGCTTTCTGGCCCAGCAGATTCCTTTGCTATCACTCATTCTATAGCTTCAGTGTCACAGGGTCAAGCTGGCCTCAGTGTGAACAAGAAACAATCTCACTGTGTCATTCATGAAGTTGAGGTTCTGTGTGGGACAGGTGAGTTCTCTCTCAGTACCATAGTATGTTTCATATCAGTGGATGTGTTCCTTCTTTTGTTTTTCTCTGCATTTTCATAATGTCATGTACTTTGCTTATAAAAATCTGTTTATGTTCTTTTCCTTCATGAAGACTGAGCATGCTGAGGGCAAAGATTGAGGTTTTAAAATTTCTTTATCCCTAGGGCTAATATATAGCTCAATACATGATTATGACTTGAGTGAATGAAGTAATTAAACATGGGCTGAATAACCACATGGCCAGGAACATGTATGAGAAATTAAAGTATCTGATACAGTGACATGGGTTCTCAACTCTGTGCTTGATTTGTGGATCTGCCAATCCTTGAACTTCAGGGATGCAAAACAAAGGGTTCTTCCTGCAAAGGGTTCATCTACCACTCTCAATTCTTTTACTTGTAAACCTTATGTGTTTCCAACACCTACTTACATGGACTGAAAGAAACCAAAAGAAATCCCATGTTATTTTTCCCCCTGAAACCATGAATCTTGAATCATCTCATGGCTCAGATATCCTTTTCCTGTCCAGGGTTCAAGACACTCTAGAGAGAAGACATTTTTTGCTCTCAAATGAAACTCCCAAGATCTACCAATCAAAATGCCATAAGAAAGCAGAATAGAAAGAAAAAAATAGTTTCCCCATATCCCTTTGCACTTCTCCCATTGAAATAACCATCTGATATGAAATGCCTGGATAGGATACAAGGAGAACGCCATAACATATGGGCCTAGGATCCTTTATTGCTGTGCTACCAGGTGGAGCCCTCAATGAGAGGATTAGAGAGAGCAGAGAAAGGAGAGTGTTGATCACCATCCTGTTACAAGGACTGCATGAGACACATCATCTTGGTTAACCCTTGGTACAACTCTTGAGGTAGGTGTTATTATCATACACTATTTTACAGATGGAGAAATTGAAGTTAAGAGATCTTCAGAAGTTTGTTCAAGGTCTTATAACTAGTAAATGGGAAACCAAGCCTGAAATCTATTCATGGTTGGATTACTCCAAGACACATGTTATTAACCAGCATACTATATTGCTCCCAGGGCAGAGTAGATGATTTTATTAAAAATACTGAATACTACATTAAATGCAATGTTAGTCTATTTTTATTCTAGCTACATTAATGTTAAATTTGCTTTTAAAAGCACTGTGAACTCCAACCCCCAAGTCTAACATCTGCCAGAGCCTTATTTTTTTTTTATTCTTTTAATTTAAGAATATTTCCAGTATCCCATCCATGTCTTTCTAGAACATCTGTAGTTTTAGTGTGCGCAGAGTTCATCTGTGGGTCTCATGTGGCTTATTCCCTTCCTTGTCAGTCAAACAAACACACAGAATAAAAGAAATAATGGAGAAGAGTCATCAGTATTTGTTTTGTGTTCACCAAAGAAGCAAGCAGACTTTGCATATTCCATGATGTATGCATTCCTCTGTTGTGCAGTGAGTTGGCAGAAAAGCAGAGCAGTGTGTATGTGTGTTACTAAAAGTGATCAAAGGAAGGGAGACAGTGGGCACAATTCTTCCTTCTGCATGGACGATTTATAATGACTTGGTGTCTGATAAAGAGCAGAGAGCCACAGAAGCTCTGAACCAAATCCATAATCTCTCTGATGTGCTGAGCTCTAGAAATATTGAGTAGTAGTAACAGGGTTGAGGAACCCCACTACAGTGACGTGTGCAAGTACATGGCCAATGACACAGATCTACAAAAATGGAGGATGACTCCCTATTAGCTGTCCTGAAACCTAATATGTTTCTTTTTCATGGTTATTTTAGTAAGAAATCATGTTTTAAATAGTATGTACTATAACCAACTCCCTGGTACATGAAGGATGAAACAATTTTTCTTACTAGGGTGAGTAATATGTCATTATCTGACCTCAACCAGTTCTTTCTCTTGCCACTCCTCTTGTTCCTTGTGAGCTCTGTATTCCCACACTTCAGCCACTCTGAGCATCTCTCCCTTTCCTGTAGTGACCAATCTTGGGATCTTTTACAGGCTGTTTCTTCTAATCATATCACTTATTTTCCTCCTTTTTCTTTCTGCTCTGCCAAACTTTCTGACTGACTCCTCATCTACCTAAGACTTGACTCCCCTCTGAAGTCTTTCTCAACTCCTCCAAAAGACATTCCATCTTTTGCAGTCTCACTGTTCTCTATTGGCATATGACATATAACCTACCAAAAATATAAATAAGCCTAAGGCAGGATTCTAGGGAGATGTAAAGAAGACAATTGGGACTATGCTCTTCAATCAAGCTGTTCTAGCCTCACCAACCTCTCAGTGTTTTATATGCAGTCAGCTATTTTGCACTCAGTCCCTTGACCCTGCTTTCCACCATCAGGAATGCTCTTCCAGCTCTGCAAATAGCTGACCTGTTCCCATTCCTTGAGATCCCAGCTCACCTGGCATCTTTGTACTAAGGTCTTCTGTTACTACTCTATCTGAAGTTGCCCACCTCAGTTAGCTTCCATCCAACCCACCACTGCATTTCCTTCATTGCACCCATCACAATCTATATGTCTTTTATTTATTGATTTGTTGATTCAAATCAACGAGTTGTATTGATTCATTGTATTTCTCCTCCCCTGCAACAAAGAGGCCTGAAGACAGAAACGATGTCTGTTTTGTTCACCTGTATATCCCTACTGCCTAGCAGCCATGCCTTGTACATCAGAGATGCATACATAAGAATTTACTTCTTAATGAATAAACAATAAATGAAAAAGTTATTGAATAAACAGCCCAAATGGAGGAGATACGCTGGTGCCCATAAGAGGCATACCTAGCCCATATGAGGCATATGATCTTGAAGACTTGGGGAAGGATACTTAGAAGAGACTTAGTTATATAGGTAAATCCTATGTGAAGAAGATTGAATTTCAATTTGTGTTACATTTTTCCTCACTTAGGGACCTGGTGAAAGCATTTCTTTTACTTTCTTACAGAAATAACGAAATAACTTATCCTCATACAGTCTTCTGTCTTCCTCCTCTTATTCTTGATGAGGGCCAAGACCTCAGATTCTCTCTGTGTAGTGCATGTTCTTCCCTCACATTAGTCCTCACTGGAGTGTTATATAGACTGCTATCGCTGTTTATGCAAAGTGTCTAATTATGTGTTCACTCAAAGATCTTTCAAGCGCCAAGCTCAGGAGTCTTTGCTCACCCACACTAGCACTTCAAGGCATCGGATGCCCCCTTAGCTTATTATCCTGGGAATGGTAGTAGCTGCTGCAGCTCTGCCTCATTCCATATTCTGATTTGAGTGATTATTTTGCTCCAAGTCTCTGTGCCCAAAGCCATACCCCTAGAGAAGACAGATTCACCTGAAATCAAAACAGATGCTTTTTTCCTTCATATTATGCTACACAGTAGGATTCTATATCCTATCACTATCTTTTGTTGTTACTTTTTTTTTGAGGAAAGATAATATGTGAAATTATTACATAAAGTTCTTATTGGGGCCAAGATCTACATTAAGAATTTAATAGTTCATTATCACATAGTCCTTTATCCCTGCCCCAACCTTCCATTAAGTATCACTTTGCTCACTTTAGAGGTGACCAAAGAGAGTAGAAAACTTATATATCCAGCCAAAACTCTCACAGCTATTAAGGCAGTGGAGATATAATTCCAGCCTGTGTCTGAGACTCACAAAGCCCACCTTTGATTTTAATCACTATACTTTCATAACTAGCCCTAATTAAATTACACATTGAAAGGTTATCCGGCCAAATTCCCAGTACCTGCTCTTGTTTTTGGATACTTGTCCAGTGTACTTTTTAAAAATAATTTTTTCAACATCTTTACTGCTTGCTCTTCAGAAAGTTATGAAGGATGTATCATCCCCCCCAGATATACTTATGATATAATTAATCTCATTCTATTCTGTAAACATTTATTGAGAACTGATTATGATGCAAATAAATCACTGAGCAATGGAGATGTTTAGATGGATGAGACATGGTCCTTCCTCTGGAATAGCTTGCATTCTACTGGGAGAGAAAACAACTAATTACAATGATCCATGCAATCGTAGAAATAAAGACTCTTCAGTGTAGAAAAAGAGAAGAATTAGTTCTTCCAGGAGGAGCAGTAAAAGCCTTCATTAGAATAGATGATATCTGAAATGAGCATTGAGTTTACTGGCTTTTCAGGTGCCTTGCATATACTAAGTGGTTTTACAGCAGCAAGGTGTGGCTGTCTGAAGTGTCAGCAGTGTTTATGAAACATCGCTGCCCCTATGGTGGGCAAATTGTGTGTGTGGGAGGAAATAGAGGGGATGTAGTGAATATGACTGACAACACCGGCAGTTCCAGGGTACCTCCTGCATTGACACAATACAAAGCTTGGACTTCATCTTGAAGGCAATAGGTAGCCTTTGGAGGTTTATAAAGCAAAGGGAACCACTGGAAAAATATATAATGTAAGATAAGTGAGAATCTCCTGTTCCAACACAGGAACATGGGATCATAAGCTACAGGAAGCTAAGAAAACATGTCCCCACTCCCCACATCACACCTCATCCAGGCTTTTTCCATCTCTGTTTCCACTGAGGATCTTTCCTGTTAGATTTGCACTATACAAAAGATACCAACATTTTCAGCAGAGCAGGAAAGCCTTCCAGCATCCATAAAAGTTTGGGTCTTGCTGTTTCCTTGCCTTTGCTCCAATCTAAACTATCATACTTGCTAAGGGATAAGCTGAAAGGAAGGGAAGGTGATATCAATTTTAAGAACATAGGCGACTGGGCGCGGTGGTCCACGCCTGTTATCCCAGCACTTTGGGAGGCCCCCAGGCGGATGGATCATGTGATCAGGAGATCGAGACCATCCTGGCTAAAATGGTGAAACCCCGTCTCTACTAAATATACAAAAAATTAGTCGGGCGTGGTGGTGGGTGCCTGTAGTCCCAGCTACTCAGGAGGCTGAGGCAGGAGAATGGTGTGAACCCAGGACGCGGAGCTTGCAGTGAGATCATGCCACTGCACTCCAGCCTGGATGACAGAGCGAGACAAACAAACAAACAAACAAAAAGCAAAACAAAAAAAGCAGAACATAGATTTTGGGCATTAGTTGCCTGGGTTCACATCATGGCTTAACTGTGTGAACTTGGGAATGTTCTGTGATCTCTCTGCCTCATTTTTCCCATCTGTAAAATAGGGATCATTATATAATCTACCTTGTGATGTTGTGGTGAGAATAAAATGAGTTACTACCTGAAAACTACTTTGAACAGTAGCCTGGCGAGTAATAAGTGCTCCATGGGTATTATTATTATAGCATCCTGAGTTGGTTATAAATGACAAAATGGCAAGCTACTGCAGTCCTTATTGAGAAGACCTGTGAAGGCAGAATTGTAGACTATGAAATATAGTTCTTACACCAGTGCCTAAGGTGCTTTCCCATACTTCTCCAAATAAGAAAGATTAGTGGCACTTAGTGAGCACTGACTATGTTGGGTGTATTTACATGCATTATATCATTTAACCCCACAACCACACAGTGATGGATGTATATGTATTTGTTTCTATATTACATAATCTTTGTTTTCTTGAAAAGGAAGAAATTAAGCCACTTTCACAAAAGCACACACATAGGAAATGTTAGGACAAGGATTCTAAACAGGTTAGTCTAACTGCAAATTCATTCTTTTCTTTACCACACTACCCTACCTGTCAAGTTAGAGAGGTCAAACTAATTTAATTGTTTAATCTTCCATGATGAGAGCTGGCACATACGTACATAGAAAAAACTGCTATGTATTGTTGCCATAATTTGTGCTCTGGATGTTTATATAACAGATGTTTATCTAAATTCTTTCACACTTCCTATCCAATTTGCTTCCCAAGCAGCATATATATTATTATTGCCTTTTTATATGTGGTGAAATGAAGGAATCAAGATTTAGCTCTTTTCCTTTCCTTGAGTTGCTCTCAGTTGAGCCTGCTTTGGCACCTGTTAGGACTTTCACAGTCTTTTTGATGATGAGCTTATCATGGCTTTATTGTTATTATAGACTCTTTGCTTCCTTGGTATTCCATGACAACCTCCTGTGTTTACACACTGTTGTTTATCGGACATCCTTGACCTCATAATGGAAAAGTCTGAATATCAGGTTGCACCCAAATAAAGCAAGTAAATGTGATGTGAAAGTAATCAAAACATTCTTTGGATCTAACTCTTCAGGAGCTGTCATGAGGATCAATAGGTACAAGACTGCTATTTTTAGATCTTAACTTCATTGTGCATGTTTGAGATGGGACCTAATAAACTAGATGGACTGAATAGTACGGAAGATTCCAGTTTCACCTGACATGTGATTATCAGACACTTCAACTCTATAGTGTCAAGGTCTACATCGTTGAACTGGGTGTAAGGGGTGAGCACCTAGCAATGCCGTCTAACCATCTTAATACCATTTTATGTACTAGTCAATGTCATATAATTAAATTTTCTAGAATATTATAGAATTCCTCTTTTATGGCATGCATTAAGCAGAGTAAAAAGCAAACCATCTGGGCTATAGAACAAAACATTGATGAGAATAAAAGCCATCCAGGAAAAGTGTGTGACTCTCTTTCATCTCTCATATCACCGCACCTATTTTTTATGGATAAAATCAACAAAACATGCAGTCATTGAACATGTGCATAGTTTTTCTTGTGTGTCTACCAAACCGGATGTTTTCTGTCAGAAATAGAACACATTTTTCATATTTCACCAAGATATTGTCATCTAATGTGTAAGTATCTGGCTTATGTTATGTAAACATAGTGAGAAATACCTCTTGACTTTTACTTTATTTAAAATAAAAAACAATTTTAATAAAAATGCTTTTTAGATACTTAATTTATTTTCCAATGAAATTTTCATAAAGGTTTATAAACAAGGGCATATTTTAGTTGTGCTGACTAAACAATGTGTTCACCCATTTATTCACTCACTTAATATGTAACTGTTTATTACTTCTATATAATGCCTAATTTATGTCACAATTTGTTTTTCTTTTAATTTTTCAAAAAAAAAGTTGAGTAGATATTATGCCTGGTTTACAACTGAGTAAACTGATTTTCGGTGAAGTTTAGTTTCTCTAACATATAATTGAAAGTCACTAGTATCCAGTAGATGCTGGCAGTATTTTAAAAAATCATTTTCATTCTGAGAAAATGGGAAAATTGATAACAGCAATTTGGACAAATAGAAAAATTTTTAAAAATGGCCTGAGATATAGCTCCTAATATGGATTTTATTGTGGCATAAAGAAAGGCAGTGGCATATCTAAATAATAAAATAGCTGAAGGACAGAAAAAAAATATTGAGATTTAAAGAAAGGGATAGCTTTTCCTAACCTCTGTGTATTTCTAAAAATTTTCATTTGAGCCATTTATTCATTCAGAAAATATTTTTGAGAGTCTACTATATGCTAAACAATTTCCAGAAGATATGTGGAATACATCAGACACAAGTTAGAGTGAAAACACACATACACACATGCACACACCACACACACACACACTCACACACATACAATTTCTTGTCCTTTTGGAGATAACATTGTAGCAGGGAGACACAGACAATAAATGTAATAAATAAGGTAATTACCTAGATTAATAGAATATTATAAGTACCATGGCGAAAAAGAAAAACAAGAGAGAGAGCAGGGTATGGGCAATGAACTTGCCTGAGACAGGCTTGGGGAGGGGTGGGTAGTCATTGTGAGAAGGATGAGTGAGTAGACCCTATTGAGAACTCAACACTTGAGCATAGACTTTCAGAAGAAAATGGTAGCATGGAGGATATTGTAGGAACAGCGTTCCAGGCAGAGAGAACATCCACCACAAAAGCTCCAAGTTGGGCTCATGCCCCGTATCTTTTAGTAAGCAAGGAGTCCCCGGGAAATTAAAGGAAGCATAGTAAACATGAGGTCAGAGAGATAAATGCAGGCAAATTGAGAAGGAACTTATAGGCCAAGGGAAGGAATCTTTCTTGTAGTTTGGAAATAGGGAGCCACTAAAGAGGTGTGGCAAGATCTGATTTATATTTTAAAAGACTACTAATTGCATTTTGACTTCTATTTTAGGTTCAGGGTTACATATGTAGATTTGTTATATAAGTAAATTGCATGTCACACTGGTTTGGTGTACAGACTGTTTCATCACCCAGATACCCGGTAAGTATGGTACCCAATAAGTGGTTTTAAGATCCTCACCTTCCTCCCATCCCCCACCCACAAGTAGGCCTTGGTGTCTATTGTTTCCTTCTCTGTGGTTGTGTGTAATCAGTGTTTAGCTCCCACTTTCAAGGCAGAATATGTGGTATTTGGTTTTCTTGTCCTGCATTAATTTGCTTGGGATAATGGCCTCCAGCGCTATCCATGTTGCTGCAAAGGACATGATCTCATTCTTCTTTATGACTGTGTAGTATTTCATGGTATGTATCTGCCACATTTTCTTTATCCAGTCTACAATTGATGGGTATTTTTGTTGATTGTATGACTTTGCTATTGTGAATAGTGCTGTAATGAACATATATATGCATGTGCCTTTATGGTAGAATGATTTGTATTCCTTTGGATATATAACCAATAATGGGATTGCTGGGTCAAATGGTAGTTCTGTTTTTGAAAAATCACCAAACTGCTTTCAACAATGGCTGAACTAATTTACATTCCCACCAACAGTGTATAAGCATTCCCTTTCCTTCACGACCTCACCAGCATTTGTTATTCTGGCTACTAACTTAATAATGAGCTGCAAGGGTCAAGGATGAAATCAGGGAGAACACTGAGGTGCTATTGTAGTATTCCAGGCAAAAAGTGGCAGTGAGTCTAGTGGAAACAAGAAAAATGGTCAGGTTCTGGATATATTTTGGAGATAGAGTCTACTGCATTTCATGATGGATTGAAAATAGAGTAAGATTGAAATCAAAGGGCAAGGATAAGTCTAAATTTTTTGTCTGAGAAACTTCCAATCAAGAGCAGAAGTTCAATTTGCAGCATGCTAGCTTTGAGATCAAATATTCAATCTGTTTAATAAGTGGTTTATATATGAGTTTGGAGTTCAGCAGAGGGCACTGAGCAGAAATTATAAATTGGAAAGTCATTGCCACATACATGGTCTTTAAATCCATGAATGTAGACAAGTCGCCCAAGAAAGTATAGGCAGGTAGAGAAGGAAGAAGACCAAGGATTCAGCCCCAGGGGTATCCGGAATTATAAAGTCAGAGAGAAGTGCATTACTTAGTAAAGGGAACTGAGGAAGAGCAAAACTAAGTAGGGAGGAAAACTAAAAATGCATAGACTTATTATGGAGGAGGCAGGGATTCACTGTTTAAATGTTCCTGATAGCTCATGGAAGGTAACAGTACTGAGAACTGCCCCATTTGATCTGGCAACAAGGATGTCATACATGACCTTTATTTAAGCAGCTCTGAGAACACATTGAGACTAGAAGTCTATTTAGAGTAGTTTAAAAATGAGGAAAAATTCCAGAGAGAAATACAGATAATTACTTTTTTTTTCTTTTCTTTTCTTTTCTTTTTTTTTTTTTTTTGAGACAGAGTTTCGCTCTTGTCGTCCAGGCTGTAGTGCAATGGCATGATCTTGGCTCACTGCAAACTCTGTCTCCTGTATTCAAGCGATTCTCCTGTCTCAGCCTTCCCAGTAGCTGGGATTACAGGCACCCACCACTGCGCCCAGCTAATTTTTGTATTTTTAGTATAGATGGGGTTTCACCACATCAGCTAGGCTGGTTTCAAACTCCTGACCTTAGGTGATCCACCTGCCTCAGTCTCCCAAAGTGCTGGGATTCCAGGTATGAGCCACCACACCAGGCCCAGATAATTATTTAGAAGAATTTAAATGCAAAGGAAGCTAAGAACTAGAGTGCTAGCTGTAAGATGAAGTTAAGTTCCAAAGAGTTTTTGTTTTATTATGAAAGAAATAGAAATAAGAAGTTATACCAATAAGAGAAGTTTAATATAAAAGAAGAAAAACTGATGATGTAGGAGGGAGAAGAATTGCTAGGTTAGTCAGAAAGTAAATGGGCTACAGATGTGTAAATATGTCTGACAATCATAAAGTCTAACCTGGAGTCCACACTCATGATTTAGAGGGAGACTAATCAGTCAAATTGTATATTGTTTTTTTTCTCTATCCACAGTCAGCTGCTGCATACATGAATGGAGTAGGTCCAGAGTTGGATTAAACAAGAGTTTTGACACGTGAATTCTGCAAACAATGAGAGGGGTCAGGAAGTTAAGCTGGCATGCAAAGAAGTGATTAATATGTTTGCTGTGGAATTTAAGCTATGTAAAAAGGGAACACAGGACTTCAAATGGTGAGGAACAGAAATGAAGTGCTTAGATAAAGGAATAGGGAGAGTTGGTGAGGTCAAAGGATTTTTGGTATTGGGAGTGCTGGAGGGAGTGAACAGGAAAGTTAAGATATCGTAGTCAGAGAGATGGTGCATGAATTTGAGGTCATAGAAATATGGCAGTTACAAAAAAATAAGATCTATGGAGATCTAGGTAGAAAGTGGATAAGGTAGAGTGGAAGGCAAAATCATTTGGAGAGAGGATTGAGGTCACAGAGATGATAGGTCAGTGTTTGGAAGATTATCTACATATAGATTCTATATATGCATTTTACATATGTATGTGCATATATATGCATTTCTTAAAATTATACTTTAAGTTCTAGGGTACATGTGCACAACGTGCAGGTTTGTTACATATGTATACATGTGCCATGTTGGTGTGCTGCACCCATTAACTCGTCATTTACATTAGTTATATCTCCTAATGCTATCCCTCCCCCCACCCCCTCCACAATAGGCCCCAGTGTGTGATGTTCCCCTTCCTGTGTCCGAGTGATCTCATTGTTCAATTCCCACCTACGAGTGAGAACATGCGGTGTTTGGTTTTCTGTTCTTGCGATAGTTTGCTGAGAACGATGGTTTCCAGCTGCCTCCATGTCCCTACAAAGGACACAAACTCATCCTTTTTTATGGCTGCATAGTATTCCATGGTGTATATGTGCCACATTTTCTGAATCCAGTCTGTCACTGATGGACATTTGGGTTGATTCCAAGTCTTTGCTATTGTGAATAGTGCTGCAATAAACATACGTGTGCAGGTGTCTTTAGAGCAGAATGATTTATAATCCTTTGGGTATATCCCCAGTAATGGGATGGCTGGGTCAAATGATATTTCTAGTTCTAGATCCTTGAGGAATCGCCACACTGTTTTCCACCATGGTTGAACTAGTTTACGTCAAACCAACAGTGTAAAAGTGTTCCTATTACTCCACATCCTCTCCAGCACCTGTTGTTTCCTGACTTTTTAATGATTGCCTTTCTAACTGGTGTGAGATGGTATCTCATTGTGGTTTTGACTTGCATTTCTCTGATGGCGAGTGATGAGGATTTTTTCATGTGTCTGTTGGCTGCATTTTCATATCTACGTGTATGTGAATATATGTGTGTGTATAACACAAGTGCTAAGACAGAGTAATATTGCAGAAAATAACAGTAAACTAGGAATGATGGGCAGTGAAATCTAAAGTTAGGAATTTTCAGGGAGTGGGGTAGTGATGTGCCCATAAATATGTGTTAGGTTGGTGCAAAAGTAATTGCGGTTTTGCCATTACTTTGAATGGCAAAAATCGCAATTACTTTTGCACCAACCTAACAACAACCAGCTCCCTTTGGAGGACAAAACAGCCCTGATACTTTGTCTGCCAATTTCCATGATGTAAATGATACCCTGGTTCCTCCAAGGTAGTAACAGAATATCATTAAAGACAGAGCTGGGAAGAGATATGCACAATCACCTCTCATGTGTAGAGTCAAGCCAACTGTTGCATACCATTGAGGTAGGGTGTGAGAATAGTCTACAAGTGGCCATGAGGAGTAAGAAGACAAAACCCAGCTCTCACCCTAGTGGTACAAGGCTTATAGGAGTATAAAAAGATCTTCACTTGAGAGGGGCTGAATGGGAAGCAGAGTCCTTAGAGGAATGGGAACAGTTTTTTTGTAAGAGCAAAACAAGTGAGGGTACATTTAGAGAAGTGTTTGAGGATATAAGCAATTTTGATGATGATAGATCCTGAATTCCAGAGGGTTTAGGGGAGGGATTTAAAGATAGGACTAAGAGATTCTGCTATATGGAGATAAGAGTTTGGTAGATGAGAGGTGACCCTTGGCATCTGGGCCTTCTTACAGTTAAGGATGAAAACAGCAGTGGAAAGCCTCATTAGTGGACTCAAACCTGCAATGACAGAGAGGCTGTATTAGTGAGTTGGGCTCTGAGGTGTGTGAATGGGTTCTCCCCTGACCCCTGACAGGATAAATGTGCTCACTTCCAGTGTGTGGGGGCCCTCTGACTCCCATTGATGGAGTTGAGATATCTGGGGAGGTCAGAATTGCTCAGATTGGGTGGGTACTCCTGGCCCATACCTCACTTCATCCTCTGGAGATCCTTCTTTATCTCGTTCATTTGGATTATTTCCTTGTCATTTGTGCTCCTCATCCCTCAGCATTGCTCTCAAATTGCCTCATAATAGTTTTTCTTTTTTAATTTAATCTCACGGTTGCTCCAACATAACTAAAGTCCTCAAGGGTAAGAATTTCCCTTTATCCATCTCTGTTTTGATAGGTCTATGCCATTCCTTAGCACAATCCTAGAAAACAGCAGTCTTCAATAATGTCTGCGTAGGTCAAACATTGCCATAAGACTTACCATGTATTGAGAGTTTATTATGTACTGAATAGTAGCCTAAGTGCTCTATAAACATTATCTGTAATCCTCAAAACAACCCAATTTTTTATCCTCCATTTACAGAGAAGAAAGCCAAAGTTCAGTGGATTAAGTGACTTGCACAGTCTCAAAAACCTAACAAACACAAGCACCAAGGTACTTCTGATTCCAAAGATCATGCATTCAGCCGTTTCTTTGTTGTTGTTGTTGTTGTTGTTGTTGTTGTTTTTAGCTCAATTTCTGAGTAGGACAACTGCATCCATAAGAAAATCAAAAATAAGAGTTTTAGCACTTCTCAAATTTATGAGTTTAATAGCTTTGACCATACTCCGAGATTCTCAAGCAGGATCGAGTTTAGTATTTGTTATCCTAGAGGCAACTGAGCCAAAAGGGTTGGATGGAACCAGGAGTAGTCAGACTGATAGGGTTTGCCAGCTGGTTGCCACATATCTGACAATCTTATAAATCAGCCTAAAGATAAGACAGATGTTACCCTAAATCTGGGACAGTAACAGACACTTAGCAGTCAGAACAAATAAGATGTCAGTACCCAAATGCGAATGCATTGGTGCAAAATGTTTATTGTAGACTTTTTAAAAGTCCAGAATGAAAAATCAAATCAAACTAGTTAAAAAATAAAATTGATATGTGATAAAATAAACATCTAGTACATCACATAGCTAGATATTCAAAAGTTTAATCTTCATAGTTAGATATGTGATGTGCTAGATATTTTTTTAAAAATGAAAAAGCTGTAGTCTCTGTCCTCATAAAGGTCAGAGCTTAGTAGAAAAGGTTAACATGAAGTAAATATGTTGTGATATATGACTTATTTTAATTGATGGAAACATCGGTGTGCATCCTGACAGCATGCACTGGTAGCTACTGATGCTGCCTGAATTTCAGAAAAAGATGAAATATGAGTTTCCAAGTGGAAAGAGTAGGAGGAATCTTCCTGGTAAAAGAAAAAGCACTGAACAAAGGCAGCTGGCATAAAGGATAAGGTGTCCTGGGGTTGGTGATTCTTTAATTGTGACTAGAACACTGGCTGTTAAGAATGGTAAATAATACATCTAGAAAGTTATGCTGGGCCTTGTACCCTATGATGAGGGTTTGGACATCAAAGCCAATTTAAATCTTAAACTCTATATCAACTGCTTACTTATTGAACTTCTGAAAGAGCTGAGCATTGCTGAGAAGTGAGAAGGAATTCAACCAGGGAGAAAATGACATATCTGAACCTGGAATGAACTGATGTGCAGTTTAGGGGGGACCAAATAATAAATGTCAAATACTTAGAGAAAAAGTTAATTGCTGCAAAGTGTGTGTTGTGCAGTAGGAATTCCAAAAAGGGCAGTATCATCGTGACTTAAAGTCATCAAGGAAGGTTTCAAAAAGAACAGGATTTTTGAGCTAACTTCAAAAAGATAAATAGAATTTGAATAACCATATTCATGAGTAATGTTTGCTTAATGTCTCTAATTTATAACCTAGGCATTTTCAATTTCACTTTCTTGTCATTACAACTTTGTGATAGACATAAAATAAAGATCAATACCACCACTTTGCATGCACAGAAGCTCATAGGAGCTAAAGTGACTGTCATGACACAGCTAGGGTGCAATAGAGATGAGTTCTTAGGACAGGTAAGGCTAATTCTTTAGTCAGACATCAGATTCTTGTTAAATGGAAATACCTTCAGAAAAAAAATGTGGGTACCAGGGTGAGGAGAACACCTCTGTCTTCCAGCAGGAGTCCAAGCCTGTATGGATATGTTGACAGCTAGATGTGTGTAAACATTCCCATTTTCACTGAGATGCCCTGTAACTCAGAGAGTACCCTCAGGCAAGGTTGGGTGTTAGTCAACAGCCCTGAAAGAAAAATGGTCAATGATATGAAATCAGCTTTATCTATAATCTCAATACCCACCATGCACAGGCAAAATCTAAACCCAATAGTAGATTTGACCAGCACTGTAGGAAGCAAGGGACCCTGGTTTTTTAAAGCTTCATTTAATCGTCATACAAGATTTGAAGACCTTCTATACCCCAGTGACGTATTCCTTGTCGTGATCAGGATTGGCTTCAACGTACCTGCTCACAGCCTGCATCCTAATTAACTAAAGGCTTCCAGTCTACATTCTAGGATTCATTTTCTAGTGGAAATAGTAGAGGAAGCACCTACTATGCACCAGGTACTTTGCTAGATACTGTGGATATTGCCTGTACTGTAGTCATGGAAATAACATGCATTTCCTCTCCAGCCTGCTTCATCGAAGTTCTTGATTTCCGATTTTCTTTGGAATAAGAATGTAAAAATGTGGGGAGAGCTAGTACATTCTGATAACCTAAAATGACTCAAGACCTTTCCTGCATTATCCAATTTAATTATTATAATCACCTGAGAAGTGGGTGATCTTATGATCTCTATTTTCACAGATGAGAAAATTAAAGTTTCAAAAGTTTAATCTTCACATGGTCATTATGGCTAGTAAAGGGTAAAACTCAACTGCAAACCCAATGACCCAACTCCATTAGGTCATAGCACCATCCTAAATTACAATACAAAAGGAAAGTAAAATGCCATTTGGACTAAGAAACCAAGAAACCTGAACCCAACCCGGCATCTTTTGGTGAGCGAGTGCTGAGACAAATTCACTTTCTTGCCATAAAGAACATATGCCTTTATTTCTGGTGTACAGAAGTAGCCAGTTAAGCTTTTCACTATCCTTTGTTTCCATCTGCTCTGCACGATGCAAATATAGCTACTAGAGTAGGATATGCTATCTCTTGGGGAAAATAGATATATTTTCCCTAAATTCGAGTTTTGTATAGAGAGAGTGAATTAGAATTTCCATAGCATGTTGTATCCAATAGACTCAAAGCCATGGACTGGTTAATCCATTTTGGCTCTGATTCTAAGGTGGCCCCTTGATCTGATTCTTTTGAAGAGAAGAAGCAAATGTAACTCTGCTGTTGATACTGTGCTTGGATGGTGGATGATGCGTAGAGAGGGATATTTTGTAGCTTCTTGAAATTTCTCATTCTTGTGACCCTTCTGGAGAACTTGAGAACAATAAAATAGGGCATTAGATAGACCAACCTGTGGTCTAATCCATTTTCAATGACTTGTTAGCCTCATGACTCGAGGTTTCTTTTTATTATATTACAATGTCTGCCTCACAGGATTGTCATGAGGGTTAAAAGAGAAAATGTTATCACTGTGTCTAGTAAAGTATTTAGCATAGTGTCTTTTATTCATTTATTTAAAACATGTTTTAATGGCTTTTTCTCTAGTTTGAATAGGATATTCTAAAAAGTTTCCCAAAAGATACATGAGTATAGAGACAAATGGTGAATGTTCTCCATGCACCAGACATCTTGCAGAGTTTTGGGTGTTCATCAGTGGAGACAGACAGTGGGCCCTGTGTCCATAGTGTTCATGCTCTGGTAGAAGACACAGATGTAAACACATGTTAATTCTAAATTGATAAGAGCTGCAAGAAAATGGATAGGTGCTCTGATAGTTTGCAAGGGGGTAGATAACCTGTTCTGCTCAGGAATACGGTGGAATCAGCTAAGTTTAGTCTGAAGAAAAGAAAGAAGGTTGAGTAGGAAAATAAATATCCCAGTATGCTGGGCCTTCTAGGCAATGCTGAGACCCAAGTGCATGGGTGTATAAGCTTCATCGAGGCATGTGAGTGTGTTTCTGATCCTCAATAATTCAACAGAAGTGAACCCAGGACAAATGAACATTCTTCATTCCTGGATGTACGTTTAGCCCTGATTATCTTTCTCCTTTCTTAATTATATGAATATATTTTCCTGTGATTAAAAAAACACAAATAAAAGTGGCTTCAATAAGGTAGACATTTTATTTGTTTTCTCTGTCATTTACATAGATGTCCAGAGATAGATTGTCCACAATGACGAAGGCCTGGAATAATTCCATCTTGTCTTCTGTATTATTTGGGTGTTTTGTTTTTTTTTTGGGCAGATGATTCACTATGTAACATAGTGATTATAGATCTAGTCATTACTTCAACATTCCAGTCAGCAGGAAAAAAAAGTGGAAAGAAGAATATTTCACCTCTTTTAAAAGGCTTTTTTCATAAATAGCTCATCTATGTACAAAGGAGGATAAATGCAGTGTGTATTTGAAATATTCCCACATTTTAGGTGGGATCCTTGGAGAGTATAAAAGTTAAATAATGTGACCAAGGACACACAACTAGTAAAAGGCAGGGTTCATGTTCACATGCAAGAATTCTTAACTCCAAATCCCCCTCTCTAAAGCACCAGACCACACTACCTCTGCTCTAGATCTGCTAAGATGGTGATACTTGTGTTAAGTTTTGAAAGATGAGTAGGGAGCCGATCAGCTAAAGAAATTGGAGACAAGGGCATCTCTGGACAAAAACAACAGCATGTCCAAAAGAAAGAAGGACTCAGCGTGCTCATCTATAAATGGAAAAGTTTATATATTTTCTCACTGAGCTGTTCTGAATCAGTGAGATCAAGTGGGTAAGAGCTCATGTCCCAGTGCCTGCCTTTGAAATCACTCATTGAAACTATGTTCAGAACAAAAGCCAAAAGCATATCCGTGAAAGATTACACAAGAGCCTGTAGGATATGCTAACCTTCTGTTAGGGGATAGCATAATTGAGGTTGTGTTAATGATGTAAGTGTTGATTTTACCAAAGCATTTGATGTGGTATCTTTTAAAAATTTAATTGGAGACTTAATTCTAATTGTCTCCTACATAAATTGAAAGGTGGCCTGAGGAGAGCAATATAGGAAAACTCACAACAGCAATATGTTAACTGTAGAAAGGTGTCTAAGTGGAGGACTACAATGATTTTTTATTGTACTCATTATCCTTAGAAATTATCTGCATGGATGACTTAGTGCAGACAAAATTTTGGTCACTTAAAATCACCAAACCTATATGAAGGATGCTAACAGGCAGAACTTCCCTTTTCGCCACCTCTATCTAACATTAGTAGTCCAGTTGAGCAAATTTTATCATATTGACCCTAGAGTTTAGAACCTTTCCTGCCTGCAGCTGTCTCAGCCATACATTTGAGCACAGAATCCTAGAAGCTGAATCTTAGAGACCAATGTGTTCCAGTCAATTGTTTTATAGGTGATCTCACCTGAGTTCCAGAAAAAGTAACTTCTCAGACATCTCATGAGATCATTCAAGTTGGGATAATAGCTTGGTCTTTGGGTCTTTAAATTGTAGGCAAATCATGAGTTATAGGACCAGAAGTAAAGATTTTTTTTTTTTAATCACAATCAAGGGCTGTTTTAACATTTCAGAAGTAAACAGCTCAAAAGCCCCAAGGACATGAAACCATGAACAATGAGCAGAAGATAATCTTGAGAAACACATGTTTAAGTAGTCTTTATCCGTGTCCTTATAACATTTAAAATATCCCCTACTTTCACGTACATTCCAATGCGTTATGGCCATTTCTTTATTTGTGTTGCTGACCTTCCTCTTTTGTCCTGGTTATCTTTCATTTGCCCCTCCAGACCCAATGTTCACCTTTCTCCACCCTGCTCTGTCTCCCAGGAGACTGGCATGTATGCATTTTCCTTGTCTTTCGTTTGGGTTCAGCCAATGGTCAGCACTGGCAGGAGGTGGGAGAGCAGGTGAAGAGTGAGGTCACATCACCATGGTTATCTACATCCCACACTGTAGGCCACTGTCTGTTGCGCAGTCCTCCCCACATAGCTACCCTCTCCAGGGCCTAGGGGTGCTCCTTCCACTTGCCTATTCATGAGTGGTAAAGACTTCTCAGGGTTACTAGCATTGATAAACTGCACTGTCTCTGGTTAGTTTCCTTAAAACTATTAAATAACCCTTTATTTAAACTCTCCTTAAATTATACAGTTTGAAGGCACCATATTCCTCCTGCCAGGACCCTGGCTGATACAGCTGATACCTTGATATACCCTCCTGAAACAATGTAACGTTTCTTTCTAAATGAAGTATAAAGTTGTGAAAATATATTTAACTTTATTTTAATACACCACAAATTAATTTACAAGTATCATTTATCTCAATGTATTTATTTTTACATTCTGGTACATGTTTATACCTCATAACAATTTATTGATTAAAATTTATAAATTCAATTAATTAATATATACTCTGACTGTCCAAATGACTTGAGCCAGATACTACATCTAGGAACTTTTCCCTTCATTAGTTCATATTGTCTTCAAGATACTCTTAACATATATATTATACTTTCTATTTTATGAAGCTGAGTCTTTTGTGGGCAGCTAAGTGACTTTTCTAAGTCTGCAGATCTGAAAAGGGTGCCAACCTCAAACTGTTTAGCAAATAACTACCAGAGTGAGCTATAAAGAGTGACTAGCTTCGTAGAACTTCATCAGCAATGTTAGAAAGAATACTCGTTTTTCCCTCTGTAGTAAGAACTGTAAGGGGAACAGGAGGAGAAAAATTTATTACATTAATATGTATGCACAAACTTCAGAGGAAAAAGCTTCAATGAAATGTTTTAAGTGATATATGGGATGAAAAGAAGCTGTTTTTATCAATTTGTGGAGAATATATAGAGGGAAGCAGCTTGAGGGCTAAGAAGGGGTTCCAAGTTTGACGTCAGGACACTGATGAGATGGATATATTTGGGAAATGTGTTTAATAATTTTCAGTCATAGATTAATCACCTCTCCTTGAGATGTCTGGATGGCCTTCTAGACTGTTAACTCAAGGACAGGATCTATTTCTCGTTTAATTTAGTATTTGCCTACTTAGCCCTCTCTTTACTAAGCATGAAATGAGTACCAGGAATTGATTAGGAATATATATATATATTTTTAAATATAAATATATATATATTTCTTTTTCTTTTTTCCTATTATCCCCATGTATTGTTATTGAAATTCAGTGTTATAATTCTTGCTATAGTCTGAATATTTGTGCTCCCACGAAAATAAATAAATAAATAAATGCATATGTTGAAACCTAAGCTCCAAGGTGATAATATTAAGAGATCAGGCTTTTGGAAGGTAATTAGATCATGAAAGCCCTTTCTTCACCAATGGGAATAGTGCCCTTAGGAAAGAAGTCCAAGGGAACTTGTTTGCCCCTTTCATCACGCAAGGAATCATCGCGAAGGTGCTACCTTTGAAGCAGAGAGCGATTCCACACCAGACCCTGAATCTGCTGGTGCCTTGATTATGGACTTCCAAACCTGCAGAAGTATGAACAATGAATTTATGCTATTTGTGAATTATCCAGTCTAAGGCATTCAGTTAGAGCAGCCCATAGAAACTAAGACAATCCTCTTCCTTTTATTTTAAATAGATAAAAACTAGAAGCACAGGAATTCTCTATGCTATCTATACAGGGTCCATTGAATAGCAAGAGTGAAATTGCTTTATATTGAGTAAATATATACCTACCTAGACTTAATTATCATCATCTTATTTGTTCCCAGATTTGGATTTGTGTACAACTTTCCAAGGAAATTTGTATAGAAAACATTATTTAGGTGTGTGACTATTCTCAAGAAGTCAGGATATTTGGTATTCCATTTACTTGAAATATATCAGTAATTCAACTCTCATACATCCAGTCACCTAGTCAAGCAACAGACATTAGACATGAATTAGGTCTTAATCCCCATTGCAAAATGACAACCATTGATTTTTTTTTTTCCTAGTGAGGATTCAAAAAGCGTATTCAATGGTCCGCTTGTTACATTTCAGTGATGAGTGAACAGCTTAGCACCAGCAGAGAGAAGTGTTCCTTGCAATAAATGAGAAAGGAAGAAAGCTGTTTTTTCCCCCAGCTAACCATTGGTATGAGCTCAGTCAGCATTAGTATCACATTCGCATAGCATCTTGCAAATAATTTTGCCATATAGAACATAACACCTCTTTCCAATCCACCACACACAAATAGAAGGGAAAATTAAATGAACAAGAGGAAAGGGCAAGATTATCTACTTTAAAAGTGGGAGAGATGTGTCTTCAGAATGTCTGACAAGTTAAACTAATCCTGAAGTACCCTGTAGTTCAAGGATTCAAAAACTAACCTGTTGCTCCATCCTAGACCCAGTGCTTACATTGTTTCTTTTCTAGAGATAACTACATTATAGAAGAATAAACTTTAGTCCTGTTGTTGAAATTTCTTATCTAATATTTCCTTTTTAAATAGAGACTGGGATAAAACTCCTTTGCTAGGATTTAAAAAAAGAGCAGTATGACTGATACTTTCAAGCAATATATACATGGTATAAGTAGTCAGTT
Source organism: Chlorocebus sabaeus (assembly GCF_047675955.1). Taxonomy (NCBI): domain Eukaryota; kingdom Metazoa; phylum Chordata; class Mammalia; order Primates; family Cercopithecidae; genus Chlorocebus; species Chlorocebus sabaeus. The sequence goes on along the minus strand of NC_132904.1, from coordinate 77,014,437 downwards.
GTTTCAGAATAAAGTATTAGAAAACAGGAAAAATAGAATCACTCTTCAAGAGGCGAGGTGTTTTTTGAAACATAAACCAGATGGTTGCTGAATATGGATAAACATATATTCTTAGAATTAAGTCTTGGGTGGTCCTGGAAAAGTTTCAGCCTCCCCTGCACCCCAATACCATCTCTCTCTCTCTCCTGCCAACCTCTTTCTCTCTCTTTAATCTTTAAAATGAGGCTAATAACAACAATGTTGCCTTCCTAGGATTGTGGTGAAAATTAGGTGAGTTAATAAACGTAAACCACACAAAATATAGATGATAAATGCTTCATAAAATTATTGTTATTATTATTATTACCATCATCACTGTCATTTTTACAAGGAAATCTAGTAAGTAATATTTATCGGGAGTTTATATGCTGGACCTCGTACTAGATATTTTGCATATTACTGCACTTAATACTCAAATCAATTCTGTAATAAGAGGCAGCATGATAAAGCAGAAGATCATGGCTTTATAGCCAAAATATTGGGATTCAGATTCTAGATCTGCCATTTATTCTAAACTGTGTGACTTTGACAAATTGCTTACAGTGACACATTGGCAAAAAGACCTGTAAAACCAAAATAATAACAATTAACTTGTTATGATGATGTATTGATTGATGCAAGTGTCTATAAATATGTGCATGTATGAAAATACAGTCATGCATTACTTAATGATGGGAATACATTGTAAGAAATGCTGCATTGGGCCATTTCACTGTTGTGCAAACATCATAAAGTATACTGACACAAACACAGATGGTATAGCCTGCTACACACCTAGGCTATGTGGTATATCACATAGCCTATGGCTCCTGGTTAAAAATCTGTGTAGCATGTTACTGTACCAAATACTTTTGGCAGTTGTAACACAATAGTAAGTATTTGTGCATCTAAATATATCTAAGCGTACGAAAGATACAGTAAAAATACAATATAAAAGGTTTTAAAATGGTAAACCTGTATAGGGCATTTATATGAATGGAGCTGGCAGAACTGGAAATTGCTCTGGGAGGGTCAGTGAGTGAGTGGTGAGTGAATGTGAAGGCTTAAGACATAACTATACAATACTGTAGACTTCATAAACACTTAGGCTATGCTATGTTTATGAAAATAATTTTCTTTCTTCAATAATAAATTAATGTTAGCTTACGTAACTTTTTTACTTTATAAACTTTTTAATATTTTTAACTCTTTGACTCCTTTGTAATAACACTTAGCTTAAACACAAATACTTTGTACAGTTGTACAAAAATATTTTCTTTCTTTATAGTTTTATTTTATAAACTTTTTCTATCTTTAAATATTTTGTTTTTCTTTTACATTTTAAACTTTTTTATTAAAAATTAAGACACACATACATTAGCCTAGCCATATACAGAGTAGGATAATCAATATCATTGTCTTCCACCTTTACGTCTCATCCGACTAGAAGACCTTCAGGGTCGATAATACATATTTAACTGTCATCTCCTATAATAACAATGCTTTCTTCTGGAAGAGCCTGAGGCTGTTTTACGGTTAACTTTTAAAAAAATAAATAAATTGAGTATACTCTAAAACAGTAATAAAATATAAATAGTAAATACATAAACCAGTAGCATGGTAGTTTGTCATTGTTATCACTATGCACTGTACATAATTGTGTGTAATATACTTTTACACCAGCATCACCACAAACATGCAAGTAATGTGTTGTGCTGTGATATTACTATGGCTACCATGTCTGTAGGCCATAGGAGTTTTTCTGCTCCATTATGATCTTATGGGACCACCATCATATCTGTGTTCCACCATCGATTGAAACATTATGTGGTACATAACTGTACGTATATAGTGTGTATGTGCCTGAAATCATTGCTTAAATTGTAGTTAATCATATTACTATAAGACCTTATTATTAGTATAATTGAGAAAAATGAGGTACAGAGAAAATTCATGCTTTGCCTACGTTCATAAAAACTTGCGGAGGCAAAATTCCAGGCCAGGTTTATGTAAGTTTCATGGCCTTTGCTTTCTTTACTACGAGGCAATGACTCAGATGGTGTATTTGCAGACTACAAGATTCAACACAGAATGAAGTAAAGAAAAGGTTAATGGATAGCCTAAACTAATTTAAATTTCACTGATCCCAGTTTCAATTCAAATTGCTTCAATGTGGTTATCTCTTTGATCACTTATAATCTTTGAGCCATCGTTATTTTATGTGACTGTCTTGTACATAAACCCATTTATTATTTCACCAATCCAAAGAGGATGTAATACATACTTAGTTTATAAGTTCTGTTTAATAAACTTATTAATACATAAATCTAAGAATTCAGTATTAATAAATTAATACATAAATCTGAGAACTCAACATTCTCATTTTAGCTACAATTTCTAGAGAGAAAATAGTACATAAAAGTGGGGAGAAAGTTCCATAATAACAAAAATACCTAGCATCTACATTGGTCTTAGTATATACTCACTCTGTTCTAAGCATTTTACATGTATTAATTCATTTAATTCTCACAAGAGCATTCTGAGGTAGACACTGTTTCCCATCCCATTTTACAGACAAGGCTATGGAGAGAGATATAAGTACCTTGTCCAAGATCATAAAGCTGGTAAGTGGTTGAGCTGGAACCTGAACCTAGACAGTGAAGCTGCAGAGTTTATGTTCTAAATGTGCCAATTTTTAAGGAAAGTAGGTTACGCCTTTCTTAATTATTTCTAAAACTTAGTTCTACTGCATTGTTATAGCTGTCATTATTTTAACTCTGTTTGACTATTATTTACTGGGCATCTTCTAGGAGGAAAGTATAGCCAACCACACCAGAATAGAGAAAAATAACAGTACTACTTAAAGACTTGGGAAAGATGGATATATAAACAAAGGGATAAATTTCAGAAGAATCAAAATTCTCAATCCCAGGCCTTCTTTACCTTCTGTATTTTGCACCATTGGGAAAAAAGTCTATTTTGAAAAGCTATATGCTTTCAACTAAAACAAAAATTGATTGGGAGCTTTCTTTCGTTTTTATTTTGGTAAGATACATTTGATTCAAAATCAATACCCAGAAGAACTCCAAAGAGAAAGAGATGTTCTCTGGGTACAGAATCCGTGAAGGAGTAATTCATTCCAGTGACAGTGAAACAGTCTCTGAGTGCAGCTTTTAGCAATTCAGCTTGTGGCAAAACCTTTTCAAAAGAGTACAGGGTTTCAAGAGAAACTTGGGGGTGGGGGGGAAACCAATTTATAAGTCACAGCTTTATCATAGGCAAATTCTCAATCCCTTTTTCCCTCCAGAGTTGAACCAACTGATTTGTATCCTGCTAAATACAAACAATTTCTCCTTCTATTCCCACAACAACCTCAAGCTTGGTAGCTGGGATTTAACCAAGTTGTATTACAGCATGGGGACTCTACGGTGTCTCATCCATGCTTCTGGTGAGTCACTCCTTTGTGTATCCCCTTGTTCTGTTCATTGGGATGCCTGACCTCTTTGTCAACTATTTCATACTCTCCTAAACTTTGCTGCTAAGAGTCACCCTCACAAGTACTACTGCCTTGCTTATTAATTCCAGGATTCATTTGTTTTTCCATTATCCATTCATTAAACATTAATTAGATGCCTACTATAGCAGACATTTCACTAAGTAAGGAAAGTGCAGGAATGAGCTAAAATACACAGCCAGTCTTCTAAAGCACAAAGTTGTGGTGGCAGATAGATCAGTACAATAAGCAACTTAGGAATTTAATAAGCTGTATGGTGGAGGAGTATGTAGAGAGTTACAGGATGATAAGGGAAGGGTGCCTTATGCTGGTTTGGGGTTCACAGAAGGCTTACTGTAGAGGGTAGCTCTTGAGCTAGGTTTTGGTGGATTAGCAGGAATTTTAAAAGCCAAATAAAAGGTGAAGGACACTTCCTGCAGTGGGTAGTATGTGGAAAACATGGAGGTGGTGAGAAATGTAATACTCTGAAGGCAAATTGAATTATATGAGAGAGTGAGGAAATCTCAAGAGGAGAGACTGACACAAACAATTACAGAGGAGACTAGGCTTTGGTAGGGACTGGATCCTGGAGGACTCTCTGTTCAAATCTAAGGTTTTAAACCTAAATTTGAAAGGTATAAAAAATCATTGAAAAAAAATAATTACACTGAAGAGTGCATGTTCATGATTTGCCTTGGAAATGTGCTTCTCCAGACCCCACTGCCATGACTAGTGGCCTTGTGAGTGTGCACAACAGATTAAAAAGTAGACCTGCCCTTGAGTGCTGGCTCCATTTCTCACTACTGTGCAGTCTTAATCCACTACCTTAGCTTTTTAAGACCTTATTCCCTCATCTGTAAAATGTGAAAATCTTCTACTTCTTAGAAGTACTATAGTAATGAACTTATGTATTGTTTTTCCAGTGCCTTGTGTTTCTGTATTCACTCAATTAATAACATAGTGAGTACCTACCTTGTTCCAGGGACTTTTCTAGAAGATACAGTTGTGAACAGTGAAACATGTCTATGCTCATGAACTAATATTCCTGCAGTGCCTGGCACATGGAAGGTTTTCAATAACATGTGATAAACAAGTATGCATTGTCAGGTTTCTTTATCCAAATGTATAGTGAATATTTTGCCCTCGTAGAACAAGGGAGACCCAGATGATCCAATTTCATTAATGATTTTTGCATCTTGCTGTGGCATGGGCGAGATAGTCTGGGGGGTTTGCAAACATTTTAGAGCATTAGTTTTAAGTATACTTCAATCTGCTTTACTTTTTCATAGTGCTTGTGATTCCCTGAAATCCCTGTATTTATTTATTGGCTTATATGTTAGTTATTTGTCTTCTATTGCTCCATGAAGGCAGGTATGGTATCTGTCTTGTTTCCCACTGTATTCCCAGCACAGTGCCTAGCTTATGATAGATTCTCAGTAAATACTTGTTGAATGTAAATACTTGTGGTCCCGTTTCTGGCACAATTCAGTTGAAAAAAACTTTTCTAGAAGGAATTTAAACAAGAGATAAATGGTAGGATTAGAAGGCCCTAATGTTTTCTTTCTACCAAGAATGTTCTGATTCAAAATTGTTAGCCTCTGAAGAAACTTCTTTACCTTTAACATTAATGCCACTCTTCTAGATACTCAAATTTTAGGAGTTGGGGGTATAATCTTCTAAAGTAGACTGAGTATATAAAATGAATTCTAGAGGAGGAAAGAAGCAAGAGTGAGATGGTAAATAGCAACATTAGTAATGCTAGGCCACCTTATATGTCCCTGCATGAAATTGAATTTTCATGGTTTATATGGAGAGTCTATCTGATATGCTTAACTACTTATAAGCTGTTAATATTTGCATATCACCATGGAATATAGACTCTAGCAAGGTCATTTAACAGTTACAGGGCAGAAACTTTCCATTTTGTTAATCACTTACAACTCTAATTTCACACTACATCAGTCCTTTTACTCTGGTCTACAGCTCTTCAAAATCTCATTCTAAAAATCCACGGGAAAACATCTGTTCACAATGTGCTGGAAGTGGCAGCATAGACACTCCCCTAAAGTCAGACTCCTAAGGACCAGATAATACTTTACTTGCACTATTTTTCTGATCTTCATTTATATCACTAGGAATTTCCTGTCAACTATCTCCCATTTGCCATTTCTAAATTTTATTTCAATCTGCCATCTAATGACTTCTTCATAGCTAATATTTATCAATTTTTTCCTTTCCAGTTCTCAATTGTGCCTCTCAGTCCAAGGGCTCAGTAGTCTAGAAACAAGTCTGCAGTTATGATTCTCAACACTCTCTGAGACTCCCTCCAGGTTAAACCATGGTTAAGATGCTTCCTAGATTTCAAAACAGTTACATGCATAATGGACTTCCTCACAGGGAGAAAAAGTCAGAGAGAAAGAGATCCAGAGGGCATGGGCTTCTTCCTGACACTGTGCCCGTTTGACTGACAAGGAACAAGTGCATGTTGAGTCTCATTTTCAATCCTTTAAAAATCTTATAAATTAGTGCAAGCTCAACACTCAGCCTTGACACAAGAATTAGGATACTGGCTATATTTTAGATGGGAAGCTTGGATATGACTTCTTTGTTAGAAGGCAAAACAACATGACAAACAAAGAGCTAAGCCAAGGAAATCATACCTATAAATTTGACCATAAAGTCAATGGCTATCCCGTTTTCAAAGCATTCAAATCAACTAAAATGGCTTTGCACCCTGTTCTCACTCTGACATTTTGCTTCACCACTTTCATTTTCTTTGCTTTGTTCACTGTCACAAGGTAGGGCCAAGGAAAGAAGATTCATCTGTGTCCTGTCAAAGTACATTTGTTGCTAGCTACATCATGGTTCTGATTTCACAATAATATCATGATGTAATCTGATTTTTAAAATAAACATAAATACTACCAGTTCCCAATGAAATATGGATTGTGAGAAGTCCATCAAACCAATGGAAAGGAGCCCATTCTTTCTTCTCTTCCTTCCTCTGAGTTTCTAATGTTTTTCATTAATTCTTGGCATGTGGACCAATTTCCTCAGATCATATCACCATTGTTTGTTAAGTGTGGCTGTATTAACTGAATTCTAAATTTCTACTGGTGTGCAAGAGGGTCCTTTTAATGAGGAATGAGAGCCAGATATAGAAGAGTTATAACCACTAAAATCAGAACATTGGCAATTAAATGCAAATGTAAAAAGCAAATATTTTGCAGCAGTGTTTAAACCAGGGTTATATAGTGATTTTTTTCCCCAAATACTGATTCATGGACAACGATGGCAAATGTTTCTTACTTCCTACTCAGTATAAAAGAATGAAATAAGAGAAATAAGAAATGTGATAAGGTGAAGACACCAATCAAGTGTAAGTCTCAGTATGAGGTCAGCACTCACAACCGACAGTAGTAACTCAGACATCACACCAATCATTTATGATGTCTTGAGCAACTGAGCAGAGAGTTGTTTCTCTTTCATGTTCAGGTTGCAAAGTCTTTACTTAATAAATGATCAGTGGTAGAATCTGAGACCAGGGGAGGTATTTAAGCATGAGCGAGCTCCGTTTAATTTTTATTTTATATTGAAAAATGTCCCCTTGTCTCTAGAGATGAAAATAATTTAAAATCAAGTCTATACAGAAATGAAAAATGCATTGAGCAGGAGAAGTAATGGTAGTCAAAAAAGTATGTGTTAAGTAGGATGAGAAAGGTAAAATGTGGAAGGCAAGTACCTGCAAGTTCCATTCAAATAGAGACCCTAGGAGAAAAAGAAATGGAAGATGAAATTCTCTTAGGAAGTCTTCATAGGGTGGCTGTGCATTTGCAGTTTCGAAGAAGATGTGTCTCCTGGTGGGTAAAGAAAAAGAAAACAAACAAGCATATGCGACTTACACAATCATTTGCTGACTCAGTTTTTGTCATTATTATCTTAAAACAGTATTTTCTCAATTGGAGTTTAATAGGGAGAGAATGTTACAAAAGGGACATTTAGATTCTACAGACATTTACTGAATGTTGGTGCTGGGTCCTTTCCAATTCATTCTCTCACTGAATCCACACTTATGGCATATGGTGTGTGTGTGCTTGATTTTACCTGTAAGGGAACCTTAGACAGAAGCCTTGTATGCCGAGGACCATGTAGCTAGTGCTTGGCAAAGCTGAGTTCTAGGGCTTCTGGTTCTAAGATCCAGACTTTTTCTTGAAGGGCAATTGCCTCTTACTTTTCTCCATTTAATGACAGGTTTATTCTGTCTGTTTCTTTATTTGCAAAATGGGATGAATAGGTATAATTTCTGTAAGCATTATTATGCCAACTGTGTGGATGAAGAGATTGAAGCATGTAGAGACCAATTCCTTGTGCAAGGTTAGATACAGAGTCAGGGTTTAAATGCACGAGCTCAGTTTCAGAGTCCTTGCTCCTATCAATAATATTGTTTCTTAGTATTTGATGATATCCAGCACAAAATTTTCATGAGGATGAGGAGTTAACATGGATTCTGTCAGGTAGATAAGGTTCAATAAGTTAACTGTTATGGGTGTTGCTGTCCTCATCTTTATATTGACACTTGAATATATATGTATATTTTATAAAATATGTAAATTATATTTTATATACACATTTATTATACATATGTAACTACTAATGAATAAGAAAACTTTGACTAGAACTTATTTTGTTACTTTTATATTGATTATCATTATTAAAATTGCTTCTAAAGTATCTTCAGTGGGATGCTAATCTCTTCAGATAAAGAGTACAAAAAACTTTGTGAAATGTACTTTAACATGTTAAAAGCTCTGAAGTCTTGTAAGGAGAAACGCCATTTAAATTGTTCAAGCCAGGGTGAAGGTACCTATGTGACATCATCAGCTTAGAAGATGCTGATAACTTGAATGTTATCAGTTCCCGGAACAACTCTCGACCACCTAAATCAATAGATTTATCTCTCTTCCAAGGTGCTACAATGCCTTTTCACTGGGTGGTACTGCTGTTTGGAGACTAAGGGCCAATCCAGAATTCCCAGTGTTTATTTTTGCTACAGTACTCACTCAGGAAACTAAGTTGAAAGTCAGGTAGTTTCCTGAAGAGTAGGTGATAAGAATGATGTTGGATCTCCTGCAGAACACCTGACTTGAGCTCTGTCTGGCCTTGAGAAGTGGCAGTTCTCTGTAAAGAAAGAACACTTGGCCTGACCCCCTGGGTCTGGTCCATTTTACCTCTGTGACCTGTGGCAACATATTCACCACTTTGTACCTCAATCTTTGTCTGTAATTGTGGCATTATACAATGTTCGTTTGAGGGTTAATGGAGACTATGAAAAATGTTTTTTGTACATATTGGACACATGACAAGCTATGCAAATAATTTTATGTGATTTATTTTATTTTGAAATTTATATTTTTAATTGCTGTTTTCATTTTTGCCCACTTTTTAATGAAGTTTTTTTTTTTTTTTAACATGTTGACTCATTTAGGTTTCTGATAGATTTTTTATATCAGTCCTCTGTCAGATGCATAGTTTGCAAATATTTTCTCCTGTTCTATGGATTGTCGGTTTGCTCTCTTGAGAGTTTCTTTCACTACTGTGCAGAAACACTTTAATTTAGTCCCATTTTTCTATTTTTGATTTTGTTGCAAGTGCTTTTGGGGACTTAGTCATAAATTATTTGCCTAGGCCAATGTCTAGAAAAGTACTTCTTAGGTTTTCTTCTAGAAGTTTTACATTTTGAGGTTTTATATTTAAGTCTTTAGTCCATCTCGAGTAAATTTTTGTATACAGTGAGAGGTGGGAGTCCAGTTTCATTCGTCTACGTATGCTGAGCTAGTTTTCCCAGCACCATTTATTGAATAGAAGATTTTTTCCTCGTTGCATAATTTTGTTGACTTTGTCAAAGATCAGATGGCTGTAAGTGTGCAGCTTTATTTCTGGGTTCTCTATTCCATTGATCTGTGTGTCTGTTTTTGTACCAGTGCCATGCTATTTTGGTCATCGTAACCTTATGGTATAGTTTGAATTGGCCTCCAGCTTTGTACTTTTTGCTTAGGATTGCTTGGGCTATTGAGGTTCTTTTGTAGATCTATATTCATTTTAGAATAATTTTTCCTAATTCATTGAAAAATGATGTTGATAATTTGATAAGAATAGCATTGATTTTGTAGATTTCTTTGGATAGTAGGAACATTTTAATAATACTGATTCTTCTAAACCATGAACAGTAAATGCTTTTCCATTTGTTTGTGTCATCTGCCACTTTTTTCAGCAGTGTTTGGTAGTCCTCCTCATAGAAATCTTTCACCTTCTTGGTTAAGCATATTCCTAAGCATTTAATTTTTTTTTGTTTGTGGCTATTGGAAATGAAATTGTTCTTTTTTTTTATTATTATTATACTTTAAGTTCTAGGGTACATGTGGATAACGTGTAGGTTAGTTACATATGTTTACCTGTGCCATGTTGGCGTTCTGCACCCATCAACTCATCAGCACCCATCAACTCGTCATTTACATCAGGTATAACTCCCAATGCAATCCCTCCCCTCTCCCCACTCCCCGTGATAGGCCCCAGTGTGTGATGTTCCCCTTCAGGCCCCAGTGTGTGATGTTCCCCTTCCCGAGTCCGAGTGATCTCATTGTTCAGTTCCCACCTATGAGTGAGAACATGCGGTTGTTTGGTTTTCTGTTCTTGCGATAGTTTGCTGAGAATGATGGTTTCCAGCTGCATCCATGTCCCTACAAAGGACACAAACTCATCCCTTTTTATGGCTGCATAGTATTCCATGGTATATATGTGCCACATTTTCTGAATCCAGTCTGTCACTGATGGACATTTGGGTTGATTCCAAGTCTTTGCTATTGTGAATAGTGCTGCAATAAACATACATGTGCATGTGTCTTTATAGCAGCATTATTTATAATCCTTTGGGTATATACCCAGTAATGGGATGGCTGGGTCATATGGTACATCTAGTTCTAGATCCTTGAGGAATCGCCATACTGTTTTCCATAATGGTTGAACTAGTTTACAATCCCACCAACAGTGTAAAAGTGTTCCTATTTCTCCACATCCTCTCCAGCACCTGTTGTTTCCTGACTTTTTAATGATCGCCATTCTAACTGGTATGAGATGGTATCTCATTGTGGTTTTGATTTGCATTTCTCTGATGGCCAGTGATGATGAGCATTTTTTCATGTGTCTGTTGGCTGTATGAATGTCTTCTTTTGAGAACTGTCTGTTCATATCTTTTGCCCACTTTTCGATGGGATTGTTTGTTTTTTTTTCTTGTAAATTTATTTGAGTTCTTTGTAGGTTCTGGATATTAGCCCTATTTTGAGATTCCTGTAGTAAATTTTTTAATTCCAGAGGTTCTGTTTCGTTCTTTCTTAATACAGCTATGTCATCTTTCAAATCTTGGATCATTTTGCTGGCTTCTTCGTGCTGGATTTCAACTTTCTCTTGGATCTCATTGGTTTCTTTGCTATCCACATTCTGAATTGTGTATCTGTTATTTTGAACATTATTTTCTGGTTAGGATTTATTGCCTGGGAGACAGTGGGATCCTTTGGAGGTGATGAAACACTCTTGTTTTTTGTTTTGTTAGAGTTCTTGCACTGGTTTCATCTCATCTGAGAAAACTGTCTTTTTTTTTTTTTTTTTTTTTTTGAATTTGTTCTCATTTGGATGCAGCTTCTTCATATTTTATTATTTTTTTCCTTAGAGGTTTGACTGTGGAACATACTTTGTAAAATCAATTGGCTTTGCTTCTGGGTATTCTATAAGGCTCTATAAGTGTTCCTGGGCTGCAAATAGTTTTATTCAGTGTCTTTCTGAGACTTTGCTTGTAGTAGGAATTTTGTTTGATGGTGTAATTCAGGCTGCATTCCAGAAGATGGTATTTAAGAATAAAAATGATTAGGGGTAGGGGAAGAAGTAAAGGAGAAGTGTGAAAAGGGCCTTGTCCCTGCACGTTTGCCTTCAGTGGGGATGGAGCTGCTCTAGAAGCCCAGGGAGTGGCATTTTCCATTTCACACTCCTCAGGCCCTGACAGGAAGAGCCGTTGCTGAATCTGCAACATTGCACGGAGGTAGGGGGTAGGGAGGTGGGAGATGACCCCCTCTCCATATCCGTTTATGGACTTTGGTGGTGCTGCCTTCAGCAGCTGGTTCTGTGCTTATTTTCCTTTGACCTAAGGAAATGGAAATTGTGGGCTGTGCTCTCCCTCCCCTTAGGGAGGTTATATCTCCAGTTCTAGGCATTTTTAATGTCAAAGAGTCTGTATAAGTTCCGTGGTTATAGATAGCCTTTCTATGGTGGCTTTCCCAATTGCTGGTTGTAGTAGCAATGTACTAGGCATGTGGGGAGGCTCATTGCCTCCTGTGGGGCTGAAGTGTCAGTGGTCTCAGGAAGTTTATCTCTTTCCCCAGAGCTGTGTGCTTATGTCAGCAGATTTCCTGTTGTGTTGCACCATTCAGTCTCCAGATTGTTATGGGTAAGAGTAGGCTGTGACCAATGTGGATGGGTATACACTTGATCATTATTTACTGGGAGAAGCTCCCTATTGTCTCGGGCATTAGTCAGATCCATGCACAGTGGTTTGGGCTCCCTGCTCAGTCCCAGGGGGAGAACAAAGATGGGTGTGTCAGACAGGGCAGGCTGGCTTAACAGGTCCCCTGATGGCAACCACAAGCACCAACTCTCTGGGTGGGGGTGTTCAGTGGGTGGCCACCAAGTGCTCAGAGTTGTGCTTAGGCATGGAGCTAAAAATTTCCTCTGCCCCAAGTTCTCTGTGCTGGGAAGGAGAGAACCCTAAACACCTAATCTAGAAGAGTGAGTGCCCCACACACTTCAAGATATGTCTGATGTCAAGTGAAGAGAGCACCACTGCACCAAGATATGCTGTGCAGATAATTTTACTTTCCTTCCCTTTCCTACTGAGGGATATTTCTGAATAAAATTCAAATAAAGTAACTAGAAGCAGAGGAACATGCCACCTGTATTGTGTTTGTATACAAAGAGTGGTTGGATTTTAAAATGGTTGACTTTACACTTGGTGTATTAGTCTGTTCTGACACTGCTAATAAAGACATACCTGCAACTGAGTAATTTATAAAGGAAAGAGGCTCAATTGACTCACAGTTCCACATAGTAGGGGAGGCCTCACAATCACGAAGAAAGGCAAAGGGGAAGCAAGAAATGTCTTACATAGTGGCAGGCAAGAGAGTGTGTGCAGGGTAACTCCCCTTTATATAACCATCAGATGTTGGGAGACTTATTCACTATCATGAGAACAGCATGGGAAAACCCCCCCCATGATTCAATTACCTCCCACCCAGTCCCTCCCATGACACATAGAAATTATGGGAGGTAAAATTCAAGATAAGATTTGGTTGGGGACACAGAGCCAAACCATATCATTTCACCCCTGGCCCCACCCAAATCTCATGTCCTCACATTTCAAAAGCAATTATGCCATCCCAACAGTCCCCGAGTCTTAACTCACTCCTGCATTAACTCAAAAATCCAAGTCCAAGGTGTCTTCTGACAAAAGGCAAGTCCCTTCTGCCCATGAGCCTGCAAAATCAAAAGCAAGTCAGTTACTTCCTGGATACAATGGAGGTACAGGCATTAGGCAAATACATCTATTCCAAATAGAAGAAATTGGTCAAAACAAAGGGCTGCAGATCCCATGCAGTACAAAATCTAATAGAGCAGTCATTAAATCTTAAAGTTCCAAAACTATCTCCTTTGACTCCATGTCTCATATCCATGGCATGCTGATGCAAGAGGTGGGCTCCCATGGTCTTGAGCAGCCCTGCCCTTGTGGCTTTGCAGGGTACAGCCCCGCTCCTGGCTGCTTTCACAGGCTGGTGTTGAGTGTCTGTGGCTTTTCCATGTTCATGGTGCAAGCTATTGGTGGATCTACAATTCTGGGGTCTGGAGGATGGTGACCATCTTCTCACAGCTCCATTAGGCAATGCTCTAGCGGGGACTCTGTGTGGGGGCTCCAACCCCACATTTGCCTTCCACACTGGCCTAGCAGAGGTTTTCCACCAGGGCCCCACCCCTGCAGCAAACTTTTGCCTGGACATCCAGATATTTCCCTATATCCTCTGAAATCTAGGTGGAGGTTCCCAAACCTCAGTTCTTGACTTCTGTAAACTCACAGACCCAACACCATGTGTAAGCCACCAAGGCTTTAGGCTTACACCCTCTGAAGCAACAGCCTGAGCTGTATGTTGGACCCTTTTAGCCATGGCTGGAGCTGAAGCAGCTGGGATGTAGGGCACCATGTCCCAAAGCCGTATAGAGCAGTGGGGGGCCTGGACCTGGCCCAGGAAACCATTTTTTCCTCCTAGACTTCCAGGCCTGTGTTGGGAGGGGCTGCCATGAAGGTCTCTGGCATGCCCCAGAGACATATTCCCCTTTGTCTTGGTGATTAACATTTGGCTTCTCTTTAATTACGCAAATTACTGCAGCCAGCTTGAATTTCTCTCCAGAAAATGAGGTTTCCTTTTCTATCACATCTCAGTCTGCAAGTTTTCTGAACTTTTATGCTCTGCTTCTTCTTGAATGCTTTGCTACTTAGAAATTTCTTCCACTAGATACCCTAAATTATCTCTTTCAAGTTCAAAGTTCCACAGATCTCTAGGACAGGGGCAAAATGCCACCAGTCTCTTTGCATAGCAAGAGTGACCTTTACTCCAGTTCCCTAAAAGTTCATCATCTCCTTCTGATACTACCTCAGTCTGGACTTTATTGTTCATATCACTATTAGGATTTTGGTCAACGCCATTCAACAAGTCTCTAGGAAGTTCCAGACTTTCCCACATCTTCCTGTCTTTTTCCAGGCCCTCCAAACTGTTCCAACCTCTGCCTGTTACCCAGTTCCAAAGTCACTTACACAATTTTGGATATCTTTACAGTGGCACCCCACTACCCAGTACCAATGTACTATATTAGTCTTTTCTCATGCTGCTAATAAAGACATACTTGAGACTGGGTAATTTATAAAGGAAAGAGGGTTTAATGGACTCACAATCCCACATGGCTGGGGAGGCCTCGCAATCATGGCAGAAGGCAAAGGGGAAGCAAGAAACATCTTTCATGGTGGCAAGCAAGAGAGCCTGTGCAGGGAAACTCCCCTTTATAAAACCATCAAATCTCTTGGTACACACTCAGTATCATGAGAACAGTACAGAAAACCCACCCCCATGATTTCATTCCCTCCCACTAGGTCCCTCCTACCACCTGTGGGGATTATGGGAGCTACAATTCAAGGTGAGATTTGGGTGGGGACACAGCCAAACCATATCACTTGGTTCTGTCATAATGGCTAAGATCAATTGATTTGCTTACTAACCTTCATACATATTAAAAGACCATTAAAAAGATGAAAATAAAGCCATTCTCCAAAAACACAAAAGTTGATCTAGAATTTGTATGGACATGTGCTCTTCCTGTTTACTTCCTGACTCCCATCACTGCCATAGCCCCACCTCAGCCTTAATTTGCTTCCAAACTGATCATTTCTGAGTAAATTATCCATGTGTAGGCTGGGTCTGCGTAGGAGTCTGAAGTCATAGAAATACAATGAAACACTTCTCATCTGTTTGAAAAATTACTACCTCTTCTTGAGTACTTATGATGTGCAACCAGTAAACTAGGATCACTATGTAAAACTAATCATAAAATCCTCACATAGCCTTTGGTGAATGATGAAACTAAAGCTAAGAGAAGTCAAGTGAGTTGTTTAAGAATACACATGCTTAAGTTTAATTTCTAGGCCCTGATATTTTCATAATGCTTTGTAACCAAAGGCAGTGGTGATGCCACAGGCTCTATCTCTGCCAGTAGAATGCATGTGCCCGTTAGAGGTGGAGGTTTTCCCTTATTCATTTTTCTGTACCCAGTGTCTAGCATTCTACTTAACACATGGTGTGTATCAGCCAATACATGTTAGGGTAGCTTGAATGATAATTGAGAAAGAACACGTCAGGGCCAGTATGACACTAGGACTATCTTTTATTACTTAGGGCTAAGAAGAAAAGCACATTTCACAAATACCATATAAAAAACAAGGGTTGGGAACAGTCTATACAGAGCCTAAATCTTAACTAATCTCTAAATCAAGGAATGCATTCTCATCCTAAAAGTTCAGTTTTCTTTGCCTTGTCTGTCAGAGACAATATTCACAGATTAGAATTAGGAAAAGCTAAAAATACCCTCTTGTCTTCTTTCTTGCCAAGATACTTAAAATTGCTTATCAGCCACTGAAGAAGGTGTTTTATAGAATATGGCCACAGAGAAAAGTGTTTCCTCCTTGATCTTTACTTTTTCTGAAAATGGCTTGTCATATTGTAACCTTCTTTCAGTAACCCAGAGGCAGTGAAGAAATGCACATGAGTTCAGAGAGGAAAGAGGGAAGAGGGCGAGTTTAGAGATCATTGTCAGCCATTACACGTTCTTTGGATTTTACTCCGTGTTGATGGGAAGAAACTGGAGGGGTTTGAACAAAGGCGTGACATTGTATGGTTTAAGTTTTATAAGGATTACCCACATATGGAGAACATACTTTTAAGCAACAAGGATAGAGACAGGGATACTAGTTAGGGAGGCTCTGGGCAAAAGATAGTGGTGTCTTGCCAGATTCTACAGGAGGAGGAGTGGGGACAGCAAGAGGTAGGCCTTCATCTTCCTCTCTGGGATTTAGAAGTTTTGAAACCTCGCTGGACACAGTGGCTCATGCTGTAATCCCAGCATTTTGGGAGGCCGAGGTGGGTGGATCACCTGAGGTCAGGAGTTAGAGATCAGTCTGACCAGGATGGAGAAACCCCTTCTCTACTAAAAATACAGAATTAGCTGGATATGGTGGCAGGTGCCTGTAATCCCAGCTACTTGGGAGGCTGAGGCAGGAGAATCTCTTGAACCTGGGAGGTGGAGCTTGCAGAGAGCCGAGATAGTGCCATTGCACTCCAGCCTGGTCAAGAAGAGTGAAACTACATCTCAAAAAAAAAAGTTTTGAAACCCATGGATAGCCAGTTTTTGGCCTGGTGATACGCTTCTACATGTGTAATAAACCCAGAGTGTGCTAACCACTTACATTGAGGATGGTGATGAAAAGGGGAAGAAATTATCAGTATAAAAATTAGTATTTGACAATTATTTTTCCACTACAACTGTATGCTAAATACAGGGAGGCAACTTGTGTTTTTATTGTTTTTCTAGTATCTGAATGCACTGGACATTCAATAGATATTTTCTACATGAATCAATAAATGATTAATAGTGCCATATGGAAACAAACTATTTATCAACAGAAAAGACATATGGTCTAAATAAACTTTAGGTCTCTTTGCTTTTGGTTGATTTTTCTTGTTGTTCAATATTGTTACACAGCTCATTCAGTCATATCAAAGGTTAGATTAAACTAGCTGTGAATAAGAAATTTCTGAACTTCGTGTGCCTGTGCTGTCAGATTGGATAATAAAAATGACTATTAGAGGTGAATATTTGGAAAGGGGTGGTGCTCCTTATCTGGAATTGTATTGAAATGTCCTGTCTCTCCTGTCACTGCTGTGACCGAAGTTATATTTGAGGGAAAAAGTATCAAAATGCATTGTTTACTTTTCCAACATGATTCAATGACTATGCAAAGAGAGTTTATTTCGTATTATTGTATTTCTCTTTTAGATTGTGGCATTTAAGTCTTCAGATAGAATCAAGATATTGGTGCTTAATTTAAGAGACCTTTCAGATGAAGTCCAATGTTTATATGCTTCATGAAATACAGTTCAAAAGTGAAAACTGAATACAATGGAGAAAGATAATTAAATGTGGAGATTTATTAAGCAATTTCATTATTTATGGATACTACATAATTTTTTACAACTTAAATAGATATAGCTGTTATCTTCCTTATTCCTCTTCATGGGAGAATGTTAATGTGATTGCAACATAAAATCCAAGAAGGGTATTTCTTTTTCAATGTCTTATTTTATTGATCTCTGCTTTAAAATAATTTCATGACATTTTCTTCTTTGGGAAATGACCCATGAGAAATGAACATAATTGCTACACTTTATGTATTTATTTTCTGACTTCATCCCACATTTTAATTAATTCAAATGTATCTATCCTATTGTAGATAATTCATTGTGGAAAGCACTAACCTGTATGGAATGCAGGCTTTGAATTCAGTGATCCAAGCACTCTCAACACTGCCATTTACTAACTAGGTGATCTCAAACAAGCCACTCAGCATATGAGATTTTCAGTTTGTAAGATAGATAAATAAACATGACAATGCAACGTTGTTTTGAGGAATACATGAGATTATATCAGCAAGTAGTAAGCTCAGAGTAAGTACTCAGCCTATCACTAACTAGTGTATATATGCTCTGGTCTTTTTCATAACTCTTGACTAAGCAATTAGTGCTTGGAGTCCCCTGATTCGGTTTACCTTGCTCACGATAAAAATCATTTAAATAAGAGAAAAAAGGCATTCTTAGTACAGTGTGAAAGGATCCAACAAAGTTAACATGAAATCAGAATAAAACAATGTCTAAGCATTTCCAAAGTGTCCTTATTCAGTCATTAATATGTAAATTAAGTACTCATGATGGGCCAGTTTAATGCTAATAAGTATTAAGTTTCCAAAAATGTATATTGATAGTCACTGCCAACTCACAGTTTCATCATTGAGGATTCTCAGTTAAAATGGAAGAGTTCTGTTGTTTGTTTTCAGTTTAGTTTTACAAATGCTTATTCAATACCAGTTAAGTATCGGGTATGGCTCTAGTGCTGGGCACTCATTCCTTATGTCCATGAAGCCTAAATTGTACTAGCAAAGGGACTCAGAGTGAAACCATCTGTTTCTCAGACACACATCAATGCTCCTAAGTTCTGGAGAGTCATAGTGTTTATATCTACCCTTGTCTACAAGGAGGAGTCCTATAGGCCAAAAGTGACTCAAAACAACAACAAACTCTGGACCATCTGCAAGTATTCACCTCATAAACCAACTCCCTGAACAACCTGGTGAGCTGCCATCTTAATGGTGGCTGTGCCTCCCCTCCACATTTCCCTCAGCCAGGAGGCTAAATTGCCCACAGAAAAAGGCTCCGCGCTGCCCTCTTCCTTCAGCTTTACCTCCCTGACATTCTAGATGAAATTCGGTCTCTTCAGATGCATTGTTTGTGTTTTCTGTGGTCCGTCCATGTCCCTAGAGCTCACCACTTTTATCAGATAATTTTTGAATGGGCATTTTAGGACCGCAACACCTATTATATAAAAAAACTATGTCTTGCTGAAGTTCTGCGAAGGCATGCTTCAGGGTTTGATGCCGCCTCTTATTGGCCCAAATTTCAAGACATTTGAAAGGTAATGCTTTTTGTGTTTGTGATTTGACATTGTATCGTTTCTTTTATTCAAAGTAGTGTTGCTGTATTTTCCTCTGTGTTTCATCTTTTTGGTGTTTTTATTTATTTGTTTATTTGTTTTTGAGATAAGGTCTTGCTCTTTTGCCCAGGCTGGAGTGCAGTAGTGCAATTATAGTGCACTTCAGCCTCAAACTCCTAGGTTCAAGCCATCTTCCTGGCTCTGCCTCCCTGGAAACTGGGACTACAGTGCTACCATGTCCAGCTAATTTTTAAATTCTTTGTAGAGACAGGGTCTCAATGTATTGCCCAGGCTAGTCTGTAACTCCTGGCCTCGAGCAGTCCTCCCTGCTTGGCCTACAAAAGTGTTGGGATTACAGGTGTGAGCCACTGCATCTGTTCTATTTTATTCTTTTTATGTTCCTGGAGAGTTTTGATGGAGAGTAAAGTAAAACTGCTTATATGCCAGCATTTTAGCCAGAAGTTCACATAGACTTGAATTTAACTTCTGTTTTTATCACATATTACTTGCATTTGCACTGGAATAAGTCACATAATCACATGACCTGAATATCAGTTTTCTTATCTGTGTTCTAAAGGTAATGGTATCTCTCATGCAGGTTTATTGTGAAAAGTAGAGATGTGGTATATACACACACACATACGCATTTACTTTGGAAAAAAATGGTAGCAATTTCTCTGAGGCAAAACACAGTAAATGTTATCATGGAGGTTAAACTGTTTCTTCATCAAAACCCACCAATTATAGAAATTTAACAGGTATGTAATAAAAATATCTCATCTATGTGGAGCTGCCTTCCAGAAGAACTTTATTTTACAAAATAATAATAATTTTTCTCTTTCATAATTCTACAGTATAAAAAGATTTTAAACCTATAAGCTTTTAGCCCAAGACCACTCATATAATGTGTCAAAGATCTGGGAGAGTGTTGGATTTCTCTAGCATGATTGTGTTCTGATGTGGCACAACTAGCCTTACAATTGTACCTTTACTGAGGTCCTTAGTAGATTTCTTAGTAAAGAAACATCAACTCTATGGTCAAAAAATGTTTTTTGATGATAACATTAGGCATTTTGATTATAGTGTTCAACCTTTGTAAGGCTTGGAAAATAGGCTGCCAACCCTTATAAGAAGACATCTACTGCTATCTACTGTTTCTCCCTTGGGCTCCAGAATTAAGGACCTATGAGTGTTTGGGAGAAATATCCTCAAATGTTGATTCTCAGTTTAATTATCTTTCTAGTAGTGTAAAATTTGGACTGTTTCCCTGCTCACCCAGTTGTGAGTATTTGCTGTCAAGTTTAGAAATTTGAATGAGCTTAAATGATAGTTCTATAATTTGTGAGTTCCTGTTCACAATCTTGATTCATTAGTGTTCAGTCAGCATGGAATATTTATCGAGGTACAAGGTACAATGTACATTATCAATCAAATACAGAAGGAAAACAAGAATTACAATATGAAAGAAAAACATCATCGACCTCAGGAGAGTGACAGAATTCTTTCTTTTTCCATCAGACTTCATCAAGCATATCAATAATATGAAAATCACAACTGCTATTCTTCTCTCCTGAGTGTAAACACTGTACAAAAAATAAAACAAATTCATAAAAGTATCCAATCTCTAGCAAAACTTTGTTTTCAGTCCATATTTACAACTTTATATTTTATTTCTAATTCATATATGTTAGCACTACAAATACAAGGAATAGTTTTGAACTCACACATGAAGAAGGTAATATTTTCTATTTACCTAACATTTTAATATTCATTAGCACTTTTTTCAAATCTTTTTCATTTTTTTTTTTTATTCAGAGGAGTCCTGTGAAAAAAAGATATTAAAATTTCATTGTAAAGTGATTGAAACCAGGGCTCAGATGGTTCAAGGTGAAATAAGAAATGAGAAATGTGAAGCCATACAATGGCTATATTTTCTGTTTTCCTACACTATATATCCCAGATCTAGATATTTTTCCACTAAAAAAGTAACTCCTAGTTCTACTGGGTTTCCATCTGGAGACTGGAATCTGAACAATAAAGAAAATGAATTCCAATTGTCCTTTTCCTTTATTTAGTTTATATTTATGGAACAGTTTTAAAGTTACAGGCACTGTAACATTTTGAGTACAATCTGTTATCTTCATCATATAGTTAAGAAAAATAAGGTTAACAAAAATTCATTTGCCCACAGCCCTGTTACTGGTGAATAGTAAAGTCTGGATCCACATACAGGCAGCTGGCCACCTGTGTTCCTACCACTCCCTCCACCATCTCCCTCCTGCCAGCTACTTCTCACCAAAGATGGTATCTAGCCTTTGTCTGCCTTGTCACCAGACAGACAAAGATAAAGGTAAAACCCTAACCCTAAGGAAGTTGGCATAAAATGCAAATTGTTAATATTTTCATATTTCATATATAGTGCTGCCATTTTGTCATTTGAGTAAATACTTACTGAATCTGAGATAAAACTCTAAGAATTCTTCAGCCTCCAGGGAAATACTACAGTGCTTCCCAAACTCGGCTATACATTGGAATTACTTGGGTGCTTTTTAAAATACAAATCCCTACCCTTTATTACCCATCCATTACACTAGGTGTGGGGCCTGAGAATCTTTATTTTTAAAAGCTGCACAGATGACTGTTCTGTACTGTGACCAACTTTTTAGAGAGCCAATCAAGGACACAGTAATATAAGACAAAAAATAAATCATAGTGATAATGATATTGATAATTTTAAAAACATAATTATATGTATACAGTGCGTGTTCTTACTTTCACATAAAAATATGAAAAAGTAAAGTTTTCATCTAAAATTTTGTACTCTTTATATCAGTTTTTCTGTTACATAACTGCTATTGCTTAAACAAAACAGCAATGAAAATACTTAATAGTAGCATTTAGCAGTAATTAATAGTGTGACTAATTAACCAAATACTCTGCCTAGAAAACTGTAGCAATTTTTTATAATGTTTCTCTCTGTTGTTTGGTACAGAAATTTAACACTTTTAAACTCTGTGTCAGAATTTTATAATTTATTGTCTACATTAATACATATAAAAATTACACAAATGTACAAAAATGTAATAATTCTTTATATGAGAGCATTCAAGAGTCCTGTGAAGTAGATATTATTAATAGAACTCATAGGAACAATAGCACTAATTAAAACAGATATGACCTATATTCAAGAAAAAAATAACAATGACGTATTTCTACCTGTCCCATATTACAGTAGGATATTTTTATTCTTTTTGTTTCTTTTTCTAATAATACTTCTCTTAACTGCCTGCAGCCTTCAGGACACCTTACGTTTATTTCATGTGGTGGAAAACTAAATGTAGCCATGTAAAATTTACTTTATCCTACAGATCTGCTTTTATATAAAGCCCACATTTCAGTGATACCTGGTGCTATTCTATTGTGATGATATCAAGCTAAATATACTCTCTAAAAAAGTATTTGAGCATGGGATAGTTAGGATTCTTACTTACTACCAACAGTGGACTTGTAGACTTATAGGAATTTGTTTCCTGCTTTCCAAAAAAAATAAATCCACTTTGTATCTGCAGGTATGTTTTAATAGATCACTTGTTTATTAATCAGATCCTTTAGTATCTATACATTCACTATACAGGCAATCCACACCTAAAGATATTCATCATTTTAAAGCACTCTGAAGCACACTGGTTGTCATCCTAAGGTAAACCTCTCTTTCTCAGGGAAAATGCTTTTAAGCACTGAAGTAATTTGAATTTGTGAAAGTGGGCTGAATTTTAAGTAAGTTACAGTTTTAGTTAAACTAAGAAACTCCTGTTTAACTTGGCTTCCCTTTTCTGGTGACTTTCTATCTTTTCTTTCCTTGTCTTCTTCTTCTTTTTTTTTTTTTCTTTTAATTTGTAAAGCAATCTTATTTCCAAACTGTGAGTTTATTTTTTACTGTATGAATTTTTGTTGCAATTTAATATAACATTAAATAGCTCAGGTCCAGCCAGTCCATCCTTCTCCATGTTCTTTACCACTTCTTCAAAGATCATCAGATAGCTTTGGAGAAACAATAGGTAAATTTCTGTTTTACTACAATCCTTTTCTCTTTTTTTTTTTTTTTTTTAAAGAAAAAGTCTCACTCTGTCACCCAGACTGGAGTGCAGTGGCATGATCTCAGCTCACTGCAACGTCTGCCTCCCGGGTTCAAGTGATTCTCGTGCCTCAGCCTCCCAAGTAGCTAGGATTATAGGTGCGTGCCACCACACCCAGCTAGTTTTTGTATTTTTAGTAGAGATGGACTTTCACCATGTTGGCCAGGATGGTCTCAAACTCCTGACTTCAGGTGAACCACCCACCTCGGCCTCCCAAAGTGCTGGGATTACAGATGTGAGTCACCGTGCCCGGCCTCTTTCTCCATTTTTATCCTTGATGTATTTCCGTATTAGAGAAGAATGTTCCTTTTATTCCAAAGTTTGAAAATAGTAGCAGATCAACATTTAACATCTTTTCTTTGGCAGGTAACAATGATAGCCATCTTGTAGGCCCATATCTAAAGAGAGTTTGTCTTTCCATTTTACAAAGTAAAAAATTTCACTAAGTGCTTCTGCACATCTTGAGGGAACTGAGAAGTCAAAAACTTTCCTTATGAAAGTGTCAGTTTGTCAGGAGAACACATCATAACACTTCTTCTACATGGATATAGGGTGTGCCAGACTTTTAGCGGACCTTTTCATTTTCTTTGGTAAGAAATTTCCAGGCTGAAGAAATCTTCCAAAATTTATAATCGTACTGTTTGCCCAAAATGCAGATGAATCAGCAAAGTCTAGTTTGTATTTAAACAAGGTATTAATCATATTATTTATTCTGCAGTTTTATTAAAATGTTCATACAAATTAAGAAAACAGTTTGAAACTACAGTTTTCAAATCAAAGTACTTCAAATTGTTTCTGTGGTTCACTGTATCACCTTTTTTTTTAGTATAGAAAATAACATTGGTACGACGGAACAAAAACAGCACTATTATGTGAGAAGCAGTCTGAACTGTTGTCAAAATGTCCCGTTTTGTTTGCCACAAGTCAATTTAGTTGCAGTCTCTGAAATCAAGAACTGTAACTTTACTAAAGCAATCAAGAGAACCAGAAGATAATGTGTGTTCGTTCATATGATATTCCCAAACTATTTCAACAACTGCTGTTTTCTAGTGGGCACTGGTGTCTTTGGGGGAGATTTAAAACCTTTTTATTATTTTAGATGTACTTAGCTGTCTCATTCTGGGCTTGTGAATTTCAGTCTCACAAATTCACATATCTTTCTTTCCGTTCCCAATTCCAGTGTTTTTTGTTTTGGTTTTGGTTTTTTTCCTTTCTGTATATTGTGTATGTACAGGACACTCCCTTATTTTTTTATTTTTTTATTTTTTTTGAGATTCAGTCTTACACTGTCACCCAGGCTGGAGTGTAGTAACATGACCTTGGCTTACTGCCACCCCTGCCTCCCAGGTTCAAGCAATTCTTCTGCCTCAGCCTCCTGAGTAGCTAGGATTACAGGTGTGTGCCACCACACCCAGATATTTTTTTCATTTTTCACCACATTGGCCAGGTTGGTCTCAAACTCCTGACCTCAAGTGATCTGCCTGCCTCAGTCTCCCAAAGTGTTGGAATTACAAGCATGAGCCACCATGCCTGGCTGTATGCTCTCTTTAGATAATTTACCTCCCTAATTTGGTTGTATATGTCCTTCCTCCAATCATAAAAAGATCACTTTGGTTTAATTTTCTTTTTTATTGATATCTGAATGTACAGGTGCTACTATTGTAATCATTTTTATTTTTATTATTTGAATACTTAGAAAACATAATCTAAACATTAAACTAAGACTATCTTGATGCTCAGCTATGAGTCATTCTTTCAGTCAATCAGAGACGGACTGTCATTCATGATTATGATGCATTTTCATTGCACACTAAAGTCACATACCCAGAGCAATGCAATAATGTCAACTGCAAATTATGGTTGCCACTATCAATAGTTAGAGGGAAAAATATGAAAGATAATCTATGCCATATCCATTTGACACCCAAAAGTGTGTTGCTTTCAGCTCCCTCCACCTCCTTTTTGCTACCATATGTGTTTTATGCTTTTCCGCTGCCCTTCTGCGTCCATCTGTGAATGCTGTGGCTTCTAACATCCTGGGAATGAGTTTCTTGAGATGTAGGATTTTCAGTGCAAAAACCAGAATGGTCCCAGGTAATCATGATGATTGGTTACCCTACACTGTGAGCAGTCTGGTATTAGAGCCAGTCCTAGAATGTTTAGCACTCAACTTTCATCCCTCCATAGTAGTGCTAATTTGAGTTCCTTGTCTGATTTTCTGACTTTGTTCTGATTCCCTAGTGTCAAGTTGACCACATAGGACACCACTGGGGAAAATGGGATTGTCAGGAGGGAGCTACTCTGGGTAATGGGGCTTAGAAGATCAATTTGGCTAGTTCAAACAAAAGTTGTCTATGAGATGATAAAGGCACTTATAATCAGGATATAGTATTTCATGATATTCTGTACTAGCAATTAAGTTGAGGAGGTCATTTTATGATTCTGCCTACCATATGTAATTTCATTTTTCAAGCACTTTGGCTCTCCATGTAAGATCCTGAGACCCAAGTTAGGCAGACAGACCAGAAAACAAAAGTGCTCTTCATAGAATGAGGACAAGACAGAGATGTGTATTTAAATGGGTCCTGATTTCAATAATAAACATAAGATGAGAGAGAGAGAGATTGCAATTTCAGTGACTCTGCAGATACAGAATGGAATGGCAGGGGATAGGGTGAGTTTAAAACAGAGGCCTGTGCTAGGCATGGGGTGGATCATTTTTGGTAAAGTGGCAAGCTTATGGTATGTAAGGATTATCACTTTATATCTGCTTGTTATCATTTTATATATATCTCTCCTCATTGTAAGCTTATGGAGGGTTAAGACTACATGTAATTTAATCTTGTCTCTCCCTTACTAAGCATAGTACCTTGCATTAATGGACAAATGAATAAATGAAAGTCTTAATGCATGATTTCATGCATTTCTGAATCAATGCATACATGAAAAAGCTACAGTCAGAAGAGAGGACCAGGATGAGTCCGAGATGGGAGTTTCTCTGACTCAAACCTTCTGAAATGTATTTCTCCTTAAAAACATCACTGTTCAAGACTACCTAATAACTCCATTCTTAAGAAACAGCCCACTTGACCTTAAAAGGTCTTTTTCATCTCTTATTTTACCTAATGTGGGGAAAGGGCTATTGTGTCTACCCAGGATCCCTTAATACTTACAACACTGAAAAATCTTCAAATAAATGTTTTGCTTTCTTCGTGGAGATAAATGTCATAAAAATAAATGTTTTTCAACCTTTGTGGACATGAACCTCTCCCCTGCATAGATGTGACCATGCTATAGATTCCTAAATCCTTTGTAGGAATCACTTTCGGGAACCCTCTGTATTGGTTTTCTATTGTGGCAATAATAAATCACTATATACATAGTGATTTAAACAGCTAATATTTATTTTCTCATAGTTTTCATGGGTCAGGATTCCAGATGGGCTCAGCTGGTTTTTCTGCTCTAGGTCTCTAAAAGCCAAAATCAAGGTGTTGACTGGCCTGGGATATTATCTGATGGCCCTACGAGAGCATCTTCTTTCAGGATCATGCAGGATTTTGGCAGAATCTACTTGCTTTCTGGTGTAGGACTGAGGTTTCCCCTTCCTTGCTATCAGCTAGGGGCTGATCTTAGCTTCTAGAAACCACCCTCTGGTTCTTGTCCATAGGCCTCTGCATCTCAGACTCAGCAAGGGTATGTCTGATTTTTCTCATACTTGAAGACTGTCTGATATTCATTCTGCCACATCTCTTATGCTTCCAGCCAGAGATAATTCTCTCCTTTTGAGGCTCATTTGTTTCCTTTGGGATCACTTGAATAATCCAGGATGTTCTCCCCATTTTTAGGTCTACCATAACCATAATTAGATTTGTAAAGTCCCTTTTTGTCATGTAACATAAAATATTCATGAGTTCTAGTAATTAGGTTGTAAATGTCTTGGTAGGGGTAGGGGAATTTTGCCTATTGTATTCTCTCTCTTTTGGAGCACGTATACTGGGGAGCAGATGGAGATGGTGCATGTGGGGCAAATCTGATGTGGATCATGATACTGACTATAGTTCATGCTCCCTCTCATGGGGATTAACAGTTGATTAAATCTGTGTAGATTAGCTTCCTAGGCCCTATAATAAAGTTTTCTCACTCAATATCAAGCACTTAACGTTATTTCTCTTGCTCATTGACTTGATCAACATATACTTGAATACCTACCGTGTATATGAGGCACCTTAAGAAGCCAGTTTGATAGAGTTTTTGCCATCAGGGAACTTACATTGTAGTAGATAAACATAAAAATAACTAAATGCTTATAATACAGTGTGTTATGTGATATGCTAGGGTTGAAACGTGACAGATCTCGGGGACACAAGTAATGGCAGATAAGCCAGAAAAAAAATTGTATTGGATGCCAATCAAGTGTCAAGAATATATTCTTGACACTTGATTGGCATCCAATACAACATGCAATACATTATAGTGTAGCCAAGTTTCTGACTCTATATATATATAGACAGAAACTTGGCTACACTATAATGCAGCTGATTAAGAGAGGAACCTAACAGATTGTGAAGGAACTATTAACCAAATATTTTATGCAGTGTCAAAGGCACAGAAAAGTGATAAGCACATAGAAGGGAATGTCTCTACTTAGAGAAAAAGGCGAACATATTTGAACATATGACACCTCTCTCCTTTGACTCATATATTCTTGTTGTAGAAAGCTATGATAGTGTGACTTTAATGTGTAGGGATTTGCTTATGTGGTAGATGGATTTAAGCTTTTTTTTTGGCTTAAATAAGACTAAATCCTCTTTTTCAAATCTATTTATTTTTCTTTTAATATTTCTCCAAATTATTTGGAGAAACTGCAAAGGAGTTTGCAGAACTCCTTTGTGTTCTAGTAATATAATCTATTTATATATATAGTTTAGTATGATTAGTGACTCCTGATTCAATGCATGACAGAGCAATATTTGTTACTATCTCCCATTGAAATTTATTTGGCTGATCTTTAAGCAGTATTTACAATTGATGATCTGACAATCCTCCGCAAAGTGTCTATGACAGATGATGCCTTGAGAAAGTCTCTTAATTCCTGTGAATCTCAGCATCCTTATCTGTGGATAAGGGATTTTATTATATTGAAATCTGTAAGTATTATAATTATTGAAAGAATCGCAAGAAATCATTCTTGACAAAATAAAACATTTAATAACATTATATTGGGACAAAAAAGTTTACTGGTAGGCACAAAAGGGAAAATAAAATGTGTCATATGAAAATAGATGCTTGTAAATGTATATGCATATGAATATGTAAAACTGTATTGTGACAGACTAGTCTGTTATAAAATGCATTCTCTTCCAATCCTCCTGACGAACTTTTCAATTATTTTAGCACTCACACATTCTGGGCATAGAATTTCAGAGGAATTTTTTTTTTTTAATTAAAAAAAGTTTCCAAGGGTTCTAATATTGCAAATGGACTTGAATTAAATGTTTACTGAATCTCTTCTATATACACCAGCATTTTGGGGGGCACTGTGGATACAAAACTAGATGAGGCGGGACCTCTAACCTCACAGGATGTCACAGGCTGGAGCAGACGTTCTGTGCACACACATGCTGTGAGGTTTTTGTTTTTGTTTTAAACAAGTAATTGGTAACTTAAGGTAGTTTATAAAGTGCTAGAGTTTCAGAAAGATTTACATGTTCCTATTTTAAGGGCACCCAAGTGTCTCTTTACCCTCTTCACATTCTCACTTAGTCTTCCAATATGCTTTTGCATTGATGTAAATATAAGGCTACAGCTTCTGGACCAGAAATTGTGCATGGACTATCCAGAGCAAGGCCACAGAAGTATCTTGATCCTAGGAACATAATTTATTCTGTACATCAAAACTGGAAACCATAGCCTGGTGAATGTTTTCTGAAACAGTCCAGGATGACAAAAACAGAATTCGTCTCCGTAGTGTATGTTTATGATCTTTATAATCATTAGTCATTTCAGTTACAAATACATGTCACAAATCTATCAGAAATGCAGCAGCCACACCGCTGTGGGCCCTATGCATGGCATCAAGATACCTGAACAAGACAGCACGTATGGGTCTACATGGACCTTATTATGCTTTTTATTTTTTCCCTTTGGCTCTTGACCTGCCAGAGAATCACAAAAGAGGCAGATGCTAAGTAGCAGGTATAAATTTCACAAACATAGATTCCCATAAGGTGAAAATGTAACTATTTTTCTAAAGTGCATTGCAGCGTTTTGATACTAAATCTGCAGAAACTAAATCTGGTCACTTTCAGATAGAATCAGCTTCAGCGCAATGCACTGGTTCTTTGTCTATAAGATGTGTAATTCAATCACGTTCTGTTTAGATTCCTCTCCTGGAGAGTTTACCTCTTGCTTCTCCCTAGGGTTGATTGCAAGCTCCAGAGAGCTTACTCTCCTGCCAGCACAGTTTCCTTGAGGAGGAGCCCCTCTATGCAGGAACTTCGTCTGCCTTGATGTCATACTGGTCTTCACTGCCAATGCAATCTACTGCATAGTCATGTAAGGAGCATGCTGAAATAACAAATGCGCAAGCTTCAGGCACCCATAAGTTCCCCGTGTCACTGGTCCCACATGGAGATGTCTTGGTGCCCTCCCCTAAGCCCTAGTGGGAATTAACCACACTTTGTCTTTTTGATATACATTTCCTTGCCCCTGTCTTGCCATGATTATCAAAGTTAATCTCTCTGTGTCATTCAGTCACACACTTGCTACAGAAAAGTCCAGGCTATAAGCAGTGACTCATCATTCTAAGCTTCCTCACTGCCATTCACCTCTTAGAGGTCCAAAAAAAGACTAAAAGAGGCCCATGTCCTCTCTTCTTTCTGATCCCCGAAATGCCAAAGGAAATCCTCTCGCATACCTTCACCCTTCCCTCACCATCTGTCCTTGAGCTCACAGTGGTTGAGGCACACAGACAGATCAACTAAGCAACTCTCTTGTGTCCCCTTCAACTCTGTTCCCTTAAGCTAACTTGGAAGGGATTTTCCATCTGAAACTGGGGAGGAAAGGAAAGACATAACTTTGCTGGTGCATCTCCCTTTGAGATCTTCCCCCCTCCTCTTATATCCATATAAAGGCTTTCAATTTTAGAAGTCCTCTGATAATTTCTCTTTTTAATTATTGTTTAGCTTAATGGTAGCCTCATTGTCACATCAGGATTATACATTGTTACAGGGAAGAAGAATACATTCTTAAATGTCTCCAATTATTATTCTGCCATTATTAAAGCACACAGCGCGATGCAGGGTTAAGGGACTACGTGCCACTACTCTCCGTTCTCACAATACTATATCCACAGTTCTGCAATTCACTTATCGTGATCCAGTGAAAGCCTACTTATGCAGTTTTCACCAATAACCTGTAATTTCTTCGAGGACAAGGGAGCATGTCTTACTCACTTTTGTATCCTCGTGCCTAGAACAGTGCTTTGCATGCACAGGTACTATAATTGCTACCATTTATTGAGCCCTTATTTTGCCTCTGCATTGAGTGGAAGTCTTTATGGCATGATTTCTTTTGATCCTTACAACCCCATGAGGCAGGTAGTATGGCTGTGTTTTACATCTGAGAAACCGAAGATCAGAGAGCTCGAGCAATTTTCCTCAAGGCAAAGAGATTACAAAAAATAAAGGCAGAGATCAAACCCCAGCTTAACCTCTATTTCAGGCTGCCTCTAAGTTAATGTTTGAGTACGAAAAACTTATATTCTAAATCCAAAGTTCTAAATGTCTGTCCCATCAGCAAAATGTTGGACGTATCTGGGAATGCTCTTATAATAGGAACACTGTTGATTAGTGATGCTTTCATCTCTACATCTAAAAAAACAGATTGTAGAAAAATTTGTATTAATCCATGGAAATAATTTACTTATATTAGGATACTAGAAATGACATTTCTAATTTTAAATCCTTTCAGGACTTTGGTTTTTCTACCTAATTTAAATTAATAATTTCTGATTCCAAATTTCACTTATGGAATACCTGTTATGTTTGAGGTATTGTGGATATGAAAAGAATAAGACCAGTCGAAGGGATTCCGTAGTCTAGTAGTGGAGATAAACATATAAACAGAATCCAGTAACAGTTTAAATGCAATCTAGGCTAGGTGCAGTGGCTGACGCCTGTAATCCCAGCACTTTGGGAAGCCAAGGCGGGTGTATCATGAGGTCAGGAGATCAAGACCATCCTGGCTAACACTGTGAAACCCCTTCTGTACTAAAAATACAAAAAAATTAACCAGGCAGGGTAGTGGGTGCCTGTAGTCCCAGCTACTCGGGAGGCTGAGGTAGGAGAATGGCATGAACCCAGGAGGCAGAGCTTGCAGTGAGCCGAGATAGTGCCACTGCACTCCAGCCAGGGTGACAGAGCCAGACTCCATCTCAAAAAAAAAAAAAAAAAAAAAAGCAATCTAGAGCCTTTTTGTAGGGTAGAAAGCTATCTCAAAGGAAATCCAACTTTATCTGTAGCAGGAAGAAGGAATGTGTTGGTCAAAAAGTGTTTCCTGCAGTGATGGTTTAGAAGAGAATTTAGGCAGACATACCGCGAGGGTTTTGGGCGCCAAGCCTCTTTACAGTGGTTAGTTCCCTTAGAGATGTCATAGGAAATCCACGGACTGCCTTTTGCTTGGGACTCAGCAATGTGTGTGTGTGTGTGTGTGTGTACTGTGTGTGTGTGTGTGGATGAGCCATTAATTCTAGGGGCCGGAATGAAGACTGCCAATATGACTTTATTCAAGCACATTCATAAGTAACTAGCATACTATTTATATAATATTTATTCCCCAGCTTGTTCCAGCCATCATGCAAGGCATCTTTCCTAAAAATATACAACAATTTAAAATATTTATACTGAAAAATAGACGGGGTGGGGGGCAAAGGAAAATAAGGATTAGAATGAAACTGTGAAGCCATGTATAATATTATTATATAAAAATTCTATTTTAGTCCTGTGTAATTTCTTTAATTGGGCCACAAGTTTGATTGTAAGTTTTCAGCAGCTGGTACAAAAAGGGAACCACAGAGTTTCTAGTGCCCATAAAATAAAAATAGAAGAGATACTCAGAAGCAGTGTCACTATTTATGCATTGTATGATGTGACCAGAAAAATTTCAAGCTAATACGTAGTATGATAAGCAACATTTTCAACAATATTCATATGTCAGATATTCTGATTAGGTTTTCGAAGTAGTATTTTTATATTATTCGTCACTAGAGATTGACCCCATCAAACTAAGGCACAGATCGGTAGATACAAATCTGTTGAGATATATGATGTGATATGGTTTGGCTGTGTCCCCACCCAAACCTCATCTTGAATTGTAGTTTCCATAATCCCCAGATGTCCTGGGAGGGAACTGATGGGAGGCAGGTTTTGCCGGTACTGTTCCCATGACAGTGAGTAAATTTAGGCAGACATACCCGCGAGGGTTTTGGGCGCCAAGATTGATTGATTGAGACAGAGCCTCCCTCTCTTGCCCAGGCTGGAGTGCAGTGGCACAGTCTCAGCTCACTGCAATCTTCGGCCTCCTGGATTCAAGCAATTTTCCTGCCTCAACCTCCTGCATAGCTGAGACTACAGGCACACGCACCATGCCCAGCTATTTTATTTAATTTTTAGTGGAGATGGGTTTTCACCATGTTGGTTGGGCTGGTCTCGAACTCCTGACCTCGTGATCTGCCCACCTCCACCTCCCAAAGTGCTGAGATTACAGGTGTAAGCCACCATGCCGGCCTATCTGGTGGTTTTATAAGGGGTAATACCCCTGCACATGCTCTCTTGCCTGCCACCATGTAGGACGTGTTCTTGTTTCTCCTTTACCTTACACCATGGTTTTGAGGCTTTCCTAGCCATGTGGAACTGAGTCCATTAAAACTCTTTTAATTAATTACCCATTTCAGGCAGTTCTTGATAGCAGTGTGAGAACAGACTAGTATGTAATGGGACAGTCCCTACTGTACATATTCTAGGCTCCTTTGAAGTGATCTAGTAATGGACTTCAGTGTCCAATGGAACTGAAGGACTGGAATAATCTTCAGGTGATTCTTGATAAGCACAATTTTCTTAAGATTTGGGTAAAAATTGATGGGCAGTGTATTTGAGGTTACATTCCATGAAATAACTACCTGCACACATCTGTTTTATGTTTTAGGGTGAGTTCAGAGCTATCTTCTTTTTTTTTTTTTTTTTTTTTTTTTTGAGTTGGAGTTTTGCTCTTGTTGCCCAGTCTGGAGTGCAGTGATGTGATCTTGGCTCACTGCAACTTCCACTGCCCAGGTTCAAGCGGTTCTTCTGCCTCAGTCTCCCAAGTAACTGGGATTACAGGCATGTGCCATCAGGCCCAGCTAATTTTGTATTTTTAGTAGAGATGGGGTTTCTCCATGTTGGTAAGGCTGATCTCAAACTCTCAACCTCAGGTGATCTGCCTTCCTTAGCCTCCCAAAGTGCTGGAATTACAGGCGTGAACCACTGTGCCTGGCCAGAGCCATATTCTTTAATAGCTATCTGAACTGGAGCCAGGAATCACATCTCATGAAAAAGGAGGACATTGAGAAAATCATAGCCTAAATATAATATACAGACTTCCTACTTCTAATTTTAGGAGGCTATCAAGCAGTATCCAAGGCAAAGTCAAGATGGTCAACATTTTTTCTCAATATTTAGTGTTGGGCCGATTGCAGTATTCAGGCAAATGGACAACTGAGAACTCAGATAATTCCAGATCTTCACTGTAGTCAAAATAATTCCAGGGTTTTTTTTTTTATTCATTCGTTCACTTAGTCATTATACAGATGTGCTTTTAGCATCTAAGATCTTTAAATCAGGTATAACTAAACATTCCCCTCTCACAAGGCTAGTCTATGTACCCTTAGAATGATTAACTTAAAGGATAGACTATCCTAGTATGTCCTCAAATAGAGAGGTTGTGAAACATACAGCAAGATGATCAAATCAGTGACATATCTCAATAGAATCATGAAATATAAACCCTTTATATGTTGTAAGATATCCACGTAAACGGGGCTTCTGACTCGTGATTGCTGATCTGTAGCCATTCTTTCTGGAGAAAAATCTCTTGTAGTTGATGAGGGTAAAAAGATAAGAGGAATGTCTCCTGCTGGCCTGGGTCCCCCCTGCTGGAGGTGTCTGGCAATGCGCTAGCTTGGACTGGTAGTTCGAGCTTGCACACTGGGAGGGGCTAATCAAATAGCAGCCTCCCACAAGGCCAGCAGGTGCTGGCAGCTGGTGTTCCCAGTATTACTGTAAAACTTCCTTGAAGAACTGACACTCAGTTGCAGCCTGTTTATTGATAAAGCTCAGGCTGGTTTTCTGCTGTGGTATTGCTTCGTTTTCATGCTGCTAGTAAAAACATAACTCAAGAGTAATAATTTATAAAGGAAAGAGGTTTAATGGACTCAGAGTTCCACATGGCTGGGGAGCCTTCACAATCATGGCAGAAGATGAAGGAAGAGCAAAGGGATGTCTTATGTGAGAGAGTGTGTGCAGAGAAACTCTCCTTTATAAAACCGTTAGATCTCATGAGACTTATTCACTATCACGAGAAAGACCTGCTCCCATGATTGAATTGCCTCCCACTGATTCCCTCCCATGACACGTGGAAATTATGGGAGCTATAATTTACAATGAGATTTGGGTGGGGACACAGCCAAACCATATCAGCTCTTTTCTAGGGCACTCACTCACAGCATAACAATGTAGCACCTGCCTCACACTGTCAACTGCTACATGTGGCCTAGGCGCATTTCACAGGATGGCCAGAGGCATTGCCCTGAACCACCTGGGCTACAGAGCAAGGCTCCTTTTCAAAAAAAAAGAAAAGAAAAACAAAAACAAACAACAACAACAACAAAAGTTACCTGATCCTCCAAAAATTCCTTGTTTCTCTGAGGATCTAAGTGATATTAAGGGACAGACTTTTGATAAATATCAATCACTAGGGGACAATCTATAGCCGGGTCCTCAAATAATGTCATTTCATTCAATGTAATTTTGTTACAACATTAATGAGAAAAAAAAATCACTTCCCGAGCTAGGGGGTGGTCTGTGTGTAGTGGCCATCCCCCCTGTATTTGCGTGGGTTTTCTCAGGGTACTCTAGTTTCCAACCACTTCCCAATGATATGCTGGTCAGGCTAATTGATGTGTCTACATTGTTCCTGTCTGAGTGAGTGTGGGTGTGGGTATAAGTATGCCCAACAATAGAATGGCATCCTGGTCAGGGTGGGTTTCCAGCACCATTCCTGAACTGCTAGAATAGATCCCAGCCTCCTGAGACCCTGAACTGGAAAAATTCAGTAAATAATATCTTACTCGTTTGTATTAATCTTTCTTATGTGTATGTATTGCTCTCATTTATTTCAATGTTTAATGTTAGAAGTATTTTGGTCTTTATTTAGAAGCCTGGTAACGTATTTGTGACAAGAAATATGCCGTAGCTATTTAACTCATATCAATTAGTCTATATGTCATTTTCCTAAAAGGAGCAGTTTCCAAGAACCTATGGATGCCATTAAGTGAGAACTTACTGTATGTAACTGTGACTTGTTAGCCCATTGCCAGGCCCTGGGTGAGAAACTTCTATTCAAATGCCAAGGAAGGCTTAAATAAAGCCGTAAACAAACTTTCTTTGATCCTAGCATGTTTCTATTTGCTATGAATCTTAAAGTACATAATGATGGTCAGCAGTGTAATAGCCAAGTCCCTAATCCACCTGTTTCTAAAGCATGCTGACCTGGAAACCCCCCAGGTTGCAAGAAACTAACACACTATAGTTGAAATACCTAATGAAAATAGATCGATCATCTGTGTGAGATGAAGAGCCACTGATATAAACAAAAGAAGAGAGGGAGTACTTTGAATTGAAAAAGTTATTTAAAAAAAAAAAAAGAAAAGTCAGAGCTTGCCAATGAAGGTGATTCTTAAATAATTATTGGAGCAAGAAAATTGCCCGTGGTTTCTAGACTTAAACTATGCTTTATCTTTTTCTGATTGTTTTGTCTACAAAATAACCTATTTTTAAGACCTAGAAAGAAAAGAGCATCTTATGTTGATTGTCATAGTAATGTTAACAGAAGAGGTGAGAGAGATGTGAAATCCAAACAATTGGTGGGACGGGAGCAAGAATGAGGGTTCTAAGGTATCAGAAGGATAAGCTTCTGGAAACATTCTATGAAAAGTATGTTTCATTTATCTGAAATTCTTCATGATATTTGTCTGGCATGTGACAGAGGAAAGAGGGGCACTGGCATAGTCAAGCACAAATGGATTAAATAATAGTACCTCCCCAATTCCAGCTTTCTCAAATTGGTGAAAGGAGCCAGGGAGAAATTTCCATTTCAAGCTTTTTAATATGTCCTTTAAAAAAGTGTGTGATTGAGAAAGTAGGCAAGATGGCCGAATAGGAACAGCTCCAGTCTACAACTCCCAGCGCGAGCGACACAGAAGACCGGTGATTTCTGCATTTTCAACTGAGGTACTGGGTTCATCTCACTAGGGAGTGCCGGACAATCGGTGCTGGTCAGCTGCTGCAGCCCGACCAGCGAGAGCTGAAGCAGGGCCAGGCATCGCCTCACCTGGGAAGCGCAAGGGGGAAGGGAATCCCTTTTCCTAGCCAGGGGAACTGAGACACACAACACCTGGAAAATCGGGTAACTCCCACCCCAATACTGCACTTTAAGGAATCGGGCACACCAGGAGGTTATATCCCACACCTGGCCGGGAGGGTCCCACGCCCACGGAGCTTCCCTCAATGCTAGCACGCAGTCTGTGATCTACCAGCAAGGCAGCCGTGAGGCTGGGGGAGGGGCGCCCACCATTGCTGAGGCTTAAGTAGGTAAACAAAGCCCCTGGGAAGCTCCAAATGGGTGGAGCTCACAGCAGCTCAAGGAAACCTGCCTGTCTCTGTAGACTCCACCTCTGGGGACAGGGCACAGTAAACAATAACAAACGCAGCAGAAACCTCTGCAGACGCAAATGACTCTGTCTGACAGCTTTGAAGAGAGCAGTGGATCTCCCAACACGAAGGTTGAGATCTGAGAAGGGACAGACTGCCTGCTCAAGTGGGTCCCTGACCCCTGAGTAGCCTAACTGGGAGACATCTCCCACTAGGGGCAGTCTGACACCCCACACCTCACAGGGTGGAGTACACCCCTGAGAGGAAGCTTCTAAAGCAAGAATCAGACAGGTACACTCGCTGTTCAGCAATATTCTATCTTCTGCAGCCTCTGCTGCTGATACCCAGGCAAACAGGGTCTGGAGTGGACCTCAAGCAATCTCCAACAGACCTACAGCTGAGGGTCCTGACTGTTAGAAGGAAAACTATCAAACAGGAAGGACACCTACACCAAAACCCCATCAGTACGTCACCATCATCAAAGACCAGAGGCAGATAAAACCACAAAGATGGGGAAAAAGCAGGGCAGAAAAGCTGGAAATTCAAAAAATAAGAGCACATCTCCCAGGGCAAAGGAGCGCAGCTCATCGCCAGCAACGGATCAAAGCTGGACAGAGAATGACTTTGACGAGATGAGAGAAGAAGGCTTCAGTCCATCAAACTTCTCAGAGCTAAAGGAGGAATTACGTACCCAGCGCAAAGAAACTAAAAATCTTGAAAAAAAAGTGGAAGAATTGATGGCTAGAGTAATTGATGCAGAGAAGGTCATAAACGAAATGAAAGAGATGAAAACCATGACACGAGAAATACGTGACAAATGCACAAGCTTCAGTAACCAACTCGATCAACTGGAAGAAAGAGTATCAGCGATTGAGGATCAAATGAATGAAATGAAGTGAGAAGAGAAACCAAAAGAAAAAAGAAGAAAAAGAAATGAACAAAGCCTGCAAGAAGTATGGGATTATGTAAAAAGACCAAATCTACGTCTGATTGGGGTGCCTGAAAGTGAGGGGGAAAATGGAACCCAGCTGGAAAACACTCTTCAGGATATCATCCAGGAGAACTTCCCCAACCTAGTAGGGCAGGCCAACATTCAAATCCAGGAAATACAGAGAATGCCACAAAGATACTCCTCAAGAAGAGCAACTCCAAGACACATAATTGCCAGATTCACCAAAGTTGAAATGAAGGAAAAAATCTTAAGGGCAGCCAGAGAGAAAGGTCGGGTTACCCACAAAGGGAAGCCCATCAGACTAACAGCAGATCTCTCGGCAGAAACTCTCCAAGCCAGAAGAGAGTGGGGGCCAATATTCAACATTCTTAAAGAAAAGAATTTTAAACCCAGAATTTCATATCCAGCCAAACTAAGTTTCATAAGTGAAGGAGAAATAAAATCCTTTACAGATAAGCAAATGCTTAGAGATTTTGTCACCACTAGGCCTGCCTTACAAGAGATCCTGAAGGAAGCACTAAACATGGAAAGGAACAACTGGTACCAGCCATTGCAAAAACATGCCAAAATGTAAAGACCATCGAGGCTAGGAAGAAACTGCATCAACTAACGAGCAAAATAACCACTTAATATCATAATGGCAGGATCAAGGTCACACATAACAATATTAACCTTAAATGTAAATGGACTAAATGCTCCAATTAAAAGACACAGACTGGCAAACTGGATAAAGAGTCAAGACCCATCAGTCTGCTGTATTCAGGAGACCAATCTCACACGCAGAGACATACATAGGCTCAAAATAAAGGGATGGAGGAAGATTTACCAAGCAAATGGAGAACAAAAAAAAGCAGGGGTAGCAATCCTAGTCTCTGATAAAACAGACTTTAAACCATCAAAGATCAAAAGAGACAAAGAAGGCCATTACATAATGACAAAGGGATCAATTCAACAGGAAGAGCTAACTATCCTAAATATGTATGCACCCAATACAGGAGCACCCAGATTCATAAAGCAAGTCCTTAGAGACTTACAAAGAGACTTAGACTCCCATACAATAATAATGGGAGACTTCAACACTCCACTGTCAACATTAGACAGATCAACGAGACAGAAAGTTAACAAGGATATACAGGAATTGAACTCATCTCTGCAGCAAGCAGACCTAATATAAATCTATAGAACTCTCCACCCCAAATCAACAGAATATACATTCTTCTCAGCACCACATCACACTTACTCCAAAATTGACCACATAATTGGAAGTAAAGCACTCCTCAGCAATGTACAAGAACAGAAATTATAACAAACTGTCTCTCAGACCACAGTGCAATCAAACTAGAACTCAGGACTAAGAAACTCAATCAAAACCGCTCAACTACATGGAAACTGAACAACCTGCTCCTGAATGACTACTGGGTACATAACGAAATGAAGGCAGAAATAAAGATGTTCTTTGAAACCAATGAGAACAGAGATACAACATACCAGAATCTCTGGGACACATTTAAAGCAGTGTGTAGAGGGAAATTTATAGCACTAATTGCCCACAAGAGAAAGCAGAAAAGATCTAAAATTGACACTCTAACATCGCAGTTAAAAGAATTAGAGAAGCAAGAGCAAACACATTTGAAAGCTAGCAGAAGGCAAGAAATAACTAAGATCAGAGCAGAACTGAAGGAGATAGAAACACAAAAAAACCCTCCAAAAAATCAATGAATCCAGGAGTTGGTTTTTTGAAAAGATCAACAAAATTGACAGGCCGCTAGCAAGACTAATAAAGAAGAAAAGAGAGAAGAATCCAATTGACACAATAAAAAATGATAAAGGGGATATCACCACTGACCCCACAGAAATACAAACTACCATCAGAGAATACTATAAACACCTCTATGCAAATAAACTGGAAAATCTAGAAGAAATGGATAATTTCCTGGACACTTATACTCTTCCAAGACTAAACCAGGAAGAAATTGAATCCCTGAATAGACCAATAGCAGGCTCTGAAATTGAGGCAATAATTAATAGCCTACCAACCAAAAAAAGTCCAGTACCAGATGGATTCACAGCCGAATTCTGCCAGAGGTACAAGGAGGAGCTGGTACCATTCCTTCTGAAACTATTCCAAACAATAGAAAAAGAGGGAATCCTCCCTAACTCATTTTATGAGGCCAACATCATCCTGATACCAAAGCCTGGCAGAGACACAACAAAAAAAGAGAATTTTAGACCAATATCCCTGATGAACATCGATGCTAAAATCCTCAATAAAATACTGGCAAACCGGATACAGCAACACATCAAAAACTTATCCACCATGATCAAGTGGGTTTCATCCCTGGGATGCAGGCTGGTTCAACATTCGCAAATCAATAAACATAATCCAGCATATAAACAGAACCAAAGACAAGAACCACATCATTATCTCAATAGATGCAGAAAAGGCTTTTGACAAAATTCAACAGCCCTTCATGCTAAAAACGCTCAATAAAGTCGGTATTGATGGAACGTACCTCAAAATAATAAGAGCTATTTATGACAAACCCACAGCCAATATCATACTGAATGGGCAAAAACTGGAAAAATTCCCTTTGAAAACTGGCACAAGACAGGGATGCCCTCTCTCACCACTCCTATTCAACATAGTGTTGGAAGTTCTGGCTAGGGCAATCAGGCAAGAGAAAGAAATCAAGGGTATTCAGTTAGGAAAAGAAGAAGTCAAATTGTCCCTGTTTGCAGATGACATGATTGTATGTTTAGAAAACCCCATCATCTCAGCCCAAAATCTCCTTAAGCTGAACAGAAACTTCAGCAAAGTCTCAGGATACAAAATTAATGTGCAAAAATCACAAGCATTCTTATACACCAGTAACAGACAAACAGAGAGCCAAATCATGAATGAACTTCCATTCACAATTGCTTCAAAGAGAATAAAATACTTAGGAATCCAACTTACAAGGGATGTAAAGGACCTCTTCAAGGAGAACTACAAACCACTTCTCAGTGAAAGAAAAGAGGACACAAACAAATGGAAGAACATACCATGCTCATGGATAGGAAGAAACAATATCGTGAAAATGGCCATACTGCCCAAGGTTATATATAGATTCAATGCCATCCCCATCAAGCTACCAATGAGTTTCTTCACAGAATTGGAAAAAACTGCTTTAAAGTTCATATGGAACCAAAAAAGAGCCCATATCTCCAAGACAATCCTAAGTCAAAAGAACAAAGCTGGAGGCATCACGCTACCTGACTTCAAACTATACTACAAGGCTACAGTAACCAAAACAGCATGGTACTGGTACCAAAACAGAAATATAGACCAATGGAACAGAACAGAGTCCTCAGAAATAATACCACACATCTACAGTCATCTGATCTTTGACAAACCTGAGAGAAACAAGAAATGGGGAAAGGATTCCCTATTTAATAAATGGTGCTGGGAAAATTGGCTAGCCATAAGTAGAAAGCTGAAACTGGATCCTTTCCTTACTCCTTATACGAAGATTAATTCAAGATGGATTAGAGACTTAAATATTAGACCTAATACCATAAAAATCCTAGAGGAAAACCTAGGTAGTACCATTCAGGACATAGGCATGGGCAAAGACTTCATGTCTAAAACACCAAAAGCAACGGCAACAAAAGCCAAAATTGACAAATGGGATCTCATTAAACTAAAGAGCTTCTGCACAGCAAAAGAAACTACCATCAGAGTGAACAGGCAACCTACAGAATGGGAGAAAATTTTTGCAATCTACTCATCTGACAAAGGGATAATATCCAGAACCTACAAAGAACTCAAACAAATTTACAAGAAAAAAACAAACAATCCCATCGAAAAGTGGGCAAAGGATATGAACAGACATTTCTCAAAAGAAGACATTCATACAGCCAACAGACACATGAAAAAATGCTCATCATCACTGGCCATCAGAGAAATGCAAATCAAAACCACAATGAGATACCATCTCACACCAGTTAGAATGGCGATCATTCAAAAGTCAGGAAACAACAGGTGCTGGAGAGGATGTGGAGAAATAGGAACACTTTTACACTGTTGGTGGGATTGTAAACTAGTTCAACCATTATGGAAAACAGTATGGCGATTCCTCAAGGATCTAGAACTAGATGTACCATATGACCCAGCCATCCCATTACTGGGTATATACCCAAAGGATTATAAATCATGCTGCTATAAAGACACATGCACACGTATGTTTATTGTGGCACTATTCACAATAGCAAAGACTTGGAATCAACCCAAATGTCCATCAGTGACAGACTGGATTAAGAAAATGTGGCACATATACACAATGGAATACTATGCAGCCATAAAAAAGGATGAGTTTGTGTCCTTTGTAGGGACATGGATGCAGCTGGAAACCATCATTCTTAGCAAACTATCAAAAGAACAGAAAACCAAACACCGCATGTTCTCACTCATAGGTGGGAACTGAACAATGAGATCACTTGGACTTGGGAAGGGGAACATCACACACCGGGGCCCATCATGGGGAGGGGGGAGGGGGGAGGGGTTGCACTGGGAATTATACCTGATGTAAATGATGAGTTGATGGGTGCTGACGAGTTGATGGCTGCAGCACACCAACATGGCACAAGTATACATATGTAACAAACCTGCGCGTTATGCACATGTACCCTAGAACTCAAAGTATAATTAAAAAAAAAAAAAAAAAAAGTGTGTGATTGGTGTTGCCCCTTCTCCCTGTAGTTATGTTCCTAGGAATATAATTAGCGTGTCTAAAAGATTATTGTGCAGAGCAAATTGAGACTCCATCAGGAGGTTTGAAGTCACCATATGCAGGAACACTCTTAAATGAGAAGGTAGTGGTAGAGGATTTGGACTTAGGAGAGCTGGATTCAAGTTTCCTCTCATCCAATCTGAGCTGTGTGACAAGTGGCTTACTTTGCTTTGATTGCATAGAAGCATATTATGAGAAAGAGTCATATGAAGCTTGCTACAGAATTTACTGCTGGAATATGATCAAATAGAGTTTGCAACATCAGTGTCTCATTTAGGAAATTTCTCTCTTGGTCCAAATAGAAAAAAAAAACCATGATAATGATTTCAAGTGGCTATCTAAAAGCACAGGCATTAGGCAAATTTTACCCTGGACAAGTTATGTAAACATTCTAACCCCAATTTTCTCTTCCTAGAATGAGCATACTAATAATAGTGACACAGCATTGTTACGGAGAATTAATGAGATGGTGTTATTATGTGGTATTTAATGCAGTCCCTCTATAGAGTAGCCATACCACAGGTAACAGTCATATTGTTATTCTACCAGTGGAATCATACAAAACATACTTAATTTCTCCAGCCATCAGTTGTGACAAATATACAATACTGATCAGGGAAGCTCATTAGAGATTCAATGCCCCAATGTTATGATTGGGGGCTGGTCATGTAGGCACTCACTACGTAGCATGCACCCGAATTCCAGATGCCCAAAAGGAAAGAAGTATTCAGCATAAGCCACCTTGTCTGTACAAGTAATTTAGGTGTAGCAAACTACTCTTAGTTTGGAAACCCTCCAGAAGTCTAAGTTCCTAGAATCCAGCTAAAGCTCAACTTTGCAAGTATTCTAAGGATGTCAGGCCTCCTGTGTTAACCTTTCCTTCAAATCTCCACTAGAAATTATTTACAATGTAATGAATATATGTTGGTTACTCATTTTTATCCTGGTTTATCTTTATTTTATTTTGCTTTTATTTCCTGATTTATTTTACTTTTATATCTTATTTTATATCTCCAAGTCATCTCATACATTGTTTTGAAAATAGTGGGTTCATAACAAATGCTTATTGAATGGATACATTAAGTAATATTATAGTGTACTAAATAATAGATGTGTGACTTTGGACCACTCATGACCTCTGTTAGTTTAAATTATCTCATTTATTCAGAACAAAAAAATCTCTTTCATAAGAGAAATCATTATGACAATGACATTGTTATTACTGTTATCCCTTTTTATAGTTATTTTTAATATAAA
Source organism: Chlorocebus sabaeus (assembly GCF_047675955.1). Taxonomy (NCBI): domain Eukaryota; kingdom Metazoa; phylum Chordata; class Mammalia; order Primates; family Cercopithecidae; genus Chlorocebus; species Chlorocebus sabaeus. The sequence goes on along the minus strand of NC_132904.1, from coordinate 76,970,446 downwards.
AATAAGAAGCTAAAAATGTGCTTTATTCTTTACATCTATAAACACTTATGAACTGTTATAATTAATTACAATGCAATGGTCTTGAATGAGTCACCTGAGGAAGAAAGAGTAGCTGATCTTCCAGGTAATGAGGCCCAGCCACATCTGGAAGTTGGAGGAACTGGAGACTAATTAAACAGAGGTAGATTCACAGCCCTGTTCTTCCACTTGTTGTGTTAACTTGAGAAAGTTGCTTGACTTCCCTTCTGTGTGTCAGTATCCTTATCTGAAGAATGAGGAAATATACGTGTTTAATAGAGTTTATTTAAGGATTAAATGAAATACTCAGTGTCTGACAAACAGTAAGAACTCAGTAATTATGTTATTTTTTGTGCTACTCCTGCCTTTGTACTCAGTAATTATGTTATTTTTTGTGCTACACCTGCCTTTGTCATTCACCTCTGTTGTTGGTTTTTAAGCCATTCCCCTATGTAAATTCACCAGGCCTCAATAACTGTTTTACAGAATCTGCATGACACTAGCTCAAAGGTTCCTCCTGGCTCTTACATACTGACTCCACACAATTGCCCTTTTTTTTTTCTCCATGTATTTGTAAAATAATTCCAGATCCAGGACACTGCAGAGCTTAAGAGAACAGAATTTGGAGGCAGGGTCTTTGGGAGATAACTGGGTTTAGGTGTGGTCATGAGGGTGGGGCCCTCATGATGGGATTAGTGCCTGTAAAAGAAGAGGAAGACAGATCTCTCTTCCCACACACTTGGCACTGAGGACAAGCCATGAGAGGACACAGCAAGACCACAGCTGTCTACAAACCAGGAAGTGGGCTTTCTCCAGCAGTCACATCCATCAGCACCTTCATCTTGGAATTCTTAGACTTCAGAGATTTTAGAAATAAATGTTGTTTAAGCCACCCAGTATATGGTATTTTGTTATAATAGCCTGAGCTAAGATATCCGCCATTACTATGAAAGTTACTTGGAAGAGATTATCTGTTCTCCCACTGCTAGTTAAAAACTCAGCAGGTCCCATGACTCTTCTGCTCACAGTCAGAAAGAAAGTCAGAAAGTCGTAAAGTCAGAAAGTCATGAAATTACTTTAAATTAAAAACACAGTGTCAATAAGTCCAGTCCAAGATTTTTAACTAAACTCACACTTAATTAAGCATTAAATTTCATCTTGAGTTTACTTCAGATGGAAGAAGCCTGCAGTTATGGTAGAAGACATGGCTGGCTTTCCTATTTCACCACCCCAACTTGTCAGCCAGTTTCTGACTAGCAAGGGTGATAGAGAAGAGTTTTACTTTGACTCATGATTTCTTAAATTGACTTTATACTCTTAAGACTTGCAGAGATTCACAAGTGTGGCTTTTCTTTATGGGCATGTTTGTAATTCCTCAGAGATTCCCATTACTGAAGACTGTTTTCTTGTAGTTAATTTGACTCAGGTAAAAGCATCCCTCTTCCTGATTGTCATGTGTTCATTTAATAAACATACTCTTTGAAGCCTGGCACTGTGGCACAAGCCTATAGTCCCAGCTACTCAGGAGCCTGAGATGGAAGGCATTTTAGCTCAGAAGTTTGAGGTCAGCCTGAGTAACATAGCGGACCCCATCTCTAAATAATATTAAAATGTAAAAAGAGATAATTGGAAAACATCTATTTACTTTTCATTAGAGAGTAGGAATTTGTCAAGTGGAGAAACCTTTATTCAAAGATCTCCACCAAACCAACTCAGCCCAGAGAAACACCAGGATCAAAGTCTTGTAGTTATAAGAAATCATGGTTTCTTTAAAGAATGTTGAGACTTGTAATGAATTATGTTTAGATTTCTGACATATGAAAGCGCTCAAATTTCCTTAGTTCTTCCATGTAGCTGAATATGTGTCCTTAATTATTGTTTTGGGAACAAATGCAGAATGAAATGGCAGAATTGGAATTCCTGGGATACAACACTAGTCCTATGGTTTAAATAAACAATTCTGTTATACAAGTACTCAGTTATCATTTCTATTGGAAATTATTATATTTTACTCCTATTCGCTCTTAGCAAACATTCATTCTGATAGTCATAATATAAAAAAATGATGATATACGCATCAGGAAAATATTGCAGTTTAATTATGCATTATAAAAAATCTTTCAGAAAATTAATAGGACCATTTTGGTGATTAAAAATAATTTCATGTTCTGATAATTCTGATAGATTTAGTCTGTTGCTTAGCTCTTACGGGCCTTTCTAAAATGATGGGTTATTTAAATGTGTTATGTAGACATTCTTAATAGGAGCTAATGGAATTGTTAACAGCATGTACTGTTTACCTTCATGAGCTCCTCACTAACAAATGGTATGATGGCAAACAGCATAAGTAACAGAAGTAAAATATTTAATTATTTTAGCATCGATCTGAGCTTGTCTTTTTGTTGTAAAGAAGGCTACCCAAGAAGCATATTTTCATGTTTATTTTTTTTAAAATTTCTACTATGAAATTTCCAATGTCCTGAAGCAAAGGCAACATGAATATCGATTAAGAGCAAAGGCTTCAGATTCAGGCAGATCTGGGTTTGAATACTTAGTTCACTATACACATGCTGTGTGACATTACGCAAGTCACTAAAACTTACTAAGCTTCAGGAATGTCTCATGAGATGTGGTTTATGAATTTCCCCATGGATTTGAGAAAAGGATAATATTCTATTACATTTATAAAACATTAAGTAGGATGGTTGGCATGTAAGAAACCTTCACAGAATATTAGTTTCTGTGATGATAATGGTAATGATGATGATGTTGATGATGGAGAAAGAGGAGGAAATATTTATAATCCTGAAAATAAATGTACTTTTAAAATAATGTGATTATAAATTGACAGATTATCATTCTATATATTTATGCAGTACAAGTGATATTATGATTTATGATACAATGTGGGATAATTAAATCAAGCTAATTAACATATCTAGCACCTCAAATATTTATCACTTTTTGTGATGAGAACATTGAAATTTACTCCTTAGAAATTTTGAAATGTACAATACACTATTATTAACTATATTAACCATGCTGTGCAATAGATCTCAGAAAAATATATATATATTTCTTCTGTCTGAGTTTTTGTTACCTTTTGACCAACATGTCCCCATTCCTTGCAATCTCCAGCCTCTGGTTGCCACCATTCTACTCTCTGCATCTATGAGTTTGTTTTGATTTCACATATAAGTGACAAACAAAAGCTAAGGGAGTTCATTTCCACTAGGCCTACTTTACAGGAACTGCTAAAAGGAATTTTTTTAAGCTGAAACAAAAGGCCACTAATTAATAACATAAAATATACAAAAGCACCAAACTCAATTGTATAAGCAATACAGAGCCATATAAAAAATGACCTAGGACTGTAATGGTGGCGTAAATGTACTTTAAAGAGCAGAAGAGAGGTGAGTGGTTCACAGGCTGTGGGATCTGGCCTTACTTAAGAGCTGTATTATTTATAACAAAGGGATAAGCAGTGATGAAAAGTATCTTCCATTTTATACACCAGTCAATGGCTCTTCGGCTTTTCAGCTTTCTCTTCAAATGAACGAAGGCAATTTGGATATTGAGTACTGAGAAAATGGCACTAACAAATTCAGAGGTTAAACAAGTTAAGCCTTTATTTTGGAGACAAGAAAATGAAATCTCAAGAGGATAGAGTGACACCCTTAGCATCACTCAGAGGAACAGTGGTGAATTTAGGAATAATCCTAGTCCTCTGAATACCCTCTGTTTTGGTCCTGTACTCCCACATATTGTCAAATTTGATCTTATTCACTCCTTCAGTCATTCACTTTTGAAAGATAATTTACTCCAGCCACTGTTTTTGATGCTAGGGAAACAATAAAGGATGAGGCAGTTGCAATGAGCATATATTCTCATTTGCTTACAGTCTAGTGGAGGACACAAACTACGAAAATGAATTGTAAAAGTTAATGTAATTATTGAGAGTAAAATAGAATGCTATGCAGAAACTAAAGGGGATAAATTGACTGAAGGGTGTGTGTTGCTATTTTAGATAAAGGGTCAATAAAAAGCCTCTCTCACGTGACATTTGAGCAGACACCAAAAGAAGCTGTCCAATGAGAGGATGGGGGAAGACAATTTCCAGCAGAGAGAATGGCAAATGGGAATTTGGAAAATGGAATTAGAAAATACAAGTCGTTGTATTTGACTTAAACCAAGGAGGCCAGTATCACTGGACCATTGTGGATAAGGATGAGATCAATATGAAATATTGCAGAGGCAAATCAAGTAAGCCTTGAAGGCCATGGTGAGAAGTTTACATTCAGGCTAAGGGATTGGGAAGCAATTGAAAAATTTCAAAAGGAAAATGACTTGATCATATCTATATATATTTTTTTTGAAAAAGATGATTCTGGCTTCTTTGTAAGGAATGAACTACTGGTGATTTCATGGAAGTGGAGAGATCAATTAGATGATGAAGGCAGATGAGAAAATGGTGAGAAGTAATGCTAGTCAGCATATTTTAGAGTTAGAACAGAGAGGACTTCCTGATGGAGAAATCAAAGATGATCCCTAAGAGTTTTGTCTTAAGCAGCTATTACTCCCTTACTCTCATTTTTAAGCTCCTTTGTCTTCCCTCTCTTTGCTCTTTTCTTTCACAATTTTATTCAGACAATAGCTTCAGTTATCATCTGTATGCCAACAATTCTCAAATGTGTATATGAAACCCAGTCTTTTCTCTTCTGACATTTAGTCTTATAAATCCAATCACCTTGTTTTACTCTTTGGATTCTTCAGAGAAATCTCAGGCTTAAAATGTTCAAACATAAGCTCGTCATTTTTCTAGCCCAGTGAGAGGGTCAACCATCCCTGCAACCAGACAGTCCAGAAATCAAGGAGTCAGTGCTGATGATCCCTTTAGCTTTACCACCTCACATGCAATCTATAACCAAATCCAAATAATTTCCCTATGAACCACCACTTCAGTCCTTCCACTTCATTTCATTTTTACTAACAGAGGCTATGTCAGTTGTTTCCCACTCTCACCTGCACTTCAGCACTAGCCTTTCAACTAACTTTTCTCCTCATAGCCTCTGCTTCTGTCTTCTGATTCTCCAAATTGATGATTTTATTTTATAGTTCCAATCACAACTTTTAATTATAATGTGTTATATGTATTGGCTAGTGTGTCTCTCCTTCACTAGAATGTAGTATTCTATGGGATAGAGTACTTGCCGATCTATTATATTGTTCTCATCTAGCACAATGCTTGGCACACAACAGTCCCTGGATAAAGACTGAATGAAGAGTCATTCTGATTGTTGAACACACTACTAATAATCATCCTTTACATACATTAAAAAAACTGAGATATTTATTACACTACAACTATGAAATTATGACTAATTAAATCATGGCTAACTAGTCATGAGAGGGTTAAAAAAATAAAAATCCTGTCCTCGTTAAATGTTTAGTTTAGTAGAAGAAATTAAATGTAGTCACAAAACAATAATCCAACAATTTTCTAAAGAAAGGAATAAATTAAATATAATCATTGTATTCATTTATTTATCTATTAAGCTGGAGAGACAAATACTCAAAGATGCCTTTATAATGCAGTCTATGAAAACCACTTGTTTCTCAACAAGTTTTTGGGAAAGTCAACAGGGCTTCTTGGAAGAGGTAACACCTAGGCCAAGACCTAAAGGATGAAGACATATCCAGACAAATTTTGGCATATGGTAGCGGTATGACTAAGTTAGAAGTAGTAGCATTTGTGAAGTACCCGAGTGAGAAGAAAGCATTAATTTCTGAAAACACTTCTAAAAATGAAAATATTTCATTATAGCTGGAGCACAATATTTGAAGAACAGAACAAAGGAAGATACAAAAATTGATTCAGGGGACAGATCATGATATCCTAGTTGGTTGAATGCTCTGACTTCACCTTGAAGGCCCTGAAAAAGAAATGAAATTTTTGAAAGAAAATGTAGTGTACGTTGAGGGATCATTTCAGCAGACATTATAAACAATAAAATTAGAAAAAAAGCAAGACTAGAACGAGGAAAACAACTTTTTTCATTTAATACTAATTCTTATTTAACTTACTGAATTTATTTAGCAAATACTTATTAATTACAACCTAATAGTAGGCATTGACCTCCAAGCTGGGTAATACAGGGGTGAAAAATATATATGTAATACCGACCCTCACACAGACATGTAGAACAGAAAACCATTCAAGTAATCCACCTAAAGGTCAAAGGAGAGACAAACGGGACCCTTTTGTAGCTTTGTCTGTTTATACCCTTTATTTATATATTTGAAGAGTTTATCTTTATTGGTGTTGATGAATTCAAGTCATGATATAGTGTAACATCTGTAGTTGAATTTTGAGGGTCTGTCATTGAAACAAAACGGAATGCAGGTCTTTCCCAGAGGCAAGCGAGAAAATTCAGAGAAATGAAAAAGAACAAGCTGAGGTCTCTGCTGAGCAGGACTAGACATGCTAAACAAGCCCATTGAAAAACTAATACTCAAAACCATCAAGGTCAAGGGAGCACAAATCATTCAAGTCTTGAAAGATATGAGAGTGGAACGAATTGATACTGGTAACAATAGCATCAAGCAAGGCTTCCTGGAAAAAGTGACATTGAGGCTAAGATGAATGCAGGAGGAAGATAGGTGACCCCAAAAAGTTGAACCTGTGATGCAGGAAAACTAAGTCAGAAGCAGGAGTGTTTGCAAAGTACTGAAATCAGAAGGGAGCACTGGTTTCTAAAAATGTTTCTGAAAATGGAAGTAACTCAATATGTACATAAAAGAGCACCTATCCATGTGTTTGGGAAGGAGGGAAGAAAAAAAAAGAGATAGAAAGGATGGAGGGAAGGAAAGAAGGACAGACAATTTAAGATAGTGTGAAAACCTAAAGGTTCAGTTTTGAGGGAAGCTACTTGATGAAGTGGGGAAAAGAGGAATTTGATGTGGATCTGACACAAATTCCAATCTTAGTGTCGTCTTCTTTTTTTTTTTTTTTTTTTTTTTTTTTTACCAAACTATGGCTGTTAGTAGTGTTATTAAGTACTGCCTATGTCCAGACACTATTCTAAAGACTTGATTGTAACTTCATTTTGTTCTCACAAGACCCCTATGAAATGCATATTATTATTAATCCAGTTTTTCACATGGGGAAACTGAGGCCTAGAGAATTTACTTAACTTGCCCAGCGTTATATGGCTAGCAAATGGTAGAATCAGAATTCAGGCCCAGGTGGCTCAACTCTAAAATCCTTAATGACAACTTGAGGCAGCTTCCATGTGACCCACATGAGAACAGGGATGGTGGGATGTAGTCTGTTTTCTGACCTTGATTTAACAAGGAGTGAAAATTTGAAAAACTTTACAGATTAATTTCTTTCAGTTTGAGTTCTCATTGTTGATAACATGAAAATAAAATGTCACTTTAGGTTTTTATGAGGTTTAAGCACATTATCCAGCAAGTAGTAGAGGCTGAATACATGTCCTGTGCCTTTTCCTCCCCTTCCCTTCTGTTTTCTCACATTTTACTTTTTGGGGTATCGTACAATTGACTCAGGAAATAGTGCTTGAATATCTACCAGATACCAAGCACTGATCTGGCACAATGGGGATTAGGAGAAGTAAGAAGTAATATTTAGGTTGATCCTCAACTCTAAGAAGAATTTTTTTTTTGGTGTTTTGTGTCTTTTCAATTCAGTAATAATTATATCTTATGATGACTTAAGATGTGCTACTAGATTTTAGATCTAATAAAAGGCTATCTTGAAGGCCCACTTCTGTGTTTGTAACCCCAACCAAAGTGTGAGGAGAAGTATATCTGAAGATATCTATTGCATATATATGCACAAGCAGAGAAAACTGCACTCTGGGAAATCTCAGTGCTATTTGATAGGAAAGGCAACATTTTCATTTTCAGTACTTAGTAGCAATTGATGAAGGTCCCCCCACCTGCACTCAGAGTGAGTTTTCATTTTTTGTTATTTCCACAGCTGTACATATTTTATTCCAGCAGATGCAAATAGCACTTCCAAATTGGTCACAATTAAAACGAGTGCAAAGTGTGAGGGGGGTGAAGGCTTGAAAACAACAATCGCTCCCTAGAGCTGAGCAATCACAAAGCTCATCTTGTTCTGACACCTTGCTCATTCCAGTCATAAGCCTTTTCCACACATGTGGCCTGCTCAGCTGTGTGCACAAAACAAAGCCAGGCAGGATGAACCTGAAGACAATATGTGGAGAAAGTGAACTGAGGGACTCTAAACACATATTCCCTGCATCTTTTCTTAGAGGGAGTTTTAAGATGGCTTGAGACACTGGTGAGGAACAGGGGGTTGTGTAGTAAGCGTAGATGGTAAGGCCAAGCGCCTGCTCCCATACTCAGCTCCTTAAAGGCCAAACCAGAAATGCCCATCTCTTTTATTACTTGTCAGCTCCTCATTTAATGCAGTGAACTGAGGATTAAGACACAAAACAAAACAAAACAGAAAATTATCTGTGCCTTCAGAAGTTTAAGAATCAGAGAAAAGAATAAGAGAATATAGTGGTTTGTACTGGGTGTGTCTACCCAGATGCCTGGGACACCACTTGCCACCTGGGTAAACCCAGGCGAGTTCCCTCTTATTTCTAAGCTTGTTTTCTACTGTGTAAAGTGAGTAAAAACAGTAGTAGCCACCTCATAGGAGACAGAAATAACACAGGTAAAATGCTGGCATGTAATTAGCAACTAATTGGTATTATACCTAAGCCATTTTTAATATTGCTATTAAATTATATGAAATACAAACTTATGATTGTAATGCAGAGTATTTAACACAATAACAGAAGTACATACATGTTCCATTCATGGTTGCCTGAGGGTTTCAGGAGAGCTTTGGAGGAGACACATGCTTTGGATCTCAAAGAATGTGTAGGAGTCAACCAGAGGATGTGGTTAGGTTGGTGGGAGGATGGGAAGAGACGGTCCCAAAAGACAAATTTTGTGAAGTCATAAAGTGTGAAAAGTCACAGCATATCGAGGGGACTGTCAGTTGTTTGATATGGCTTCAAGCATGGGATCTAAAATGACAAAGCCTGACAAGAGATGAGGCTGCAAGGGTGGGCAAGAGTCAGATCAGAAGGGTCCTGCCTGCATATATTTCTATTTTATCCTGTACACTATGGGCAGTCTGCAAGATGAAACTGACAAATAGTACAATACTGTGTCTTTATATGGATTCTACACTTGAGACCATTTACTCATCTGTTCTTTCTTTGGTCTGCTTCTCAAGATAATTACAACAGATATTTTAATCTCGTTTTTTCATTGGTAAGAACATTTATGAAAAAAAACCCAGGGCTGGGCGTGGTGGCTCACGCCTGTAATCCCAGCACTTTGGAAGGCCGAGGCAGGTGGATCACGACATTAGAAGTTCAAGACCAGCCTGGCCAATATGGTAAAACCCCGTCTCTACTAAAAAATTTTAGAAAATAAAATACAAAAAAACCACAAATAGCCAGGCAAGTTGGTGGGTGCCTGTAATCCCAGTCACATGGGAGGCTGAAGCAAGGAGACTCACTTGAACCTGGGAGGTGGAGGTTGCCGTGAGCCAAGATCACGCCGTTGCACTTCAGCCTGGGGTGACAGTGCGAGACTCCATCTCAAAAAAAAAAAAAAAAAAAAAAAAAAGAGTTTAGAGCTTTGAATGCATCTGCCTCTTGAAGATCAGGGTATACTTCCCCAGACTTGTCTCTTTTCCTGAACCTCTGTTTGAGTTTCCCACAGCCTCAGCTACACAGAGCAAAAGGCTTCCTAATGCCTTGCTTTTTCTCTTCCTTTGCTCTAAAGTCAGTCACTAAAGTACACCTCCACCATCACCACTTCCAGTCCAGCCTCTGATGTGTTATTTGTCTGTAAGATGTTATTATTTTATAAGATAACATTATTGTCTTACTCAGCTTTTCTTCACAATATAATTCTTATTAAAAATGTAGGAAAAAAGGAAAGAAGAGAAGATCATCAGCATTAGGTTAACATCTCTAACAAATGTAGAAAACTCTACCAATGAATAATAAAATTCTTGGATGAAAGTTTGAATAGAAATAGAATTTTCATCATCCCAAAGTATCTCTCTATGATAGTTACCAACTTACAAAATAACAACAAAAACAAAACAAAACATAACAAAAGCAGTGACTTTACAGTGGAGAAATTTAGAAGATACCAATTTAACCAGGTGTTCAAGGTTAGTATCTCCAATAATAAAATACAACAATATCATGAAACTCCTAGTATGAAAAGGGCATAGCATTATTTTTGACAATTACAGCCTCACTTCAGAAAACATCAGACAAATCCAACTGAGAATCATTCCATAAAATAACTTATCAGTATTTTTCAAAAGTGTCAAGATTACAAAAGACAGTGAAAGACTAAGAGTCTATTATAGATTGGAAGAAATAAAGAAAAAATGACAACTAAATACAATGTGAGATCTTTAACAAAATCCTATAACAAAGAAAAAGGCATTACTGGAAAAACTAGTGAATTTGGAAAAGCTCTGTATTTTAAAAATATCGTATCAATGATAGTATCTCATTCTTGATTATTTTACTATGGTTATATAAGATATTAACATCAGGAGAAATAGAGAAAAACAAGAATTTTTTTGTTTTTTGCTGTAATATTTTTGTAACTTTTGTGTAGGTCCAAAATTAGTTTGAAATATTTTTTAAAAAAAGATTAATGTACTCAACATTGTCTAATAATCTTATGACAGAGAACATAAATCTGAACTTTGTATCAGGATCTAGTTCTTTCCTACCTCTTTGGGTTTGTTGTACACCTCTTCTCCACCTTTTCCCTATTGTACAGACTTACCATAGTTTCTAGAACACAACTCTTGCTTTCATATGTGTATGTTTTATACGAAGTATACTCTCTGTGTTGAATGCCCCAGTACATAACCTCTAATCAGATGCTAACATCAAGCCACATATCACATTTTCTTTCTTCCTTTTTTTTTTTTTTTTTTTGAGACAGAGTCTTGTTTGGTCGCCCAGGCTGGAGTGTAGTGGCACAATCTCAGCTCACTGCAAGCTCCGTCTCCCAGTTTCACACCATTCTCCTGTCTCAGCCTCCTGCCTACAGCCTCAGTCCAGTAGCTGGGACTACAGGTGCCTGCCCCTATGCCCGGCTACTTTTTTGTATTTTTAGTAGAAACGGGGTTTCACCGTGTTAGCCAGCATGGTCTCGATCTCCTCACCTCATGATCCACCCACCTCAGCCTCCCAAAGTGCTGGGATTACAGGCGTGAGCCACCATGCCCGGCCCACATATCACATTTTCTATAAATTATCTCTTACTGGCCCTGGGGTTGGTCATTTCCTTTGGTTTATCAATGCCTTCCAACATTTTCTTCATTGTGACACACCTGTGAAGTGTTATTACAATACATAGTGCAAATAGAATGCAGCTTCTAGCTAGGGGTGACCAGCTGCAGCTCTGACCATTCCAAGTACTAGCTACGCACCTCATGAGCTAAGAGGATTATAGCTGAGCCCACTGTCATGCAGCTGCCTCCTACCTGTGTAGTGTACCCCATCATCTAGGAAGCTCTGCACTATGCCTCCATTGTTTTCACTAGTTCCCTCTAATGTTATACTTCTTACTCTGCGCTGTAATTATCTATCTATAGATGTATTCCTGCCAATAAACTAGGCGTTCCTTGTGGACACTGGCCATATTCCAATCATCTCTGATGCCCAGTGATAGAAAAATGTCTGATCCCTAGAATGGTTTTCCCTGAAAATAGGTTGACTAAGTGGATGACTGCATTGGTGAAAAAAAAAAAAACCCACAAACTTATCTCATTTATAATAATCATGACCTTCACTCCTGAGTTTTAATCAGAATAAACACGAGACCCTTAGAAATTCCAGGGCCATAGATTTTGGGCACAGGACAGTCCAGAAGTAGGCAGACATTGTAGGTACATACCTTCTTTTAAAAAATACTAGTTTGTTTTGTTTTGTTTTCCTAGGAGGTTATGGTAGTAGGTGATAGGGAGTTGGATAATTGTTATTTCCTGTGTTATGACCAATTCCTGTTAAAGGAATAATTACAGCAGGGCTCATTGGAAATCCTAGCCTAGGACTTTATCTGTTTGAATTGTTTCTGAGCAAACAGACCAATGTACATAAACAATCTTTGCTCCTAAATTAAAAAAAAAAAATGTTTTGCCTGTCTCCCTCTCTCCTCTGAAGAACAGCAACAAAACAGAATGAACCTTGGAGGTTTACCTGTACCTTTCTTGATTGAGACTAGATGGCATCATCGATAAAACCTGAATCTGGATCTCAATTCTGCCCCTGGTATAGCTTTCGGTAAATAATTCAACCTCTTCGAACCTCATTTATAAAAAGATTATGAGTCTTTTAATATTATTAATTTGATTGTGAGGTTTTAGAGATAATGTGTTTTAGAGATAACATGATTAGCACAGTGCTTGCACATAGTAACTTCTCAATAAATGACAGTCTTCTCCCATTTCCCAAAGACTCACAATCTTTTCAGCCATCAGAATTTAATGTTCTCACTCCCTTTCTGCCGAAGGTCACACCTGTCAGTCTTGTTACCTGACTTAAATGCCAGTTGGGAGGGTATATACACAGGGCACCGGCAGGAGATAAACCCACACCTGTTATTGGAGCAGAGAATACTCAGTATTTAAAAATAGTTAACTAGATATACAATTGTTAATGAGATAACTGAAAAGGTAAGGGGAAAACACTAAGGTATTATGGAGGTAGCAACTACAGAAAGGGAAGGGAAGAATTTGGAATTATGAATCCTTAAAAGCTCAGAGGAGGGGCAGTATGGAGCTGAAACTCAGACCTTAGAGGAAGGAGCACTGCTTTGCTGGGGTTGAGGTCTCTGAGCTCAAAGCAAGACCTCGGTGGGGCTGAAACCTTGAGCCACGAGGAAAACATTCTAGTTGGCTAATGCTGGGATATATGAAGGGAGCAGGACAAAGCCGTTTCTGCAAGTGTTGAAAAAACTGCAGACTGGATTTAGCTGCTGTTCTGGGGGAAACTGCTGCCGAAGATGTGAAAAGTAGCTAGAGTTTGTGCGGAAGCAGGGAGGAGGCATGAAGAAGTCTCTCCTAGTCTCTTTTCTTCCCCTCTAATATTGTGGTCTCCTCCTAGCACCTCTGGCTGGCACAGCTTAACAGGGCAAAAAATAAAATTGTTTGAAGAGAGCTGGTCTCAGCATCACCAGGTAGAGTACACGATGGTCGGATTAGAGTTGAGAAACAGTGACTTGAAGTCACCACTAAAGAACTGACTCATAACCAAACACCACCTGTTCTCCAACAAAGTAATAAAATAAAATAAACTTGGAAATAAAAAATAAATAAAACATGCAGAGAAGACTGCGGGAAGTGGAGCATATGCAATAGGATCACTCTTTGTCTGCTTCAGATGTCCTTGCAATGAGTTTAATCCTATCTTTTCTAAACTGAATCTTCTACTCCTCCCAACACATGTTACAGAGATGCTTCCAAGATCCCTTTGCTGAGAAGCATAGCATAAAATCAGGAAAAATGCTCAGTTTCTAAGACTTACTCCCTAGTGTGTTTCCATCCATGGCAGTCTTGACATTAAGGACTTTTTGTCCTTAGGTGTCTTCCGTGGGGCAGCACCAGTCTGGGGCTTGTATTAAGTAACAGGAGGAAAGTAAAGGAACACTGAGGGCAAACTTGATGGACCCTGTTGTAGAAAGCAGGTCGCCTATCTTGCAGATAGACTCAGTTTGAATTGCTTTTTACTTTTTGTGTCTCAGTGAAGGAGACATTACTTTTGCTATTGTTGCTGTGAAAATGATAGTAGTGGTATTGCAAGGAGAGATAATAATCCAACCATTACATAGCATACATATAAAGATAATGCATATCTTTATGTATTATTATAGTTGATCTTCAAATAATGTGGCCTGGTTATCATGATTATGACCACTATACAGATAAGGAAACAGAGGTTCGTGAAGTTTATGTGACCTGAACATGATTACAGTGCAGGGTCTGAGTGGGAATGTACAGTGACATGGTAAAAAGAACACGAATTTGGGGTTAAACCTCCTATGTGTGAATCACAGTTCTGCAACTTGCAGCTTGAGAGAACTACATCATAGTACAGTCATCCAACACTCAATTTTTGATCCCCAAAGAAGACAATAATATGTTCCTCATAATATTGTTGTAAATTTCAGGTGATACAAAACGCTAAAATGGCTAGTACAGTACCTATGCAAAGGGGATAGCTGTTACTTTGTTTCTTATTGTATTTATTAGTGTTATTGTTATGATGAAGACAAGGAAGATGATGGCAGCATACTTAACTACAATTTTTACTGAGGATTTTGGTCCTGGGAAAAATGTGTCTGCTACTCTCGATTATACTCTCCATAAACATGTTACTTTCCCCTCCCTGTCTCAGCATCTGTCACCCTCAGGTATCAGGCAAAAGAGTTTAACTTTTGCTTCTATCTACTTTTAAATGGAATCAGTCTACACGTTCATACCAGTTACAACATTTGGATTGGCAACACCATCAAGCAGTCATATTTTGGTGTTGATATGTATAAAGAAAGACTGAAGGCTAACTGGCTACACTGCATAAGAAATGAAGCCAAAACAGCTTTCCATTTCTGAAAAGTAAGCAGAGGAAAACTCCATTAGCAACAACATATAGTCGTACAGGCAGGCCTAGCACCTTAGTGTTGTAATTGAAAGAGCTGCCGATACGGAAACCAAAAAGGTGAGTTATGTTATTCACTTAGTGACTGCTAAGCACAAAACAAGGGTCACCTGGGAGGTTCAGAAACTGTGTGTGTAGTTCTTTAGAGCTACAACAAGGAACTTCACTTCAGTCGTAAGAACAGGATGAATGAGTACAGCTCAAGCAAAATCTCTTTTCTTTTAGGAATTTAACTGATTAGGCATTGCTAAGACCTTTGTCTCAAACAAAATTAGGAGTCAAGCCAGTAATACTACAGACAGCTCACACTAGTAATTACCTCTTACAATAATGACTTTTTAGTGCCAAAACTTTCCATTTCCATTTGCTCATTAGAGATTTCAAAATGCTTTGTGTGTTTTTTCACTTTTTTTTTGAAGTTGGAAAGGTACTGAGCTGTTCAAATGTTTTTATAATCAATGCTACTATTCATGAAATATTTAATCAGCACCTATAATAGTAATAATATCTGCCATTTGTTGAACATTAAGACACATCTGATATATGGGGACACTCGGTACATATTCTTTCTAATCCGTAGAACAACCCTTCTAGGTAATATGGTCATTATATTGTATATAAAGAAACTAAGCCTTGGTGTTAATGAACTCACCTACAGTTACACGACTACTAAATAGCAGAAGCTAAATTTACCTCTCTAATTCTAAACACTGCATCTTTTATATGCTATCGTATCATCTATAGGCATATAATTCCCCCAGTTGAGTAAGTGAAAATCCAGTAATATACTTAGGTCATGAGAAAACATTTTTAAATTACATTCATTATCCCTGAAAAATGAACTTTCTGTCCATTTAATTTCTTTCTTTCTTTTTTTTTTTTTTTTGAGATGAAATATCATTCTGTAACACAGGCTGGAGTACAGTGGCATGATCTTGGTTCACTGCAACCTCTACCTCCCATGTTCAAGCAATTCTTCTGCCTCAGCCTCCCGAGTAGCTGGGGCTACAGACGTGCACCACCACGCCTGGCTAATTTTTGTATTTTTAGTAGAGACAGGGTTTCACCATATCGGCCAGGCTGGTCTCAAACTCCTGACCTCATAATCCACCCGCCTTGGCCTTCCAAAGCGCTGGGATTACAGGTGTAAGCCACTGTGTCCCCGGCCCCATCCATTTAAATTTTTACTCCACCACTTATAAACTCTGGGACCTTGGAAACTGTGTTAGGCCTTTTGTACTGCTGTAAATAAATACTTGAGACTGGGTGATTTAGAAAGAAAAGAAGTTTAATTGGCTCACGGTTATGCAGGCTGTACAGGCATGCCACTGGCATTTCCTCAGCTTCTGGGGAGGTCTCTGAGAGTTTTTAATCACTGCGGAAGGCAAAGTGGGAAGAGGCATCTTACATGGCAGAGCGGGAACAGGAAAAGGAAAGACAAAGAGAATGGTAGGGAGGTTCCACATACTTTTAAAGGACCAGATCTCGTGTGAACTCAGAGCAAGGGCTCACTTACTACCAGTGTGATGGCTCAAGCCATTCATGAGAGACCCACCCCCACGATCCAAATACCTCCCACCAGGCCCCACCTCCAACATTGGGAATTACATTTCCACATGGGATTTGGGAACAAATAACCAAACTGTATCAGGTACTTTTTCTAAAAACTTAATCAGAGTGTGGGTCCTGCAGTGGCTCTCCTGGAGGACTGTGTTGAGCCTTAAATGGGAGAAGATCTGCAGTTACCCTTATTGTGTATCCATTCGTTCATTCATGCATCCCCTTCACAAGCTTTCTTTCAGTGAATGCCTGTGAGCCTGTTGCTGTCCTAAGCACATACTGAATGATTAATAATTGCTCTTTCCTTTTGGACATCTGTCCTAGAAAGTTGTCATAGATTGACGAGAATTTCTTCATGTCATAAAGACCATAGTACTCAGTTTGTTGCTGAATTGCCAAAGTCTAAGATCAAAGAAAAACAGATTTTGATGAGCGAACTTGTGTGAAGCGGAGAGTAGTACTTTGAAAGTTCTCCTCTTCAAAAAGAGGTCTATTAACTTCAGATTGTGTGTATATATGTTTAATACTATAAAAAAATACATGTCAGAGAAAGGACGTGGGAATTGTTCAACCAAATTTTGCAACAATAATTTGTGGTTAAAATCAGCCACAAATTAAAGCATTTTGAACATCTTTACTGGTATAATTTTGACATAAAAATGTTCTGCCTAATGAATATTCAGTCATCACATCTAGCACGGCATTGCATTTTTAGTGTTTAATGTCACATTCATCATTAGTTTATAAATACACCACAGCATTTCTCATTCCGACCATTTGAAAACTACATAGGAGAAATTTGAGCCCATGGCGTGCTGATTATGGTGCAAAACCTTCTCATACTGAAATCCTCGAAAATCAAAGCTCTAAAGGGAATGGATTTTGAGGAATAGGAATCTTTATTCATAACATCATAAGGCTAGAAAGAACCATCTGTTCTAAAACCTCTATTTCATAAATGAGAAATCTGAGGCCTGAAAGGCAAAGCGACTTCTCCAGTTCCACAGCTAGATTTATATCAGTAGGAGAGGAGAATTCAGGTACTCCAACAAAGCTATAATTGGAAATTTTGATAACAACAGTGAACAGATGGAAATATAGAATCATGCCAGTGGGAGTAGAGCATGGGAGGGAAGGCAAGACAAAAGGAACAGGGTGTGGTCCTGAATCTTCATCCATCTCCCTTGCAGCCAAAAGGCTCTGTGCAGAGTGAGGAATGGGATGACTCATGATCTGATGCTTAGGTTCTTTCCGTTACACAACACTGCCTTTCCATATGGGAAAACTCTGGGTCCCATTTGCTTTATTTTTAGTTAAAATGTAGTATCTCACTTGACCCTATATGACAACTTTTTCAACATCCTTGGAAAGTCAGAATGGCAAAATGCACTACTTTTTATATTTCTCAAGAACTAAGAGATTAAGACTTGCTTTCATAAAATGTTTGTGTCTCTCCCTCCCCGTAAATTCACATGTTAAAACTACAGTTGACCCTTGAACAACACGGGTTTGAACTATGTGAGTTCACTTACACACAGATCTTTTCAATAAATGTATGGGAAAAAATTTTTGGAGATTTGTGACAATTTGAAAAAATTCAGCTGGTGTGGTGGCTCACTCCTGTAATCCCAGCGCTTTGGGAAGTCCAGGCAGGCAGATCATGAGGTCAGGAGATCAAGACCATCCTGGCTAACATGGTGAAACTCCATCTCTACCAAAAATACAAAAAATTAGCTGGGCATGGAGGCATGCACCTGTAATCCCAGCTACTCGGGAGGCCGAGGCAGGAGAATGGTGTGAACCCGGGAGGTGGAGCTTGCAGTCAGCTGAGATCTCGACACTGCACTCTAGCCTGGGCAACAGAGCGAGACTCTGTCTTTAAAAAAAAAAAAATACACAGATTAACTGCAGAGTCTAGAAATATCACAAAAATAAGAAAAAGATATGTGGTGAGTGCATAAAATATACATAGATACTATTCTATCAGTTACTACTATAATATATATACAAATCTATTATCAAAATTTAAAATGTATCAAAACTTATGCAGGCAAACACAGACTGTAGATAGTGTCATTGGCAATCACGAATGTAAACAAAGATTCAGTATCAAATCATAACTACATAAATTAAATTGCAGTACATGCTGTACCACTGTAATAATTTTGGAGCTCCCTCTTGTTGGTATTGTGATGAGTTCAAGTGTTCCAAGGATGAGCTAAAAATGCCATGAGAGGCTATTCGTCTCTGCAGGAGCAGTTTCTCTCCTTAGTAAATTGTGTATTACAGTAAAAGGTGATCTCTTAAGGTTTTGCGTACTTTCATTCTGTTTGGTGCAATACTGTAAGTCTTGAAGAACGCCATGGGACCCATACAAACTGTTGTTAGTAATGCTGGAAGTGCTCTCAAGAGGCAGAGAGAAGTTATAATATTATCAAAAAAGTTAAACAGCTCCATGTGTACTAGAGACTGAGATCTGCAGCTGTGGTCACCCACCATTTCAAGATAAATAGATAAACGAATCAGGCATAAGAATAACTGTGAAAAGAAAGAGAGAGAGAGAGAGAGGAAGGAAGGAAGGAAGAAAGGAAGGAAGGAAGGAAGGAAGGAAGGAAGGAAGGAAGGAAGGAAGGAAGGAAGGAAGGAAGGAAAGAAGGAAAGAAGGAAGGAAGGAAGGAAGGAAGGTGTCACTGCGACTACATCAGAAGGTAACAGAAACCTTGCAATTTTTGTGAAATAACTTTTTATTTCATGTTGAAAATGCAGCTTTTATATAGGTGCAAGATTGCTCTACGAAAGGCATACCTGTAGACTCTAATATGATTTGAGAAAAAGTGAAGTTATTTTATGACAACTTCAAGCAAAAGGAAGATGAGAATCTAAAGCTAGAGAATTTAATGCCAACAAATGATGGTTTGATAATTTCAGAAAGAGATTTGCCTTTAAAAAAAATGTCAAGGCAACAGGAGAAGCAGCTTCTGCTGATCAAGAGGCAGCAGAAGAGTTTTCAGACAGCATGAAGAAAATCACAAAGGATAAAAGATATTTGCCTGAACAGGGTTTTAATGTGGACAAAAGTGCCCGATCTGGAAAAAAAAAAATGCCACAAATGACATTTATTAGGAAAGAAAAAAAAATTGCAAGCAGCAGTATTTAAAGCAGGAATGGATTGGCTAACACTATTCTTTTGTGCCAATGCAGCTGGTTCATAAGCAGGACTTCCCTTATCTATAAAGCTGCTACCCCTGAGCCTTTCACGGAAAAGATAAACACTAACTTGCAGACTTTTTGTTGTACAACAAGGCCTGAACAATAAGAATCTTTTTTTTTCTGAATTGGTTACTTGAACACTTTGTCCCTGAAGTAAGGAACTACCTTGCCGGTGAGATACTTTGCCACCGGCAAGGTAGTTCCTTTTTAATACTGGGCATGCCCCTGACCACCAAGAACCTCATGAGTTCAACACCAAAGGCATGAACGTGGTCTACTTGCCCCTAAACACAAGGCCTTCAATTTAGCCTCTAGATCTGGGGATCACGAGAAACTTTAAGGCTCATTATATAAGTTACTCTATTGAAAGGATTGCCAACACTAGAGAAGAGAACACTGATAGAAAGCACATCATGAAAGTCTGGAAGAATTACACCATTTAAGATGCCATCATTGTTATTAGAGAAAGCCGTGAGAGCCATCAAGGCCCAAACAATAAATTTCTACTGGAGAAAACTGTGTCCAGATGTTATGCATGACTTCACAGGATTTATGACCAAGCCAATTGAAAAAATCATGACAGAGACTGTGGATACAGCAAAAAGTTGGAAAGTAAAGAGTTTCAAGATATGGATCTTGGAGAAATTCAAGAGCTAATAGATACCACACCAGAGGAATTAACAGAGGACAACTTGATGGAGATGAATGCTTCTGAACCAATGCCAGATGGTGAGGAGGAAGACACAGAAGAAGCAGTGCCAGAAAACAAATTGATAATAGACAGTCTGGCAGAAGGGTTCCAATTATTTAACACTGATTTTTTACTTATTTTATGACTTGGATCATTCTATGAGACTGGCACTAAAACTAAAGCAAATCATGAATAAAGAATTGGTTCCACATACAAACACTTTTCATGAAATGAAAAAGCAAAAAAAAAAAAGACAAAATAATATGTATTTCTGTAAAACTTACATGGAGTGTGCCTGCCTTTTCTGATTCTCCTGACTCCCCTTCCACCTCCTCCACCCCATAGGCCTCTGCTACTTCTGAGACAGCAAGAACAACCCCTTCTCTTTTTCCTCCTCCTCAGCCTTACTCAACATGAAGATGCAGATAAGACTCTTATGATGATCCACTTCCATTTAATGAATAGTAAATATGTTTTCTCTTCCTTTTGATCTTCTTAATAACCATTATTTTTCTCTAGCTTGCTTTATGGTAATCTAGAGAAAATATGATACATATAATACAAAATGATGTATATCTATAATATATGATCCACTTCCATTTAATGAATAGTAAAGATATTTTCCTTATGATTTTCATAATTTTTATTTTTCTCTAGCTTGCTTTATGATAAGCTAGATAAAAATATTATTATACATACAAAATGATATATATGAGATACATATAATTACATATATGGTATGTATGCATATCATACAAAATGTGTGTCGATTGACTTTATGTTATCAGTAAGTCTTCCAGTCACCAGTAGGACATTAGTAGTTATGATATTGGGCAATTAAAAGTTACACAACTGTGTGGGAGGTTGGCACTCCTAACCTCCGTGTCATTCAAGGGTCAACTGTAATTAGCCATTTGATAGTTTTAGCAGGTGAGGCCTTTTGGGAGATAATTAGATCCTGAGGGCAGAGACTTCATAAATTGGATGAGTATCCTTTTAAATAGGCCCAGTGGAGCTCATCCACCCTTTCCATCATATGAGGACCCAGCATGATGGCACTATTTATGAGGAAGGGGTCCTCACCAGACACAAAATTTTCCATCACCTAGATCTTGGATATTCCAGTCCCAGAGCTGTAAGAAATAAATGTTATTTATAAGCCCCTAAAGTTATGGTATTTTGCTATAGTAGCCCTAATAGACTAAGATACAGCTTAGTAGCCACTTCTTACTAGTGCTCTTTTTAGATGTTTTGCAAGCAATGACACATGGACATTGCTACTTGCACACTCACTATTTGGTCTTCAGGCCAGTCTAGAACATTGGCCTGAAATCCCTTCCTGTCTCGTAGAAGCAGTTTTGACTACAGCAAAACTTAAGCATGTGGAAATAACTGATGTTACCCAGAAGATAGCTGGGAGATATTAGCATATTAAAGATCTGGGTATAATTTGTTCAGCGATCAGCAACACCAAGGCTGATGAAAGCCCAAATCCCTCTCACAACTTTTACTCCCCTGTAGGAGCTTATGTCTTTATGCTTCTCTTTATCACAGTCATTTTTGCCCATTGAAGGTGTCTGCATTTTGCTTGGTATCAATCTATGCAGATATTAGAGCATTCACTGATTTCTCTAAGGACTCTACACATGCCAAACACCTTGTGGGTTTAATCGTCTCCAAAGTTCTGAGAAGTCATGGGGCAGAGTCACATTCCTGCACCTGAAGCTTACTATGTATTGCTGCTTCCTCCATTCTCTTTTCTGTTCTTTCCTACCTTTCCTATCTGCTTTGCCCTCAGGCACCAATTTCCTTTCTCCCTGTAGCATGCAGAACAGTTCTGCTCTCCTCTGTTCTTTACTTGTAAGCCCAAATCTATCAAAAGACTCAAGGGGCTCAACTGAAGGAAAAAGTAAGTCATCCAGTCAATATAATGGACTCTTCCTAAATGAGGTGGTAATGTTAAGTGACAGCTGGGTCATCAATATGAACAACAAAGAAAGCCTTGCTCTCCCCTCGATGCTTCCACCTGTAAGCGGGTAATTTTTGTGTGGTAAGGAGTAGCCAACCCAGGAAAGAGGGCTTCTCTTTGGTTAGCCTCTGGGCAGGAAGAATGGACCATGGGCTATTCAATACTGCTTCTGTCTCCTAAAAGTCAAGGGTAAGAATACTGAGACCAAAGGGAGAAAATCACCATTCATGCTTCACTCTCACTGGGCAAGAGGATAGATAGTTAGGAGGCAGTGGGCTCCAGAAAATGTCATCCTTGTAAATACTACTCATGACACCCTGCTGTGAGGTGTATATAATGACTTTACTGTCTTCAGGGTATCCAAAACTAAATGACAAAAATTCATTTCTTTTGGCATTCTCTTTGGCCTGAAGTATCTCACTAAGGACATCTATAAAAGTCTCCACACATTGATGGGACTGGGTGTACTGCACTCCCAGGATTGGTTCAGTTTTATGACTGCTTACAGACTTCCCTTACAACTCAATGCCCTTTTTAAAAGCCACATTAGACCCAATCTGATTAGCCAGTTTCTCTTTTTTCCTTGTAGCATTTCTTTTACTTGGGCACACTCGGTCTTTCTGATCTTTTTTTCTTCTGATGGCACAAGAAGAAAGTAAGTGAACCCATTAGAAGAGACAACTGATTCCCTACCTGTTCCTACTGCTGGCTCTGCACTTAATGTGTGACCCTGTTTTGGTCTTTAAAGAGCTTGACTTCTGCCATCACTGGCAGGGATACCACTTTCACAGTGGCTGATGGTGACTTCCTCAAAGGAGAGTAAAGAGGGGAGGAGGCATGGCCAACAGACTCTGTCTGTTAAATATGGTGTCAGGTGCTCATCTTCAGAAGGGGCAGCTGATTAGCATCAAGGATGTTTAGCAAGAAGGAATGAGTAGATGAGCAATACCTGTAAACTCTTAAGCAACAAAGAAGTCCTGACTGCAAGGAGCTCCATCTCAGGTCATGGGCTTAGAGGTATGTTTAAAATTTTGCTTCAGAATCCCCCTCTGCCCTTGGCCTGGCTGAGAGCATCTTTCATGATGTCAAGGATTGGTTTGGTGCCTATGGCTCTATATTAGATACCTCTTGATATTATAAAAACGAATAGCAAATTAATATGTGAGAATAAAACTTAAAATGAAGTTGAAGAACAACTTTATCAGAGTTCAGGAGAGGACACAGAGGAGGGGTAGAGTGTCAATAGATGAAAAAAGAATCATATCATGGGGTCCTTGTAGATTCGTGTTAAGAAGTTTGAACAGCATCAAAGATCAATGGGAATTAATAAAGGGTTTTAATCAAGGGATTTACATGATCAGATCTTCATTTTACAAAGACTAATCAGGAGCTATGTAGAGAATGAATTGCAACATAGCAGGGAGAAGGGGATTTGCAGACCAGATTAGAAAGCCTTTGGAGTAATCCAGGCAAAAAACAATAAAGAAAGAGTGTAAAGGTAAGGTAGTGAGGCTGGCAAGTAGAAGACTAATTACCTTTAGGGTGTTAAGTGAATGGGGTTTGATAATGTATGGCTTCAAAGAGAAGAAAAGACAGACAGAGGCTGACATGGAGACTTCAGGCTTGGGAAATGTATCAGCTTATGTCAAATAGCAAAGGGCTGCACTATGATCAGCAGGGGCTTAGCTGAGCAAGGAACCCCGTGTGCATGCACCACATATTAGCTGCTTGGGAAGCCTCAGGAGTCAGAGTGGAAGGTCTCGAATTTTAAGCCACTTGGACTTGATTAGAAAAGTCACTCATTGACCAAAGAAGCAAACTGCAATCCACTTCCTCAGGTAAAAGTCTCCTTTGACTGCAAATTGAAAAGTGTTGATTCTAGGCATGACAGTGGGAAGCCACAAGGCCCTGAGCTTGCTGAGATTACCTACATGTGTTATTGTACACCCCCATTCCAATCAATGCAGGCAGAAAGACGTTCATTCTCAAAGACCATTCATGTATATGATCTTTAATAAGTGTTGCCACTCTTGTTCCCCCTCTGCGCTCTAATTTTAGGTTAATTCACATGGAAGACATCAGACTTTTTCATTATATTAATTTGGTCAGGGCAACGATAACGTAAATTCAAGGTTTATTCAGGGAACAGTATGAATTCAGGATATAATTATTGTACATCCCTAGATGAATGACACCAATATATAGGAGTTTAATTCCTCCCTTTTGCTCACATTCTACAGCCAGTCAAGTCACTAAATATGATTACTCCTATCTAAATGCGAGTATGAGCTTTGGAACCAAAAAGGCCTATATGCATTGTGTTGTAAATTTTGGACTTCAACTGTGTAGTTTCACATCCTAGTTCCACTACATAGTTGTTCAGTGAACTTAGACAAATTATGTAAAAATGTAAAACTTCAGTTTTCTCATTTATTAAAAGAAGATGGAAACACAAATCTCTTTTTCATAAGATTTTTAGGAATATTAAATGAATATTAAATACTAAATGAGGTTCACAAAACACTTAGAACAATGTCAACCACATTACAGTCACTGCATCCCATAACAGTGTTTCTGTCAACTATGGACCACATATATGACAGTGGTTCCATAAGGTTATAGTGAAGATAAAGAATTCCTATTGCCTAGTGACATTGTAGTCATCATAACATCACAGCACAATGTATTGTTCATGTGTTTGTGGTGATGCTGGTGTAAACCCCCTGTACTTCAGCTGTATAAAAGTATAGCACACATAATTATATATAGTACTTGATGATGATTACAAATGACTGTTACTGGTTTATATATGTACTTTTTGTCATTGTTTTAGAGTATACTTCTTTTACTTATTATAAAAGATGTTAACTCTAAAACAGCGTCAAGCACGTGGTTCAGGGGGTATTCCAGAAGAAGACATTGTTATTGCAGGAGATGGCAGCTCCATGCATGTAATTGCCCCTACAGATCTTCCAGTGGGACAAGTTGTAGAGGTGGAAAACAGTAAAATACCAATGATCCTGACCCTGCGTACACCAAGGCTAATGTGTGTATCTTAGTTTTTCACAATAGAGTTTAAAAAGTAAAAATAAAAAATACAAAATTTTAAAAATATAAAAAGGTCTATAAAGATATAAAGAAGGAAAATACTGTTTTATAGGTATACAATGTGTTTGT
Source organism: Chlorocebus sabaeus (assembly GCF_047675955.1). Classification (NCBI taxonomy): domain Eukaryota; kingdom Metazoa; phylum Chordata; class Mammalia; order Primates; family Cercopithecidae; genus Chlorocebus; species Chlorocebus sabaeus. Next base: position 76,945,074 of record NC_132904.1, on the reverse strand, counting down.
ATTTCAAATTAAATATTACAAATGAATAAAAAAGTTAAAAATATTAAAAAGCTCATAAAGCAAAAAAGTTACAGTAAGCTAAGGTTGATTATTAAAGAAAAAATTTTGTTTTGTTTTAGAGACAGGGTCTTGCTGTATTGCCCAGGCTAGAGTGCAGTGACATGATCCCTGGCTAATTTTATTATTGTTGTTATTATAATTATAATTATTTTTATTTTTCGAGATGGGGTCTTTCTATGTTGCCCAGGTAGTCTAGAACTCTGGCTTCAAGTGATTCTCCTGTCTTGGCCTCCCAAAGTGCTAGGTTACAGTTGTAAGCCCTGGAGTCTGACCAAGAAAAAATTTGTAAAATACACTTAGTGCAGCCTAAGTGTGCCATATTAATAAAGTCTATAGCAGTGTCCTAGACTTTTCCATTCACTCACCACTCACTCACTGCTTCAACCAGAGCAACTTCCAGTCCTACAAGCTTCATTCATGGTAAAGTGCCCTACACAAGTATGCCAATTTTTAATCTTTTACACTATATTTTTATTGTACCTTTTCTATGTTTAGATATGTTTAGATATACAAATGCCATTGTGTTTCAGTTGCCTATAATATTCAGTACAGTAACATGGTTTATAGCCTAGGAGATATAGGGTATCCCATAGAGCAAGAAGTATATATAATAGGCTACATCCTCTAGGTGTGTGTAAGTACACTCTATGTTCACACAACAAAATCACCTAACAGTGCATTTTGGGATGTATCCCTGTTGTTAAGTGATGCATAACTATATATAAATATATAATCTAGATACAACCGTGCTGTATCACTTTATTATTATAGCTATTATGTGGGTTTGGAACATACGGTAATTAATCTCATCTATAAAGTGACAGCCAATATATCCACCTCCCAGGTTTGTTATAAGAAATACGTGGAAGTAGTGAATAAATTTAAAATCTAGCCTGCTCATTCTCCTAAAATGTAGACTTCATGAAGAAGAATGTTTTATATGTTTTTAAAATTTATTTTATATCCCTAGTCTAGAGAATACTGGTCTACAATATATATTCTATACCTATTTCTTCAATGAATGTGTGATGACAGGCACAGAAGCCCTGAATTCACTGTATTTCCATTGCCATTGGTCTAGGTCAAATATGGAGCAATTCTCTCTTGAACTAGCCCCAAGTGGCCTTCTGTCTTTAAACTGTTCTTGATTGCTATCACATCAACATTGTTTATGCATATTTCTGAATAGTTTGCTGCTTTTTATTTAATTTTTTAGCATAGTAAAACTTATTTTCAAGTGCCTTCATGGTCTTATCTCAACATTTTTCCTAGGCTGCCTCTGGTCATTTATTTTCAATTTACCTAACATCAGATAAACGGAAATATTTATTCTTTTCTAGATGTTCCATACAGTGTCTTAAACCTATGTGTTGTTCAAGCTCTTTTGTCTACAGCAGCTTAGTTTAATTGAACATTCTGTGATAAAGGAAATGTACTCCATCTGTGTCACTCAGTGTGATAGTCATGGGCTTCATGTGGCTGTTGACTGAGCATAAGAAATGAGGCTAGCTCAAGGGAGAAACTGGATTTTTAACATTATCTTCTTTAAGTCCACTACCATATTGATCAGCTTCAGTATAGATTATTCCATACCCTGCCTCTCTATTTGTCCCAATCCTCCATAACTTCACCAAAGAACACCATCTTCCAATGAGTTGGAGTCGCTTTTTCAATGGCGATAGCCCTTTATCTATTAACTGCTTATGACATACACTTTTCTACATTTAATTATAGTTACGTTGCTTATCTCCAATGCTAGACTATATAGAATCAGTGGGGAGAGATTCTATTTTCTGTATTTCTGTACCTTCTCAGTGCACAGTACAGGATTCTCCAAAGTTTGAGATAATAAATAATATCAATAGACTGAATATTTTATTGATTGACTGGTTAAATAAAATATTTTGGTATTAATTAATGTATTCAATGAAAGAAAATTCAACCCCTAGTACTACTCTTCCGAGATACCCCTCTTTTATCTAGAAGGAAACAGATTCATCACTTAATAATTATTCATTTATTCCCGTTAATGTGGTACTCATGTAATCATTATATGGTTAATCTGTCAAACAAACAGGCTAAATTTCATTTAAACTTTACAAGATAAATCAAAAAGTAACTAAACATAAAAAGTGGTATTAAAGAAAATTTGTGGAAAAATGCTTTGAAATATCTTTAATGAAAAGACTATTTGAGTGTCAAAAGCTGCCTATCATAAATTTTATTTTGAAAGAGTTTATTATTTATCAGTTACCTAGAAAATATGTATTCTCCAATACATACCTAAAAGATGTATTTACAACTTATACTTTTAGAACTACTTAACATTCAAGGAAATGTGAAAATCTTTATTTCCTGGTACCTATAATGATGAATATTCCATTGGTACAATTCGTATTATAAAATAAGTTTGATATTTATAATGTCTAGGTGAGAGATTGTAGGTTATTTGGAAATAAAAAACTACTTCTTCCCAGGTTGCTATTATTATCCCCAAATTTACCAACATTTTTTCCTATAAACATATTTCAGCAATTTGTAAAATAACCCTTCTTTATCCCTAGCATTAGCATTGTCTTTGGCATGTACATGTTAGATATGTAGTAAGTAATTTTTCATTTAATGAATTATTTAAAAGTTGAATGGGTACAAACTGTTATATATAATTTATATGAACATTTTGTTTGTATTTTTCATGTATTATATGTATTTTATATATATACATAATGTATATACATATTTACATATATATGTTTCATACACAAAAACAAAATTTATATATTATATATTATATATATAATATATATAAAGAATTCGTACCTTCAAGTCAATAAGAAAATACATACAGCTCAATTTAAAAATGGGCAAGAGGATTGAACAGATGCTTCACAAACTGGATATCCAAGTGAAATGGTGCTCAACGTCATCATTCATCAAGGAAATTCAAAGTAAACACTACTAGAATGGCTAACATTGATAGCAAATACCAAGCACTAGGACTATAATAGTAAATAATAAAGATGCAATTCCTGCCTACCTGGTGCCTAAAGTAAATAGGGTGATTCAGAAAATATAAAAGCAGGCTGGGTTTGGAGGCTCACACCTCTAATTCTAGCACTTTTGGAGGCTCAAGCAGGAGGATTGCTTGAAGCCAGGACTTCAAGACCAGCCTGGGCAATCAGGTGAGACCACCCCCAATCTCTACAAAAAAAAGAAAAAAAAAAGAAAAATTATAAAAGGAAAAGAAAATATAAAGGCACTAAAAATACTGTGCAATCAGGTTTATGATGGGGAAGTAACCACAGCTATGGATAGCAAAGACATTATTTTTCTTGGCTAGAGAACTGCATGGTAGACAATTATGGTACAGGTTAGACAGTTGTCTCAAAAGGGGATCCAAAGCAGAAAACAAAAAACTGTTTTTGCACAAATGCTACCTTGGAATTCGGAGACCATTAAAATTCATATGCAATTGTCTAGTATTATTCCAGTTAAAGAGAGCCTTCCTAATTTTAGCCCTCTACCAGACTTAAAAAAACAAAAAACAAAAAACAAAAAACCTTACCTACTGTTGCAAAATATGCTCAAGGAAATGAAATGGCAAGATAATTACAGTAGGCCCATCTCGGTAACTAGCTTGCAGTCATGCTTCTCTGGGAATTCTACCATGTATCTGGGTCTCTTTTGAATCTCAACTTGTTTCATGTTCTTAGAATCCATATTGATCATGATATGAACACTGATATGATTTAGGTAAAAAGCATTGTATAGAGAATAGAGAAAATTATCCCCCTTCCTTTTATACTTTATGATTTTTTAAATTAATTTCTTTATTTGGATCAAATTTGAATTTAACCTTTTTTAAGGAAAAATATCTACTTACTAAGAAAATGTGTTTCAGGGTTTACAAAGGCTAGAGACTTGCTGAATGTTATCCTCAATTTCAGGAATGTTTGGTCATGAGCCCTCAAAAGGAAACGTAGAATCTCCTCATGTGTTTGCCCACGCACCTTCCCAAAGCCATTGGATTCCTCCCTTTTCCTGCCGTTCAAACTGGCCAGAAAGGATTCTTTCAAAGGAAAATTGTTAACGCTAGAAGTCTTTTACCCATCTTTCTCACTTCTCCACAAAGTTCTCTAAAGGGCTCCAGATTATTTATTGTACCTCCAGTTAACTGTGCTAGTACGTTTAATTCTCACATCCACTTTACAAAATGGAGACTATTATCCTTATTATGCAGATTAGAAAAACGATGCTCTCAGGTTTAACTGTCTTGTCCAGGACTTTCACGAGAGCTAGCTTATGGTAGAGCTGTCATTAGCAACTGAGTCTGTCTGATTCCAGCCTATTATTTTCATTTCTACATGCTGCTTGTAGGGAAACGATTCCTTGAAGTGCGTTGGTCCGTTTCTTCATAACGAGGAAGTCCCCTGGGTAATTTCCTCCAGAATGGGCTTTGAGGAGTACAACACTAAATATACCGCGATATAGGGGTTGTGTTTGGAGACACGCCTGTATGAAACTTTCTCTTTGAACTTTGGCTCCAGGTGACAGAGGTGGCCCATCCAGAGTTCATAGCTGAGGTATTTAGACTTCCTTAACACAGTATAAATGAGTTACAGCTTTATATCAGATTTGCACAGGGTATTTTGAACACTACTTGACTAAGAAAGTTTTAGGAAAGTAAATATTTCTTGTAAGCAGTGATTTTCATACTTAAAAAATCGAACTTTTCTTTGTAAACAGAATGCCGTGCACATTCTTAATATTCACTAAACAAGAGGAAGCTGCTCTGTGGGTGCAAGGTGCTCCCACTGCTCCCAGGACCCCTCAACTCCAAGCCTAGCTCCTTCCCGTATACTTCCTCAGAATATTTAGGTTTCCATAGACAAGTACTTGAAAGCTACTTACTAAAACCAAATATAATCAAAACAAGAATACCTCTGCCATGTCTACCAACAATATCCACCATCTCAGTATGATTATTTATAAACTCACTCTAATGATTTATTTTATCTGAACTTGTCCATCATATAAAAGAAACATACCCCTTTCCCAATACTTCTCTCCCTCTCTGTGTATATGTCTGTGTGTATGTCTGTGGGGAGGTGCATTTTCACTATTTTGAATCTTAAGATGTCAGAACATAGCAGAGACTGACCAGTTCAGTTACCAAAATCTTTTTTTTTTTTGAGACAGAGTCTCACTCTGTCACCCGAACTGGAGTGCAGTGGCACGATCTCAGCTCACTGAAACCTTTGCCTCCTGAGTTCAAGGGATTCTTCTGCCTCACACTCCTGAGTAGCTGGGATTACAGGTGCGTGCCACTATGCCCATCTAATTTTTGTATTTTTAGTAGAGACAAGGTTTTGCCATGTTGGTCAGACTGGTCTCAAACTTCTGATCTCATGATGCACCTGCCTGGGCCTCCCAAAGTGCTGAGATTAGAGCTGTGAACCACAGGCCTGGCCTGCCAAAATATTTAATTCTCATGTATCAGGTCTTAAACTGTTACACAAGGGACATTCTCTTTGTCTTGTCCTCTTTGTATATCTCTGAATTGAAACTAAAACTGAAACAATGTAACCAACACAAAGTCGCAGAAATCCCTCTCTGTAGCTTCCTTTCACTCTCTAGAACATTCACCAATGCCTGATTAATGTCGCATTTCTGTCTCCTAGCTTTAATCCCAAATTTTCCAGCACAGGATAGTAAGACAAGAGTGTTGATAAACCATACTTCCAACACCCAGAAAGTTTTGAGTCTGCCCCCTTTAAATCTTCCTGAATCTTTTCATTTTCTTTAATATTATCACCTTAACCAAACATACCCAATGCTGTTTTTGCTCAATGCAGTGAGCAAAAGGAATGGTAAAGGAATGGTTTTTCCCTAGAAAGAACATCTCTTGATATGCAATGGTTAAATTGCATTGAGGGTCTAGGCTTCTCTAGGCCTCGCCTTCCCTCGCATCTTCAGACAGTAATGATGTCTATCCTGTGCCCAGATTATCTTCTTTTTTTTGAGATGGAGTCTCTCTCTGTCACCCAAGCTGGACTGCAATGGCACGATCTCGGCTCACTGCAATCTCTGCCTCCGGGGTTCAAGTGATTCTCCTGCCTCAGCCTCCCAAGTAGCTGGGACTATAGGCGCCCACCACTACGCCTGGATAATTTTTGTATTTTTTAGGAGAGATGGGGTTTCATCATGTTGGTCAGGCCGGTTTCGAACTCCTGGCCTCAGGTGATCCTCCTGCCTCAGCCTCCCAAAGTGCTGGGATTACAGGCTTGAGCCACTATGCCCAGCCACCCAGATTGTCTTCTAAGGGCTTCATAATGAGGGAATGTTTCCAGGTCAGGAAGTCTTAATTTTGTTCACAGCCACAAAGGATAACTAAATGGGCTATAGAACCTCTATGAACTCCTGGAAATTATATATACAGTTTTTATTTTATAGTAGTATATATGCGTCAATAGGCGGGGTGGATTCAAAACTTTTATCATTTTTTAAAAGGAATATGTGTTAATAGAGTCAACGGATCCTAAACTTAGTACACATCAAGATTACTTGCAATTTAATAAAATATACATTTTTTATTCCCATTCCAGACTTACTGATTTATAATATTTTCATATAAATGTGGAACAACAATTTATAATTTTAAAACTGCCCAGGAGATTCTGCCCACCAGGGATTGAAGGACCGCGGAAAACAAACAATAGCCAAGATGATAAGATTTGAGATCTGTGTTCAGAAGCTGGGATTGTTGGCATTATTTACTTCTTCATGAGTCTTGGATAAGGTGATTTTGATTCTTAAATACCAGATGGAAAAAAAAGAGGGTATTAATTCTTGTCTATAAACCACCCCTTAGTGTTTCATATCTTTATTTATGGTCTTTGAATTAAGTATTTTGCATTAATTAATTGATTCTCAATAAACATTTATTCAATAAATGAATAAATGAATGACAAGTGAAGAAAAACAAAATCCAAGTTATATTAATGTTATGATTAAAATTAGTATGTCCTTGAAAAGTACCTCCTAAAGGAGAGATTTCATATGCAGATGAATTAATGAATAAACAGCATAAACATTTGTGGCTTATGTTTGAGATAATGAATACTGGATACAAAATGTTGAGCAGCACTGATGAAAATCCTTTGTTGATGCCTCCAGCAAGTAACTAATTCTTCAGCTTGATCAAGTTGTCCAGTCTTGGCTTCAGAGACTATTGGTGTTTTATCTCTGTCCCATATCAGAGAAAACCAGTATGCTGGCATGGTGTTACAGCACTGCAATTAAATCACATGACGTTCACAGGGACAGGGGGCAGAGAAATTCTAGGCAGAAAAGGGCATATACCAGACAAAACCCCACCTTCAAGCTGAAAAGCCTGAAACCCACAGCTCAAAGGGAGAACTTATATCCCTGTTTTCCTGCTCTAATGTAGCCTTTTCCTAAACCACCTGTGGCCTACCCAACCCCCCATCCTATGCCTGTAAAGACCTCAGACTCAGCCAGTAGAGAGGACAAGCAGCTGGACAATGGGGACTATGGCTATATGTCAGACAGAAGCAGCTTGACATCAGAGGGACAGCTAGATGGTGTAACTTCAGATAAGAATCCAGCTGGAGATGGACTTTAGGAGAAGATTACATACCCGCCTCTTCCCCTTTTCAGCTCCCCTTCCCATTGACAGCCATTTTCATTGGCAATAAAATCCTCTGCATTTACCATCCTTCAAATTTTTTTGTGTGACCTCATTTTTCCTGGATGCTGGACAAGAGCTCAGGAGCCACAAATGCAGATACAAAAGACTGTCACACTGGATCTTTGCCCTTGCTGGCGGAGGGCATCTGCCTCATGCCAAAAGGCAGAGGGCCCACAGAGCTGTTAACACTTAAGCTGTCAATGGACGGAAGAGCTAAAAGAGCACTGTAACACACACTCTGGGACTTCAGGAGTCACAGTCACCCCCTGCCTGGGTATTGCCTTGGGGTCTGCATGAAGTTCACTCCTGAAGATGCCCAAAAGTGTTCACTCCAGCTCCTGCACCCCCTCACCTGTGGGCTCCCTCCCATGAGGGGTGGAACACAGTGGGTCTGAGTGAGTAGAGTTTGATCCTGCTGGCACCAAAACAGCCAGACAGCCAGCTGGTTCCAGTGCTCGTGCGTTCTAGTTCCTGCTTCATTCGCTCATGTGCTCCCTCCTGTGAGGAGTTGAGAGTGGCAGGCTGAGTACACAAGGTATCCCGTCACAAGTCCTCTGAAGGTGTCAGGGAAATATCTTGCTTCAGTTTTTCTGAAATTTTTCAGGATGGAATATGCCATTTGTTGCTGTATTTTTTTCTCCCCCAATGGAGTTAGTGTCTATGTCATTAGTTAATATAAATTAATTTATCACAGAGAAAGAAAATATTTTGTTGACAAAGGTATGATCTGGACAAATTATTTAACCAATTCAAGTCTCAGTTTCCTCCTTTGCCATGTGGGAAATATTTTATTTCCTTTTCAGTGTTGTTGTACAGAAGATAATGTATGTAAACCAACCAAATTCAATGCCCTGAATCTAAATATGTAGTGTTCTTTCAGTAAATAAATGTGTTGTTAATAAGGCACTATTACAATAAATGAATTGAATATCTATTTTAATAAAAATTATACTTTACAGGCATGTGCATTTGTCTCCTACTTTTGTCCTCAGTATAAATTGATGAGTGGGTGGAGAATATACTGATCCAACTCTTTCACACTGGGAAACTGAGGCTTAGAGTAAATTGACTTTCTTAAGTGATTTTTGCACACAGACAATAAGCAACAGAACAAGAACTTCAGCCTAAGCCACACAAGTATGTTCAATGTGTTTTTTGTTGCATTACACTATAGTCTCGGGGACTGAATAGATGTCTCTGAACAAAATTGAAAATAACATAATGCAATAGTTGTCACAGAAGGGATTCAGAAAAACAGACATCCATGCTGAAGTGAAAAGGGAAAAGGCAGATGAGTTGCTCACTTTACATTATGACAATAGTATGGCCAGTTAACTGGGTACCAAAGACACAAGTATACAAAGTACCTGCTTTGCTGTCAGGTAGATCTGTGTTCGAATTCATGATATGCATTTGTTGTCTGATCTTGAGTGAATCTCCTCCCTTTCTCAGGTTTAGTTTATTTAACCAAATGCAAAATGAGAATAATGGTACCTATTTGATTGGCTTATTGTGCACTTAAATTAGATAATATAGAGAGTAGATGGCCATAGTAGGGAATCAATAATTTTTAGTTATTGTTCTTAGTACTATATATATATTTTTTCGAAACAAGGTCTCGCTCTGTTGCCTAGGATGGAGTGCAGTGACACAATCATGACTCACTGAAGCCTTGATCACCAGAGCTCAAGCGGCCTTCCTGTCTCAGCCTTCCAGTTACCTGGGACTACAGATACACGTCACCGTGCCTGCCTAATTGTTTTAATCTTTTTGCAGAGATAGGGTCTCGCCATGTTGCCCAGGCTGGTCTCAAACTCCTGGGCTCAAGTGTTTCACCTGCTGTGGATTCCCAAAGTGCTGGGACTACAGTCATGAGGCACTGTGCCTGACCCTCTTAATTATTTTTGCGAACAGTTTACTTTACTTAGAATCAGTCTGAGTTTGAAATTATTTTTATATTTTTACAGATTTGTGATTTTGGACAATTTAATTTTTCTGAGCCCTTTTGCCTGAGTAAAACAACAAAAATAACAAAAACAACAATAATAATACCTGCTCTAATTACAATAAAAACAACAAGAAATATGAAATAAGTCAATGGATATGAGATTGCTTTTGTACAGATAAATTGTTATACATATGCAACTAGTTATAAAATATGCACAGAAATCCCTCACATTTACTTTTTTCAATTTTTCATGGCTCTGGGCTGCTAGGTTGCTAAAACCAGAGTGTGGATAAACAAAAAAAACTTGTGTTAAATGGTAACCTCTTGCCTTTCACGTAGATCATTGAAACATATAAATGAAAGCACCCTTTACAGAAACATTTCCTTATCAAGCCTAAACATACCAGGCCACCGAAATGGGAGTACAAATCACCTGCATTGGGAAGGGCTTTGTTAATTATTTTTAATAATACTTATAGTTTCTTTATGATTACAAAAATAGTACACTTCTACATAGAAAATTAGGGGGAAATATATACACTATGAAAAGCAACTGACCCTCCAAACATAAAGAATATCTAAAAATGCTTCCATTCTTTATGAGAACACCTGGGCTTAGAGAGCTTAGATGATTTACCTTAGCTCTCAAGGGCAAAAAAGTAACAGTAGAACTGCCTCTGAATGGAGTCTAGCATTCTGTAATTTGTATATCATGTATCCTGTGTGCTTTCAGCTGTAAAATGGTTGGATTTGCTAACTCCAAGGCCATTGGGAGAAGTCCTGTTACTTCTATGGAATCAAGGAGTAAACCAAACCCCAAAGAGATTAAATGACTTATCCTACATTATACAGCCAACAGGGAGGAAAACTGGGATATAAATATTGGTCGTGTGACTACAACTCCCAGGTGTCTCTCCTTTATCATCTCACCTGTCTCATCCAGCCTAGTGGATAAACTATGTGGAGGCAACAAAAAACCTTATGGCTAGGTTCAGAATTTGGGAGTTTATGTCTGATTGAATATCTGTTTCCACCAATTCAGCAAGCAAACTCTACCTGATACTGAGCAAACTGATTTGTTTATACACTTAGTTCCAGGTGTGTAAACTTGGGAACATGCCCTTCCTCTCTTGGTCTCAATTTAAACATCTAGAAAATAAATGTAAACTAACTGAGTCCTCTGTCATTTTGAATGTCTTTGGCCACATGCATTTTTTTAAAAGCAACTGCAGTAGTTTAACCAATAAAGATATTTGTTTTCTCCTCACAATAGTCTGGATGTCCTTTGAAGGCTCAACTGTGCCCTCAGAGACCCTTCGACATTTCTGCTCTGCGAAACCTTTATAATACACCTCATGATCTCACAATATCTGCCTTGATTCCAAGAATCACTTCAAGACAGGCCTACCATTGGCAAAAGTACAACTATCATTTTTGTGAGTCTCTTCTTTTTTTTTTTTTTTTTTGAGACGGAGTGTCGCTCTGTCGCCCAGCCTGCAGTGCAGTGGCGCGATATCTGCTCAACGCAAGCTCCGCCCCCCGGGTTCACGCCATTCTCCTGCCTCAGCCTCCCGAGTAGGTGGGACTACAGGCGCCCGCCACCAAGCCCGGCTAATTTTTTGTATTTTTGGTAGAGATGGGGTTTCACCGTGTTAGCCAGGATGGTCTCGATCTCCTGACCTCGTGATCCGCCCGCCTCGGCCTCCCAAAGTGCTGGGATTGTAGGCGTGAGCCACCGCGCCCGGCGCGAGTCTCTTCTTAAGGAAAGGAATATTTTCCTGGATACCACTTAGTAGATTTTATCTCAGGTCTCACTTAGCAGAATTAAATCACATGCTATTTGGAAACTGATTACTGGCATGGCAAATACTTGTCTTAGGGTATATACACACTTGATTTCAAAAAGTTATGCAGCTTTGCTCTCCAAAATGCTTGTAACTTTTTCTAGAAGATTACACATTTTTCTGGCAGAATATAAGAGGCTTTTTTCTCACATTCACATATATATTTTTAACAAATTCTTACACATCCAGTGATTAAAAAGTGGTAACTTGTTAGATGTTTTATACACACACACGCACACACACACACATTTCTATCAGATCCACAAAAATTAGTGAAGTTTTAAAATACTGTATTGGTGAAACTATGGGGAAAGAACTGTCTCATGCATTGTTTGTGGTAGTTACATTAGCACAATTTGGGAAAGAATTGAGGAAAAAAGCCTTTCAATATTTTAATGTTGTGTATCCTTTGACCCAGGCATTGTAATTGTAGCAATTAATCCTCCAGATGTACTGGACAAATATCAGAAACAAAGAAATATCTCTGCCCTCCTGAAGGTTATATTTCAGTGCAGAATTTCAGGTAACAGGGAGGCATTAAATCATATCAATGAAAGAAACCACCACTCATATGTAAAACATGAAGCTACTTGCTAAAGGGTAAGCTTCTATGAGGAAAGATGTCTAACCCTTTTTAACAGATTTGTGGCTTTTTTATTATGTGACTACACCATACTTTAATTAACCATTTCTTTATTGAGAAAAATACATCCTGTTCGGGAAATATTTATTCCTCGGCCATCTCAACAAGTAATAACTAAAACAAATTTTTAAACATAAGATGAGGAAGTTTTACAAGTACTGAAATAGGAAGATCTCCAAGAGGCATGTCAAATCATTATTAGGGGAAACAATATTTGTATTTGCTTGTATAATGCATAAAATATTTCTGGAAGGATGTAGCAGAAATTAACTGCTGCTGTCTAAGGAGGTGGAGGCATGAGGTCTGGGTAGCTGTGGGAGAGGAAGAAGAGGAAGAATTTTCACTATAATTATCTTTTACAAATTTATGATATTTTAAAATACATATTCATTTAAAATGTGTATTATTGTGGTTACATTGTAAAAGCTATGCATTTGTTTTACTGTTACTGAAATCTCAATATTATGTGGCCAGGCACGGTGACTCACGGCTGTAATCCCACACTTTGGGAGGACAAGGCAGACGGATCACCTCAGGCCAGGAGGTTGAGACCATCCTGGCCAACATGGTGAAACCCCATCTCTACTAAAAATGCACAAATTAGCCGGGCATGGTGGCACATGCCTGTAGTCCCAGCCACTTGGTTGGCTGAGGCAGGAGAATCGCTTGAATCTGAGAGGCGAAGGCTGCAGTGAGCTAAGATTAGGCCACCTCACTCCAGACTGGGGGCACCATAAGACTCCACCAAAAAAAAAAAAAAAAAAATTAATGGTATTGAAATCTCAACTTATACTTTTTGGCCATTATTTGTCTTGATTCATAGGAGACAATTTTATATTTTGAGTATTATTTCTATTAAGTCACTAAAATATTTTCTTCAGCCTCTTAACTGTCTATGATATTCTTTGTCAAATAGAAACCTTAACTTATAATCAAATTCATAACAATTTTCTTTATACTTTGTGTTTTCTTTTAAAATTGTGTTTTAAGAACTCCTCTTTTTTTTTTTTTTTTTTTTTTTTTTTTTAGACGGAGTCTCGCTCTGTCGCCCAGGCTGGAGTGCAGCGGCGCGATCTCAGGTCACTGCAAGCTCCGCCTCCGGGGTTCACGCCATTCTCCTGCCTCAGCCTCCCGAGTAGCTGGGACTACAGGCGCCCGCCACCTCGCCTGGCTAGTTTTTCGTATTTTTTAGTAGAGACGGGGTTTCACCATATTAGCCAGGATGGTTTGGTTCTCCTGACCTCGTGATCCGCCCGTCTCGGCCTCCCAAAGTGCTGGGATTACAGGCTTGAGCCACCACGCCCGGCCTTAAGAACTCCTTCTAAACCCCAATTCCAGAAAGACAATCAGGCATTTTCATTCATAAACTTTATATTACCTTTGAATCCATTTGAAAGTTAGGACCACATATGGTTTTACAAAAGTTTCCAACTTCATTTATCCTAACACATTTTTCTAAGCAATCAGTTATTGACCTGTTGATATGTGATGCCTGTTCTTGGTCCTGTGTGAGCCCCAAGATGGTGGTTAATTCATGGTTTATCCATCATCATCACCATTAAGCCCTAGAATGGTCTAGTCCTTTCAGGTGTTTCTTTCCTAAGCCTTTTATAGCTTCCTTGCAGGCATATGTTTATCAGACCTCAGTGGAAGATTGTGCAGAACCCTCTACAGATCTCTAATGCTCTCTTTAAGCAGCTGTCTCCTCTCAGCAGTGTGAACTACAAACTCTAGCCACTTTGGCAGTCCAAATTCCCAGCTCTGGCTTCTCAAACTGGGAAGCCTACCATGGTCCACCTAGGTTCCCCTTCTTAGAGCTATGGTCTGGAAGCTCTCCAGGCAAAGTAGAGAGGCAGCCACAGGGTTCACTGTGTTTCCAAACTCTCAGAGATCATGGCCCTTCACTTCTTGATGGCCAAGATCTGACGGCCGAGTCCTCAACTTTGTTCTTTTTAAATACAATCTCTGTTTTTGCTATACTTTTAAGACATTTTTCCAAGTTCCCCCCAAAATTTCACTGGAATTTTGAATAAAATTACATTGAATTAATTAAATTGAGATGGTATCCTCCTTACAAAGTTAATTATACCCATGAATTTAGTAAGAAAGTTTATTTAGCATTTAAGTCATTTAATAGAGCTTTACTTTTTTTTGTCTTCTTAAAATGTCTCTTCTTTAATAGTATAATCATTAGATAATTTAGATAGTTTTGGTACTGTTGTAAATAGTCTAATTTTCCTTTTCGTTTTATGGTTGGTTATTGGTGTAGGGGGACCTTCTTGACTGCATACCCTGAGTGTGTAGCTAGAAATTTTGTTTATATTTTCTAATTAGTTTCAACAGTTTTTCTGCTGATTCTCTTTGATACTCTATGCACATCATACTGTTGATCTGTATGTAATTATAGTGTTGACTCCTCCTTTCTAATTTTTAAATTTTTTGCTTCATTTGCTTTTCTTATTGCATTGTGCACTGTTCGTTGTACACCAAATGGTGTTAATGACAGCTGAAATCTCCTGTTTATAACCTTAAAAGAAATGTCCTACATTTTTTGATTTGAGTGTCATGGTTTTTGTTTGTCATTAGTAGACAGCCATTAGCAAATAAACGATGTCCCCCATTCAGTTTTCCCAGAGATGCTTCACATTGAATCAGATAGAGATGTTAAATTTTATCAAATTTATTTTTATTCCATTTCAAATCTATTGAGGTATTTGTATATTTTCATGTAATAATATCAATAATTTTTCTCACATTGAACTATTATTACTGAGCCTTAATTGTGCTTGGACACTATTTCATTTTGTTTTTGTTTCTGTTTTTATAATGTCTATTTCAGAAGACTGAAATTTTTTGCCCTCATTTTTATTTCCATCAAAAGGGGAGGAGAGCCATCATGGTTACTTGGGTCTAATCTTCTGTCACTCACACTTTGGGCTCAGCTCCAGCATCAACAGCCACATGCTTGAATGAGTAGTTTAAGATCTTTGGAAATTAATATCCTCTTCTACAAAGATAGAGATCAGAGTCAGGAATAAAATTCTGTGATGTCTTGCCTTGTCAGCTCTTGAGAAGCTTACACAAGATATTCAATCAGAGTTTCTTTTCTCTCTGTCTTCGCTTCCCAGTGAGTCCTATTCCTGCATCCTCACCTCTTTTCTCAAACCTCATCTTGGAGATACACTGTCTGGTTTTTGTCATGCTTCCAGGTTTTTTCATGTACTCTATCTTCTGTTTAGGACAATCTTCCTGCTTAAGCGAGAGTTGGTTGATTAATTATTTAAAATATTGCTAGAACAGGAAAATTGAACTTTATTTAAAAATTATCAGATAACTCACAGAACAGACAGAGAAAAACCATAGTAGCACTATGAGTTTGGGCAGCAGGAACACCTTGATCATCCCGTCCAGGAGTTATATAACAAATCTACTCCCAAGTGAGCTTCAAATCACTTTGTTCTTCAGCTGCTGTGGTCTGAATGTGGTCACCAAAAATGCACATGTTGAAACCTATCTCCAATGCAATAGTATCAAGAAGTGGGGCATTTATGGGCATGGCATGGTGGTTTATGATTGTAAACCCAACTACTTGGGAGACTGAGGCAGGAGAATTGCTTGAACCCAGGAGGCAGAGGTTGCAGTGAGTCGAGATCGTGCCATGGCACTCCAGTTTGGGCAACAAGAGTGAAACTCCGTCTCAAAAAAAAAAAAAAGAAAGAAAAAAGAAAGAAAGAAAGAAGTGGGGGCATTTAGGAGATAATTAAGATATGAGAGATTAGTGCCCTTATGAAAGGGATTGAGGGAGCCCTTTCCCTTCTACTGTGTGAGGACACATAAAATTTGCCATCTATGAGAAATGGGCCCCCACCAGACATCAAATTTGCTGATGCCTTGATCTTACACTTCACAACCTCCAGAACTATAAGCAATAAATTTCTGTTGCTTAGAAATTACTCAGCCTAAGATATTTTGTTATGGCAGCTCAGATGGACTAAAGCATCAACTTAAGATTCAAAATCCCTAGAGAAGGATTGTTGTAGGCCTATCATGTTGTTCGCCACCTCTTGATGAGGTCAGGACATCTTGACTTATTATTCCATCAAGACCAATTACAGAGGTATAGAGGTCATTTACTAGAGGAAAATACAACTTTTTTTTTTTTTTTTGAGATGGAGTCTTGCTCTGTCATCAGGCTGGAGTGCAGTGACACAATCTCAACTCACTGCAACCTCTATCTCCTAAGTTCAGGTGATTCTCCTGCCTCAGCCTCCCGAGTAGCTAGGACTACAGGCATGTGCCACACACCGAGCTAATTTTTGTATTTTTAGTAGAGACGGAGTCTCACCATGTTGGCCAGGATAGTCTCCATCTCCTGACCTCATGATCTGCCCACCTAGGCTTCCCAAAGTGCTGGGATTACAGGCATGAGCCACCACGCTGGCAGAAAATGCAACCTTTTAGAAGAAGGAATGAATTCTGGCAACCTCCCAAATAAGAAATACTCACTGCAGTTTCCCATGTCAGTCCTTACTTACCTTCTATTTATTAATCAATATCTTGTTTTGGAGACACCGCCTCATGAAAGAATGGATTGGATGCCCTGCTTTCCTATTTCCATAGTACCTTAGTTCTTCTTAGTGTAAACACATTCAGACCACAGTGTTGTGCTTCCTGGTTCCTAAACTGTTTCCACAGAAGAGATGACTTGACTGCAGAAAAACTAACCTGAATGCTAACCCTAACTCTTGTCTTTCCAGATTGTAGCACAGAGTACTTGGCACATGGTGGGTCTTAGTAGTTATTTTTGTAAAGACAGATGGAAAGAAAGAACAGGGAGGGATATAATGAGTAGGGAAGAAAGAAGAAAGGAGGGGATCAAGAAAGGAATCTGGAAAACAACAAATGCTAATTCAATATGATGAAGAATTCTCTGAGTGATAACAATTTAAAGAACTAAGCTGCCCTGAAGGTAATGGATTCCTCATTGTGGAAGGTCTTTAATTACTAGCCAGATAACATGTGACTCATAGGCTATCAAAGGAATTAAAATTCTGAAAAATAAACTACAGCAGATAACTTTTAAGGTCCTTTTCAACCGTGAGAGTCCATCATTTCCTGATACAGAATCCAAAATGATGAGGATTGGGGGTGGGTGGGTGTGGGAGGGCATATTAGTTCCAAGGCAACAATCTATATGCAGAGGTGATGGAAAGCACTGGATTCTGTGCTTTCATAAGCCCTCCCTGATTTTGTAAATACCTGTAAAGGAGCAACTGTTCTTCTTTTCAATGCTTGTCTCGTGAGTAGCTTGACTCTTACTTAATTTCTGTTAATCAATGCATTAGGAACATTAGGAAGCTTCTGGAATAAGACAGATTTTCTAATTTTGAGTGCATATCGCAGGCCTTGAAAAGATAAGAAAATATGTGCATCTAACTCAAAAATCTCTCAGACCTCTTGGGATTTTAGTTTTCAACATTATCAAACCTTTGATATTTGGGTTTGTTTTCCATTGGCAAAACACTACTTTGATTGTTAAATGGGTGCTGGGAACTTCAGATGACCTTTTTAGAAAACTAGTATATTTTTAAAACTAATATTTTTACATTTAATATAAATAAATTAAAACTTGGCATTTTTTTTTTTTCTTTTGAAGTACACATAGATATAGTACTTACTGCCATGGGTCTGTATCAAAGAGCATTTCAGTTTGCTTTATATGCAAAACTTTTAAAATGAAGAATTGAAGTTTTCCTTCAAACAACAAATTGCATAGAATTTACCATGTTTGCCTTACTGTGACACAAAAAACCTCATCATATATGAAATAAATGAGAAATTAGCAAGAGATAAAACAAGCCATTTATTTACCAATTTTATACAAAAGAAAATCACTATGAAATGACTGTATGAAGTTGAAAAGACTAAGAAGAAAATCCCACAAAATGCCGATCTACTAATTATCACTTTATTTCCCTTTTTTAGATAAAATATCCTAGTTCACTCTCACGAATACTTGGAATTTAATTTGTAGTCTAGGCACAAGTACTTTAGTTGTGTCTATTTGCAATAGATAGGTAAACAATCAAAAATTTAGAATATAGATAAGAATCTAGGGCTTAGAGCAAGGACAGAGTATGGGATTTCTAATTGGATGGGACACGTAGGGAAGTGCGTACAGAAGGCAGAGTTCTTGGCGTGTTTCTTTGGTGTGGCTTGAAGAAGGAATGGTAGAACTCTGACAAAGGCTAAAGCCATGCTCCCCTCTTGCAAATTATTTCTTGGTTAGCTACTGTTAGAAAGATTGAACAAATTGCCCCAAGTGTTACTAAATGTGTTTCTCTGTGTGTGTTTGTATTGTGTGTGTAGGGGGAGACATAATTCTATCTGGCTAACATTTTACAAAGTAATTTCACATTTATTATTTTATCTAATCCTGAAAATTACCCTGAAAAATAAAGATGGCTAAAAGACATATTCTAGGGCGAGTCACGTAGTTATTAACAGAGTTCCAACTGAAAACCGCATTCTCCTTCCACAAACTTGTCCCTGAGCCTCAGTCTTCTCATGTCTGTACTGCCTTACAGAGTTGTTGAAGGATTAAATTAGAGCACACATAAATGCTTGGTACATTGGGAGTGCTCGAGAAAGTGGTTATTTAAAAGTAATAATAAATATATGTATTAAAGAATTAATGAGAAATACTTCTATCTCATTTACTTGATCTATGTAGACAGTGACTTCCAAGGTACCACACTTAGTTTGTACGTGACATACTGGGTGTACAAGGATGAATACTCCTGCCTGCACTCACAGTATACACATCAGTTAATCTTTGTTTCAGGGTTGTGTTGCCCTGCTGCTGACACCATCCCTAGAGCAGTTCAACTCTTTCCCTTACAGAGAGAAAAATGCACCCATAAATGTGTTCTGCAGATACACAAACAATGAAGAGGAAGGGAGAGTCAGCCCAAGAGAAGCAGTTACTGCTCTTCCGGCATTTTGCTCCATCTGACCTGGTAGTTTAAACTGATTGAGGGATTGGGGCTAATTCCCTAAGCAGTCAACAAAGGCACAAGAGAGAAAGTGGGGTGAGGGCTGAGTGTGTACTACAAATCTATATATCTATTTAGGTTTAGTATTTCACTCTCTGCTGAATCTAATTGCCACTAGGGTGACCAAAAGTCCTGGTTTTCCCACACTGAGAGAATGTGGTACTTTCTTTTCTCTTTCTTTCTTTGAGACGGAGTCTCACTCTGTCACCAGGCTGGAGTGCAGTGGTGTGATCTCGGCTCACTGCAATCTCTGCCTCCCGGATTCAAGCAATTCCCCTCCCTCAGCCTCCTGAGTAGCTGGGATTAGAGGTGTGTACCACCACGCCTGGCTAATTTATTGTGTTTTAGTAGAGATGGAGTTTCACCATGTTGTCCAGGATGGTCTCAATCTCCTGACCTCATGATCTGCCCTCCTCAGCCTTCCAAAGTGCTGGGATTACAGGCATAAGCCACTGTGCCCGGCCGGAATGTGGTGCTTTCAGTGCTAAAAAGTCCTAACCCAACTAGGACAACTGGTTGGTCACCATACACCTAGCCCAGAGTGTTAGGACGTATAACTTGGTGCTACAGGCCCCTTTGTAAGCCCTTTGTCTGCCTCAGCCAGGCAACTTCAACCCAACCTTCCAGGAGCCATCGCAGGACTCTTCTGCATATGAGCATTGGTTTCCTAAATTATGTTCTTCTCATTTACACTCCCTCATAATTTTCAGTGAGAGAAAGCATTAATGAATAGATATTTGTAATTCCATTTAAATTTTTCTCCCATATTTTCCCCTTAGACTTTGGCACCTGCAACCACTTGTGTGATAGCCTGAAACAAAGGGAATCAAAAAGAGCAAACAAATGTTAATGAGAAAAACTCAGAAACAGCTGAGATGCTTAGTTTTCAACAGCATTCTTTTTCCATAAACATGTGGACACATAGTTTTGATTTTCTCCTGAATATTTATAATATGGTTTTATTTTTTCTGATTGAAAATCTGTTGATACTTCTTGTGGCAGACTAGAAAAGTAAAGGCTAAAAATAATGCTACGGTTCATTGAGTACCTACTATATGAACTAGACTAAGCGTTCTCTTTTCTTTTCTTTCTTTCTTTCTTTCTTTTTTTTTTGACAAGGTTCTACTCAGTCTTCTAGGCTGGAATGCAGTGGCACAATCATGGTTCACTGTAATCTCAATGTCCAGGGATCAAGCAGTCCTCTTACCTCAGCCTCCCAAGTAGCTAGGACCATGGACGTGTGACACCATACCTGGCTAATTTTATTTTATTTTACTTCTTATAGAGACATGGTCTCACTGCATTGCCCAGGCTAGTCTTGAACTTCTGGGCTCAAACGATCTTCATGCCTCAGCCTCCCACAGGATTACAGGCGGGAGCTACCATGCCTGGCCTAGACTGAACATGTTCATCACATTAATCTGTTTACTATTCACGCCATCTTTATGAATTAGGTATTATTATTTCTATTTTACATTCAAGAAAAATGAGGCACTGAGAGGTGCAGTAATATGTACCCAAGGTTAATCAAACAGCTGGTTAAAAAAAAAAAAAAAAAAAGGGAGAGCTGTTTTTGAGCCTGAGTGGTCCACCTTGAGAGCCCAGGCCAGAATACTTTCCTGAGATGTGTGCTGTTGGCACCATCCCCTGCAGGTTCTTGGGCACCCAAACAGCCATGGTGACCCATGGCCTAGCAAAAACTGTCTGCATCTAATTTTCTCTTTGACAACTGTGAGCATGTTTTTCCTGTGTGCCTGAAAATTTTCAGAAGAGACATAATGAAGAAGACAAAGATTCTCTGTCTCTTTTTTCATATTTCACTAAAAGATGAATATTCTAAAGAAACCCAAAGCATATGATGAGAAACAAAATATATATATATGTCTTTTCTGGGCCTGTACCCTTCCTGAGGGACTCAGTGAAAAGGGCACAGGTCATCAGAATCAGTATGCCCTAGGGTTAAATCTTAAATCTTAGATGATTGCTATTTTCAGGCCATCTCATCTTAGTAAGTTACTTATCCTTGCTGAATTTCAGTTTCCTCATTTGTAAAATGGAGGACATGATACATACCATTGCCATACCCCTGATGTTGAGGCCTCCACTTCTTATCTCCTGCTTTGCACGCTGATTGGCTATTGCTCTATTCATAATTGAGATAGTTGCAGAGCAACCTTACTCCTGAGTAGAACTTCTGTCCTGAATCCTTGTGTGTGTTCTCTGTACTGGCAAGAAAAACAGAAGGAAGTAACATTTATTAAGGTCTGATGCTGAATGTCAGATTCTGTAGAAGAACGTTACTATTTCATAAAGACCTTATGTCACTTACGATGTGCATTTAGTTTTTTGCAATGGAAGTTCAACTACAATGTTTTAACCACTGTAACTGCTACTTAACCAAGTTGCAGTTTCAATTTTATCCTGCAACTGGGAGCATTCCAGGGCTGATATGCTGGCTCTGGGATTCACTGGAACTGCAGTATGGCTCTCAGTCTCCATCATTGCCTCCACATTCCAGACAAGAAGGAAGAGAAGATCAAAGAACAAAGGGTGGATGCCAGCTGAGTTGGTCTGCATTTGAAAAGTTTTCTCCAAAGCTCCAAGGAGTGACTTTCATTTAGAATTTAGTTAAGAATTGTGTCACAAACTAAAAAGGTGGCTAGGGAATTTTGTTGTTCAAGCTGGGCATATGGCCACCCTGAACTTAATTAGGGGTTTGTTAGCAAGGAAGAAGAAGAAAATGGATATTGAATAAGCTACCCAGAAATGTTTATAGCAGCATGTCCCAAATTCAGTGAGCATGCTGGTATTTTAATTACCTGTGTTTACATGTTTCAGAAAGAATAAGCAGCCAAACCCAGGTAACACAGTCACAGCCTCTATCTACCTTTTTCTGTTCTACTACATCTTTCTTAATGGCCGCTGTTCCTTCCTGGGAGAAATTTTAAAAAATAACATTTTATATTTTTCTGGCCTCAACGTGATAGAAGATTTGGAAATATAATTTGTCCATGTACCTTGTATATTCCATTGTTGTATATTACATTGTTTTAGGTAATTGTTTTCCCTGCTGATGATTCTCTACTCAGAAAGCTAAGCAATTTGTTTATGACCCCAGAGATGGTCAGTAGGACAGCTAGGGTTCAGATGAAGGTAAATTGAGTCCCTTCTGTTTATATCACATGGTGTAACCAACCAAGAGTATTTACAGTCTAGTAGAAGGAAGCTGAATGATGAAACCATCGTCAAGGTCTGTAATAGGAGAATTCCAAACAGTGGACTCATACTCTGGATGAGTAAATGGCTAAATGTGAATTTCTACACCATTATACTTTATTCATATGCTTCCTGTCCAGGGCCCTTCCTTTCAGAAAAACCTTCCATATTTGGTCATGTGTGATTGGTTGAATGTTTTTGAGATTAGTTTCTCTGAATGTGACTTCCATGTGAACTCTAATCATACTTTCACGTGTTGCTCTTAGTCCTGCCAACCCACTCTGGCAAAAGGAATAGGAAAGCAGATAGCCTCCTAAGGAAGCACTGGTGTGCTGAAAGAATGGGAGGGCATCTTGTTCTTCTGCAGACTGGCCGAGTCCTCGTTCTTCCTCAGCACTCTGCTCTCCTCCCCTCATCAAAAACAACCTCTTGTCTTTCCCTAAATAGTCATGGATAATTAGTGAGGAAAAGTGGATATTCCCCTTTTGTCATCATTAATAAATGAAACCCTCAAGAAATCTCTTACTGAGGTATGAAACAAAAGATGGCAAACTGATTACCATCTTCATGATTAGAATTTGGGCGTGGAAAAATGGCTTCCTCTGGGATACCTTTGCCTTCTTTGTCTAGGACTACATTTCAAAGCAGGAGAATGTTGGCATAGTCATACATTTCAATGTTAAAGGAGATAATGAACAATATCAGATGATTAGAACAAAATGTTTGCTGATAAAGAGGAATTTCATGGAAACTTTGACTTCATCAAGTAATGTAAGTCGTTGAAAGGTGAGCTATTAAACTGTTGTGGGACACTTCAAGTGCCTTAATTAAATGTGCCTTAATTTAAACGTGAAGCCTGACAGAAATAAATAATTGTGAATAAATAAAGGCATGTGGACTATTTTAAGATGAATCATTAAAGCAATAGTAGAGAGGACTGTAGGAACCACAGATCTCATCCTCCTGTTTAAGTGACCCACTCAAGGTCATAAGTGAGAAGAGGCAGAGCTGGCTACCAAAGCCGATATTTATTGTCTGGCACTGTGTTACATATATGCTGTCATGATTCCTTAAAATAATATGAAAGAGGTACAACCACATCTACCATATTTCCTTAACTCTAAGATGTACATCTTTCCCAGATTCAGCAATCCTCCTACCTCAGCCTCCCAAGTAGCTGAGACTACAGGTGTGTAACACCACATCTGGCTAATTTTTTAATTTTCTATAGAGATGGGGTCTCACTATGTTGCCTAGGCTGGTCTTGAACTCTTGAGCTCAAGTGATCCTCCTGACTGGGCCCCCCAAAGTGCTGAGATTACAGGTGTAAGCCACCGTGCCTGGCTGCTGCACATCTTTTTATACTTTTTAACATCATTAAATTGGGAATGAATCTTACAAATTCCTAAATCCGTGTGCTGCTATTAAATTTCTTCTAGAGAAGTTTCCTTCCAGTCACATGGGGGCACTATCAACCTGAGCCCACTTTAAATTATCTACTTGAGAGATTTTTTTTTTTTTTTTTTTGTGACAGGAGTCGGGAGGGTGTTACCTACTGACAGGGTAAATACAGAAGGCAAAGCCGGCCTAAAAACTTATAGTTCAACGTTTTTTTTTTTTGTTTTGTTTTGTTTTTTTAAGACAGGGTCTTGCTCTATCACCCAGGCTGGTATCCAGTGGCACAATCATAGCTCATGGGCTCAAGCAATCCTGACATCTGCCTCCAGAGTAACTGCAGTTAATTCTTAAGAGAGACCACCTTCATACGTCACTACCAACACTGAGACAAGCACATTTCCTGGATGTCTCTCATTGTTTCCTTTACACTGAGGGCATAGCCCTTTAGTATTCCAGACTTATGTGAGTGGTTTCCATTAGACTCCTTAGCTTGTACATTTTTCTTTCTAAAAGGCATATAAGATGAAAATATACCAGTGAATCAGGAAGAGCAGCATTACTACTCCCCTTTATATACACCAGGAAACTGAGGCTTAGAGAAGTTAAGTAACTTTCTCAGTGTCACATGAAACAGTAAAATTGGGATTCAAACTTATTTATCCTGATTCCAAATCCAATGCACTATCTGGTGCACCAGTCTTTAGCAGGAATCGACTGTGTGACTTTGAGAAAGTTGTTCCCCTCTCTGAGCATTGGTTTTCTCATGTAAGAAATGAGATGGTGTTGAGTAGAGATTTTAGAAAGAAAGTAACATTTTTTGCTTACATATGCCTAACCCAGATGCTTATGCATTTTAATCATCTAGCAGTCAAATTAACCTGAACAAGTAGGCTTTATTTCGTCCACTTTTGCAGATGATAGAATAAAAACATGTAGAATATGTCCAAGGTCACACAAAGAATGAGTGGTACAGCTGAGTTGAACCCCAATAAGCCTGACTCATAAGCCTGGCTGAGTCATACTGCTTCTTAGAACTCTTGATCCAGTACATTTCCCCATAAGCTGTAACTCCTTCCTGCAGCGTATGATTGCCACAGTCATATTACTGAGAAGTGACCCCTGTGGCACATCATCAGTGTACGTTGTATTTTTTGTATGTGGCTCATTGGCTATTAGGGGCTGCTTGTGTCCACCAGCTAGATTTGGTCACATAGGCAGAGCCTTGGCAGAAGACAAGAGAATGCACAGGAAGACAATTGGCAGGGTGAGTTCCTAGCAGCCTGACAGGGTCATCAAAGACTTTGCCCTCTTTGCTGCAGCATAAATCCAGACTGCTACTATAAGTGGCTAGCACCTGAGGCTCTAGTTTGAACACTGACTTCTTGACCCCTGCCTCGTATAGATGTCCACACTAATGAGAGTTTCCTTCTGGATTTTTTCTTTATCAGAAAATGAGTCTTTTTCTAAAAGCTAGGAGATTCTATTTGTGCTGACATTTCTCAGCATGCTTACAAATCAGTGTGATTCCTGTGTCCACCCTTACACATGGATGTGCTTCCCACTTGGTCAGGCGAAGTCCAGGCACAGTGGATTGGAACTGCAGAACTCAAAACAGATGCCCAAAACTAGAGGAGAGGCGAGAAGGAGTTCCTAGAGGCACGTAGCTGGCTTCATTGTCTAGGAAGATGGTTCCTTCTCTCAGAGAGATTTACATGGACCAAACTCATGGAGATTGATGTATAAGATTAGAATCCCAATGTATTAATCCACGATGACAGACACAACTACTGGAAGTTCAAGTCAGCATAAATCATCCCACAAACTCATGTCTTTTTATGAGACACCCTATAAAATATTTAATAAAAGGATAATTGTTGAAAAGAGAAAAGAACAAGGACAATTAAAACCGTGATATTAAGTTATGTTCTTGCCTAAGGCTCTCTATCCCACTTTAGTTAAGGGAGAAAAGTCGTTAAAATATGGATAGTAGAACTAGATAAACCAGGGATGGACTCTCATCTCTGCCACTTCTAGCCTTGTTATATTTAGCCAATATTTGATCCTTACTCAGCCTCAGTTTTCCAACTGGTAAACTAAAAATATTAGTATGACCTACCTCATAGAGTTGTAGGAATACAAAGAAGTGCCATACCTGAAGGCCTTAGCACAGTTTTGGGCATGTTAGCATCTCTTGATTCTTCAATGTCACTGATTATAAGGAGCATTGTCAAATTTAGTAGCAATTTTTCAGACACAAAGAAACTTAGCTAAATTGAGTGTGCACATCGATCATAAGATACCTGTTTTGTTTTTTCCAAAACAAAAAGCAATGTGATTTTTTAAAAATAAAGGAGTAACAGTAACAAACATTTAATATATGGAATTCTTGTGTTCTTATTGTTGCTGTTATTACTTTTGTTGCAAGTGGGGTGCTTACAGGCAATGTCCTTTGGTTGGAATCTCATCTTCCTGCCTTGCACTGGGATGAGCACTGCCCAATCCCGCAGGTTCATCTCATAACAGATCTTCTGTCTGGCCATGCATATTCATGTGTTATGGACTATCTGTCTTCTTCTGAGAACCTACTCACTCATTCTCTTTGAGGAGACTCCAATAATTCTAACTTACTGTGCTGTTTGAAGAGGTTTGGTTAGAGAGGGGTCGAAAGAACAAGGTATGAGGAATTGTAGATTTGGATTCCTGCTGTTTTTCCTCCTCTGCTTCAGAGAGACTCCAGCTGAGCACTGCTTCTTTCTGGATGGTTCTCCTTCTGTGATATGACACGTGATTTCTGTAGTCTTGTTCTTTTTCCAAAGGTTATGAAGTGGGTCCCATTCTACCTTGGTCATTGTAAACTGCATGATCTTCATCACCCTGTTTTCTTTCATAACCTTCAGTTCCCTCACCTTTAAATTGGGATTCATTAGACCTCATTCACAGAATTTTCTTAGGGTTAAATAAAATAAGATAGAAAATAGCTGCTCACTGAAGACAGGAGTGGGGAGGTTATCAATGTGGTTAAAAGAGTAGGATGGCTCTGTGATGATGTGAGGATGAGTGTAGGAAGTAAATGGATACCAAGTGGGGACACAGTGGGGAGAAAGGAATCCAGGAAGGAAGGAAGGAAGAAAGGCAAGTAAGAAAGGGGAAATTCAGGAAGAAAGTGAGAAGGGGAAATAAGGGTCGTGAATGAACAGAGTGGGCGGGGTTTGGAGAGAGTTGACAGATATGTAAGAAAGTACTATTTAAGTAGCTTGTTCCGACCTAGAAGGGGCACACTCCAATTTAGCTTGGTAAACTCTGATGTGGCATGACTTCAGCATTCAGTGAAAATGTGCATTATAAATACGCATGTAAATAGCCCAGCATGGAGGCTGAAAGTTGGAGGCAGCTTTTGGCAGAGGTAATAATGAAGTGAATTCCATTAGTGATGGAAAGGCAATTAAGAAAAACCTCAATGAAACTCCACATCTGAGCAACCAACTGAAACGTTGGGATTTTGGAGGAAAAAGGTTAAGCACCAGGAGGCTGTTTATAATGACTTTAATTAGATAGAAAATGAATTGTTTTGCTCTTTTCTTTCCTCTCTTTAAGTTTTCTTTTTAGGTAATAGAGCATCTGTAACAACACTGAGGTGCACTTGTCAATTGCAGGATCATATGTAGGAGGTGTTTAGCAAGTGAGTGATTTCATGATATGGTTATGCTCCCTCCCAGAATAAGGGGATTCCAACCATTTCAGTTGCCAAACCCCAGTGGGTAGACTGTATCATTTGTTCATAAGGAGGATCTCTGAGGGACTCGAACTTACTATAAAGGCACTTAGCATTTAGCAAGGCACAAGATGAAAATTGCTTTCAACCCCTAGAATAATGTAACACATGGATTTTTCTATCATCTGTATTGATGACAACAGAGGGAAGAAACATATATTATTATAGATATGATACAACATGATAGTTGAAGTTTAGAAAGTAACACATGTCTCATTCTTTCTGCAAAAAAGGAAAAGAAAAATAAGATTTCCATTGTATTACTATCCCCGTTGTATAGATAAAGAAAGTGAACCCATTACAGGTTAAGTGATTTGCCCAATGTCACAAACTAATAAGTGACAGAGACAAGACTGAAACAGAGACCTGATAAGTCTGTGGTTCACAAATCCTCCACTGTACCATGCCTGACATAAATACGTAACAGCTGGATGCACCCTTACAGGTGATCCTATTCAGCAAATGAGAAACAAATGTCTAGTGGTTTTTCTCATGCCGTTTAGTTTATAGCTAGAACTAGGACCCAACTGAGGGATCCACTGAGAAGAAAAAGGATGTGTATAAAGAACGGGTCGTATTGCAATACTTTTATTTTTTTCTGTGGATCATAAAAGGCTTTATTATTCCAGTGATTGAAAGTATCAGTTATTTTTAGTTTTGAAAGTAACCTGGAGGTTGGACAATGCTCACCCAGCTGGTGGATAAATTTCCATGGTAACCAGTTATTAGTCAGAGATTGATTCCAGAGGCATGCTGTCTAGAGAGCCCTGATTCTCAACCCTGGCTGCACATTGGAACCCTTGGGTAGTTTTTAAAAAATACTCTGGCCTGGGGTCTATCCCTGGAGATTCTGATTTAATTGGTTTAAGGTACAGTCATGGCATCAAGATTGTGTAGGTTACTCAAGTGATTCTAATGTGCAGCTGGTTGAGAACTACTGCTGTGGAATGAGGTGTTAAAGATAATATATGGTCTATGCTGTTTTCACTACCTGGGAGAACTTCAAGGGGTTTCAGCTATTCTACTAATCTAGCTCCCTGCTTTTTCCTTCCCTCTCCCTTCCTTCCTTCCTCCCTCCCTCCTTTCCTTCCCCCCTCCTCCCCCTTCCTTCCTTCCTTCCTTCCTTCCTTCCTTCCTTCCTTCCTTCCTTCCTTCCATCCTTCCCTCCCTCCCTCGTTTCCTTTGTTTCTTTCCTCCCTTCTTTCTTTCCTTCCTTCCTCCCTTCCCTTCTTTCATTTCACAAATATTTACTGAGCATTTATTTTTATATATTGCCCAATGCCACCCCTACCACCATCAATGTAGTTTGTTTGTTTATTTATTTATTTAATTTATTTTTTAGATAGGGTCTTGCTCCATCACCCAGCAGGGAGTACAGTGGTGTGATCTCGGCTCAGTGCAGCCTCCACCTCTGGGGTTCAAGCGATTCTCCTTCCTCAGTCTCCCGAGTAGCTGGGATTAGAGGCACCCACCACCATGCCTGGCTAATTTTTGAATTTTTAGTAGAGACAGCGTTTCACCATGTTGGCCAGGCTGGTCTTGAACTCCTCACCTCAAGCTATCTGCCCGCATCAGCCTCCCAAAGCGCTGGGATTACAAGCATGAGCCACAGCACCCAGTCCACCATCAGTGGAGTTTAAATCTGTTTATGTTTTCAACTGCATCTTCATTTTTAGTCCCAAAGTGAAGAAGTGATACAGAGTGTGGAACAGAGCAAGCACAAGCACCCAGAGCTCTCAGCTACTGAGACAGTGCCTTGTAGGGACCAAGGGAAAACTTCCTCCTCACCTCTGAAGGTCTGCTTAAAAATAAACTGACAAAAGGCAGATTAATAGGAGAAATGGCATTAAAATGTATTGGCATGCCTAGGGGAGAACCACAGAGTGATAACCCCACCCCGTGATGGGATACACAAGCTTGTACAATTTGAGGTTACTGAAAGAATAGGGGCTTGAAGTACGGTCAGAAACAGGTTACGGCAGTAAATCAGGTTATAGTGTCAAGACAGGCTATGGAAGGGAAAGAGGAGGAGGCCTAACAAAGGGGTCTTGTTTGATAGACGAAATCTCATAGGTGGCAGCCCTCAAGAGAATAGATGGTAAATGTTTGTTGCTGTTGTTATTGTTGTTGTTGTTCTTTTTGGACCTCTAAAGGTGTGAGACTCTCAGTTAATCTTTCTTAGATCTGGACAAGGGAGGGCCTCAGAGAGAGGCCGGCTGTATCAATACAGATTTTCTCTACAAATTCACATGTCCCCCACAAAAGACAGCTTTGTAGAACTATTTCTGCCTGCAGGCCCTCCGAACAGCCGTCTCAAAATGTCAATGAAAGTATATTTTTAGGTGAATTTTTTGGTCTCCTTCAACCTGCGCCATTCTGCCCAGTGTTTCAGAAAGCCCAATATTGAGTTTGAAACTAGTTGTACTAAGAAATAAGCCGATGATTCAAAATGCTTATGATTGCCCTGAAACTCAGTCATTAGAGTCAAATAAGTAACAGCCAATTAATCATTTTCTTGGCAGAAGCTGTTTTGCTAAAGGAGTGAGGAGATGTGGTTGTAACACTTGATCTTTTCTTTCATTAAAAGGTAAGGGCAATATTGCAAGTGAAGTTTTGGTCACTTCTTTTAAATTTATTTCTACACGTTTTATTAGAAAATACTGTAATAAGCATCTCAGAAATCATTGAAAAACTTTAAGATTCTGGTGTATTCCTGCGTTTTAAAAGAAAATAAATTTCAGAAGGAGGAAATGGAATCTCTTTCTCTGAACGACAGCACTGGTCACTGGGAATTATGCTCTTTGAGTTGAACTTTTGCTGGGCTTCAGAAGGAAACCTGTGGTGCACTCAGTCAAGGGGAAGCGTTTGGCGCACGACTTGGTACATGGAGTCTAAAGGAAACCAGTCCCAATCCTATGTGACTTGGCGCCTTGGGTTTGAGTTGAACAAGCTTTGACATCCAAGGGCGGGTCTTGTTTGGGGATGTAGGTGTTTCTTTTTATTTTCCTCTTCATCTTTTTTAAAGTGGCATTGCTTATTGTGGCAGCATCTGTTTTACTGCTGCTCCTTCCAGTTGGAAGTTGAGGACTGGAAAGTGTGAGCACCAGTGGAGTAGGTCAAGCCTCAGTGAAGGGCTCTGATGCTAGAGATGGGAACAGGAGCAAAAGTAGGACACCCAGGAGAAAGCTCAGATATATGGTGTGAACAACAAGGTGGGAACTGGGAGAACGTTTGGGAGACAGGTTTCCTAAGCTTATCTCAGATTTCTGTATTGATCATAGTATGGAAAACTAATTCCAAATCCCATTTTTTGGGGGGAGGTTTGAAGCTGTTAACATACTTCTCTTAGGAATTTGGTGGTATTGGGCAAGTCCATTTACTTTGTTCCCTGATGTCCATTTTGTAAACTGGTATTGGTGATTATATTTTCCACCTCACAGTCCTGGGTATTTTTGTTGCTCCCCTCAGTGACCAATTCGTCCACAATGAATGATTTAGGCAAAATTGTCTCTATTTGGTGGTGTGCACTTATTACTTAGAAACAAGACTACAGTTTAATATTTAGTACACAGAACCAAAAACAGTATAAATTGATCACTTAAAACATCAGCTTCCTTTCTTTTCATACAGTCCCTTTCTATAATGCCAAGCCTAGCATTAATTCAGAATTGATATTGGTATAATTATATGATTTTGTACTCTATGAGTTGCTTCTTATTATGTTGTATGAGTATCAAGTTTGGGCCATACCTTTTGTTTTATACCTTACGTCATCAGCACCTTCCACCCAGAAAAGAAATGCAGTCAAGTGAGACAGACTCTACCACAAATGAGCTATTATATATGGCATATGAAACTAATAACTACAGTGTATTTGAAGCTACTTGTGATAACTAACTACATGGCCAATCTACACAAATGTGCAGAAAATAGTATTATTATCCTCTGTATGCTCTGACCCTTAGAAAGTAGATAGTTATTGCCAAACCACCCTTCCAGGTAAAGAAGATGCTCCTAAAATTTCCCCAGGATGAAACTGCATTGCTTCTAGAGAAGAAAGACTACAAGTGTCTGGTAATTTTTTTAGGCCTTTGGGATGGAACTGGGCCGGCCAGTGGTAGTATTGTGACAGGTGATGGTAAATATGAAACGAGAAAGAATGTGTCGGCATAGAGCAGGTATTCAGAATACATAAAGGAGTTTCTGTGGTTGAGGATGGGGAGAAAGTTTAGGTTCCCTAGGATGGGGCGTGTAAGAATCTCCAAGAGGTCATGAGAAGGAAGAAAGCAAAGCAGTGCTGTGGACTGTTGCATTGATTTGCTTTATGGTGCAACTTAGTGCATATTTATAAAACACTAAATGTGGGGATTACATTTTTTAGTTATAAAAAGAGGGAGCAGTAGTTGGGAAATGCTGGAGTGAATACTCCTCCAGTTTCTGCCTGCACCCTCTCTACTAGGCTTCAGCATGAGGCCAAGAGAGTAGGCAAGGAAGCCAAACTCACACAGCAAAAACTAGCTTCCACCTTTCTTCCAGGACTGTGTTTCTCCTAGTTCAGTGTACATCAGAATCTCATGGAGGGCTTGCTAAAGACATAGGTGCAGATCTTCATCCCTTAGAAGTCATAATGGGGTTGGTCTTGGACGGGGTCTGGGGATTTGCATTTCCAACGAGCCCTCGGAAGACACCAATGGTGGATCACTGACTTGGGATACAGGTTTTGTAATATTGCTTCTTCTGTCCTTTCTCTATGCCCAAAGAAGTAGATATGGAGTGGGTTTAGAAGCTTCTCTGCTAATCAGCTTAATGAACTCAACCCCAAGTAGACCCAGATCCCAGACCCCAGATTGTCACTTACATACAAACATCTGAATTCTAGCTGAAACTCTGAAATTATTACAGATATGAAAACTGAGGCTTATAGAAATGAATTATTCAAGTTCACACTAGGTGGCAGAGATGGGATTTAAACCCATATCTCTTGACACCAGATCCAGACTCTTTTTAAAACACCACTCATGCTTAGGAGTTCTGGGCTGAATGATTTCTTATGACCAAGATTATAATTAAAACAGAAATTTACACCATAACTCCACTCTGGTGTAAACAGCAGGAAGTAAAATTAAGTTGGGGAAAGCTTATGACCCTTATTGTCAGTTAGAACATTGACAAATTTATTTCAGAGGCACTAAACCCAAGCCTGAACAGACTCATCTCTTCTGCTTGTCTTTATTTTACCTGCGCCATCTGGCTGCATTCTGCCTTACCAAGGACCTCTGGATATTTTGAGTTGTTTTTCTTCATAACTAAAATAAAACATAACAGCAGATTTCATTATTGAGGGCAGTTATTTGCAAAAATCACTGAAATCAGTCATATTCAGGTTTACACTTTTATAACAGTCTATTTGGGATATTAGTATATACTTTTGTTTTCATACATCTGAGTTCTTATAAATTTAGCCATTTATTCAAGAAACCTTTACAGAGCACCTTCTGTTTTGCTAGGAACTGGTCCTCCTTCTTGGATGATGATGTATTGATGACTAGGTGATGATGTGATGACTTCAGAGTCTTGTGCCAGACTATATTGTAATTTAAATTCTCCAACAAAAATATAGCCATGAAGAACTGGGGAGGAGAAGGAAGGGATTAAATAGCCCTGAAGGGAATTTGGCAAATTTCCACAGACTTGGAAGCTTTTAACTTGGAACTTAAAGTACTCCATCAGTATTCCATCAGTGACCTGAAGATTGAAAATGGGTATTACAGAAAGACTACTATCCACATGAAGCCAAAAAGGCAAAACAAAACAAAACAAAACAAAAAACAAACAAAAAAACTATATGGCATGTTTAGGAAACGTCCAAAAAGAAAAACGAGATGCAAGGAGAAATATTAGCTGGGGAACATTGCAAGCTATGTTAGGGAAGTTGGAATTAATCCTAAGAGCAATGGGAAAACACTATATTGTTTTCAGCAGAGGGGTGATACCATCGGATTTCCATTTTCAGAAAAATTTCTTTCTCATTCACTTCCTACCACATCTCTTTCCTCTTTTTATTACAAATAAAAGGCAACTGATTTATTTCTTAAACAGTGACTCTGGTAACGATGCAAAGAACAGATGTTGGTAAAGTATCAAGGGGTAATTAAAGGTGGGGAAACTACATAAGGAACTTTTAACAGGTAAGAAATTGATTCCGTGAATATTTATCAAGTGCCTACTATGTACTGGATACTTTTCTATTATTCTAGAAGCTAGGAGTATGTTAGCTTATCAATACTCCTGCCCTTCTTGGAACTTACTCTCTGGTGTAAGAAGATAGAATATAAATCAGTAAGTAAAATATACAATATATATAATGCATTTATGTATACATAATGTCAGGTGATGATATGCTATATATTTCATATATATTATATATATATACACACATGTTTTACATATGTATATCTATCGACAGATACCTAGAAGATAGATATACATACAATGTCAGATAATCTTAATACTGGTGGAGGCAGGCTGCAAACACAAGATTGTGACTTTCGGCTCAGTTTTCTATTAGTTTGGTGCAAAAGTAATTGCGGAAAACTAATTGCAATAATTGCAAAAGTCAATCACAATTACTTTTACACCAACTTAATACCGCCCATCTTTGTAACCCCTGCCCTGACTAGCACAGTGCCAGTCACCAGGTGGCGCTAGTCCCCCCAAATCTGATGAAGCAGCTACTCCTGGGGGAGGACAAATCTGACCCTGTATCTAGCGCCGTGAATTCCAGTTTCCCTTTTCCTTCTCTGAATCTGAAAACTGCAAAAGCCTCTCATCATCAGCAGATATCTTGGAAACCTCATTTACAACATGTTCTCCAGTAACAGCAGCAATTACTCTTCATCATTATTTATACTAATTTGATGCTTCAGTGAGATTACGTATTATGCTTGTCCTTTCTAAATTTTTCTTTCTTTTTTTTTTTTTTTTTTTTTGGTAAACTGTAAGTGAGAATCAATGTAAGGAATTGATGTCAAGTTTTAGGTAGCTGTTAACATGACTAGGGTTATCTAACCTTATTATGTTGATTGTAGTTTCTCTTCTGTATCTTCCAGCAAACCCTCAAATTGATTTTAAAATACTGCTATTGACCTAAAGATTCTTAACAACAGGAGGTTTAAATGTTTTTCATTGTTATGTTTCCTGCCTATAAGACCAATTACTATTCAGAGTCTGCAGCGGGGGATTGAATTCCATTGTAGGTTTCAGTACAGAAGCAAGGGCTAAGTGTCTCCTAGAGAGATAGACTGAGAAGAGGGGCCACCTGGCATTCAATCCCGCTTTCACCCCTAGAATAAATCTGCTCAGCAACACTTCTGCCAGAAAGTCATCCAGTTTCTATTTGAATGATATCTGGGAATTGGTGACCCCAAAATGCACAAGAGACCTTGGGGTAAATGTTCAAAGCACCTGAGTGTAAGCTCTTGCTCTGTCATCAGTTTTGTGGCTTTCAGTAGAATGCCTGATCTGCTGAAGCATCAGCCTCTCCATCTGCAAAATCAGAACATTAGTCTCCATTTCAGAAAAATCATCTATCTCAAAAATAACTCAATGCTTGAAAAGAGTCAAAATTCAATGCATAATTCAAAATTATGTGTATGATTGTATCCTTGGGTGTGTGTGTATAGTATGTGGAGGTACATTTCAAGGACCCTAATCTTACACTTTAGCCTTGTTAAATGTTTTTACCCAGGTCACCAAATAAGTTATTGTATCTCCATTCTTAGACTTACAGCAGGTACCAAATATAGAGCCTACAAAAAGTTATTCCCACCTCCTTCTCCCCTCTCTTCTCCTTCCTCTTCCTCTTTTTTCTTCTTTATAGTCTTTCTGTTCCTTTAATTTTATAATTGAAGTATTCATTTATAGTAACTAAAACTATATGATTCAGTGAAAAACATCCAGTTAAATCTAGCTTGAACAAAAAGAGGTTTATTAGAAGAATAGTGCAGATGCTTATAGAGCAATCACATCATGAGAACCGGAACTTAGGGCTCAAACAGCATCCTGATTTTCTCATTTTAGCTTTTTTTCCTCCTTGATAATTGGTTCAATTATTTTCTTATGCCGCAGATTTACTTTACGTGTTAGAATATGTGTATTCCTAAGTTTTGCCCCTTTTAGACTCAACCACTAAAGACCTTCTTCCTCTATTTAGAATCTCAGCAAATGATACTAGTTGTCCCAAAGAGGGTCAGGTACCCATCTAGCCACTGCATTGAATGATGTCTACTCCTATGGACACTGTGTTTGTATTGGTGGTGGTGGTAGTGGGCTGGGGATAAGCTTGATGCCTACTGACCCTACAATGTCCTTACAGAGTTGCCTAAGTGAGAAGGATTCAACTGAGATTCAACACATGGAGTAATTAACAATATTTGATTTTGTAACTTCTCCTAGGTATCTCATATTTGATATGATAATTGTTTTTTTCAAATCAATAAATGCATAAATAAATATTAAATGTCTGGCCAGATCATCGATAACATTACTTTTCACTCTAATATCTCAATTTCAGCTATTCTGGAATATGAAGGGCTTTTATGAGGAGTCCTCCTTAAGAAACCAAATAAACTTTAGCTTTATTTTATAGCTGCCCTGTAAACCATACCAAACAAGAGACATACTCCAAGTTTGTTGAAAATAGATTTAGTGATGTTTTCTTGATGTGATGGCTATTTTTCCAGTTTATATAAATGCACATGACTCATTTAATTATTGACAAATTTAATAATTGATTTAACTTTCAAGTGCTAAAGAAAGTTTTCGAACTTGGAAAAACAAAAGTTGAATGATATTAATTCAGCAGTTAATAAATATAACACTTGACATATACTGATTCTCTTCATAAGCTAAGTACTTTTCATGCATTTTGACATTAATCACCATGATAGGATCTATGCTTTAGGTTGTGGTTATATTGATGAAGAAATGTTAGAAAGATTAAGGAACTTATTCAAAGTTAAAAAGATAGTAAGTGGCCAGAGCCATTTTCTCTGGTCTGTTTGGATCTAGAACTCTTAACTACCATGTAAAACAGTGTCTTCTTCTATTGCAATAATCATGTGATAAATTTTGTTAAGTCCTGAGGCTATACCACCTAAAAAGACAAGATTCTTATCCTTGATGAATTTATAATCTACAACTGTGCTTTCCAATATGGTGGCACATTGAGCAATCAAAATATTTCCAATGCAAATTCAGATATTTAGTAGGTATAAAATGCACGTTCAGTTTCAAAGGCTCGGTACAAAAACATGCAATGTAACTCATAATTTTTATTTTGTTTATATACTGAAATTATGATATTTTGGATGTATTTGTTAAATATGATATATTACTAGGATTAATTCCATCTTTTTTTTTTAATGTGGCTACAGGAAAATTTTAAATCACAGATGTGGCTTATGTTATCTTTGGAGTTGACAGGGCTGGTCTAAAAGAGAAGTAAATAGGCAATTTTGATGTAGTTTGATTAGAATTTCAAAAGACATAAACACAAGGGAAGGCCTAAAGAATCATGAAGGTTTCCTGAGAGAAGTAAGAGCTACAGATGAGTAGTTATTAGACAGATAAAAAGAAGAAAAGATATTTCAGGAGCAGAAAGTAAAATATTTTACTCCAGAGGAAGAACTAGTTGAGCACTTTCAGGGAACATCAAGAAATTCAGTACAGTGCAAAGAGTGGGAAGACCGAAGTGGCAAATGCCTCTAGGATTATAAAAGAATTTTCATTACAAAAGACTGGGAGGTGTTCAGCACTGAGGATCTTGAGCAAAACACATTCTAAATATATCTGCATAAGGGAACTTGATCCTTTTGCTAAATAGTGGCCCTTTAATCACAGTCAACCCTGAACTCAGTAAAGAACTTTAAACAAGATTATTAGTGGCTACAAAGGTTAAAATTTTTGACTTGTGTACACATCCTCTGCCTTTTGTCAAAGACAATTCTTGGACCTAGTTTTCCTAAAACTATCTCTAAGTGACTTAAGGAAAAATACATTTTTTTATTAGGCAAAAACAAACAACTTCTAAAATTCAGATGTATATAGATGCTAGAGTAGATATTGTCTATAACTCTGGATGTTTCTCCATTGTCTTCCATTTGAATCCTCTACTTTCAAATTAATCATGATCTGAGTACACCCATTTTACTCCAGTGGGAGGAATGCTAAGTTTCTTCTAAACTTGAGATTTTGGGATTGGACAGACAAGCCCTTCCTACCACCACCCCGCCCCCAACACACATCCAAAAAAAGATTCGGGTAAGACTGTGGTCCTAGAGTATCCTCCAGGAAGACAGGATTAATTGGAGAACCAGAAAGATTTCTGGAGAGAAAACAGTAGAAAAAAAGGCACACCCTTCCTTCCTTCCTTCCTTCCTTCCTTCCTTCCTTCCTTCCTTCCTTCCTTCCTTCCTTCCTTCCTTCCTTCCTTCCTTCCTTCCTTCCTTCCTTTTTTCTTTTTTGGACGGAGTTTTGCTCATTGGCTAGGCTGGAGTGCAATGGCATGATCTCAGCTCACTGCAACCTCCACCTCCTCCCGCCTCAGCCTCCCAAGGAGCTGGAATTACAGGTGTGTGCCACTATGCCCAGCTAATTTTTGTAGTTTTAGTAGAGATGGCATTTCACCATGTTGGCCAGAGTGGCATCAAACTCCTGACCTCAGGTGGTCCACCCGCTGCAGCCTCCCGAAGTGCTGGGATTACAGGCATGAGCCACGGCACCCAGCCAAAAAGGCACACACTTTCTAAAGTCTCCTAAAAGTAAGTTGTTGTCCTCTGGGTGTCCCCAAAACACTTTGTTCTTGCTTCAAGCTTATTCACTCTTGCCATTGTATAACAATTCCTTTACACATTTACGTTTTATCTATTATCGGACTGTAAGCCCCTTGAGATCTGGGTCCTTGCTGTAGCCTCTATGTCCTCGGGATTAGCAGAGTCCCTGGGACATCCCAAGTGGTCCACAGATATTTTCTTCAGTGCAAGAAAACACAAATGGATGAATGAATCAATCAATTAATGTATACTTTGAAATCTTAGCTCTATTATTAGCTTCCCTAAGTGTACTTGGGTGACTTAGTTTTCCTGGACCTGTTTTATATTTTTTCAAGTTATATGAGTTCAGAATTTCATTTTAGGCTCAACATTCTGTCCCACACATCAGTAATACAAACTTTCAAGAGCCTCTCTTCAACTTCTCAATTATTAAGCAAAGAAAAAGCTAAAATAATAGCAGTAACAGCAATATATCTATATGTCAAACTTGAAATGTATTTAATAATAAAAATGTGCTAGAAGGTTTTTTATCCTTTGACTTTTTTGTAAAGGCCCATTCTTTCATGAGCAAAGAAACAGTTTATCCACTTGTTTTTTAGTTTGTAAGAATATGTTTTAAATATAAGTCCTCAAAGACATTTAGATATTTAAAAATAATATTCAGGGAATGGAAACATGCATCAAAAATGATCAATATTTTCTATCACATTTTATTTCAGAGACTCTCAAGAATTTTAACAAACTATATGGATGTATATGCTAATTCTTTTCATGTTTCAAACAATGCCTTTTACAGAAACAGTCAGTGCATACCCTCTGAAAATATGTGAAATAAAACAGGTACACTGGAAGTTATGGAGGGAGATTTCCCTCAGCTGTATGCTGCTTTCTAAATTCATGTGTATTTGTGGAGTTCCTGAGTGAGAGTGTTTTCTATTTTCGTTTATTCTTTCCAAAAGTTCCTGGGGATAATTCTAACTAGCATTGATTCAAGATCAATTTTAGAGGAAATAAATTACTATAAGACACAGCATTGTGAAAAATATCTTAAGTCACTGTTTTTATATTGGCTGCTTCCACATTCAGAGCTAAAGTTGTTTTATATACTGCAATTAAGTGGAAATGGTGATATAGTGGTTTAATACCTTTTATGAAATTGCCATATTTCTGGCATATCACATCCTTTCATGCTCTGAAAAGCTCTAGCATAGTAAATTACTCTGAGAATCACAGTGCACCTATATCTTTGCAGAGTGGAAATTTTCATTAAATTTATTCATTCTATGTACATTTACTGATCAACTAGGATGCATCTAGATGCTATAATGCAAAGATGAATAACAGAGCTGCTGCCTTCAAGATTTCAATCTGTACACACACACACACACACACACACAGACATGCATTGACACCCACAGACATGTTGACACAGACATATATATATACACACACACACACGTGCATATATATATACATACTTATACAGAAAATTAAAATATGGTTTGTAATAAAATTGATACAAATTGGTAGGAAGGTAGGACACTGCCTCAATTAGAGGCCTCACATAAGTGGGACATCAAGACAGCATTAGGCATGCAGGAAATGTAGGAGATTAGGAGAAGACTGAGATAAGTCTTTAGATGAGGATACAGGTCTTACACCTGTGGAAGGAGTGGGAAGGAAGGAGACTTGGAAAGTAAAGTAACTTAGACAGCACTGTAATTCCAGAAAGGTTCAGCCAGTGCAAATCAGTCATTCACTGGAGGAATACTGCTTCCCATAAGAATGGGAGTGTCTTAGTTTCTCCAGTGTACTCTGTCATTGGCCTGTAGCAACCTGCACAGAACATGACCTCAACAGGAATATACTGGCGAGTCCAAAGGGGTAGGATCTGGGGCCATCAGTCCATCATACACCCTAGAGGAGGAGATGTGACAAGAGGAGATGTGACATGCTGCCCCAGGCACTCAGTCCATAATAGGGGATTAGGAATGTCTTCCTGGAAGAGATGTGGTATTGTGTTATCTGATCTAAGACTTAAAATTGGATAAAGATATGGGCAGGTAAAAACTGATGGGGCAAGGTATTCCAGGAATGAAAATTTTATAGTTTGAGTTAAATCATAGAGGAGGGCAGGAGCTTGTTATAGAGGCAATTACTAGCATTTTGATATTGGTAAAGCATAAAATATAAATAAAGCAGGAAGTAGTGAAAGATGAGGCTGCTGAGGTTAGGCAGAGGCCAAATAAAGAATGGATTTATGTTATAATGTAATTATCTAGTAGGTAATGGGGAGCCATTGAAAGGATTTAATCAAGGAATGTCATAATTATATATAAATTTTACTAAGTCACTATGGTAGCTGCTGAGGAGAATAGACAAGAATGGAGAAATCTAGATTCATTTGAAAACTGTTTTAGTAAGATAAGGGCCTGCATTAGAACAACTGTCACAGGAATGAAGCAGAGGAAAGGCTATATGGTATATTTAGGATGTAAAATAAGATATGATTGTGGGATATGAAAGAGCTGGAAATGTTCAACGATGACTTGCAGTGGTCTGTCTTAATTGTCTGGGTGAATAATGGTACTATTAGCCAAAATTAAAATAGGAATAAAGGAGGAATATCAAAGAGTGTATACAATGTGAGATCAGTTGATTGAATACAGAACTTTTGGTAGCACCAATTTTCGTAGGCAGAGAGCAGAGAAAGAGCTCACAGAGAACAAAAAAGACACCACTAAAAAGACATGAAGAGGCTGCAGACAAAGTAGAATTGCAGGATGCATAGAAGCAATCAGGTTTCAAGAAGGGAGTTCATTAACAGCCTGACCCAATGGTATGTTAGAGGTTTTGCCACTGGCTTGTTAGAGCTGCTTGTTAAATTTTTAGAATTTTGTAAGTCAGTTGTTAAGGGAAGCTATGATTAATAATCTAATGATATAAACTTACAATAAAATTAATCATTTAAAAGGAGGTAATAAATACTCAAAACTCATCACTTCTGAATTATTTTCATACATTTTGTTACTATGTATGACCTCAATATCATTTATGTCTTTTGTATCTGATGGTGGAAATATTATATAATAGTGTCCACATCTCTTCCCAATTCTGTATTTCGTACCATAATATTGGTGGCTTGAAATCAACCATGGTGGAGTATTTATACCATGGGTATTAGTAAATGCTTTTGTTCTTGGAGAGTCATCTATTAATGGGTTTCTGGTTGTGGGTAATCTAGCAAGCAGTTTCCATTTAGATGCAGAGGTGCAAAGTTAGTTCACTAGATACAGTTGATGCTTTGAGGCATTGAACTTTATTCTCTCAGAAATTGCTTGAGGTCAGCTACAGGAGACTTGAGTTTGTTTTTAGGCTCGAGGCAGTGAATCAATAGGAAAGAAGAGGCTAAAACTACCCCAGATCTTGAGATAACTGAAATATTGTGGTTCTCCTGTGGTTAAGGGTTTAACAGGGAACCAAGATGAATGGGCTATCCTTGAGCAGAAAAAGAATCACTTTCTCTCTGGACTGGAAGACATATCACCCAGTATGGATCTAGATAGCGTAGTAGGAGTGAGGAATTAGTAGATAATTGAGGTAAATGGAATGTGAGGTCATCGGGTATCCCTGATAATATAGGAAGTTCAGTCATGTTCTGAGAGTAGGTTCAATTGGATGTAATAATAGCAGCTGCTGAAAAGCACAGGGAAAAGGACCAAGGGACATTGCCAAACAGCCAGCTGAGATCATCACCTTAAGTGTGCATTAGTGTCAGTGCAAACACCTGGACTCAGCTGCTGAGGTGAAGGCATGGAGACAACAACACACACTAGGGTTGGGGTTTTATGAGTGAGGAGTGGCAGAAGAACAGGAACAAGAGTGTTGAAGATGCTGGAGGGGGGGAGTTTAGATGATCAACTACAGGACTCAGACTTGGTAAGGGAGAAAGGAAGGCCCAGAGGTGATTAAAAGTCCAGCAGAGAGGAACAAAGATTTGCCAGGAGATCCTGGAAACTCTGGTTGAGCAAGGAAAATTACCTGGTTTGTAGAACCCCTGGGAGGAGGTGGTTGTTCAGAGCAGTCAAAGGTCTAGTTAGGATAAAGGCTCCTCTTATTTCTGTAGAGAGCATTTCAGGACCCTATTTCAGTTTGGGGCCAGTGAGACAGATTGGATTAAATACAGGCAGTAGGAGATCTAGGAGATCCAGTGAGTGTCGGGGGAAAAAAGACTCTCCTGGGCAGATTGTCATGAAACTGGGTTTCTAATAGATCAGATATTGGGCCAGGAATTAAACAGAGCATTTGCAATGAAAAAGTGGTCTTTGTATGTTAAACTTTATGACCTATGACCAAAGGCAATCATATTTGACCTGTAGATACAGTGTTTAAATGCCGAATTGCAAAATCAAGTAGCTGAAAATATAGACATGCACACATACACATACCTTTTTTCCCCAATTACTTGGTGACTCGGCATCCATTCAGAATCTTGGACTACAGTGGTCTTCTTTAAGTTTCTTTGACTGGGATGTGCTTTCCTGGACTTGGAATAAGGAATCAGGAGAAACATCAGCAACCTGTTTTGAAACTTGTTGTTCTGTTACTATAAAACCCAGCTAGTAGCATAGACAACCCAGATCTCTATGCCTGGCCTGAATCATTAATTAGAGTGTAAATATATCATCTTTTTTTCTGTAGGACTGTTTCCCCTCTGAAGATTAGGTGGGATGACTGTCTTAGCCAGGGATCCTATGTGTAGACCCCAATAGCTGGCAACATAGCTGAACCTCAGATCTTAAACCTTTGTGTGTAGGGGTGTGTGTGCGTGTGTGTGTGTGTGTCTGGGGCCACATTGTCTCTCATCTCTGCCATTCTTTGTCTCTCTTTCATTTATGCCTTCTCTATGCAGATTGGTTTTACCTCCTAATGATCAGTGACAGAAAATGTCTACCACCTCTGGATCTGCCCTGGCCTTATGGCTCCAGTTCCCAGAATCTTTTATTTACATTTTGTCTTTTAATTCCAGTGCTGAGAAGGGAGAAATTCTAATTGGCTTAGCTTGAATCAGGTACCCACAAATCTGTGGCTTGGTGGTGAAAAAATCACTGGACATAAGCATATCACAAATGAACAAAGGAGACCCTTCCTTCCTTTGAAGGAGACGTGGGCCAGGCATGCTTCTTAAATATCTCATAAAATGCCTTTAATGCTACTTTATTTTCTAAATGTGTCTGATTTTTGCCTCTTTAAGCCTCTCTGTAGGTTTCTATTTCATTTGTAGGTACTTCCAGATGTGTTATTTTACAGAGCTCTTCATTATGTTGTCTTTCCCTGTTATGAGCTTCTGTCTGAAGAGTGTGTGTCTTTTCTTTGTTAATGTCCTGTATTTAGCACAGGCTTAGCCTGGCACACAGTTTGTGTCGTGGGAACGTTGATGGCTGGTTTCGTGACTCCCTCCTTTCCACACAGGTCTCTGGAGAGCACTGGGCCCAACATAGATGTTCACTGCCACAAACTCCTTGATTTTAAAATACTTAGCTGGATTCACTACCACCACAAGTACAGACTCATGTGAATTGTATGTGAAGATGGGACATGTATCAAGAAATAACCAAAAACAAGAGAACATAAGTTCGGAGAAAGCTGATGAGAAAGCCACAGAAAAAAAGCACATGACAGAGTTAGAGGCTTTGAATTCTATTCCAACTTTTACATCTGATCTTACAACACCTCTTTTTTACCTTTTTCTTTTATCTCTGCAGACTGGCCACACACCAAGAGTGTAAACAGGGATGTTATGAAAGGAATCAGAGAGTGATCTAAAGTAGGAGTAGGAGAAGGCCGCCTAAACCAGCTTCGGGTGAATAGGGGTGTCAGGAAAAGTAACCCAGAGGAAGGGCCAAAAATCTCTATTAATTCTAACATATAAAATGAGCTGTAGCTGCTGAAACTTGAGACAGAGAAGTCACACATATTATTTTATGTGTGGCATATTGTTTTAGACATGTTTTCCCTGTGCCTGATTTTACAGCACATGGAATCACCCTCTCCCCATCTTCCAACCTCCCCCGCTCATCCATAGATCTCCCTCACCCACCACTGGCTGCTTACATCAAATTCTGCTAGACGAAG
Organism: Chlorocebus sabaeus; assembly: GCF_047675955.1. Classification (NCBI taxonomy): domain Eukaryota; kingdom Metazoa; phylum Chordata; class Mammalia; order Primates; family Cercopithecidae; genus Chlorocebus; species Chlorocebus sabaeus. The sequence continues at coordinate 76,900,460 of NC_132904.1, read as the reverse complement.
AGGGAGCAATCTCCCAATTACTCAGACTCCCCCTGGGGAACTCCAATGCAAGTTCAAGCTTGCTTCTTGCTCTCTCCTTGATAAGTTCTGACAGCATGTCTGTTCTGTCCTCCCTTCAATACCATCAAATATTGATGGGTGGAGCAGGTGTGCCTCCTGAGGTGCAGACAAAATGATGGTCTGAGCTCTAAGTCCCTTTTAGGAGCACAATTCCACTATTATCTGCATGGAAACTTAGAGCCATCTTTCTCATGTGCTATTAGGGTTCTGGTGTGGCAGAGTGATGCACACATACTGGTTCTTGAAAGACCCCCTGACAAACCAAGCTGGAGCCAAAAACAGTACCAACATCTTCCTTGAAGGCCTCTGCAATGCTTCTGCTGAAACAGGAGTGGAAATGCTTCCTGTGGTGGTTATTAGCCAGGGCAAAGATTGCCATCTTAGAAGGCACTGCTTAGAAATGTGTGAGACACTTTGAGGTGCCTTGATGAGAAAAAGAAATTGCTACTGGTACTTAGTGCCAGGAGGTCAGGAGGGTGTATAGCACAGTTTCTTGCAGTGAAGAAGTTCACCACAGGAAATCACCAACGTGGCTTCGATCAGGTCTAATCTTCCGGGGAATGCCCAGCAATGCCCAAAGTCCCGTCTCTTTCATGAAAGGTGTTTTTTTCTTCACCACGTGCTAAATAGGTCACCAAACCCACTTTGAATCTGTTGTCTAAATCAGTGGTCTTCAAACTATTGGGTTCACACAGCCTACAGTAGAATTACCAAAAAATAACTACACAACCCCTCATGTACTTTTTAGTCAGTATCTACAATTTTTCATGAAAAATGTAAATGGTTGCGGGGGAAGCACTTTACAGCACATTGTAAAAACTAGCATTTAAATGTAAAACTGTTACCTCACTCTTCTAAATGTATTCAATGGAACCTAAACACTAGGGTGATTTTCATACCCACCATCACCCGTTTTAAAAATACATGAACAAGTTCTTCTTTAATAACAAGAAGTCTTACTTCCTACTTTTTCTCCTCAAACTTGCATTTCCAATTCACTTCCCCTACAGAATTTTATCCTAATGTAATTTATTTGTTATGCTTGAAAGTCTTTTATTGATTAACCTATCAAATGTCTCTAAAACAAATATATATATATATATATGAATATTAGATATTTTCCTTTTCTTGGAACATAAAACCCTAAGTGTTAATTTTTTTCTTCTAGCTGGAGTTATTGTTATATTTATTATGTATACATTAATCAAAACCACATACCTATATTTTTAACTTTAGTAAATACTTAAATATAAAAGCAAATAATTAAATAGAAAAGTAAAGAAATATAAAAGTAAATATTTACATAAAAAAGGAAAATTTTACTGGAAATGTATCTCAATCAGAGAAATGATTTTTTAAATTAGTTGATGTATTCATGGATGACTATTACCTATGGACAGAATGAAACAAGATTCAATAATAATTCTATCCTTATTTTTCTGTGTTTTCTAAATGTAAACACTAAACAATTTTTTCGCATCTATAAATGAATTAGAATGGATAGAGTTTGTCACAGAAAATTTCTTCAACTTTTCAGTCTTTTTCTGAATAATATCCCAAAGATCATAATGTGATCTTTCATAAAAAAAATTGTTAATGATTCATCAGTTGACAGTTTTATTAGGTCCTTCTTCAATGTCTTTGAAAACAAAGAATAGACAACCACATTGCCAAAGGATTTATTACCCAGACTCTGGCCCTTCAATTTCATGTATCTTCAGTAATCTTTTGAGATGTCCTTTGTTTGGAGCCCATGAGGTTTCTTCCTGCTGGAGCAATGCCCCCTATGGAAGCTAGGGTGAGTAAGATGTCCTTCTTTCTTTGGTAGAAAAGTATGTTTTCTCAAGGAAAATGAGAAAAGGAAAACTTATTTCATGTTTCCCTCAACCTTAAGAGCTGCTATAAGCAGCTGAGGTTTAGGAAAGATCTACATGTAAGTTGTGGCAAAAATATCTGCATTACCTTGGTGCCTCTTGAAGATGTATTTGGCTGCCTAAGTGTGTATATATATACACACTTATATGTATTTTAACTTTAGGTCCACAATTCCAAATAAATGTAAAATAATCTACTTTACCTTTCTTATCATTATTGTTATTTTTATTTTATTTTTTGAGGCAGAGTCTCTCTCTGTTGCCCAGGCTTGTGATCTCGGCTCTCTGCAACCTCCGCCCCTAGGGTTCAAGTGATTCTCCTGCCTCAGCCTCCAAAGTGGCTGGGATTACAGGCGCTCGCCACTACGCCCAGCTAATTTTGTTTGTATTTTTAGTAGAGACAGGGTTTTGCCATGTTGGCCATGCTGGTCTCAAACTCCTGACCTCAGGTGATCCACCCGCCTCGGCCTCCCAAAGTGCTAGGATTGCAGGCATGAGTCACTGCGCCCTGCCTCTGCCTTCATTTTTATATCATTTGCTCTGTCTAGGTGTCTGTCATCTCTCATCTAGACCAGGAATTTTTAAAATACATTGTGAGAAATAGAATGTGAGCCACATATATAATTTTAAATTTTCTCATAGCCACATTAAAGAAGTAAAAAACAAGAAAAAATAAGTGCTATTAATTGTATATAACATACTTAATGCACAACATACAAAATATCTTTCTTACATATATAAAACTTAATAGCAATATATTTTATATTCCTTTGTATTTCAGTGTTTGAAATCCAGTGGGTATTTTACACTTAGAAGCATATAGTCATTCAGACTACCCACCTTTTAAGTGCTTGGTAGACCCCCATGGTTCCACTTATTGGCTGCCATATTACATAGTGTAGTACTATAGTGCTGATAGGCTAATCATTTAAAAACACTTAGCTTTCCACCATTTTCCATGGAAAATCCAAACTCTTTCACATGACCTTCATTCGTTGATGAACAGTTCCCAGTTTATATCTCTATTGTCATTGCTCACATTACTTCTATAAACTCCAGAGCACTGGGATCATTCTATACTCTGCATTGCCATTTCTCTTTCTTATATGGTGCTCTCTTCACAGACCCTTTCCCACCAGCCCCCTCTCCACCATCACCTCTATTCCGTGAGGTTTAATGCTTAACATAAGGGCTAGCATAGAAACTGGACTGAATAAATAAATTACTTAGTGAACAAATTACTTAATAAAGGAGTTTAATGAATAAATCTACCCTACAATGGACTTTTTTTAAAAAAAGCCAGCAATTATATTTGCAGAAAGAGAGCTTGTGGAAGACATATATGGTGTCTATTTTTGCTTAAATACAAAGTAAAATGCTTCTCTAGAGGGAGAAAGAAACCCAACTGAGCAATTGTGTCCGTTTCTCCTACCAGATTAGAAACGGGCCTGTGAAATGAAAATGAGCAGAAGCAAGAGGGTGGCACTTTCGTCTATATGAGTGAAGCACTTTGCCAAGCTCAGCTCTAACATCGAGCTGCTCAAAGTGGGTTACAGACTATCTTTAAAGCAAGTAGTTATCCCAAAGGGATAAGTCAAAAGATGCAAGTTCCTTTGACTATGCTGATACTTGCAGAGATGAGACATCTCTCTCCCTCATAGTTTTTAAAATGAAAGACATAATCAATAGCCCCAATATTGGGAGTTGATAATGAAGGCTGTATAGAAGTCCTCCCTAGTATGGCTATTGATATCAAAGACAGCTTTGTCCAAAATTAAGAGATACTATTATACTGTAGAACTAGCCACATTAGCGTAAATTAAATGCCCATTTCATGGCTTTGAATCCCTGCAGGAACCTTAAGCTTTCAGAAAGCTGCTTTGCTGCCTGTTCTTTCTTTTCAGAGTCTTTTGTTGTTGACAAGGTACTTTGAGGTCAAGGTAGTTGTTAAATTTATCTTTGTTTCCTACCTCATACCACATAGAGAAGAATAGTGGACAACATGTATTTACTGCATTAATTTTAAATTATCTAATGATTACTTAATATGCAAGGGTTTAAAATATACATGTCAGAAATAGTATCAAATATGTATTCATTTATTTAAACAGAATAGCCTTAATATGCCTTAAATCCTAGCACAGGTCTGTGCTAGGCTGTGCTCAGATGTAGGCATACAATTATAAATTAGACCTCTTCCTTACCCTGAAAACTTTAAAATAGAGAAAAGAGAAATTTCTATGCCTAGAGAAAGAGACAGAGAAATATACAACTACCAGAGAAATTCATGTAGCATTTGTTTAATAGTAATGTGATTTTGGGATTTCAGAGCTGATAGGATTGTTATATTCCTAAAACCTAAAGAATGACCAGGATAAAGCAGGTGCACAATCAATGTTGAATCAATGGAGCAACGACTTTTTTCCTCCTCTTTTCAAAATATCAATCATGGTTTCCCTTTCTTGTCAAAAGATTCAAGAAAAATGGAGGGAGCAAAGTAGAAAGAAAAGGAAATTATAGTATTTTCTGCATCCTTTTCAGGTTAACAATCCAGCAAAACCCCTCCCTCTGGGCTTTTTTTGTTTGTTTGTTTTGAGATGGAGTCTTGCTCTGTCACCCAGGCTGGAGCAAAGTTTGACTAAAATTCATCCCATCAACATGCCAATTGCCTCCCACCAATGTTATCCTTTGGGACCCTTTTGGTGCTAATAAATTTATTTGTTGGTAAAATTGGGGAAAAATCTCTGTTTTAGGAGAACAATTCAGTAGAATCTCTACTATCTAAGGAGCCTGAAAGTCATCACTGTATGCAATCTACTAGTTGGGAGTTGCACAGGCTTTGGGAAAATTATGACTTTGTTATTTTAAGAACTTGGCACATAAGTGATTTACATGCAACTTTGTGTTTGCCTAGAAGACCACGTGTAAATATAGCAAACAGGGAAAATATAATATTTTGCTAAATTCCCTATTAAACACCAGGGCATTTGTTTCCCATCATTATTAATTACCCTGATATTTGTGAGCAAACAAGAGTTTTGTCTCTCTTACTTAATTGAAATTTTATTATAAGCAAGCAGAAGTATTGGAAAGACCACATATGTATGCATATACACGGCTACAGGCTTTTAAACCATTTATTTATTAGTAGAGAATGACCGAATTATTTCTAAGTGGAATGCACTAATGTTGAGGAAAGCGGGCCTATACTAGCTCTAGTTGAAGTCCTACTATGTGTTTGACACTTTGTACTCATACACTATCCTAATAATTCTGCATAATTATTAGCACAGTTTAATTATCTCCATTTTAAAAGTGGGGAATCAGCGATGCAGAGAGGTTAAATAATTTATCCAAGGTCACATAGAAAGTGGTAGAGCTAGGATTTAAGCCATAGATTGATTTGCATCAACTTTAAAACACTATTTTAAACCTAGGACCTTCCTACCTGAAAACAGTATACAAGGATAAGTAATATTGCTTGTCCATTTATAGCTTCCTGTTAGTCTACATCAGTGGCTCTCAACTGGGGGCAATCATGTCCCTTCAGAAGATATTTGGCATTGCCTTGGAACATTTTTGATTGTGACAGTTGGGGGTTGCCACTAGCATCTAATGGGTAGAGGGCAGGGATATTGCCAATCACCCTACAACACACAGGGCAGGCCCTCACAACACGGAATTGTTCAAAATGTGAATAGCTCCAAGGGAGAAACCTTAAATAAACGAAGATAAAAAATATCATATTAGCTTAAGTTCTTGTTGTTGCTAGCAATAAAAACTGATAGTAACTACTTTAAACTTTTTTAAAAAGTAAGTTATTTGAAAGTATTGAAGTATCTTGTGTCATGAAAAGAGAAGTAAACAACTCAAAACTCATGAGTGGATGGCTGTTTAGGAGTTTCAGTAACAGAAATGTCTGGGCTTCCTTCTCTGGAAAGCTGCTATGAACATGGTTCACTCAGTGCCTAGAGAATTCAGTTTCTCTCTCTAGGAAAAAAAGAAGTTAGATTAATTCTAGTTGGGTCAGGCTACTGTGCCTGGAAACTTGGTAGAGTATGACTCACTTATTTGTGCTAGAGACCATTTCTACAAAAGGCAGCTTCCCCAGGATCAGTCTAGCACAAACCTGTAGTCTCCTGACATGAGTCAGTAAGCAATATGTCACTTCAATACCTTCTTTGGCTTTTCAGCACCAAAGATTAAATATATAACTGTTAATATATTTTAAAACCCTTATTGTTGTTTGAGATTCCAACTAAATAACCACTTAAGGCTGTAGAGACGTTGAGGTTTGACTTGATCTTTAGATCTGAAGCCATCATTTAGCTTCTAAGGAACGTAACTGTATTTAGCTTAGCTCTTTAGGAAATGGGGCTTCATTCATGGCCCTCACCTTGCCTACAAAACTGTAAATCAAATTCTTTCTACCCAGTGCCACAAGGCACCACCATTTTAATTCAGGTTTATATTCAGCAAATGTTTACAGAACGTCCGTTATGTTTATAGTGGTGGTGTTAAATCCTTATCTATTATTTCACTTAGCCCACTAAGGAGAGGAAGACTCCAAGAGGGGAAGTAACTTGCCCAGTTTCACATAGTGATTACAGAAGCCAAGACTCGAAAACACTGGTGTGCTGGTTGAAGTCTTTTACCACCTTTCTCCTGCTTCAGTGTTCAGTCCTGTGACCTGAAGGCTGGCCCTCCTGATGTCTTCAGGGATTCCTTGCCCTCTGCTCTCTGGTAGGGTTTGGCTGATGGGAGGTGACAAGAAGAAACATGCTGGTAAAGAAAGAGAAAAGTTGGAGTATGTCTCTCCCCTTCCTGCTAGTTTTCGGTAATAGCTTATTTCTCTGTGACTATAGCTGCTGGTGGGTGCAACTTCCTTCATGACCCTGGCTGTCACAGGTCCTAAGGACCCCCTTTTTCCCTGTGACTTTTCAGGCATAATTATGGTGAAGTTTTCTTGCTGTTGCTTGCCCATCCTTGAGTACCTCAATATTTCGTATTGTTCTCTTTAACTTTGACAGTTTTTATTTTTATTTTTATATTAGGTATGGGGGTACATGTAATGATTTGTTACATATATAAACATGTGTCACGGGGGTTTATTATACATATTATTATGTCACCCAAGTATTAAGCTGAGTACCCAATAGTTATCTTTTCTGCTCCTCTCCCTCCTCTCACCCTCCTCTCTCAAGTAGACCTCAACGTCTGTTGTTTCTTTCTTTGTGTTCATAAGTTCTTATCATTTCGCTTCCACTTAAAAGTGAGAATGTGCAGTATTTGGTTTTCTGTTCCTGTGTTAGTTTGCTAAGAATGATAGCCTCCAGCTCCATCCATGTTCCCACAAAAGACATGATCTCATTCTTTTTTTATGGCTGCATAATATTCCACAGTAGGTATGTACCACATTTTCTTTATGCAGTCTGTCATTGATGGGCATTTTGGTTGATTCCATATCTTTGCTATTGTGTACAGTGCTGCAATGAACATTTGTATGTGTCTTTATGATAGAATGTTTTATATTCCTCTGGGTATATACTCAACAATGGGATTGCTGGGTCAAATGGTAGTTTCTCTTTTAGCTCTCTGAGGAATAACCATACTACTTTCCACATGATTACACTAATTTACACTCCCACCAACTCCCTTTTCTCCGCAACCTCACCAGAATTTGCTTTTTTGATCATAGCCATTCTGACTGGTGTGAGATGATATGTCATTGTGGTTTTGATTCTCATTTCTCTCATGATCAGTGCTATTGAGCTTTTTTTATATGCTTGTTGGCCACATATATGTCTTTTTTTTGAGAAGTGTCAGTTTATGCCCTTTGCCCACGTTTTAATGCAGTTGTTTTACTCTTGTAAATTTAAGTTCCTTATGGAAGCTAGATATTAGACCATTTTCAGATGGATAGTTTGCAAATATTTTCTCCCATTCTGTAGGTTGTCTGTTTACTCTGTTGATAGTTTATTTTGCTGTGCAGAAGCTCTTAAGTTTAATTAGATCCCATTTGTCAATTTTTGCTTTTGTTGTGATTCCTTTTGGTGTCTTTGTCATGAAATCTTTGCCCGTTCTTAGGTCCAGGATGGTATTGCCCAGGTTGTCTTCGAGGGTTTTTATACTTTTGGGTTTTGCATTTAAGTCTTTAATCCATCCTCACTTGATTTTTGTATATGGTGTTAAAAAGGGGTCCAGCTTCAATCTTCTGTTTATGGCTAGCCAGTATCCTAGCACCGTTAACTGAATAGGGAGTCTTTTCCCCATTGCTTCCTTTTGAACCTTGACTATTTTTATGAGCTCTCTTCATTAAATTGTCTTGCCTTACCAATGAGCTTCTTCACAGAATTGGAAAAAACTGCTTTAAAGTTCATATGGAACCAAAAAAGAACCCGCATCTCCAAGACAATCCTAAGTCAAAAGAACAAAGCTGGAGGCATCACGCTACCTGACTTCAAACTATACTACAAGGCTACAGTAACCAAAACAGCATGGTACTGGTACCAAAACAGAGATATAGACCAATGGAACAGAACAGAGTCCTCAGAAATAATACCACACATCTACAGCCATCTGATCTTTGACAAACCTGAGAGAAACAAGAAATGGGGAAAGGATTCCCTATTTAATAAATGGTGCTGGGAAAATTGGCTAGCCATAAGTAGAAAGCTGAAACTGGATCCTTTCCTTACTCCTTATACGAAAATTAATTCAAGATGGATTAGAGACTTAAATGTTAGACCTAATACCATAAAAATCCTAGAGGAAAACCTAGGTAGTACCATTCAGGACATAGGCATGGGCAAAGACTTCATGTCTAAAACACCAAAAGCAACGGCAACAAAAGCCAAAATTGACAAATGGGATCTAATTAAACTAAAGAGCTTCTGCACAGCAAAAGAAACTACCATCAGAGTGAACAGGCAACCTACAGAATGGGAGAAAATTTTTGCAATCTACTCATCTGACAAAGGGCTAATATCCAGAACCTACAAGGAACTCAAACAAATTTACAAGAAAAAAACAAACAACCCCATCCAAAAGTGGGCAAAGGATATGAACAGACATTTCTCAAAAGAAGACATTCATACAGCCAACAGACACATGAAAAAATGCTCATCATCACTGGCCATCAGAGAAATGCAAATCAAAACCACAATGAGATACCATCTCACACCAGTTAGAATGGCGATCATTCAAAAGTCAGGAAACAACAGGTGCTGGAGAGGATGTGGAGAAATAGGAACACTTTTACACTGTTGGTGGGATTGTAAACTAGTTCAACCATTATGGAAAACAGTATGGCGATTCCTCAAGGATCTAGAACTAGATGTACCATATGACCCAGCCATCCCATTACTGGGTATATACCCAAAGGATTATAAATCATGCTGCTATAAAGACACATGCACACGTATGTTTATTGTGGCACTATTCACAATAGCAAAGACTTGGAATCAACCCAAATGTCCATCAGTGACAGATTGGATTAAGAAAATGTGGCACATATACACCATGGAATACTATGCAGCCATAAAAAAGGATGAGTTTGTGTCCTTTGTAGGGACATGGATGCAGCTGGAAACCATCATTCTCAGCAAACTATCACAAGAACAGAAAACCAAACACCGCATGTTCTCACTCATAGGTGGGAACTGAACAATGAGATCACTTGGACTCGGGAAGGGGAACATCACACACCGGGGCCTATCATGGGGAGGGGGGAGGGGGGAGGGATTGCATTGGGAGTTATACCTGATGTAAATGACGAGTTGATGGGTGCAGCACACCAACATGGCACAAGTATACATATGTAACAAACCTGCACGTTGTGCACATGTACCCTACAACTTAAAGTATAATAATAATAAATAAATTTAAAAAAAATAAATAAAAAATAAAAAAATAAAAAATAAAAAATAAATAAATAAAAAAAATAAAAATAAATAAAAAAAAAAGATTTCTGAGTGAAATTTTAACTGCTGTATTCTAGCTGTTTGTCTGATATATTCTCTCTCTCAAGCTGTGGGTGAGCTGTCCCCTGAAATGAGTGCCTCTCACTGGGGCTCTGAATGGGAGTCCCACTCAGGTATCTCATGAAAAGTTCTCAGTGCCTGGGACTGGGACCACAGCTTGGAAAATGTGATTTACTGTTGATATGTTCCTAGAATATCACTTCACAGATTTTATCTGTTGTGTTTTAGAAATATCAGCACTCCTTAAATGACTTAAAATATATATATTTTCAATATGTATGTGAGGTGATGCGTGTATTAATTAGCTTGATGTAGCCATTCCACAATGAATACATATTTCAAAACAACATGTTGTACATGATAAATATATACAATTTTTATTTGTCAATTTAAAATAATTAATTAAAACTATATATTTTTTAAATTAAATTCTAATTGTGTTTATCTTGGCTGCTAGAAAACTCAGAGCAAAATTTATTATCAATTACAGTAACTCTATTTGTTTTTAGAATATTTTTATTAGCTTCTACTATTTATTTTTATTACCATTTTAGCATACATTGTGTGTTTGTGTGTGTGTATATATATGTAATATATTTCATGTGCTTTTTAAGGAAAATTGGTTTATATGTTATTTATAACAGCTTGTTGCAAGTGAAAAATACTAGAATTGGAGTAGGAACTCTGTTTCGGTACGAATTTACAGAGTTAAAGTTAAGCTTTCTTTTCATTTGTGAAATGAGATTAATGTCTGAATTAACCCAATTTGTGTTAAATCACTTAAATTTAAAATGGAATCACAAGTGTATTTTTTAAAAAATTATGATATTTTGAATGATGTCAATGAGAGGGATGCTGTTGATATTTTTTTTTTTTTTTTTTTTTTTTTGAGAAAATGTCTTGCTCTGTCACTCAGGCTGGAGTACAGTGGCATGACCATAACTCATTGCAACCTTGATCTCCTGGGCTCAAGGAATCCTCTCACCTTAACCTCCTGAGTAGCTGGGACTACAGGTCTACCACCACCTGATTAATTTTTTAATTTTAACTTTATTTATTTATGTTTTGTAGAAACAGAGTCTTGCCATATTGTGCATGCTAGTTTCAAGCTCCTGGGATCAAGTCATCCTCCTGCCTTAGCCTCCCAAAGTGCTGGGATTACAGGCATGAGCCACCACATCAGCCTCTTGGTGGTGATATTTTTACTTCCAGTTAGTGGGCAAGGTGTGTTTTCAGAGACAGAGGTCAAAACCTTTCACACCTTGTTGGATTGAAGGCTGTCTAAAGAAAGCAAGGTAGAAGGGGATACCTAGGAATATCTACTGGAGAAAAAACAGGTTGAAAGTAGAATATGATGGCACTAGTTTAGTCTAATATATTGTAGGTGCTTTACAAATGTGTATTGAATTAGTGAATGACTACATGAATAATAGGTATTGAAAATTACTCAAAAAAAAAAAAAAAAAAAAAGAGTGAAAGTCCTCTGTATTGAAATCTGAAAGGAGTTCCCGTTAGTTATTACCATCATGTCCATTGATTTTTATGCAACCAGAACTCAGAATTCAAGATCACTAATAGCCTCTGGGACAGAAGAAATCTAAGGGTGCCTCCCGGATGGCTGAGTTGTGGTTAAGAAGGGAGAGGTAAAGAGGGGATGGATAAAGGGAGAGAAGAAAGCTCAATTATTAGCTTGGGTTCAAGTTAAGAATTCCTTCCATACTTATGGAGATTAGCATGAGCAGTGGCTATTGGCCAGGGTATCAGGATATAAATCCAGATAGGTACATGTGCATGTGTTTATAAAGAACTACTTGTTACTGTTTTTTTTTGTTTTTGCTTTGTTTTGTTTTGTTTTGTTTCATTTAATAGACTGTAAACTTGGGAAGTGATAAATCTTACTAAGTGACAGCTTTTGTTTCTTATTTGATTTCTAATATGAAAATGGAGATAATGATGACACTTTTAGAGTTCTTGTGAATAATACACATTAAAATCCCTTCAGTGTGTTTAGCAGTCTAAAAGCTGCCACAGTTATAGTTGTTTTTAATAAGAAGAATATAGTTTTCCAGGCCAGAGTTGAACCAGACATAAGTTTGACCTAATGCTAAGTCCCCTGGAGTTACCCCTAACTTAATGACTTTAAACAGAAAGAGGGGCATAGTGATTTTGAAAGGACTGAGATAGCCATGAAGCAGCCTCAGCTGGAACCTAAAAGAATAATGACATGATGGAGACTGACACTGAGGAATTTTTGTAACATCCAAAGTTGTGAGAAGAGCAAAACTGGAAGTCACCAGAAGGAAAGCTTCTGTTTTAGACAATTTTCTACAGATATAACAGCTTCATAGAGAAGAGAAAAGAGCCAGGATAAGGAGATTGCCTGTGGAAGGGAGGTTTAAAAATTCATAAAAAAACAAGATGACTGTTCCTGTGGAGTCTACTGAGAAAAAGTAATTTAATTTAAAACATTTTGTACATTAAAATAAACCTGGTGTATTAGTAGGTTCTTATGCTGCTGATAAAGACATACCCAAGACTGGGCAATTTACAAAAGAAAGAGAGGTTTAATGGACTTACAGTTCCAAGTGGCTGGGGAGGCCTCACAATCATGGTGGAAGGCAAGGACGAGCAAGTCGCACCTAACCTGAATGGCAGCAGGCAAAGAGAGAGCTTGTTGTACAGGGAAACTCCCATTTTTAAAACCATCAGATCTCATGAGACTTATTCACTATCATAAAAAAAAAAAAAACAGCACAGGAAAGACCTGCCCCATGATTCAATTATTTCCCATCATGTCCTTATCGCAACATGTAGGAATTCAAGATGAAACGTCGGGAGGCACACAGCCAAACCTTATCATTCCACCCCTGTTCCCTCCCAAACCTCATGTTCTCACATTTCAAAATAAACTATGCCCTCTCAGCAGTCCCCAAAAGTCTTAACTCTTTTCAGCCTTAACTCAAAAGTCCACAGTCCAAAGTTTCATCTGAGACAAGGCAAATCCCTTCCACCTATGAGCCTGTAAAATAAAAAGCAAGCTAGTTACTTCCTAGATACAGTGAGAGTACAGGTATTGAGTAAATATAGCCATTCCAAATAGGAGAAATTGGTCAAAGTAAAGGGACTACAGGCACCATGCCAGTTCGAAATTCAGCAGAGAAGTCAAATATTAAAGCTCCAAAATGACCTCTTTTGACTCCATGTCTCACATCTGGGTCACACTGATGCAAGAGGTGGATTCCCATGGAATTGGGCAGTTTAACCCCCATGTCTTTGCAGGGTACAGCATTCTTCCTGGCTGCTTTCACAGGCTGGTGTTGAGTGCAGCCTTTCCAGGTGCATGTGCAAGCTGTCAGTGAATCTATCACTCAGGGTCTGGAGGACAGTGGCCCTCTTCTTACAACTTCACTAGGCAGTGCCCCAGTAGGGACTTTGTGTGGGGGCTCTGACCCTACATTTCCCTTCCACACTGCCCTACCAGAGATTCTCCATGAGGGCCCCGCCCCTGCAACAAACTTCTGCCTGGGCATCCAGGTGTCTCCATACAGCTTTTGAAATCTAGGCAGAGGTTCCCAAACCTCAATTATTGATGTCTGTGCACTTGCAGGCTTACCACCACACGGAAATTGCCAAGGCTTGGCACTTAACAGCCCCTGAAGCCTTGGCTCAAGCTCTATGTTGGCCCCTTTCAGCCATTGCTGGAGTGGCTGTGACACAGGGCACCAACTCCCTAGGTTGTACACAGCATGGGGACACTGGGTTTGGCCTATGAAACCGTATTTTGCTTCTACACCTCAGGGTTTGTGGGATGGACTGCCATGAAGACTTCTGACATGTTCAGGAGACATTTTCCCCATTTTCTTGGAGATTAACATTTGGCTCCTCCTTCCTTATGCAAATTTCTTCAGTCAGCTTGAATTTCTCCGTAGAAAATGTGATTTTCTTTTCTATTGCATTGTCAGGTGGCAAAGTTTTAAAACTTTTATGCTCCGTTTCCCTTTTAAAACTGAATGCCTTTAATAACACCCAAGTCACCTCTCCAATGCTTTGCTGCTTAGAAATTTCTTCCACCAGATACCGTAAATCATCTCTCTCAAGCTCAAAGTTTCACACATCTCTAGGGCAAGGACAAAATGTCACCAGTCTCTTTGTTAATACAGGTAACAAGAGTCAGCTTTGCTAAAGTTCCCAACAAGTTTCTCATCACCATCTGTGACCTCCTCAGCCTGAATTTCATTGTCCATATCATTGTCTGAATTTTGGCCAAAGCCATTCAACAAGTCTTGAGGGAGTTCCAAACTTTCTCACATTTTTCTGTCTTCTTCTGAGCCCTCCAAATTGTTCTAGCCTCTGCCTGTTACCCAGTTCCAAAGTCACTTTCAAATTTTTGGGTATCTTCAGCAGCAACCCACTCTACTGGTACCAATTTGATGTATTAGTCTGTTCTCATGCTGCTGATAAAGACATACCCAAGACTGGACAGTTTATAAAAGAAAGAGATGTTTAATGAACTCATAGTTCCATGTGGCTGGGGAGGCCTCACAATCATTGTGGAAGGGAAGGAGGAGCAAGTTACATCTTACATGGATGGCAGTAGCAAAGAAAGAGTTTTGCAGGGAAACCCCCTTTTTTAAAAACCCTCAGATCCGCCAGGCGCGGTGGCTCAAGCCTGTAATCCCAGCACTTTGGGAGGCCAAGATGGGCGGATCACGAGGTCAGGAGATGGAGACCATCCTGGCTAACACAGTGAAACCCCGTCTCTACTAAAAAATATAAAAAAACTAGTCGGGCGAGGTGGCAAGCACCTGTAGTCCCAGCTACTCGGGAGGCTGAGGCAGGAGAATGGCATAAACCCAGGAGGCGGAGCTTGCAGTGAGCTGAGATCCGGCCACTGCACTCCAGCCTGGGCGACAGGGCGAGACTCCGTCTCAAAAAAATAAAATAAAATAAAAAAATAAAACCCCTCAGATCTCATGAGACTTATTCACTATCATGAGAACAGCATGATAAAGACCTGCCCCTGTGATTTAGTTACCTCCCACCAGGTCCCTCCCACAACACATGGGAATTCAAGATGTGATTTGAGTGGGGACACAGTCAAACCATATACATGGAATGAACTTCTGAAAAGTACTAAGACCATAAAGTCATACTGAATTTTTAGTTTACGTCTTTGGGCTGTGATTGCAGAACCTCAGCTATAGACGTCTGTGCTTCTCCAACACGGGAAGCTTTCATGAGGCATTTGAGATGCTCTGGGTTAAAGGCATAGGTTCTCTTGAATTTGGAATCAAGTATATTTACAAAGTGAATGATCTTGAACATATCATTTAATAGCTGTGAACCAACCCATTAAGTGGGAATAATAATTTCAACACAAATATTATAAGGATTAAATAAATGACTTTGGTAAACTCCATGTATCTGGTCCACAATAGGGGCCGACTTAAAGTTACTTCTTTCCCCCTAATTCCGACTTCTTTATACATTGTTATAAAACAGCTGAAAACTAGTGATATCTCCCCTGAGTCTCTCAGTAGCAAATTCTTGGTTCAACCTAACTGTGTTCCACAGCTCAGTAGGTGAGCAGTAGATGCAACAAAAAATTATGAAAAGCAATCTGTCTCTTTAATAAAAATGAGAAAATTACAAACATAAACTTCATTCATAAAATACAGAAATAATTAGTTCACTGTACTCTTCATAATATCCTATTTCTCAAGTGCCCTAAACCAGGATGTTTCACAGAAACTCATGGCATTTATTGATCTAATTTATAGTTTTTTATTGTTTGCTGGAACCATAGATTATCAAGACTAGACAATATTAGCCCACGAAATCAGGGTTCATCTCATAGAAATACAAATCCCATATATTCTTCACACATTATATTTAAACACTCAGTTTTCTTTCAAGTTCAAATCAAGGTACTACAGATATTTGCAGGTTGAAATTAATAAATGCATGAAGTAAATAGATGAAATAAATACTACCTTTTTGCTTCAAAGAGAGAATTCTAAATACCACACAAAAGCAGTGGGTTGAGGGTAGTTAAATGAATGTGCTGCTTCACCTAACATGTTATAAGGTCAAGGAGCTCATTAATGCCCACAAGGTTACTAATTTAAAAATGTAGGAAAGAAGAGACAGCACAATATGCTGGAAAGCATCAGACCTACCTGGGTTTCAATCCCACCTCTACCAAGTAACTATTGCTTAAGTGTACAACTGACAGTGTCCTTATATACAAAGAGGGGCATGATAAATACTTGCTTACAGGCTTGTTGCCAAGACATAATGACAGAGGTCTGCAAAGTGCTGTGCACAGTGCTTACACATGGGCTATATTCCATAAACGCAGCTTTCTTTAGTTTTTAATATATTGTAATAAAATAAGGGATGATGGGTTGTCTATATTGTTTTTCAACTTTTTTTTAATCCATAGGATTCTCTCATTTTTCCACTTTTTTTCCCAAATGAAATCCTATGCAGTTCGGATTAACTCCTCTTTCCCCACTATTTTTTTTTTTTTTTTTTTTCTGAATGAAATCCCACACAGTTAGTCATCCTCTGCAGCTTATTACATAAACACATTTTCTGTTGGACAAAATTTTGTATATGTTTAGATATGTGCATACACACTTACAATTGTATTTGGTAAAATATTTTGAATAATGAGAAGTGAGGATGGGGAAGCTGAAAATATTAGTAATATAAATGAGAAATGAGAAATAACTTTTCAAGATGGGGACTTTTTGGGCTTGCTGCAGCAGTAGGGCTGGATCAGGCTGCTCTGAAAGCTGGGTGGGAGAAGTGCTGGGCCTGTGGGTGGGGAGTCGGGAGTGGGAATTCTATTCCCTCCTGAGGAGGGCACTTAACTTCTCTGAGTCTCAGTTAATCACCTAAGAAGTTGATACATTGAGATTCCCATTTTCCTGTGCTATTATGTAAAGCAAGTTCTATTTCCATTAGCTCTCAAAGTCCCATATTTTTAACATGTAAAAGATTTTCTTAAACTGCTTCTCTCTGCCTTTTTGTTCTATAGACTAGTGAAATTTCTAAATTTCTAAATGTGTCCCTTCATTAAGGATTAGATATCATGTACCAGTACCCAAAATCATTGTCAAAAAGTTGTGTCTGCATGATTCCCTGAGTATTTTATATAATAATCTTTATTAGGAATGTCAGAGTTCAGCTGTTTAATATCTTAACAGACTGTGATATACATTATACCAATTTTCACTCCTAGAAATAGTCAATTTTTGGATTTGAGGACCATCTGCTGCCCTGTCATATGTCACCTAGAGTGAGGCAGACAAAAATGATGAACTGGTAAGATTCAGGGGAAAGAGCAGGGCACTTTGATCTCTCTCTCTCTCTCTCTCTCTCTCTCTCTCTCTCTCTCTCTCTCTCTCTTGCATCTCTTTCACTCTCACTTTATTCTCTCTCCCTTAAAACTATGTTTATATAATGAAAAATGAGCTGACGTAGAATATCGTAGAACTAGATGTTTTCAAACAGAGGCTTTGTATAACACATTCTCACACCACTCAATAAACTGAGTATTGTATAAGAGGGAAAATGTTGGTAAAAATATTAAAAAGTAAGATTTTAAAACTGGGGCTTTCAAAAACAAATTCATAGAGAAAAGGAAACAGTATAAACCTACTTAACATTCTAAGGAAGATGATCTCGCCTTGAATTGTGGACCACCTGAAACTTAAGACTTGTGGAATCAAGGCAGAGGCCTACCTGCACTCACTGTTTATTAGTATCTCACATATGTAGCACCAGAAGTGCCATTTGAATTGCAAATTAAATGCTGTATATATCTCTGATGATTCTTTAAACTCTGTCAATGTTTTGAGCTATCTGCTTTTTTTATTTTCCAAGTGGTTTATAACAAAACTTTGTTTAAATGATTAAAGAAGAAAGTTTTCCTAGGACAAAATAGAAAAGAGCTAAGATTGATGGTATAATCATAACCATAACAACAACATCTGTATTAGTCCATTCTCACATTGCTATAAAGAACTACCTGAGACTTGTTAATTTATGAATAAAAGAGATTTACCTGACTCAGTTTTATAGGCTGTACAGAAAATATCGTTGAGGAAGCCTCAGGAAACTTACAATTATGGCCAAAGGGCGAAGTGGAGGCAAGCTCCTTCTTCACATGGCGGAGAGAGAGATCTAAGGGAGAATTGTCACACGCTTTCCAATAATCAGATCTTGTGATCACTCTATCACGAGAACAGCAAGAGGGAAGTCTGCCCCCATGATTCAATCACCCCCAATGAGGGCCCTCTTTCAACACTGGGAATTACAATTCCACATGAGATGTGGATGAAGACACAGAGCCAAACCATATCAACATTGCTGCTGATTTCAAAAATGGCAGAGTTCTTCAAGCAGTAGCATGATGAATTCTGGACTTTGAAATCATATAGATCTGAGTTTGAATCCTATTTCTAACACTTCCTAGCTGTGTGACCCTGAACAAGTTATATAACTTCAGCTTCCTTTTACATAAAATAGGAATAGAAATTGTGTTTATTTTATAGAGTTATTTTAATAATTAAATATGATTATATATGTTCCTGAATACTAGATAAAATATTAGCATTATTTGCCCTATTTTTTAATTTTATACAGATATAAATTATAGATAAGGAAACTGAGACACTGAGACTTATAAAGTTAATAAGGGGTAGAATCAGAATGTTATTTCTGTATTTTTACTTCATCTCATTATCATTCTTTATATATCATCACAGACTGATACACTATAATTCAGCTTATCCAGCAATGTAAAGTTCATCAATAATCACTTTTAGTGACTCATGCTAGAGGACAGATTTGACTGTACTTCTTGGGAACTATTAACACATTCAAAAAGTTATTATAAATATAGTAGAAACTAGCCATAGCATTATAGCTTGGGTCCAAAACAATTAATCACATAAAATATAGGGTTGTACTGTTGTGAAGTTTTTGAGGTGACCACAGTTAGCCAGTTGCTATGAATGACTGACTTCTGCCTGGGTTTTTATTCTGTGGTTCACATTATTGGAAGGTTTCATTGTAGAGTTCATCATTTGGCTAAAATATAAAAGATAATGTTGATGTGGTATAACCCTAAGGGTAATGATAATAGTAACTATGGCAGGGACAGTTCTGCCTTTAAGTCTGATAAAATCTGGCTTACCATGTGGCCTCATTCCTGGGGCACACATAGGAAGACTCCATTTCCCAGCTTCCCTTGCATATAGCTATGTGACATCTGTCTGATGGAATATGAGTGGGATAGATTCAGAAAAAATCCTGGAAGTCTTAGAAAAACTCCATGAAATTCTTCAGATATTTATACTTTTTGTGTTAACCTTGGAAGGCACAATAAAAATGGCTTATTGATAGGATGGGAGCAGCTAAGGTCCCCAGGTCACTACTCAGGGAATTGCTGAGGTAATTAAAGGAAGTATTCAGTTTATAAAATAGTGCCCAGGGTGTTTTCTTTTGTGTATTCAATTAATTTGAGAGTTTATGTTTGTTAGGCAGGACTTAGATAAAATATTCATTCTCTTGTCATCACGATGCCACATTTCAGAAAACTGCTGCCAATTTAATGGCAATGATTCCTTGTGGCTGTGTGAGTCACTCAGAGAGATTTTTCTAGATGAAGATAACCAAGGGAACACAAAGTATACATTATGGATTTTGGTTTCAAGAACTATTTTTTGTTTGTTTAGTAATGGGTAAAATGACTTTTTATATTGGTATGTGTGTTACTGTTAGTGAGGAAGTATTACATAGAGTATAGATTATGCTTTTGTATTTAAAAAGTTTGTATATATGACAGTTATACATAAATATATGCTATATAATATATGAGTATATATACACATATAACTCTACACACAAATTCATATATAAATATAGTAACTAATGTAACCTTGAAAATATATTACATTACCTCTGATGTGAAGAAAGAATTCAAAAAGCAGAATTTTTTTTTTTAAATTTTTTTTTACAATCTACAAGCATAAAAGCATAGCTTAGCACACTGATGAAAAGTCTTAAGAGGTATTTATGGTATCAGATGCTGTTTCAGAGAATAATTTTACTAATTTCACAACAAATAGTTCTTTGAGCATTTACTAATTACTAACAGCTTGATTCATGATTAGAGCAAGGTTTACAAAATATAAACATTGAAATACATGAGTTATCTTTTCTTATAACACTAAATTTCAATCCCCATTCAATTTTGTTAAAAAATAACAAACATATATTGAATGCTTTTGATGTGCCTGAGCATTCTGCCATTATGGGAATTCAGAAATGAAGTATATAGCACTCCTGCCCAAAAGGAATTTATAAGCTAGGGCTAACACTAAGTACCGTTGCTATTCAATGTGTTTCTGTTTTCTCTCTTGTGTTTTGTGGAAAAATGTTAGCTTCCATCACATTTCCTTGTGTGATGCCTTGTATCATGTGTCCTAGCAATTTACTGTCCCTCACCTCTCCCAAACAGGCTTCCAAGCCTCCAAAACTTGGGAATCCAATCGTGTTTGGCTGGCAACACCTCAGAAGGAAGGTGTTAATTCACTTTCTTAAGATTGCTAATTAAATATGGAATATTCTGCTTCATCCTCTTATTACAAAGAAGAACCAGTTCACTGCCTATTTTAAGAAAGGTCTTAAGCAGTTTTCATGTAGTGATTGTTCTGTGTCTTTCATCTTCCAGATCTGAAAAGTGAAATTTAAAGAAGGCATGAGTGTACGTGATTTCTTTGTGTTTCGGGTTAGGCTTTGAGTCAGGGGGATCTAGTGGATTTGGGCTCATATTTTTCTTGCTCTGGCAGAGTGCAGAAGACCAATACTTCCTTTCACTTCTGTTCTTGAATCACAAGCATGTTGCAGTATTAAAGTACATAATATATTGAAAACAATAGCTATTAGCATTGTTGATATCATTTATTATTTATATATTACAGAAACTAATTTCTTTTGCTACCAGAAATACTTCACCCAATGTTTTCTCAGTGTTTTCAGAACATAGTTCAGATATTTAACATCTTCTCACAGTGTTTTCTGAACTATGTAAAATTATATACCAGATATGAAATCCATATTGATGAATTCAAAGTATAGTTTGCTCCATAGGTAAAAAGGAAAACCGCTTAAATTATAAATGTGCTATTTCATAGGACATTCTAACTAATGGCTCACTTCAAATCTTTGAAGTCTTTTTTCTCATAAAATTTACTTTTAATTAATGTTTTAAAAAGTATATATATAACACATTAGTTGTCTCTTGGTTCACACTTCTGCCATTTAATGATCCTTTAAAAATAATTTGTTGGTTTTTTTCCCTTTAAGGTTTTTGAAACAGAAACATTTATAAGCAGAGCTATCCAGGGTGCATTTACACTAAGGCAGAACATCGCAAAGTATGGTCTGCAGACACATGGGAGTCCCTGTGACCTTCTCAGGAGGTTCATGATGTCAAGACTATTTCCATAATAGTACTAAGAAAATATTTCCCTTTTAAGCTGTGTTGACATCTGCACTGATGGTGCAAAATCGATGGTGGGTAAAATTGTTGACCTTTTGCATAAATTAGGGCAAAGGCACCAATTTATATGAGTTTCATTGCATTCTTCAGCACCACCTTTGTAAAAGCCAATTTTATTTAAGAATATCATTGATAAAGTAGTAGAAATTATCAATTTTATTAAATTCTTAAATAGAAGACACATGTTTTTATTATTCTGTATGATGAAATGGATATTCACATAAAGCAATTCTGCTGCATATTGAAATATGATGGTTGACTCAGGAACAAAAGCACTGGTATGATTGAGTTATGAGCTGAACTAGCCAGTTTTTCAAGGGGAATCATTTTTACTTGAAAGAATAATTGACAAACAAAATTATGGTTATTTGGACTTAGTTATGTAGTAGAGGTTTTCTTGAAAATAAAGGAAGTGAACCTGTTATTTCAAGGGAAACAATGACAATATTTGCTGCCAGTGATAAAATTCAAGCTACCAAGTGAAAATTTGAATTTTGGGAAACTTGTATTCACTACTCTAAGCTTAACAGCTTCCCAATACTAGAAGACTTTTCTTTTGAGATCAGTGGTGATACTAGCAAATGTAATTTTGTGATGTTTTGTTAAAAAACTGGTCAACATTTGCAAGATCTGAATAACTCAATGAATCAATTTTTTTCTAAATGTCTAATGCATAACATAAAACCATGCATGGGTAAAAGATTCATCAAAGTGTAAAATAGACCAGTGGATTTTAATGTAACACAAAAAAATTTCATTGACATGTTTTCAGATTCCACAATGCAAATATTATTTAAGAAACGCTACTTGTCAAGATTTGGCACAGTACCAATTATCTGTAAAAACTATTAAAATATCCCTCAATTTTCCAACTACATATATTTGTGAGGCTGTATTGTCTTTGTATACTTCAATGAAAACAACATATCGATACAGATTGAATGCAGAAGCAGATTTGAGAATTCAATTGTCTTCTATTAAGCCTAACAATAAAAAAATGAAAATGTTAAAGGCAACCTTATTCATTAGTTTGTTTTGATTTGAAAAACATAGTTATTTCTCATAAAATTGTGTAATTTTGACATTTATTATTTTATAACACATTAATAAACAGTTTTTTTTAAAATTCTAAGCTTTAATTTCTAACATAGCAAATATCAAAAGATATAACCTACAAAAACTATAGCTTTCTGGAGGCCTCAGTTATCTTTAAAAGTGTAAAAGTATCCTGAGACCACAAACTTTGAGAACTGGTCTACAGAACCTGGGAAGAAAATGCAGAATAGGGTTGGAGGCTATATACAAAACAGCTCTACTATCGGTTGACTGTTTCCGAGGCTGAGTTAATATGTCTCAGTGTCTCTACCAATAAAATGGGTATATTAAATATCCATAGGGCTGTTTTGCCACTTAAATGGCTTATTGTCATATAATATGTGTTAACTGCTATTATTCTGAACCAAGGCCAGGAATAACAAAACATAGACCCAGATTAATTACAGTGAAGTTTATTACTATTATTATCTGTTCAAATCATTTAAAGCATAATGATGGTTGCCTCCTGCCCTAGACATGCTAATAGTACCTACTCTACATTTTCCATAATCATTTCACTGCTCCTTTTGTGTCCAAATTCAATTCAATCTCCAGATAGAGCTTCTTCCTAGAGATTTTACCTCAATAGCCAACAGTGAATCTCTTCTCTCCTATAGATGATTTCCATATAATAATCTTGCATTTCCACCCATTAAACAAGCGATAAGCAGTGTGCTAGCCCCTATGGGCAAATGTCATGTGTCACACATTGTTTTCCAATACTTTTTATGGCAGTGTAGGCACTTAATCAAATCTGTGAATTTAGCTGAAGCCACTGATAATATGAATTATTTCAGTAGAGCTATGACTGGTTAAAAACAATCTTGATCAAAACTTGAGAGATAAAAGAGCAGCTTTGCACTCTTCCCTCATCCCCTTCCTTCCATCTACCCATTCAACAGCCTGCCCATTCATGTAACATGTATTCAGCATTAATATGGAAAACTTCATTTACTTAATTCTAAGATGTCAGTGATAATATAATTCACCATCAATTTAATCACAGCTTAGAAAAGAGGTATAGGGAAAAACATTGAATAGATAATAAACACGATTCTTATACAATGGAGCATCAGTAGTATACATTTACCTGCATGATTGTAAGCAATACTCTTCTTTAGTATGACCATCAACATTTTAGACTAAACCTTTTTAAGCCTAGAAAGTCTTATGCATGAATCTCTTTTAGCCACCAATCAGTGTGCACAATATCACGGAGACAACTTTCTGTTTCCGATAATCTCTGCTTGTCATCAAGGCTGCTTTGCCATATTTTAGGCTGATATAATAATTTTGAGACAAATAAAGGAAACCTGGATTTTTTCACATTTGGATGAACTTAGCATTTTGAAATTTTCTGTAACTGGATTACATATTACGGAAAGTGAAATAGCTCGGTTTGCAAGTCAGCCAAAGGCTTTTGACAGATATATGTATTCTATGTGTGTCTGTCTATATATACACATTTATGTAAACATACACACATAACATATATGTATACTATATATATGTATATACACACATACACACAACAAATATGTAGCCTACACAGTCTGTATAGCTGATATTAGATGTGGCATAAACAGTGATCAGATGAGTGTGTTTGGGGTTGTGTATCATTAATGTCATTGTAGATCAAGAGTATGAAATCATTCCCTAAAAAGTAGCACAGTCATAATAAGAGCATTCTAAGTGAGTGGAGGATGATTAAATTTGTTTCTAAAAATATATATCTGTTGCTTTCCTGACAAAACACCTGACATAATGTTTTGGGGATAAACAGTCCTTAAGCACAAGACCTGCAGTTAGGTAAAAACAAAGAGGGTTAATTAAGGATAAATTATGACAAGTTTTCAGTTATGCAGTCAGACCACACAGAGGTGAGAAGTCCAGGAAATGTAAAGAAAAGTGAGGTTTAGATAGAAAAAAGGGAAGCAAGGTGTGGGATGAATGTGCACAAGGAACTTCGTAAGCATAAACACCTAATATGCAATTTTAAATTGTGTGTTGTCGTGCATTATAACCCTCATATTTTCCTGTTTTTGGCCCCTCATCATTTGTGAGCATTGCTTTGGGATAATTAAGGAAAAGTCATTGTGTTTTTTGTTTGAGTGACAGAAAAAACATTGAGTGGATAGATACAAATACCATCTTGAAGGGATAATTGATAAAGTCAGGGATTGCAACAGGAGCATAAATATGAAAAAAGAGGTGACTGAAAAACCATGAGTTTTCTGAAAATCATGGAGTCAGTGGACTGGGGAAGTCTGCATTTCCCACTGAGCTAGAGATGGAGCCTCAAGGAAGTTTAATTTTATTTTACCAGATGTATAACATATGTAGAGTCAAGTGAACACTTAAAATATACAGTTTGGTGAATTTTTACATGCTCATACGACCATCCCCCAGGTGAATATATAAAATATTTTCAGCAACTAGAAGATTTTCTTTTTCCATTTCCCATTCAGTAACCCATAAGAGCTATTCACTATTTGCTATCAGTAAAGGTAAGGTTCTCAAGGCATTTTATTTATTTTATAAGTAATTCAGATAGAACAAGCTGACCCTAGAAAAATAGATGATTTGAGGACATCTATGTTATTGTCATATGTGGTACAATATAGTTAACTTTATGTATATGAAGTATTTACTCTTGGGTCATCATTTTCTCAAGTCCTTTAGCTGACAAGAGATAGATAGCCAGATAGATAGATAGATAGATAGATAGATAGATAGATAGAGTTATAGTTCAGCAAACTGAAGCACATATATACTATATGAGAGGTCCAACATTACTTGATTATAAATGATGGAGCCAGGATTCAAATACAGACAATCTGATTTGAGCGAGAGAGCTTAACCAATACTGTCTCCCGTAAATTTTCTGGTCCAATTATTAGAGTTTTCAGATTTTAATTACAGGCAGCATGGTCTACTAAGAATATTGAACTAGTAGTCTACAGAGCAGGATTTTAGCCTTGGCCCTGATATTCACTGAGCAGCATCACCGGTCAATGATAAGCTTTACATATATATCTTTTACTAGAGAAGTCAGGATTTTGTTTATGGGTCTCTCTAACACAGGACCACATGAGCTTTCTACAGAAGAAGTGACGCTCTTGTATGAGGTGAGAGAATTTTCATACAGGATGGGATTTTCTCTCACTATGATCTCCCGAAAACATTCCACAATTGGTTCACTTACTTGGAGTTTTGCTATACAAGACCCGCAGAGGAATAAAATAAAATAATTCATGTGATTTAAAAAGTATTCATGACTTAATCCTAGCTTTAGAGTCCAGAACCTTTAAAGAGGGAGGATAACAAGCATTGCTTACCCTAATGTCATTTTTTACACACTTGAAGACTAAATGATATAATAATGGGGCAGAGTAGACTTTTGTGCCTGAAAGTGATATTATTACGTAGAGTCATGTTCAATGAATTGCGTAGGTTCCATCCAAGGCTGTGTTGCCTTCCACACTGGGCTCACATCCTCTGGGTCATCTCAGTTTGACAATCTGAGTAAACATTGTCACCATTCAGTCTAACCTTGTGTATCTGTCATCCCAAGCTAACCTTTTCAGGGCTATGAATCTCCTTGCTGCTTCTAAAGACAGCCCATAAATTCTTCTTATTTTAACCCATCTCTTATTACTTCATTGAAACAAACACTTTTATAGGATATAAACTTGGGAGGTGCCAAAGTTAACAATTTCTTATGAAATTTTCCTCCACTATGATTGCTAGGCTTAGCCCCTGTTCTCACTAATACCCCAAATCTAATAAGATAGACTTTGAGCCTTCTCTAGTTCAGGATGCTTCTGTTCTCCAGGAAGGTGGTTCTCCTTTGTTTCAGGTTTAAAATAAAATAGCCGAAGAGAAGTGGATGCAAACATGAATCTAGTGATCAATTTCATCCAAATGAGAGTTTCCACATCTGAAATTTTCCAGGCCTTGTTTTCACGTAACAGAACTTGATGTGAATAATCATCAGAACATGGATAGTCAGAGCAATGAACCAGGGATCAGGAGGTCAGTGATAAGGCCCACACTCTGCCCTCTAAAATTGTCACTGATTTACTATACATATTACGCCAGGTTCTAAAAGATGTCTGTCCTATATTTACAGAGGAAAACTGAGGTACAGAAAGAGTATTCAAAGTACCTGTTCAAGGTCATGTTGCTGCTCATATTCCTACTTTGCTTCAAACACCTGTCTGTTTAACATCAAAAGACTGTGTTGCTTTCCCACCCCCTTCCATATAGCCTTTGATACACTACACAGTTTCCCTATTTCAGCAAAATATTTATTGAGTACCTGCTACGCAACAGGTACTATGCTAGATGCTAGGTATAAAATAATGATCAAAATAGATTTCAAGCCAAGGGAGAAGATAGAGATTAGCCAATTAATCACCCACACAATTCACTCACCAGTAGCAAGAGAAGGTCCATTCAGCTGTGGAAGCATGTAATAGAGAAAAATTAATCAGACTGGTCAGGGAAGACGTTCTTGAAGAAATAAAAACTAGACTGATAGCTGCAGGATCAAAAGGCAAGGGGAAAGGTTAACATAAAATCATTCCAGGGAAAGGAAACAGCATGTACAAAGTCACCGTGGCAGGAGAGATTACTGATGTTAGAAGACTCCAAAGGCACAGTGTCAGGCAATAGAGATCAAGGATGAACAGGGGTTCAAAATAAGGTTTAAGAGGTTGATAGGGTCAATTCAGATAGGACTTCCTAGGTCCCTGTAAGAATTTCAGCCTCTACCCGAAGTGCAATAGGAAATCATCTAAATGTTTAATCACATTTAATGTAATCAACTATGTGTTTCAAAAATTTACATAGCCAAGAAAATCTTGAAGTAAAACGAGACTGAAGGACCCATACTACTACATATGAAGGCCTACTATAAAGCTAGAGTAATTAAGAGAGTACAATATTATTGCAAGGATAAGCAAACAGATCGATAGTAGGATTAGAGAGCCTGGAATCAAATCTACGCATTTAAAATCACTAGGTTTATGACATAAGTAGCATTTTAGTGCAGTGGAATAAGCACAGTGTTTTCTGTAAGTGGTATTGTGTATTTTGTATACATATGGAAAAACAAATTTCAACCCCCTACCTCTAACCACATAAAAATCAACTCTAAATGGATAATAGATCTAAATAGGAATAATAAACCAATAACCACTCACCAAAAAAAAAAAGCAGCTAGAAAAAAAATGAGAAAAAAATCTTCATAACTTTGGAATGGTCAAAACATTTTTGAATAGAACATTAAAAAAATAAACTAACCATAAGGAACCCATTGACAAATTGGATTCTATTTGGATTAAGACCTTTAGCTCTTAGAGACTGGACAGACATGCCCCAGAATATGAGGAGCATTTGCAATATGTAGATCTGAAAAAAGAACTTGTATCTAAAACATATAAATTATTCTTATAAATCATTCAGAAAAATACCAACAAACTTAAAGAAAAGGACAGGAATAGTCACTTTACAAAAGATATCATTATTAGTTCATTAGAGAAATGCAAAGAACAGCAATGCAATACCATTTGTAATGATTAAATGGCTAAAATGAATAAGGCAAATAGTATCAAGTGTTGACAAAGATATAGAACCACCGTTATACAGTGCTGGTGGGAGTGTAATTTTCTACAGCTTTACAAACTGTGTAAAATCGTCACAGCCATTTGGTAATTCGCATTAAAGGTGCCAATTCTTTATCCTGTCTTGTGTCCACAGCCTTTACCATGTGACTCAGCAATTCTGACCAACTCCATGGTCACAGCACACTTCCTTGCTCCTTCAGTTTGGACTGTTTCATGTGACATACTTTGGCCAATGAGGTATTAGCAGACATGATTTCATCAAAGACTTTTTTTTTTAAAAAAAAGAACAACTTGTGTGGTTAGGTTTGTACTCTTATATGCCTCTGCCATTGCCATGATGAGAAAATATTCCATGTAGCTTGAAGGATGAGAGACACAAGCAATATTTCACCTATGTCAATCTATGGATGCATGTCTGGAGTCAGAATGACCCATATGAGCCAAAGATGGAGCTGATATGCTCCCCCACATCAGCCCTGAGATACCATTTTCTTTATTTTTCACACAGTAGATCAAATATCCCATTCACCTCATTCTGCTTATGGCTTCACAGTCTCTCTACCTACCCTAGGCTTCAAGAAAGCATTCCCACAAAGCAAGAAGTATTATATTACTGGGAAATATATATATCAAATCCTCTTCTGTGTATTGGGGTCATCCTCAAAAATCATCCGTGGTTCCCAAGTTCACGCAGAATTGAGTTCAAGTTATGGTAAAGGAAAGTTCACAGGTGTGGGGTCAAATAGTTATATGAAAAAAATTCTGGAGTGTCATTTATCAACTGACCTTGAGCAGATCTTATCAATGTTCTTAATTTCAGTTTTCCAACACTTAAAGTGAACACAGTATCATCTAAGTTGGAGGGTGTTAGTGATTCAGTTGGTCCAGACAATCCTTTCCTCAAATAATGATTAAAATGCCTTCCACTTTTACAACTATAATCTAATTACTTCCTTACAATAACCCTGAGATAGAGACCCTATTATTTTCATTTTATAAAATAAATAAAGAATAAAATATTTACTCTTTATTTGTAAGGCACTTGTGAATTGCAGCATGGTTGGAAGTCAGGAACCAGTTGGAAGGTAATTATATTAGTTCAGGTAAGAGAAAATTGTGATGTAAACTAGAAAAGCAGGGGAAGGTGAAAAGATTCAAAAGACATTTGGAATATAAAATTGCCTGAATTTGATGATTGATTAGAAATGAGAGTGGTAGAGAGTGCATGGGAAGAGACAGTGGCTTGAATACCTTTGTGTTTGGAGGTACCTATCCCTGAAACTGGCCACCCAAGAGTACCAGAAGATTTGAGGGTGATAAGTTCATTATGGATAGGCTGAGTGGGAAGCTGTGGCATGTCCAGATGGAAATGTTTGAAAGGCAATTGGATCAGGTCTCAATCTTAAGAGAGACATCTGGGCTAGAATTACAGAGTTGGAAGTTATCCTTATTTAGATTATTAAAGCTACTTCAAAAATATATTATGCCAAAAATTAAAGAATATATATATAATGAACTCTAGTTGTATGCATTTCAGTAAAACACTTAACCCTTCTGAACACTAATTACTTCATCTTTTAAATGAGAAAAATAACATGACTTAACTTGCCAAAACAATTTTGGTAAGATTCCAATTACATAATGAGTGTGAAAATAATATGTAAACTTTGAAGTGTTACTTAAATAAAATAACATTAGTTTCATTGTCATTAGCAGTTGGTGAGAGATAACCTTCTAAGTGCCTGCTCAAGTCTCAGTGTCCCACTGAGAATTGCTGGGAACTTTATGAAAATAATATTACTTTGGGTTACTGTAGTAGTTTTTACAGCCAAACAAGGACAAAGTAGACGAAATATTTTAAAAATTAAATTAGTAAGTTGTATTACTATTTAAGTGAAAACAAACATTGCAGGCATAGTCAGACATCTCTTATTTTTAAAATGACTATAGTTTTGTATTTACATGATAAGAGAACTGGAATTTGCTTTCTCTTAATCAGTAACGAAATTGGTAATTGAATAGAAGATATTCATATTCTTGGATACCTTCATTGTAAAATGTACTCACAGGTAACTAAAACAGTTGATTTGTTGTTAGGATTAATATCCAAGCCTACTAACTAAGATACCTTCCAAAACTGAAGCTTTTCACTGCAGAATGGTTAGTCTAAAGCCCTTCTTTTTGGCACTAATTAGGGAGCAGGATCAGTTGTATATGAAGGATACTCATTTCGCAACAATAAATGCATATCTTCAACATGAAAGAGTATCACTCAGGGTTCTCTATAACTAAGGGCATGTATTTCAGTCATTTAGAATTATGATATCCAGTCAATATGACAACTTTAAAAGAAAGGAGTAACTAAACATAACACCTGTCTTAGTCTGTGAATCTACTTTTTCAGAATATCATTCCTATAGATCCCAGACCTAACTGGAACCTTAAGTTTCAGATTCTGTATCCATAACCTGGCTCATTTTGAGCAGCTTGAAGCATAGTCCTTTCATATATCTAAGATAGTCAAAGATCTTGGAAAGTCAATCTCTTCCCTATCCTCTGAATTTAATTTAATTATATTTGTATGCACCAATTACAGTCCCTTTACCACTAAAAAACAAAAACAAGACCAAAAACAATTATGATAAAAATCTCAACTAACAGAGATGCTTGGTAGTCAGAAATAGAAAAGAAAGAACGTTGCTTGGAGACCAATGAATGGAGCTCTGTGATTGTGCAGAAGCTCTAATTGCTAGCTGCATAATCTTGACTGAAGTTATTTATTCTTCGTGAGCACTAATTTCCTAATTTATAAAAAGTCCATCGTCATCACCGTCATGATCCTCTCATCATCTTCATCATCATCTCTGTCATTGTCATCATCATCATTTGTACATCACAAGATTTCTTACAAATTCAGTGAAAACATGTGCACGGTATAAATTTGATGCCTAAAATGCAGAAGGCTGGCTGGCACCCTTTTCTTTATTTTGAAGGCCAGAACGAGAGATTTGATTTGTAACAAGCTACTAGTTCTTTGGGCATGCTTTGAAAGGAGACTTCTTAGTTGTTCTGCAAGAGGGAAAAAGAAGTGTGAAGAAATAGAGGGAGATCATAAAACCCATCTATCTCCAAATTTATCTTCAGACAGTCCCACGTGATGATCAGTGTATCACAGAAGTTAATCAGGCCAGCCCCATTAAGACCATTGCAGAATGTAGCAAAAATTTGGCAGGAACCTTGGACAATGTACTGGGAATCTTGAGTCATTCTTCAAGATGTGGAGAAGTATTTGAGTATTTTTGTGGTTTCTGTTGTTTGATTTCTGTCTCTCTCTCTTTTTTTTAAAGGAAGTGAACAAATGGGTTAAAAAAAGAAACAGAACATAAAACATATTTTTGTTATCTCATGTAGACCTGGTGATCAGTTTGAAAGCTGCTCCTGGCTTCAGGCACCTTTGATAGGAAGCTAGCAAGCTATCTTTCCAGATCTATCAGTAACTGTCACTGGTGCTGGTTTCATCTGTAGTAGCGACAGATCTGAGTTCCGCCTGCCATGAATTGAAATCACCTTTATTATCTGAGCTGTCCATCTGGTGAGTGTGTTGTGTATTTGTGTGTGTGTTTTCCTTTCCATCTCCCCCAGTCCATTTCCAATACTGAAGGTGAAGTAGGAACTGATAATGGAATGACCTTGAGGTCAAAAAAAAATGTGGAGTGAGTAACGTTCAATAAAATGGACTATGACAGGTATTTCATAAAAGAGGTTTGCAAACAGATGACTTTTTACAAAGAAAATAAACTAACATTGCTTTGTTGTTCAGGTGCCAAAGTGATTTGCTTTTCTCTGCTCTAGCAGCTTCTGATTGACTTTTTCTCCTGTGAAAAATGAGGAAAAGGAGAGAAAAAGATTGCTCTGTATGAGTCATTCAATAAGAGGGCAAACCATTAATTGTTTTTTTCTTTTTCTCATTTTGCTACTTCTATTAATGCTAATGAAAAGAATTTCATTTTGCTTATGTTTCAGAAATAACAGTCATCATAATAAGAGTTAATGTTTATTGAATACCTATTATGTGCCAGCCACATTACTATTTTGTGCACATTATCTAATTCACACACTAACCCTGGGAGGCAACTAAGATAAAGGGATTTTAAGGAATTGGACCAACATTTAGTGGAATAAAGTTGAGGCTCAAACTAAAGTCTCTCTGAAACCAAACAATTGTGCTTTAAAATGTTACTTTTATTTATTTATTTTTTAAATTCTCACTGTTACCTGATAGAGGCACCGTGCCAGGTACTGATAAAGAATGCAAAATTGAACAAAAGAGACATTCTAATCCTAAAATAATAAACTCTTAGGGAAATTATAACAAATGTACAGACATCAGAATGCTACAGCTTGGAGTGAGGCAGAGTGGGAACCATCACAAACTGGAGGACATTAACCAGTATAAAGAGAGTTATCAATGCACAGAGTAAACCAACCAATTCATGGGGGAATGTAAACCCAAAGTATCTCTAGTTTCCAACTTTTTCCAAGAGAAGCTAAAATCTAGGTTTTATGTAACTTTTTTTCAAGTTGAAATAGCTCAATCAATAGATAGATGTAGATACAAATACAGATATATCAAAAGACCATATAGGTCAAAGTAAATATATCTGAAAACAGGTTAAGCATTTGGTCCTCTAGTAAACACATGTAGAATAGAGAAAAGATTACACCCTTGAAATTAGTTGCCCTGGATTTTATTCTCACTTCATTGCTTATTACCTTTAGGAAACTGGGAAAAATATTAGTGTCTCTGGGTACCAGTTTCCTCATCTGTAGAATGTAGAGAGTCTATTACAGATCCTATTAAGTTAATGTAGATGATTAAATGAGATTAGATGTGTAAAGCTGCAAATACAAATTTAGTGCACAGTTAACTTCAATTTGTTTTCTCTTTCACTGTCCAGCACAGAGGAGGATAGGTCCGTTAAAGCAAAGTATTATTTGATTGGGAGTATCAAGAATTGCTTACAGAGAAAGTGGCATTTGAGATGGACCTCAAAGGAGCACTATTTTATTTACATGGGTGAAAATAGGGGAAAGTAAGCTTTATGGAGATAACAGCATGAGCAAAATCCAAATGCAAGGATTATTTAATGAGTATTCATCTCTTATTTGAACAACGCATACTTTGGTGTAAGCTCTTGGCTGGAGATTAGACTTGGAGCATATATTGTGGCCATATTATAGACGACCTTAAATATCAGGTTATGGAGTATAATCACAATTAAAAATATAACGAAGAACCACTGATTTCTTTTTTAAATTATGGAGTGAAAGTGTAAAATTGACCTTAGGAAGATTAATCTTGCAGCATCATGTATAGTAGCTGTTAGTGAAAACCAGCAGTGGAAAGAGGGAGCAGGAGGTGACTCAAGTAGTTCAGGATATGGTCGGTGATGTACAGTGATGGAAGTGGGGAAGGAAACCTAGATAGGAGCAATTATGAGAGGTTAGCAGGAGAGATCCCAACATAGGCAACTCTGTTGGTTGTTGGAGTTACTGATTAGATAGAGGGTCAAGAAATGGAAGAGACAAATCTGACTTCAGATCAGGGAGGACATAGTAGTTAGAGAACTCTGAAATCCAGGAAGAATCAAGTTCTTATTCTTCTATTTGCTGCCCATGTGACTCTGGGAAACTTACTACACACTTTGAGTGCTAGCTCCTCCCTGTGTCAAATGAGAATAAAAATATGTAGCTCCAGTGTTGTTTTGACAATTCAATGAGATGGCATGTTTAACTAAAATAGTCTTTTATAGTGTAGTCTCTCAAAAAATATTAATTCCCAATTTCCTCCTTCACATCCAACAGAGTGCTCCTGGGAGAAGGATATCATTTTCTTTCCCTACCTCATTTGCTTCCGTGGGAAATGCTAGACCCCTATATCATTCAGCTGTGATCTACTTGCTCTTTGCCTTATCAACAGAGGGCAGGAGGGAACTGAGGCTGGATTTGAACTAACTTCATCTCAACAAGGAATGACTTGCTTTTTGGAGTGACTAAGTTCAATGTTTCTTTAAAAATACCCAGAACTATGTATATACTTAATAAGTTGATAAAAATCATGTTTAGCTGGGGCTTTGGAGAATGTCATAGAAAAGTATACACAGAAGTTCAAGAATCCAGGAAACCCAAGGGAAAATTAGACATCAGAAAATTTCTGTAACTTGTATACCACTCAAGTAGAAAATGAGCCTAATTTAAAAGCTTGTTCTGCAAGGTCTTGCACTCTGGGCCTAAGAATCCTGATTCTAAACTGCCCTTTGGGTATAACTGGTTCGTGCACATTTTTGAGAAATCTGGGAGGAATTATTTTATGTTACTGAGGTGGGAGGTGGAGGTGGGACTAGAACCTGGAGGTGTAGGGGCTTGGCCACCAGACCAAATTGAAAACTAGCTAAAACAGGGATGGAGCAGAAGCACCTTTCCATAAGACACACCCACCATTTTGCCATGTCAGTTTACCATTGCCACAGCAACACCTGGGAGTTGGCAGGCAACACCTGCCCCTTTCCATGACAACAACCAAATGGCCCAAAAGTTGTTACCCCTTTCCTAGAAATTTCTTTGTAAACCACCCCTTCTATCTATATGTAATTAAGAGTAGTTATACATATGACTACAAAACTTCCCTGAGATGCTTCCTTCTGTCTGTGGGGTAGCCCTGCTCTACAGGAGCAGTCACAAAGCTGTAACACTGCCTCTTCAATAAAGCTGTTTCTCCTTCCTCTGCCTGGACCTTGAATTCCTTCCTGGGCAAAGCCAAGAACCATCGTGGGCTAAGCTCCACTTTGGGGCTCACCTGTCTGGCATTATCAGGACTTTGTAAAAAGCCTCCAAAGGCCCAATAATAATGGTACTGAATAACTAGATGCATTTTACAGCAAATTTAGCATCTATACATATACATACATAGAAAGAAAAATTTAAAAAACGACTACCACCAAATACTATGATTCGTATCCTCACTCCACTATCCCCTCATAAGAGAACTGGAGCATTCTATAGCCCAGATAATCTAAGGGAAACATTACTGTCTTGTTCCAGCACAGAAGCCCTTCTTTTATTGCACTATTTCTTAAAAGTCTCTGATCATTGACTGTATTCTGTATTACCTCTCAGTGGACTTTCTTTACTAAAGTTGACAAACATTGAAAAAAAGATCTGAATTTCTCTGTCGACAGTTGCTTGTGCTTTGGACTTGAAATACAAAGTCCTTAGTGATCATATTTCTATAGCGTTAGCGGTTTCTGTGGCTTACTCGTTCCTACTTCTTGTGCAACCCTTGGCCTCAAGGAGGATACTTTTTGTATCCCACAAACATGCCTAATGCCTCTTCCTAGAACAGACCTGTCTCTTCTCAGTAGTTTCATTGATGGGAGAGATATTGGCATGAAAAAAAAAATATGAGTTCTATGCCAAGTGCTACCTCCAAAAGCCTGTTCCATTGTAAGTAAGTGACTGGTTCTCAGGCTAGGTTGCCAGATTAGTCAGTCAGACATTCTTCCCAAATACCCACTCAGGGATCTATTTCATGCCCACTTAGGCATGGGTTTTACTATGATTCTATATAGCCTTCAGATTCCCTACTGGCTTAAAAGAAACAGGCAAACAAAAAGTTACCTTGCAGAGCATTTGTAATTGCCGAGTGTCTGCCATGGGTCTGGCATATGGCTGCTGTCTCTCATCCATTCTCCTGCTTGCCAGTGAGGCCAGGCATGAAAAAAGCTGTCCTAGGAAAAGTTTTCATCTGATTAGACTTCCCTCTTGGAGGGCTGCACTTCACATCTGTTCCTTTGGCCTGAGTCATTGGCACTGACCAAAGGATGGAAAATCTACTTATCCACCTTAGGAGCCAAGAGGACAGGGAGAAAGCAGCTTTCCAAACAGAGCATAGGGCCAACTGGCAGGAGGCTTTGCATCTCCACTTCAGGATACAAGTTATACCTGGCAGGTGAGTACACTCAGGGCACTGCTAAAGCTAATACATTTTTTTTCTTTTAAAATATTCTTGAACTGTTGAACAGTGATGTAGAGGAAGCTAGTTGGATAAAATGCCTCAGACAAACTTATAATTTGTTATTCATAATAAAAATAAAACTAAAATGTTTTGGTATTTAGCATTTGGCAACTGATAATCACTTCAATTATGTTAGCCTGTTTAACACGCACAACAATGAGGGAGCTACACTCATCATACCCATTATTTAGATGAGAAAATAGATGTAAGGGGTTAAATGACTTGCCCTTATGTTTACTCTTGGACAATGTACATATTTTAAAATCTTTCCAACATTCTAGTGGATATTTAAAGAGCTATGGAGTTGTATAGGAACCTGTGCAACAGTCAGGTAAGATGCTGGTGTGCCCATTTTACTGGTGAGTGAACTGAGATTAAGAAAATGTGAGTGATTGTACCACATCCCACTGCTAGGAAATCTTGGAACAGTACGTGCCCCAAGTCTTCTTATTTCAAGTGCATTTTTTTCTGCCAGTAAAGGTGATGGAACCTTCAAAGCCTTTCTATGATAAAAGACAAAGGAGAATGAAAATGAGTTAAATGAAGTAAGACTTACCTCTCTGAACCTGGGATTCTTCATCTGAATAAACAAATGACTAAAACAGGGATAGAAATACTTACAAAGATCTCATGAGGATTGGAAAACATTCATCAAAGTTTCTATCACCATTTCTAGTATATAATAGATACTCCAAAAGTAGGAGCTTTTTACATGATTAATTAAAGTGAGAAGGAAACCCAAAGAAGCCAAAAATAATCTAAAAGCACTGTTGGTCACCAGTCTTTCATTTGCTAATTTGTTCACTGACTACTACGTGCAGTGGTAGTGGGATTCTTCCCACAGATCTGTCCCCGTACCCCAGGCCCACATCTTTGTTGTGGATGAATGGGGTATGATTTTGATAACATTCCCCTCTCTCATTGAAAGAGAACTACAAGATGGATTCTTAGAAATATGATTTACAAGTAGAGACCATTACTCAAACTGTCACTCAAGATTAAATATAGAAAATAGGTGACACTCTAGATATTTGAAGCAAGAATTGATTTAACATAGGGAATCGGGGGTTTAAAATTTATTACATAGCAGTGGAGTCTAACTTCGGTCTCCAGGAAAGACTTTCAAACAATCCAGCTGAACCATATGGGAGCCACCAATCCTGGGCTATCTCTGGAGCTGTACCATACCCCAAAACCTGCCACCATTGCTTCCCCCATTGCAGACACCCAAACTATAGAACACATAAACCCTTATCTGCAGACCAGGAGAAGAGAAATTAGGTCAAGCGGCATCTCCCAGCCATCCAGGAAGCTGGGCAAGGAGTACCTCTGCAGAGAACCTTCTTCTCGCATGTACCTATGCAGACACAGCCAAAAGAGAGTAGAAAAATGCTTTCTGTCTCAACTTTGATTTCAGATTTCAGGCAAATGCATCTGATGGATAAAACCTACTTTACATTTAGAACCCGAGTTACTAAGAAGTTTAGAAAAGTAGTTTTTAGTTTAGCTTTCAAAACTCTCTCAAGAAAAGAATTATGTTTAGAGGTTGAATGAATCTCTATGTTCATTTAACCATATGTTCAGCCACTAATACACATTCAACAACTTGATGAGTCTGGAGGTATATATGCACCCATGTAATCATCACCACAGTCTATGCCATAAACATATCCATCACCTCAAAAACTTTCCTCCTGGATTCTTTATTAATTATTATTATATATACAATATATGTATGAATACACATACATATTGTGTTTTTAACAATAATATATTAGCGATAACATATTAGGATATATTTCCTATCCTCTTAGAAAAATTTTAAGCATGTAATACAGTATTAATAACTATAAGCATTATGCTGTATAGTAGCTCTCTAGGACTTATTCATCTTGTATAAATAAAACTTTTTGCATTTAGACTAATACCTACCCACTTTCCCTATTTCCCAGCCCCTGGGCAACCACCACTCTACTCTCTGCTTCTACCAATTTGACTATCTTAGGTTCCTCATAAATATGGAAACATGCAGTATTGTCCTTCTGTATGTGGCTTATTTCACTTTGCATAATGTCTTATGGATTCATCCACATTGTCACAAATGTCAGGATTGCCTTCCTTTTAAGCTGAATAATACTTTATTGTATGTATATACCATATTT
Source organism: Chlorocebus sabaeus (assembly GCF_047675955.1). NCBI lineage: Eukaryota > Metazoa > Chordata > Mammalia > Primates > Cercopithecidae > Chlorocebus > Chlorocebus sabaeus. The sequence goes on along the minus strand of NC_132904.1, from coordinate 76,862,005 downwards.
CATTATCCACTCTTCTGTCAATGACTATTTAAATTGCTTCCATGTCTTGACTGTTGCAAAAATGCTGTAATGATTATGAGAGTATAGATATTTATTTGAGATTCTGATTTCTTTTTTATAAAAAAAAATTACGCATCCAGAAGTGGGGTTGGCAAACAATACAGCAATTCTCTTTTCAGTTTTTTGAGGAACCTTCAAACTGTTTTCCATAGTGGCTACACCAATTAACATTACCACAAACGGTGCAACAGGGTTCTCTTTACTCCACATCCTGGCCAACATTTGTTATCTTCTGCTTTTTTAAAAAAAAAAATATATATTTTTTTATAGTAGCCATCATAACAGGTGTGAGGTGATATGTTATTGTGGATTTGATTTACATTTCCCTGATGAATAGTGATGTTGAGCTTTTTTTTTTTTTTTTTTCTTTTTTTTTTTAACACCTGTAGACCAGTTATATATGTTCTTTGGAAAAATGTCTATTCAAATCCTTTGCTCATTTTAGAATCAGGTTATTTGTTTTTGTTTTTGGTTGATTGGTTTTGTTTTGTTTTTGCTTTGGGGTTGTATGGGCTCCTTATATATTTTAAATATTAGCCTTTGGTTAGATACATGACTTGTGAATATTCTCCCCCATTCCATAGGTTACCATTTCATTTTTATTGTTTCCATTGTTGTGCAGAAGCTTTTGAGCTTGTTACAATCCTACTTGTAAATTTTTGCTTTTGTTAAGAGTAATTTTGGGATTATTTACAAAAAATCATTGCCTAGACCAATGTCAAGAAGTTTTTTTTCCTGTTATATTGTTTTGGTTCTTAAGTTTAAGTCTTTAATCTACTTTAATTATTTTTTGTATATAGTGTGAGATAGGGGTCCAATTTTGTTGCTGTGCATGTGAATATACAGTTTTTCTAACTCCATTTATTGATGAGGATAATTTTCTTCTATTGTATGCTCTTGACACCTTTGTCAGGGATAGCTTGATTCTAAATGCATGGGCATATTTCTGGATTCTCTGTTCCATTGGTCTGTATGTTCTGTTTTTATGCCAGGACCATGCTGTTTTGGTTAGTATAGCTGTGTAGTATATTTTGAAGTCAGGTAGTATGATGTCTCCAGCTTTGTTTTCGCTAAAGATTGCTTTGCTACTCAGAGGTTTTTTTTATGATTCCATATAAATTTTAGGATTTTTAAAATTGTTTTTTCTATTTCTGTAAAAAATGCTTTTTAAATTTTGATACATATTATATTGAAAATGTAGATTGCTTTGGGTAGTTTGAATATTTTAACAACAGTTATTTCTATTTGTGGAAAACGCTTTTGACATTTTCATAGGCATTGTATTGAAAGTGTAAATTGCTTTTGGTGGTATGAAAATTTTACAATATCAGTTCTAATCTATGAACATGGACTATATTTTCATTTATTTGTGTCTTCCTCAAATTTTTCATCAATATTTTATAATTTTTAGTGTATAAATATTTTAGCTGCTTGCTTAAACTTATTCCTAAATATTTTTATACTATTGTAAATGGGATTTGTTCTAAAATTTCTTTTTCTCTCAGTTTATTGTTAGTTTATAAAAAACACAATTTGATTTTTCTATGTTGATTCTGCACCTTTACTGAATTTGTTTCTTAAATCTTAACAGTTTTTTGGTGGTGTTTGCAGGGTTTTTTACCTAAACGATTATGTCAACCATAAATATATCCCTTGTTATTTCTTCCCTTTTCAATTTAGATGACTTTTATTTCTTTTTCTTGCCTAAATGGTCTAGTTAGGACTTCCAGTATTGTGTTTAATAGAAGTGGTAAAAGTGGACATCCTTGCCTTTTTCCAGAACTTAGAGGAAAATATTTCAGTTTTTCATCATTGATTATAATTGTAGGCTATGGGCCTTTTCTATACGATTTTTATTGTGTTGAGGTAAGTTTTTTCTACATATAATTTATTGAGGGTTCTTATTAATAAGGAGTACTGAATTTTGGCGAATGTTTTTCCCACATCTTTTGAGATAATCTCATGATTTTTTTTCTTCATTCTGTTAATGTTCTGTAGGACACTGATATGATTTGTGTATGTTCAACCGTCTTTGCATCCCAGTGGTAAATTCCACTTGGTCATAGTATATAATCCTTGTATAATACTTTTAATGTGCTGTGAAATTTTGATAAAATTTTGTTGAGAATTTTTACATGTATGTTCATCAGGGACATTGATTGGCTTTGTGTGTGTGTGTGTGTGTGTGTGTGTGTGTGTGTGTGTGTGTGTAGTCTTTGACTTTGGTATCAGAGTGATGCTACCTTCATAAAATAAGTTTGAAAGTGTTCTTTCTTCTATCATTTAGAAGAGTTTAAGAAGAATGTGTTTTAATTTTTAAAAGTTTTTTAGAATTTACCTGTGAAGACATCTTGTCCTGATGTTTACTTTGTTGAAAGTTTTTGGATTACTGATTCAATCTCCTTGTTTGTTATTGTTTTTCCTATTTCTTGTAGATTCTGTCTTGATAGATTGTATGTTTCTAAGAATTTATCTATTTCTTCCAGATTGCCCAATTTATTGGCATATAATTGTTCATAGTAATGCTTTATTATCGTTATATTTCTATGGCATCAGTTATAATGTCTCCCTCATGTTTCTAATTTTATTTGAGTCTTCTTTCTCTCTCTTTTTTCAGTTATCCTATCCAAGGGCTTGTCAATTTTATTTATATTAAGAAAATACCTCTTAGCTTTGCCATTTTTTCTATCATTCTTAAATTCGATTTTATTTATTTCTTCCATAATCTTTATTATTTTTTTTCTGCTAACTTTAGGCTTAGTTTGTTTTCTCTACTTTCTAGAACTGCAAAGTTCATTTGTATACTTATGATTTTTCTTTTTGCTAAGTATAGGTATTTATTACTATAATATTCCCACTTAGAACTGCTTTTACTGCATCCCATAAATTTTGGTATGTTTCATTTTCATTTTCATTTCTTTTGAAATACAGTCTTCTTTGTTCAAGAGTATATTTTTCAGTTTTCATGTGTTTGTAAATTTTCCCATTTTTCTTTTGTTATTGATTTCTAGTTTATTTTATTTTGTTTAGAAAAGATATTTGGAATGATTTCAGTCTACTTCAGTTTGTTAAGACTTTTGTCTTTTGTAACCTAGCATGTAATCTATTCTAGAGAATGAGAGAATGTTCTATATACACTTGAGGGGAAAAAAAAAAGTGTGTATATATATATATATATATATATACTGCTGCTATTGGGTAGAATGTTCTGTATATGCATGTTAGGTCCATTTGGTCCATGGTGTTGTTCATGTGCTGTTCTTATATTGATTTTCTTTCTGGATGGTCTATTGTTTATTGATAGTGAGATATTGAGGTCTCCTACTACTATTGTATTGCTGTCCATTGCTCCCTTCTGATCTGCCGTTGTTTGCTTAGAATATTTAGGTGTTCCAATGCACAATACTACAAAAAAGAAAGTGTATTTATAACTGTTTTATCTTCCAATTGGATTGACCCTTTAATTATTATATAATGACTTTTATTGTTCTTGTGTGATAGTTTTGACTTAAATTGTATTTTGTTTGATATAAGCATAGCCGCAGCTTCTTTTTGTTACCCTTTATGTGGAATATCTTTGTTCATCACTTCACTTTCAGCCTAAGTGTGTCTTTATATCCAGAGTGAATTTCATGGATAACACATAGGTGGTTCATATGTTTTATCCATTCAGCTATTCTATATATTTTGACTAGGGATATTAATCAGTTTATATTTAAAATAATTATTGGTGTATATGTGCCACATTTTCTTAATCCAGTCTATCATTGATGGACATTTGAGTTGGTTCCAAGTCTTTGCTATTGTGAATAGTGCCACAACAAACATATGTGTGCATGTCTTTATAGTAGCATGATTTATAATCCTTTGAGTATATACCCAGTAATGGGATTGCTGGGTAAAATGGTATTTCTAGTTCTAGATCCTTGAGAAAACACCACACTGCCTTCCATAATGGTTGAACTAGTTTACAGTCCCACCAACAGTGTAAAAGTGTTCCTATTTCTCCACATCCTCTCCAGCACCTGTTTTTTCATGACTTTTTTTTTTTTTCAGTAGCTTTTGGGGTACAAGTGGTTTTTGGTTACATGGATGAATTGTATAGTGGTGAAGTCTGAGATTTTAGTGTACCAATCACCCAAGTAGTATATATGGTATCAATGTATAGTTTTTTGATACCTTGCCACCTCCCTTCTGAGTCCCCACGGCCCATTGTATCACTTGTATGCCTTTGCATACTCATAGCTTAGTTCCCACTTATAAGTGACAATATATAGTATTTGGTTTTCCATTCCTGAGTTACTTCACTTAGAATAATGAGCTCCAACTCCATCCAAGTTGCTGCAAAATACATTATTTCATTCTGTTTTACAGCTGAGTAGTATTCCATGGTGCATATTTAACACATTTCCTTTTTTTAAAAAATTTAAGATTTATTCATGGCATTTAATAGTTCATTCTTTTTTCTTGCTGAGTAGTATTCCAGGGTACAGATATACTTCAATTTGTTTATGCATTGACGTAAACCAGGAAGAAGTTGAATCCCTGAATAGACCAATAGCAGGCTCTGAAATTGAGGCAATAATTAATAGCCTACCAATCAAAAAAAGTCCAGGACCAGATGGATTCACAGCTGAATTCTACCAGAGGTACATGGAGGAACTGGTACCATTCCTTCTGAAACTATTCCAATCAATAGAAAAAGAGGGAATCCTCCCTAACTCATTTTATGAGGCCAACATCATCCTGATACTAAAGCCTGGCAGAAACACAACAAAAAGAGAGAATTTTAGACCAATATCCCTGATAAACATCGATGCAAAAATCCTCAATAAAATACTGGCAAACCGAATCCAGCAGCACACCAACATGGTTTCCTGACTTTTTAATGATCGCCATTCTAACTGGTGTGAGGTGGTATTTCATTGTGGTTTTGATTTGCACTTCCCTGGTGACCAGTGATGATGAGCATTTTTTTTCATGTGTCTGTTGGCTGCATAAATGTCTTCTTTTGAGAAGTGTCTGCTCATATCTTTTGCCCACTTTTTGATGGGGTTGTTTGATTTTTTCTCACAAATTTGTTTAAGTTCTTTGTAGATTCTGGATATTAGCCCTCTGTCAGATGGGTAGATTGCAACAATTTTCTCCCATTCTGTATGTTGCCTGTTCCCTCTGATGGTAGTTTCTTTTGCAGTGCAGACTATGCAGCCATAAAAAAGGATGAGTTCATGTCCTTTGTAGGGACATGGATGAAGCTGGAAACCATCATTCTGAGCAAAATATCGCAGAGACAGACAACCAAATACTGCATGTTCTCACTCATAGGTGTGAATTGAACAATGAGAACACTTGGACACAGGGCGGGGAACATCACCCACTGGGGCCTGTCATGGTAGGGGCCTGGGGGAGGGATAGCGTTAGGAGAAATACCTAATGTCAACGATGAGTTAATGGGTGCAGCAAACCAACGTGGCCCACATACATATGTAACAAACCTACACATTGTGGACACGTACCCTAGAACTTAAAGTATAATACAAAAAAATAAAATAACTATTGATAGGTAAGGTCTCACTAGTAGCATAGTTTGAAAGTGTTTTCTGAATGTTTCGCAGTTCTTTTGTTTCTCTATTCCTCTTGTATCTTCTTTTATGATTAGATTAATTTTGTAATGATATACTTTGATTCCTTTATCTTTTTAAATATCTATTGCTGTTTCTATTTTTGTGGTTATCATGATAAAACTTTCTTAGCGTTATGATTGCTAAAACCTTCTTAGAGTTATGATATTCTGTTTTGTAGGATGGTAACTTACTATAGTAGCTTCAGTCATATATAAAAACTATAATTTTACTTCTCCTTCCCACACTTTATATTATTAATTTCAGAATGTACTTCATTTTATGTTGTGAATCCATTAACAAACTTGTATAGTTATAGATATTCTTAATACTCTCGTCTTTTAACTTTTATACTAGGTTTAAAATGATTTATGCACTACCATTACAGTATTATATTATTCTGTTTTTTTTGTATTTACCTTTACCAGTGATATTTATATTTTCACATGCTTTTGTGTTGCTGTTTAGTGTGTTTTCACTTCAACTTGAACAATTTCCCTTTGCACTTCTTGTAAGGCAGGTCTAGTGGTTACAAACTGGCTCAGTTTGTGTTTGCTTAGGAAAGTTTTCATCTTTTCTCTATTTTTAAATGACAGTTTTGCCGATGATAGTGTTTTTGGTTGGCATGTTTTCAGCAATTAAATATATCTCAATCTTTCCTACTTTACAAGGTTTCTTCTGAGAAATCTGCTGATAATTTTATTGAGATTCTCTTCTATGTTACAGGTCACTTTTATGTTGCTGCTTTCATTATTATCTTCTTTGTTGACTGTTGACTTTTGACAATTTAACTATCAAGCGTTTCAGTACATATCTCTTTAGATTCAATCTATTTGTGATGTTTAGCTTCATGAACCTGAATATCTATTTCCCTCTCCAGATTTGGGAAGATTTCAGCAATTATTTCTTTAAATAAATTTTCTCCCACTTTATTTTTTCCGTCTTAAAGTTTTGTAATGCATAAATTGGTTTGCTTGATAGTATCTCATAAGTCTCATAGGCTTTCTTTAGTCTTTTTCATTTTTATTTCTTTGCTTTCCTTTGACTGGATATTTTCAATTGACCTGTCACTGAGATTGCTGCTTCTTTCTTCTACTTGATCCAATCTACTGATTAAGTTCTCTATTAAATTTTTCTATTCAAATATTGTATTCTTCTGCTTCAGAAATTTGTTTGCTGCTTTTTCTTATGGTCTCTGTACATTTTTTTGATTTCTCATTTGTTTCCTGTATTGTTTTCCTGATTTCATGCATTTTTCTATTTATGTTCCTTGATCTATAAAAAAAATTGAATTATTTTTAAGGCATTTCATAGGATCATTTACTACATTTCTTTAGGGTCAGTTATTAGAACTTCATTTTTTCCTTTGGTGGTGTCATATTTTCCTGATTTTTTAAAATCTTTGTGGCCTTGTATTATTGTCTGCACATTTGAAGAAGAAATGGTTTCTTCTTGTCTTTGGAGGCTTTTGGAGGAAAAGTTCTCCGTCAGTCAGCCCAGTCAAGGATTCTGAGCAGGCCAGCTGGTAAGATACTTGGGTGGGTCTGCTGCTGGGGTCTGTGGGATTCCTTCTGAGATCTGTGTGCTGGTTGTTGAAAGCCCTTGTACCCTTTATTTTTGTTCTTAGCTACCTCTAGGTGATGTAGCCATGCAGATTTCTTCAGTGTTCTAGATGAAGTGCAACAGACACAGGCCTCTCAGATAGTACCCTGAAAAGTTAGGAAGTCAAATACTTCATTCTCTTCATTCCCCGTTAGATAATTCACAAACCAAGGGAATCTGTCTTAGCCCTGTGACATGCCAGCTTGTGGAAGGGGCATTATGGGTAAAGTGTTTTTACTCTTTTCAACGTGTCTTTTCTTTTTCTGTGCTTTAATGGTATGCTGTGACTTTCACTTGGATTCTGGAGCTCTCATAAAGTTATTTTTGTCTGTGGGTGGCTGTTAAATTGGTGTTTCTGTGGGGAGAAGAGGGATTAAAATTTTTTATTTTGCCATGTTGCTTGCCATTTATTCTGCCCTATTCACTTTTTATCTCTGTGATCTAACTTCTGAAATCATGAAGGCCCTATGCAAAATGGGGATACCTATCTCCTGAGTTTTGTGAAGATTAGCATTTTTAATGTGCATAAAATAAATACAGCAGTAATGAACATGTATTTAATAATATTGTTATTATTATTTTTAACAATAAACACTACTGTAAGTTTATTGAAATTTCATTTGCCTGTTTCAGCTGGAATTGCATTTACTCAATATTTAGTTAGATTTTCAGGTAAATGTCAGAAAATTATGCTTGCACGAGAATTGGAGTAGATTTTTGTTTGAGAAGGTTTAGCCTGGCAATGATAGGGAAAATAATGATCAAATAAATTGGCATGTACTATCTGGAATGTAGTAGCTTCAACAAAAAGCTGAATTTGCATTCTCTTGAAATAGAATTAACCTGGAAAAGCAGCTTGCTATTTCATAGTGGAAAAATATCCCTTTTTAGTGACATTTTAAAATAGAGTAGGTAGTCCTACTTAGGATGTATCACCTCCTTAATTAAGTCCCTCACCTCCAGTCAAATCAAAATTAATATGTTCATCCAGTTCTCTAACATACACAAAAATGTGTATAGAAGAAGCGTTTTTTAGTGGAATAAGGCGATACTTGGAATCAAAAGACATGGAGTTTAATGTGGGCTCAACAGTGATCTTGAAAAGTTTGTGAAACCCTTTCAGCCAACATTTTTGCCTATGAAATGGTGAGAAAATAAATCATCACTCATAGATTTTAAAATAAAAATAAGCCAATGTCTCTCAAAAAATATGTGAATTGTTGAAAGTATAGCTTCTAAAGTCAAACTGCTAGTGTTTGACTGTAAGCTTTACTACTGACCAACTGATTGACCTTGACAAAGCTACTGAACATTCTTGTAGTCAGTTTTCTCATGAAAAAAAAATGGGCAAATTTTATGGCCCATAGGATAATAAGAGGATCATAAGATAATTAAGTAAGAGCATGCATATTAGACACAGCAATTGTAGAGAAAGTGAAAAGTAAAAATAAAAATTATTATAATACTTATATTTGTTAAACTATAAAGCATTAAACTATAAAATGTCCTGTTTCATTATTCTTCTTTTCACATTGTGTTTAGTGATGACTATCCTCTATTTCTGTCATCGTCTGTAAGATGCAAGTTCCTTGAGGACAGATGCTATGGCATATTCATCTTTTCCATGCCAGTACCCAACATGATACTTTGCATAAAATAGAGGCTCAGAAATACTTGATAGAAAAATTAATGATTTTTTGATCACTTTAGAAAGAATTCAGAGGAAGTGAACTACACATTCATTGCACTTTGACATTTGGTGTTGGTGGTCTGTGACACATGCTATGAGAAACAGAAATAATAAGTGCAACTCTGTCATTGCCTTGAAAATTCTTATGAATGTATATTTAAAATGTGATAAAGTCTAACAACATCTGAAGTTACTTATCATACCTATGATAGCCATTTAGGAGTTTGTATGTATATGGTCCCGAGTAACACATGTATTTCTTCATCCTTTTAAAAGTAAACCAGGCAGGGAGTCAAAAGTCATGGCTTCTCATCTCTGCTGGCTATATATTTTCAGCATATTTTTTAGCAAAGTAATCAGCCTGCCTGGGATTAAATTCTCTATGTGTAAAACAGTATGTGACTTTACATCTTTAATGTCTATAAACTTCATTCCTCCAGGTGAATTCTCTTAAAAATCTCAGAATAGTATTTCAATGTCCTTTGTTATGATTAATAGTTAAGAAATAAATGTTAGATTCTGTACATGTATTCTTAAAATCCTTCAATCATTTCATTTACACTCAGAATAAAACTCAAGTCTATTTTGGCCTACAAACTGCTATGTAATCTAAACCTAACTCCTACCACTCTTCCCTCTGCTCAGTGTTCTCCAGTTACACTAGCCTCCTTATCATTCCCTTGAACCTCCAAAGCTCTGCCTAATTCTCTCTGCCCGAAAGGCTCTGTTCTTCAGTATCTACTTGGCTGATTTTTCCCTTTGAAGTCTTTTTGCTCAAATAACACCTTAAAGTTTTCTTCTCTGACTACCTTATCTAAAATTGTTCCCTGTGTTACCCCTTTACACTGCCTTGTTTTTATTTATGAATCCTTTCTCTTCTGACTTGATTTTTTCATGTAGGCACACACTTAAAAAAATCTGTGTTGAGCTTCTAATTTGTGCCTTGTTTTAAGATGGGTCCTAAGGATGCAATGACAAATATATCAGACACAGGACGTGCCCTCAAAGAACTGAGTCTAGTAGGGAACACAAAAAAGGAAAGGTAATTATGATTTAGTGATTTGAATGCTATGACAAGGATAGACAAGGAGTGCTATGGAGGCAATAAAGGAGCCCTAGACAGAGGGAAGTTTAAAGGTTCAGATGAGGAAAGAAAACATTGACACTGTTGAAGAAGTGAAGGAAGCTCATTGGGTGCTCATGTTGTGTTTTAAGGGAGAAGTAAGTAAGGCAAAGAAAGAAGTTTCAGATGGTTTGAGATATAGGAAAAGGGTAGACCATGTAACATATTAGAAAATTTGACATTATTTCAGGGACAGAGGAAATTATTGAAGATTTTAAAGAAGGAAATTGATAAGATGTGCTTATTTTAAATGTCAAATGGACTGGAAGGGGTAATGTTCAATAAACAGTCTGCTGCAGTAGTACAAGTGGGAAAAAATGAAGGCCAAGACAAGGAGCATGGTGGCAAGAATAGAGAAAAGTAAATAAATCTGAGGGAGGGGAGCTCATGAAAACTGTTTAGAAAGATGGCAAGAGAGAGGTAGGAATCAAGCATGGCATCAACATTTTTGGTTGGAGCCACAGGAATCATTTACTGAAGTATAGAATATAGGAGGACAGGTGAGTTTGGGTAGAAAAATAATAAGCTCTGTTTTATGACTCATGAAAGACCTCCAAAAGGAGATAGATTAAATATCTTCAGTTCCTTCTACTAGTTATACCTTTTTACAATTTTCTTGTGTTGGTGATGTAGGTGCCTTGTGTCTGGAAGAAATCATCCTCTATGCATAAACTTACATCATCAGTGCATTGAGTTTTTGGTGATTTTCTTACTTGCTGGGATATCTAGTAAACATTTAGGCTATCTTGGAATTTAGAGTGTTATAATTTAAACAGATTCACACATATTACTCTAAAAGAACCTTTACGTTTGCTAGGCTATGGGGATCTAATGAAAAACAAAACAGTTGACTTGTAGCTAGAATGAGTGTAGGATACAGTTTAGTCATGTACTATCACTATAGTTAGAAGTAGTAGGTTATGTACCCAATAACTGTTTTGCATTGAAATATCTTTGGTATCATCAAGTAACGTAAGGAGCTAGCACCATTTCAAACATTCCACTCCACTTTTCCAATAAATACATTTATCTTCACCATTATCTCTATCATCATTATAACCAGTAATTACTGAGCAATTATGCCAGGCACTAAGCATCATCTCAGTAAATCCTCAGAACAGTCTTATGAGTTAGATTCTATATCATGCCCATTTTACAGGTGAGAAATCTGAATCTTGGAATATTTAAATATATTGTATAAGGTCAGAAGATGATAAGAAGTGGCACCTTAGCTGGGCACAGTGGCTCATGCCTATAATCCCAGCACTTTGGGAGGCCGAGGTGGGCAGATCACAAGGTCAGGAGTTCAAGACCAGCCTGGACAACATAGTGAAATCCCATCTCTACTAAAAATACAAAAAATTAGCTGGGTGTGGTGGTGGGCGCCTGTAATCCCAGCTACTCGGGAGGATGAGGCAGGAGAATCGCTAGAACCTGAGCAGCGGAGGTTGCAGTGAGTGGAGATTGCGCCACTGCACTCCAGCCTAGGCGACAGAGTGAGACTCCATCTCAAAAAAAAAAAAAAAAAAAAACAAAAGCAAACAAACAAACAAAAAGAAGTGGCACCTTACCTTAAAACCAAGTCTGTCTGTATGATTTTGTATAAAAATTGTGATAGTCCATGGAAATGTGATGGAAAGAAGCTATTGTAACTAATAATATATAGCACTTCACTGATAGCATAGTCTTTTTCATATATACTTAATCATTTAATTCTACCTGTGAGCCAAACATTTGTAAATTGGAGAGGAAACAGTGTCCATTCAGAGGGTCATTGTTAATAATATATGAGTTTTTGTGAGCATTGCCTTAGAGAGTAAACACTATGAGTATGCTTGTTGATGTTTATCGTCATCATCATTATTCCAAATTTTCATATGAACAAAAGAAGATGAGCATAGTAACTTGCTCAAGATCACACAACCTATGATGATGATAGAGTCAGGACTTGAACCTGTCTCTAGCTAGTCATAGTGTTAAATGATCTTTAAACAGAGCTTCATCATAAAGAACTCACTTCTTGGGTGGTAAATAAATGGTACTAAAATCCAAATTTTATTACTGTTGTGCTGTTTTATTGGTGATGACCATATTATAGAGTTATAAAATTGTATTAAATGTATTTTAATATGTATGTATTTCCCTATCTACTCCAACTAAGTGATATGTAACTCACTGGGTGATTTAAATACACACTTAGCACATGCACACACACTTAGTAAAAATGTCCATTTATGAATATGAAATGCAATTAACAGTGAAAGTTCACAAAGCTTTGAGCTTTGTAGAAAAGGGCAGACATCTGTCTTATAATAATTGGAATTCAAAACACAGTATAGTACAGTTGTCATGCATCTGTTAAAGGCCAAAAATTTATTAGAGCAAATTAGAAATTATAGACATTCCCTTTGGTAAAGTAATCCCTCAATAATATGAAATATCACAAGGAGAAAACTGTCAGATGAAGAACAATGATGGCAGACTACAGACAGTGAGAAATCTTTGTGTTCATGCAGTATTAAATATTGTTTGAGAATAATTTTATTACTTTGGTTTTTTTATTCAATAAATATTTCTTACTGCTTACTACATGCTAGGCAGTGTTCTTTGTAATGATGATACACAAATACTCAAAGCTCCTGTCTTCACAGAGTTTACGTCTCAATGGTTACTAACTAGCTTTGTCACTTCACCTGTTGTCAACATCCTTAAAATGGGAATAGTACAATTGACTGCATGGGTCCTTTGGATAGTAATTAAGAACAGGCAGATGTAAAGGCTGCCTATATACTTGCAAAGTGTTGTGCAAGTGTAATATATGTGTTTTCTTATCTGTAATATGGAGATAAATTTATTTTCTCAAGCTACCTCATAGTTTAGGTTGGAATAAAAAAATATGTGACAATATTACCACTAAATTTTTTATATTTAATATCTAATAAGTGGCAGATGTTATTCCAAATACTTTAGAATGTGTCTTTTACATCTTAGAACCTACATATCAGTAGGTGCTGTGACCACTTCCATTTATTGGATGAGGAAACTACAGTTTAGAGGGTAAGTACTTGAGATTAGTGAGAGAACCAGGCTTTGAACTCAAGGCTGTCTAATTCCATCTTGTGCTCTTGACCCCTAGATTATGCTGACTTATAGAAGAAAATCATTTCAGAATAAGGGATATTAACCTAACTGCACAAAAGTGACATGGTACTCTTGGGTCTTAATGGTGAGAGTTCTTTAAGCTGAATGTGTATAGAGGATTGAGAACAAAAATACGGTTAGATAGAAGAAATCTTACCTTGTGTTCTGTAGCACAATAGGGTGACTATAATTAGTTATAGTTAATTTTATAATTCAAAACAACTAGAATAATGAAATTGGAATGTTCCTAACACAAAGAAATGATAAATGCTTAAGGTAATGAACATCCCAATTACCATGATTTGATCATTACACTTTGTATGCATATATCAAAATTTCACATGTACCCCATAAACATGTACAACTATTATGTATCTATAAAAATTTTAAATATTTAAAAGCAGAATTAGTATGCTAATGAGACCCCTCTGCAAAATCAAAGGCTACTGGGCATCAAGAACCTTAATTTCTAGCTCTAATCACAACTAATTTCCTGAATAACTTGGTTATGTTATTTTGTGAAATAAGACTCCCCTCCCTCACCTCACCAACTTGGTTTCCTTTCTGCAAAATGAAAGGGTTTTACTTCCAGAACTGACAATCTATGATTTTTTCAAAAAATCCAATAATAATATAAATACATGGTTTGAAATAGTTGGTATAAAGATATTTACTACAGTGGGATGAAGTCTGTAGTCCCTTTGGCCCCTATTTACAGGAGTTTTGGAGTAAGAACCAGGATCAAACGGAGTGCAAGCTGAAGTACTCAGGGGAACTGTGATAGGGCAGCAGGCCAAATGCCTGTGTGCAAAGGGCTTATTAAACAGGGACTTGAGCTAGGTCAATTCCCAGTCCCAAGAAAACCCCATCTTGATCTCCAATATGGTGGAATCAATTGGAGATACCGGGTAACCTCTGGAAACCTCTCTGGCTGGGGGCTGGATCACAGGCAGTTATAAGGCGATGGTTCAGTTAATAGGGTTTAATCCATGGAGAATAAAAACTTCCAAAAGTGAGCTATTAATAATTATAAGGAGTTCCCATGAAGTGCCAGTACTAGTAGAATAACTGAAAAAACAATTAGGAACAAAGATGTAAGGCTAATTTCTAGAAAAGCCAGCATAACACTAGTTAGTGGAATCTGTGGACAGCCCTGTATAGCTTGTAAACACCAATAAGCAAGCAATGTCAGCCCCCATGGGCTGGTAGGACTGAAAACCTATCTATCCCCCTACCTGGATGAGTACTGTTTTATGGTCTTAATTAGATTGGAACAGTTAGCTTCACCTATGCTTTCAACTGAAATTCTAAATCTAGACTGTGGCACTGAAAGGCCTGAGTTCAAATTTTGATTCTACCACTCAGTAACTGTCTGACCATGAACAAGATACTCACCCATTCTATACTTTGGTTTCCTCATCTGTAAAATGGGATTAATAATAAAAATAAGTCGGGGTCATTTCTGCTTCTAGGAAGATGGCATAGATGTACTTTACCTGATTCTTCCCACTAAGAACAACTAAAAGCCCTGGCCATTACACGTAAAGCAAACATAAGGAGGTTCTGAAAGGTGGAGAGAAGAAAGCAGACTGCCAAGGGAACTTAGGACCTGAAAATAACACAGTGGTGAATCCCCAGGATTTTATTTTTGCCTCATATAGCTAAGACTTAGAACTGAAAGAGTTGGCAACCTCAAAATGCCAACAAGTGCAGACCGAAAAAATAAAAATAAAAAAACAAGAAGCCACTCTCTCTAGGCAAAGGACGAGGAGAGGGGCAGCCTAGAAAGACAGAATGCTTTTAGGCAATAACTGCTCTACCCCAACCAAAAGCCACAGAATAAGCAGTGGCCTTGTTTACTTGCCCATGCCAGCAAAGGCCAAGCAGGGAGTCAGCATTTTCATCCTCATGAGGGTGTGATGAAGCACAGAAACACTGCCGCTGAGATGATGCCAGAGAAGACTGAGTAGGGACCTGGACCTTTCATCCCAGCTAGCAAGTAACAAGCCTCCACTTTTCCATGTAGTGTCAGTAGAGGCCCTGAGAGCAGCCTGCACTTCCACTGCAACTGGACATAAACAAAGCATTTCCCCCCTCTCTCTGCTAGAAGGAAGGAGAATCAGAGGGCCTACTGAAGAGTCAGATCTTTCACTATTGCCCCATGGTTACAAGGCCGCCCCCATTCCACCATGGTCTTTGAAAACCACATGATAAGGTGGAAACCCACCCTGGCCTCAGGTGACAATAGAGGCCAAGTAGTGAATGTAGACTTTTTTTTTCCACCCAGAAGTATTGAAGAATTACCTCCACCTTCATCTGCTGAAGCAATGTCAGAAAAAGTCAGGTATAGCAGAAGGTTTAAATAAGATCCAGGGTTCCAGAAAATATTACAAAAATATCCAAGTTCTCATCAAAAATCACTTGTGATATCACGAATCAGCAATATTTCAAAACGGAATTAAAAATGACAATCTATAGATGTCAATACCAAGATAACAAATATGTTAGAATTATCAGACAGAGATTTTAAAGCAGCCATAATTAAAATGCTTCAAAAAGTAATTATGAATGAACTCGAAACAAATGAAGAAAATAGAAAAGAAATAGAAACTGAGCAAATAAATCAAAAACATTGAAAAGAACCCATTGGAAACTGTAGAACTTAAAAATATAATAACTAAAATTAAAACCTCAGAATATTGGCTCGACAACAGAGTAGAGGAGACAGAAGAAAACATAAGTGACCAGGAAGACAGAACAACGGAAATTTTACAATCTGAAAACAGAGAACAAACAAACTGAAAGGAAGGAACAGAACTCCAGAGCATGAGACTAAGAAGAGGTCTAACATCTGTGTTATCAGAGTGCAGGAAGGAGATGAAAAAGAAGGCAGGTATGAAAATACTTGATGAAATAATTGCTGAAAAATTACCAAATTTGGCAAAAGACATTAACCTACAGTTAAAAAAAAAAAAGTGAAAATCACACAGGCTAAGCCCAAAGAAACCTATGCCACGACATATCATAATCAAATTTCAGGAAACTAAAGACAAAGAAAAAACATATTTAAAGCAGAGAAAAAGGATACCTTACATATGGGGGCAGGGTTTCAAGTGACAGGGAATTTCTCATCAGAAACCAAAGAGGCAAGAAGAAAAGAGCACAATATTTTTCAAGTACTGAAAGGAGATAACTGTCAAGCCAGAATCCTGTGCCCTTCAAAAATATCTTCCAGGAATGAAAAGGAAATCAAAACATCTTCAGATGAAAAAAACTAAGAGAATTTTTTAGTTTTTAAAATAGTTCCTTTAGGTATTACATAATAGATACGTAGATATGAGAGGGGGAGGGAGAGAGAGAGAGAGGGAAAGAGAGAAAGAACAGGTAGAGATGAATGGGCAGACACTGCACTCATCTGGTGTCATCATTTCAGCAATTCAACTGAAGTAGAGAAACCTCTCTCTGTAAGACCCTGCCATCTCTCATTTATAATACAATAGTCTTAAATATTTCTACTATATACATGTGGAACCACATCAGACAGTGTTGCAACTTCTGCTTCAACACTCAACTGTGATTTAGAAAACTCAAGAGAAAAAGGAAAGCATATTGTATTTATTTATATTTTCACTTTACAGTGTCCTTTGTTCATTTTTGATGTTCCAAAGTTTTCTTTCTATTTAGAGAACATTGGCCTAAGTCTCATGTCACATACAAAAATTTATTCAAAAGGGGTCCTAGACCTAAATGTAAAAAATAAAACTATAAAAACTATTAGAAAACAAAAAAGCAGAAGAAAGTCTCTAAGGTCTAGGGCCAGTCAAGGAAGGTTTCAGACTTACCACCAAAACATGATCCATAAAAGGAGAAATTGATACATTAGATTTTATCAACATTAAAAACTTTTGCCCTGGAAAATACCATGTTAAGAGGATAATAACAAGCTACATAGAAGGAGAAAATATTTGTAAATGACAATCCAACGTACAACTACTTTCTAAAACTAGTATGAAGACCTCTTTTTTTTTATTTTCTTTGAGATGGAGTCTTGCTGTGTCACCCAGGCTGGAGTGCAGTGGCGCGATCTCGGCTCACTGCAAGCTCTGCCTCCCGGGTTCACACCATTCTCCTGCCTCAGCCACCCGAGTAGCTGGGACTACAGGTGCCTGCCACCACGACCAGTTAATTTTTTGTATTTTTGGTACAGATGAGGTTTCACTGTGTTCGCAGGATGGTCTCGATCTCCCAACCTTGTGATCCGCCCGCCTCAGCCTCCTAAAGTGCTGGGATTACAGGTGTGAGCCACCGTGCCTGGCCCTAAAACTAGTATGAAGAGCTCTTAAAACCCAATAGTTAAAAACTAAGCAATGAAACTGTAAAATAAGCAAAATACATGAAGAAACATGTCACCAAGGAGGATATACAGATGACAAACACATAAGAGGATGTTCAAAATCATTAGTCATTAGGGAAATGCAAATTAAACCATAATGAGATATTACTACACACCTATCAGAATGGCTAATTTTTTTTTAAGTGACAACTCCAAACTCTGAAGAAGATGTGAAGAAACTGGATTACTGACACATTACTGGTAGAAATGGAAAATGCACAGTCACTCAGGAGAACCATTTCTTAAAAAAAGAAACTCAACATGCTTCTATAATTTAGCCCAGCAATTACACTCCTGGAGGCTTATCCAAGAGAAATAAAAACTTATATTCACACAAAAACCTGTACATATAGCAGCATTGTTCCTAATAGTCAAAAACTGGATGTCCTTCAATGGGTAAATGGTTAAACAGACTGTGGAACATCTGTATCATGACATAATACTCAGCTATTAAAAAGAACAGACTGTGAGAAAGGCACAAAACAATCTGCATGAAGCTCTAGAGAATGTGCTAAGTGAAAATAGCCAGTCACAAAGGTCACACACCTTATGATTCCATTCACATCATATTCTTGAGATGAAAAACAACAGAAATGAAGGAAAAGTTAGTATTAGTGTTTTCCGGTAGCTAGGAAGAGGCTGGCAGGAAGGAATTTGGTACGGTTATAAAAGGACAACATGAGAGATCCTTGTGATGATAGAGATGTCCTATATTTTGGCTGTATCAATGTCAATATCCTGGTTGAGACTTTGTATTACAGTTTTGCAAGATGCTGCCATTGAAGAAAATTGGATGAGAGATACGGGAATCTCAGAATTATGTCTTACAACTGAATATGAATATGTAATTATCTAAAAATAAAGTTAAATTTTACAAAATTACCCATCTCAAGGTTATGATTATAAAGATTAAATTAATTATTCTTATAAAGTCACAGTACTGATTACATAAGTCTAAATAACTCTAAGCTGTTTTAATTTTCACTTTGTTTACTATATCAACAAATGGAAAAATGGAATAAAGCTAAGAGTATCCAGAAGTATTTTCTAGAAATGATGATTATTCAAATGGAGTTTTAGTAAGATAGGGGATTTGTATCATAACAAGAGTTGGTAAACGCTGTTGGAGAACTGAGTGAGTTTATTTATATTTGTTTCTTTCCATTCTTCACCGTTCCATCAATAAAGGGTCATTCACTGAACAGCTATTATATGTTAGGCCATCTGTTATGATTTTACATAAGATACAGTCTTACTATTGGGGAACTTATTTATTTATCAAAGTTTGCGTGCATGTGACTGTTAAGGGCCCGGGGAAGAAAGGTGTGTGTGTTCTCAGTGCTTAAGCAACATCAGTGAATACAACAGACAGAAATTGCTGCCCTAGAGAAATTTTCATTCCGGTGCCTCTGTTCACAACATAATAGGGAAAATATACAAGTAAAACATAAATTACATATAGCAACAGATGCATGTACAAGGGAATATGAAGGAATGATTTACCACCTCTGATGTTGGAAGCTGGCCTGGACAGCATAGGTTCCTGACAGTGTCTTTGAAGGATGTGTAGAACTTTACTAGGTAGGCTAAAGAAGGGACAGACTTTTGGAGTAGAACAGGTAACATGTACAAAGCCACAGTTATGTGACAGTCAACACAAAGTCAGAGCAGGCGATCAAAGACAAAAGCCAGGAGGGATGCCAATGTGAGAATCAGAGAGAGGAGAGAGAAAAGCAAAGTAATAAACCAAATATTGGAGAGCCTTGAAGGTCAACTCAAAAGAAGGCATTTTAAATTGATTTAGAAGGCAATGTAGAGGCAATGGAGCAAGTGTGGCAGGAATTGGCCAGCCACTATCAAAAAAGCTATCAAAATGTTCGGGCATGATTTGTTCTTAATAAACCTGTGGTACTGTAAGCCTGTGATTCCATTGTCCTTGGAACGGTCATAGACTTTGTTGGTTGGCAATTTTCCATTAGCTCCCTAATTACTGATGCACTCCAGGAGACATTCTCTTAGACAGACACCCACCTGATTATGAGAGACTTCGGCTGATTTATGGTGTTTGTGAATGTCCTCTGCCTCTGTTTCTACCCTGGTACAGAGGGGACATTTTTTTTTTTTTTTTTTTTTTGCAAATCATAGAAAATAATATTAGAGAAGCTGGCATTTATAATAGGTTCACTTTAGAAAGATTTCTTATGTTTCCTTTTGGGTTAAGTTTTGTATTCATTTCAGGCTGCAGTGTTCTGCTTTTGTGGATGCCTTTCTGCAAGGTTTTCTGAATGTTTGAAATCCTCACCGTGTTTGTGTGTGTGTGTGTGTGTGTGTGTGTGTGTACACACACATTTTAAGTAACTTACTCCAAATTCTAACATTTTTTCATAAACTCCAAATTCATTTGTTCATTCCTCATTCACAAGCAGTTTTTAAGCACCTACTTAAGTGTTGGATACTATGTTACATACTCAGGATACCCTAGTAGAGGGTAAAGTCTGTATTTTCAAAAAGTTCACAGTCCTGTGAAAAGACCAGGAAATCTGATGCGGTATGTGCTATAATAGATCTTAATGCACTGTGTTTCGTAAGGGCAGACCTGGATACTTTCTTAAAATGAGGGCATTGGAGAGATTGCTTTGGAGGAGGTAAAATCTCAGAATGTGCCAGGTGATGAGGACGAGAACAGGCATTCTGGGTGTTCTGGGCATGCTGGTGCAAAGGCAGAGAGGCCCAAGAGAGCTTGGTCATTCACAAGTCTGTAAGAAGGATCTGGCTGATATGGCTAAATGCGGGTGTAAGGGAGGAAGTGATTAAAATAGGCTTAAGAAGGAGGTAAGGATTAGATACCCAAGAAAATTATATTCTATTCGAAGGAGTTTGGACTTTATCTAAGGAAATGAATAAGGACTCTGGCGGGAAGCCGTTCTGGTTAGTTAGGTGTTAGGGCAATCACCCTGCACCTCCACCTTTCCTCTGATCAACCTGCATTCTCCTACGCACACCTCTCATCAGTAACAAAAGCCAGATCTCCCAGGTAACAAGGTCTCAGTCTCTCTGTATTCCACCAAACCTCAGCTTCCCTCCCAGTGAGCAGCTTCTGAGCTCCTGCTGACTGTAGAGCTGGGAGATTCTGAGCTGCTGATTGATTTGATTTCATTCCACTATAGTGCATGTAATTTCATGCTTCCAAGTGAAAGAAATTTTCTGAAAATTCTTCAATCTCCCTAAGTTACTTAGCTTTATGTATTTATTCCCAGCTTCATTGGACTCTAAATAACCCAGTTTGGGAGAAAATGCTTGGCATGTGAAGCTCTGGTCATCAAGATTCAACAATTACTTTGATTAGCTCTCTCAAACTGTTAGAAACTGCCCCAAAGGAAAGAAAAAAAAATTAAAGCTGGGGGTTTGTTATCAGACCAAAATGTGCTGCTTGCTGGAGATGTTTCTACAGCCTTCTGCAAGGAAAGTAGGGGCTTATTCTTATTCATAAGAAAGAAAAATACTTTGTAGGAGTAAAGTGGTAGGAGGCCCCAAGGACATGGCCCTTCTTTTCATAGATAGATAGATAGATAGATAGATAGATAGATAGATAGATAGATAGATAATATATAGCTTTTAAATAAAATAATACATGTATTAATAACACTTAAAAAGTGTTTGTTATTATTTATTAATTAAAAGGTGTGGTGGCTCACATCTGTAATACCAGCATTAGGAGGAGGCTAAGGTGGGAGGATTGCTTGAGCCCAGAAGTTCAAGACCAGCCTAGGCAACAAAGTGAGACCTCATCTCTATAAAATAAAAATAAAAGTGAAAATAAAAACAGAACAGATAAATAATTTAAGGAAACAGTTTACCAATTCACATCATTGTTAATATTTTCAAGAACATCTTTTAAGATATCTATGTATGTATAAACAATGATAGAGAATTTTAGTAAGTAGAACCACTTTGCATGCTGTTTTTTTTTTTTTTAAAAAAAACTTTGTGGCCGGGCGCGGTGGCTCAAGCCTGTAATCCCAGCACTTTGGGAGGCCGAGACGGGCGGATCACGAGGTCAGGAGATCGAGACCATCCTGGCTAACATGGTGAAACCCCGTCTCTACTAAAAAAATACAAAAAACTAGCCGGGCGTGGTGGCGGCGCCTGTAGTCCCAGCTACTCGGGAGGCTGAGGCAGGAGAATGGCGTAAACCCAGGAGGCGGAGCTTGCAGTGAGCTGAGATCCGGCCACTGCACTCCAGCCCGGGCGACAGAGCAAGACTCCGTCTCAAAAAAAAAAAAAAAAAAAAAACTTTGTTAGTTTATAATGATTTTGTATTTGCTGAAAAGTCCAGAGAGTTCCTATACACCCCACACCTAGTTCCCTCTATTATTAAAATCTGATTTTTAGTATGGTACATTTGTCACAATTAATGAACCAATGTTGATATATTAGTGTTAAATAAAGTCCATACTTTATTTAGGTTAACTTAGTGTGAGAGTGAGTTTGTTTACTTAATGTCCTTTTTCTGTTCTAGAATCTCATCCAGCAGCACATTTATTCATCATGTTTCTTTAGTTTCCTCTTGGCTAAGACAGTTTCTCAAACTTGGGAAATCTTGACAGTTTTGAGAAATTCTGGTCAGATGTTTTGTAGAATGTCCCTCAGTCAGCATTTGTCTGATGTTTTCTCATAATTAGATTGAGGTTATGGGTTTGGAGAAGGAAGCACAGAGGTAAAGTGCTATTTTCACCATATTATGCCCAGAGCATATAATATCAACATAACTTATTACTGTTGATGCTAACCTTGATTACCCAGATGAAATAGAATTGTTAGGTTTCTCTATCATCAACTTATTCTTCCCCACCCCTTTTCATATTATACTCATTGGAAGGAAATTATATACACAGCCCACACGAAGGAATTGGGGGTTTTGCTCCACCTCCTTTAGGGTCTAACATTAGCATAAATTATGTGAAGTTCTACATAAGAGAGGCATATTTCTTCTTCCTTACGAATCACTTATTTATAGTGTTATAGGATTATGGATATTTATTTTAAACTCTGGATTATTATCCAACACTATATTTGTTTTCTTGCTCAGATTGTTCTCACTTAGGCCATTGAGAGACCTGTGAATTGACTCTTGTGTCCTTTGACATATCCTGCCAGTGCAGAGTGCAGGGTGTGTGTGTGTGTGTGTGTGTGTGTGTGTGTGAGCACTTCCTTTCTGGTTCTACAAGATGCCCTAAGCTCATTTTGTATATTTCCAGCCACAGGCATAGAGTTGGTTATTCCTCCAAAGGGTCCTGATTCCTTTTATTGGAGAAGTAGTTTTATAAACTGGGATCTGAGTACGTGGTATGCTTGTTACTGAGATGTCATTGCTTCTAGACTTTTCCAGCTAACAGAGCGAATATATAAATATATGTGTGTCTATTGATCTATGTATCTGTAAATATTTCCATGTGTAACTACTTATATTATCCATAGCTAAACGTAAGTTTATACTGATGCCTCGAACTCTAATTCATTGCCACATATATCATTTTAGCCTCCTACTTTTGCTTATTTGTGGCCCCCCACTCTAACAGTGAGAAACCCAGCTCCCACTCTTTGGAATCCATTTACTTAAATGTTCAATTCCAGTATACAGGCACAGTGATTTTAGAACTGTGGATCCCAAGTGAAATAACTTTATTAACTAGAATACAGCACTTATGTATAATTCATTTTATCTGTTATTTCTTAAATAAAAATAAATATGTTGAAGATATTCTTATAAGATAATGAATAGAGATGGAGACCTATCATATTATTTCAGTATTTATGTGTAGGCTGTGTTTGAGTAGATTTTGTTATGTCTTGTAGATCATTGTCATAATTTTGGAATTTTTTCCTAAATGAGTTGATGTGATGGTTCATTTTAGATATCCACTTGATTGGATTAAGGAATACCTAGATAATGAGTAAAGTATTATTTTCTGGTGTATCAGTGAGGGTATTTCCAGAGGAGATTGGTGTGAGAGTCTGAGTGGACTAAGTGGGAAATGTCTGTCCTCCATATTGACAAGGACCATCAGATGGGCCGGGGGGCTTGGATAGAACAAGCAGAGGAAAGGTGAATTGCTTTCTCTCTTCTGGAGCTGAAACATACTCTTCTCCTCCACCCTTGAATACTAGGATCCCAGGCTCTCCAGTCTTGGGACACCAAGATTTATATCAGCAACCCCTTTCCCCTGGGTTTTTAGGCCCTTGGCCTTGGACTGAGGATTATACACCTTGGCCTCCCTGATTCTGAGGTTTTTGGATTTGGACTGACTCACACTACTGACATCCCAATATTTCTCACTTGAAGACAACCTATCATGGGATTTTTCAACCTGTATAATCACACAAGCCAATTCCCCTAATAAATCCCTTCCCATCTCTCTGTCTGTCTGTCTGTCTATCATCTATCTAGTCTCCTTTCCTGTTAATTCTGTCTCTCAGGAGAACTCTAATACAGAGGAAAAATACTGTAAAAAGTGAGTGTCCAGTACAGTTTTTAAGGTCAGTCTGGCTGTTATGTTTAAAACAGACTAAAATGAGGTAAGGAAGAAGTCAAAAGACCAGTAGAAGTCTACTGCCTCCTCCAGCCAAAAGATGATAGCAACTTAGGCCAGGGTGGTAACGGTAAATTGTTGAGAAGTGGTCATATTTTAAAGATTAAGCCAACAAAATTTGATGATAGATTGACTATGTGTATTAGAGGAATAGAAACATCAAGGAAGATCTTGATTTTACTCACCAGAAAGATAAGGGTATCAGTGCTGACATGGGGAAGCCTGCAGGGAAGGTAGGATGTGTAGTTTTATTTTGTTGTGTTTTGGTAGAAAGTGGTAATGATCAAGAAATAAGTTTTTGGCAGGCTAATTTTGAGATATTATTTTATACACTCAAGAAGATATAATAATTAACCAGTGGATGGCCACGAGGTAGATGAAGTGAGGCCACAAGTACTCAAATAATTTACTTTATTTACATTGACTAAGAATATATTAATGAGCCACTGAACGAGTCTTAAGAGATAGAATGTTCTTCATATCATAGGCTCAGCAACTCAGTTCCTCTCCTTTTTATCAAAACATCATTTTACCTTTGTGTAAAATTTATCCCAGTTCATTTCCAGACTGTCCCTCTAGGTGTACATACTGAGACCACATGTCACCCAGAGGCTTATCTTGTGATAGTGTCATGATGAGGTGGAGTCCCATAACTGAGGCATCTGGGAGTGCTGCTGATACAACTCAACCTCATTTGGAGATTTTTTTTCCTTTTAGTTGAATGGTTTGTCTGTTATTTGCTCATCTCATTCTGTAAGATCCTTGGCCATTTTATTTTGTCTGTTTTTTTTTTCAGTGTCACTGATTAATACATTCTGCTTTCATTAACTAATACAATCTCTTTCCTCCTCTAAAATAGATTTTGCTTCAGGTCTATTTTGTGTAAACCATACCTGATATATGAGGATATGGGTTTTTTTTTTCCAGTGATCTATTTACTATTTAACACTTGTTAACTTTGGGCATACCATATGACCATTCTAGCCTCAGGATTCTCATGTGTAAGATGGTGTTGATGGCAGTACCCTGCCAAACTACAAGAGTACTAATGGCAATTCATATTTTATTTTGATATTTTCTAATGACTTATACATCTATCATCTAATTTTTGCTCTAATTCTTTGTGTTAGGTATAAATATCCTAGTTTAAAGTAAGAAAACCATGACTCTGAGAGATTTAGAAACTTACAGAAGGCCAATCAGTTATTCAGTCAACAAACATGTCTTCAGGCACATTAATATGCCAGGAGCTGTTGTGCTAGTGATAAAAAATGAATAATAGCAGAGGCTCACCCATTGCCATGTTTGCATATGGTAAAGAACCCAGGTACATATAGAACAAATTTAAATGCAATATGAAAAGTACCTAGCAGTCTATTTAACAAAAATTTTGTAAAGATTTGAGTTATATGAAAGAGTCCTTGTACCAATCAAGTAGAATATATTTAACAAATTTCAGCCAGTACAAGTATCATTTAAATAGCAGCATTTGAGGTAAGTATACTTATACCAATTATCATTTATAGAGTACCTACTAGGTTCTGTATTTTCAAATATTATTTTAGTTAGAATTCTTTAATTACAGCAGTAGACGCTGAGAAGTTGACTTATGCAGGGAAGGGAAGAATTCATTATAAAGGATACAGAGCTATCTTGTGAAACCAGCTCAAGGGCACCAGGCAGCCAAGTCTCACAAAAGCAGCAGAATCAGGAGTGGGGAAGTATATGGAACGCAGAGTCTTTTTTCTCCAATTCTGTCTCATTTTCTCTCTGCACATCTGTGCCATTGTTTTTATTTATTTATTTATTTGTTGCATGTTAACTTTATCTGCCACCTGGTCCAAATTCTTATACATTTGACCAAAGAGTAGAAAATATCCACCGTTTACCGCTCTAATTTTAGTTTAGGTTTCTATTGATGCTATTATTGTTGTGTCTGTGTGGGTTTTTGTTTTCTTTTGCTTTGCTTTTAGTTTTGTTTGTTTTATATATCCCTCCATTCAAAGATGAGTCCAGAATAAATCGACATGTAACAGGCTCAATTCAAAACTCCTAATGAATGGCTCCTGAGTGGCCCAGTTTAAGGTCCACTCAGCTGTATTCTCAGTACACATAGGCTACAGAAAATCTACCTCCATGAAAAGCTATTTCATAAAGAGAAAGAGAAAACAATTTTAAAAGAAGGATGCATCATTATGAACTAAACATACATCTGCTGTTATGGTTTGGATGTGTCCCCACCCCAAATCTCATCTTGAATTGTAATCTCCATAATCCTCATGTATCAAGGGCAGGACCAGGTGAAGGTAATTGGATCATGGGGGCAGTTTCCCCCATGCTGTTCTGGTTATAATGAGTGAGTCTCATGAGATCTGAAGGTTTTATAAATGTCTGGCATTTTCCCTGCTTGCACTCACTCTGTCCTGTCACCCTGCGAAGAAGATGTCTGCTTTCCTTTGCCTTCTGCTATGGTAGTAAGTTTCCTGAGGCCTCCCCAGCAATGCAGAACTGTGAATCAAGTAAACCTCTTTCCTTTATAAGTTACCCAGTCAAAGAAGATCTTTATAGCAGCATGAGAACAGACTAATATGCATGCAAAGGATGTATAGTATCTCTAGGCCCTAGAAGACCCCTGCAAGGTAGAAATACAGGAACCACTTCCATTTCACAGATAAAGAAAATGAAAAGTCTTGAATTTATCCATTAAATAATTATTGAGTGCGAACAATATACAAGACAGAGAATATGTGATGAGAAATGATAGTTTTTACATTACAAAGATTGCTTTCTATTAGAGATTACAGTAATCAGATAAATTATCACATAGCAAATATTTAATTTCACTTTTAATGAGTTCTATAAAGAAAGACAGACTATATGAGAACCTATCACAAGGGAAATGGACCGATTCTAGAGGGATTGTGGGAGCATGAGAAAATATTACCCTTTGGAAGTGAATTTGAGTTGAGTTCTACATAAAAGATGAGTAGCAATTAATCAATGGCTGAGGAATGTGTCAGGAAGCTCTCCAGATAGAACAAATGGCATGAAAAGCTGGAAAAGACACATGGCCAGTATAGACAGAGTCCTAAAAAGGAGATAGAGAGTATGGTATATAATTAACAGTTGAAGTAGTCAGGGACTAGATCTGATGGGATTATGAGTAATTTAAAGAATTTGTTCTTTGTCTTGAGTGCAATGAATACCTATCTTTAAAGTCTTTAAATTTTTATTTTATTTTATTTTTATTTTTTATTATACTTTAAGTTCTAGGGTACATGTGCACAATGTGCAGGTTTGTTACAGATGTATACATGTGCCATGCTGGTGTGCTGCACCCCTTAACTCATTAGTTACATTACATATATCTCCTAATGCTATCCCTCCCCGCTCCCCGCCACCCCATGACAGGCCCCAGTGTGTGATGTTCCCCTTCCTGTGTCCAAGTGTTTTCATTGTTCAATTCCCACCTATGAGTGAGAACATGCAATGTTTGGTTTTCTTTTCTTGCGATAGTTTGCTGAGAATGATGTTTGCCAGCTGCATCCATGTCCCCACAAAGGACATGAAATCATCCTTTTTTATGGCTGCATAGTATTCCGTGGTGTATATGTGCCACATTTTCTTAATCCAGTCTATCATTGGTGAACATTTGGGTTAGTTCCAAGTCTTTGCTATTGTGAATAGTGTCACAATAAATATACATGTGCATGTGTCTTTATAGCAGCATGATTTATAATCGTTTGGGTATATACCCAGTAATGGGATGGCTGGGTCAAATGGTATTTCTAGTTCTAGATCCTTGAGGAATTGCCACACTGTCTTCCACAATGGTTGAACTAGTTTACAGTCCCACCAACAGTGTAAAAGTGTTTCTATTTGTCCACATCCTCTCCAGCACCTGTTGTTTCCTGACTTTTTAATGATCGCCATTCTAACTGGCGTGAGATGAGAAGAGTAACATGGTCAAATTTTGTGTTTTAAAAATATCACTTGGACTATAGTGTAGGAAATGAATTAAAGGAAGATAGTAATTGATGTGGAGAAAATAATTCAGAGACTGTTTCAGTGGCCCAGAAAAAAAGAGAATGGGATCTAGGATGATGGAAATGAGTAATAGGGGGTCAGAATACCATAGATCTTCTCTATTCCAGTTTTTCTTTTTGAAATTAGTTCATTATGATAGAGCAAGCAAAAGCCACTCAGATACAACAGCAATGATTAAGGTGAAACTTAAATCCAGTTTGCCTAAATCCAAATGTTACTCCATCTTATGTGGCCAGGACATGTTTGAGATAATATCTATTTTATTATTTATTTTTATAGGATGATGTGGAGCTAGTGGAAAGGCAGATAATATAGCAGCACAATGTTTAATAATAGTGAATCAGGAAGTAAAGGAAAATTATCTCCTGGGACAGAAATGTTGAATTCAAATTCAAAAGACAAAGTATTTTGCATTACTTCAATATCCTCTTCTTTGCTGCTTTCTTTACTTTGCCATGAAACATTATGTATACACACAGATTCTTTATAAAAGATATACCACTGTTTTTTCTACTTAAAGAGAACTTTCTTTTTAGCTTTTAAGAAAAATGTGCAGATGAAACACTGAGAAAAAAAATTATTCACCAGCCTACAGAAAACCCAGGCGCAGGCAGATGCAGGAGCATGTGCAGTATCTTTTATTTTGTAGCAATAGCCAAGGTTTTCATCTCTGCAGGGGTCTGTTCAGAAAATCCCCTGATCTTTAATGAAAGCTATCCTACTCCTGAACCCACTATTAGAGGAAAGCTGGCAAAGATGAAATTGTAGCCCCAAGAGACCAAGAAATGGAAATCTTGAATATCCCTAATGCTTACTCTTTCCTTGGAAGGCAGTGGTATATATTGGTTATGTGACTTTGAGCAAATTACTTAAGCTCTAGGTGCCTTAGTTTCCGCATCTATAGAATGGGGATAAAAATGATACTTTCCTTATAGGGTTATGTTAAAAATATAATGGGCACCAAATGAATAATTGTTGACATGGGGAGAATATTATTTTTAAACTACTGATTATTTCACAGCTCAGGAAATGATGGAGGCAAATGTGATATCTTAGAGATGAGCTCCTGTCTCTTAGATGAATTCATGAGTCACACAGAATTCATAATCCATATAATTCATTACCTAAAAAATACCATATCTCTAAGGAAAAAGATAATTAAGATGTGGCCAAAAATTCCCCCCCTTCCCTTTCTGTCTTGACTCATTTCAATCAGGTATCCATCTCCACCTTTCCATCAAAATAGTTCCTGCCAGTGTCGCCAATAACTGCAATATTGATAAACCCCAAGGTCATTCCTTGGTCCTCATCTTACTTTATCTCTCAGCAGCAGGTGACACAGGCCATTCCTCTCTCCTCCTTGAAACATTTCCTTTGTTAGTCTTTTAGTTCAACCTTCTCTCTGCTCTTTTCTTCATTCACTTTCTTCTTCACTTTCTCATCATCATCATCCCCCAGGCCTCAAAAAATGGGAATGTTTCAGGGCATACTTCTCAATTTTATTCCACTTTCCATCTGTGGTTTCCCCTAGCTGATGTCATCCCATTACACAGTTTTAAATAGGATTTATAACACTAAGTGATTTTATATCTCTAAATGAGGTCTCTCATCTGCAGTCTAGACTTGTGCATTCAACTGCTTATTTGACATCACCACTTATACAATTGGCTGTCTGATAGACTTCTCAAAATTAAGAGTCCCAGGATTGAACTTCCTAATCCTACCACCTCATAGCCTGGCCTATGCTACTGTCTATTCACTCTTAGAAAATGCCAACTTTATCACTCCAGTAGTTCATGCAAATTCTTTGGAATTATCCTCAGTTCTTCTCTTTCTCTCTTATTCCATCCATCAATCAATCCTGGTATTTCTTGCTGTAAAATATATCTGCTTCTCATCAAGTTTACCTCCGCTATTCTGGATCAAGCCAATGTGAATTTTTCCCTTGATCAGTTGAAGAGTCTCTTAACCTGTCTCCTTATTTCCACTTTCCCTCCTTCTATCTTCAACACAACAGAATAATCCCTTAAAATGTGAAGTCCTCTCCTCAGGTTTCTCTAATATCCATTCATTTCACTTACAGTAGAAGTCTAAGGTAACTTCTGTGGTTTACAGTTGTCCAAGACTGTAAAAGAAGTATAGCATCAGCATTTGCTTCTTATGAGACCTTATCAGAAGAGCACTCTGTGCTTCAGCATTTCTACTTCTCACCCCTCTGCATCTCTTCCTTATCCTTTCCTGCTCATCCTGCTCCAACTCTACTGGTCTCCTTGGGCTACCAATCCCTCAAGGTTCTGAGTTCTTTCTGCTTGAATTTTCCCCAAGCTCTTCATATGACTCACTGTCACCTTAGCTGTAGATTCCTAAATCCCTAAGTATGGCCTGCTCTAACTACCCTAAATAAAATAATGCATTCTCCCTAACCTAGATGCTCCTCCTGCATTTATTTTCTCCACAGTATATTTTTAGCATTCCAGGTATTGCATAGACATTGATGTGTTTCTTCCATTACTAGGATATAAGGTTCATGAGAGCTGAGACTTGGTTCACTACCTCTGCCTGTAGCCAGTAGGTCAATGCCTGATACATGGAAAGCACATAAACAAATATTTGTTAAATGAATAAATGAATTAAAAATGTGATTCCTGCTCTTATAGCCCTCACAAGTTTTGTTCAATAAGTTCAATCAATATTTGAGCACTTAATCCATGCCAGGTCTGGTTCTTGGAGCTGGGGATGTGTAAATAAAGGAAATGTGCATTTTCCCTTTGGGAACTGACAGCTTGCTGGATGAGATGGATAATGGTGTTGGCCTAGGTGCTCATTCTTATACTAACAGCACCAAAAATGCAGGGCCTGAGAAATGGCTTGCACATAGCACTTATTTTATGAAGTGACCCAGAGAACAGGGGTAGAGTACTGGGAAATGAAAGAGGGAGAAACAAAAGCTAATAGGAGTGTGTGGTGTTAAGCTGATTGCCCTGTGGGAAAATTGAGCTGAAGTCCACTCTGGCCCTCTGAGAAATGGTGTAGAACTGGGAAGTAAAGGAAGAATGTATATCATCTACCAGTTCCCCTTCTCCCACTGGTTGAAGGTTATTCCATGGCATGTTAACTCCCTCATGCTTCCAGGGTGTGCGTGTGTATCAGTCCATTCTCATGCTGCTAATAAAAACACACCCAAGACTGGATAATTTATAAAGGAAAAAGTTTCAATTGATTCACAGTTGCACAGGGAGGCCTTGGGAAACTTACAATTATGGCAGAGGAGAAGCAAACATATCCTTTTTCACATGGCAGCAGCAAGGGGAAGTGCTGAGCAAAACAGGGGAAAGCCCCTTATAAAACCATCAGACATCACAACAACTCACTCACTATCAGGAGACCACCATGAGGGTAACTGCCCCCATTATCAAATTACCTCCCACTGGGTCCTCCCTATGGCATGTGGGGATTATGGGAACTATAATTCAAGATGAGATTTGAGTAGGGACACAATGTCCAACCATATCATTGTGCCCCAGCCCATCCCAAATCTCATATCCTTACATTTCTAAACCCAATCATGCCCTTCCAACAGTCCCCGAGTCTTAACTCATTCCAGCATTAACCCAAAGGTCTAAGTCCAAAGTCTCACCTGAGACAAGGCAAGTCCCTTCCATCTGTGAGCCTATAAAAGCAAAAGCAAGGTAGTTACTTCTGATACAATGGGCGTACAGGCATTGGGTAAATATGTCCATTCCAAATGAGAGAAATTGGCTACAGGCCCCATGCAAGACCAAAATCCAATAGGGGAGTCATTAAACCTTAAAGTTCCAAAATTATCTCCTTTAACTCCAGTCTCACATCCAGATCATGCTGATGCAAGAGTACTCCCACAGCCTTGCGCAGCTCCATCCCTGAGGTTTTACAGGGTACAGCCCCCACTCCTGGCTGCTTTCACAGGCTAGTGCTGAATATCTGCATCCTTTCCAGGCACACGTTGCAAGCTGTTGGTGGATCTACCTTTCTGGGGTCTGGAGGATGGTGGCCCTTTTCTCACACCTCCACTAGGCAGTGCCCCAGTAGGGTCTCTGTGTGGGGTCTTCGACCCCACAATTTCCTTTCTTCACTGACCTAGCAGAGGTTCTCCATGAGGGTTCCATCCCTGCATCAAACTTCTGTCTGGGCATCCAGGTGTTTCCATACATCCTCTGAATTCTAGGTGGAGGTTCCCAAACCTCAGTTCTAGACTTCTGTGCACCCGCAGGCTCAACACAACATGTAGGCGGCCAAGGCTTGGGGCTTGTATTCTCTGAAGCAATGGGCTGAGCTGAATGTTGGCCCCTTTTAGCCATGGCTGGAGCTGAAGCAGATGGTACACGGGGCACCAAGTCCTGAGACTGCAGGAGGGTCCTGGGTCTGGCCCATGAAAGGATTTTTCCCTCTTAGGGAAAAATGGCCTGGAGACATTTTCCCCAATGTGTTGGTGATTAACATTTGGCTCCTCATTACTCATGTAAATTTCTGTAACCAGCTTGAAGGTCTCTTCAGAAAATGAGGTTTTCTTTTCTATCACATAGTCAGGCTGAAAACTTTCTAAACTTTTATGCTGTGCTTCTTCTTGAATGCTTTGCCGCTTAGAAATTTCTTCCACCAGATACCCTAAATCATCTCTTTCAAGCTCAGAGTTCCACAGATCTCTCGGACAGGGGCAAAATGCCACCAGTCTCTTTGCATAGCAAGGGTGGCCTTTGCTCCAGTTCCCAACAAAGTTCCTCATCTCTATCTAAGACCACCTCAGCCTGGACTTCATTGTCCATCCATATCACTATCAGCACTTTGGTCAAAGCCATTCAACAAGTCTCTAGGAAATTCCAAACTTTCCCACATCTTCTTATCTTCTTCTGAGCCCTCCAAATTGTTTCAACCTCTGCCTCTTACCCAATTCCAAAGTCACTTCCACATTTTCAGGTATTTTTACGGCAACACCCCACTACTTGGTACCAATTTACTGTATTAGTTTCTTCTCATGATGCTAATAAAGACATGCTGAGACTGAGTAATTTGTAGAGGAAAGAGGTCTAATTGATTCACAGTTCTACAGGGCTGGGGAGCCTTAGGAAACTTACAATCATGGTGGAAGGGAAAGCAAACATATCCTTCTTCACACGGAAGCAGCAAGGAGACGTGCCAAGCAAAAGGGGGAAAAGCCCCTTATAAAACCATCAGATTTCATGAGAAGTCACTATCATGAGAATGCTATGAGGGTAACTGCCCCCACGATTAAATTACCTCCCACTGGGTCTGTCCCACAACATGTGGGGATAATAGGGACTATAATTCAAGATGGAATTTTAATGGGTACACAAAGCCTAACCATATCAGCATGTGTGAGTGGCATGGTGATGGATATTTGTCCCCTCCAAATCTGATGTTGAAATATAATCCCCAGTGTTGGATGTGGGGGGTGGGGGCACTGGTGGGAGGTGTTTAAGTCATGGAGGCAATGGTTCCTTACCATTACCATATGGTAATTTGTTACAGTAGCCCCAACTGACTAAAACAGATTTTGATGCGTGTAGCCCATTATAACCAAACTGAGTGGCTTCTTTCTCATGGTTCTGAAAACTGGAAATTCTAATGTGAATATAACTGTCTAACTGGGTTCTTGATGAGGACTCTCTTCCCGTTTATGCCCTCATATGCCTTTTCCCTGAAAGAAACTTCCTATCTCTCCTTTTATAAAGGCATTAATCCCGTCATCAGATCTTCACCCTTACAACATCATCTCAACACTACTCCCCCAAAGCCCTACCACCAAGTACTCTCACAGTCAGATTAGCTTCGACATATATATATATTCGGAGGAGGTGGGGGCAGTGGCAGAAACATTCAGTCCATAGCCAAGCCTTTGCCAATATCTTCCTTTTTCTTTATCAGATTGCAAAGGTATAATGTAAACATGGTAAAATATGGTACTGGGTGTGGTAGCTACTCAAAATGGATTCTGAAGTTATTGAGTTATAAGCCTAACTTAGAAAGGAAAGACAAATTAAGGTTTGAGGACCAGAGAACAACAAACATTACATGAGTGGCTGCTAGTTACAGAGACAGTGAGGGGCATTAATGATGGAAACACGAATGACTTATGGTCCGTATTCTCAAGAAGTCTTACGTGTGGAGGGAGCATCTTGCTAAATAATCAGTTGAGTGATATGACTGAGACATTAGAGAGAAGATGAGACATTAGAGAAAAGATGAAGTGATGTATTTTAATTCCATAGAAACTTTGTTAAATTTTCTTAAGTATTTAGCCTTATATTTTTGTAATAGATATAGTAATAAAGATCTGCTGAACCTTTTTACAAGTCTATCCTAAATTGGATTTGTAATAAAATAAGAGTTTTCCAGGTTATTACATATAGCCCTTTTCAAAATTCAGAATGTTTGTTTTGAGTACTACATTAATCATCATTGTGGATGAATGGATGCATGGGTGGATAGATAGATAATGTGAATTCCTCAACTTCAAGATGGCTTTAGACTAGTTATAGAAGCAAACTAAGTATACTCGTCTATGACTAACTCTCTTATAATGTAGTAGTTATCTGAGAAACATACACAGAGAAATCTGAGGAAAAAGGAGGGAGGTAAAAGTTCTACTTTGAACTGTTAGGAATGGATCTAGGAAGTCTTCAAAGAGAAATTGACTTTTGGGCTGTTTTTCAGTTGAAGAATTTCAATATATGCAGATTGGGGAAGGACATTTCAAGAACAGGGACAGCCGAATAAAAGGACAGTGATATTTTCAAGAATGCTTTATAGACAATGAAATGGCTACAGGTGGCTGCAGTATTAGGAACATGGCAGGGGTGGATTGGGGAAGCCTGGCAATGCCAGCTGGGGTTAGATGGTGGCAATCTAACTTTCAGGCTAAGGAGCTTTATCTTCACACTGTTGGTTGTCAATTTCCCAAGGTGCTCTTCTACAACCGCTTACAAAGACAAATATGCCTGGTATATTTTTTGGAGGTACACATTGCACATTGGCTTATTAAAGCTGCTAAAGAGTAAATAAGCCGTTTAACTTAAAGTCCAACATTTTTCAAAAATCTCTAAAACAGAAAAACATTTATTTTTTTCTTTTCAACGTCTATTTGAATCCTATGGAACATCACTGCGGGGAGTACCTTGGAATTGAAGAGTTTAAAGAAAGAACCAGTGTGATCATTTTACCTTTTAAAATGTTACCTTGTTACAGTGTGTGGTATGGAGTGGAAACCATTAATTTGGAAACAGATGAAATAAGCTGTTGCTGCACTTTCTCTGCAGAGAGAGAGAGAGAGAGAGAGAGAGAGAGAGAGAGAGAAAGCAGATGCACGTGCAAGATAAAAGATGAAATGGGAGTTGGGTGCTCATGACAGAAATGGGTAAAGGGGAGGGGTATGAGCAAGCTTTTTTAAGAAGATGACTTGTTGAGGTCAGGTGACTTATGGGCTTTGGGGAACAAGAGTGGGATCTTGTGTACCACTCATTTTCTGCATTGTGCAACTGGATGAATGATGGGACCACTCACAGAATGAGCACCACACATGGGAAGGAAGACGTTGGTGGATGAAAAATTTACTTTGAGTTTAGGTACCTGTAGAAAAGATACATTAAGAAATAGAGAACCCTCCATCTTTCTGATAAATCATTTCTTCTGTTTTCTTCTTCTGCCAGTCCCAGAAATCTTGATCTGCTTTATCTTCCTGTGAATTGTTCTCCAAAACCTCATTCTCCAGCTCTCCTTAGTTCATGACCATTCTCCAGACATGCCATGCACATTCACAGCTATGTGCATTGACTCCATTATTCTGTCATTCCAGGATGACCTTCCTGAATATATGTGTTGGAAATTGTCTTTAGCTCATAGCAATAGACATCCAGCTATAATGGTTTAAATTTATAGTGTATCTAGTATGAAAACAAAAAGTTCAGATGATAAACAGTCCAGAACTTGTTTTGACTTCACACCAACTTTTCTACCTTTTGGTCCACAGTTCTTAACAGCAGCTTCTATCCTCAGAGATACAAAATGACTGATGGAGCTCCAACAATCACAACCACATTTCAAACAGAAGTATGAGAGAAGCAGAAATAACCTGCATATTATCTGTTTCCTTTTAAGAAGCTATTACAATGTTCTACCTAACCACTCATGTTTACATGTTATTGGCTATCCCTAGATGTAAGGGGACTAGGAAATAAAATGCGGTCTTTTCCTGCAATATATTGCTACTTGGGGAGGAAAAAAAGTGAAAGAGGGTGTGTGTGTGTGTGTGTGTTTGTGTGTGTGTGTTTAATTTGGATTTTTAATTTTTCAAGGAAGAAGAAGAAAATACATAGAGTAGAGCAGTTTCTGCCACATTGACCTTTACCTTTTGCAACTCTGCTTAGGGTTGATATAGCTTTAAATCAGTCACCATATGGTTGTGATGGTTGGAGCTCCATCAGTCATTTTGTATCTCTGAGGATAGAAGCTGCTGCTAAGAACTGTGGACCAAAAGGTAGAATTGTCCTCCTGCCAGAGGAGCTTTTTTTTTTTCTGAAACAGGTGCATTGCCTTCTGTTCAGCACTCATTTACTTTATGTTTTCCTTATCCTTTCTTGTACCTCTGGCTCATTCCTGAAAGATCCTTGGGAGCAAGATCTATTTTTGTATTAGTCCCTATGTTCTCTTTTGATCTCTCTAAACCTCAGGATTTGATATCACTTTTGGCTCTTAATAGGAACTTAGAAGAAGTTGCATCTAACTCATGGTTCTCAGACTCTAGAGTACATCCAAATCATCTGGAAGGCTTATTAAGCATAAATGGCTGGACCCTACTCTCAAAGTCCAGGACTGAGACAATGCATTTCTGACAAGTTTGCAGGTGATACTGGCACTGCTAGTCCAGAGAGCACACTTTGAGGATCTTTTTTTGTAGGGATCGCCTATAAAGTTTCCTATCACATTAGATCCCAGGGTATTTTCTTTTCTTTTTTTTTTTTTTTTTTTGCCAAAAAATTGACTCAGTTTAATAAGGTCTCTGAAGTAGAAAAACCTTTCACCCCACCCTGTGAGTCTTTTTTTTTTATTATTATACTTTAAGTTCTAGGGTACATGTGCATAATGTGCAGGTTTGTTACATATGTATACTTGTGCCATGTTGGTGTGCTGCACCCATCAACTCGTCAGCACCCATCAACTCGTCATTTACATCAGGTATAACTCCCAATGCAATCCCTCCCCCCGCTCCCCCCGTGATAGGCCCCAGTGTGTGATGCTCCCCTTCCCAAGTCCAAGTGATCTCATTGTTCAGTTCCCACCTATGAGTGAGTGAGAACACGTGGTGTTTGGTTTTCTGTTCTTGCGATAGTTTGCTGAGAATGATGGTTTACAGCTGCATTCATGTTCCTACAAAGGACACAAACTCATCCTTTTTTATAGCTGCATAGTATTCCATGGTGTATATGTGCCACATTTTCTTAATCCAATCTGTCACTGATGGACATTTGGGTTGATTCCAAGTCTTTCTCTCAAAGTCCAGGACTGAGACAATGCATTTCTGACAAGTTTGCAGGTGATACTGGCGCTGCTAGTCCAGAGAGCACACTTTGAGGATCTTTTTTTGTAGAGATCGCCTATAAAGGTTCCTGTCACATTAGATCCCAGGGTATTTTCTTGGTCTCAGGATGGCTAGCTGTACATCTGTCTTTCTCCTTACAGGGTCCATTGTTTTCTCTTTGTACTCTCACCTTTTTACAATCAATAAAAACATCTCAAACAGGTTCACAGTTTGTCAGCTGGGTAGGTCTTGCACAATAAATGGGAAATGGGCCAATGATAGTCAAGGACACAGTCTGGACTCATCACAATACTCATAGTTTACATAGCCTTGCTTTTTTTTTTTCAGATTTTGTCATCATGACCTTCACAATGCATCCCTCCTTCTCTCCCTCACCACCTAGTTAAGCAGTCCCATACTACCAACTCATCACCAGCCCAGCTGAGTGTTAATTCTCTTCTGGAAAGTCATGCTAGTCCTGATAAAGGCCCTTCATTGCTAGGATAACCACTAACCCCAACAAATGCTCCCAATGATGTTTGTGAAATATTTCAGTTGAACTAAAAGATTTTCTCCAGGTCAGTAATTATTGTCATTAACATTTAGATAAGTTGGCTGTTTTCTGCTCTATATTACTCTGTGTTCCATTGCCTCATAATGGAGTAAGATAGGAAGGAGTGAGGAATTTCAAACCAAATGGTCTTTGCTAATAAATTTCAATGCCTCATTTAGGATGCTTTCTGTAGTCCATGAAGCTAGCATGCGCCATAGTCCCATCCCTCTCCTCTGCATTCCTCTGTTGGGGCCCATGGTGATCCTGAACCCTTTTGTTCCTCATGTATCCCTAGCCAAAAGAGAACTCAGCCTTACTCCTTCTTGTGAGCCAGAACAAACTCATCTGAGGTTCCAAGCTTAAATGGTTTTCCTATATGACTTTCTGACTCTTATCCTAGCAATCAGTCCTATAGTGAAGGACTGCAAGGACAAGTTTTGAGCACTCTTTTAACTCTCGAAGCACAAAGCACAGGAAACCTAAATCTCCTCCCAGATCTCTCAAACTCTAGTGGAAATGCCTGAATCTGTATTCTGTATCATTTAACTTTTTTAAAAAAATATATCAGACTTAAGTATAATTATGGCCAGTATGTCCTTAACAGAAAGTCTAACCTGATGATGTACAATAGGCTTTGAGG
This sequence comes from Chlorocebus sabaeus, assembly GCF_047675955.1. Taxonomy (NCBI): domain Eukaryota; kingdom Metazoa; phylum Chordata; class Mammalia; order Primates; family Cercopithecidae; genus Chlorocebus; species Chlorocebus sabaeus. The sequence goes on along the minus strand of NC_132904.1, from coordinate 76,822,974 downwards.
AGTCAGATAAAAATGAGTTTCAATGTTTTATATGTTAGGTAGAGCAGGTTGAGAAAATAGAGAATTGGATTCAAGCCTGCAGATGTGGAGATGGCCGTCCATGACGCTTTAGCAGCCAGTTGGGTGTTAAAGAACAGGCAAGCTCCTAAAAAGTTAGTGTTCCTTGTGCAGCTCTTTATGGGTCAGCGCTTTACAGATGTGATGGGCACACGGGTTTACTAGGCTGTCATCATAAAGTGCGGTTTCATTAACTTCTAACCATCTTCATTTGAACGGTAGCACCCCACTGACTTCACTGCCCAAACACAAGGAATGTTATCCCAATTATGTTTTTAGTTGCTTACTTTTTGTTTTATATTTTGAAAGTATTCAAATCTAAAAAAAAATTGAAAAATAATACTTTGTTAATTGTTAAGCATTTTGACATATTTGCTTTATACATCTTTCGTCTCTCTCTATCTCTGACGCTTTCCCTCTCTTCTCACCACACACACACACACACACACACACACACAGAGAGAGAGAGAGAGAGAGAGAGGAGAGGAGAGGAGAGAGAGATACATACATCTGTTACTGTTTTTGTGAACCAAATTAATTAAATGTGAATTAAATTAATGAATGTTTGAGGTGATGGATATGCTAATTACTCTGATTTGATTATTACACAATGTATACATGTATCAAAACATCACACTGTACCCCATAAATATGTACTATTATTATATCTCAATTCGAATACAATGAAACTTTTAAAAAATTAAAATTTCCTGGTGTGGGTGGCAAATTATATGGTTGCCCTATTATCATTTCTGCAGACATGACTTGTGTGATTTCCTCTCGGCCTTTAGCAATGTTGTGGGAGTTCAGACTGACCTAGAGGCACAGACCTCAAGCTTCAGAAAGCAGCTGCCAGCCACTTGCCATGGGGTGGGCAGTCTATTGGCGAGGGGAAAATCTTAATAATTGAATAAATTGAAATAAGTTTCAGGGCTCAGAAGCAGGTTAATCTTCTCCTCAGAAGCCTTTCCTCTGTACTGAAATAAATTGTTTTCTACTGAAACAAAATTATTTTCCCAACCTAATGTGAAAATTTTCTCCTGGTCAATAGACTGCCCACCCCATGGACAGTGGCTGGAAACTGCTTTCTGGGGCTTGAGGTCTGTGCCTCTAGGTCAGTCTGAACTCCCACAACATCGCTAAAGGCCGAGAGGAAGTCACACAAGTCATGTCTACAGAAATGATGGTAAGGCAACCGTATAATTTTCTACCCCCCCCAGAAAATTTTAATTTTTTAAGTGTTATTATATTTTAATTGAGATATAATAATTGTATGTACTTATGGGGTACCGTGTGATATTTTGATACATGTATACATTACGTAATGATCAAATCAGAGTAATTAGCATATCCATCACCTCAAACATTTATTCTTTGTAGAGAAACGTCAGAATCCTCTTTTCTAGCTATTACTATTTTGAAATATAAAATAATTATTATTAACTTTAGTCATTCTACAGTGCAATGGAACACTTGGACTTGTTTTTCCTATGTAACTCTTCTAACTTTGTACTAATTGACCACCATCTCACAATCCCCTGATCCTTTCTACCCTCTCTAGCCTCTGATAACCCATTGTTCTATTCTCTTGTTTTTAATTTTTATTTTAATTTCAAGGGTATATGTGCAGGTTTCTTACATAGATAAATCTGTCATGGGGGTTTGTCGTACAGATAATTTTGTCACTCAGGTATTAAGCCTGGTACTCACTAGTTATTTTTCCTGATCCTCTCTCTCTCGTCCCAGATCCTCTCTCTGATAGGCCCTATTGTCTGCTCTTTCCCTCTATTTGTCCCTGTGTTCTCATCACTTAGCTCCCAAGTATAAGTGAGAACATGCAGTATTTGGTTTTCTATTCATGAATTAGTTTGTTAAGGATAATGGCCTGTAACTCCATCCATTTCTACAAGTGACATGATCTCATTCTTTTTTATAGCTGTATGGTATTCCAAAGTATATATGTACCACATTTCCTATATCAAGTCTACCACTGATGGGCATTTAGGTTGATTCTGTATCTTTGCTATTGTGAATAGTGCTGCAGTAAACCTACACGTGCATGTGTCTTTATGATAAAACTATTTATATTATTTGGAGTATATACCCAGTATGAGATTGCTGGGTCAAATGGTAGTTCTGTTTTTAGGCCGTTGAGGAGTCACCACACTGTTTTCCACAATGGTTAAACTAATTTACACTGCCACCAACAGTGTATAAGCATTCCTTTGTATCCACAGCCTTGCCAGCACCTTTTTTCTTTTTCTTTTTTTTTTTTTTTAAATAGCTATTTTGACTGGCGTGAGATATTTCATTGTGGTTTTGATTTGCATTTCTGTAATAATCAGTGTATTGAGCATTATTTCATATGCCTGTTGGTCACATGTATATCTTCTTTTGAAAGGTGTCTGTTCATACCCTTTACTCACTTTTTATTGGGGTTGTTTGTTTGTTTGTTCTCATAAATTTAAATTTCTTATAGATGCTGGATATTAGACTTTTGATAGATACATAGTTAGCAAATATTTCTCCCATTCTGTACATTGCTTGTGTACTGCATTGATAGTTTCTTTTGCTATGCAGGCACTCTTTAGTTTAATTAGATTTCATTTGTCAATTTTTGCTTTCGTTGTAATTGCTTTTGGCATCTTTGTCACAAAACTTTGCTCATTCCTATGTCTAGAATGGTATTGCCTAGGATGTCTTCCAGGGTTTTTATAGTTTGGGGTTTTACATGTAAGTCTAATTCACCTTAAGTTGATTTTTGTATATAGTGTACAGAAGAAGTCCAGTTTCAATCTGCTTCCTATGGCTAGCCAGTTATCCCAGCACCATTTATTAAACAGGGAATCTTTTCCCCATTGCTTGTTTTTGTCAGGTTTGTCAAACATCAGAGGGTTGCAGATGTGCAGCCTTATTTTTGTGCTCTTTATTCTGTTGCATTGGTCTGTGTCTGTTTTTATACCAGTACCATGCTGTTTTGGTTACTGTAGTCCTACAGTATAGTTTGAAGTTGGGTAGCATGATGCCACCAGCTTTGGTCTTTTTGCTTAGAATTGCCTTTGCTATTTTGGCTGTTTTTTGGTTCCATATGAATTTTAAAATAATTTTTTGTAGTTCTGTGAAGAATCTCAAAGGCAGTTTGATAAGAAAAGCACTGGCCGGGCGCGGTGGCTCAAGCCTGTAATCCCAGCACTTTGGGAGGCTGAGACGGGCAGATCACGAGGTCAAGAGATCGAGACCATCCTGGCTAACACGGTGAAACCCCATCTCTACTAAAAAATACCAAAAAAACCTAGCCGGGCGAGGTGGCGGGCGCCTGTAGTCCCAGCTGCTCGGGAGGCTGAGGCAGGAGAATGGCATAAACCCAGGAGGCGGAGCTTGCAGTGAGCTGAGATCCGGCCACTGCACTCTAGCCTGGGCGACAGAGCGAGACTCCGTCTCAAAAAAAAAAAAAAAAAAAAAAAAAAAAGAAAAGCACTGAATCTATAAATAGTTTTGGGCGGTATGGCCATTTTAGCAATATTGATTCTTCCTATTCATGAACAGGGAATATTTTCCCCTTTTTTTTGTGTCATCTCTGATTTCTTTGAACAGTATTTTGTAACTCTCCTTGTAAAGGTATTTCAGTTCCCTAGTTAGCTGTATTGCTAGGTATTTTATTCTTTTGGTGGCAACTGTGAATGGAATTGTGTTCCTGATTTGGCTGTTGACTTGACTGTTGTTAGTGTATAGGAATGCTAATGATTTTTGTACATTATTTTTTTTTCTGTCTTCAAATGAGGCTTTCTTTATTCCATCATCTTAAAGTCAAATAATTTTCTTATTACTATTTACAAGTTTAAGTTTGCATTCATGAATCAAAATCACAGATGTAAAAGGAACCATTTGGTTTTTTGTTTGTTTGTCTGTCTTTATTTCTTCTAAAAAAAAAGTGATAAATGATGTGCAGAACACACAGGTTTGTTACATGGGTATACGTGTACCATGGTGGTTTGCTGCACCTATTGACCCATCTAAGTTTCCTCCCCTCATCCTCCACCCCTCAACAGGCCCTGGTGTATGTTGTTCCCCTCTGTGTGTCCATGTAAAGGAACCATTTTTTTACTTAGGGATTGGGGAGAAATTCATGTTTTTGTATGTAATCACTTCTTTACTGGCAGTTCTGTCATTCATTCAGGATGAAAAATCACATGAATGATAAATGCAAGTATTGTTACATAGAAGGGCATTGTGCCCCTTAAAGTTGTGCAATCCTGTGATAGCATCAGGCCTGGTGACTGGTGCATGACCCCTTGTCCTCAAAGAATTCACAGTTGAATGGACAAAACAAGATCTAGAGACTGTACAGGTATTGAGGAGTATTGTAAACTGAGTAAGACATCTCCATCTGCTGCTGAGAACATGGCAAGAATGTGTAGCTGTGGCTAAGGAGATTCCTAAAGAGTGCCAGGAAAGGCTTTAACAAGAAGATAGGTCTTGATCTGAGCTCTTCATGGTTAATAGGATGTTCCTAGGTAGAGATAGGGAGACTGGGATGATGGCATGAAGCATAGCCATCTGGATTGGCTGGAGATTATCAAGCATGTCATTGTCAAGTACATCAACTTCTGAATGGCCTTGAATGCCAGGATATGGAGTTAAGGTAGTATTTGATTTAAAAAAAAAAAAAAAAATTGGGGAGGGGAATCCTTGAAGGCTTTTTTTATTATTTATTTTTTATTATACTTTAAGTTCTAGGGTACATATGTACAATGTGCCGGTTTGTTACATATGTATACATGTGCCATGTTGGTGTGCTGCACCCATTAACTCGTCATTTGCATTAGGTATATCTCCTAATGCTATCCTTCCCGTCTCCCCCTACCTTACAACAGGCCCCGGTGTATGATGTTCCCCTTCCTGTGTCCAAGTGTTCTCATTGTTCAGTTCCCACCTATGAGTGACGACATGCAGTGTTTGGTTTTCTGTCCTTGCGATAGTTTGCTGAGAATGATGGTTTCCAGCTTCATCCATTTCCCCACAAAGGACATGAACTCATCCTTTTTTATGGCTGCATAGTATTCCATGGTGTATATGTGCCACATTTTCTTAATCCAGTCTATCATTGGTGAACATTTGGGTTAGTTCCAATTCTTTGCTATTGTGAATAGTGCCACAATAAACATACGTGTGCATGTGTCTTTATAGCAGCATGATTTATAATCGTTTGGGTATATACCCAGTAATGGGATGACTAGGTCAAATGGTATTTCTAGTTCTAGATCCTTGAGGAATTGCCACACTGTCTTCCACAATGGTTGAACCACTTTATAGTCCCACCAACAGTGTAAAAGTGTTCCTATTTCTCCACATCCTCTCCAGCACCTGTTGTTTCCTGACTTTTTAATGATCCCCATTCTAACTGGTGTGAGATGGTATCTCATTGTGGTTTTGATTTGCATTTCTCTGATGGCCAGTGATGATGAGCATTTTTTCATGTGTCTGTTGGCTGCATAAATGTCTTCTTTTGAGAAGTGTCTGTTCATATCTTTCACTTACTTTTTGATGTGGTTGTTTGTTTTTTTCTTGTATATTTGTTTGAGTTCTTTGTAGGTTCTGGATATTAGCGCTTTGTCAGATAAGTAGATTGCAAAAATTTTCTCCCGTTCTGTAGGTTGCCTGTTCACTCTGATGGTAGTTTCTTTTGCTGTGCAGAAACTCTTTAGTTTAATTAGATCCCATTCGTCAATGTTGGCTTTTGTTGCCATTGCTTTTTGGTGTTTTAGACATGAAGTCTTTGCCCATGCCTATGTCCTGAATGGTATTGCCTAGGTTTTCTTCTAGGGATTTTATGGTTTTAGGTCTAACATTTAAGTCTTTAATCCATCTTGAATTAATTTTTGTACAAGGTGTAAGGAAGGCATCCAGTTTCAGCTTTCTATATATAGTTAGCCAGTTTTCCCAGCAGCATTTATTAAATACGGAGTCCTTTCACCGTTTCTTGTTTTTATCAGGTTTGTCAAAGATCCGATGGTTGTAGCTGTATTGTATTATTGCTGAGGGCTCTGTTCTGTTCCATTGGTCTATATGTCTGTTTTGGTACCAGTACTATGCTGTTTTGGTTACTGTAGCTTTGTAGTATAGTTTGAAGTCAGGTAGCATGATGTCTCTGGCTTTGTTCTTTTGGTGTAGGTTTGTCTTGGCAATGCGAGTTCTTTCTTGGTTCCATATGAACTTTAAAGTAGTTTTTTCCAATTCTGTGAAGAAAGTCATTGGTAGCTTGATGGGGATGGCATTGAATCTATAAATTACCTTGGGCAGTATGGCTATTTTCACGATATTGATTCTTCCTATCCATGAGCATGGAATGTTCTTCCATTTGTTTGTGTCCTCTTTTATTTCATTGAGCAGTAGTTTGTAGTTCTCCTTGAAGAGGTCCTTCACATCCCTTGTAAGTTGGATTCCTAGGTATTTTATTCTCTTTGAAGCAATTGTGAATGGGAGTTCATAGGACATATCTCAAAATAATGAGAGCTATTTATAACAAACTCACAGCCAATACCATACTGAATGGGCAAAAACTGGAAACCTTCCCTTTGAAAACTGACACAAGACAGGGATGCCCTCTCTCACCACTCCTATTCAACATAGTGTTGGAAGTTCTGGCCAGGGCAATCAGGCAGAAGAAAGAAATAAAGGGTATTCAGTTAGGAAAAGAGCAAGTCAAATTGTCCCTGTTTGAAGATGACATGATTATATATTTAGAAAACTCCATCGTCTCAGCCCAAAATCTCCTTAAGCTGATAAGCAATTTCAACAAAGTCTCATGATACAAAATCAGTGTGCAAAAATCAGAAGCATTCTTTGTACATTAATTTTGAGACTTTGAAATTTTGTTTATCACCTTAAGGAGATTTGGGTCCAAAATTACAGGGTTTTCTAGCTACAGAATCATGTCATCTGCAAACAGGGATAGTTTGACTTCCTCTCTTCCTATTTGGATGCTCTTTATTTCTTTCCCTTGCCTGATTGCTCTGGCTAGGACTTCCAATATTATGTTGAATAGGAGTGGTGAGAGATGACGTCTTTGTTTTGTACCGGTTTTCAAGGGAAATGCTTCCAGATTTTTGTCATTCAATATGATGTTGGCCGTGTGTTTGTCATAGTTGGCTGTTATTTTTTTGATATATGTTTCTTCAATACCTAATTTACTGAGAGTTTTTAACATGAAGGAGTGTTGAAATTTATTGAAAGCCTTTTCTGCATCTATTAAGATAATCACATGGTTTTTGTATTTAGTTCTGTTTATATGATGAATCACATTTATTGATTTTTATATATCAAACTAACCTTGCTTCCCTGGGAAAAAGCTTACTTGATAGTGGTGAATAAGCTTTATAATGTGCCACAGAATTTGATTTGCCAATATACTGTCCAGGATTTTTGCATCAAAGTTCATCAAGGATATTGGCCCAAAGTTTTATTTTTTTGTTGTTGTATCTCTTCCAGGTTTTGGTATCAGGATGATGCTGGCCTAATAGACTGAGTTACAAAGGAGTCCTTCCTCCTCCATTTTTTGGAATAATTTCAATAGGAATGGTATGAGCTCTTTTTTGTATATCTGGTAGAATTCAGCTGTCAATCTGTCTAATCCTGGCCTTTTTTATTGTTGTTGTCAGTAGGCTATTTATTACTGACTCAATTTCAGAGTTGTTATTAGTCTATTTAGAGATTCGGTTTCTCTTGGTCCAGTTTTGGGAGGGTAAATGTGTCCATGAATTTATCCATTTCTTCTAGATTTTTTAGTTTATGTACATACAGGTATTCATAATATTCTCTGATGGTTGTTTTGTTCTGTGGAGTCAGTAGTAATATTCCCATGTTGTTTCTGGTTCTGTTTATTTGAATCTTCTCTATTTTCTTCTTTATTTGTCTAGCTGGCAGTCTATTTTATGAAATTTTTCAAAATACTAACTTCTGTATTTGTTGATCTTTTAAATGGTTTCTTATGTCTCATTCTTTTTCAGTTCATCACTAATTTTGGTTATTTCTTGTCCTCTTCTAGCTTTGGAGTTAGTTTCCTCTTGATTCTCTAGTTCTTTTAGTTGTGATGTTAGATTATTAAATTGAAAACTTTCTAACTTTTTGATGTGAGCATCTAATACTATAAATTTCCCTTTTAACACTGCCTTAGCTGTGTCCCAGAGGTTCTGTTATGTTGTATCTTTGTTCTTATTAGTTTCATAAAACTTATTGATTTCTGCCTTCATCCATTGTTTACTCAGAAATTATTCAGGAGAAGGTTACTCAATTCCCATGTAATTACATGCTTTTGAGTGAATTTCTTAGTCGTGATTTCTAACTTGATTGTGCTATAGTCAGAGAGAGAGAGGTTGTTATGATTTTACTTTTTTTGGTGTTTGCTGAGGAGTGTTTCATCTCTGATTATGTGGTTGGTTTTAAAATATGTGCCATATGGCAATAAAAAGAATGTATATTCTATTGTTTTTAGGTGGAGAGTTCTGCAGATGTCTGTCAGGTCCATTTGATACAGTGCTGAGTTCAGGTCCCGTATATCTTTGTTAAGTTTTTTGCCTTGATAATCTGTCTAATATTTGGGATGTCAAAGTCTCCAACTAATACTGTGTGGGAGTCAAAATCTCTTTGTAAGTCTCTAAGAACTTGCTTTATTAGTCTAAGTGCTTCTGTGTTGGGTGCACATATATTTAGGATAGTTACGTCTTCTTGTTGAATTGAGCAGGTTGCTCCTTTTCCAGTATAACTTACTCATTTTTCTGGAGTCACCGGGGGCTAAGAATGAGTCCTACTTTGAGGTAGACCCATGAAGGATTCCCAGCTTCCTTCCCATTCAGCCCGGCTTCTGTGTCTTCCCTTCATCTACTCCCAGTCACTTCTCTTGGAAGATCTGTTAGGAACACACCTGTTGTCCTTGTCCCTCCATAGCAGCTGTTCTACCTGGCTGCGTCTGGTCAGCTATCTTGCTGAGCTACCTCCCTGTTCCATTCTATATGTCTATAAAATCAACTTTGTTAGATAACACAAATGGGTGAGATCATTAAGTATTTTTTCTTCCATGCTTGGCTTAATTCACTTAACATAATGTCCTCTAGGCTTATCTGGTTTGTAGTGAATGACAGAATTTCATTTCTTTTTAATGACTGAATAGTATTAAATTGTGTATATATACAACATTTTAAAAATATATTTACTTTTTGATAGACACTTATATTCATTCCATACTTTGGCTCTTGTGAATAGTGCTACAAAAACATGGGATTGTAGATGTCTTTGACATACTGATTTTATTTCCTTTGAATTCCGAGTACTAGGATTGTTTGACCATATGATAGTTCTGTTTTTGTTTTTTTGAGAAAGCTCCATACTGTTGTCCATAATGGCTGTACTAATTTACATTCTCAACAATAGTGTACAAATTCCCTGTTCTCCACATCCACACTAGCATTTGCTGTTTTTTATTCTTTTGGTAGTATCCAAACTAATTGGCATGAGCTAATATCATCCTGGTTTTGATTTATGCTTCTCTGTTGATTAGTAATGTTGAACATTTTTCCATATACCTGTTGGTCATTTGTATACCTTCATTTGAAAAATGCCTATTCAGATCTTTTGCCCATTTTTAATCAGATTTTGCAACTATGTTGAACTGTTTGACTTCTTTGTGTATTCTATATATAAGCCCCTTGTAAGTTTGTAGCTATTTTCTTCCATTCTATAGGTTGTATCTTCACTCTGTTGATTGTTTCCTTTCTTTTGCATAAGCTTTTTAGTTTGATGCATTCCCATTTCATTATTGTTGTTGTTGTTACCTGTGCTTTTGAGGTCTTATTCTAAAAAAAAGCATTTCCCCAACAAATGTTATAAAGTGTCCTGTTTTCTTCTAGTAATTTTATAGCTTCAGTTCTTACATTCAAATCTGATATTGATTATGATTTCATTTTTGTATATAGTGATAAATAGAGGTCTAGTTTTATTTTTCTGCATATTGATATCCAGTTATCCCAGCACCATTTACTAGAGAGACTCTCTTTTTTTCCAATGCATATTGATGGCACCTTTATAGAAAATTTGTTTACTGTAAATGTGTAAATTTATTTCTGGATACTCTATTCTGCTCCATTTTTTCATGTTTGTGTTTTTACACCAGTAGAATGCTCTCTTGATTATTATAGCTTTGTAGTATATTTTGAAATCAGGCAGTATGATGCTTCCAGCTTTGTTCTATTGCTCAAGATTATTACTTTGACTATTTAGGATCTTTTGTGATTCCATACAAAATTTAGGATTTTTTTCTACTTTTATAAATAGTATCATTGGTATTTTCACAGGCATTATATTAAATCTATAGATTGCTTTTTGTTATATGTACATTTTAACAATATTAATTCTCCCAATCCATGAATGTGAGATATTTTCTATTCATTCGTGTCCTCTTTATTTTATCAATGTTTTATAATTTTATCATATAAATTTTTCACTTTTTTGGTTAAATTTATTCCTAAGAAATTTTTGGTGACTATTGCAAATGAGATTGTCTTCTTTATTTCATTCTAAGGTAGTTCACTGTTAGCATATAGAAATACTTCTGTATGTTGATTTTGTATTTTGCAACTTTACTAAATTTATTTATTAATTCTAGTAGTTTTTGGTGGAGTCTTTAGTGTTTTCTAGGTATAAGATTATGTTATCTGAAAACAGGAATAACCTGACTTCCTCGTTTCAAATTTAGATGACCATTTTTTTCTTTCTCTTGACAAATTGCCCTGACTTGTACTTCCAGAACTAGGTTGAATAGAAATTATGAAATTGGGCTTCCTTGCCTTCTTCTAGATCTTATAGGAAATGCTTTTTACTTGCCCTTACTTATGTGATGTTAGCTTTGGATGTGGTATATGGTATTCATTGTGTTGAGTTACATTCCTGCTGTACCGGATTTGCTGAGAGTTTTTAGCATAAAGGGATGTTGAATTTCTGTGTATAATAAAATAATCATAAGATTCTTGTTCTTGATTGTATTAATACAATGTATGATGTACATTGATTTGCATATGTTCAACCACTCTTTCATTGCTAGAATAAACCCCACTTGGTTACGGTGAATGATCTTTTTAATGTGCTACTAAATTTGGTTTGTGAATATTTTGTTGAGAATTTTTGCATTTATCTTCATGAGGAATATTGGCCTGTGGTTTTCTGTTCTTGTTTGTTTTCTTTTCATTGTGTTCTTCTTTGCTTTTGGTATCCGGGTGTATTATTATGTTCTCATAGTGTTGTGAAGAAATACTGGAGACTAGGTAATTTATAGAGAAAAAGGTTTAATGGTCTCCCAGTTTCACATGACTGGGGAAACCTCACATTCATGGCAGAGGGTGAAGGTGGAACAATGTCAGTCTTACATGGTGGCAGGCCAGAGAGCATGTGCAGGAAAACTGCCCTCTATAAAATCATCAGATCTTGTGATACTTTTTTACTATCACTAGAATAGCACAGGAAAAAACCTGCCCCCATGATTCAATTACCTCACACCGGGTCCCTCCCACAATACATAGGGATTATGTGAACTACAATTCAGGATGAGATTTGGGTAGGGACTCAGCCAAACCATATCACAGGGTACTGTTGGCTTTAGAGATTGAGTTTGGAATAACTGCCTTCCCTTCAATGTTTTGGAATAGTTTGAGAATCATTGGTATTATTTCTTCTTTAAATGTTTGTTAGAATTCAGCAATGAAACCACTGGATTTCTTTGATGAGACCCTTTTTATTAATGATTCAATGTTATTATTCATTGGTCTCTTTAGGTTTTCTATTTCTCTATAATCATCTCTTGTTAGGTTGTATGTCTAGAAATTTATAATTTTTTTTTTTATTTTTCAATTTGGGATGTAGTTGTTCATAATTAAGAACCTATGTATTTTTGTAGTATCAATTCGTACTGACTCCTTTTTTACTTCTATTTTATTTGTTTAGATCTTCTCTTTTTCTTAGTCTTGTTAAAGTTTTGTTGATTTTGTATATCTTTTCAAAAAACCAACTCAATGATTTTTAAAAATTTATTACTGATCTTCTTTAGTTTCTATTTCATATTTTTCTTTATTCATTCTTTTCCTCTATTGATTTTGGGGTTGTTTCATTCTTGCTTTTCTGCTTCCTTGAGGTACACTATTAGATTGTTTTTATGAAATTATTGTATTTTCTTGATGTCACTGTTTATTATTGTAAACTTCCCTCTCAGCACTGCTTTTGATGTATTCCGTAGAGTTCAAAATGTTGTATTTCCATTTTTATTTGTCTCAAAAAATTTTTTAAACTTTACTTTACATTTCCTTATTGACTTTTTTGTCATTCAAAAGCATGTTGTTTCATTTCCATGTGTTTGTATAGTTTCTAAAATTACTCCTGTTATTAATTTCTAGTTTTATTGCAGTCAGAAAGGATACCTGATATAATTTTGATTTTTAAAAATTTGTTAAGGCTTGTTTTTTGCCCTAACAGATGGTTTATTCTTGAGAATATTTTATATGCAATTCAGATGAATGTATATTCTGTAGTTTTGGATATAATTTTCTGTAAATATTTCTTAAGTTTATTTATCCTAGACTGCAGTTCAAGTCCAGTGTTTCTTTGATTTTCCATCTGGGTAATCTACTCACTGCTGAAAGTGGAGTGTTCCCTATTATTATTATATTGAAGTCTGTATCTTCCTGTAGGTATATTCATATTTGTTTTCTATATAAAATTGTTCCCACATTAGGTACACATATATTTACACTTCTTATATTCTCCTGCTGTATCAAGAACTTTATCACTATATAATGGGCTTTTTTACATCTTTTCACAGTTTTTGGCTTAATGTCTATTTTATCTGTTAAAAGTATTGTTGCTACTCCTGCTCTTGTTTTGTTTCCATTTGTATTAAATATCTTTTTCACCCTTCACTTTATGTATACCCTAACAGGTTGAGTGAGTCTCTTGTAGACAGAATATAGTTAGCTCTTTTTGCATTACCCATTTAGCCACACTGTGTTTTCTAATTAGAGAACTTATTCTATTTGCAATCAAAGTTATTATTAATAAGTAAGGGCTTACTACTGCTATTTCATTGTTAGTTTTCTAGACATTTTCTTTCTTACTTTCTTATTGTATTCTTTAATGGTTAAATATGTTTTATAGTATGTTTGAGTCTTTGTTTTTTATTTTTAGTATATCTATTGTACATTTTTCATTTTTGGTTACCATGAGGCATATAAAGAAATCTTATAGTTTAGCAAATTGTACTAGAATGATAACAACTTAACTTTAATTTCAGTAAAAGGAAAATAAACAAAAAACCTGTTCTCTTTAACTCCATTTTCCCTCCATATTTTGAATTATTGATATCAAATTTTGTATCTTATATTGCTTATTTCAACAATTTATTGTTGTCAGTTTTGTCTTCTAGCCTTCACACTGAAGATACAAGTTGTTTACACACCAGGATTACAGTATTAAAACATTCTGAATTTGTCTATGTGTTTACTTTTACTAGTGAGTTTTATACCATCAGATATTTTCTTATCATAAGTTAGCACCCTTTGCTTTCAGTTGGAAGAATTCTCTCTAGCATTTCTTGTAAGAAAGATCTAATGGTGATGAATTTCCTCAGTTTTTGTTTGTCTGGGAAAGTCCTTATTTTTGCTTCTTTTCAGAAGGATACCTTTGCTGGGTACAGTATTCTTGGTTGGCAGCTTTTTTTTTTTTTTATCTTTAGCACTCTGAATATGTCTTTCACTACCTTTTGGCCTGGAAGATTTCTTCTGAGAAGGCTTTTGTCAGCTATTTTGGAATTTTTAAAATATGTAATTTGCTGCTTTTGCTGCTTTCAGAAGCTATTCTTTGTGTCTGGCCTTTGAAAATTTGGTTATAATACATCTTGGAGTAGGCTTATTTGGGTTGAATCTGATTGATGACCTTTAACTTTCCTCTACCTGAATATTTTTATCTTTTTCGAAGATTGAAAATTTTTCTCATTGTTTCCTTGAATAAATATCCTACCTATTTTTGTTTCTACTCCCTCTTAAACTCCAATAACCCCAAAATTTGCTCTTTTGATACTATTGCATTTTTCTTATATACCTTCATGAGTCCTTTTCGTTCTTTTTTTCTTTTTTTCCTTCTGACTGTGAATTTTCAAATAGCTTGTATTCAAGTTCACTGATTCTTCTGCCTGATAAGGTCTTTATCTATTGCATTGTTTACTTCATTCAGTATATTTTTCAGCTCTAGAATTTCTGTTTGATTTCTTTATTATTATTTTAGTCTCTCTGATAAATTTCTCTTATAGTTTTTTAAATTGTTTCTTGATGTTTTCATGAAGTTCACTGAGCTTACTTTACAGTTATTTTGAATCCCTTGTGTAACCGATCATACATCTCCATCTCTTTAGAGCCTGTCACAGGAATCTTGTTGTGTCCTTTTAATTAGGTCATAATTTTCTGATTGTTCTTGATGCTTGTGAATGTATGTCAGTGTCTACACATTAAAGAATTATTTATTCCAGTCTTTGCAATCTAGCTTTGTTTTTTTCTGTTCTACTACAATGCATCTGTTTAGTACTGTAAGTAGAATAACTGTTGTCAGAGCTCATAACCACTGAAGCTATAAATAAAAAGGAAGGTGGGGTTCTACTGCAAGTCCACCAGGAGTTCCGTTTTGCCCTCCAAAAGTCCTGCTCTCCCCTGAAGTCCGCAGAGGCTTCCAACAACAAGTGGAGATACACATTTCCTTGTTTAATTTAGTGTGCACAGAAAGAGAGAGGAAACCTCTCCCCTAACCAAGGATTTTTGTCCTATTTTTCAATCACACTGTGCCAGTCTAGCTGAACTATACATGTGTTGGCTGATAGTAGTTCCTAGGGGAGTATCATGCTCTTAAAAAGAGGATTTTGAAATAGTGGAAGTTGAATTACTATGTTTACTCTAAACTTTCAGTGCTGCATAATAGAACTTTCTGCAAAAAAGAAATGCTGCATTCTCCACTGGCCGATGTAATAGCCACTGGCCAGTGGCCACTGTGGCTATTTAAATTAACTAACCACAGTGCTATTTAAATTAAATTAATTAAAAATAAATAAAATATTAGAGTAATAAAGTGACCAAGATTCAGGTTGGAGATGAACATAGAATCCGACTCCATTGAGTAACATGGGCTGTAGTGAGGGAGAGGAGAGAACTCTGCGTAAAATGTAGGTCCTTTTTTGGAAGGAAGAGTTGAATATGTAGGTCTTCTATATCCTTGCTGCTCAAAGTTTGGTTCATAGACCACAAGCATGGTTATCATGTGGTAACTTACTAGAAAAGCCGAATCTTAGGCCCTGTATCAGATAAACTGAATCATAATTCGCAACTTAACAGAATCTTCAACTGTTTACCCCATGGTTTGGCTTAAAGACTTGCAGTTTGAGAGACCTGGATTTCCAGTCTGGGTGTGCCACTAACTAACTCTAAGTGAATTATGCAACTTACTTCAGCTCTCTAAGTTTTCATTTTCCCAACTGATGTGGCTTGGCTGTGTCCCCATCCAAATCTCATCTTGAATTGTAGCTCCCATAATCCCAATGTGTCATGGGAGGGACCCAATGAGAGGTAATTGAGTCATGGGAGTGGGTTTTTCGCACGCTGTTCTTGTGATAATGAATAAGTCTCATGAGATCTGATGGCTTTATAAATGGCAGTTTCCGTGCACACACTCTTGACTGCCACCATGTAAGACATGACTTTGCTCCTCCTTCACCTTCCACTATGATTGTGAGGCCTCCCCAGCCATGTGGAACTGTGAGTCCATTATGCCTGTTTTTCTTTATAAATTACCCAGTCTCATTATCTTTATTATCAGTGTGAAAACAGACTAATACACCATCTCTAAGGATATTACAGTACACCTTGCCTAACAGGGTTATTACAATTTTTATATGAAATACTATGTATAAAATTCTTAGCACAATACAGAGCATCTAATATCTGCTCATTAAATCACAGTTTTTCTAGCCTCCTCTCTAGGACAGAATATGTCTTATCCACGGAGAAATCCACACCCTGGCCACAGCTTTGCACATAACAGAAGTTCAATAATGTGGGTTGAAATAACAGACACAATAAAAGACTGAGTGAATTCATGACTAGGTTGTCCAGGCCTCATAAATTATAGATGCATCAGTATATACAATGCATTATTTTAATGAATAAATACAATTATTTTACATGTATAATCAGAGCAATATTTGATTTTTCTAATTTTATTTGAATAATTTCTTACCTGATTACCTTGCCTAGAACTTCTTTCCTAAGGGAAAAAAATTAAAAGGTACATACTTTTTGTATGGTCTTTCTTATTGTCAGGCTTAGTTTATAAAGTGTTGTAAATGTCCTTATGGGCATGTTCTTTAGCAGCCTTTGTAAAAGAAAAACACTCATGTGTCCACATTGTACATTAGGATCTTACCTTAGTATCACTACTGGTGGCAGCCCTCACAGCAGCCTTAATGTCTTGTGAGGGAGCCCTCCTCCTTTCCTTCATAAGACAGGAGTCTTGAGCAGTTGCTTAAATTTTCAGACATTTTGTATCATCTTCCCAAGTTTCTCATCTCAACTTGGGAAGATGAGAACTTCCCAAGTTCTCATCTTTCCAGGTGTCTACAGCCAGTCTTGAAACTCTTCTAGCACTTCCTTTGCTCTCATCTTGTGAGACACAATATGCTACTTTGCAATTATGTTACTTGTACATTATTATTAAGCCTGGTAAGATGAGAACTGCTGAGAATGCCTGTAGCCTGGTGTTGAGAAATAGCAGATCCTAGCTCAAATGCCTAAAGTTGCTAACAGGCTTCACCAGTGATCTGGAATACGATCTTGGGTAACCAACAGTATCTCTGACCCTCCATTAACTTATCTATAAAATAAACCAAACACACACACATAACAAAAAGCTTATTTAACAATGTGTAAAACTTAAAGCTTTATGAAAGTGTAAGATATTATATATTTCTATTCTTTATTATCTTTCATTTATTGATTCAAACATGCTTGTTGCCCATCTGTTATGGGGATTATGCTACATAATGTGCCAGATTTAGAGAAATGATGAAATACACAGTCCGTGGACTCAATGACATTAAAGAGAAGACTGTGAGTACCAAGAAGAGGCCAACTAGGGCAACCTGAAGTAGTCAGTAATAGGGAAACCTGAAGTAGTCAGTAAATACTTACTAAAAGAAGGGGTATCTTGCTGGGCACAGCAGCTCATGCCTAAAACCCCAGCACTTTGGCAGGCTGAGGCAGATGGATCGCTTGAGCTCAGGAATTTGAGACCAGCCTGGACAACATGGTAAAACCCTCTCTCTCCCAAAAATACAAAAATTAGCTGGGCATGGTGGTGCACACCTGTAATGCCAACTTCTTAGGAGACTGAGGTGGAAGGGTAGCTTGAGCCCAGTAGGTGGAGGATGCAGTGAATCAAGATTGTGCCACTGCACTCCAGTCTGGGCAACAGAGCAACAGAGCCAGACCTTGTCTCAAAAAAAAAAAAAAAAAAAAAAAAAAAAAAAAAAAAAAAGAGAAAAGAATAAAAGAAAAAAATAAAAGGGGGTATCTGTAGTGACTCTTAAGAAATGAGTAGAAATTAGGCAGACAAATAAGGGTAAAATAATTCAAGGCTGAGGAAGAATGGTGCATTCACTACAAATACTTTTTAAATTTTGCCTTGTTTAAAGAAATGCATAAAGCTTTTTACCTATTTTAAATAAAAAGCAGAAAGTATGACTTTTCAATTCCAGGAGGTGTTTTTGTCCATAGCACGGTCTACTTAATTCAGACAATTGATAGAAATGAAATTCAGAGAAGTGCCCTAGTGTCCGCAAGGCCACATGGATTGTTAGTAGCAAAACTAGTTTACTAATGCTTAACCTAGCTGTTTTCCATACATCATGCTACCTCCTCAATCCAGAGGCAAGATGATAACTTAATATCCCTAGTAGCAGAGACTCTTTTGTCAGCACCAAACACAAATGTACAGCCAATGCTCCTCAGCTGGATACAGGTCACTTTTCAGCAGAATCCATGTCATGGATGTTTGCTAAGAAGAAGAATTTTTAAAATTAGATCTAGGAGTACTTGGCATATTTCCACCTGGCACCCACACTCACTTAGATTACCAGAAATCTTAGGCTTAAGGAAAGCTTAATTAAAACCAAGTCAATGGAGTACTTTCTGAGGAACTAACAGGATAACACAAATAAATTGGGCATTTTTCTCTTCTCTTTTTGCTGTTCTGTTACTCTCAACCCAAACTTTGATTTATCTACACCATATATATTTATTTAATCACCAAATTTTCTTTATCGATTGTGTACAGGCAAACTAAAACTTTTTTGAAAAGCTTAATATTCTGTATAACTATTATGTATGCTATGGTTATTAGAGGAAGATAGGGTGGATTAACTGCTAGATTTGAAATTCAAAACCTGTGTCTGAGTCTTTGTGATAGAGATAACATACTGTTGGCAGTAATGAGGTGAAAGTGCCCATTATGATCTTGGGCCCATGGCAATGGATCTATATCTGCTAATTTTCTACATTCATCGCTAATATTTCTTCTTAGCCTCACCTTCATCATCAATAAAATGGAGATAATGTCTATTTCTTTTTCTTTTTCTTTTTCTTTTTTTTTTTTTTTGAGATGAAGTCTCGTTCTGTCACCCAGGCTGGAGTGCAGTAGTGTGATCTCAGCTCACTGCAACCTTTGCCTCCTTGGTTCAAGCGATTCTCCTGCCTCAGCCTCATGAGTGGCTGGGATTACAGGCACCTGCCACCATGTCTGGCTAATTGTTGTATTTTTTTTAGTAGAGATGGGGTTTCACCATGTTGATCAGGCGGGTCTTGAACTCCTGACCTCATGATCTGCCCGCCTCGGCCTCCCCAAGTGCTGGGATTACAGACATGAGCCACTGCACTTGGCCATAATGTCTATTTCTTCTACTTATATTACAGTGATTATATAAAACTCATGATCTAGTGTATGTTTGGAAATATGGTCTCAAAAACTCAGAAGCCAATGGCATTATTGGCCACTTGAATTGGGAGAGGGGTGTGGCAGAGTATCATGAACTACCTTGGATTGTGTGCCCAGAAAGACCTTTCCAAGGAGGTCCTGTTTGAACAGAATTCTGAATAGGAAAAGAAGCCAGTCATGTAAAGGATTGAGCATAGATATTCTAAGTAAGGGAACCAGCCAGTACAAAGGCCCCAAGCCACTTATGAGTAAGGCATAAATGAAAAATTAAATCCTCTTGACTGGTATAATCAGAGCAAACTGTGCAAGGAAGAAAGAATTTGGAGATTATATCATCAAGGTATGTAGGCTATTCATGAAAAATGATGGTAGAGAGTTAGAAATGTTCTCTAGGACAATGGAAAACCATTGGGGATGGGGGTGTTGAACCCAAGTCTGTACCTGACTATGTAAATTTGAGCAAGTTATTTCAGCTCTCCAAGTTTGCTTCTTATTCTATAAAGTGGACATGATACCCACCTTGAAAAATTATTCTGAGAATTACATTTACTATTCTATGTAATATATTTAGTATCTGACGCCTGACAGATATGCTACTTATTGCTGATTGTGGTGTTGTTGCTGTTGTTGTTGACACTATCATTGTCATTATTATTATCCCCTCTAAGTTAAGACAGAAATGACTACGGGGAAGAAGAAGGAATAGCAGAAGAGACAGGCAGATGTTGCACAAAAGCAGATCCAGTACCACAAAATAGTATTTTATTTCCAGGTGTCAAATAAGCCTTATCATTCTTTGTCCACACGTTTCTTTTTACTTCTAATAATGGGACACCGTGGCCTCTGACCATATAAGGTACTGGCCCGTGAATCCAAGAGTCAGGCAGGGAGCCTTCCTGTCAGAGTATGTGCCAAGCACCCAGATCACAATCCAGGAAGTCAGACAGCCCTTCTGGAAGCTGCCAAGGCTGAGAACTTAGTCTTGGATGTGGATAACAGCTATTTTAACTGATAACAGTTATTTTAACCCAGCATTTTCTGTAGGAAACCAAGAGAAGTAAGCTGGGAGTGTTCCAGGTAGGATAATTTCCCAAATGTACTTTTTAGAGGCCATATTTTCCTTCATCTTACTCTGCGGACAAATGCTTAAGCATCTGAAAATGTGGACATAGCAATCTTGATGCTGACATTGTGGTTAATAATCTTACCATCCTCCTGTCTTTCCTGTTTCTCTAATTTCCATTCTCTCTTCCTTCATTTCTGACTAACCCTCCCTTCCTTCTCACTCCCTTCTTTTCCATTACTTTCTGTATTTTTCTTTTATTTTTAGTTGACAAATAATTGTACATATTTATGGAAGACAGAGTAAAATTTTGATACACAGGTATAATGTTAAATAATCAAATAAGGGTAATTCTATCATCTCACACGTTTATCATTTCTTTGCTTTGTGACTATTCAAAATATTCTCCTCTAGCTTGTGAATATATACACGAAATTATTTTTAATGATATTCACCTTACAGTGCTACAGAACATTAGAACTTAGTCTTTCCTTCTAGCTACAACTTTGCACCCATTAAACAACTTCTCCTCCCTTCTCCTCACCCATCCCAGCCTCTAGAAAATCACAATTCTACTCTCTATCCCTGTGAGCTCAATTTTTTTCGATCCTATATATGAATGAGACCATGTGGTATCTTTATCTTTCTGTGCCTGATTCATTTCACTTAATGTCCTCCAAGCTCATTGATGCTGCCTCAAATTACAGGATTCCATTGCTTTTTACAGCTGAACAGTATTCCATCGTGAATATATACCACATTTTCTTTATCTGTTTATCTGTCTATGGACATTTAGGTTGATTCTGTATCTTGACTATTGTGAATAGTGCTGCAATAAACTTGGGAATGCAGGTATTTCTTCAATACTCTTTCCTTTTCTTTGGGTAAATACCCAATAGCGAGATTGCTCAATTGTATGGTACTCCTATTTTCAGTTTTTTGAGAAAATGCCATATTGTTTTCCACAAAGCTGTACTAACTTACATTCCAACCAACAGTTTGTAAGAGTTTAAATTTTTCCACTTCCTTGTCAGCATTTGTTATTTTTTGACTTTTTGATGATAGCCATTTTAATTTGGATAAGATGATATCTCATTGTGGTTATTTGCATTTATTTGATAATTAATGATGTTGAGCAGTTTTGCATGTACTTATTGGCCCTTTGCATCTCCTTTTTTGAGAAATGATTATTCAGATCCTTTGCTTATTTTTAAATTAGATTATTTGATTTTAGTTCCTTTTATAATGTGGATATTAGTCCCTTGTTGGATAGTTTGCAAATATTTTTCTCCCATTTTACAGATTGCCTCTTCACTCCACTGAGTTTCCTTTGCTATGCAGAATCTGTTTCATATACTATAATCTCATTTGCCTATTTCTCTTTTTATGGCCTGTGGTTTTGAAGTCTTACTGTAAAATATTTGCCTAGATCAAAGTCCTGAAGTGTTTCCCCCATATTTTCTTCTAGTTGTTTTGTAGTTTTGGGTCATAGGTTTAAGTCTCTAATCTATTTTGAGTTGATTTATTTTTTATGTGGTGAAAGATAAGAGTCTAGTTTCAGTCTTCTGCATGGATGTTCACTTTTCCCAGCACCATTTATTGAAGAAGATGTCTTTTCCCCAGTGTATGTTCTTGGAGCCTTAGTTAAAAATCAGTTGGCCATAAATATGTAAATGTATTTCTGGGTTCTCTGTTCCACTGGTCTATGTGTCTGCTTTTATGCCAGTACCATCCTGTTTTAGTTACAAGATACTTGAAGTGTTTATTTTATTATTTTTTTTCTTCTGAGTCTCACTCTGTTGCCCAAGCTGGAGTGCAGGGGTGCAATCTTGGCTCACTGCAACCTCTGCCTCTGGGTACAAGCGATTTTCCTGCCTCAGCCTCCTGAGTAGCTGGGATCACAGGCACATGCCACCATGCTTGGCTAATTCTTTTTTTGCATTTTTATTAGAGATGGGGTTTCACCATGATGGCCAGGCTGGTCTCAAACTCTTGACCTCAGGTGATCCACCTGCTTGGCTTCCCAAAGTGTTGGGATTACAGGTGTGAGCCATAGTGCCTGGTGGTTTGTAGTATTTTTGAAATCAGGTAATGTGATCCCTCTAGCTTTTCTCTCTGTAATGAGGATTGTTTTCTCTCTTTGAGATCTTTTGTGGTTCCATGAAAATTTTAGAATTGTTCCTTTTCTATTTATGTGAAGAATGCCATTGGTATTTTTAGAGAAATTGTGTTAAATCTGTAGATCATCTTACATAGTAGGATCATTTTAACAATATGAATTCTTCCAATACATGAGCATGAGATGTCTTTTCACTTTTTGTGTTCCTTCAGTTTCTTTCACCAGTGTTTCATAATTTCATTGTAGATATTTTTACCTCCTTGGTTAAATTTATTCTTAGATATTTTAAATTTTTTTATCTATTGTAAAATGGGATTGCTTTCTTGATTTCTTTTTCAGCTAAGTCATTATCGGTGTATGGTAATGTTACTGATTTTTGTATGTCGATTTTGTATCCTGCAAATTCACTTAATTTGTTTATCAGCTTTAGGGTTTGTAGAGAAGCCATTAGGGTTTTCTCTATATAAAAGCATGTCATTTGCAGAAATGGAAAATTTGACTTCCTCTTTTCGAATTTCAATGTCCTATATATCTTTATATTGCCTAATTTCTCTGGCTAGGACTTCCAGGATTCTGTTGAATAAGAGTGGTGAAAGTAGACATCATTGTCTTGTTCTAGTTCTTAGAGGAAAGGTTTTCAGCATTTTCCCATTCAGTATGATATTAGCTGTGTGTTTTTATATATGTGTGTGTTATATATGTGTTTTTACATATGTGTGTTTTTATTGTGTTGAGGTATGTTTCTTATATATAAAATTTGTTGAAAGGTTTTTTTTTTTAACAAATGGATAATGAATTTTATCCAGTCTACTTTCTTTTGCATTTATTGAAATGAACTTGTAGTTTTTCAGCTTCATTGTGTTGATGTGATGTATCACATTTATTGATTAGCATATGTTGATTATTCTTACATTCATGGGATAAATCCCACTTGATCATGATGTATTATCTTTTTGATGTGCTGTTGGATTCAGTTTGCTAATATTTTCTGAGGATTTTTGCATCCTTGTTTTTCAGTGATACTGGCCTGAATTCTTTTTTTTTTTTTTTTTTTTGGTCATGTCCCTGTCTGGTTTTGCTATCAGAGTAAAGTTGGACTTGTAGAATGGGTTAAGAATTTCCTTCTCTTCAATTTTTTGAAATAGTTTGAGAAGAATTCATGTTCTTTTTTAGAAGTTCCATAGCATTCAGCAGTAAAGTCATCTGATCCTAAGCTTTTCTTTATTGGGAGACTTTTTATTGCTGATTCAAACTTGCTATTTGTTTTTAGTCTGTTCAGGTTTTCTATTTCTTCAAAGTTAAATATTAGAAGGTTATTTGTGTCTAGGAATTTATCAGTTTTTTGTAAGTTTTCTAATTTGTTAACATACAGTTGTTCATAATAGTTCCTAATTATCCTTTGTATTTCTGTACTATTTGTAATGTCTCATCTTTCATTTCCAATATTTTTGTTTGAGTTTTCTCTCATTTTTCTTAGCCTAGATAACCATTTGTCAATCTTGCTTATTCTTTTAAGAGAATAAATTTTTATTTCATTGATCATTGTTATTTTTGTGTCTATTTTGTTTAGTTATGTTCTCATATTATTAGTTATTTTCTACAATTAATTTAGGTTGGTTTGTTCTTGCTTTTCTAGTTCCATGTGATATCCATTGTTAGGCTTTTTATTTAAAATCTTTCTACTTTTATGATGTAAGCATTTATTGCTGTAAACTTTCCTTTCGATGCTGGTTTTGCTGTATAACACAGGGCTTGGTATGTTATGTTTCCATTTTTAGTTGTCTCAAGAATTTTTTAAATTTTTATTTTAAATTTTATATTGACCTGTTGGTTATTCAGGAGCATATTGTTCAATTTCTATATGTTTGTAGTTTCCAAAATTACTCTTGTTATTAATTTCTAGGTTTACTTTATTGTAGTCAGAATGGATACTTGTTATGATTTAGATTTTTAAAAATTTGTTAAGACTTGCTTTGTACTCGAATCTGTAGTCTATTCTGGAGAATATTTTATACCCAATTGAGAATAATGTGTATTCCGCAGCTTTGAATGGAATGCTCTGTAAATGTCTGTTAGGTCCTTTTGGTCTAGATGCAGTTTAACTCCAATGTTGCTTTGTTGATTTTGTCTACATGATCTATCCAATGCTGAAATACAGGTGTTGAAGTCATGACTATTATTATATTGAAATCCATCATTCTCTTTATTTCTAATAATATTTGGTTTGTATACATAGATATTCTGGTGTTGATTGCATATATAATTGTTATATCCTCTTGGTGAACTGATACCTTAATCATTATATAATTATGTTCTTTTTCTCTTTTGATTATTCTTTGGCTGAAAGTCTATTCTTTCTGACATAAGTATTGCCATTCCTATAAACTTTTTGTTTTCATTTGTACAAATTATCTTTTTCCAACCTTTCACTTTGGGTCTATGTGTGTCATTACAGGTGAACTGAGTTTCTTTTGAGTAGCATATGTTTGGATCTAGGTTTGCTTAATCCATTCAACCAGTCTTTATCTTTTAATTTGGGAATTTAAACCATTTACATTCTGATTGTTACAGACAGATGAAGACTTGATGCTGTCATTTGTTAACTGGTTTCTGATTGTTTTGTATATCCTTGGTTCCCTTCCTCCTCTTTTATTTATTTTTAATCTTTGAGATTTGTTAATTTTCTGTAGTGATAACATTAGATTATTTTCTCTTTCTCTTTTGTATACCCACTCTACCACGGAGTTTTATACTTTTGTGTTTTTGCATGATGGTAGATATTGTCCTTTGGCTTCCAGATGTAAAACTCTCTTATTGATTTCATGTTGGACCACTCCAGTGGTGATGAATTTCCTCCATTTTTGCTTACCTGGAAAATACTATTTATCCTTCATTTCTGGGGAATAGTTTTCCTGGGTCTAGTCGCTCAGGCTGGAGTGCAGTGGCGCGATCTCGGCTCACCGCAAGCTCCGCCTCCTGGATTCACGCGATTCTCCTGTCTCAGCCTCCCGAGTAGCTGGGACTACAGGCGCCCGCCACTACGCCTGGCTAAATTTTTGTATTTTTAGTACAGACGGGGTTTCACTGTGTTAGCCAGGATGGTCTCGATCTCCTGACCTCGTGATCCACCCGCCTCAGCCTCCCAAAGTGCTGGGATTAGAGGCGTGAGCCACAGTGCCCAGCTCTCTCTTTCTTTCAGTACTTTAAATATATCATCCCATTCTCTCCTGGCCTGGAAGGTTTCTGCTGATAAATCTGCTGTAAGTCTAAAAGTGATTACCTTACGTGTGACTTGACACATTCTTTGCTGTTTGTAGAATTCTCTCTTTAACTTTTGACAGTTTGACTATAATGTACCTCAGAGAGGGTTTTTTGGGGGGTGGAATTTATTTGGAAATGTTAAGTTTTATGTATCTGGAGGTCTATATTTCTTTCAAGACTTGGAGAGTTTTCAGCTATTATTTTATTAAACATGTTTTCTAGGTATTTTTCCATTTATTTTCCTTTTGGAATTTAAATAATTGTTCATTTGATGGCGTCCCATATGTTACATAGGCTTTCTTCATTCTTTTTCTTTCTTCTTTTTTTTTTGTATGACTGACTTATTACAAAAGATCTATCTTCAAATGCACAAATTCTTCTACTTTATCTAGTCTTTTATTAAAGCTCTGGATTATATTTTTATCATTTATTGAATTTTCCACTTCCTAGATTTATGTTTTGTTCTTTCCTTTTTTTTTTTTTTTTTTTTTCTTGCAGAGTCTCACTCTATTGCCCAAGCTGGAGTGCAGTGGCACAGTCTTGGCATACTGCAATCTCCTTCTCCTAGGTTCCATTGATTCTCATGCCTCATCCGCCCAAGTAACTGGGATTACAGGCGCGCACCACCCCGCCTGGCTAATTTTTGTATTTTTAGTAGAGATGGGACTTTGCCATGTCGGCCAGGTTGGTCTTGAATTCCTTACCTCAAGTGATCCACCTGCCTTACTCTCCCAAAGTGCTGGGAATACAGGCGTGAGCCACCATGCCCAGTCATGTTCTGTTCTGTTTTTTTTTTTTTTTTTTCCAGGCGGAGTCTCGCTCTGTCCCCAGGCTGGAGTGCAGTGGTGTGATCTTGGCTCACTGCAAGCTCCGCCTCCTGGGTTCATGCCATTCACCCACCTCAGCCTCCCGAGTAGCTAGGACTACAGGCGCCCGCCACCACGCCTGGCTAATTTTGTTTTTGTATTTTTAGTAGAGACAGGGTTTCAGCATGTTAGCCAGGATGGTCTCGATCTCCTGACTTCATGATCCACCTGCCTCACCTTCCCAAAGTGCTGGGATTACAGGCGTGAGCCACCGCGCTTGGCCTCTTTTTTTATAGTAGCTATCTCTTTATTAGTTTCTCATTCAGGTGAGGAATTGTTTTCTTGATTTATTTGTATTGTCTGTGTTCTCTTGTATCTTACTGAGTTTTCCTAAGACAATTATTTTGAATTCCTTTTCAAGAATGTTATAAATTTTCTTTCCTTTGGAGTCTTTTATTGGAGAATCATTGTATTCCTTTGCAGGTACTATGTTTTCTTGCTTTTTCATGTTTCTTGTGTTCTTACATTGACATATGCACATCTTATGCAACAGTTGGTTCTTCCAATTTTGTGGGGTAGCTTTTATAAGGAAAGGCTTTTTTTCTGTAGATGAATCTATAGTGTCAGTTGATTAGAGAACTTTGCCTTTGTTTCTGGGTGGGTATCATAGAGTCTTCATATGATTTCTTAAGCTGTAATTAATCTCAATGGTATGTGTGAGTTCCTCAGTGACTTTGGTTGCAGTTACTTGTGAAGACTGTGTTGATGCTTTTCTGCGAACTAGGTTGCCAGGAAGGCCAGGTCTTAGGCCCCTGAGAGCCATGCATGGGCACCAGCTGCCGCAGACCCTTGTGCGAATGTTCTTTGAATCCCATGGAAGTATGTGAGATTACTGGTGGTGACAGCCTGGGCAGGCTGGTCCTCAGGAATCCAGACGACATACACAGGCATTAGCAATGGCAGCAGCAGTCTTGGGCTGGCTGGTCTCCTTGCGTCCCTGGGCAGTGTGTCTAGCACCTGCAGTGGCATTAGCAGCATAAATGGGCCAAGTTTTGGTTCCCCAGGCAAAACAATCAGGTGTGTGGCAATCCCAGTGCTGGAGGGGACTGAGTCACTGTTAATGGCAGAGGCCTTGGGTGAGTGGCTCTCAGGCTTCTTGGAGCACATATTTTGGCTCCCTGTATTCCAGAAGTAGCCTCCCTGGTGTGCTGACTACCTGTTTCTCAAGTTATAAGGTTCTTCCTGGGCTCAGGTACTAGGGACACAGCTGATCCACTGAGTGAAGGTGATGCCTCAATGCTGCATGCCTGTGAGTAGATATGAAGGATGTTGGTAGGACCCCAGGAATTTGGAAATTCAGGGGTTATTGAGACCTAGGAAAAGATGTAGTGTGATATTGGCTCAGCTCTCAAAACAGCACTTTGCTACAGCATCCTGTGACCCAGGAGTGGGTGAGACCCTGCATGAATTTCCTCTCTGGGACAATGTAGTTATGTGGACTCCAGGCAGATCCCTGTACTAGACTCAGGAACTCTAAGGACCAAGGGACTCTCCTGTAGTCAGTATTGCAGACATCTGTAGTTTGAATGTGGAGCATTGTGGATCTCTCTTTTACCTTTCCCTACAACGGGGAGCCCCTGTTAGCTCTGAGCTGATGCTAGCCAGTTGTTTTTATTTCCTCTTTATGATCTATATTTTCTTACTTTTATTTTCCTCTTTATTTCTCTTTCAACATGGCTTTGAATACTTATTAGGTGCTTACTAAGAGGTGGAGAGTTTTCTGGGCATAAGATATACAAACACTAATATCACTGGATAACTAGAGACACATAAAGAAGAAAGCATCCTATCGTATATGACTTTGTAGAAGCACAAAGGAAAATGGGTTGATCTTACTTGGGGCATCAGAAAATCTTTACTCTTGGGTTAATTTTGTTAAGTAAACTGACAGAGCCAGGTAAATAAGTAAAATATGTTTAAAGCCAAGAGAAGAGCAGAGCAAAGGCATAGAAGTGTGAAATACCACGACACACAGAAATAAGACTGCAAATGGGCAAGTCAAGGAGATTTTCAAATCATGCTGAGGAGGCTGGACTTTCTTAAGGAGGAAACGGAGAGCCACTAAAGAATTTTAAGTGAAGACCTGATGTATTAGTTCATTCTCTCATTGCTATAAATAAATACTTGAGACTGGGTAATTTATAAAGAAAAGAGGTTTAATTGGCTCATGGTTCTGCTGGGTGTACAGGAAGCATGGCAACATCTGCTTCTCGGAAGGCTTCAGGCAACTTTTACTCATGATAGAAGGCAAACCGAGCAAGTGTATTACATACCAGGAGTAGGACCAAGACAGAAAGGGTAGAGGTGCTACACACTTTTAAACAACCAGATCTCACTCACTAT
Source organism: Chlorocebus sabaeus (assembly GCF_047675955.1). Taxonomy (NCBI): domain Eukaryota; kingdom Metazoa; phylum Chordata; class Mammalia; order Primates; family Cercopithecidae; genus Chlorocebus; species Chlorocebus sabaeus. Next base: position 76,794,203 of record NC_132904.1, on the reverse strand, counting down.
ACAGTAAGAACTCACTCACTATACAGTACCAAGAGGGATGGTACTAAACCATTCATGAGAATGCTGCGATCCAATTACTTCCCACCAGGCCCCACCTCCAACACTAGGGATTACATTTTGACATGAGATTTGGGTTAAGACACAGATTCAAACCATATGATATGACATGACCGAATCTACATTTTAGAAATAATACAGGGAACATGAAATAGAACAGGCCAATTAGGATTCTATTACATTGTGGAAGTGAGCAGTGATAAATGTCTGTGTCGAGCCAGTCACAGAGTAGATGGAGAAAATAGGACAAAAAAGAAGAAGATGTTAAGGTGGTAGAAATTTAAAATCTTTGTATTTGCTTAGAGAAGAGAATGGCTTAAAGAAAGTGGTACAGCATGATGACAAACTTTCTGACCCTAGAGTTTGTTTGGATGTTAGCGACATTCACTGTAATGGGAGATGATGAATGAGGAGCCTCGATACAGAGATAAGCAGACATTTTGGGTTTGGAGTACTTGTGGGACATCAGTAAATACATAATTATATTAACCTGAGATTTTGGCAGTCTCCATTTTTAGATTTTTAATAGAGGGACTGCATTTAGTTCTTGTGAGTTATTGATTTTGAAAATGTGTGTGAATCTTCCAGCGGTGTCTAGCACATCAATTCTTCTAAAATATTGATTATCTCTTTCTTCTCCTTCATATGTGTGTGTGTGTGTGTTCTGTTTTTTTAAAATTTATATTTATCTTTAGAGACTGTCTGTATCCCTAAGAATTTTGACAAAAGGGAGATTGCCTCCTGGGAGTAAATCCCTAAGATCAGCCACATACACATAAAAGGTCAGAGAAGAGATAAACAATAGTACTATCTTAGCTGCTTGACTGGCCAGTTTAAAGGTGATAGTATCTAAAGAGTACCTCCTTATGTATTTTATCAGTAAGCAGGCTTTCTACAAATACCTTCTGCCCTTAAAAAAAAAAAAAAAAAAATCAACAAATAAAAAAAAGGCAAAGGACTGAGGCCACAAGGGAGAAGAAAGGAAGCTAGAAAGAAAGATGTTGAGAGACCTTCCAGTTGTAGGTATAATGCCAAAAGAAGAAAGATGTAAAAGAGATTCACTTAAGAATACTGCCTGACTCCCTCAAACTCCCTCCTCTCCTGCCCAGAGGAGACACAGGGGTGAGGAGATAGCGGAGGAGCCCCAGAGAGGCTGGAAAGATAGAAAAAGATGCAGGCAGCCGTTCATAGTCCTTGCTTCATTGGGATGACCTAGGAGGTGAAGATCAGCAAGGAGAGATGTATTGAAAGATAAATCTCTAAAAAATGCAGAAGACCCAGGGGTTCACACTTGATCTGGGGCAGGGAGCACCAAAATGAAATACCCACATATACATTTTAAAAAAATTTTGAATTAAAAAGAAAAATACATGCACAGAGATCAGGCCAACCCCACTTGCTAGAAACTAGTAAGGACACGGGGCACCAGCTAGACTCCTTTTCTTGCTGACATGAGGTTACATGAACTTCCTTCTTTATCAAGAAGGGCCAGGCATGGTGGCTCATGTCTGTAATCCCAGCACTTTGGGAAGTTGAGGCAGGCAGATCATGAGGTCAGGAGTTCGAGACCAGTTTGACCAACATAATGCAACCCCATCTCTACGAAAAATACAAAAAAATTAGCTGGGCATGGTGGTGGACGCCTGTAATCCCAGTTACTTGGGAGGCTGAGGCAGGAGAATCACTTATCACTTGAACCTGGGAGGTGGAGGTTGCAGTGAGCTGAGATCATGCCACGGCACTCCAGCCTGAGTGACAGTGCAAGACTCAAAAAAAAAAAAAAAAAAAAAAAGCCATATTTGGGAGAAGGAGGAGAAAAGGAGACAAGGAGACACTTTAGAGGAGAGAAACAACACCATTAGACTATTTCAGTCTTGAATTTGATCATGCAGTCTGCGATGTTCTGGGTATTTGTGTCCTCTCAAAATATGTATGTTGAATGTAATCTCCAATGCAATAGTATTCAGAAGTGGGGCCTTCAGGAGGTGATTAGGTCATAAGGGCCACAAAATGGATTTGTGCCATTAGAGAAGAGGCTTGAGGACACCTGTTCCTTTATTCCATCAGGTGAGGACACAGTAAGAAGCCACCGTCTGTGAAGATTAAGCCCTCACCACACATGGTATCTGTTGCGCCTTGAGTTTAGACTTTCCAGCCTTCTAGAACTGAGAGTAGTACATTTCTGTTGTTTATTGATTACCTCTTCTAAGATATTTTGATATAGTAGCTCAAACAAAGTAAGACGCAGTCTCTCCAAAGGGAAAGATAAGAGAAATAACCCAAAATAATTTGAAGAAAAATGTGGTAATTGTTAATCTCACCTTTTGACCCCCTCTACCTCTGGGAAGAAAGGCTTGTGAGAATATTTTGATCATTTGTAGAAAAAAAATAGCTATATTCTTTTATATACCTTGGAAATAATGGGCAAATTTTAATCTCTACTAGACAATTATATTATAATAAATGAACTATAAAAACAGAAGGTTGCTAGCCCTAGGAATGTAGCAAAAAACATTTTAGAAGCAAACAGAGCAGGGGTAGTCAGCAGGGACTGAGGAGGAGGAATATGAGTGTTCAGGCAGCAGCCTTGCCCATCTCAAAGTTGAAATGATTCCTGGAGGAAGAGGCACAGGAGTATGTATGGTCACTGCACTTCAAGTATTTCTGACCTTGCTGGCCAGACCATTCTTACTGTGAGAATGCTGAATCTGGCTATGTTCCCTAGTGCTAGTCAGCTTCCAAGTCATCTAGCTCCCTTATTCAAATTCTGTGCCTACAAAGTCATCTTCTTGATTGTCTCTTGGCTCATCAGATTTGCCTTCAGGAAATAGTGTTCGGGTCACAAACATTTTAGATCCGATCAAAGTAATCATTCGTGGAAAACTTGGACATGGTCTCTGGTTTTGATTTTGTTTTCCATGTAGCTTCAATCTGGGGAGATAATTTGTTGATTTCCCCAGCACAAACTTCCTAATTTCAGGTAAGTTCCATTTCTCAAGCTTTTCTTCATCTCCCCTGCTATCACCCTAGTCCACAACAGTTGTCTGCCATCACCTAGGTGGCTACAGCAGCCTGCTGACTGGTGACCCTTCTTAGTAGGATTTGGACCTGGGACTTCTTGTTTATTTTATTTATTTATTTATTTTTTTGTAAGTGCATTTTGTTTTGCCACTGCAGCTGTGTAGGGGGGGAAAAAAAAAGCTGATTTTATTCATTTATCTACTCCTTTATTCAATGAACAGAATGCCCCTTTTTTGGCTGAAAAGATATTCTAAGGAAAAAAAACCGTGATATTATCTCTCTGCATGCTAGAAACTATCCTTCATCTTTCCCCTTTCAAATCGCCGTCCCCCTCCCCCACCCAATCTCTCAACCTATGTCATCTGTTAATATCTCATTGGAAAATGCCTTTTTCTTCATACTCAATATTTCTTTCTGTCATTGTGAGTTCTAACTAGAGACCATAGTCTGTGTAAATGATTCTATATCAAATAAAGCTGGTTACATTGTATTCTCTGGAGCAAAAGCTGAACTTTGGTGTCTTTTCATCAAATCATATTTATTAAGATCTTGTGTTCCCATCAGTATGCTATTCTTAACAAATACTTCAAATATAAAGATTTCACAACCTCATATTGAGAGAGACTTAAAAGAAATACAAGAAAAAGAAATGGAAACAACTATTGTGTTATAGTAATGACCAAGTAGATCATTTTATTTATTTTAAAATGCCCTCCATGTAGCTAATATATTATTTGATTAATAAATTGGGGAAAATTAAATTATGTATTTCTGCATCTCCTCTCAAGTTCTGACACCTTACAAAGAATAAAACTAGCCAAGTTTTTAAATGTTTACTCATTCTAAGCTTTCTCTAAGCTTAACTTATCAAGTAATGCTTATTTACTAATTGTTACTTAAGAACATCACTGGGATGAATAATTTCTTAAAAAAGAAAAATATAGGTACAGGTGCAGTGGCTCATGCCTGTAATCCCAGCACTCTGGGAGGCTGAGGCAGGTGGATCACGAGGTCAGGAGTTTGAGATGAGCCTGGCCAAGTTGGTGAAGCCCCGTCTCTACTAAAAATACGAAAATTAGCCGAGCGTGGTGGTGCACACCTGTAGTCCCAGCTACTTTGGAGGCTGAGGCAGGAGAATCACTTGAACCAGGAAGGCGGAGGTTGCGGTGAGCTGAGATGGTGCCTGTGCACTCCAGCACGGGCAACAAGGCAACAGGAGCGAAACTCCATCTCAAAAAAAAAAGAAAGAAAGAAAGAAGAAAACAAAAATATAGATGCAAAAAAAATGGTCGTTATTCTTTCATTAGGTTTTTGTCAAATAATTTCTAAAATGTAACATTGTGTTAATTAAGCTCCATGTAAGTCTTGATTTTCATAAAAATAGTTATCTCTATCTTACCTCTTGGCAAGGAATTGCAAAGGGTTATCTATGTCCTTGGAAGCTGCTGTTTGCCTATCTATTTCTTTTACCTCTTGTGTATAGCAAACAATACAACTTTGGGGGTCATGGAGTTTTGACTTCTAATCCTCAATACGCCACTCACTTAACTGAGTTGCCTTGGGCATGTTATTTAATTGTCCCAAACCTAACTTTCCTCATCTGGAAGATGATAAATTCTTTACCTTGTCACATTTCTTTGAAGATTAAAGATTTGGAAGCACTGTGTTCATAGAAGATAATCAATAAATGGTAAAGTTCTTTTTAATATTGCATACATTAAATTTTACATAAAAATGTAAATGCTATGTACTTCCTAGAAGACCTTGTTTGCGGTAAAACACAGTTACAAAGTGCAGTTAATATAAGAGAAGTAGAAGATAATATCTATGAAAGAGAAGGAAAATATTTTAATAAAAAGATCTAAGTGTTAACCTACCTCTTCATTTCTGAGTGGGCCAGGCAAATAAGCAATTCTTAGTAATGAACAGGAGAATGTAAGTAAAGAGAGAAAAAAAAAAATGATTCCTTGGTAAAATATTATAGAACAAATTTAGCATGTGGTATCATAAACAGAAAATAAGCATACAAAATTTGGGAATAAATGCCTGAATCACAGCTTTAAAAGGAATTAAGAAACATTCTTAGAACACTTGATTTTCTCCATTTAATAATAGAAGAACTTCACGCCCAAGATGAGGCTCTAGTAAGTACCCGCAGTAGGATTTGAACCTGGGACTTTTTGTTTATTTTGTTGTAAGTGCATTTTGTTTTGTTTTACCTCTGCAGCTGTGTAAAGAAAAAATAATAATTTATGAACTTTGTTCTGAGGAAACTAGGTTCTAGAGAGTAAAGCTTGGTGTAGGTTTACTGTTTCTCAGGACCCAATGTTTTGAGATATGTCATCTTGTACCACCAATAGAATGTTTTTTAAAGATCTAAATGCTAACTTTCAATTTGAGACTGGCCACGTTGTTTGAAAAAATTAGATATGGCATGTGATCCTTTCCAGTTTGCTTAGTGCATTTTCTGAAATGTGTGATTTAGAAAATTAACCATGTACAAAGTTTAGCTCTGCAAAAATAGTTCGGTGCAGCAGGATGTGGCCATGAATATGAGTCATTTAAATTAGTATAGGTTTTATTAATTCATGTAATACACCTTTATTGGGTGCCTATTAGATTTAATTTACTGTTATAAACCTGGAGGGAGACACAGTGATGAGGAAAGCATAGTTGATGTAGTTTGGCTGTGTCCCCACCCAAATCTCATCTTGAATTGTAACTCCCATAATTCCCATGTATTGTGGGAGGGACCTGGTGACAGATAATTGAATCATGGAAGCAGTCTCCCTCATGCTGTTCTCATGGTCATGCATTAGTCTCACAAGATCTGATGGTTTTATCAGGGTAAACTCCTTTTGCTTGACTCTCTTTCTCTCTTGGCTTCTGCCATGTAAGACATGCCTTTTACCTTCCACCATGATTGTGAGGTCTTCCTCACAATCATGGTGTAAACTTAAAAAAAAAATAGTGGTTGTTGTTAGTAGTGGTAAGTAGTGTTGTTAATACTCCCTACTGAAATGCAAAATCCCAAAAATGAGGATTTAATACACATAGTTTCCCTAAAACATATGATTAATTCAAAGACATGAAAAAAATATTTCTTAATATGTTTTATATAATGATCTTTGCCAAGAAAATTTTCTCTGGTCGTTGTCCTAGTTAAATATTTTGAAAGATGCTCTTTGCCTTCTTGATAAATGTCAAACTCCTCACTTTAGCATACAATGTGAGTTTATGACCCCCTTTTGTCCTTCTAGTTCATGTCTCCTACATGCTCTCAGATAAACACCAGCCCCCAAATCCTGTAACTTCTCAAATGCATCATGCATTTTCTTACACGTTGTTTTCCTGCCTCAAATGCCACTCCACATCTACTTACCTTAACACTGCCGAAGAGTCTCTTCCTTTCATAAGCTTCCTTTGACCCTCCCTAGTGCCTTGAGCTTACCCTGCTCATATCACTATTAGCACATTCCACACATAGTCATTTTCATTTTTGTATCTTCATCACGAAACTCTGATCTCCTTGATGGCAAGAGCTATGTCTGATTCCTCTCTTCCCACTAGGAGCATGTACCATATTCCCAATAAATGTGTGTGGATTGAAAGAAGAGACTGTATGCCACATCTCAAAAAATTTATATATATCCAGTGTTATTTAGAACAAAGAATCATGGCATCAGGCTGCCTAAGACTAATCCTGGTTTTACCGTTTTCAAGTTATACGACTTTTGGCAAAGAGTTAACCTTTCTGTACAATGAAAACTAAATAAAAACTAAAGAAAAATTATAAAAGACATCTAAAAGAGTGCTAGGCAAAAAGCAAACATTTAATAAATTTAGTCATTATTATTCTTTGAGGAAGAAATCCTGTCGATACGAATATTCTCTGCTAACTACTGAACATCAAATATTACTCAGATTTATTATGTGACTTCAAGAATGTGTACAGAATTCCTTATGTCAGACATGTAATAGGATATCAATAACTGTTAATAGTAATAGCTAATGTCTATGTAGCACTTACTATGTGCTAAGCAATGTTTTAAGTGATTTCACATACATTAACTGATTAATTCTTATCAATACTTTGAAATAGTTACTATTATTTTTCTCATTTTTCTAAATAAACAAACTGAAGCACCGGGCACAGTTCACGCCTGTAATCCCAGCCCTTTGGGAGCCTGAGGCAGGTGGATCATGAGGTCAGGATTTCGAGACCAGTCTGGCCAACATGGTGAAACCCCGTCTCTACTAAAAGTACAAAAATTAGCTGGGCGTGGTGGCGCATGCCTATAGTGCCAGCTGCTCAGGAGGATGAGGCAGAAGAATCACTTGAACCTGGGAGGTGGAGGTTGCAGTGAGCCGAGACTGTGCCACTGCTGTACTCCAGCCTGGGCGACAGAGTGAGACTCCACCTCAAAAAAAAAAAAAAAAAAAAAAAAAAAAAAGAAACTGAAATACATGGAGTTTAAATGACTTACCCTATTGGCAAATAGCAGAGGTCTGATTTAAACTAAAGCAGTTAAGCTACAGAATCTGTTTTCTTTGCCATTATCCTTATAGTATTATAGAATCATGAATGACTAAGTGATTGAATAAATCTCATCAGTTAAACACATTCAGAAAATGGATCTATAATCTGTTCTCAAGTCCAGTGGTATTTTAAATTATCAATCTCACTATATATTTGTCTTTCTCTCTTTTTGAGCAACCTTTTGAATTGCTTCTACTTTCAATTTCCCCACAAATATAAAATGAAGTGGAAATGAATCATATGGAATGTGATGCTAGGACTGAAAAGGTTAATGTGCTTTTTACCTCTCTGAGTTTAACAATTAAGAATATACAGACTGGCATATTAGATCAGACTGCTTTCGTGGCCTAGAACTCATGCTATTGCCAAGAAAAACCATAACTTCTGAGATTCTGCATGACTCTGGGCCAGAATAATGTAGTGAAATGTTTAACTTTTATCAGCCAACAACAGCAAAGTCAAAGAGCAAATCTGAAACATGGTAGGGATCAAAAGCCAAAGAATAAGTTGATAAAGTAATGAAAAGAAGGATAAACTGTAACCATATCTAGAAAAATGAGTCAGGCATTTGAATCATAAAGATACATAGTAGACTGCGAAATAAACAGAAGCACATAAGAATTAGTGGTACCATTGAGCCTATTGTGATTTTTCTGTGATGTCTGCTTAAGACACTGGGGAAGTTTCCAAGCATGCTAGTTTTGCCTAATAACTTCTTGTACATTTGTCTGCACTGAATTCATTGAAATTGTATTTTAAAATGTTAACAAATTTAGACAGAAACCCAATGTCAAAAGGAAAGAGACCTTACAAATCACCTATCTATCCCTTTCATTTTGAAATAAGTCAACCTGGGCTGGAAAAGTCAAGTAACTTGGTTCACAGTCACTCAAGTAAAGTAATAAACTTTATAGCTGCTACAGAAAGCAAGATTTCCTTCTTTTCATCCTAAACTTACAATTTTTAGTTTTCAAAGATGTACCCCCAACCTACTTTGGGAATAATATGCTTGAGTAATAAGTCAGACTTCCCATATAAATACCAGCCTTGTATGTAAAAATCCTTAACTTATAAAAAATAATTTTGCACCATCATGAACACAAGCTGTTTCATGAAAAAGCCATCCATTCATGAATGAATGATTCAATGAACATAACTTCAGTTACATAAATAAAGAATAGAATCATCATCATATCTACCTTCTGATTTCTACTGTATAGATGGCTGCAAAATGTTTATTCCAAGCATAGGCAGCATAGCAAATTGGGGCAGAATTTGATTCTTCAGAATTCCAATCTCAGCCATACACAGTGGCTCATGCCTGTAATCCCACACTTTGGGAGACCAAGGCAGGAGGATCACTTAAGCCTAGAAGTTCAAGACCAGCCTGGGCAACATACTGAGACTTCATTTTGACTAAAAATTGGAAAAAAAAAAAAAAAGTAAAAATACATTAGCCAGGCATGGTGGCACAAACTAGAAGTCCTTGCAACTTGGGAGGGTGAGGCAGGGAGATCACTTGAGTGCAGGAATTCAAGCTTGCAGTGAGCTATGATTGCACCACTACACTGTAGCCTGGGTGACAGAGCAAGACTCTGCCTCAGAAAAAAAAAAAAAAAAAGTCCAATTTCTTCCTTACAGATAAAGAGATTATTAAACAAGTTGATGCTATGAGCTTCTCAATGTGATGCAATGAGGAGACAATATCACCTATGTAATGTTCAGAAATGAAAACAACAACAACAACAAAAAAAAAACAATGAGAAAGCAAGCAGGTCAAATTGTGGGATATTCTGAAAAATAAATCACCTGGACTCTTCATAACTATCAACGTCTTAAGAGTTAAAAAAAAGGGGGGGGGGGGGGATTGGTTGACTTTTCTGAATTAAAGAGACATGATGACTAACTGCAATGTACTTCTTGATTAGATCTAGGACTAGGAAAATAGCTTTAAGTAATATTATTGAGATAAGTGGATAAATTTGAATATTGAAAGTACATTAGATAACAAAATATCATTGATGATCAATTTCCTATATGTGATCATTTTATTGTGGTTATGTAGTCCCTTCTTGTTCTAAGATAACATGTGCAGAAGTATTTAGAGGTAGAGTGTGTCGATACCGGTAACTAACTCTAAAATAGTTCAGCCAAAAATGAAGAGTGTGTGTGTGTGTGTGTGTGTGTGTGTGTGTGTGTGTGTGTGTATGCACATATGTACACAGAGGGAGAGAGAGAAAAAACAAATGCAGTGAAATGTTAATATATTAATCTAGATGAAAAGAATATGGGTGTTTATTGTACTATCTTTGTAACATTTGCTTACATTTGAAATTATTTAAAATAAATAGGGGAAAAGAGAGAGTAAGTCTTAATACTCTAAACCAGCATGGAAAACCTATGAAATTTGGCACATAATAGGAAGTTTAGTAACATGTGGAATGAATGAATGAATAAACATTTCAGCCATATTCCTCATACCCACCTTCATATTTCTTCCTCACAATCTTTTAAGAGTCATAAATTCCATCAATAAAAACATATTTCTTTGGATTAATACCTTATATTTCCTGAGATCCCTACTTAAGGTGTATATATTATTGGAAGAATCAATAACATTTTAATACATTCACCCTCCAGTTAAATTGAATCATTTTCTTTTCCTTAGAAAAATTATTTAATATCTCTATACTTCAAATTTCTAACCTTTAAAATGGAACAATAACTTATTGTTGTGAGTTAATCAAATAATTGTTTCGGGGTTAAATATGATCGTGTATTAACATGCTCACACTTAATTAACACTTATAAAATGCTAGCTATTACCATTATTATATATGTACAAATTCTATTTGCCTTCAAGCCGAATTCAAAGGCTATTACCTGATCATGCTTTCCATATTTCAGTATAATCAAAATATAATAATTATAGCTAAGAAATAGTAGAAACTCTTGTATTCAGCAGTGTCATAAATGCTTCACATTCATAACATGATATAATCACTGCAGCAGTCCTGCAAGTTATATCTATTATGATTTTCTTGATAAGGAAACTAAGATTTAAAGAAGATAATAAACTTAAGTTGATAGTTGGTGGACGAGTCAAGATTTAATCCCAGTCCATCTGACTCCACAACCAGGGGCCCTTAACTAGTCCAGCATCCTGGCTCCAGATCTGTATTCTGTATTCTTTCTACCAAGAAAAGACTCTTCCAAACCTCCCTTAATGTACATGTTCATTATGTCATTAATAGTCACTCTGTTCAAGTCATATTCCCATAATATTGTGAGTATAGAGAACAGATGATCTAGAAGAAAATATATAGATTATGTCAGAGGAAGGACCATGCTTGAGAAAAAGAAGTTCCAAATGCAAGTTTCGATTCCAGCCCTTTCAATTTTGTAATTTTGAGAGTCAACCATATTTTTCCGAGCTCTAGTTTCTTATCTATTAAGTACAGCAAAAATAATCTTAATTACTGCCTAATGCACATCTGTGAGGATGGGGGAGGATATGGAGAAAATCATGCAAAGTAATGGGTAGAAACAACTTTGGTACAGTATAAAATAATAATAATATTTGCAAAGATAATAAAATATATAAAAGCTGAGAAAATGTCATATGATATATGTATAATAAAAATCTATATACAAACATATACATATGTAGATATATCTTGAAATATGATAGGTTTTGTTACAGACTATTGTAATAAAGTGAATATTGCAATAAGTAGAGTCATACAAACTTTTGTTTCCCAGTGCCTATACAAGTTATGTTTACACTACACTGTACTCTATTAAGTGTGCAATAGCTTTATGTTAAAAAAAAAAAAAAAGTATGCCTTAATTTTAAAATATTTCTAACAATCACCTGAGCCTTCAGCGAGTCATAATCATTTTGCTGGTGGAGGGTCTTACCTCACTGTTGACGGCAGCTGACGCATCAAGATGGTGGTTGCTGAAGGCTGAGGTGGCTATGGCACTTTTAAAAAATAAGACAATGAAATTTGCCACATCAATTGACTCCTTTCACTAAAGATTTCTCTGTAGAATGCAATGCCGTTTTATAGCATTTTACCTATGATAGAACTTTCAAAATCAGAGTCAATCCTCCCCAGCTCTACTGTGGCTTTATCAACTAAGTTATGTAATATTCTACTTGGTTGTCATTTCAACAATGTTCACAACATCCTCGCCGAGAGTAGATTCCATCTGAAGAAGCCGCTTACTTTGCTCATCCATATAAAGCAACTCCTTATTCTTTAAAGTTTTATTATGAGATTGCAGCAATTCGGTTCCATTCTCAGGCTCCACTTCTAATTCTAGTTGTTTTGCTGTTAACTGCAGATTCTACCACATCTGCAGTTACTTCCTCCACTGACGTCTTGGACCCCTTAAACCCATCCATGAAGGTTGGAATCAACTTCTTCCAAACTCCTGTTAATGTTGATATTTTGACCTTCTCCTATGAATCACAAATGTTCATAATGGCATCTAAAATGGTAAATCCTTTCCAGAAGATTTTCAATTGACTTTGCCCAGATCCATTAGAAGGATCACAATCTATGGCAGCTATAGCCTTATTAAATGTATTTCTTAAATAATGAGACTTGAAAGTTAAAATTACTCTTTGATCCACGAGTTGAAGATTGAATATTGTGTTAGTAGGCATGAAAACAACACTAATCTCCTTGTACATCTCCATCGGAACTCTTGGGTGACCAGGTGCATTGTCAATGACAAGTAACATTTTGAAAGGAGTCTTTCTGGCCTGGCGCGGTGGCTCAAGCCTGTAATCCCAGCACTTTGGGAGGCCGAGACGGGCGGATCACGAGGTCAGGAGATCGAGACCATCCTGGCTAACACGGTGAAACCCTGTCTCTACTAAAAAGTACAAAAAACTAACCGGGCGAGGTGGCGGGCGCCTGTAGTCCCAGCTACTCCGGAGGCTGAGGCAGGAGATGGCATAAACCCGGGAGGCGGAGCTTGCGGTGAGCAGAGATCCGGCCACTGCACTCCAGCCTGGGTGACAGAGCCAGACTCCGTCTCAAAAAAAAAAAAAAAAAAAAAAAAAAAAAGAAAGGAGTCTTTCTAAGCCGTATATGAAACACGGCATATCAAATATTCAGTAAATTATGCTGTAAACAGAAGTTCTGTCTTTCAGGCTTTGTTATTTATTTGTAGAGCACAGGTAGAGTATATCTAGCATAATTCTTACATATCTCAAAATTTTCAGAATGCTAGATTGAGCATTGGTTTCACATTTAAGCCACCAGCTTCATTAACTCCTAACAAGAGGGTCAGCCTATCCTTTGAAGCCAGGCATTGACTTTTCCTCTCTAGCTATAAAAGTTCTTTCTACATGGCCTAGAGGAAAATTTGTTGTTTAATGTCATCATCTTTACCAATCTTATGTAGATCTTAGCTAGATCTTCTGGATAACTTACAGCTTCTTTATCAAGACTTGCTGTTTCACCTTGCACTTTTAGGTTACAGAAATGGCTTTTTTTCTTAAACTTTGTGAAATAAACTCTGCTAACTTCAAACTTTTCTTCTGCAGCTTTCTCACTTCTCTCAGACTTCATAGAATTGAGGAGAGTTAAGGCCTTGCCCTGGATTAGGCAATACTATGGCTGGCCTGATCTTTTGTTCGGACCACTAATACTTTCTCCATATCAGCAATAAGATGATTTTACTTTCTGTCATTTTTGTGTTCAGTGGAGTAGCATTTATAATTTCCTTTAAGAACTTTTCCTTTATAGTCACAACTTTGCTAACTTTCATGAGAGGCCTGGCTTTCAACCTTCTCAGCTTTCAACCTACCTTCCTCAGTAAGCATAATCATTTCTAGCTTTTAATTTAACATGAGAGATGAAAGATTCCTCCTTTCACATGAATACTTAGAAACTGTTGTAGGGTTATTAATTGTCCTAATTTCAATTCTTGCACCTCAGGGAATAGGGAAGCCTACGCAGAGGGAGAGATGAGGGAATGGCTTGTCGGTGGAACAGTCCAAACACACACATTTATTAAATTAGCCATCTTATATTGGTGTGGTTTGTGGTGCTGAAAAACAATGACAATAGTAACATCAAGATCATTATACCTAATATAAACGATGAGTTAATGGGTGCAACACACCAACATGGCTCATGCATACATATGTAACAAACCTGAACGTTGTGCACATGTATGCTAGAACTTAAAGTATAATAAAAAAAAATCATGTTCACTGATCACAGATCACTATAACAGATATAATTACCATGAAAAAGTCTGAAATGCTGTTAGTGTTACCAAAATGTGACAAAGAGACACAAAGTGGGCACGTACTATTGAAAAAATGGCACTTATAGACTTGCTTGATGCAGGGTTGCCACAAACCAATTTGTAAAAAACGCATTATCTGTGAAGAACAACAAAATGAGACATAATAAAATTAAGTATGCCTGTATTTTTAAGTAACCTCATAAACTGGAAAAGTTACAGTGTTCCTGTCATGGTGGTAGGTTGTCTGTCTATTGATGGTCATTGTAACACCTTGGTTCTTGTCTTCTTAGTTTAAAAGGATTCGAACGAGAGACACACAGGAAAGGAGATGCAACATAATTTATTGCAAAAGAGAAAAAATACTCTGAAAGTTAAGTACAGAATAGATAGTGCACCCTTAGAAAGAGGATTCAGGGTGGGCTGGTCATAAGGGGGAGCCAGCCAAGACTGGCACTAGGGAGACTACCTTTATGGGAGTCTTAAATAACTATTCATAAGGGGATGGGAAGAGGCATTCCGCGTAAGCATGTTCTGGGTGGTCTTCTGGATGCACAAGCACGGTAACTGCACATGCTTGTTCATACGTCGTATGTCTCATTAGTATCTTAAATCTCCACCTGTGGCAGACTTGTACAATTACTACTTGAGACTGTCACTATGACAGTTACTACTGTTACTACTTGAGACCATTGTCATGAGACTGAAAGAAGGGACGAATGCAGAAATGAAAACTTAAGACAAAAGAAACCTTCTTAAAGGAAGGGGAACTGGGGAAGAAGAAGAGAGCTCCCTGCTTCTAGTGAGGAAAGGCAGCCACTGAGCTTCCACAGCCCTTCGTATTTATTGGGTAACAAGAGCAGGGAGGAGGAGGTAAAAATTGGTCAGCTGCTTAATTGATCACAGATTCATATTATTACTAACAGGTTTCAGATTTACCTAATCACAAGCAACACTGCACTTGGGGCATGAATGCCCTCAGCATTCCTCCTGGGTGACACGCAGTTTGTCTGTTTGCCAACATTCTGCCTTTATGAGAACAGTTTGCTGTCTGCTCGTCTAGCCTCCAGTGGTATACTGAGTTGATCATCACTCTCACTCTTTTGGCCTGTAACATCCACCCAAGAGTGTGTTTTTACTATTATACTGAACAAAGGGTCAGTTTGAGGACAGGTAAAATGAAAGTGTGCATTCTGTTTATGGGGGAAATTCCCTACTGAAGATAACTTTGCTTGAATGAACTTCACGACACTGCAAATGCTGAGGCTTATTGAGTTGATTGTATGGTCGGCACTGTTGCTATGTCCCAAGGATGTGGTCAATGGCAACCTATGCTGCCTCACTTCTATACTTCTTACTTTTTGAGACTCAGTATCCTCAATGATGTAATGAGGATACTATACCTCAGCGATAGCTAGTTATGAGGACCGAACCTACAGAAGTAATGAAAAGTATTTAGCAAATTTTCAGGAATTTTTATCACCAGAAAAAATGTTAGCTTAATCACAATCCAAATTGATCAACTCTTTATCTTGTATCAGCGTTTCTGGGCTGTTTTCGCTGATACCACTCAACTCTCCAATTCTCAAACACCAGCTAGGTGTTTAACATCCAATTCAATTCTGAGACTATCTCCCTGAAGTAACCAGTTCCACAAATTAAAGGGCTCCATTCCACAAGCTGTCCTCGCTTTGGACACTAGTCACAAGTCCCAGGCCACCTGTATTGCTGACCAGCCAGATATAAATCAGAATTTTCTACAAACCCTTCTTCAGTTTCCATGTTTGCTAGTGGGCTCACATAACTTAGTGCAACACTTTACTTACATGTACTGGTTTATGATAAAGGATACAACTCAGCAGTAGCCACATGAAAGGGATGCATGGGGTGAGCTATGGGGGTGAGGGACTGCACAGTTGCCATGCCCTCCCTGGGTACACCACCCTTCCAGTACTCTATGTGTTCACCAACCTGAATGCTCTGCAAACATCTTTGTTCAAGGGTTTATACACCCCTATCTCCAGATCAGTTCTGCACCCGGAAGTAAGGATGCAGGGCTGAAACTTCCCACCTTCTAATCATATGCTTAGTCTTTTAAGTGCCCAACCTCCATCCTGAGACTATCTAGCTGCCCCACCCTAAGTCACCTCATTAGAATAATCCCAGGTGTGATTAAAAAGAGGCTCTTTATGAATAACAAAAATACACTCCTATCAGGAAATTCCAAGGGTTTTAACCTCTCAGTGCCAGGACCTGAGAACAAAGACCAAATATAGTTCTTATGATACCACAGTGTTTATTATAGGTCCTCAAGAACGGAACATGTGACAGGTAAATTCTGAAGATGGTAAAAGATGTGGAAAGGCAGGAAGGAAAATGATGTTAGCTTTCTATCAAAAAAAAAAGTTTTAATTATCTTTGTGGAGTAGTCTGGGTGTCTGCACGTTCAGTAGGGATGTGTTGCTACCTTTAGAAGTGTCAGGGCAACTGTAGTTTCTGCTTCTAGCAAATTGGAATTTGCAGACTGTTCTGCAGAGTGAGCAATCAAAGGGTTGGGGTTCCAGGATTCTGAAACAGGCATTCTGAGCAACTTGAATGCTTGAATGAGCTTGTCCTCTGGGTCTCCCCCTACCACTCTCCCACTTCCAAGTAGAGACCCTCTTGCTGGCCTAGTTAAGGTCAGGCATCTACCCCAAAATCAATCAGCTATGACCAGGAATGCAGAGGCAAATTCTTAGCAATTTATCATTCCTATACACTAAGAGTCTAATAATTCTGGAGAACAGGACAATATTTAGGCCCAACAAATACTATATGTGGTAGTTACTATGGCTTCTAAAACAATTAAATAATTGAACAAATTAATTTTATTAGAATAAGTTAATATTACTTGGGAAGTTGATAAAATAAGAATTGAAGTTGTGTATGCTTTATAAATATTCATGTGTGGAGTGTGAGTGTGTGCACTCACGTGTGTGTGTTTCAATGACTGTAAAGTGATAGTACCTATTAGATTTTTAGGTTATAAGTAAACGCACACTATGACTTCATTCATGTCAGTGTAATTTCCTTGCAGATAGCTTCCATTTGTCAGAAATTAATGGGGACAGAATGTACTATTGTGGATGATGAGTTTCCAAAGATAGCTTTTATGCCACTTGTCCAACTGGACACCCCACCTTGGCCCTATTGGGTTTATTACTGTTCATTCGGACATTTGAAAATCTCTTGAAAATTCTCCTTCATACCAAATGGAACCAACACTTTCAAATGGATTTTATTTGACTTCTTATTAAACCGCTAGGCACTAGAAAGAGTTTTCATCCCAAAAGGGTTTCTGCATTACAACTTATCAAGCCTCTATATAGTTCAATTCCTGATTAGCAATTTGTCCCCCTAAGAGCTTTAAAGATACACCTTCATATATCTGTAATTTCATCCCTTTCCCATTTTTCTTTTATCGGCACATTCAAATGTATTTTACTCTTATCTTAGATCTGTCACTCAGCATATGTCAACTTTGAGAGTGCTGGACTATAGCAGTAACTGTCAGTAATGTTTCAGACAAAAGAAGGACAAAGAAAAAAAGTCAGAATGTATACATCAGATCTCAAAAAGCTGTCCAGTGGATAAACAGCATATCCTAGTATATTCTTCTAAATTACTTCCATTAGACAATCAAATGACAATCTATATTCTTGCCTGGGAGAAGAAAAGACATTTTCTTTGACTATATGTTATCAAATACCATGTCTAATCTATCCATATCATCTATCCATATCATCTTTTCATTTTAATGTTTCTAAAGTTTTATTTAAGGCTTTTTTCTTTTCAGTTTATTCTCCCTACACCTCATAACCTCAGCCCCACATTTCCTCTGTGAATTCTTTCTTACAATTCATGCTTTCTGCCTGATCTAGCCACCCCTCCACCCCACCTTATTTCACTCTCTGGTCAAACCTCAATTACTATCCTTGTCACATTTCTTTGAAGGTTCTGATCATGCAAATGACTCCAAAAGTCAACTGCAAGCCCTCATGGCAGAGACTACAACTTGTCATCTGCACTAGAGGTCTGCTGCATATAAAAATATTACTATTCAGTGACTATTCACAGATACTTGCCTGCTAAATTGATAACTGGTGGGCAAATAGATGGGTGCATGAATGGATACACAAATAACTGGGTTGCTGTCTGTAAGCATATGGGTGCTTTGTAAAAGTTGGTTGAATTGAATTGATCTCTGCAAAATAAGTTAAATAGAGGAAAGTAAAATTCTTTAGAAAGATTACCAGTTAGTGGATTTGAAAAAGTAAAATATGGGAGCTAAAAATAATAATGTACAAATTGAGTGGATAAAACATAAATGAGAGAGTTTTGAGATACCTATGTATCTTTTAGCAGAAAAGAAATTGAATTTTTGCTCATGTAGAGTAACCAAAAGGATAAAATTTTCTTCTTTTAGTGATCACTTTTAAAGGAAAGCCTAAGATATGTGGGCTCAAATCACATTTGATATATTAATTGATGTGTTTTGTTTTGTTTTGTTTTGTGTTTTAATTTGTTTTACAACTTTCTTGTAGTAGATTCGTAAAAAAAAAAAAAAAAAAAAAAAAAAAAAAAAACTTGGGTAGAAGTCCTGACTCAACTACTAACTAAAGATGTGACTAAAGCTGTGTTGTATACAAGCATTGAACAATACAATACTTATTTAGTGCCTTCCACATAGCAGAAAACAGACTAAATCATTGACTCTCACAGCCATGTGATGAAGCATGCATTTTTCCATCTTACAGATGACAAAATTAAAATAGAGAATGGTTAGAAACTTGTCCAAGGTTACAAAGCTACTGTATTGTTTTTCTATTGCTGCTATAATGAATTACCAGAAACTTGGTGGCTTAAAACAATGAAAATGTATCATCTCAGTTCTGGACACAAAAAGGCTGCTGTCAATTTCCATGGGCTTAAGTCAAGACGCTGGCATGGCTGGTTCCTTCTGGAGACTCAACCAGAGAGCTTGTCTCCTTGCCTTTTCCAGCTCTGGAGGCTGCGGCAGGCCTTTGCTCCTTCCTTGCATCACTCCAGCCTCTTGCTTCTGTTGTCACATCTCCTACTTCCTCTTCTGTGTCAAATCTCCCCATTTCCTTCTTCTAATGATCATATTTCGGGCCACCTTGATAATCTAGAATAAACTCCCTATCTCGAAATTTTTAATTTAATAACATTGAATTGTATTTCCTTACATTTTTGTCATGTAAGAAAACATTCACATGTTCCTGTAGTTAGGATCTGGATATATTTGGAGGACACTATTCAGCAACCACAGTTACTAAGTGCTGGAGCTGAGATTCAATTCTAGGCATTTTGGTGTATAGCTGGTCATAATTCTAGTATGCCATGCTGCCTCTCAATAGTGGGGTATAGACAGCAATAATTGCAAGAAAGAAGACGCTGCTCAATCTAGCCTAATACAAGTAGGATAAACTGAACCCCAAGGACAATGATTCAAGAGAACCTCAGGAAAGGTCTAAGCCAATTTATGAGAAGGCTTTAGGAGATATACTTCTGGTTTTCTATGAATGTCTTACCTATCGTTTTTCTCTCTGTACTTGCCTTTCTCTTATCTTTGCAGTCTACACTACAGGAAAGTATCACAATGCAGTTTTATGTGTTTCATTTCTAGTCACACATAAAATGCAAATTTGCCCTCTTTCCCCTCTCTTGTAAGTGACCACTTAGTCTACTCAAGTATGCCAGAGGCCTGGATCTTATAGTATAAATATGGTTTCTGAGTGAAGTGGGATGGTAGCTTAATCCAGTTGTCAAAAAGTTTGGTAAGGGTTGAGGCTTTTAGAGCTGAGCAGCATTCCAAAGTAACTGTCACCGAAAAAAAAATCTGTGAAAGTTCCCTGAAGGTAGGGATTGTATACTTCACTTTGTTTTGAAATTCAGGAGAAATGTGACAGTATCTATTTAATCTAGCTCTATAAGAAATAACAGTAAAATTATGAAACAGCAGTTATCAAAAAGTAAAAGACAGACCCCAGGAGATTTTGGATGGTAACTCCCAAAATATCTGTGTTAATTTCCTTCCTTCCTTCCTTCCTTCCTTCCTTCCTTCCCTCCCTCCCTCTTTCCCTTCCTCCCTCCCTCCCTGCCTTCCTCCTCCTTTCTCTTTTCATTTCTTTAATTCTTTTATTTTCCTTCCTTTCTTCATCTATTCTTTATTTCTTTGTTCTCTTGCTTTTTTATTTGTTCATTTGTTACTCCACTGAGGAAAAAAAATGTCATGAAACTGCAAAAGGGGTTCTGAGGCTCTGTCCAGCAACTTTGATGATAGTTTCAGGTGCTCCATCTGGGAACTGTGGGGTCAGCTGAGTATACAGCTGAGGATGGGTGTCAGCCAAGAAAAGGCAGCTCTGATTACATAAAAAGTTAGAATCAGGTCATGTATTCATGTCTTGAGATAGGTTAGAGAATTACCATGCTAATCATTGGTAGAGTAAGATCAGATGCTTTGGGATAGGGGCACTTGAATAAGATTC
This sequence comes from Chlorocebus sabaeus, assembly GCF_047675955.1. Taxonomy (NCBI): domain Eukaryota; kingdom Metazoa; phylum Chordata; class Mammalia; order Primates; family Cercopithecidae; genus Chlorocebus; species Chlorocebus sabaeus. The sequence goes on along the minus strand of NC_132904.1, from coordinate 76,773,767 downwards.
TTAACCTATGCATTCATAGTGACCGAGATTGCATGCATTTAAAAGCATAGGGTTGTGTAGGACAGTTTCTAAATGATGTCTATTAAAGTGTTGATATTAATAATAATAGAAGCAAAGCAGAACAAAACAACTATCACTGTCATGAATGGTAGTCATTGAGTGCTACTTATTTAGTTCAAAGGTATTCCTAAGAATTATGTGTATTAAATAAACCAAGATGTCCATAGAACTCACAACATGGATGTTGCATGACAAGAGGAATTAAAATGCAAGTTACCTAGGACTGTACTATGCAAAAAAGGGGCAGTAGAGTCTAGTAAAACTGTACAAATTCTGGAGTCATACTTTGAATTTTGCTTCTCTTACTGCCTAGCTGTATGGCTTTGGGAAAGATATTTTGCTTTTTTGAACCTCCATTTTGAAGGAATGCCTACCTTGTAGGGATGTTCAAAGCACTTCATGAAGGAATATAAGTAGGTTGTGGCACACAGTAGGCACTCAACCAAAATGCCTTTATTTCTCCTTTATCCTCTGCCATAATCACTTTTTACTTGGACTCCGTACTCATACCACTCTGAACAATGGCCCATGTCAACCACCTGCCCTCTATGGGCTGACCCAAAATTGTCCTTAATACATACTGCTCAAAAAACAAGTTGAGTAAATATCAAATGCTTAATGCAAATCTCTGCGTTATCCACATATTCTAAAACACATTGACTCACATATTAGTCTGTTCTTACACTGCTAATAAAGACATATCTGAGACTGGGTAATATATAAAGGAAAGAAATTTAGTTGACTCACAGTTCAGCATAGCTGGGGAGCCCTCAGGAAATTTATAATCATGGTAGAAGGTGAAGCAAGCACGTCCTTCTTCACATGGTGGCAGCAAGGTGGAGTGCCGGGCAAAAGGGGGAAAGGCACCTTATAAAACCATCAGGTCTCCTGAGAACTCACTCACTATAATGAGAACAGCAGCATGGAGGTAACTGCCCCCATGATTCAATAACCTCCCACCGGTCCCTCCCATGGCCTGTAGGGATTATGGAAACTACAATTCAAGATGAGATTTGGGTGGGGACACAGCCAAACCATATCAATCCAATTATTCAAACTATCTGCAGGAAGTATGGCTCTTTCACAAACCTAAATTTTTGATAGAGTTTCTGCATCATAGAAGAAAAGGAAAGGTAACCCATTGGATGAGACTTAACACAAGCCTTCTCAGGTAGCTCAGGTCATGACCATAAGGAAATTATATTTTCTATCCTAGGAGGTGACTTGGAGGTACCCTATAACGAGACAGAAGAATGATTAGAGGGAATCTGTTTTTAATGAGGTTATTGGTTAGGAACAAAGGATTTTGAAATCACAGGAGACTCAGTGTGGACACAAGCAGCTGTGAGTAGAAGGAATAGCCACTGGCATGGATGAAACAAAGGAAATATCTAAATAATATCTTTCAACAACCCCTGTAGGATTGCAGAAACACAAACACATAGCAGGTTTTGATTGTATTATAAAAAGCATAGAGTATTTTCTATAGCTAATGAGCTTGGTTCAAATTTTTAATAAAATTGCCAGCATATCTAAAACCACTATATAGTAAATAATATTTTATTGGGCAAATGTTTTTACATAATAATAATGCATTCCATTTACTTATTATATATTCTTTACCCCTGTTACTTTATAAAGATAAATTTATATACATTATAAAACTAAAAAATAAATATAGGCAGAGAAAATATATTAAAAAATGGAGAGATGGCGGAGCAAGATCACCGAATAGGAACAATTCCAGTCTCCAACTCCCAGTGCCAGCAACACAGAAGACAGGTGATTTCTGCATTTTCAACTGAGGTACTGGGTTCCTCTCACTAGGGAGTGCGGGACAGTGGGTGCTAGTCAGCTGCTGCAGCCCGACCAGCCAGAGCTGAAGCAGGGCGAGGCATGGCCTCACCTGGGAAGCGCAAGGGGGAAGGGAATTCCTTTTCCTAGCCAGGGGAACTGAGACACACAACACCTGGAAAATCGGGTAACTCCCACCCCAATACTGCGCTCTACCAAGGATCTTAGCAAACAGGCACACCAGGAGATTACATCCCACACCTGGCCGGGAGGGTCCCACGCCCAGGGAGCCTCCCTTATTGCTAGCACAGCAGTCTGCGATCTCGCAGCAAGGCAGCAGCGAGACTGGGGGAGGGGCACCCGCCATTGCTGAGGCTTAAGTAGATAAAGGGGCTGGGAAGCTCAAACTGGATGGAGCTCACAGCAGCTCAAGGAGTCCTGCCTGTCTCTGTAGACTCCACCTCTGGGGACAGGGCACAGCTAAACAACAACAACAACAACAAAAAAGCAGCTGAAACCTCTGCAGACACAAACGACTCTGTCTGACAGCATTGAAGAGAGCAGTGGATCTCCCAACATGGAGGCTGAGATCTGAGAACGGACAGACTGCCTTCTCAAGTGGGTCCCTGACCCCTGAGTAGCCTAACTGGGACACATCCCCCACTAGGGGCAGACCAAAACCCCACACCTCACACGGTAGAGTACACCCCTGAGAGGAAGCTTCCAAAGCAAGAATCAGACAGGTAAACTTGCAGTTCAGCAATACTCTATCTTCTGCAGCCTCTGCTGCTGATACCCAGGCAAACAGGGTCTGGAGTGGACCTCAAGCAATCTCCAACAGACCTATAGTTGAGGGTCCTGACTGTTAAAAGGAAAACTAACAAATAGGAAGGACACCCACACCAAAACCCCATTAGTACGTCACCATCATCAAAGACCAGAGGCAGATAAAACCACAAAGATGGGGAAAAAGCAGGGAAGAAACGCTGGAAATTCAAAAAATAAGAGCGCATCGCCCCCTGCAAAGGAACGCAGCTCATCGCCAGCAATGGATCAAAGCTGGATGGAGAATGACTTTGACGAGATGAGAGAAGAAGGCTCCAGTCCATCAAACTTCTCAGAGCTAAAGGAGGAATTCCATACCCAGCGCAAAGAAACTAAAAAGCTTGAAAAAAGAATGGAAGAATTGATAACTAGAATAATTAATGCAGAGAAGGCCATAAACGAATTGACAGAGATGAAAACCATGACACGAGAAATACGTGACAAATGCACAAGCTTCAGTAACCGACTCGATCAACTGGAAGAAAGAGTATCAGCGATTGAGGATCAAATGAATGAAATGAAGCGAGAAGAGAAACCTAAAGAAAAAAGAAGAAAAAGAAATGAACAAAGCCTGCAAGAAGTATGGGATTATGTAAAAAGACCAAATCTACGTCTGATTGGGGTGCCTGAGTGTGAGGGGGAAAATGGAACCAAGTTGGAAAACACTCTTCAGTATATCATCCAGGAGAACTTCCCCAACCTAGTAGGGCAGGCCAACATTCAAATTCAGGAAATACAGAGAACGCCACAAAGATACACCTCGAGAAGAGCAACTCCAAGACACATCATTGCCAGATTCACCAAAGTTGAAATGAAGGAAAAAAATCTTAAGGGCAGCCAGAGAGAAAGGTCGGGTTACCCACAAAGGGAAGCCCATCAGATTAACAGCAGATCTCTCGGCAGAAACTCTCCAAGCCAGAAGAGAGTGGGGGTCAATATTCAACATTCTTAAAGAAAAGAATTTTCAACCCAGAATTTCATATCCAGCCAAACTAAGTTTCATAAGTGAAGGAGAAATAAAATCCTTTATAGATAAGCAAATGCTTAGAGATTTTGTCACCACCAGGCCTGTCTTACAAGAGACCCTGAAGGAAGCACTAAACATGGAAAGGAACAACCAGTACCAGCCATTGCAAAAACATGCCAAAATGTAAAAACCATCGAGGCTAGGAAGAAACTGCATCAACTAACGAGCAAAATAACCAGTTAATTTCATAATGGCAGGATCAGGGTCACACATAACAATCTTAACCTTAAATGTAAATGGACTAAATGCTCCAATTAAAAGACACAGACTGGCAAACTGGATAAAGAGTCAAGACCCATCAGTTTGCTGTATTCAGGAGACCCATCTCACATGCAGAGACACACATAGGCTCAAAATAAAGGGATGGAGGAAGATTTACCAAGCAAATGGAGAACAAAAAAAAGCAGGGGTAGCAATCCTAGTCTCTGATAAAACAGACTTTAAACCATCAAAGATCAAAAGAGACAAAGAAGGCCATTACATAATGGTAAAGGGATCAATTCAACAGGAAGCGCTAACTATCCTAAATATGTATGCACCCAATACAGGAGCACCCAGATTCATAAAGCAAGTCCTTAGAGACTTACAAAGAGACTTAGACTCCCATACAATAATAATGGGAGACTTCAACACTCCACTGTCAACATTAGACAGATCAACAAGACAGAAAGTTAACAAGGATATCCAGGAATTGAACTAATCGCTGCAGCAAGCAGACCTAATAGACTTCTATAGAACTCTCCACCCCAAATCAACAGAATATACATTCTTCTCAGCACCACATCGCACTTACTCCAAAATTGACCACATAATTGGAAGTAAAGCACTCCTCAGCAAATGTACAAGAACAGAAATTATAACAAACTGTCTCTCAGACCACAGTGCAATCAAACTAGAACTCAGGATTAAGAAACTCACTCAAAACCCCTCAACTACATGGAAACTGAATAACCTGCTCCTGAATGACTACTGGGTACATAACGAAATGAAGGCAGAAATAAAGATGTTCTTTGAAACCAGTGAGAACAAAGATACAACATAACAGAATCTCTGGGACACATTTAAAGCAGTGTGTAGAGGGAAATTTATAGCACTAAATGCCCACAAGAGAAAGCTGGAAAGATCTAAAATCGACACTCTAACATCACAATTAAAAGAACTAGAGAAGCAAGAGCAAACTATTCAAAAGCTAGCAGAAGGCAAGAAATAATTAAGATCAGAGCAGAACTGAAGGAGATGGAGACACATAAAACCCTCCAAAAAATCAGTGAATCCAAGAGATGGTTTTTTGAAAAGATCAACAAAATTGATAGACCACTAGCAAGACTAATAAAGAAGAAAAGAGAGAAGAATCAAATAGATGCAATAAAAAATTATAAAGGGGATATCACCACCGACCCCACAGAAATACAAACTACCATCAGAGAATACTATAAACACCTCTATGCAAATAAACTAGAAAATCTAGAAGAAATGGATAATTTCCTGGACACTTACACTCTCAAGACTAAACCAGGAAGAAGCTGAATTACTGAATAGACCAATGGCAGGCTCTAAAATTGAGGCAGTAATTAATAGCCTATGAATGAAAAAAAGTCCGGGACCAGATGGATTCACAGCTGAATTCTACCAGAGGTACAAGGAGAAGCTGGTACCATTCCTTCTGAAACTATTCCAATCAATAGAAAAAGAGGGAATCCTCCCTAACTCATTTTATGAGGCCAACATCATCCTGATACCAAAGCCTGGCAGAGATACAACAAATAAAGAGAATTTTAGGCCAATATCCCTGATGAACATTGATGCAAAAATCCTCAATAAAATACTGGCAAACCAGATCCAGCAGTACATCAAAAAGCTTCTCCACCATGATCAAGTGGGCTTCATCCCTGGGATGCAAGGCTGGTTCAACATATGCAAATCAATAAACATAATCCAGCATATAAACAGAACCAAAGACAAAAACCACATGATTATCTCAATAGATGTAGAAAAGGCCTTTGACAAAGTTCAACAGCACTTTATGCTAAAAACTCTCAATAAATTCGATATTGATGGAATGTATCTCAAAATCATAAGAGCTATTTATGTCAAACCCACAGCCAATATCATACTGAATGGGCAAAAACTGGAAAAATTCCCTTTGAAAACCAGCACAAGACAGGGATGCCCTCTCTCACCACCCCTATTCAACATAGTGTTGGAAGTTCTGGCTAGGGCAATCAGGCAAGAGAAAGAAATCAAGGGTATTCAGTTAGGAAAAGAAGAAGTCAAATTGTCCCTGTTTGCAGATGACATGATTGTGTATTTAGAAAACCCCATTGTCTCAGCCCAAAATCTCCGTAAGCTGAACAGAAACTTCAGCAAAGTCTCAGGATACAAAATTAATGTGCAAAAATCACAAGCATTCTTATACACCAGTAACAGACAAACAGAGAGCCAAATCATGAATGAACTTCCATTCACAATAGCTTCAAAGAGAATAAAATACCTAGGAATCCAACTTATAAGGGATGTAAAGGACCTCTTCAAGGAGACCTACAAACCACTGCTGAGTGAAATAAAAGAGGACACAAACAAATGGAAGAATATACCATGTTCATGGATAGGAAGAATCAATATCATGAAAATGGCCATACTGCCCAAGGTAATTTATAGATTCAATGCCATCCCCATCAAGCTACCAATGAGTTTCTTCACAGAATTGGAAAAACCTGCTTTAAAGTTCATATGGAACCAAAAAGGAGCCCGCATTGACAAGACAATCCTAAGTCAAAAGAACAAAGCTGGAGGCATCACGCTACCTCACTTCAAAGTATACTACAAGGCTACAGTAGTATAGTAGCCAAAACAGCATGGTGCTGGTACCAAAACAGAGATATAGACCAATGGAACAGAACAGAGCCCTCAGAAATAATACCACACATCTACAACTGTCTGATCTTTGACAAACCTGAGAAAAACAAGAAATGGGGGAAGTATTCCCTATTTAATAAATAGTGCTGGGAAAACTGGCTAGCCATAAGTAGAAAGCTGAAACTGTATCCTTTCCTTACTCCTTATATGAAAATTAATTCAAAATGGATTAGAGACTTAAATGCTAGACCTAATACCATAAAAACCCTAGAAGAAAATCTAGGTAATACCATTCAGGACATAGGCATGGGCAAGGACTTCATGTCTAAAACACCAAAAGCAACGGCAACAAAAGGCAAAATTGACAAATGGGATCTAATTAAACTAAAGAGCTTCTGCACAGCAAAAGAAACTGCCATCAGAGTGAACAGGCAACCTACAGAATGGGAGAACATTTTTGCAATCTACTCATCTGACAAAGGGCTAATATCCAGAACCTACAAAGAACTCAAACAAATTTACAAGAAAAAAACAAACAACCCCATCAAAAAGTGGGCAAAGGATATGAACAGACACTTCTCAAAAGAAGACATTCATACAGCCAACAGACACATGAAAAAATGCTCATCATCACTGGCCATCAGAGAAATGCAAACCAAAACCACAATGAGATACCATCTCACACCACTTAGAATGGCAATCATTAAAAAGTCGGGAAACAACAGGTGCTGGAGAGGATGTGGAGAAATAGGAACACTTTTACACTGTTGGTGGGATTGTAAACTAGTTCAACCATTATGGAAAACAGTATGGCAATTCCTCAAGGATCTAGAACTAGAAGTACCATATGACCCAGCCATCCCATTACTGGGTATATACCCAAAGGATTATAAATAATGCTGCTATAAAGACACATGCACACATATGTTCATTGCAGCGGTAAGGAGACAATTAATAAAAAAGGAGAATGAAAAGAGGGCAGCTCTGAGGCTTGTTGTGGAGGCTGCTGATGGGTGGCTAATTCCTTGCCAAGTCAATCAAGGCCACCAGGGTCACAAGTGCCTGAGCTCACCAGCCAGTGGAATGTGCCCCTGTTCCTCTGAATGCAGCGGGTAATTGTTCTGGAGAGGTCTGGATAAGGAAAAGGGGCAGGGCTCTTGAAAATAGTTTAGCATCTCTGGGCTGGACAAAGCTTCCCATGGGTCTAGAAACTAAAGTATAATAAGTAACCTTTTTCTTAAGTCAAAGAAGTTCAAAACAAAGGAGGAATAAGAAAAGAGAAAGAGATAATTGTCTCCAGATTTTTATTTTACTCATTTTACAGGAAAGGCACTAGCAATTTTGGCTACTATATCCAGACAATACTAGATGTTTTGCATGTATGGGTCTGACATCTCTAGGAAACGTTATCATCATAGCAGGAAAGAGGGGAGAAGGAGAAGCAGAAGTTGGGGTAGTGGTAATGGTTATGGTAGTGGTATAGCAATAGTACTAGTGATCACAATAGGTCAAATTATGGTTGTGGTTATTAGAAATCATTCATTCAAACCTATTTAGAGTAAATATCCCCAGGCACTGGCTAACAAAAACAAGTGTGATAAATCTGTAGTTTAGTTTGTGTATAAGGCAGAGAAGAAAGACTAAAAATTTATTTGGGAAGATCTTAAATGATCAAAAGATTCTGAGATGAAGAAACTCTTGGAAATTAGCGAGAGAAGACAAACAGAGAAGCAATAAGAAAGAAAATTATATGACCTTTTAAATTGTGGACATTGTCTAGGTGTTTGTTATGCACAAAATTGTGTCCTTCCAAAATTCACATATTGAAGCTGTAACCTCTAGTATGTTAGAACATGACTATATTTGGTGAGATGATTAAGTTAAAATGAAATTTTTAAGGTGAGCCTTAATCCAGTATGACTAGTATCCTTATAAAAAGAGATTAGGGCATTCAAAGATGCCAAGGATACATGCTCAAAGAAAGAAAGACTGTGTGAGGATGCAGTGTGACAGTAGCCATATACCCACTCCTTCTCTGAAACAGAGAGGTCTCAAAAGAATCCAAACCTGCCAGCACCTGGATCTTAAACTTCTAGCCTTCAAAACTATAAGAAAATAAATTTCTGCTATTTAAGCCACTCAGTCAGTGGTATTTTGTTATAGCAGCCCTAAACTAATATAGTGCTCAAAATAAAATTTTTGGATAAAGAGGGAAAGAGCCAGGGAGAGATGGAAGGAAGGAAAATGAAAAGGAAGGAGAAAAAAAAAGGAAAAAAAAAAGTGGAGGGAGAAAATCTGATGTAACCTTACCTTCTTAAGATAGCAAATTATAATTTACTTTCAGCTACCTTATATCATTTCAAAAACTAATATTTCAGAATGTGGCCATGGCCAAGTTTTAAAATTTGGAGAGGAAGAAGCATATTCTTTCTAGTATGTGCTTATTTTAGAGGTTTAAATTAAAGCAATCTTTCATTCTTACAGTCCTGTCTTCTTACATAAAGGATTATTTAAATGCTGCAGAATTTATAAGAAGTCAAGGCCTACCTTGTTGGTGCACATGTATTCACTTCCTTCTACATTTATCCAAATGTTCATACACAGTCTCACTCATAGAGGATGTTACTAAATACATGAATAATCCTTAGGATTAGGATACTGACTGCTTAATAAAACCTGAATGATTTAGCAATTTTCCCATTTACCTTCCTATCTATTTCAACTCAACTTTCAGAGGGGAAAATACTTACTATTGTAATATTAGTTGTTTAGTTTAAAAAGTTTCCACTTGCAAAATCTTTAAAGAGTTTTAAAAATCATTGAAGCATGAACACATTGGTTACTCATTTGCTGAGCATTTGGGGGGCAGATCAGGAAACATAAAGATGTCACGATGATGAAGGTTGAATAATAGTTTGCTAAGTGCAAAGCAACATCCAAACCATGCCTTTAAGGGTCCTTCACTCCCAAGCTCATTGCTCTGGAGAACTATGCAATAAGAACGGAGTAAACGAGATGGAAATAGAGGCAGGAAAAATAAATAGGTGCTACATCAAAATGGAGTTGCAAGGCAACATTTCTGCCTTTCAGAATCCCACCCATCCTTCAAAATCCGTATAAAGGGAAGAAGCATGGTTCTACCAATCACCAGTCTTCTTATCAGCTCTTCCTGGACCCTCTGCCTGTAGGGTGAGTTTCTTTTCTGCTGTTGCCAATGGGAATTCAGGCCATGCTGATTTCAAACTTTTTTTTTCCTCTGCTGCTTTCAGAAACACTTTCTTCTTCAGGTGTTGGTGACATCCTTAGTTCCCAGACCACAGCAGAGAATGGTTTTGGAATCAGTGACTCCCATTATATCTATCCCAAAGCAGAGAAATGAAACCCTGGGTCCTCATGCCAAGGCAGATTTATTCACCGGAGCCACTGTGCCTTTTCAGTGTTCATAGCCACAGGCCCTCTATATTGCCAATATTCAAAGGAAACCAGAAAAGAGGGAAGCCAGAGTCCCGAGTCTATGGTTGGGCCCTGCTCTGGATGTTGAGGAAAGGAGTTAAGCACAGATGACCAGTCCAGGATGGACCCTTGGGAACATATATTTTTGTGATGAAATGGAACTTGTATGGTATAACTTCAATTTAGGGGTCAAAATGTAGGAGAAAGAGAGCAACAGGGACAAACTGCTTCTGAAGCATAGAGGAGGGACAGAGATCTTCCTGCTGTGATTAGGGACCTCTTGGAAGAGGGGAGTCATTGACGCTGATCCTTGATCTCATTTAGACTTAAGTCAGGGCTGGTGAAGAATGATTTATCAGCTGAGATGAAAATCTTAAGACACCCAACTCTAGGTCATGCCTATACTGGAATTGAAGGAACTGGAGGGCATAATAATAAACTTTTTAATTTAATTTTATTTTTTTACCATTATCGGTCATTTTAAGCATTTACTGTGTATTTGCTCTAGTCTTCACAATAACCCTAGGAAATAGACAGTATTATCTCAATTTTTTAAAATTTGTATAAATTTAAGGGAGTACAAGTGCAATTTCACTACATGGATATATATGGAGTGCTGGTGATGTCTGGGCTTTTAGTGTAACCATCTCCCAAATAGTGTACATTGTATCCATTGAGTAACTTTTCATACCTCGTTCCCCCTCCCACCCTCCCATCCTTCCAAGTTTCCAGTGTCTATTATTCCACACTTTATGTCCATGCATACACACTATCTTCTGCTTATAAGTTTGAACATGCAGTATTTCACTTCTGTTTCTGAATTGTTTTACTTAAGTATTATCTCAATTTAAGAGACAAAGAAATCAAGGTTACGCAGCTATTCAAGTGTCAAAGAAGTCTGTATTTCTGCCCTTTGAACTAATATGTGCATGTACTGAGATGCAGCACAATTAATGTCATGATGAAGTGATATATAAGATTCTGAGGGAACACAGAGGAAGTCCTCCCTATCTCTACATGAGAGAGGAGTCACAAAGGAGACAGGCCTTCACCAAAAAGTAATAATGAAGCAGAGAGGGAAGAAGGCGTATTCTAATCAGGTAGACTTGCCAACGTTGGCATGAACACAGAATGTAAGGTGAAGAGTAGGAATGTGAGGACAGCAACTGTGAGCATAAGCAGTGTATGGCAAAGTGTTAGACTAAACTATGGAGACATACAAGGTCCTTCGCAAAGCAATTTCTATGCCAGGTTACAATTTGGCCTTAACTCTGAGGGCAATAGGAGTCATCAAATTAACAGAGGATGACCCTGATTATGTTTTTCCTTCCTAAAAATCACTTTGACTACAGTGTACAAACTGGATGGGAAGACTTGAGAGAAACAGCAGGAGATACTTAGGAAGCTCTTACAGGACTCCATGCAAGGGTTGCACAAGGTCAGTGGGATGGAGATAAGGGGAGAGACTTTAGAGACATTTAAGAAGTTAAAGGGGTTAAGCACAGTAGCTCATTCCTGTAATCTCAGTGCTTTGCAGGGGCTGAGGCAGTAGGATCACTTGAGTCCAGGAGTTTGAGATCAGCCTGGGCAACATAGTGAAGCTCCATCTCTGCAAAAGATAATAAAATTAGCCAGGTGTGGTAGTGTACACACCTGTGGTCCCAACTACTCAGGAGGTTGAGGTGGGAGGATAGCTTGATCCTGGGATGTTGAGGCTGCAGTGAACTATGGTCATGCCACAGTATTCCAACTTGAGTGAGTGAGACTCTGTCTCAAAGTAAGAAAAAAAGAAGTTAAGTGGTCAGGACTCAATAAATACCTGGATGGTTGGAGTGGAAAAAGGGATTAAGTTTATGATGACTCATGACACTAAGACATCTAACTGTGAAGACCAGTTAGATAAAAGAGTCATCAACCATGTTAGGAAATTCCACTGATAATGGTGATAATTATAGACTCTTAATGAGTCTCATTGTCTGTAGTCTTTTTCTGCTTCAGTTCATTCTTCATAATATTTAATTTAGCACATTATTTTTGGTAATGCTACAATTGTCTAAACAATCAAAGTCTACTCTTGTCTTTAAACCTTGGCATAGAGAGAGGAAGAAAGGATAAAATGAAGGAAGGAAGGAAGGAAGGAAGGAAGGAAGGAAGGAAGGAAGGAAGGAAGGAAGGAAGGAAAGTGAAGGGAAAGGAAGGGAAGGGGGAGGGAAGGAGGGAAGGAAGGGGAAGAAGAAGGGGAAGGAGGAGGGAGGGAAGGAAGGAAGGAAGGAAGGAAGGAAGGAAGGAAAAAAGGAAGGGAAGGAGGGAGAAAGAGAAGAGAAAAAAGAAATGTTCAACTCCAATTTAAAGCAAGAGGTGAGGCTTCTTATTTCAGTCTAGGTTTTATGGATACTTGAGGTTTAATAGTAAAAATAATATAAATCTCTAGTTATTGGGTCCTTACTGTGAACCAATAATAATATTAGGCATTTTTTACTTAGTATTTAATTTAATAATAATAATAATCCTCTTAACAATCAATTTATTATGTAATCATCCCAATTTTTCAGATGAGAAAACTAAAAGTAAAAGAGGTTAAGTAATTTGATTAAGAATATATATTGAATAAGTGGCAATTCTAGAATTTGAATGCCGTGCTCTGGCTCCAAGGTCGTCCTACTTCCATTGTGTCATGACAAATGTATTTCCAGTCCCATTCAAAGCAGAAAAAGTTTACTTATGTATGTTAGTCCATTTTGTGTTGCTATAACCAAATGTCATAGACTGGGTAACTTATAAAGAAAATGAATTTATTTTTTACAGTTCAGCAGACTGAGAAATCCAGGGTTGAGGGTCCCACATCTGGTCAAGGTCCTTTTGCTGAGTCATTGCATGGTGGAAGGTGGAAGGGCAGGAAAGGGTGAGCACAAGATGGGAAGGAAGCTGAATTCTTCCTTTTACCAGGAACATACACTGGTGCTTAGTAACCCAGTGTAGTCAACAGGATGTTAATCCACTTATGAGGCCAGAGCCCTCATGACTTAATCACCTCTTAGAAGTCCTGCCTCAACACTGCTGCATTGGGGATTAAGTATCCAACACATCAGCTTTGCATGACACATTCAAAATACAGCAATGTCTAAGTGTGGAACTGATTTACAGAGGAACTAGGGAGAAAATGTGCCCCAGTATTCCCTTCATAACTCATAGCCCAACTCGGACAAGGTACAAAGACTGATTGATTTTTCACGTGTTAGCTGCATGCTCACCACCTGTATAAATACAATTTCTGGAATGCTAAGAGTGGCCCAAAACAGGTTCCATTTTTCATTTTGTAAAACAAGAACTTGGTGACTGCTAAATAGTATATGTTGACAGCTGAGCAGCAGAGTCTTGGAGCGGCAGCACAGGAAAGCATAACTGGTATGCTCAAAATGGCACTGAACTAGAGAGAATCCATCAAGACTGAGCTGACTCCATCTGGACAGTGGGATCATTTGGGGGATGGTTTCTAAAATGTCTCCTCTTATTACTTTGTCCCTTCTCTTCAAACGCCAATGCAAAAATCCCTGTTTTCAAATTGGTCTTGATAGTGTCTCTTCTCAGTCTACTTTGCGGCAGCTTCCAGCAACAGCCCTGAACACACCCTCCTCTTGGATCTTTGACACAGTCCAATATTCAGTTGCTATTTTTCTGGCACTGACTTCTGAAGTATGCTTCTCGTTCAATCTTGCACTACCCCAGGACAGCAGAATACATTTTTTTGTTGTTGTTGCAAGTATACAGAAGGAACAAATGTGATGGAAAAAACCTTCACTGAATTTCCATACAAAGCTACAAATGACTGCTTTAATTTTTTTTTTTTTTAACAGCAACTCTTACATGAATCAACTGACATTCAAGGCAGGTACTTACGTGGTCTCTTGTTCATAAAGACTCAGGATGGAGGGAGGGCAAGATGGCCCACTAGATGTAGCCAGGTGTAACAGTTCTCACTGAGGGAGTGAGATAACTGGCGTGCTCCTAACAGATCTTGAGAGGAAAGCCACCGAGAGAAGATGAAGATGAGGCACAGAAGCTGGGCTGAAGAGGAAGAAATCAGGGAACCATGCATGGAGCTACTGCACACCAGGTATCATACACAGCACTGGGGAAATGGGTGAGTTGAACTGGCAAGGAGCAATCAGCTCTGCTACAGACAGCTGGAACCATGGCAGAAGGAAACACCTCAACCATCATGAACACTGGAGTTGAGAAGGACAGCTACTTAGAGAAGTGGTAGCAGGCAGCAAACCAACTGATGTGGAGCCCACAGGATTTGGTGCAGGAGCATCTATAGTGGGGCACAGCCAGGGACGGCCATACCCCTAGGCTTGACTTGTTCCCATAGGACACTTTAGCTGTAGGGAACTATCAGTCCTGAACCCTGCAGGGCAGTCTTGCCCATCAGATGAGGCCAGTTCCACCTGAGTACCCCTTGGTTTGCAGGCCTCTCCTGTGGCCCCAGCCTGGCCATACCAGCTTTCAGGGCAGTCTTGGGTGCCCTGGGGGCCTGCACCATAGCTTCTATACTGGCAGACACCTGACCAGTGGAAAACTCAAGCAGGGCAGCCCCTATGGCCATGCACCAGCCTACCCACTCCCTCCCTGTACTGCAGCTTCCCCTAGTCCCACAGGAACAACCCACATCACCTTGCTGGTGCATGTCTATGTGGGCAGGTTTTGCTTTCCTTGCCCCACTAGCATGTGGGAATGCGGTCCGCACCCCTCCCTCTGCTGACAACCATTGCAGATAGAGCCTTGGTGGGTACAGAGCCAGCCAGTGCTGCCTCCACTAGCACCCTGCCCTTATACTAACACTGCAGAGAGAACAGCAGATTATCCTCCATCCTGAACAATCACTCCTGCTTACAGGGCACAGAGAAGGCACCTAGACCTGGTTCCACCAGTACTTCGCCCCTGAACCAACACTACTTCCAGCATGACCAGACACACAGTTCCCAGCAGGGGCCCACTGTACCCCCCCAGCTGTGTTGCCTCCACCACTGTGGTGAACGTCTAAAGAGAGGCAGGCTACCCAGTACCCACTAACATTCTGTCATAGCTGCCACTATGAGGACAAATTCCACTGTCACTGCACTGTGAAACACTTTGGCTGTCACCACCTATAGGAGTGTAGTGACCAGCAGTCCAGGAGCAACTTGAACCCTACAGTGCAGTAGATTCTTAACCCTGAGGAGCCAAAGTAAGGGCCTAATACAAGACCCCCAGAGTTACAGCATGCAGTCCAAGAGTTGAGAGCAGAGCATTGGCCCCTTAAAATCTTCCAGAAATGAAGCCAATTGAATGAATTCACCTTATACCACAATCAAACCCTCAAGGTCATCAAGTAAGATGAAAGAAAAAAAATCCAAAGGACAGCAGCCACACAGATTGAAGGCAGATATGCCCACAAAAAATGACAAAGAATCAGTGCAAGAACCCTGACAACTCAAAACACCAGAATGCCTTTTTTTCCCCCAAATGACTGCACCACCTCCCCAGCAAGAGTTCTGAACCAGGCTGAGATGACTTAACTGACAGATGTAGAATTCAGAATATGGATAGGAATGAAGATCACTGAGTTACAAGAGTATGTTGAAACCCAATCCAAGAAAGTTAAAAATCATGATAAAACAATGTAGGAGCTGACATAACATGTAGCATAGAAAAGAACATAACCAACCTGATAAAGCTGAAAAACACACTACGAGAATTTTATAATGCTATCGCAAGTGTTAACACAGAATAGACCAAGCAGAGGAAAGACTCTCAGAACCTAATGACTGGCTATTTGAAATAAGAGAGTTAGATAAGAATAGAGAAAAAAATGAAAAAAAAAAAAAAAAAAAAAAAAACTCAGAGAAATATGAGATTTTGTAAAGAAACTAAATCTATGTCTCATTAGTGTCCCTGAAAGAGATAGAGGGAATGGAACCAACTTGGAATACATATTTCAGAATAGCAACAATGAGAACTTCCCCAACCTCGCTACATAGGCCAAGATTCAAATTCAGGAAATGCAGAGAACCCTAGTAAGATACTTCACAAGAAGATTATCCCCCATACATATAATAAATAGATTCTCCAAGGTCAAAATGAAAGAAAAAATGTGAAAGGCAGCTAGAGAGAAAGGTTAGGTCATCTACAAAGGGAGGCCCATCAGACTAAGGGAAAGCCTCTCTGCAAAAGCCCTACAAGCTAGAAGAGATTGGGGGGTCAATATTCAACGTTATTAAAGAAAAGGAATTCCAATGTAGAACTTAATATTCTGCCAAACTAAGATT
The DNA here is from genome assembly GCF_047675955.1 of Chlorocebus sabaeus. Lineage (NCBI taxonomy): Eukaryota > Metazoa > Chordata > Mammalia > Primates > Cercopithecidae > Chlorocebus > Chlorocebus sabaeus. The sequence goes on along the minus strand of NC_132904.1, from coordinate 76,757,444 downwards.
CACAAGCAAAAGAGAAATTAGATCTTTTTCAGACAAGCAAATGCTGAGGGATTTTGTTACCACTAGACCTGCCTTAAAAGACCTCCTGAAGGAAGCACTAAATATGGAAGGAAGAGACTGTTACCAGCCACCACGAAAACACACTGAAATACCCAGACCGGTGACACTATAAAGCAACCACATAAACAGCTCATCAAAATAACCAGCTAACATCATGATGACAGGATTAAATCCATGCATATCAATACTAACCTTGCATGTAAATGGGCTAAATGCCCCAGTTAAAAGACACAGAGTCGAAGCAGGAGAAAAAACTAACACCCATTGGTATGCTGTCTTCCAGAGACCTGTTTCACATGCAATGACACCTACAGGCTCAAAATAAAGAGGTGGAGAAAAATCTACCCAGAAAATGGAAGACAGAAAAAACAAGGGGTTGAAATCCTAGTTTGTGAAGCAAAACAGACTTTAAACAACAAAGATCAAAATAGACAAAGAAGGGCATTACATAGTTGTAAAGGATTCAACTCAACATGATCTAACTCTCCTAAATACATATGCACCCAAGACAGGAGCACTCAGATTCAAAAGGCACATTGTTGGGGACCTGCAAAGAGACTTAGATTCTCACAAAATAGTAGTGGGAAGCTTTAACACTCGACTGACAATATGAGACATATTATTGAGATAAATAATTAAAGATATTCAGAACCTAAACTGAGCACTGGATCAAATGGACCTGATAGACATCTATAGAACTCTCCACCCCAAAACAACAGAGACAACATTCTTCTCATTGCCACATGTCACATACTCTAAAATCAATCACATAATGAGAAGTAAAACACTTCTTAGTAAATACAGAATAATTGAAATCATAACCATCTTTTGGACCACAGCACAATCAAATTAGAAATGAAGACTAACAAATTCACTCAACACCACACAATTAAATGAAAGTTGAATAACCTGCTTGTGAATGACTTTTGGGTAAATAATGAAAGTAAGCCAGAAATCAAGAAATTATTTAAAAGTAATGAGAACAAAGATACAACATACAAGGATCTCTGGAACACAGCTAAGGCAGTGTTAAGAGAGGAATCTGTAGCACTAAATGCCTATGTCAGAAAGTTAGAAAGAGGCTGGGCATGGAGGCTCACATCTGTAATCCCAGGATTTGGGAGGCCAAGGCAGGGGGATTACCTGAGGTCAGGAGTTTGAGATCAACCTGGCCAACATGGTGAAACTCTGTCTCTACTAAAAATACGAAAGTTAGCCAGGTGTGGTGGTGCATGTCTGTAATCCCAGCTACTTGGGAGGCTGACGCATGAGAATTGCTTGAACCCGGGAGGCAGAGGTTTCAGTAAGCAAAGATTGCACCACTGCACTCCAGCCTGGGCAACAGAGCGAGACTCTGTCTCAGAAAAAAAAAAAAGTTAGAAAGATCTCAAGTTAACAACCTAAAATCACAACTAAAAGAACTAGAGAACCCAGAAGAAAACAACCTGAAAGCTAGCAGAAGACAAGAAATAACCAAAATTAGAGCTGAACTGAAGGAGACTGAGACATGAAAAACTACTCAAAAGATAAACAAATTCAGGAGTTGGCATTTTGAAAAAGTTAATAAAACTGATAGACTGCTAGCTAGACTAATAAGAAAGAAAAGAGCGAAGATTTAAATGAACATAATCAGAAACAAAGAGAATGATACTACCACTGACCCTATGGAAATATAAACAACCATCAGAGAATATTATGAATACCCCTATACATATAAACAAAAAATGTAGAAGAAATTGATAAATTCTTGGACACATACACCTTCTGATATGGTTTGGCTGCATCCCCACCCAAATCTCATTTTGAATTGTAGTTCTTATAATTCCCACATGTCCTAGGAGGGACCCAGTGGAAGGTAATTGAATCATGGGGTGGTTACCCTCATGCTGTTCACATGATAGTGAGTTCTTACGAGATCTGATGGTTTTATAAGGGGATTTTCCCCCTTTGCACAGCATTTCTCTCACTGCCGCCATGTGAAGAAGAATGTGTTTGCTTCCCCTTCTGCCATGATTGTAAGTTTCAGAAGGCCTCTCCAGCCATGTGGAACTGTGAGTCAATTAAACCTCTTTCATTGATAAATTACCCAGTCCCGGGTATTTCTTTTTTTTTTGTCTTTGTTTTTTTTTTTCTTTTTTCTTTTTTTAATTATTATACTTTAATTTCTAGGGTACATGTGCATAACATGCAAGTTTGTTACATATGTATACTTGTGCCATGTTGGTGTGCTGCACCCATCAACTCGTCAACACCCATCAACTCGTCATTTACATCAGGTATAACTCCCAATGCAATCCCTCTCCTCTCCCCTCTCCCCATGATAGACCCCGGTGTGTGATGTTCCCCTTCCCAAGTCCAAGTGATCTCATTGTTCAGTTCCCACCTATGAGTGAGAACATGCAGTGTTTGGTTTTCTGTTCTTGCGACAGTTTGCTGAGAATGATGGTTTCCAGCTGCCTCCATGTCCCTGCAAGGGACACAAACTCATCCTTTTTTATGGCTGCATAGTATTCCATGGTGTATATGTGCCACATTTTCTTAATCCAGTCTGTCACTGATGGACATTTGGGTTGATTCCAAGTCTTTGCTATTGTGAATAGTGCCACAATGAAAATACGTGTGCATGTGTCTTTATAGCAGCATTATTTATAATCCTTTGTGTATATATCCAGTAATTGGATGACTGGGTCATATGGTACTTCTAGTTCTAGATCCTTGAGGAATCGCCATACTGTTTTCCATAATGGTTGAACTCGTTTACAATCCCACCAACAGTGTAAAAGTGTTCCTATTTCTCCACATCCTCTCCAGCACCTGTTGTTTCCCGACTTTTTAATGATTGCCATTCTAAGTGGTGTGAGATGGTATCTCATTGTGGTTTTGATTTGCATTTCTCTGATGGCCAGTGATGATGAGCATTTTTTCATGTGTCTGTTGGCTGTATGCATGTCTTCTTTTGAGAAATGTCTGTTCATATCCTTTGCCCACTTTTTGATGGGGTTGTTTGTTTTTTTCTTGTAAATTTGTTTGAGTTCTTTGTAGGTTCTAGATATTAGCCTTTTGTCAGATGAGTAGATTGCAAAAATTTTCTCCCATTCTGTAGGTTGCCTGTTCACTCTGATGGCAGTTTCTTTTGCTGTGCAGAAGCTCTTTAGTTTAATTATGTCCCATGATTATCTCAATAGATGCTGAAAAGGCCTTTGACAAAATTCAACAGCCCTTCATGGTAAAAATTCTCAATAAATTCGGTATTGATGGAACGTATCTCAAAATAATAAGAGCTATTTATGACAAATCCACAGCCAATGTCATACTGAATGGGCAAAAACTGGAAGCATTCCCTTTAAAAACTGGCACAAGACAGGAATGCCCTCTCTCACCACCCCTATTCAACATAGTGTTGGAAGTTCTGGCTAGGGCAGTCAGGCAAGAGAAAGAAATAAAGGGTATTCAGTTAGGAAAAGAAGAAGTCAAATTGTCCCTGTTTGCAGATGACAGGATTGTATATTTAGAAAACCCCATCATCTCAGCCCAAAATCTCCTTAAGCTGAACAGAAACTTCAGCAAAGTCTCAGGATACAAAATTAATGTGCAAAAAACACAAGCATTCTTATACACCAGTAACAGACAAACAGAGCACCAAATCGTGAATGAACTTCCATTCACAATTGCTTCAAAGAGAATAAAATACCTATGAATCCAACTTACAAGGGATGTAAAGGACCTCTTCAAGGAGAACTACAAACCATTGCTCAGTGAAATAAAAGAGGACACAAACAAATGGAAGAACATACCATGTTCATGGATAGGAAGAATCAATATCGTGAAAATGGCCATATTGCCCAAGCTAATTTATAGATTCAATGCCATCCCCATTAAGCTACCAATGAGTTTCTTCACAGAATTGGAAAAAACTGCTTTAAAGTTCATATGGAACCAAAAAAGAGCCCACATTGCCAAGACAATCCTAAGTCAAAAGAACAAAGCTGGAGGCATCACGCTACCTGACTTCAAACTATACTACAAGGCTACAGTAACCAAAACAGCATGGTACTGGTACCAAAACAGAGATATAGACCAATGGAACAGAACAGAGTCCTCAGAAATAATACCACACATCTAAGGCCATCTGATCTTTGACAAACCTGAGAAAAACAAGAAATGGGGAAAGGATTCCCTATTTAATAAATGGTACTGGGAAAACTGGCTAGCCACAAGTAGAAAGCTGAAACCGGATCCTTTCCTTACTCCTTATACGAAAATTAATTCAAGATGGATTAGAGACTTAAATGTTAGACCTAATACTCTAAATACTCTAGAAGAAAACCTAGGTAATACCATTCAGGATATAGGCATGGGCAAGGACTTCATGTCTAAAACACCAAAAGCAACGGCAACAAAAGCCGGATATTTCTTTATAGCAGTGTGAGAACAGACTAATACACCTTCCCAAGCCTAAACCAGGAAGAAATTGAATCTCTAAAAGGACCGATAATGACTCTGAAATTGAGTTAGTAATAAATAGCCTACCAGCAACAAAAAGGAAGCCCAGGACCAGACAGATTCACAGCTGAATTCTACCAGCTGTACAAAGAAGAGCTGGTACCATTTCTGCTGAAATTATTTCAAGGAAGCCGAGCAGGAGGAACTCCTCTGTAACTCATTCTAGGAGACAAACATCATCCTAATAGCAAAACCTGGCAGAGACACAACAAAAAAAGAAAACTTCAGGCCGATATCCTTGATAAACTTTGATGCAAAAATTCTCAACAAAATACTGGCAAACTAAATCCAGCAGCACATCAAAAAGCTTATGCACCACAGTCAAGTAGGCTTTATCCCTGGGATGTAAGGTTGGTTCAACATATTGATTTATTAACAAATCAATAAATGTGATTCATCACATAAACAGAACTAAACACAAAAAAACACATGATTATCTCAGTAGATAAAAGGCTTTTGATAAAATCCAATACCACATTCATGTTAAAAATTATCAATAAACTAGGTATTGAAGGAACATACCTCAAAATAATATGAGCTATCTCTGACAAACCCACCACCAACATCATACTGAATGGACAAAAGCTGAAAGCATTCCCGTTGAAAACCAGCACAAGACAAAGATGCCCTCTCTCACCACTCCTATTCGACATAGTATTGGAAGTCCTGGTCAGAGGAATCAGGCAAGAGAAAGAAATAGAGGGCATCCACATAGGAAAAGAAGGAGTCAACTATCCTTGTTTGCAGATGACATGATCCTATATCTAGAAAACCCCATAGTCTCAGCCCAAAAGCTCCTTAAGCTGATAAACATCTTCAGCAAAGTCTCAGGATACAAAATCAATGTTCAAAAATCATTAACAGTCCTATACACCAACAGCAGTCAAGCCAAGAGCCAAATTAGGAACACAATTCCATTCACAAATGCCACCAAAAGAATTAAATACCTAGCAATACGGCCAATCAGGGAGCTGAGTATCTCTACAAGGAGAGCTACAAACACTTACCAAAGAAATTAGAGATGACACAAACAAATGGTAAAACCTTCTATGCTTGTGGATAGGAAGAATCAATATTGCTGAAATGGTCATACTGCCCAAAGTAATTTATAGGTTAAATGCTATTCCTAGCAAACTACCATTGAGATTCCTCACAGAACTAGAAAATAAAACTATTTTAAAATATATATGAAACAAAAAAGCCTGAATAGCCAAGGCAGTCCTAAGTAAAAAGAACACAGCTGAAAGCATCATACTCTCTGACCTCAAACTACATCACAGGGCTAAAGTAACCAAAACAGTATGGTGCTGGTACAGAAACAGACACATAGACCAAGCAAACAGAATAGAGTACCCAGAAATAAGACCATATACCTACAATTCTCTAATCTTCGATAAACCTGACAAAAACAAGCAATCAGGGACAGATCCCCTACTTAATAAATGGTGCTGGAACAACCGTCTAGCCATATGCAAAAGACGGAAAATGAGCCCCTTCCTTACACCATATATAAAAATTAAGATGGATAAAAGACTTAAATGTAAAACCCAAAACTATAAAAACTTTGGAAGACAACCTAGGTAATACCTTTCTGGGCACAGGAATGGGCAAAGTTTGCATGATGAAGACAACAGCAGCAAAAATTAACAAATGGAATCTAACTAAAGAGCTTCTGCACAGTGAAAGAAACTATCAACAGAGTGAGCAGACAACCTACAGAATGGGAGAAAAATTTTATAAACTATGCATATGACAAAGGTCTAATATCCAGCATCAATAAGGAACTTAAACAAATTTACAAGAAAAAAACCCATTAAGAAGCAGGCAAAGGACATGAACACTTTTCAAAACAAGACATACATGTGGCCTACAATCATATAAAAAACAGCTCATCATCATTGATTAGTAGAGAAATGCAAATCAAAACACAATGAGATACCATCTCACATCAGAGTGGCCATTATTAAAAAGTCAAAAAATAACAGATGCTGGCAAAGCTGAAAAGAAAAAGAAACACTTATACATTGATGGCGGGAGTGTAAATTAGTTTAACCATTGTGGAAAACAGTATGGCGATTCCTCAAAGGCCTAAAAACATAACTACCATTGTAGCCAACAATCCCATTACTGGGTATATTCCCAAACGAATATAAATCATTCTATCGTAAAGACACATGTGCATGTATGTTCACTGCAGCACTATTTATGATAGCAAATACATGAAATCAACCTAAATGCCCATAAATGGTAGAATAGATAAAGAAAATGTGGAACATATACACCGTGGAATACTGTGCAGCCATAAAAATAATGAGATCATGTCCTTTGCAGGAACATGCATGGAGCTGGAGGACATTATCCTTAGCAAACTAATGCAGGAACAGAAAACCAAATACTGTATGTTCTCACTTATAAGTGGGAAAGTGATGAGAACACATGAACACATAGAGAGGAATGACACACAGTGGGGTCTTCAGAGGGTAGAGGGTAGGAGGAGTACTCAGGCTAATTATGGGAGTCCAGATATAACACTAAGGCTCCTGTGCCTCAGTTTTCTCATTTACAAAGTTTGGATCTCAGTGATACCTACCTGAGATAATGTGGGGAAAGCAATTAGAGTAGTATCCAGCAGATGATAGGTATTCACAAATATATGTTGTTGTATCACAGATGCATGCTGATATACTGATTTAAATGATAATTATTTTTGTTATTATTATTTACCAGAACTCACTGGATTTAGGCACAATTTTCTAATATGTACAGTCTTTGTGCTTTGAATTTTTATCTCCTTTATTCTCTTGCTGTTTTTTTCTTTTTTCTTCTATTTCTTCCTTTTCTCCTTCCTTCCTCTTTCTGAATCTCTCCTTTCTTCATTTTTTCTTTCTCTTACTTTTTCTTGCTTCCTTCCACAAATGTGCCATGATCATAAATGATGCACACAGCTGTATTCTAGATATGTGATATAAAAGACAAGCCAGACAGATCCCATTCTTAAGGAAAATGCAGTTTTAACAGAAAATAAGAAGGAAGAAGAAATATATTATAAACAAGGGAGAAAATGCTGAGTATCAGAGGAAAAGTCCAGCTAAATTTCTTTAGAATGCCATAGGTGAAACAGCTCACTTTAAAAGACAAAGGGAGCTATTCCTCTATTTCCAAGGGAAGGTAGAATTTAAGTAATTGATAATAATAACAACTGACCTTTTGCAGGCTGTAATGTACCAGGCATGTTACATACATTATCTCATTTAATCCTCCAGCCTTCCTTGATTATTTAACACAAAAACCCAGTCTCTTACCTGCCAGCATCCCTCTGGGCTTTGACACAATGAGGTACAATATGCACATTTGAGAATGAAAGAAAAAGGCATTTCAGTAAATCAAATAATGGGAATTGAGACTCCAAAGAGAAAAGGTTTGTAGCATAACAGAAAATCATATAATCTTTAATTAAAATAACTAGAAAATAAATCAGGTAGGCATATATATATACACACACACACATACATATACACATACACACACACACACATATATATATATACACACACACACACATACACACATGCATAGGCTGTATTCTGGGTTCTGTAAATTCTTCTAATTTAATAAACCTGATTCACATTTTGGGTCCAGGAGTTAGCTAGAACTACTTTTTAATTTCAGCTCTTCCACTCCCTGCTTGAAGGACTCCTAGCAGCTATTCAACCTCTCTAAACCTTAATTTCCTCATCAACGCAAAGTGCACAATTATGTCTTCTTCCAGGATTACTCTGAAGGCTGAGATGAAGTATGAGACATGCCTGTCAGAGGGCTTGGCACGTAGTAGAAACTCAACAAATGCAAAATGTCAAAAATGCTACCTACTCTAAGGTTTGTTGTGAAGCTTATATATCACCTAGGATTGTGACTGACAGATGTTGGGACTCACTAAATGGAGGTTCCCTTTCTCCCCTAGGAAGGCAATGTCAAGGAGGGAGGCAGGGGCTCTCAGAGCAGCTGTGCCATGTATGAGACTCTCTGAGGCACCATGTGCCTCCAAAAGTACCCAGGTGTTGCCCCAGGTGCTGTCACACCTGAAGACTGCAAGAGTGAAAGAGGCTCCTGGCACTCTTGCTGCTCCTGCTTGCTCTCTTTTAGATTCAATCCACCTAGCACAACCTAAGCTGTGAGGGAAGTCTGGCTCATGTTATGCGAAGTTTAGTATAAACCTTTTTCTTCTGAGTGTAAATATTGTGTGCCCACTCTATGTGACTACTTGGTGAAATTATTTATTTATTTTAATTAGCTTAATATATTCAAGCCTGGGACTGAGCAAAGCTGGGAATGTCCTTTTGTTCCTAGCTATGCCTTGAAATAAGAACAAGGTAAAAATGAATTTCTGCACTCTAAGTTTATGTGCGCTTCACTCATTCTATATATTTTTAGATAAGACCATTGCTTATTATATCTCATTTAAAAAAGGAAAAAAAATGTGGATTTTTAGAGTTCTCACATGTACTAGGCTCTGTGCTAGGTTTTTTCATAGTTTATTTAATTCTCACAACAATTCTCTGGATGGATAAGGTAGGGTTAAGTAGTTTCTCTTAAGTCATATATCCAGGGGTAGCTTGAGCCAGAATTTAAAAATTGGGCATTTCTAGCTCCAGCATTCACATAATAATCATTTTGTAAATGAGGAAACTAAGTCCAAGGACAATGTTATACCTAAGGCCATACCCAGTAGTTTGGGAAAAAAACTAGAATTCAAACACTGAATGTTTGACCCCTTGTCCAAAATAATTTGTTTTCATATAGGCCTACCTTCTTTTCATTAAAAAAATTTGTAGCTATGTGCAGTGTCTCACACCTATAATCTTAGCACTTTGAGAGGCCTACGTGGGAGGATCGTGTGAGCTCTGGACTTTGAGGCCAGCCTAGACAACATAGCAAGACTCTGTCTCTACAAAATTTTGAAAATTAGCAGGGCATGGTGGTATGTGCCTGTCATTCCAGCTATTCAGGAGGGTGAAGCAGGAAGATGGCTTGAGCTTGGGAGCCTGGGGCTGCAGTGAGCCATAATGGTGCCACTGCACTGCCACCTGGGTGATAGAGCAACATTCCAGCTCAAAAAACCAAAAATTCTACATAAGACTTTGTCTCTACTATGTACAAGGTACTGTTTAAGGTACTGTTTAAGGCAGGGGAAGATATAATAGTGAAAAGTCTAACAGAATCCATGGCTTTAGTGAAGGTAAAGTTGGGGAAGTACATCAATCGCATAAATGAGAAAAAGAAAAGATGCAACATACTAAGAGCCCAGAGAAAGGTGCAAAGGGGTGTTTAGGGAGAAACCAGTGGAAGCGTAACAGGGTGACTCTTAAGAAAGTGACTGGGGACCATGTTATATTTGATGATCAAGGAGGGCCTCCTGGAAGGGGTGACATTTAAACTGGGTACTGAATGCCAGGGCAGAAAGCTGATGCAATAGTTGCAAAGCAGAATGGAAAAAAGGTAAGTATGCCTGAGCCCAGGGAGCAATGGAGAGACCTGGAGCAGTGAAGTCAGACATGTGGGTCAGGGTAAAATCTTAGATTTTGTTGCAGGCACAATGGAGCGTCCCTGGGCCCATATATACAGTGTTTTCACAAGCTCACTCTACTGTTGTGTACAGAATAGACTGTAAAGGAACAAGCGTGGAAGTAAGAGGAAGAGTAAGGAGGCCACTGTAGTTTTTCCAATGAGAGGGTGCTGGCTTAGAGTAGAGATGGAGAATAGTGAACAGATGTGAAATGCATTTTCAAGATAGAGTCAAAGGACAAATATGTGAGTTCCATGGGGGTAAGAATGTTTATTGGTTTTATTAATATCTATATCCTTAATGCCTAGAACAATAACTAGCACACAGTAAGTACTCAATATTTATTAGGTGAAGGAATGGATTAATTGGAAGTGGAATAAAGAAGAACTGTATTATCAAGAATGACTTGGATTTTGGTTTTATCAACTAGAGAGATGATTGTGGCATTTACTAAGAATTTGGGAAACACTCGGGGCATGGGAAAGAGTTGTTAGTGATAATGTGATGTCTGAGATGCATGTTAGACATTCCAGGGGATATATCAAGTAGGCCTCCAGTGTGAGAGTCTTTGCCTCTTTATTCTAATTCAAGGGTTAAGTAATGAAAGTGAAGGAGAAGAAGTGGATTTGAAGAGATGCAAAAATGTAAAATATTCATCTGTTGAGTTGAAAGACAAATGTATTAAGGAAGGATTGTAGGATCACCAGGAATTCTGGTATACCTCTTAGAATTTTTGGTCATACTCCTAAAGTAAGACCAGTCAACAAAGCTATGCGTATCTCCTAGAATGTTTAGTTGTCATGTGAAGAAACAGAGTTGGTGGGATAATTATACTTAAATAGGTTTACATAGGTTTAGAGCTCTCCCAAGAAAGAAGGATGAAGGGAAAATAATTAACTATGTTTGCAAAGGAGTGGTTATAGTGTTGAGCCACATGGTCTCAGGTGAATAATGAGGGAAGTAAGAAAAAGAAGAAATGGAATAGATAGAAAACAAAAGGAGAAAAATAAATGATTTTAATTAAGATTAGGGGGGCCAGTATGGGGGTATAAAAGTAAGTGACCTGGACATGGAGGAAGTGGTAAAATAACTGTGGATGGTGGGGATGTAATAGCTCAGGCTACCATAACAAAGCACTATAAACTGGCTGCTTAAAAACTGAAGTATATTTTGTCACAGTACCAGAGACTGGAACTTCAAGTTCAGAGCACCAGCATGATTGGATGCTGATGAGAGCTCTCTTCCTGACCTATGGTGGCTGTCTTCTTACATGGACTTTCCTCACTGTGAACATGGAGAGAGATTTGGAGACAGAGAGAGACAGAAAGAGAGAAAGAGAATGTTCTTTATTTTATAAAGTCACTAATCCCATCATGAGGGCCCCACCCTCAGGACCTAACTAACCCCAGTTACCTTCCAAGGATCACATCTCCAAATACCACTATACTGGGGGTTAGACTTCCAAATATAAGTTTTGTTGTTGTTGTTGGGTGTGAGGAGCAAACATTCAGTTCATAACAGGTGAGATGGAGGAAAATTCAATGGAGCTGAATTTAAAGAACAGAGTGAAAAACGTGTTGAATGGATCATCTAAATGAATCTTAAAAATCACTAAGAATTTTTGAATGAATCGAGATGATGAAGAAATAGCCAACCAGGTGCTAAAATCATCAGTGAATGAGGAGATTGATGAGGAGGCAGGTAGTTGACAGCAATTAGAAAGGTGATTGTGTGATAAAGTCTACTGTTGTCTATTTCAAACAAGTTATGTTTTTGAAGGAGGAGGAAGATGAAAATGTTTGAAAGAAGGGAGAAGGAAACAACCACCTCACCTCACACCCAGTCTCTGATGTGGGAATAAAAGCAAAACTAGCCACACTAAAGATAGTTACAGGGAAATAAGGTGTAAGTGTTGGCCAGGTAAGACAAGAGATGGAAGACAAGAACTTTGAGACAGCAGCTGAAAAGTTAGAGGAGTGTGCTGATAGGTGACTGAGTTCCAGGATGCACAGTGCAAGACCAGGATGATGGTAGAAGACTGGGGGAAACTGGCACTAGCCAATGTAGGGTGAGTAGCTGCTGTCCTTGGTCTTGGTAGTCTTCTAGAAGAAGATGGATAATTGTTTAATATAGATGGTATGGGGCAAATCTTCCCTCCAGCAGCTCTTGGAGGTGTGATGGCCCAGAGCATGACAGAAGGTCTCTCAGTGATATTACTTTCTTAGGAAGCTGGGAGAACTAGCCATTTGGGGGCTTTCCTCCCTTCTGGCCACAAAAAGGGTGTGCTAGTTCTACAGGGGATATGGTAGGACCTTGGGGTTGGGTGAAGGTAGTGTACTAAACAGGGCATTGACATAGAATGTTCTTTCCTGAAGGAAGTGGCAGTATGAGAGGAGAAAGCATGCCCATTTTTGTCAGGCTGTGACTTCAGTTGCGTACTGAGTATTTGCTAACTTTAATTCTCTGTTTTGTGTGCATGGTATAGATCCTGAATACAGACTGACAAACATACTTCCAGTTATATTTAATCTTAATTTTTCTATAGGCATGTGATGCAGTATACTATAGTAGAATAATCATAGGCTTTAGAGTCAGGTGACCCTGGGTTTAAATGCCTCTTCTGACCTTTATTAATTAGGTGGCTATAGCAGATATTGTGGATCCCTGCTTTCCTTATATCTATTAGGCCCTACCTCTTCAGTGAGTAACCAATAACTCCACTTACTTGTATCTGCATTTCTTTGAATGAGCACTTTCTCTGAAACAGGGAAAGGACCACTCTGCCTAGAAGACTGGATGGGGCAGGGAACTAACATCCTTGTGACAGTCATTAAGCAATGACTGACAAAAGTTTGTGAATGACATTTGAATTTCATTGCCTCTCACTTGGGACAATCCAGTGAAACTCAAGTCTTACCGTAGGACTGTACTCCAGTGGGTCCCAGTTTGGTGACTGTGGCTTGATAAAGCACTCCTCATCACATACGTTGCCTTACTTATCTCACTGCCTGACTTCTACAGGTGTGTTCTGCCAAATAATCTATTTGTATATTGTCTCAGTACCTGCCTCTGGGGAACCCAAACCAAGGCAACAGATTTGTAAATTGCATAAATTCTTTGAGCCTCAGTTTTCTCATCTGAAAACTAGGGCTAGTTATACTTTTCTTTTCCCCACAAGGTCATCTCAGATTTAAATTAAAGACTATGAATAAAGCACCTTGTATATTCCTTGGAACAGGTAGGCACTAGGTCGGTGGAAAATATTATTCCCCTTTCCTCACCCTTCTAATTCTGCAGATGCCTCAGAGCAGAGACAGACAATGGCTGAGCAGGAGAGACCATCTAACAAGCAAGGACTGATTCTGCTGGAGATAACTTCACCTGTCTTGAAGGTGCCCCAAGCTGGTCTGGATTTTAGTAATGAGGAACTTGGCAGTAACAGGGGCTGTGACAGGAATACACTTAGGGACTCGGCAGGCTTGTGGCAATTAAAAGTTGGTTTCTAATAATAAACAGTTTAATGTAATAAACTTAAATTAATAATACTTTAAGATTATTAGATGATAATAATAATGATGATAAGGTCATAATTGTGGTGTTCAATGCTGTACCAGGCAAATAGGAAAAAAAATTTAATGTTTGCCTGTAGCATCTACAGGGGCAATGTGAGAAAAGAGGATTCTCACTTATGGATAGTAGCTACTGGGGCTCTTTATTGAAAAAATCTTAGGTGCAAGGCCGAGGAGTTTCGTTTCCTGAAGGCAGAATTTTTTAAAACATAGAAGTGTTGCTTAAGGCCCATCCTGCCAATCAAAATATCAGAAATGAAACAAACATAAGAAAAGGAGTTGAGTTACTGGTTTTTTGGGCCTGTAACTATTGTGTAATGAGCCAGTTTTTTTCTAAGTCTCTTCTAAATGTGGAGTTGGACATTTTCAAAGGCCAGTGTCACCTCTCAGGAATGCAGGAATGAATCTCTGTTCTCCACATTTCTTTGTCACCAGGGCAATTTGCATGAAAATGGGATTTCTATTACTTCTTCTCTGCTTCTTGGGCTTATTTCTTTCTTCAGAGCTGAAAGTAATACCATGGCCAGTCAGCTTCAGGCATTCATAATTAAAAATAAGCAGAAACTTAAAAGAACTCACTGCAATTAAAAGAGTAACCTCTTGCATTCTGGGAGCTCAGGATCTGTAATTATGTTATATAAAGTGTGACCATGAGCTCAAAGGCAAAGGCAGCAAGGCAAGAGAGCACCAGAGGAAGCAAGACAGGGCCACTGAGATGGATCATTAAATTGTGAAATTAGGAAACACACAGCGATTAGATAAGCAATCTTAGTTGGATAGCTGGGCAGGGGGAAAGACTGAGGATGCAGGAGTCACAGAGTTCCTGGATGAGGATGCCCTTGGAATAGTCTCTTTTTTGATTAGTTCCATTATAGGTGTTAAGGATTCTTTCTCCCTCTTTTTCTCCCTCTCACTCCTTCAGCTTGTCTAGCATTGACTCATCCTTTCTCACCCAGTGCTGTGGATCTTAAAGGTAAAGACTTCTGACCATTCCTCAATGGCCCACTGTAGCCAATAATTGCTGAGTACCTGGTAAATACCGAGGACTATAAGCATAGAGATGAATAAACAATATTATCCATGAGGGTGAGACTGCAAAGTAATGCAAAATAACCATAAAAGAGTGGGATGAATAGAGTAATAGACACATCTTCTGCAGTACTCTTAGATGTCATTGAGCCCCTGCTTTGCATCAAGGGCTTTCTGAGTACTGTCTCTCTTTCTTATAAAATCCCCATGAAATTAAATGTATTTATTCTGACTACATGTATTTAATGGCCAGTAGGTATCATGTACATGGCATTACTAATAAGTATCATTGCCCAGAGATTTTAAGTGCCTTTAGTTATACAATTAAAATGTGGCAGGCCCGGAATATATCTGGTTTTAAGCTCATGCCAAGAACAGGAGTCACATAGAAGAAGGAGTGTTTGTTTCTTTTAGGAGTGGGCATGGTTTGGATAGGAACTGAAGAAGGGAAAGTCACATAAGAGAAGACCTCACAGTGGAGGTGATGACTGAGCCAAGTTTGAAAGTTTTGCCAGAAAGTCCTGAATTAAATACGATAATGTAAGAATCCTCTCACCTCTATGATTCTATACTATTCATTTCCATTATAATTTAAAATGCTTCTTCTAATTTGTTTCCTTGATGATAGTAGAAATATCTCACTTATTTCTATTAATTGCGTGAGCCCTGCATACTCTAGATGGAACGTTAATCATCAGTATACCTAGAAACAATTAATTTAGATACATTATTTAGGACTGAACATACTGTATATTCATTACAGGAGATGGAAGTTATGTATTCCAAAATGGAAATACCATTTTTTATTATTCAATCATTTATTCATCACACACTTTGTGAATGCTAATGCTCACTTTAACCCCGGCATTGAGCTTCCTAGAGTTCAAAACTATAATCTCCAACTGCCCACTGAACAGCTCCAATTGAGTTTCAACAGTCATCAACACCATGTATCTAAATCTGGCTTCATCACAATCATTCCAAAGCTGTTTCTCTTTTCATGTTTCTAGTCTTTGTTGGACATTTCACCAACCACAGTGCTATCTAAGCTAGCATCTAAAGAATAAGGTGTACATCCTGTTTTTCCTCAGACTCCCATCCCAGGAATCACTCTCAGACCCAGATCTCCTTTTCCAGTGTAACTGTCTTTGCTCAGACCATCTCATCTCTTACCCCAACTTTCACGAAAGCCTGCTCATTGGTCTCCCTGACTCCAGGCTTTCCCCACTCCAATATTCCATTTCTATCACAGTGTTCCATGGAGTTTGCTTGCATGACTGTTTCAGCTAGTAGACTCTGAGTCATTTGAGGACCCAGATGATGTCTTCCTAGCCATCACATATCCCAGGGCATGGGTGCTGGCATGCAGTAAGTGCTCAGTAAATGTTCATTGCTTGTTGGACCTTAGGGTGGGGCAGATGGAGAAGAAAGAAGAATGTGCCAAAAGATAAGGATATCAATGCCAAACTACACATCTTTTTGTGAAATTATCTATAAAGAGGTATAAGTCAGGGTCTCTGAAAAGGATATCAATATACCTTCTTACCTCCAGGGGAGTGAATAGTTTTCTGTGTATACAACTGCCATTTATCACAGGGATTCTCTGCGTGAAACATGTGAGGGTGGTGGATTGAGAAACAAATCAAGAGTAAACACTGTTTGAGCTTGTTATATAATATGTGTATGTGTCAAGCTTAGAAGCAAATATATATTTAGATCTATCTAGCTACATATACATATCTCCTGTTTTTAACCTTTCAGTAAGTCATAGAGCTAGAATGTGGTACAGCCAGGATTAAACCCCAGGTCCGCATGGTTGTGAAGTCCTAGCTCTTATCAATGAGGGAAGACTTGTTTGATGTGAGGCTGGTCCAATTGAACAGTTGAAATGGTAAGAAAAGTCTGAGAGTGCCTGTTTTTCCAGAGTTGGTCCTTTTATGTGAGAGCATCATTCAGGGTCTGGGTTTGGGAGAGAAAGGAAGACTGGCTTTTGCTATGTACTTGTATTTGACATCTCCATCCAAAATACCTGTTATGCTCTGAAAATCATAGGAAAACTATTTGTAGTTGGAGAAATTTGACAGAAATGGCACATCTCAAGATCAGAAGATGAAATAGGAAAGAGGGTGCTCAGAGAATGAAAACAGAAGTGATAGAAAAGACAAGCCAGGTACAGGCCAAAGGAAAGAGCCATGTGGATCCCAGTCAGAGAACAAAGTTTCAATCCGAAAGTGTGCAGTGCCCACTAAGATAAAATGTGTCGATATTAAATGAATTACAAATGTGAATGTTCACATCAGTTCAGCAACTTTACCTTAAAATACATAACTCTGTTTTCTTAACACAGAACTACTCAGTAAACTATCAACCTCCACATGTCAGGCACAGGGCTATCCACCAGAAATACAGGGCGAATATGGAAGATATGGTCCCATCTAATGGAGGATGTAGACAAATATTATAAGGTTGACTGGAAAGATACTGCACTCTGGAGCAATGGCTAACTCTTCCCAAGGGAAAGGAAAGAAGAAACAAGAAAGACAGCTAAAGCAGCTGTGTAGAATGGAGAAGGCACTGCAGCTGTGAAGGACTGGAGATCTCTTTCCCTGAGCAGTGAAGTTGGAGAGTGATGAGAACTGAATCCAGTTAAGTGATTTACATTTCACAAATGTAGAAATAGTAGAACAGAATAGGAGGGGCTGATTATTGGGTTTTTGTTTTCAAGCCATACAGGGGGTCCTGGAATCAGTGCTCTAACACATTTCCCATGATAGTTTTACAGAAGAAGCTGTTTCCTTCTTTGTAGTTAAGATGAAAAACCTTTAAATTGCAGAACATAGAACAATCATTTCTGAAAAGACAATGAAATACAAACAAGTACATAGCCCATTGATGCTTTTGATGTAGACTCGCATTTTTAGTATCTATCTATCAGATGTTTTAGACTTAAGTCCTAGCCCCGGTGTTGTAATGAGCAAGTCATTGAAGGCCATTGATTAATTTCCTCATCAATCAAATATGTTAAACACACACACACACACACACACACACAATCAATGTTAAGGTTAGGGAAGAAGATGATTGGAATGGCAATCTTCCATCATCTGGAAGTGTGATGGCAAGCACATCACTCCGTTACATTAGAATAGTCTGTCTTCATGTCTTTCTTTTTGACTGCATTGATCTTCTTGAGGGAAAGCATTTTGTCTCGTTAATCTTCATAATCCCATGGCCCTAGCACACGGCCTAGAGTTAGCACTTGGTCATTTGGTTACAAAGTCTATTGAACTCTAAGTTCACCAAGAAATCCTATGAAAACTCAGGCCAGAAGTGAAGAAGAGGCGAAAGCCTAGTCTAACCAAAGTCCCTCCTTTCGGATCTCCTCAACAATGTTTCTTTCAAAAGTTCTCCCAGTATCTCCCTAAATTTGTCCAAGACAGAGAGCTCACTGGCCAACAATGTACCCAGAGTCATTTATGGACATCTTTGATGAACAGAAACCTGTTATCTGTACTTTCCAATACTAGAGAGAACTGGCATTGAGGCAACCAAGACTACAGAGGTTAGCACTTTATCTCTGACTGAGACACTGAGTGGGACCAGAACCTGCAAGAACAGCCAGGCATATTTCAGGTCATTAATCACACAGGAAAGCTGGGTTTTGTTGGTCATTTCTTTGTTTCCAACATGTCACAGACAACCTCGAATTACTCCAGATGGACCCATTGACTTTGGAGAATTTTATAATGCTGATTCCTTTTCCACAAAAGAATGGTTTGAGTGATTATTATATTCTCTCAAAAACAGGTACATCTCCTGTCCTGAATTTAGCTTAGTGAAATAACTCCTGCCCTTCTCAGGAAAGAGTCTTCTGTAGTCACCTTTAATCTTGCCTTCCAGAGAGGATGAAATGTTCCAAGCGATGGAAAATTTGTGTTCCTCTGTGTTTTCACTTTGTGTTTCCCTTGTCACTTCTCTAGTGTACTTTTCCTCAATGAAGAAGCTGGTAGTGGATGGGGCAAGGAGGCAGGAATCCTGTACGTCACTTAACTCAGAGACTCTTAGTACAGAGCATGTGCCAAGTAAACCACACTCAGCATTCTTTGGGGCCTACTGCCTTGGAGATATGGAGCCTGGTGAGACCAGAGAGAGACAGCAGGTTGAAAAGGGTGAGCCTATCTATGTCACATAGAATTCAGAGGCATACTGTTCTCCAGGTGACTTTTATTTTTAGAGTGTTTTGTATACATACATATCCAGGACTGGAGGTAGGTTGAGAGCATGCAAGAAATGCAGGCTCTTGAGAATCAAAGGGAGAGGTCAGTGTCCTCCATTTATTTTCTGTAAGCTAAACATTTCTTATGTGGTGTGGTTTTGGTTCCCTTCAAGACCCAGTTCACCCCCTCTCAGTGTATTGCTTCTGGCCCTGAAGGTTAGAATCCCCATCATCATGAAGTGCTCTGACATCTCACTGCTTTTACTTGTCTCACCAGAAGCCAGGTAAAGATCTGTCAGAATCGCTGTGGCTTAAATGTGCCAATCATGCATAGCATTCATTTTTTCCCGTAGAGCTCTTAGTTTGTTTCTTTGGCTTGCCTTTAACTATAGGCTGCCAGTCATATGATGAAGATAGTTTTATTTTTTCTAATTATAATAACAGCTTTTGCAGGATTTTGCTCATCCTTTAACTGTTACTATTACAAAATACCATGATGGCTGGCCAGAACAAAGCCAGGCTGGAAGTGTGGCTAGAATATTAGGAGTGGAGTGAGAATGATGACCACTTAAAAATTCAGTATGGCAGGTGGATTAGGCAGAGGGAGATCCAACGGAGTCATCCACATTTTGAAGGACAGACTTTTTTTTCCCTCTTTTTATTTGTTTTTGTTTTTGAATAGTGAGAGAGCTAACGACAGGAGTCTAGGTTCCACCAATCCAACTGAGGACAACAGATCCTAGAGAGACAAAAAAATAAGTTGTCAATTTCAGAAAGGATATCAGTCAGGCTAGTTTTCAAATGGGATAAAAGTCGAGACATGTAAACTGTAAAGTGCTAGACAAATCTAAGCTGATTTTACTATCATGAGACTGAAGCCCAGGAAAAGTATCTGAGAAACTAAAATGCCTGGAATTACTAATGGCCATTCTCACAACATGCTATTTAGTTTTTCCAACACTGCATATTTCCTGGTACATAAAAGCTATTTAATAAGCAATTTCTTTTAAAGAACTCCTAGTTTTTTTCTTAATTTGGAGACATAAATATGCCCAGCATGAGTCAAAGAATAACTGTAAGGTGAAATTTCTTAGGATCAAAAAAAATTAATATATTATCTCTCAATCACTCTATCATGCTAGGGCTGCTTTGGTGTAATAAAAAATACGTATTTTGGTCTTTGTCCCTGATTCTTGGCAGAGAGTTCCTAAAACTTACAATTTCCTGAGTGATAAGAGAGTGTTTGATTATTCATAATGAGCCCCTTTGGAACAAGCCTATGTCTATGCTCATATGGTGACTGAGGCTGGGCCCCTAGATAGCCTCAGGATGGGAGCTGGTCACCAGAAAACCAACACATGATTTAAAAAGTGGAAACTCTCAGCCTCTTCTTCCTCCCCACCACAGGGATGGAGGAGGGGCTGCAGACTGTTATGTAAAGTCTTGAATAAGGTGGTTCAGAAAGCTTCTGAGCTGGTGAATACCTAGAGGTGCTGGGAGGGTGGTGTGGAAGCTTGCCCTGCACCCCCAACACTGCCCTTCATATCACTCACATTTGACTCTTCCTGCATCCTATCTTTTATAATAAACCAGTAAATGTAAGTTAGTTTATATAGTGTTTTCAAGAGTTCTGTGGGTCCTTCCGGCAAATTATTGAAACTGAGAGAGGATCAAGGGAACCCTATAATTTGCAGCCAAGTTGGAGAGAAATACAGGTAGCCTGGGGACCTGGGACTTGCTGCTGAGATCTGGAGTAAGGGCAGTCTTGTGAGACTGAATCCTTAAATCTGCTGACTTAAATAATGCTGACTCCGGGTAGTTAGTGTCAGAATCAGAGGGAACTGTTGCACACCCGGTAAGTGCTGGAGAATCAAAGAGCTGCAATGAAGCATAGGAGACAGATGAACTTCTTAGGAGTCAAAGTCTTAGGTGCTTCCTCTAGCTTTGCCACTAACCTTAGTTGTGACACTTGTCACTGAAGGAATTACACTTCAATATAAGCTAAAACATGATAACGATGAGTATGTATTAGGGAGATAACGTGCTTACTATGAAACTACGTTTTTTTTTCTGGGAAATACAGACCTTATTCAACATTTCACCACCAGAGTTACATAACTTTGATCATTTTACTCACTTGCTCATAAATGTTTTATGACTCTCTTCAGAATTAATAAAAACCACTCAATTTGGCCTTCAAATTCCCCTGTCATTTTAGCTTTTATGTGCCTTTTTAGCCTCATACTTTGCTCTATCACATGTCTAGGATTTTCAAGTTGTAGGACCTCCTGATTTGATAGAAAATATAATGGCTTCATATCCTGGTTTGCTCAAGTAAAAGTGGTGGCCTACGTACAATTAATACTCCATGTGTGTCCCTCATAGATATAATATATTCTGAGTCTCAGTTTTCATGGTTGTAAATGGGATCTTATATGGGATGAATTGTGTTCCCCCAAATTCATATATTGAAATCTTAACCCCACTACCACAGAATGTGAACTTCATTGGAAATAGGTTCTTTGCATATGAAACTGTTCATGTTAAGGTACGGTCATAGTGTAGTAGGATAGGCCCCTACTCCAATATGTCTGGTGTTCTCATAAAAGGGGGAAATTTAGATAAAGACATGGAAGGGAGAACACCATGTGATGATGAAGGCAGAGGAGGGGGTGATGCTTCTACAAGCCAAGGAACACCAAAGATTGCAAACAATCCACCAGAAGCTAAGGGAGAGGCAAGGAGCAGATGCTTCCAACCCTCAGAAAGAAGCAATCCTGCGGAAACCTTAATCCTGGACTTTGAACCTTCAGAACTGTGAGCCAATAGATTTCTATCAGTTAAGCCACTCAGTTTGTGGTGCTTTTCTACAGCAGTCCTAGGAAACTAATATGGATACTAGTATCAAGTTCATTGGCCTGATTTTTTATTGTTTTGTAAGATTTGAAAGAGATAACCATGAAAATAAGGCACTTAGTATAAAGTCTGGCACAAAGTAACTGTTCAGTATAAACATCTTGAATAAGTACATAAACAATCTAATTTCAATCTAATTTAAACACCCACAAGCCCATGTTAGATTGAATTAAATCCCTATTTGTTGGGAGTTGTGGGATGAGATAAAGTAGAAAAGGTAGGAGAAAGAATTTCATACTATACAAATATGTAAACATTCATTTGTTTATGCATTTAATAATACATAAAATTTTATTTATGTATTTAATATATTTGATGTTTCCATTGTGTTTGCACAATTATTGGAGAAATGGAGATGTTGACCTCAAGGAGAAACATGCCAATTATTATAAAGGCCAGAGTCTATCCCTAGTGGCTAAGAAAGTTTGATATCTGCTTTTCTGTGCTGTTTTGAACTGTCCACACTCCAATATCAACGTTTGTGATATTATTTTTTGTTGCCTTTGTATTTTAAGGATATCATACATGGAAAGGCAGCTTTGATTTAGGAAGAGAGACAGACTGAGTTCCATTATCTAATGCAGTTGTATTTATCATTTCCATCCAACTTGTCTGTTCCACCTGAGAAATCCTAGATAAGACTTTCATAGTTGACAGGTGAAATAAAGCATTTATAAAGAACTCTAGATCTTTGCAAATGTGGGCCTTTTAAATACTTCTACCCTGGAGTCTATACTGGTCGCCTCATAAATATCAAAGTGTTCCAAGAAAACAATGAATGTTGGTACCTAAAAGTAACTAAAGGCCACATCTTGCACATAAAATTGGCAATTCTTAAAGAAAAAGAATACCTAATGTTGATGAAGGTATGGGAACATGGGCTGGTGGGTGCTTAAATTAGATTGAATTTTCAGGGCAGCAAATAGGGAATGTGTATCAAAACCATCACGATGCATACATTCTATAAGACTCAGCAATTCCATTTTTAAGAGTTGATCCTAAAGAAATAACATCAGATGTAAGCAAAAAATCATGCAAGGATGTTTATTACAATTTTGTTTATAAAAAGAAAAATTTAAATCAATTTAAATGGTTAGGAGTAAATGTTATATTAATTAATTACATTGTTAGATTATTAAAACCCCACATAATGGATGTCTACACAAGTATTGAAAATGTTATCATCAAAATATGATCAATTTAAAAGTACACCATTTATTTTAGCTGTATCTATATATCTATACTCATCTTGGAAGAAATTATATTTTGTTCTCCCACATTTAACAGAAGGGCATGCTATGCTTCTGTATGTCTCTAAATAAAATTAATTCTGCTCCAACATCCACCTACATGGCTGGTGCTAAATTCATTCTCAGACATTAGTGGGTGGTATCCACGGGATCCTGCAGAAACCCCAGGCTTATGTGTTGCCATAATCTGGGGGAGTTACTGGCTTTTTGTACCATTTTAGAGACGCTCACCATCCAAGCCAATATTTTCCATTCTAATGCCAGTAGCTTCATTCACCAAACATGAGGATATTTTGCTGCAGCTTCAAAAACCATGACTCTTAGTGTGAACTCCCTCTTGCACTGCTGCACCACTCTCCCAAGGGCCTTGCCGCAGCCACCAGTGGCTCCATGGAAACAGGACACAAATCTCTGGCACTAAGGGCCCAAAGTCTCCTCCTTATCCTCAGGGCATCTCACTTGGTTCTCCCAGGTAGGGACCTCTGCACATCTCAATTCCAAGCACCAGCCTCTGCAACCTTCAAGTTTGTAATAAACAAACATCTTACATCTGCCTAGTAGAGCCTTCTTCATTGAGTCAAAAATACCAAAGCTACAAAACAAAATCCCTATTTGTTGGGAGTTGTGGAATGAGATAAAGTAGAAAAGGTAGGAGAAAGAAATTCATACCTGAAGGGACCCAATGCTGCCGTTCTTTTTTGGATTGAGAAAATAGATGATGAAATCAGTTCTTTTGCTAATAACCCTGTTTAATCAGCTTATTCTACACTGGATCTCAATAGTCAAATGACCTTTAGATCTTGCTCAGGCTTTTCCTTTCAGCAGGACCTAGAGCCACATGCTTCCATCTTTCTCCTTCAGTTTCATCATCTATAAAATGGGAATTTAAAATATGGCCTAATAATATGTAATAATACTTCTCAAATAGCTGTCAGACAAAGGTTAGTGTTTGGAAGCTTTATTGAAAGTGGCCTTTAGAGCCAATGCCTGCAGAGGAAAGAAAGCAGCTGCACTGAGCAGAAGGAAAAGTTGGGCTGCAAAGCAGTTACAACATAATCACTCCCACGAGAATCTCTGAAACTGGGATTGCCCTTCAGTGGGGTCCCAAGTTGCGGGTGGGTGGGCATCCCTTTATTCTCTCATATGAGTGGGTTGTCTTATACAGACTGGCTCTGGAAGGAGGCAAGAATTTGAGAGGCAGTTCTTTATGACTGAGATAATTATTGGTGAGGGCTGACAACTGAGCGCTCTCAGCAAGATAACATTCCTAACCTTCCTAGCAGTTGGGAAATATGTGCTTCAGTCCTAAAGGGGAGCCCTGGAAGGGGCAACATCCAAGACAGTAGCTAAATAAGATAACACTGGCAAAGAGAAACTGTGCCTAGCACCGGCACATATTCAGAGCTCCATTAACATTAGCATGTGTGTGCTTCTGGTTCATTAATATGCTTGAAATGTCATAGACCAAAACATCAACAGTGTTTAACTTGGGGGTGGGACCATGTCTATTTGCTATTTTCTCTCTCTGTTTTTCTGTGCTTTAAATGTCACAGTTGTCTATGTCCGAGGCTACTTTCCAACTACCTGGTACAGTTATCAATGGATGTTGTATTTATTAGGTGGCCGAGCTGTGTCCTATGAAGTTGAAGGAAAAACATACCATCTTAATCAGGTTTCTGACTTACACCACTCTGTTACATTTGACCATGTGTTCAAACATATTCTCCCAATACTTTATAGAATTTTGTGCTTCAGAAGAACCTCTAAATGTCTATTGAATAAATGGGTCAAGGAAAATAAAAATGCGTATCATCTCATACCCTGCTTGCATACATTTATTCCCCCATTCATTTGGTAATTTTGTATGTTTATTCATTCATTTATACTTGCATTTATTAAATAATCATCTATTAAATTCACACCCTGGACCAAATATTAATCTAAGGGTACAACCACTACTAAAGGATTAATGTGATGAAAACTCTATATATCACTTAAGTTGATCAATTAAGCTTGAGTTATCTGTAGTATAAAGAAGAAAGTTAGCATAGTAAAGATGGTAGAAGAATCAGCAGCATCACTCAAGACAGGCAGAGATGTGAGTTTTGGGACTTATAAATCCTCACTTGGGGGATGCATAGTTGCAAATGATACTATTTGTGTGAGTGAAGATCAGATCAAAGCTATAGAAAATTCAATTCTGCCCCACTCATATTCCAAGTTCAGTCTTATGTATATAAGAATAGAGCAGGGATCTAGTCAGTGCTGGCATTGCCTCCTACCAGTCAGGTGTATTTTATCAAATTTTGAGTTGTGCAATATGCAACATGACTACAGAGTACAGCACAGAACTACAACCCTCAGCATTGAAAATAATTCTCATTTATTACCCTCAGACTTCCCAGCCTGGCAACGCAGATCTAAATGTGTTCCTAATCTTTGAGCTGCCGAATTAGAACAAGGATCAGCTACATAGGAGTCTCTGGACATCATGATAATAGGCCTTAGGCCAGTTAGATTATATCTTTTAGAGAGTAACCATAACTTAAGATACCAAGACTTAAGATACCCAGTCTTTTTCATGAAATAGAGGATATAGAACATATGCAAAAGTTACACCCACAAGACCAAAAGAGATAAGTGTTCTAAGACAGGTAACAACAAGGTATAGTACAACCTGGGTAAAAATAAAACTAGCACTTCATGGTGATAAGCTGAAGGGGGAGGCAAATAAATACTGAAGGGAGAAAGTGGCACTTTAGTTGACTTTACTGTAAACGTGAATAGGAGAGAGTATTCTAAATAAAGCTAATGATATGAATGAACCAAGAAAAATAGGCACTACCTATAAATGCGAATAGGAGAGCCATGAAATAACATATGTGAAATAGTTTTGTATCCTTTAAAATGTGAAACACCACATTAGTTATTTATTATTATTGTTGTTATCCACAGTCTTCATCTTGTTTGTGGAACAATATTTCAGTGTTCCTTTTCTTAGGAAACATACGGAAAAAACATGTCTTGTTTTTCTTTGACACATGCCCACACAAGTCAGCCACTTTCTGATAATATCATGTCTATGGGTCCTTCCTAATCACATTTGACCTCTTCAGGTTACATTGTTGGCTTTCTTAAGCATTAAATAACTGGAAGAGAACCACTGGTTGAGGTCAGATTACTTATTAGGATCAATAGCTTTGAATGACTTTCGGTAGATGTGGTACACTTTCCATTTGAAAGGTCAAAAATCTGTCAACTAGCAGTAAATGCTCTTAGCTCAGATAATGCATGGTAGGGTAGCATAAAATGTTGATTGCACTATCCAGGGGCCATCTTGAAACATCCTCATTCCTTTGGTGTCTAAAAGAACCGCTAGATGGCACTGCTATTTCAAAATGGATTGTCTTGGGAAAAAATGGAAGCACCATCACCACCATCCCCACCCTCCATCGTGTTAATGTATACACTACGCATGCAGACTGAACTCAGGTATCTGTTCATTTCACATCCAGTAGATTTTCTTATATAAGAAATGGAGATAGTGATAGCACTTATTTAATGTTCTTGTGAGGATCATGTTCAATAATGGGTAGTAAGGTATCCTGTAGATTCTAAGAATAAATATAAGTTTGTCTAATTATTACCAACAAAGGTAAATCTTATGAGTATAAAGTTAATAAGAAGAGAGAAGTAGCTGATCATGATTCCAACAGCTAAGCTTTATAAGTTAGTCATAAAATGAAAAACCAATGACAAAGAATGAAGATAATAGAAAATTCCCTAAACTATTTATCTCAGAAGCCCAATTGAGAACAAAAACTCTCTCTCTCTCTTTCTATGTGTGTGTGTGTGTATATATATACACATATATATATGCATATACACATATATATGAGATCTAGAGTGGAGAGAGATATGTATGTAATATGGAGATATATATATATAGAGAGAGAGAGATATATATATATAAGAGATCATGTTGGAGAGATCTAGAGTGCCTTCCAGGGAAAGATGGCTTAAGTAGGATCTGAGGCTCATGAGGATTTAGATAAGCAATCAGGCAAAGGAGAAGTGAGAAGTGAGAAGTAAGAAGAGAAGTGAGAACCTAGATACCTAGGATATTTAGATAAAATCCTAGATAAAGTGCATATACATATATATAAGTGCATATATAATATATGTATATGCACTTTATCTAGGATTTTATCTAAATATTGTGTTATATGTTTGTATCTCTACATAGTCTCAATTATACCTCTGGTCTTTACCAAACATCAGAAGAAAAACCTATGAGAAGATCACTTATGTATTTGTTGTAAAAAGTGTTGAAAATATTATTCATTGTTTTACCTAGTGATCCCTTATGTAACATCTCCAGAGATAAGTTTGCATTGGAATTTATATAAGAAAAATGATAAAGAATCGGTCTACTCCATTTTATCAGATCAAAACAGATAATGAAACATATCATGTAGCTCCTTGGCTATCAAGAGACTCAGAACAAAGTTTAATGTTCATCCCAATATTAACTCTTACGGCTAACATATCCTGATGTTTCTTCTTTTTACGACTGGAGTCTATTTCTTTCCAGAAACTGTAATGTGTGTTTGCTGTTTTGGTGCTCTACTGCAAATCCTTTTGAAGTGAATTGGAATATTAATAAGTACAATCTGATAAAATATTTAAAATGTATAAAAAATACCTTTATTTGTCGATTCAAAGTCGCTATAGATTCATTCAATTTTTTTTTTTTTTTTTTTGGCACAGTACCTTCCTGGGGTTTGTAAACAAAAGATTCACATAGCCTTCAATTAGAAACTAATGTTTTCAGCCAGGCACGGTGGCTGCCGCCTGTCATCCCAGCACTTTGGGAGGCCAAGGTGGGCGGATCCCCTGAGGTTAGGAGTTAGACACCAGTTTGACCAACATGGAGAAAGCCCGTCTCTACTAAAAATACAAAATTAGCCAGGCGTGGTGGCACATGCCTGTAATCCCAACTACTCGGTAAGTTGAGGTAAGAGAATCACTTGAACCTGGGGTGCAGAAGTTTCCGTGAGCCGAGATCATGCCATTGCACTCCAGCCTGGGCAACAAAAGTTAAATTCCATCTCAAAAAAATAATAATAATAAAGTAACGTTTTCAGAAAGGTAAAGCAGATCATACATTGGTAAATCACTTTGCATGGTATTATCTAATTTAGTGCTAAAATGAGTTTATCACAATTTACAGCTAAGGTAAGGATATCATAAAAGACTTAGATAGTTGGGCTGGAGAGATCTAGAGTGCCTTCCAGGGAAAGATGGCTTAAGTAGGATCTGAGGCTCATGAGGATTTAGATAAGCAATCAGGCAAAGGAATGGTAAGAAGAGAAGTGAGAACCTAGATACCTAGGGAACAACCTACTAATCTAATGAAAGAGTTTGTTGTGTAGTGTAAGCACCAGAAGTCAGAATACGAAGCCTTGAGCACAAGGCTAAGGAATTACTACTCTTTATATAAATGTAACTTTTTGTGTAAAATTCAGTTTAAATTGAGTAGTTCCTCATAACTGATGGCCCTCTAGGCACAGTACTTACCTACTGAACTAATTGCTGATTCCTAAATACCCTGGGGCTGCTCCTTGGGCTCTGCAAATAATTGAAAGTCCAGGTAATCAAATATGATCAGTGTGTAGAAGACATCCACAGGAAAACTCAGGGCAACTGTTTTGAATTTACGTTTTGATGAGGTACAATTCAGCTGAATCTCGACTGTTCAAAAATATGCCTGTTTTTATGAGATGTCAACTTGTGCTGCGCCCAGGTTGGTATCTCTCAAAGTCAAGGTAAACTTTATGTTCCCAGTTGTCAGAAACATTTTTTCCTTTGGATTATTCCATATACTTGGTCTAAAAAGTAATTGTTTGTTTATCAAATTGTTTTTTCTATTCAATATTTTTGGAGGATGGTGGGAAGGTATTAGGTATTGGTAAACAGATTAAATGAACGAGGATAGTTGGTCATTTTATTTACTCAACACATAGAGTTCTTCAGATATTTTAAATAATTATGCATATTTCCATAGCCCATTTTCCCCAGAGTGAACACTTTTCATTCATCAACTGTTTCTTAAAAGATATAGCTTTGAGCTGAAACCCTCAGAGCCATCATTAGATACTTATTACTCTCCTCTGAGCACATTTCTATTGGTATATTTGGCGTGCTGGTAAACTTTTCCTGTATAAAATACAGATCTGGTCTAAAAATGTCAGATGTAGATTGGCCACAGAAGAGAACAGGGCCATCCCCTTTATTATTCCAGTTACTTTTAGTATTAATTTATACACATTCAATTATTCAACACATGTTTGTTCAGTATCTACTATGTGGCAGGCACTCCAAGCAGACAATGGTCTCTTCTCCCATGGAGCTTAGAAGCTGAAGGAAAGCAACTTGCTAAGCAAATGGAAGTGTTATGCAGTGAAAATTTTGCGAAGGCTACTTTGAGAGGATGAAATAGTTTAGATGTGGTGTTCAGGTAAGTCTTCCTTAAAGAAGTCACCTTAAGGTGAGACTCAAAGAATGAATAAAAGTTGAAAAGATGAAAAGAAAATGAAAAAAAATAAATCCAGCTGTTTAGGAGGGGGCACACTATTAAACTCTCTGCACTTTAGTTTCCACATCTATAAAAGGGAGCAATAATAAAGGCTATCATATAGAGTTACGGAAAATAAATGAGGAAAAGAAGTTAGAAGAGGACCTGGTATGACAATGACTCCACCAACTGTGGTTCTAGGAAGAGAGAATAACAGTCAAGAAAGTCCTCAAAGAGACATATGATAGGCTTGGTCAGGAAGCTGAGCGGAGAACAAGGTGGTCAGAACATGCAGAGCAAGGGGGTGCATGGTATGAGAATGGAAGGAGAGATCATTTGGTCCCCCATGTAAGAAAGCAGGGGCTTTTTGGAAGCTGCCTAGCAAAACAAAATGACCACCTAGGAGCCAGAAGCTCCCATTTCTCCCACCCCATCTTCAGTTGCTCTTGCTGTTGATTATATGACCAGATTGTTGTGTGAATACTTCGTAAAGTATCTGGCTACTAATTTTGCTTCTCTTTTCCTATTAATTTGTATTTAATTTGAGCAGTGAGTAGACCATATGAAATAATTCTTGTCCTCCTACCCTACGGAACTCAACTTCAGTCTTCTTTGGCTTGAATATTTGTTGGTGTTTCACTTCCCTTTCTGCCTTTACCAAGCTCAGCTATACACAGTTAACTCCTTTAATCTTTTCTCACCCAGTTAGTCCCATTTTCTTAATCATTTTTGTTCCTCCCTTCACTATTCCCTTGAAAATTGCTTTATCTCATGGTCAATTTATCACATAGCCATTTAATTTTTACCAGGCACATAAACCCCTGAGTGGAAACAGCATTGAGAAGCACATTTGCACTCGCTGCAGCTTCTTCTTTTCTGAGTATTTTGCTCTCTCTTGCCTTATAGATTGGTTTATATCTGTATCTCAAAATGTTGAGTGCAATTAGCAGGATGTCTCTGTGTTAATGATATTGCCATCTCGACTGTCCAATCTGGAGGGAGTTGGGGACTGATGCAGAGAGTATAGTTGTGAAAGAAAGAGAGAGAGAGAGAGAGAGAGAGAGAGAGAGAGAGAGAGAGAGAAAGAAAGAAAGAAAGAAAGAAAGAAAGAAAGAAAGAAAGAAAGAAAGAAAGAAAGAAAGAAAAAGAAAAGGAAGGAAGGAAGGAAGGAAGGAAGGAAGGAAGGAAGGAAGGAAGGAAGGAAGGAAGGAAGGAAGACAAGACCAAGACCAAACCAGACAAGACAAGACAAGACAGGGCTGTGTCATCAGGCCCACCTAACAAGTGACTGGCTCAGCCCCTTGGATCTACAGTGTTTCTGTGTGTGGGAATAGCTAAGCAAGTAGCTCCAGAGTCAGACTGACAGGGCATAAATCTTCACACTGTCCTCTTCCAGGACTGTGACCTTGACTAAGTGATTTAGCTGCTCTATGCCTTGGTTTCTTCACATGTGAAATGAAAATAATAACCCTACCTCTGTGATAGAGTTGCTGTAAAGACAAACTGCAAAGTGCTTAAAAGAGAGCCTTGCAGGAGGTAAGGACTCAGCAAATGTTATTTTCTGTAAAATGGGTACAATAAAACATATCTCACAAGGTCATTGTGGTTACACACGAACATGCAGACACACATATCTGTGACATATAAGTCCACTAACAACTAGCTAATGTAAAATTTCTTAGTTCACTAAATGTAATTTATCCCTGTTTCACTATATCTACTTTTATGAAGACACTGTGTAGAGTTAAACTTTTCAAAAAAAAATTAAAAATAAAATCATCAAATGACTAGTGAAAAGTACAATTGAGTGCTTACTGATTTCTTGGAGGAATGATGGCCCTCTAAGGTTTGAAGCAACAAAAGAAATCACAAAGAAAAAGATTGACATATTCAATTATATACAATTTTCAAATGTGGGCACGATGAAAAGATATCATAAGTGAAATAAAAAGGAAAACAACAGATTGAGAAAAATATTTGCCCCAAATATGCCAAAATTATTGTGAAGATTAAATGAGGCTAAATAATGTATGTGAAAATGCATAGTTGCCTGTCAAATGTAAGAAAGAATGTTTATGTTAAATATTGTGCTACAATTTATTGAGCAACTAATTCTCATACACCTGGTACTGTTCTGGGTTTTACATAGATATACTCCTGATGCTAACTGGAGCCTTCCTGTACCTTAAGATCTCCCGAATCTATGGCTTTGGGACAACCAAAGTCTTCACGGGGAAAATCCTATCAACCTTTGGTTATCTGTCTCTACATACCCCTTTTACTAATCTCTGGGTCCCTGAATTTCCCTGGAGGCTATCTTTGTACTGTCCCACATCAAACTCATCCATAAAATAAATTCACTCTACATACATTGTGGAAATAGGAACTACATGGAAAATTTTGGAGTGTTCTAGGGTAATACAGAATGTCACTGCAAAGCCCTGGCTATTTGGCCTCACCACTTCTATCACTCTCCTCTCCTCTCTTCTCAGTAACAAATTGCTTCTCTTTCTCATGAAAAGTGGTTTCCCTTACTTCTTTAAAGCCTTGAAGACCACCTCAAGATGGCTAATGTGACAATTTCTGAGAAAAGAAAGCCCTCTTCCTAAGATAATTCTTATATTAGCCTTTCAGAAGATTAATTATCTCCATTTAATTATGCATATTATTTCAAATCCTCACAAACATCTTGAAGGGTATGTCCATTCTCATGTTTAGTAGATGAAGAAATAGAGACAAGGGAGATGAAGAACCTCCACAAAATTATCCATCAATTGTGGCTATGTGGGCCTAATGATCAAGGCAGTAGAGATGTGAATAACTTAGACAAAATATTTATGTCCTAAGTGATTTGAACTATCAATTCTCACAATAGGAAACAGAAATTTTAATCCTTTGTTGTTATCAAATTAATGTCACTGCTTGTCCTACTGATAATGACAACAATAAAAATAACATCTAATATAAATTGAGTGATTTTTGTGTACCAGACACCATTTTAGGTGCTTTCTAACTATTAACTCATTTAATCCTCACAACAATCCAGTTAGATAAACATTTGATTATTCCCATTCTATAGCTAGGAAACAGAAGGACAAATGGATTAAACAACTTGCCTGAGTGCACAAGCAGTCTGGACCTCATAACCAAACAAGTACTTATAAGCTTGACATTCACATCAAATAAAAGACTTATTAGCACTGGCCATTGAAAATCTTAAAAAAAAAAAAAAAACCTACACAATAGCAAGTCTCAATTTTGCACCTTGAAAATTAGAAAATGTCTTCTTTAAAAATAATATAGAGTACTAGTGGCATTGTGATAAAACCACATATACGTATGAGGCAAGTGGTCATAGAGATTTGACCTTTTTTAGAGACAAGAAATTATTTATAATTCTTGACTGAATAATTTATCTCCAAGGAATTTATTGTGAATAAATAGTTTTTAATACAAAAAGAAGGTATAAACTATATTACTCATTACAGCTTAAATGTCTGACAACTGGGTAAGGAAATATGGCACACCAATTCAATGGAATATAATGCAGTCATTAAAATTTCAGTTATGGACTATGTATTTACATGAGAAAATATGCACCTATAATGTTAAGTAATAAAAATCAATGAAGAGAGTAAGAAATGTATTACTATTACTATTAAAATGATATATGCTTATGGATGAAGACTGAGCAATCAATATAAAATATATAAAATTAACTTATAAATGAGTGAAAGATGGATGATTTTTAATGGTCTAATTTTCAAATTACTGTCATGTTATAATATTATTTGCATATGACCCCAAAATTGGTAAACAATATGGGGAATCCAAAAGAGGATGTCACATGGATGAGTTCTAGCAACCTTGCTCTTGGAGAGGGATCTAGTCTTGGAGAAGGACCTGATACTACTTTTTAGGTAGCAAAGATGCTTTAAGCTTCTACAAACCAAATAGCTTTTCCAGCCAACCTTTTACTCATTGTCTCTCATCAGTTCCCTCTCAGAGTGACTTTCTGTGCTAGGAGTCATCAAAGGGAAACTGACACCCCTATCCTCCTATTTCTTGAGAATTGCTAGCCTTCTGTGCCACCATTAGAATGAAATTTGTCCTGTCATTCAGGTGTTCAGAGGCTGGGATAAAATTTAGAACCCCTGTAGAAATAACTAAATCCTCCTGTCCTGAAAAGTTCTTGTCCAAATCTGCATCTTCTCTCTAAATTTCTACATTGCCTTGCTTTGAATCTTGAATTGTCTTATACATATATGCATTGTCTTCTCATATTGCTTGCAACCTCTGAAAAAGCAAAGAGCACCCTGATCTATTCATTCCACTGTCATCAAGTGACAGTGACTTGCCTAACTTCTCTTCAAGCTCCAGTGCTTTTTCCTGTCCTCCCATCCTAAAGAAATCCTACTCAACCAACCACCTTCATTTGGCATGTCACCTCTCTGTGGAGTTTCCCAAAACTGGTCTGCCAGTGAGAGGAGCTCCTTCCTCTCACTGGCAGTAACACTCTGCCCACACTTTGTTTTTGACAGTGGATGTTTAATTCTACAATGGCAATATCCTTGTAGTTATTGCCAATTACAAAACAGTTTGTCAACCTGGTAAAAATACTGAATAGAACCAGGTAAAGGAGAAAGTGAAAGCCCTTTTGTTTATCCCCTCTCCCAAGATAAACACCATGGATATCAACATACTTTACATGTGCTAGTTTTATCAGTTATATAAACATTCATTACATGGAAAGTCTTACCAAACATACTATTTAATAATTTTTTTTGCCTATAAAATATGCTGTGAATAATTACCCATGTTAATTCATACAGCTATAGTTTATCCTTCTAAATAGATCTATGGTAGTTCACAGTCTGAGTGCACAGATAATTTAGTCAATTTTCTTCCAGTGGATATTGAATTCAGTTATTCAATTGTTTCAATTCTTTCACTGTTCTTAAATAATACTACAATGAACATCCAATGAATATCTATCTATCTATCTATCTATCTATCTATCTATCTATCTATCTACCTACCTACCTATCTTCCTATCTCACATCTTCCCCATTTATTTTTTTCTAGGATAAATGTATAGAAACAAAATTTCTGTGTCAATCACTACACATATTTTGCATTTTGACATAAAACCACATTACTCACCAGAAAATTTCCAGCTGAAATTCCCATAAGATTGTATGAAAGTCCTTAATTTCTTGTACTCTTGCCAGTACTGATTGTCTTCATATTATGTTTTAGTGCTTGTTTATTTCTCTGCCTTCCTACTAGACTGTTATTATAAAGGGCAAGAATGTATATTTATTATATTTTGATATCCAATTAGGTTTTTAAAATATATATGAATCCTTAGCTAATGTTTCTGAAATAAAGGTGAATATTTTAAAATACTGGAATGTGAATTAGATTAAATATGGTCTATAATGTATTTGAGGGAGATACTGAGGGACATTGGACCCAGGAGTATGGCAGCTTGAATTCTGGCTCTGTCTTCTACTTACTGTATCCAGAGGTAGGGCTCATAACCTCTCTGAGCCTCAGTTCCTTCTTCATTAAAATGGGCATAATTGTTCCTGTAAAATTCTTACAACAGCATTAATGTAGAGGAAAAATAGCCTGTACAATGTTGCTACTCTAAGCTTTACAAAAATAGCAGCATTAGTATCAACTGGCTAAATATGCCGACTCTCAGGCTATCCCCAGAACTACTGAATCAGAATCAGCACTTTAACAAGATCCCCAGGTGATTCTTATTCACTTTAAAGTTTGAGAAATACAGATATAAAATATGAAACAGCACCAGATGCATAACAGGCAGTCACTCAAGTAATAATGATGACAATGACAATGATGATGTGATGTATGTAAAACCCTTCATATATAATCATAGTTGCTATAATTTTTATTAGCTGCTCACATTTGGCTTTAAAATAAAAACTTGGGTTTATGTAAAATGCTGCATTTCTTTAATGTATACACAAGTTCTGTTTTGGGGTGTTAAGTGATGTGCTATGCAGTGTAATGGATGTGATTTACACTTGGTGACTCATTTGGGAGGCAGCGGATCATGGGACATGGGATCCAGAAAGGGCTGGATTAGAATCCTACTTTTGCTACTCATTAGCTGACAGGTGCTGAGGAAATCACTAGTACCCTTGAGGTCTGCTCTCTTCAGTTGGTTGTTCTGAGGCTTTTAACATTTTACCTGTACAATACCAGGAACAATACTTAGCATATTTCAGGGGTCAGGAATAATATCTACTGGACAGTTGCTGTGTGTTAATAAGTGCTCGGCAGTGTTCTAAATGGCCTTAAGTAATTTCATTGACTCCTCACAAAATCCTATAAGCTAACTGTTTGTCATCATTATGGAAGAGTAGACTCAGAAAGATTACATAACTCATCTAAGGCCTCACAGCCTGTAAATGACATAGCCAAGGATATAAACCCAGGCAGTCTCATGTTACAGCTTCATTATCTTTTTCCCCTCCTCTTCTTTCCCTCCCTCCCTCCTTTCCTTTCCTTCCCTTTCCTTCCCTTCCCTTTCCCTCCCTCCCTCCCTTCCTTTCTTCCTTCCCCTTTCCCTCCTTCCCTCTTTTCTTTTTCCTGTCTTTCTTTTTTATCATATACTTCCTTTAGAAAGTGATATCCAGCTGGGTTTAGGAAACAAAATAATCTGCCAGGTGCAAATTTTTACTTAATAGTTTTCAGGTAGCTTTTTCTTTTTTCTCTAGTATTATCTGTCTTTCTGTTTTTCTCATCTTTCCTGTCTCTGAAATTTCTTCCTTGATCACCTGTTGATAGCTAGGAACTCTGTGTGGCTTCATCAGTGATGCCGCCATATATCAGAGGTTACTAATCTGAGGATTTTTTTTTTCTTCACCATCTCATGTTTGACAGGCTTTTAATACCTTTAAATTTCTTTCATATATGGATAATAAGAATTAACACACATATTTTGAAGAAGTATCAGGCATTGTTCTAAGCAATTTACTTGTAATCATATGAGTGAATTTGCAATGCAAAATAATGTAATTTGGTTTCTGTTTATGATTTTACTATTCAGTAGCCCTGCTGTCTTTCTTAACAGTCTAACTTCCCTTCTCATCTGTCCACTGAGGCTGTGTTGAAAAAGTAACTCTCTGATGAATCGACCAGTCTCTGTGGTATGCTGAGACTGTTAATGTATTCTGTTTTCTCATTATCATTCAGTCTGTATTTAACTGTATTTACTCAGTTATTTTCTATAACTCAATAAGAAATGTACTATAATTATTCTCAATTTAGAGATGAAGACACTGAGGCCAGAAAAATTATGTCACCTATTGAAGGTCACACAGTTAGTAAAGCTGGTATTCAAACCCAGGCAGTCCCGCAACGGAATCTATGCTTTTAATCATTGTACCTCCTGCTTCTTTTTTCACTCTTCTTAGTCTTTTTCCTTCCCAGCAAGTCCATTCTGCCACAATCAGTTGGAGCCTGCATCTGGAATCCTGTGACTATGAATTTGCAATGTAAAACAATGTAATTTTGTTTTTGTTTGTGTTCTTCCTCTTCAGTAGCTCTGCTGCCTTTCGTAACAGTCTGACCTTTCCCCTTTACATCTGTCTGTGTTAAAGCCACTGAGGCTGTGTTAAAAGAAAAAACAGCCCTCTAATGAATCCATCTGTGTCCCTATTCTCTGTGGTGTGCTAAGACTGTTAATGTATCATTTCTGTTTTCTAATTATTCAGACGATTGTTTCTTCCCCTCTTTTCAAAAATCGACTCTCTTCCCATTTTCCAGATCATATAGCTTGTAAATGTTTTCCATTTATCTTTGCTTCTGGGCTCTAATTTGTTCCCAAAGTGCCAGCTGTCAGCATTTTGAGGTTCAATGCTTGATTTAAAATATTAGATCCTGCCTTTCTTTTCTAATGAAAAAATAAGTGAATGTTAACTTAGAATTAAGAGAGAAAAGTTATTTTAAAAATATACAAGTTATTCTTTCTATTTAGTCTCCGATTTTATTTTTAGTGTAAAGTAAGCAGAGAAGATATTATCCTTTTTTTTTTTTTAATAGATGAGGAATCTGAAGTTTAGAGGGATAATATCAGGAAGATTAAATGAATTATAAAAAGAAGGACACTGGCATCCTGTTATGTCCTCTTCTTTCTTTTTCTGCATGACATAGTGATAGAAAAATAAGCTAAATGCCTGGTGTGGAATTCTCACTGTCTTTCTTAGCTTCTGTGTAGGCCCAGGTATACCATATGCCTTTTTGAAGTAGGTATACTTACCATTTAGAATAGAGAGGAGTAAAATTTATATCACCCACACTTCAAAACAAGTTTAATATTAGGATAAGGCAAGTATCTACACATTTGTTTTCTGATTTGGTCACATGTGCAGATCATGCTTTTTTTGGTAGAAAAATGAAACATGGGGTTGCCCAGTGGCATTTGGTCTGGTAAATCTACGACTCAGAAGGGAGTGAGGAAGAGTTGTAAGTTCC
Organism: Chlorocebus sabaeus; assembly: GCF_047675955.1. Classification (NCBI taxonomy): domain Eukaryota; kingdom Metazoa; phylum Chordata; class Mammalia; order Primates; family Cercopithecidae; genus Chlorocebus; species Chlorocebus sabaeus. The sequence continues at coordinate 76,719,250 of NC_132904.1, read as the reverse complement.
ATGGTATCTGCATTCTGCAAATGATGTGCTGCCTTCTCTTGAATGACCAAGTTTATTCATTCATCCAAGGAGATATCACTGGGCTTTACAATGTGGTTCCTTTAAATTAGTCCATTGTAATTGCATTGTCCCAATAAGCCCCAAAGGTACCTTTGTGATCTAAAGGGAAATGATTTAAAGCAGTTATCATAATGCCTAGCATCCCCTACATGCTTAGCAAGAATTACCAAGAAAAGAGTGAATTCGGCAAGATAGGAACCATTGATCACAGCAGACACAGTGACTGGTGAGAGTAGTTGTGCTGAGCCTGGAGGTTTTCAAGAAAGTGCTCTAGTAGGGTGGGAGGCAGAAGTCAGGAGATTCCTACTGACTGACTCTCTTCTGTAGATCTTAGGTTTCCTGTGTCAAAGCTGAAGTGTTGGACTAAAGCATCCCTGGGACTTTAGTAATCCAGTACTGGAGTACCAGTAACTGGTACACAGTATATATAGCAAGTATATTGAGGACCTCCATGGAATGCGACAATTTCTATATTTCCTTTTTTAATGCAAATGAGACAGAGTGTAATGCTTCTGTGAAAAAAAGGGTTTTCTTTCCCTGTGGAGGGAAAATGAAATATTAAGAGGCTTTACTATTGCTAAGAAGTAGATAACAAGACAATTAGGGCCATTAAAAATGACAAGGCACCAAGTCCTGATGGATTACATGACCTGGTTCAGAGGGGTTTTACAAGAGAATGGGAAAGTCCATGAGCAGAACCTTCCAGATGACAGGAGCCCAGCATCCAAGCTCAGGCTTGAGATCAAGAGATCTTCCCCCCACGCAGACACTAGATGCTCTCTAGAGTTTGAAAGCCAGAACGAGGCCCATGCATGAAGGCACTGTGATGTCGAGGATGCCTCAGGTGATGTATCTACAGCTGGGTCTTCTCTGTGCTCCTGTAAGTCCTTCTCTATCCCTTCATTATGCCACAAGTCACACAGTTACTTATCTGTCTTTGTTCCCCATAAGAATGTGACTGCACTAGAGCAAAACTTTATTCATGTCAGGCATAGTGATTGGCCCAGAGCAGAAAAATGTTTGTGGAATGAATGCATGAATGAATAAATGAAATAGAAGATGTGAGCCTTGGCCCTAGTTCCACATAAGCTGTCTCACAGAGATGCATGTTTTAGGGGAAAATATTTGGAACACCATTTTGAAATTAAGCATCCTGAAGAATATTTGCTTCTGTAAAAACATGGCCAACTTTGAAGGGATCCTAAGAATAAGATAACATTTGCAAAAGCAATTTGAGGAGAAAAAGCACATGGCCAAAAAAGCTAGGCCATTCTTAACAGTCATCACTTTCAAATGCATTCAAAATGTGATAGTCTGTATTGTGACTGGTTTTCCTGTACTTCTTGATTTATAGAAGAGGTGAAATTCAGAGAGGTTAAGTAGTTCAAAATTACAGGGCACAGCAGACAGGTTAGAGTTTTATAAGTGTGTCTAAGTTCAGAGCCCCTTTTCTCTTTATTATGTCCAAAGTCTCTAACTTTATGAGACACAAGTCTTTTTATGCTCTTGGTACAGAAATTAAGCTAGAGTCATGTCAAACAAGGATCCTGAGCACATCCAGCTTCATTTGTTGTTAATATTAGATGAGAGTGGATATGAAGGTACTGTCCTTTGGCCATGGCTTGCCAGTTCTGAATTGGATCCTTATTCTGGACCTTTAACCACTGTGTCTCAGACCAGGCTCATTCTTCAGTGGAGGTGCCTCGATGGAACTCACAGTACCGAAGGGAGATATATTACCACTCCCATTGAATAGTGGGGAAACAGACTCAGAAGATATGTATCACTCCAAGGTCTAGTAGCCTAAAAACAGAAAAGCCTGGAGTTGACCCCAGACTGTTGTCATTTTGTCCAATATCATCATTTCCACTAGTCCTCAGCTCAAAGCATCCCTGAGACATTGCAGATCATGAGGGGAGTGGGGGATCACCAGCTACGGAGACAGATTGTCTTGGATCTAAATCCCGACTCTGACATTTATCAGTTACGTGACCTTGGACAAATTGCTTAATATCTCTAAGGCTCAGTTTCCTCTTCCATGTAATGAGGGAACTAATACCTACCTCACTGAGTTGCGGTGAGAATTAAATGAATCTGTGAATTAATTAATTTATTCTCCGCCTTGTTCCAGAAAGGATTCAAGGTGGCTTACAAGGACACAATAATATAATTTAAGAATAGAGGAGAAAAGAAATAAGAACAAGACAGGCAGAAAGAGGAGTCAGTCCAATGCAATGGCTGAGAATAAATGACCTGTTTTGCTCAAAGCTGTCCAATACCCAACCCCAGTAGGGAAACTTTGGCAGATATGTTGGTTGTCATATTCATTAGGTTATAACAAAGCCATGACTAAAAGGGGAGCATGGCTATGTTTAACATACAGAGTCCATTTCATATTTCCATATCCAAGATACAGGTTCCAAGTTCCAGTTACTTCACTAGGTAATGGAGATCTATGTAGAAAAATGCAGGCCTAACCCCTCCCCTCACGGAGGTGACAGTCTTCATAAAGAGAACTCATTAATAAGATGTATCACTTCCATGATTTCATCTTTACCAAGAAATGCAAAAAAAAACCTACGAGGTATATGAAATTCCATGCGTTAAGCTCTGAGTGCAGTGTCTGGCACACAGAACGTGTTTAATATTCATTTGCCCACTTATTTAGCAAACATTTATCAATCGATTCTATCTATGTCTATGCGTCTATGCGTTTTCTAGATATGTCAATTATGAAATGAACAAAGAAGTAAAAATCTCATACCTACATTTTAGTTGAGGAGAGAGACGATGTATAGGACCATTGAATTAAATATATGAGATATTACATATTGATAAGGGAAGGTGATAAAGGACTCTGTGGGTGGTTTAGAGGAAATCCCAGGGAAGACCTCACTGAGAAGTCAATATTTGAGTTCAAACCTGAAAGCAATGAGAGAGGTAGCCATGAAGTTTCTGAGGAGCATTTTCAGCAGAAAGAACAGCAAGTACAAAAGCCAAAGACTGGCATGGACCTGACAGTATTTGCTTGGTATTAGGCAAGTCTTTCAGTTGAAAGTAACAGGAACTCAACTCAAAACAGGTTAAGTAAAAACAATTTACAGGAAGAAGACTTAGTATTCATAGAATCTGACGATGTGATTCAGGAAAGTAACCATCTCAGGAGCTCTGTAGTAACATTTATTATAGCCAAAGGAGGGTGATAAGTATGTTTTTCCCTGCCCGCTTTTGCATGGAAAATACCCAGGTACAAAGGTCATTATGGCTATGGAATGGCAGATGATATGATTGGCTCAGCCTGGATCATGGTCCTAGCTCTGTGATTTGGTTAGTAAAATCTGTCATTGAAATGAGGTAGAAAAGGAGCTGAGATCACAAAAAACATAGCCACCAAAAGTCTCGTGCAAAGTAAATGATTTGCCCTAAACAAGCAGTTCTGTAAATGTCAAAAGTGGAGACTGCATCTTTCTATGCCAGCAGAAATCTTTTATATCCTAGTTAATTTGATGATTCTCTTTTCTGATCGATTCCCAAAAGATGTTTTGTGGTTTTCCTCCTCTTTACAGAGGGAATTCTGTTCATTGTCATGTGCATATAATGATCCCATAATTTAAAATGCTTCATGTTTATGATGCCGAGTGGTATGCTATTATTACCTCCACTTTCCTGTCATAAGGAAATGCTATGAGATTTCAAACAACTGAAGAGTAGGCCACTTGTATACACAAAGTATCCAATAATGCACAAGTTAATCTAAAGCATGATTATTATCTGTAATAACAATAATTTCAATTGAAAAGTAACTTAAGAGGGAAACACAAAAATGCATGATATAGTGAGGGGATTGTTGTAGGTATTTTGGAGGAAATAGGCATAGTCTTATAATGAAATGATAAGAATTAGGGGCCTCTTCATTCAGTTTGGTCACTTCATTTAGCACGTGACCATCTGTCCCTAAGGATGGGCTGCATCAGTGTGCACATGTCCTCTGGCTTCAGCCAAAATAAACAACTGGCAGGACATTGGGTGAGGAAAAAGAATGAGATTTGAGTATTTATTTTCCCATCTAGGTTTCTACAGCGGCACCTCAGATTTTCTGCGTGTCTCTTTGAAGTACTCTCTCATTTCTTCTTCTCTCTCTGTGTTGGGAAAATAATTGTCGCCTCATGCCCCTTTAGTCCCAGGGGTGGTGGTGATGATTCCCAGATATTATGAGCCCCTGAATGTTGGTCCTATCGCCTGTCCAAGTGTGTCCGGAATTTATTCCTTGGGGGGGGGGTTCTTGGTCTCGCTGACTTCAAGAATGAAGCCGCGGACCCTTGCAGTGAGTGTTACAGCTCTTAAAGACGGTGTGTCCAGAGTTTGTTCCTTCAGATGTTCAGATGTGCCTGGAGTTTCTTCCCTCTGGTGGGTTTATGGTCTTGCTGACTTCAGGAGTGATGCCACAGAACTTGGCAGTGAGTGTTACAGCTCTTAAAGTTGGCACGTCTGGAGTTGTTTGTTCCTCCCAGTGGATTCACAGTCTCTCTGATTTCAGGAATGAAGCCACAGACCCTTGCAGTGAGTGTTATAACTCATAAAAGTAGTGTGGACCCAAAAAGTGAGCAGCAGCACGATTTATTGTGAAGAGCAAAAGAACAAAACTCCCACACCAAGCAAGACGACCCACCCACCGTGCGGCTACTGGCTCGGGTGGCCAGCTTTTATTCCCTTATTTGGCCCTGCCCACATCCTGCTAATTGGTCCATTTTACAGAGCACTGATTGGTCCATTTTACAGAGTGCTGATTGGTGCAGTTTTACAGAGTTCTGATTGGTGCATTTACAATCCTTTAGCTAGACACAGAGCAGTGATTGGTGTATTTACAATCCTTTAGCTAGGCACAAAAGTTCTCCAAGTCCCCACCCAACCTAGAAGCCCAGTTGGCCTCACCTCTCACAAGTTTTTGTAATCTGTGGCTTTATTAAACTCTTCTCAGTCCCAAATTTGAAAGACCATCTATGTCCTGCCAGTACACTAACACCCTCAGCCAAGTTCGTGTTCAACTTGCAATACCTAATCATAGTATTTATTCTGCTTATCTGAAGTCAGGCATGTTTGTGGACAGATCTGTCCTCTCCTTTCCTTGCTACCTATGCATCTTTGCTAATGTTCACTCCTGGAATGTCCTCTGAGCTTCCATCTCTGTCTAAATTCCTCATTATTCAAAACCCTTTCATATCCTACAGGAATCTTTGTCTTCAGTGCTATCTCCTATAGGAAACTTTGCCAGATCTACCAGCCAGAAGCAATCTTGCCTTTCTCTAGACTCCCACAGCTCTTTACTCAACCTTTGTAATGATGCTTATTTCTACTTTGGATGACTTTTTGTTCGACACACATATTATCTTCTGTAATTAACTAGACGCATGCCTTCATGAATTGGAAGGCTAGATGCATGCCTTCAAGACTTACTTCCCAACAAGAGGCCAAAAGAATGCCTCATACATCTGGGCATTCAGGAAGTATTTCTTAATTGAAAGAGTGAACAAATTGCTACATTCCAGTAATATCACTTTGAGAGCTAATTTCAGATAATTGTGTCCACATTTTAATATATATTCATTGATCCTGCAAATTCATAAAATATCTCTTTTATTTGAAATTTTAATATCACCTGTGCAGAAATACGTAGGGTCCTTAGAACAAATCTTGAATAGCCCCTCCACACTGATTTCCACAGGCACCGAAGTTAATTCTTTATTCTTAATAGTACTGGTAGTAGCCTCAAATATACTTTGCAACCATGTAGAACTGTGAGGCTCAAACTTTGCTGGCTATAAGAAAATAATATAAGGAGCTTTGAAATATAGATAAATTATTGTCATATTAGTCTTCACTTCCACCTCAGACCTGTTGGATGGGCATTTAGGTGAGAGGGCTGGCTAATTTGAATTTTATCACCTTCTCTTTTGCTACTTTCACTCAATTTTGGCTCTGCTAACTAAACACTTGTCCAAGAACTGGTACTCAGGAACAGCTGTTTTAAAGTACATTTTTGTAATATAAAATTCTCATAAGGAAAATAAAAGGTTTATCTGCATTTAATAAATGAGAAAATGGAGGTTCCAAACTGCTACATCAGTTTGAAAAAAATAAACATTTTGCAGAAGTGGGAATATTAAGGCTGAATAAATATATTAAAAGATGCTCATTCCTGGGTGTTAGTAAGATGAGGAATAGGAAGCCCTAGACCCTCGTTCCCCCATGGAGAAACTGAATCAATGATAACACGTGAACCAATTTCCTTTGTGATAAACCCAGAAAACAGGAGACTCTTATACCTCATGTGAGCATGAAACCAGATGCAGCAAACCTTGTAGGAAAATTTGTGGCACTCATTCATCATAGTCCCTCCACTTGGTTCATCATGGCACAACCGAGAGAAAACTCTCAGCTCCCAGCTTCTTCTCAGTGAGGAAAAGAGAATACTGAAACATACATTTAACGTGCAGACTTTTGGGGGATCTGGACCAAGGGACTGTTTTTGTTTTGTTTTGTTTTGTTTTGTTTTGTTTTGTTTTTGTCTCAGTCTAAACGTTAACAAAAAGGGGCACCAGATTGAGGGTTGCTAAGAACAAAGGCAGAGGTTTGGGCAAGTACATGCTCACATGCTATAGCTCCTCTCACCATCTAAGCATGGAACAAGTGGGAGAAAACTCCAACTCTAACTTGACAACAAGTAGGGAAAGTGTTGAAGTAGTGTGCATCCAACGTTTGGGCTTTGGGAGGTTTGCCTGAGAAGCTGGTTTGTGTCTTATCTGTTCCAGTGCAGTGAGGGGACCCAGCCTACTTTAGATGCCTAGGAGCCATTGAGAATGAAAGAAAGCTGGGTGGCCCACTGCTGCAACAGATGATTCATGGTACAGTAGACAGAAACCAACACAGTTTACATCTTCCCCTTTGGTAGGGGTGGTCAGGGGAGATAAGAATGGTATGTGTGTTCCACATTCTGACTTTTCAGGGGATTGCCTAAGGAACAGATTTCTCTCTGGGCCAGTATACTTTAAAAGCCTGAGAGCCTCTGAGAACAAGAGAACTGTAGTACCACAGCAGACATCAGAAAGAGGAAAAAATTATAAATGCTTGTAAAATGACATAAGCAATTCTCTATAATTGGGAATCTATACACACATGCCTAGAAAGGATTTGCATCTATAGGAAAGTTTGAGAGGCCCCAAGAATTTCCAGCCTGCTTGACTAGTGAAGGTCTATCTTTGTCCTAAGCCAGTCCGTAGACTGGACAAGTTGACGTTTTCCAAGTATGTGGATTCCAACACAAAGTTACAATGCTCATTAAGGAACAGGAAAACATGGCTGAATGAAAGGAACAAAATGAATCTCTAGAAACTTGCCCTAAAGAAATTGAGGTATATAAATTTGTTGACAAAGAATTCAAAATAACCATCATAAATGTGTTCAGTGAAGTCAGGAAAATGATGCATGAACAAAATAAGAATATCAACAAAGAAACAGAAAACATAAACCAAACAGAAATTTGGGAGCTTAAGAATACAACAACTGACATGAAATATTCATTAGAGGGGTTTGACCACAGACTTCATCAAGCAGAATGAAGAACCTACTAACTAAAAAGCAGGTCATTTGAAACTATCCAGAGGAGAATAATAATAATAATAGAGAGTGAAGAAAGCCTATGAAACTCCTGGGAGACCATCAGGCGAACCAATACACACGTTTTGCAAGCATCAGAAGAAGCCAGAGAGAAAGTAGCAGAAAGTTTAGTTGAAAAATAATGGCCAAAATCTTTCCAAATCTGGAAAAGGAAGTAAACACCCAGATACAAGAGGCCCAAAGGATTCTGACAAGGGTGAACGGAAAGAAGTCTATATAGAGACACAGTATAATCAAATTGTCAGTCGTTAAAAACAAAGAGAGAATTTTGAAAGCAACAAGGGAAAAGCAACTCATCATGCACAGGGAGCCCCCATAAGACAAATAACAGATTTCTTAGAAGAAACATTTCAGACCATAATGAAACGGGAAAATATATTCGAAGTGCTGAAAAAGAATGCCAATCAAAAATACTGTATCTGGTAAAATTGTCTTTTAAAAATGAAAATGAAATAAAGACTTTTCCAGATAAACAAAAGTTGGGGGGTTTATTACCACTATACCTGCCTTATAAGAATTACTGAAGAATATCCAGTAAGTTAAAACGAAAGCACACTAGCATACTACGTAACAACACAAAGCATATGAAAATATAAAGCTTGCTAATAAAGGTAAATTTATAGAAGACTATAAAATACTGTAACACTATAATGGTGGTGTATAAATCAATTTTAATATTGGCATAGACGATAAAAGGCAAAAGCATAAAAATATTTATAATTATAAAATATGTTAATGATTATACAACATGAAAATACATAATTTATTGTATCAGTAGCATAAAGTGTTGGGGTGAAGAGGTAAAAAAGTAGAGTTTTTTGTATGAGATTGAAGTAAAGTTCTTATCAGCTTAAAATAGATTGTTATAACTACAAAATGTTTTATTCAAGCCCCATAGCAACCACAAAAACTACCCAAATAAGACAAAGAAGATACACAAAAGAAAATGAGAAAGGAATCAAAACATGGCACTACAAAAAATTACAACAACAACAAAAAACACAAAACACAAAGGAATATAGCAAGAGAATAAAAGGACAGAATAGCTATAAGACAGACAAAATAATTTTTAAAATGGCAATAATAAGCCCTTCTGTATTTTGTATTTGCAATTACTTTAAATGTAAATAGATTAAACTCCCCAATCAAAAGATATAGAATGACTGCATAAATTTAAAATACATATATCCAACTATATGCTGTCTACAAGAGAGTCACTTTGAAGGATACACAGGCTAAAAGTGAAAAAAAATGGAAAAATATATCCTTAAAAATATTAAGCAAAAGATAATGGGGTGGCCACATTTATATAAGACAAAATACACTTTAGGTCAAAGATGATCACAAGAGACAAGAAAAGACATTACCTAATGACGAAAGTCTCAATTCACCAGGAAGATGATAATATGATAATATAAACATGTAAGTGTATATATATATATACACACACACACACACTCAACATCAGATCAAGCAAATACATAAAGCAAACATTGACAGCAATAAGAGAAAAATATATAGCAACACAATAATAATAGCAGATTTCACTTTCAGTAATGGATAGAACATTCACACAGAAGATCAATAAACAAATGGTGGACTTTATGATAAAGACCAAATGGACCTAACAGACATATACAGAACATTTCACTCAACAGCAGTAGAATACATTTTCATCTTAAGCATGGACAGAACATTCTCTAGAATAGATCACGTGTTAGGTTACAAAAAAGTTTTAACAAAGACTTTCAGAAGATTAACCTCCTACCAAGTATCTTTTCTGACCACAATGAATTAAATTGTAAATGAATAACACAAGGAAAATTGGAAAACTCACAAATATATGAAAATTAAACAATTTTGTTGAACAACCCGGGAATCAATGAAGAAAGAAAAAGGAATTAAAAAATCTTTGGACAAATGAAATAAAAGTTCAACATATCAAAATTTATGGGATGCTGCAAAAGCAAGACTAAGTGGGACATTTATAGTAGTAAATGCCTACATTAAAAAGGAAAAAATGATTACAAATAAACTAGTTTTATTCGAGTAACAAAAAAGAATAAACTAATACACTATAATAATAAAAATGAGAGCAGAAAAATAACATAATAAAGCCCATATATGAAAAGTCCACAGCTAGCCTTATACTCAATGATTAAAAAACTGGAAAGTTTTCCTCTAAGATCAGGAACACAGCAAAAATACCCACCTTCACCATTTCTATAAAAGATAATGCTGGAATTCCTACCCAGAGCAAGGAAAAACAAATGAAAGGCTAAATCGGAAAGGAAGTAAAATTATCTTCGTTTGTAAATGACGTAACCTTTTATGTAGAAAACCCTAAATGTTCCACAAAAATTAGTTAAAACTAATGTTAAAAAAACTGATGAAGTTGCAGGATACTAAATCAAAATCCAAAATCAGTTTCATTTATATGCATTAAAATAAACAATCCAAAAAAGAAATTAAGAAAATGATTCCATTTCCTGTAGAATACAAACAAAACAAAATACTTAGGAATAAATGCAACTAGAAGGTAAAAGACATACACTGAAAACTCTAAAACATTGATGAAAGAAATTTAAGAAGATACATATAAATGGCAAGATATCTCATGTTCATGGATTAGAAGATTTAATATTACTAAAATGTCTGTGTATTCAAAATGATCTACAAATTCAATACAATCCCTATCAAAATCCCAATGACATTTATTGCAGATACAGGAAAAAAATTTGTATGAAACCACAAAGCACCCTGAATAGCCAAAACAATCTTGAAGAAGAAGAACAAAGCTGGCTGGTTTATACTTCCTGACTTTAAAACATATTACAAAAAGCTACAGAAATCAGAACAGTATGATACTGGCATAAAGGCAGACACATAGATACATAAACCTTTGCATATATAATAAAATGATCTTTAACAAGGGTGCCAAAATGACATATTATGGAAAGAATAGTCTCTGCAACAAATAAATGGTGGGAAAACTGGATATCCAGTCCATAGGGTAAAAAGACAACTTATAGAATGTGAGAAAATGTTTGCAAACTAGATATCTGATAAAAGGTTAATTTTAAAAATATATGTTACTCATACTATTTAATTAAAAAATGAGTAACATGCTTTAAAAATAGGCTAAAGAAGAGACATTTCTTCAAAGAAGACATACAAATGGTTCCCAGGTGTATGAAAATATGCTCAATGTCACCAGTTATCAGAGAAATGCAAATCAAAGCCCCAGTGAGACAATGAGATATCACTGCACACTTCTTAAAATGTCTACTATCTAAAAAACGAAAGACAAGTATTGGCAAGGATGTGGTGAAATTAGAACCCTCCTACACTGTTGGTGGGAATGCCAAATGGTGTAATTACTATAGAAAAACCAAGTAAAGTTTCCTCCAAATATTAAATATAGAACTACCATTTGGTCCAACAATTCTGCTTCTGGTATTTACCCAGAGAATCAAAATCAGAATCCTGAAAAAGATATTAGCTTTAATTTTAATCACAGCATTATTTGTAGTAGCAAAGATGTGGAAACAACCTAAAAGTTCATCAACAGATGAGTTGTTTAAAAAAATGTGTAAATACATATAATGGAATATTATTTATTCTTAAAAAAAAAATTCTGGCTGGGCACGGTGGCTCACGCCTGTAATCCCAACACTTTGGGAGGCCAAGGTGGGCAGATCACCTGATCACCTGAGGTCAGGAGTTCCAGACCAAACTGGCCAACATGACGAAACCCCATCTTTACTAAAAATACAAAAATTAGCCAGGTGTGGTGGCCCATACCTGTAATCCCAGCTACTTGGGAGGCTGAGGCAGGAGAATTGCTTGATCCTGAGAGGTGGAGGTTGCAGTGAGCCAAGATTGTGCCACTGCACTCCAGCCTGGGCAACAGAGACTCTGTCTGAAAAAAAAAAAAAGAGAGAAAGAAAAAAAGAAAAACTTCTGCACATCGTATGATAACATGGAAAAACCTTGAAGAGATTAAGTGAAATTAACCAGTCACAGAAGGACAAATACTGCATGATTCAATTTATATGATGAATCTACAATAGTCCAACTCATAGAAATAGATACTTGCATGAGGGTTGCCAGGGCCTTGGGGGAGGGGGAAATAAGGAGTTGCTGTCCATGGCTATAGAGTTTCAGGCATGTTAAATGAAAAAATTTCTAGAAATCTGCTGAACAACAACATACACGTAGTTAACAACATTGTACTATGTATTTAAAAATTTGTAAGAGGGCAGAACCTATGTCACATGTTATTTTCCACAAAAAAGATGCTCATTCTGATTAGTAATTAGAAAAATATAAATTAATACCTCAGTGAGATATTAATTTATACTTACCAAATTGGCAAATATTGGGAAGTCTGATATACCATGGTTTGGAGTAGATGGGATTCAAAGGGGGCTCATATGCTGCCGTGGAAGTGTACATTGGTTCAAACATTTGGAAAGTAACTTGGCATCATTGTGTAGAGAACATCTGCATTCTCTATAATTCAGTAATTATAATTCTAGACATATATTCTTGTCCATATGCACCAGGAGATATATACAAATAAAAAAGATTATATCAGCACTGTTGATAATAACAACATAGAAACAACCTAAGTGTCTATCAACTAGAGAATGAGTTATATAATAAACTATACTATAGTCACACAATGAAATGATATTCATCAGAAGACATGAGAGATTTACAGTTACAAAATGGATATTCCTTAGAAGCATGCTGAAGATAAGAAGCAAATTATTGGAGATTACTTACTATATCGTTTTCATAATGCTTAAAATTGAACAAACTATAAATATATGTTCATTATATATATCATTATAGCTTTTCATTATATATATATAATAAAAACATTTTTAAGCATTGGGATTATTTTTAGAAATTAGAAAAATGTTTACCTGTAAGTAGTAATATGGGGATCAGCAATTTGGATGGGAGGAGAATATAGATAGAGCAAAGATTCTACTTCTTAAATAGGTTTAAATAGCGTGGTGGGTTCATTGGTTTTTATTATTTTATGACTTATACACTTGTCATATTTTTACTTTCGTATTTATAAATTATTAAGCTTTCAAAAAGTAAAAATAAGGTTTTTTTTTTTTTTTTTTTTTTTTTGAGACGGTGTCTTGCTCTGTCACCCAGATGACTGGGGTGCAGTGGCGGGATCCTGACTCACTGCAACCTCCACCTCCCAGGTTCCAGGGATTCTCCTGTCTCAGCCTCCCAAGTAGCTAGGATTACAGGCATGTGCCAATATGATGCCCGGCTAATTTTTTTCTTTTTTTCTTTTTTTTTGTATTTTTAGTAGAGGCTGGATTTCACTATGTTGGCCAGGCTGGTCTTGAACTCTTGACCTCAGGTGATCCACCCATCTCGGACTCCCAAAGTGCTGGAATTACAGGTGTGAGCCACTGCGCCTGGCCAATAATATTTTAAGAGAAGAGAAAATAAGAGAGAGAGAAAGGCAATATGACTGCATTGTTGTTACCGCAGAAAAGAGAGGTACAACAAAGAATTGGTAAGCAGGCAGGGACTTATGACCATGAGAAAGAGTTTGGATTGTATTCTAACTTCATTGGGAAGTCTTTGAAGAAGGTTAAAGAGAGGAACATTACACAACATGCACTTTCAAAAGATAACTATGGTTGCTCTGTGGACAACAAAGAGAAGCATGGGTCCCATTTGGAGGCTACTGCAGTATTTCAGGGGAGGAATGATGCTTGGTGGCATGTGCTTGCTGATTAATGGATAAATGTGAAAGGTGAAGGAAAGTTCTTTGGCTTGCACAATTAAGAAAAGGTTGGTATTACTGCGATGGGGAAGTCTAGAAGTGAGGAAGGGAATCAGTAATTTAAAATTTTCAAATTATTTTCAGATGTGTGGGAAATATTTAAGATTAGGCAGTTGAATCAAATATAGGAGTTGATTATAAGAATCCTGAGCCTCCATAAGGAAAATAGCTTCGAAATTAAAAACGTGGATATCTTTCACCAATGGGTGGAGTATATGGAGTAAGTAAATAAATGGTAGAGTAGTAATAGAATCAAATCTTCACATGAGCCACTTATATTTGGTCATGGTTATTGAGGGATTGTTAGGGGAAAACAATTTATAGTCAGAAAAATGGGATCTAATTTCAGTGCTCACTTCCCACTCCTCTTGATTAACACATAATTCACATTTAAAAATTAATTGAATTTTCTTCTGTCTTAGATTTCCCACTTTAAAATGAAGGAAAATTTAAACTACTATATTATAGCCTTTTGGATTTATAAAGATACTTCATGTGCATTTATTTCTTAAATTATTACAACCATCTCCAGAGGAAGGTATTGTTTTTATTTCAGACAAAGAAACTGTGTCAAAGAGTCCAAGTACATAATAATAAGTACATAAGGCTACATAATTAGATTTGTTGCAGAAATCAAACCTTTATCCTCTGAATTTTCCTTATACCAGTGATTTTCAAAGTAGGGTTCCTGGACCCCCAGCATCAGTGCTACCAGGTAACTTGTTAGAAATGCAAAATTTCAGCTCCACTCCAGACCTACTGGAGCAAAATCTCAGGCTGAAGCAGAGCAGTCTGTGCTTCACCCATCTTACCCAGTGATGCTGATGCTCATGAACTTTCAGGCAAATGAAATAAATTAAACCACAGATAAGAAACAAATGAGACAACACATCTGAAGGGATTATGGCAAACAATAGGCAAAGCATAGTAGTATTGCTTTTTCACTCTCTTTTCTGTTATTTGCCCTCTGGGAGAAAAAATATTGAAGAGTGAAATGTCAACAAAGTTGACAGGAGGTAAGACAAAGAGCAAAATCTTAAGGTGGCCACCTTAATAACTACCTACTAAAAATACCTAGAATCAATGGCTTGGCAATAATAATGATTACTTTGTTTTCCTTAAATGGTTCTTGATTTTTTTCCCATGTAAACAGTGATTGTGAAATTGAATTTCTATAAGTATGAATTTCTATAAGGGCAGTGAAAAATTGTTTTGTGTGGCAAAAACATATATCCATGTACTATAAGCACTGCTCTGCAGGGTCTCATTCTGAGGAACTATTGTGTCCCCTCAGGGAGTTCCAGGGACAACATTAAGTGAAGGCTGATTTTTCCTCTAACATCCCAATTCAGTTATTTGCACATAGTGAGCTTACATACAAATGTGGAATGAATGAATGAACATCCTACTAAGCACAGGCCTGGTGCTAAAGAGGTTCAAATTCTAATTCTACAGAGCTCCTTCTAAATTATTACATCTCCACCATCCTTTACAAACAATTATTTTCTGCTATTTTGGCTATTATTCAGGGTCATGCACTACCTTCCTGGTCATTTCTCTATATTAGTCAGAGATGCCTGGATTTGATTATTTGATTCATAATCTTATTCTACACCTCAAGACTTGTTATCATATAAGGTGTTTTTTCATTTGTTTGGTTTTGTTTTGTTTTACTAAAGACGTGTCATTGTGGATGACTCATACACCATCCTGTTATCTCCTGAAACTTCCAAATTTCAGTGACTTTGGTCACATTCAACTTCAGCCACGTACTACTTGGCTACCCTCTAGACCTGGTCATCACTGGGACTTCTCTACTTGGCTATATCAAGTTTAGACATCGTATTCTTTTCCAATCATTCAATTCTTGTGTTGAATATTTACTACTATTCTAACTTCATTGACAACCTTAAGCCATTTCAGTGGTTCTTAATCAGTCAACTCTCCACTCGCCACCAACTTCACCTATTTCTTGTGATGCCTATGGATTCATTTGAAGTATTACTTTGGTATCTTAATAAAAATGGGATAAGATGTAATGGTATTTTAAGGTGATGAATTTGGTGGATGAATGGTAACATGCTGGACTAGAAAGCAAAGAGTCCAGAGTTAGGGAGAACACTGGCTGGGTGTAGGCAGGTGGAGATATGAGTTGGTAAGGTCCTGCCTAGACCTAGAAGAAACAATAAAATAGGGAAGCAAATAAGGATGCCTAGGAAAGGTGGTGTAGATAGAGTCAGTTATGAGCTCTCTGAGGGCAGCAATCGTAATTTTTTGTTTCTCATTGTATACATTATTTCTAGGACATTGTCTATTTCACACTTGATTAGCTGATTCATAAGGATTTGATAAGGACTGAATAGAGGTTGTATAAAGCTTTATAAGAACAAGCATCTCAAAAAGTCTTGGATGAAACTAAGCCTTCTTACACTCTAGCCTTAGAATTCAAAGAGCAACACTCCTCAGAGAGTCTACTAACCAAAGACCAGTCATAAGGCCAGCCTAGATTTAAAGGTAGGGAACTATATGGAGTCATGAGTACTAGGAAACACGGTTTATTGAGAAGACAGGCATCCTTAGGAACTAGCTCCAATTCAAATAACTGCCTTAGGAGAAAACAACCTGGTCCAGTGCTAGAGCGTCAACATAAGTGAAGAAGCTCATTTAGAACAGAATTCCATTCTTTAGTTAAGTATCTTTCAAACATTTAAAGGGGCCATACAATATAATCCATAGAAATTTTTAAAAAATCTTCTGTTCCATCCTGAGACTCCTGAGAGAGCCTCACCTTCTTTTGTCAAAAACATCCTCTCTCTCATCAGCACCATCCAGTCCCCCTGTCACACCCATCTTGTTGCGACATGCCACCCTCCAGGTACTAGCCTTGTGCTTTCCTGCCACACATAGCATCCTAGAGTTGTTCTTCTGGAAATAAATGTTTGCTCATTAGGGTAATTTAAATTCCATCAAAATGAAAATTGCATTTTTTATTATTTAGTTTAAGGATAGTTTTTTGTTTTGTTTTTAGCACAAAATGTCTTCTGAGATAATGCATGGCTTGAAAATATAATAATCATTCATATGATAGAGACTGACTATACTAAATATTTTTGTCAACACTCTTTGAGGCAAAATAGAGATCTTATCTTTAGTCCCTTACTTTCCAGAGGGGCCTGTTCTCTCTACTTAAGCATGGGTGGCTGGAAACAAGAATCTCCTGCTCCATCCCACCATGGTAAGGGTGCCATAGAATTAACTGAAGAATAAGGATGGAAGTGAAAAGAGCATCAAGGTAGGAGCCCAGGAATTCTGGTTTGATTATTGATCATGTGACCATGAATAAGTTTCTTAAATTGTTAGACAAGTGCTTCTGAGACTATAATGTGTGTATGTGCCATATGCTCAACTGGGGATTATATACAGATCCTGGTTCAGTAGCTCTGAGCTGGACCGGACATTCTACATTGCTAAGTAGCTCCAGTTGATGCTGGTTCATAAACCTTGCTTGGAGGAATAGCTCTGGATCCCTGTTCTCTGATTTAGAAATGGGGACAGAAATATATATTTATCTTACTACTGCTTTTAGAAACCTTAAAGCTGGTCCATTTACTTTTCCTTTTCTTTTTCTTTTTTTCGAGATGGAGTCTCACTGTGTTACCCAGGCTGGTGTGTAGTGGCATAATCTCAGGTCACTGCAACCTCTGTCTCCAGGGTTCAAGCAATTCTCCTGCCTCACCTCCCAAGTAGCTGGGATTACAGGCACCCACCATGATACCCAGCTAATTTTTGTATTTTCAGTAGAGACAGGGTTTTGGCATGTTGGCCAGGCTGGTCTTGAGCTCCTGACCTGAATTGATTTACCCACCTTGGCCTCCCAAAGTGCTGGGATTACAGGCGTGAGCCACCGCACCTGGCCAGCTTGTCCATTTTCTATTGGATGGTTGAATGGATGGATGGATGGATGGATGAATTAGAAGGTCCAAGAAAGAATTAGCGAAGTGTTGCCAAGGGATTTGAAGGTGGAGGCAGAAATATGAATAGAAAAAATCAAAGGAGATACTAACAATGGGAAAGGATTTTGCAATTCACTGACTAAGTGAAATAACATTAGAAGGCTGTTTTTGCCATCAGATACAGTTTATATCAGAAAAGAAGTTAGGGAGGTAATGTATGTAACCCTGATTTGAGGTGCAGTGTTGTATCACTTCATTTTGGGAATTACCTTATGGTCACTTCATTTCTATGGCATAAGCTTCTTCATTGGAGCCCGTATCTTTTGGAGCCAAATGCATTTGGTTAACAATCAAGACTTGTTCCTTTCAGCAGCTTGTAGACTAAGAGAAAAGACGTATGATCTTTATAAACAGCCATAATCCAAGATAAAAAGAGAAGAAATACACTGAAATAGGGCTATGATTATTCGCAAAAGGGGCAAATTGAGACAATTGCAGACTGGAGTTAGCTTTTGAATCAGGGCAGCTGAGTGAGTGCATAGAATGAGGGTATAGTCAGGGAAAGAATAGCCTGGGAAAAGTGGAAGAACATCCCTCAGAGGTGGAAACAAATATTATCCTCAATTTACAGATAATGAAATTGAAGTTCAGAAAGATAGAGTAAATTGCAAAAAATCATACAGCAGACAAGTTGTGTGGCTACACATCAAACCTGAATTTCCTGATGCCAAAACCCAAGGTCTTAAAAATTTTGCCAGTGGCTTCTCTGAATTAAGGTGGTATCAAGGAATGGAGAGGAGGGGACAACTGGAAAGAAACTGGATAATAATAATACCAATAGCAAACACTTGTAGAGCCATATACTCTACAACCACCCTGTTTTACAAGTGAGGAAACTGAAGCTCTGATAGGTTAAATCATTTGCCCAAGGTCGTGCACTTGGTAAGGATTTGAACCCAAGCAGTCTGGCTCCAGCATGTGTTTTGAAAATAAAGCTAAAGAAAGGGGGAAGTGAAGATGATGAGACTGTGATATCGTCTAGATGAGCTAAAGTCTTCCGGGAATGATAACTATAGAACTCTACCCTTTCTACTGTGAGTCTCTCTTCAGGCAGCAATATGATTCTCCCTTCCTCATTTTCCTCACTCTTAAAACAGGGGAAAAAAAAAAAAAGCTAAACTAAAAAACAAACTGTAATTAGGATTCTTATCTTTTGAATTCAGAACAAAAATTAAAAAGCAGCTGAAAGGACTTCTTTAAAATGGAAAGAAAACTATTTTAGATTATACAAATATGCTAATTAAAAATGATTGATATGTTATTTGGTTAGTGACTCATGTTACCTTGTTACAGTTTCATTCATTTCTTGTTGACTAATGATCTCACTGAAATAAAGAGATGAATTTAGATGAAATCTTAATTTTCTTTAGCATTTCATATATGTTTACATTTCATTTTAGTTGTTAAGCCAACCAGTAAAGTTTACCACTATGTTCTATTTAATTTGAAACTAAAATAACAATGAGAAGAAAAGAACTTGCAATCTGGCTGAGACATAGGATCTTGTTTGCTGGTGCATGTTGACTGTTTATAATAATGAAAAAGGCTGGGTGCGGTGGCTCACGCCTGTAATCCCAGCACTTTCGGAGGCCGAGTTGGGTGGATCATGAGGTCAGAAGATGGAGACCATCTTGGATAACATGGTGAAACCCCATCTCTTCTAAAAATACAAAAAAAAAAAAAAATTATCTGGGCATGGTGGCAGTTGCCTGTAGTCCTAGCTACTAGGGAGGCGGAGGCAGGAGAATGGCGTGAACCCTGGAGGTGGAGCTTGCAGTGAGCCAAGATCTCGCCACTGTACTCCAGCCTGGGTGGCAGGGCAAGAAAAAATTAAAAATAATGTAATAATAATAAAGGAAAATTTCTTCCCTTAGTATTAAACAAATTAACATCAAGGAACCAAAATCATTCTTGGCCAAGTATGATTCTTGGTAGATGGTGGGAAAAAGTCCTCAAAACTAAACACCTTTCTGATTTTTTTGTTTTCAATATGAAAATAGGGCTAGAGCTAAAATATTGGCTCTTGTTTTGCCTCAGTTACTTACTAGCTGTGTGAACTTGGCCATGCTCTGAGCTTCTACTAGCTTTGTTTCATGGAAACCTGCTTTGCTTTTTCCATAGCAGTAATATGAGTTATATGAGAAAAGATGATGTAGAAGGGTATGCTTTAAGATGTACAATGCCATAGAAATATGTGGCTTTACTGGTACTTTTTCTAATTTAGAAACTATTAGTCTATTGGAGAAGGGAAGTCATAAGCTATAAAGGAAGGGACTGCCTCTAGGTCGCCATCCCTGTTAATCAGAGAGAATAGTGTAGTGGAAAGATTAGGAAGGATAAAACTGACTCACAGACTTACTTTACAATATTTTTTTCTTGACAGTCTTGCTTGGGGATTATCAGTTTTTTGTGTGTTTTTTTTTTTAATGTTTGCAAGGAACTAAATTTTGGCTTAGTTAATTGATCTATTATTGTTGTTTTTGTTCATTTTTACTCTATACTTTTCCTTCTCCATATTTAGGGTCTTAACTGGGTGCTGGAGATCCTCAGCAAGAATCCTTACACTCTGGATAGGACAAAACTTGAACATCCACTGTCCTATGCAATCATTAGTACTTCTGCTTAGTGCTCAGCCCTGTGGCAGCTACTCTCTTCCAGGCTTACTGTACACTTGCCTTGATTGTGACTAGCCTAACACTTGGTAATAGCCCCATAAAAAACTCTCACTCATACTTTTATGGTCACCTGAACACTTTCATTTCCTCTAGCACTCTGTCCCTCAAATATCATCCACATCAGTAGCCCCAAATCTAGTTTTTCCCTCCTTAGCAATGCTGTATTTCGGGGTCAACTTTGCTGTGCTGCAGTCCAGAAAATGGCCCTAAGCAGAAAGCTGGAGCAAATATTTAGCTTATCATGATTTGGTGATCATCTCTCAAGGAATACTGTCCTTCATTGCCTATTTTTCAGTGTCTAAAAAACATTTTCTTCATGGATTTTGTTAAGTCATATAGTTTTTGTTTTTGAGTTTCAGTGGGAAAGCAAGTTTAGTACTAGTTACTTTGTTGTGTCTAAAAGCAGAACACTGTGTTTCTAAGAACTGGATAACTTAGGGTCTAGTTACAGATCAACTCTAATTTGTATCCTGTGCCTTTGTTTATTTGCCCCATTGGTATTGGCATCATCATTTAACTTACTCATAGAATCTTGGTGAAGCCAAGTTGTGGCTTGTAGTTCAGCTAATAGTTGTGGAAGTGTTTTGCAACTTAAACATGTATTATATAAAAATTATATAACATCAAACATGAATATTATTCCTTAAGCATGATAATTAAAAGGATTAATCAGTATACCTGATGAAATGAACACTTCCTGGCACCTCAGAAGAGGAGATAGGAGAAGAGAAATAACATTTATAATTAATTACTATGTGTCACGTGTTACCCTTGTGGCTTTATTAACTTGAGCTACTCTTTACGCTTCATGTTAATTTCATTCCCACTTTGCAGATGAGAAAACATAGGCTCAGAGGGGTTAAATCACTTGCACAGCCAACGAACAATGGATTCAAAGCCCTGTATGTTGACTCCAAAGCCCACGCTTTAAACTTGTTTTCCAAAGATATATTTTTCAGAATGAAGGGCTTTATATACACATCTAGATCAGATTGCTGAACCTCTGAGATTTGTCAAACACCAAATTAAATCCTGCCTATTATGGTATCCTGTTTTCTTCTCGGTACTGACTTTTTTTTTAACTTGTTAGACATTTATTGTGTAAATGGTTCTGAGGAGTGTGAAAATAATTAGTAATAACCACATCTTAAAATAGCAGCCATTCATTTGTGTACCTATGCATGTATGATTGTGTGTGTGCATATGTTTGTGTTTCTGGAGTTGCTGCTGAGTGGATCCTTCTCTTCCTTTTTGCACCAGAATTCTGGCTTGAAATACAATTATTAAATATAGTGTAAATATTACTAAATTGGGATATTAACATTTAAAAATTGTTCCTTGCCTTTTTAATATGTTTTGCTATTTTCCCTGCCTAATTATCATTCTTTTCAATATTTATGTGTTAACATGACCTTTCTCTGATTGAATGCCTTCAGCTGGGTCTCAAGTGCTCACACTATCATACTTTTAAAATTAAATTACGTTCCAAAATGATGAGTGATTCATATCACAAAAAGAAGCAATGGTAGAAAGGTCATAACATCCGTTAGAACCTCTGAGCCATTGTTTTTACAAGCAAGAATCAGGAAACCTAAGAATAAGTCAGGGTGTAGATATTGTTTGCGTCATTACCATGCAGACACTGTGTTAGGGGTGCTTTCATGTCCATCACCTCATTTAACATTCACAAGAAAAGTTCAAAAAGGAAAAAACTGATGTCCCCCTTGACAGTAATTGACACAGAGGGTAAGCAAGCTCATACAACTCAATGTGGAGGTGAAGATGAGTTTCATCTCCAGACCTTCCTAATACATAAGCCCAAGTTTATTTGTTTGTTTGTTTGTTTTTGCTATGCAAATGGCCTTTAAATGTCTGCTTAAAAGTAGAATATTTTTTATGTCAAAGTTTAAAGAAGAAATCTAATACATAAAACAGCCTCTTTGGCGACAATAGAGCAGAATTTTATGGTATGTGGATGTTTTTATTTGAGCTTCTCCTTCCCTCATTCTCTCCATTCACTCTACAACCCACCCCTAAGTTATCCACCTTAATTCCCAAAATGACCATTTTAAAATTCCAAGCTCCCTTCTAAAAAGTAACAATTGGAGTAAATTATTTAATAATAACAAATTTTTATTTTTATGTGTGTTATAAATAATATAATTATATTATAAATAATACATGTACAATGTAAATAAATACTGGTCTGCATTCGAAACTACAACTTTGATTCACCGTGGAGAGTTTAGAAATAACTTAAACAAGGGCAGTCCTTCATAGTGACTACTTTTCATTCATAGTACATAGTATGCTTACCAAACCACCCCTTATGTCACTTTAAAGTCAATTATATATGATATGTAATACAAGATTGGTTGTTCTTTGTCATTCAAGTCTAAGATTCAGCAAGCATTTTTGAGTGTCAGTTATGTACTAGACATGCTGCCATTCGCTCCCATGCTCCCTATCTTATGCACTTCTCTGAGTGGCTCAGTGTCACACAGTATGAAGAGGACAAGTTTTAGAATCACACAAATCTGTGGTGTTAGTCTAGACTCTGCCACCTGTTAACTGTAGGGATTCACAAGTTACTTGATGTATTTGGTCATTCTTGCATTACTATAATGAAATTCCTATAAATAGGTATTTATAAATAAAAGTGGTTTAATTGGCTCATGCTTTTGCAGGATTTTTAGGAAGCATGGTGCCAACATCTGCTTAGCTCCTGGGAAGGCCTCAGGGAACTTTTATTCATGGCAGAAGGTGAAGCAGGAACAGGTACATCACGTAGTAAGGGAGGGAGCAAGAGGCAGAGTTGGGGAGGAGGTGCCACACGCTTTTAAAATAAGATTTCCCAAGAACTCATTCACTATCATGAAGACAGCACCAAACCATGAGGGATTCACCTCCATGACCCAAACACCTCCCACCAGGCCCCATCTCCAGCATTGGGGATTACAATTCAAAATGAGATTTGGTGGGGACATATATACAAACTATATTATTCTGCCCCTGGCTTCTCAAATCTCATGTTCTTCTCACATTGTAAAATACAGTCATGACTTCCCCATCATTCCCTCAAAGTCTTAATTTATTCCAGTGTTAACTCAAAATTCCAAAGTCTGAAGTTCATCTGAGACAAAGCTAGTCTCTTCCACTTATGGGCCTGTAAAATCAAAAATGAGTTATTTACTTCCAATATACAAAGGGGATGTAAACATTCAATAAATATTTCCATTCTAAACGGAGAAAACAGCTGAAGAAAGGAGCTACAGATTCCATGAAAGTTTGAAACTCAGTAGGCAGTCATTAAACCTTAAAGACGCAAAATAATCTCCCTTGACTCCATGTCCCATATACAGGGCATACTGCTGAATGGGGTGTATGGGAGAACTTCCAGTTCTCCCTAGGCTTTAGGTAGCTCTATCCCTGTGGCTTTGTAAGATTAAGCTCCCAAGGCTACTCTCACAGGCTGGGGTTGAGTGCCTGTGGCTTTTTCATGCTGAGAGTGCAAGCTGCCAGTGGATCTACCATTCTGGGGTCTAGAGGATGGAGAGCCCCATCCCACAGCTCCACTAGGCAGTATCCCATTGGGGATTCTGTGTGAGACCTCCAACTCCACATTTCTACTTGGCACTGTTCTAGTAGAGGTTCTTTGTGAGGGCTCTGCCCCTCCAGCAGTCTACTGCTTGGATACCCAGGCTTTCACATACATCATCTGAAATCTATGCAGAGGTTGCCACACCCCTACAACTCTTGCAATCTGTGTACCTGTAGGTTTAACACCACATAAAAATTGCCAAGGTTTATGGCTTGTACCTTCTGAAGCAGTGGCTAGAGCTGTATCTGGGGCATTTTGAGTTGAGACTGGAGCCAGAGCAGCTGGGATGTAGCAAGCAGTGTCCTCAGGCAGAGCCCTGGGCCCAGTCCAGGAAACCATTCCATCCTCCTAGGTCTCAGGTCCTGTGATGGAAAAGACTGCTTTTTCAATCTCTGAAATGTCTTTGAGGTATTTTATTCTGTTGTGTTGACTATTAACAACTGGCTTCTTTGTAGTTATGCAAATATCTCTATCAAATTGTTCCATAGCCTGCTTGAATTCCTCTCCTGAAAAAGATTTTTCTTTCTTTGCCACATAGTCAGGCTGCAAATTTTTCAAACTTTTACATTCTGCTTCCCTTTTAAATATAAGTTCCAGCCTTAAGTCATTTTTTTGCTCCCACATCTACTGCAGGTTGTTAGAAGCAACCAGGCCACACCTTGAACACTTTGCTGCTCAGAGATTTCTTTGGCCACATATCCTAAATCATGACTCTTAATTTCACACTTCCATAGATCCCTTGGGCATGAACAGAAAGTAACCAAGTTCTTTGCTAAGGTATAACGTGCATGACCTTTGCTTCAGTTCTTAATAAGTGCCTCATTTCCATCTGAAACATCAACAGCCCAGACTTCACTGTCCATATTACTATCAGAATTTTGATGAAAACCATTTAACCAGTC
This sequence comes from Chlorocebus sabaeus, assembly GCF_047675955.1. NCBI lineage: Eukaryota > Metazoa > Chordata > Mammalia > Primates > Cercopithecidae > Chlorocebus > Chlorocebus sabaeus. Next base: position 76,694,498 of record NC_132904.1, on the reverse strand, counting down.
TCTAAGAAATTTCAAACTTTCCTTCATCATCGTGTCTCCCTCTGAGCCCTCCAAACTTTTCTAACCTCTGCCCATTACCCAGTTCCAAAGTCACTTCCACATTTTCAGGTATCTTTATAGCCAGGCAAGCATGGCCTAATACACTTGATTAAGTGAGCTTGCTTCCTCATATAAAATATCAACATAGAAACAGCTGTCTCAAAAATTTGTTATAGAAAGTCACTAAAATCATTTCTAAAAAATTCTTGAAAAGTCACCATAAGTGCCAAATAAAATGTCATATTCAGCATTATCCCCACTTAATAAATGAAAAATTAGCTGAGTTCCATGGTAATGAAGAGGTCACATAGTTCTGAAATACCATAGCTGGGGGTTAACCAAACATCTTAAAATGTTCTACTATTTCCTAGTAGGTCACAGCTGAATTTCAGGAGTACATGGTCTTTGATCTTTCCTGTTAAATTATGTTAGGATATGATCATATTACTTAGAGCATCTTTTCATCTCGTCTCATTCCCTAGGACCCTGTCAAGTGTTGTTGTCTCATTTCTCTGTACATGTACCTCCTGTAGAGAACCTCATTCCAAATTTGGCTACTCCTAAGAATAACTGCCCATTTATTTAGTGATAGCAAACAAATCCCTGATATGTCTTCTCTGGACTTAAAGCTTCTCGTTGCTTGAAACTCTCCTTCCCACTGAATTCTATTTATGAATTCTGGCCCTTAAAAGAATCTTTCATTAACTTTCTCAAAATGAGTTTGCCATCAATTCATCTATAAGCACTTATATTCAAATAGAAAAACTGTCTTTGGACCTCTTCATTTGCATGGAAGAAAATGCATTCTCAAGAAAATAATTTACATAATATTTTTATTTGAAATGATCATTTGCTAAACTTTTCTAGAGGCAAAAAAAAAAAAAAAAAAAAAAAAAAAAGCTGGCTTGCAGCCCTCTTATGATTCAAAACCTTTGAAAGCAGAAACTAAGAACCAGTTACCACCTACAATGAATTAAGCCTGTGATAGCATTTATCTCATTAGATTCTCACAGCAAAGCTGAAAAATAGGTGGTGTTCCTTCCATTTTACTGCTGAAAATCAAAAAACCTCTGGCAGAGGTTCATTTGTGTTACATCTCTCTCCCAAAGTGAAGTAAATTGAAGGGAAAAGAGTCATGAAGAAACAGAAACCTTTGCCACAGATTACCCAAATAGAGAGCCAAGAATAAACATCAGAGGCACTCCAAATCAAAGTTGCTTTGCCAACCCTGTCGCTAGTATTTTTGGTGTCACTTAGCAGGCATGTGGCACCACAGAGACTTTCAAGTACTAACCACTATTGACTCCAACTCTGGGGAAAAAAAAAGAGAGCCTGTGTTCTGAAACAGATCCCACGGTCCCATCAGAGCTGCCTACAAAGCTGCTATGGGAACTCAAGATGTGATTGATTAGCTCCAGTAAAAATGATGTTACTTGTGATCAAAACCATTTCAAGTCTTGCAAAGATAATATTTAGATGACATATATTTATTTTTCTTCCTAGGATTTCTAAGGGAAGAAGACAGACATGAATATTGATATTTGTTTAGTATTTACTGTGTACCATGTATTCCTCTGGCAATTTTATATGCATTAGCTATTGATCTTTGCATACATTTATTATCATTTTGGTTTTTTAAAATTGGGGTAACTATGTGTTTGAGAGGTCTAGAAACTGGTTGGCAGTGAGAGGTCACACAGGAACCACATAATGTAATGGTCAAGTGAGTGGGTTCTGGCTGTTAGTCCAGAGTTGGACAGGACCGGTTGGAAAAAGTAGTCTACTTCTTTTCAACTGTGTGCCTGGAGCAAGTTCTGAAGCCTCTTGACTTTACATCTTCAGGAACAAAGTGGGAATAATAACAGGGTAATTGTGAGGATTAAATAAAATAATACCTATGGAAAGCACTTACTTTCCCTGGCACATTGTAAGTGTCTAGTAAGCATTAACTAGTCAGCTCATGGGAGTAGGCTGGCATTAATGCCAAAACCAGGATTTATTTTAATTTGATTCCCAAGTCTAACTCTTTCATGACCCCAGACGGTCTCCTAAAACAATTGTTTCTCATCCTGATAATTCTTTTTTTTTTTCATGCACTACTTATAAACTTGATGGAGGCAATTTCTAATCATCAGTAATCTGAAATAGACTTGGAAAGATGACATATGGCCTTATATTAATATATTAAATCTTTGCCACATTATTTGCTTTAATAATTTTTCCCCTTTATAGGTTGAATTGTTTTAAGTTCTACAAATGTAATATATGCTGTTCTCTCTGAGTGTAAAAGCAATACAATAAGTATTGGTTAGAACTGGGGAAAGAAAACTAGTTCTTGAATTATCAGGAGGCAAGGTGCTCACCGTGACAGCAGAGCAAAGTGTGGAAATGAAGCTTGTTGGCTCCAAATAGCAGAGGCCACTAGCCTGCCTTTGGGAGACAATGAGGATTGATGACACTGAAAGCTTTGTGGTAGACTTCTGCTAAGCAAATGACTGGTTACCGTGACACACTAGGCATCTTTTAATTACCTCATTCTCTGTGCTTCCTTAGTTCCCAATATGAGGTCTCAGTTGAGAACTTACAAAAGTAGGAAGTGAAATAATTGAGACCTTATTGAGGAAAAAGAGCATATGTTTTAGAGTCAAAAAATTTGAATTTGAGATCTGAATTAAGCAATTACTAGCAGTATCACTTTATGCAAATCATTTCCTCATCTGAATTTCCATTTTCTATTAAATGAAGGAAGATGGCAATAATAAAAATGTAGAACACAATTTATGTTTGTTGTTGGTTTTTGATTATTTTATAGTTGTTGGAAATACCCCATGATATGATGGCATGAAAAGGTTTTATCTTGATTCAGGAAGTCAGCAAGTATTTATTGAGTACCTATGTGCCAGACACAGTGAAACTCTAAAATAATATACAAAAGAATTACTGTTTTTGTTCTGGTTGTGATATTGGACATCAGTTGTTGCCCATTCACTACAGAATAACAGTTGAATACTTATCCTGGCACCCGAGTCCCGTCTCTAACCTGTCGTTACATTTCAGCCACATAAAGACACTTGCTGTGCCTGGTACATGCCCAGCCCAGTCATACCTCTGCACTTTCACTCATGCTGCTGTTTCTTCCTGAATGCTTTCCTTTTCTTTCCTAACTGTCCAAGCTATGCCTATGGCTCAAATATTTGTATTGAATATAAACCCCAGGCAGACTTAGCCCCAAAGCTCATCTTTTTTTAAAAAAATAATATATGGCACTTCTTCTCAACACTTCTCAAACTTTAAGAAATGTACAGATCACCTGAGATTTTGCTAAAATGCAGATTCTAAGAATCTACATTTCAAATAAGATTCTAATTGATGCTGATGCTGCTAGTATTTGGATCACACTTTGAGCAGCAAGGTAATTCAGCTAATTCTGAGCCCATAGTATTCATTGTCAAGGATGCAAAACCACATTTCTGAAATTAAAATTTACTGGCAAACTCTTCTCCGCCGATACACACAACAAGAGAAGGGTGTGGTGGTTTTAACCCAGTAAGAGACATGTGAGCATAGACAAGTCACTTAGGCTCCTTGAGCCTAGTTTCTTACAAAACAAGCACTGTGCCCGTTCCTGCGTTGCTGCCTTCACAGTGTCACCATAAGTAGTTTCAGCATACCTTGTGTCTAACTACCATGCAACCCTTTTTTAAAATAATTATTTTCTTTTCACTGATTTTACTTTTCCTTTCATTGCTGAGTCTCTTTGAAAGCTTTTTCTATGGAGATTGTTAATGAACTAAAAGCAGTGTCAAGAGGCAATCGGAATTTTTTGGTTATCAGAGGCTCTGCTAAATTAAAGGTAAAATATTCCAGAATCAAGACCTTAAAAAGGAAATAAATATGCCTAAGTGCCACTGATTATTATTGTCTTTTTCTCAAGCACCTTGCTTTTGGTACATTTCTTTCTATGTTATAAATTTGCATTCTCTCTCTCCCTCATGGCATAGAAACACAGGTTCTAAAGTCAGACATTTGGTTGAGTATAGGCATTGTTGATTCCAACTGACTTAGCTTCACTGAGACAAAATTTTTTCAATCTGATAAGCTATAAAGTAAAATTATTCATAATAAGAAGGAGGTGAAGGAAGAGGAAAGGGAGAAAAATGAGGAGGAGGTAGAGAAGGAGAAGAAAGAGAACAAAATTGTCTTCCTAAGTCTTGTGAACAGATATACTGTCTGGTTTGTTGTTGGGTTTAGTAAATGTCAATTTCTTCCCCATCCTATCCTTAGTCACCCTTTATTTATTTTTTATCCTCTCTTTCTTTCCAAATTATTATTTTTCTAAAAAAATAATTTTTGTTTTAAGTTCAGGGGTTTCTTATATAGATAAACTTTTATCATAGGGGTTTGTTGTACAGATTTCACATTGCTAGTTCACTCTTTTATCCATTCATCCATTTACTTCTACATTTATTTTTGAATGAGGTAGGGTAAAATAAATTCAATAAAGATCAATTTCCACCCAAAAGCAAGTGGAAATTATTCTTTGTTGAATAATTTTTGTTCTACCTTATTCAAAAACAAATGTAGAAATAAATGGATGAATTAAGGAATGAACTAGCAATGTGAGCTATAAATATAATACCTCACATTTTTTATTTTGCTTTTCTATTTCTGCCTTTTTGAATCTCTCTAACACTTTCTTATTTTGGCTTCACAACATCCTTATGTTATTTTTAACCTTTCTTATGAGCACATTTGTTTTTATCTATGGTTCTGGTGTTCTTATGGCTTATCAATGTGACTGAGAACTTTGTAAAGACAAAGACTATTTATCTCTGAATCAGCTGTGTCAAGTACAGTGCCTTGCATTCAAGATTTCCTCAATAATGCTTGTTGAGTCAATGGATGAAGGAAGCAAGGAAAGAAAGGAGGAAAAAAGAAGGAAGAAAAGAAGGAAGAGAGGACATGAAAATGATTGAAAATTACATACCTTGCACAATGTCTGGCACATAGTAGGTGTTCAATACCTATTCATCAAAGACATGTAATTATCAATTTTAGACTTGGATAACTTCCCAGGTGTAAAGTAGGTAAGAAGAATTGTTTTCTTTTGGGGCTTACAATGACAAACACAAAAATAACTGGGGAAAATGGAGAAAGAGAAGCCATCTTTTTTTCTGGGCAAAGATGTCAAGCTGTCATGGTAGTGTCTGCCTTGCTTTCACAGGCTAATGGTTGCCAGGGCAACAGCAGTGCCAAGACTTTGCATTCATGTAGTTTTCCATTGATAATTGCTAATGTGAACAAGTGCTGGCTTGCACTTTACACCTGCCTGGCTTGTAAGTCTACCTTAATTGGATGTGCCAAGATTGAGGAAAAAGTAATCTGCCCTTTCAAGACGACTGACAGAGAGATGAAGTGTTGTTTGGGCCTTTATTGTTACAATTTTGCTGACAAAATTACTATGAACTGTCTTCTCTGGATGCATAGCCTGCCTTTGTTGACAGAACCATAGTGTTTATCTTCTAGGGGTGGTATATTAAATGAGGGGGAAACTTTGATGAAATGTTTAGAGCAGTTTAGTTGTAATTCACTTGTTTTTTTTTCAGGTACAATAAGAAGAGATGTGGCATTGGAGAGGAGCTTGAGGGGCATGAGAAATTAGGGAGGGGCAAAAGGATACGGATCACCTACCATGTGCAAGACACTGTGTTGGTCTTTCTAGCACACATGGTCTTAACCTTCCTGATGACCCTGTGAAGCAGGTGTTAATATCTCCAGGATAGAGATGTAAACACTAGCTTTAAAGGTGAATTATTTCGCTTAAATTCTCAGAGTGAAATTAATTAATACATGTTGCCAGAATTCAAACTCTGGTTTTCTTGTGTTGTTGCTGTTGTTGTTGTTGTTGTTGTTGTTGTTGTTGAGATGGAGTCTGGGATTACAGGTGTCTGCCACCACTGGTTTTCTTAATGCTGAAATATATTTTTTATCTGTTCCTGGCTCTCTGTGGCAGTTTGGACAAGTCACCTTCTTCCCAACTGTAACTTCCCCTCTTTGTTCTCAGTTTTGCTATCTAAAATCTTCCCAAAACAGCTTACTCCCTCCTGCACCAACAGCTCTGCTAACAGTTAAATATATTAACTCTAGAAAACATTTACTAAGAGCCTACCAGTACCAGGTACAGTGTTAGGTACTAAAGAGACAAACGAGTAACTTATGACTATTTTAAAAGAGTCTACATCTAGACTCCAGAATCCATAAAGAGGCAGATGCATTCAGTTAGGTCCAGTCTGTTAAAAGTGAAGAATGTTAGAATGTGTACTGTTGAGCATGGAGGAGGAGGAGGGTTCAGTGAGTTTTGGGGAAAGCTGAAATGCCAAAGGCTGATGAATTTTACTGGGCAATAGCACCAGCAAAGACTGAGAAGGCTGAAACAGCACAACCTAGGTGAAGAACTTCAGACCATTTGGTCTTTCAAGAGCAAGGGGTGACACTGGACACACTGGAGAAGTACGATTACAAGGCATGTCAAAGAGCGGGGACATAAACCAGACACGGGAGAGAGAAGCTGTCTCCTCTGCAGATACAGTCCTAGTTTAAGCTTTGCAGAACACACTTTCTTCTTTTCAAAAAATTTCTACAGCCTGTAATACTGTGTAAACCATTTTTCCCTGGTAGTTGTACAAAAACAGGTTGCGGATCATATGTGACCCAGAGGCCATAGAGACAGTTGGTGGAATCCTGCTTTATGGCTTGATCTCCAATTCATCATAATCCTGGTCGCCAATATTTAATTTGTCAATTTTCCTTTTAAAATTAAAAGCTTAGTTAAGATCAATATATATTATCTCACATAATCTGTGCTGCAGCCTATTTTTAAATTATAAAGGATTAATGATTTTTTAAAAATCAAGTAAACCCCGAAGGCAAACAAAAATACTCTTGAATTCCTGTATCCATTTCTCATTTTCCATCAGGGATTTGTTATTTTTTTAAGGTAAAATGGTTAGACTTTTATTTGGGGTATAACTTAGTTCTGTAGTGCTCAAATTCTGTTGTACCTAAGAGTTAGGAAACACAGTTGTATACCTCAAATCATGTACACTGTTCCTTGTGTTTAATAGAAGGATTTTAAAGTTACTTTTGACTATGTGAAATTTTCACCTATGTGCTGACTTTAGAAGAAAATCCCAGCAAAGAGGTATGTGTTATTATAATGGGACAATAAGTTCCCTGGCCTAGATACTAAATCTCTAAAAGTGCAATGCAGCCTAGATTAGTCAAGGTCATTTTGTTGCTGTTTATCTATTTGTTTTAGAAATCAAGTCACATACTAAGCAGGTGATAGACAAAAATTCTAACATGTTTTCTACAATGCATGATGACCAAACCATATTCCCTTCATTCTATATAAGCGAGATTATGTTATTATTATTACTATTGTTTATTTCTAACCCAAAGGCAAAACTTTATACTTCTTTCTGTTTATCATGTTAGCGTTAACACCTCAGTAAAACTGTTGAGGCCACCTTGAATCCTGGTTTTATCATTCATCATATTAGAATCTATTATTCCTAATTATTCTAATTTCATAGAATTGTATGGTTGGAGGGTTCTGAAGTTCATCTATCAACTGAGGTTTGAGTTGGCACTACAGTACCTGTTGTTGAGCCAGCCACCCCTCTGCCCGTGTACTTCCAGGGACGTGGAATGGAAATGGTTATCAGTACCTCCTACTGCATTATTTAATAGCCCCAATTGCTTAAAAAATGGGTAGATAAAAAGAGCAAATGCATGGGTCACCAACTGTCAGCAATTACTATATGAAATCTTATTCTCCAAACAACTAAGTGTAGTAAGGATTCTAATATTAACGTTACAGATGGAAAAACTGAGGATTAAAGAATTTTGATATATATGTTTCCCCAACTGGTAAGTAGAGTTAAAATTTACTGTTGCTCTCTCTCTCTCTTTTTTTCTTTCTTTACTTTAAGTTCTGGGATACACGTGCAGAATGTGCAGGTTTGTTACATAGGTATACATGTGCTATGGTGGTTTGCTGCATCTATCAACCCATCATCCAGATTTTAAGCCCCGCATGCATTAGGTATTTGTCCTAATGCTTTCCCACCCTTTCCCTCCACCCCCCGACAGGCCCTGGTGTGTGTTGTTCCCCTCCCTGTGTCCATGTGCTCATTGTTCCACTCCCACTTATGAGTGACAACATGCAGTGTTTGGTTTTGGTTTTCTGCTCCTGTGTTAGTTTGCTGGGAATTATAGCTTCCAGCTCCATCCATGTCCCTGCAAAGGACATGATCTCATTCTTTTTTATGGTTGCATAGCATTCCATGGTGTATATGTGCCACATTTTCTTTATCCAGTCTATCACTGCTGGGCATTTGGGTTGGTTCCAAGTCTTTGCTATTGTAAATAGTACTGCAATAAACATACATGTGCATGTGTCTTTATAGTAGAATGAATTATAATCCTTTGGGTATATGCCCAGTAATGGGATTGCTGGGTCAAATGGTATTTCTGGTTCTAGATCCTTGAGGAATCACCATACTGTCTTCCATAATGGTTTAACTAATTTACACTCCCACCAACAATGTGAAGGTGTTCCTATTTCTCCCCAGCTTCGCTGGCATCTATTGTTTCCTGAGTTTTTAATAATCGCCATTCTGACTGTAGTTACATGGTATCTCATTGTGGTTTTGATTTGCATTTCTCTAATGATCAGTGATGATGAGCTTTTTTTTTCACATTTTTTTGGCTACATAAATGTCTTCTTTTGAGAAGTGTCTGTTCATATCCTTCACCCACTTTTTGATGGTGCTGTTTGTTTTTTTCCTATAAATTTGTTTAAGTTCCTTCCTTGTAGATTCTGGATATTAGACCTTTGTCAGATGGGTAGATTGCAAAATTTTTCCCCCATTCTGTAGGTTGCCTGTTCACTCTGATGCTAGTTTATTTTGCTGTGCAGAAACTCTTTAGTTTAATTAGATCCCGTTTGTCAATTTTGGCTTTTGTTGCCATGGCATTTGGTGTTTTAGTCATGAAGTCTTTGCCCATGCATATGTCCTGAATGGTATTGCCTAGGTCGCCTTCTATGCTTTTTATGGCTTTGGGTTTTACATTTAAGTCTTTCATCCATCTTGAGTTAATTTTTGTATAAGGTGTAATGAAGGGGTCCAGTTTCAGTATTCTGCGTATAGCTAGCCAGTTTTCCCAGCACCATTTTTTTTTTTTTTTAAGTTCTAGGGTACATGTGCACAATGTGCAGGTTTGTTACATATGTATACTTGTGCCATGTTGGTCTGCTGCACCCATCAACTCGTCAGCACCCATCAACTCGTCATTTACATCAGGTATAGCTCCCAATGCCATCCCTCCCACTTCTCCCCCTCCCCATAATAGGCCCCGGTGTGTGATGTTCCCCTTCCAGAGTCCAAGTGATCTCATTGTTCAGTTCCCACCTATGAGTGAGAACATGCGGTGTTTGGTTTTCTGTTTTTGCGATAGTTTGCTGAGATGGTTTCCAGCTGCATCCATGTCCCTACAAAGGACACGAACTCATCCTTTTTATGGCTGCATAGTATTCCATGGTGTATATGTGCCACGTTTTCTTAATCCAGTCTGTCACTGATGGAAAATTGGCTTGATTCCAAGTCTTTGCTATTGTGAATAGTGCCACAATAAACATATGTGTGCATGTGTCTTTATAGCAGCATGATTTATAATCCTTTGGGTATACACCCAGTAATGCGATGGCTGGGTCATATGGTATTTCTAGTTCTAGATCCTTGAGGAATTGCCACACTGTTTTCCACAATGGTTGAACTAGTTTACAGTCCCACCAACAGTGTAAAAGTGTTCCTATTTCTCCACATCCTCTCCAGCACCTGTTGTTTCCTGACTTTTTAATGATTGCCATTCTAACTGGTGTGAGATGGTATCTCATTGTGGTTTTGATTTGCATTTCTCTGATTGCAAGTGGTGATGAGCATTTTTTCATGTTTCTATTGGCTGTATGAATGTCTTCTTTTGAGAAGTGTCTGTTCATATCCTTTGCCCACTTTTTGATGGGGTTGTTTGTATTTTTCTTGTAAATTTGATTGAGTTCAATATAGGTTCTGGATATTAGCCCTCTGTCAGATGAGTAGATTGCAAAAATTTTTTTCCCATTCTGTAGGTTGCCTGTTCACTCTGATGGTAGTTTCTTTTGTTCTGCAGAAGCTCTTTAGTTTAATTAGATCCCATTTGTCAATTTTGGCTTTCGTTGCCATTGCTTTTGGTGTTTTAGACGTGAACTCCTTGCCCATGCCTATGTCCTGAATGGTATTATCTAGGTTTTCTTCTAGGGTTTTTATGGTTTTAGCTCTAACATTTAAGTCTCTAATCCATCTTGAATTAATTTTCATATAAGGAGTAAGGAAAGGATCCAGTTTCAGCTTTCTACTTATGGCTTGCCAATTATCCCGGCACTATTTATTAAATAGGGAATCCTTTCCCCATTTCTTATTTTTCTCAGCTTTGTCAAAGATCAGATGGCCTTAGATGTGCAGTATTATTTCTGAGGTCTCTGTTCTGTTCCATTGGTCTATATCTCTGTTTTGGTACCAGTATCATGCTGTTTTGGTTACCGTAGCCTTGTTGTATAGTTTGAAGTCAGGTAGCATGATGACTCCAGCTTTGTTCTTTTGGCTTAGGATTGTCTTGGCAATGCGGGGTCTTTTTGGGTTCCATATGAACTTTAAAGCAATTTTTTCCAATTCTGTGAAGAAAGTCATTGGTAGCTTAATGGGGATGGCATTGAATCTATAAATTAACTTGGGCAATATGGCCATTTTCACAATATTGATTCTTACTATCCATGAGCATGGTATGTTCTTCCATTTGTTTGTGTCCTCTTTGATTTCACTGAGCAGTGGTTTGTAGTTCTTCTTGAAGAGGTCCTTTACATCCCTTGTAAGTTGGATTCCTAGGTATTTTATTCTCTTTGAAGCTATTGTGAATGGGAGTTCATTCATGATTTGGCTCTCTGTCTGTCACTGGTGTAGAAGAATGCTTGTGAGATTTGCACATTGATTTTGTATCCTGAGACATTGCTGAAATTGCTTATCAGCTTAAGGAGATTTTGGGCTGAGACGATGGGGTTTTCTAAATATACAATGATGTCATCTGCAAACAGGGAAATTTGACTTCTTCTTTCCCTAACTGAATACCCTTGATTTCTTTCTCTTGCCTGATTGCCCTAGCCAGAACTTCCAACACTATGTTGAATAGGAGTAGTGAGAGAGGGCATCCCTTTCTTGTGCCAGTTTTCAAAGGGAATGCTTCCAGTTTTTGCCATTCAGTATGATATTGGCTGTGAGTTTGTCATAAATAGCTCTTATTATTTTGAGATACGTTCCATCAATACCAAATTTATTTAGAGTCTTTAGAATGAAGGGCTGTTGAATTTTGTCAAAGGCCTTTTCAGCATCTTCTGAGATAATCATGTGGTTTTTGTCTTTGGTTCTGTTTATATGCTGGATTATGTTTATTGATTTGCATATGTTGAACCAGCCTTGCATCCCAGGGATGAAGCCCACTTGATCATGGCGGATAAGCTTTTTGATGTGCTGCTGGATTCGATTTGCCAGTATTTTGTTGAGGATTTTTGCATCGATGTTCATCAGGGATATTGGTCTAAAATTCTCTTTTTTGTTGTATCTCTGCCAGGCTTTGGTATCAGGATGATGTTGGCCTCATAAAATGAGTTAGGGAGGATTCCCTCTTTTTCTATTGATTGGAATGGTTTCAGAAGGAATGGAACCAACTCCTCCTTGTACTGCTGGTAGAATTCAGCTGTGAATCCGTCTGGTCCTGGACTTTTATTGGTTGGTAGGCTATTGATTATTACCTCAATTTCAGAGCCTGCCATTGGTCTATTCAGGGATTCAACTTCTTCCTGGTTTAATCTTGGGAGAGTGTAAGTGTCCAGGAAATTATCCATTTCTTCTAGGTTTTCTAGTTTATTTGCATAGAGGTGTTTATAGTATTCTCTGATGGTAGTTTGTATTTCTGTGGGGTCAGTGGTGATATCCCCTTTGTCATTTTTATTGCATCTATTTGATTCTTCTCTCTTTTCTTCTTTATTAGTCTTGCTAGCAGTCTATCAATTTTGTTGATCTTTTCAAAAAACCAACTCCTGGATTCACTGATTTTTTGGAGCGTTTTGTGTGTCTCTGTCTCCTTCAGTTCTGCCCTGATCTTAGTTATGTCTTGCCTTCTGCTGGCTTTTGAATGTGTTTGTTCTTGCTTCTCTAGTTCCTTTAATTGTGAGGTTAGGGTGTCAATTTTAGATCTTTCCTGGTTTCTCTTGTGGCCATTTAGTGCTATAAATTTCCCTCTACACACTACTTTAAATGTGTCCCAGAGATTCTCGTATGTTGTATCTTTGTTCTCATTGGTTTCAAAGAACATCTTTATTTCTGCCTTCATTTTGTTATGTACCCAGTAGTCATTCAGGAAAAGGTTGTTCGCTTTCCATGTAGTTGAGCGGTTTTGATTGAGTTTCTTAGTCCTGAGTTCTAGTTTGATTACACTGTGGTCTGAGAGACAGTTTGTTATAATTTCTGTTCTTGTACATTTGCTGAGGAGTGCTTTACTTCCAACTATGTGGTCAGTTTTGGAATAAGTGCGATGTGGTGCTGAGAAGAATGTTTATTCTGTTGATTTGGGGTGGAGAGTTCTGTAGATGTCTATTAGATCTGCTTGGTGCAGAGTTGAGTTCGATTCCTGGATATCCTTGTTAACTTTCTGTTTCATTGATCTTTCTAATGTTAACAGTGGGTTGTTGAAGTCTCTCATTATTATGGTATGGGAGTCTAAGTCTCTTTGTAAGTCTCTAAGGACTTGCTTTATGAATCTGGTTGCTGCTGTATTGGTTGCATATATATTTAGGATAGTTATCTCTTCCTGATGAATTGATCCCTTTACCATTATGTAATGGCCTTCTTTGTCTCTTTTGATCTTTGATGGTTTAAAGTCTGTTTTATCAGAGACTAGGATTGCAACCCCTGCTTTTTTTTTTTTGTTTGTTTTCCATTTGCTTGGTAGATCTTCCTCCATCCTTTTATTTTGAGCCTATGTGTGTCTCTGCATGTGAGATGGGTCTCCTGAAGACAGCAAACTGATAGGTCTTGACTCTTTATCCAATTTGCCAGTCTGTGTCTTTTAATTGGACCATTTAGTCTATTTACATTTAAGGTTAATATTCTTATGGTTGAACATTATGATATTAACTGGTTATTTTGCTCGCTAGTCGATGCAGTTTCTTCCTATCATCGATGGACTTTACATTTTGGCATGTTTTTGCAATGGCTGGTACCTCTTTTTCCTTTCTATGTTTAGTGCTTTCTTCAGGATCTCTTATAGGGCAGGCCTGGTGGTGGCAAAAATCTCTCAGCATTTGCTTATCTGTAAAGGGTTTTATTCCTCCTTCATTTATGAAACTTAGTTTGGGTGGATATGAAATTCTGGGTTGAAAATTCTTTTCTTTAAGAATGTTGAATATTGACCCCCACTCTCTTCTGGCTTGTAGAGTTTCTGCCAAGAGATCTGCTGTTAGTCTGATGGGCTTCCCTTTGTGTGTAACCTAACCTTTCTCTCCAGCTGCCCTTAACATTTTTTCCTTCATATCAATTTGGTGAATCTGACAATTATGTGTCTTGGAGTTGCTCTTCTCGGGGAGTATCTTTGTGGCATTCTCTGTATTTCCTGAAATTGAATGTTGGCCTTCCTTACTAGGTTGGGGAAGTTCTCCTGGATGATATGCTGCAGAGTGTTTTCCAACTTGGTTCCATTTTCCCCGTCACTTTCAGGCACACCAAACAGACGTAGATTTGGTCTTTTCACATAATCCCATATTGCTTGGAGGCTTTGTTCATTTCTTTTTACTCCTTTTCCTCTATGCTTCTCTTCTTGTTTCATTTCATTCATTTGATCTTCAATCGCTGATACTCTTTCTTCCAGTTGATCGAGTTGGTTACTGAAGCTTGTGCATTTGTCACATAGTTCTCGTGTTATGATTTTCATATCTATCAGTTCTTTAAAGTCTTCTCTGCATTGATTATTCTAGTTATCCATTCATCCATTCTTTTTTCAAGGTTTTTAGTTTCTTTGCGCTGGTTAAATAGTTCCTCCTTTAGTTCTGAGAAGTTTGATCGACTGAAGCCTTCTTCTCTCAACTCGTCAAAGTCATTCCCTGTCCAGCTTTGTTCCATTGCTGGCGATGAGCTGCATTCCTTTGAATTTGCAGCTTTTCTGCCTTGCTTTATCCCCATCTTTGTGGTTTTATCTGCCTTTGGTTTTTGATGATGGTGATGTACTGATGGGGTTTTGGTATGCGTGTCCTTTCTGTTTGTTAGCTTTCCTTCTAGCAGTCAGGACCCTTAGCTGTAGGTCTGTTGGAGTTTGCTTGAGGTCCACTCCAGACCCTGTTTGCCTGGGTATCAGCAGCGGAGGCTGCATAAGATAGAATATTGCTGAACAGCGAATGTTGCTGTCTGACTCTTGCTCCGTAAGCTTCATCTCAGGGGTGTACCCAGCCATGTGAGGTGTGAGGTGTCAGTCTGCAGCTAGTGGGGGATGTCTCCCAGTTAGGCTACTGAGGGGTCTGCTTCAGAGCCCTGCTTCAGCTCTCACTGGTCAGGCTGCACCCACAGACCAGTGCCAACTGTCCAACACACCCCAGTGAGATGAACCCGGTACCTCAGTTGAAAATGCAGAATCACCTGTCTTCTATGTCGTTCACGCTGGGAGCTGGAGGCTGGACCTGTCCCTATTCGGCCATCTTGGGTGCGTCCTCATATTGAGAATTTTTAGCATGAAGGGCTGTTGAATTTTTTCGGAGACCTTTTCTGCATCTACTGAGATAATCCTGTGTTTTTTGTCATTGGTTCTGTTTATGTGATAGATTAAGTTTATTGATTCGTGTGTGTTGAACCAAGCTTGCATCCCAATGATGAAGATGACTTGATCGTGGTGGATAAGCTTTTTGATGTGCTGCTGGATTCAGTTTGCCCGTATTTTATAGAGGATTTTTGCATCGAGGGGTATTGACCCTAAGTTTTCTATTTTGTTGTGTCTCTGTCATGTTTTGGTATCAGAATGATGCTGGCCACGTGAAATCAGTTAGGGAGGAGTCTCTCTTTCTTGATTATTTGGAATGACTCAGAAGGAATGGTACCAGCTCCTATTTGTACCTCTGGTAGAATTCGGCTGTGAATCCATCTGGTCCTAGGTTTTTTGTTTCGTTTTGTTTTGTTTTGGTTGGTAGGCTATTGATTACTGCCTAAATTTCAGTCCTTTTCATTGATCTGTTCAGAGATTCGACTTCTTCTTGGTTTAGTCTTGGGAGGGTGTATGTATCCAAGGATTTATCCATTTATTCTAGATTTTCTAGTGTCTTTGCATAGAGGTGTTTATAATATTCTCTGATAGTAGCTTATATTTCTGTGGGGCCAGTGGTGATATCCCCTTTCTCATTTTTATTGTGTCTATTTGATTCTTCTGTCTTTTACTCTTTATTACTCGAGCTAGTGGTCTATCTCTCTATTTTGTTAATTTTTCCAAAACAACAACGCCTGGATTCATTTATTTTTTTAAGGGAATTTCATGCCTCTATCTCCTTCAGTTCTTGTCTGATCTTAGTTACTTCTTCTGCTAGCTTTTGAATTTGTTTGCTCTTGCTTCCCTAGTTCTTTTGTGATGTTAGGGTGTTGATTTGAGGTCTTTCTAGCTTTCTGATATTAGCATTTAGTGCTATAAATTTGTCTCTTAACATCACTTTAGCTGTGTCCCAGAGATTCTGGTACAATGTCTCTTTGTTCTTATTGGTTTCAAAGAACTTATTTATTGCCTTCATTTCATTATTTTCCCAGTAGTCATTCAGGAGCAGGTTGATCAATTTCCATGTAGTTGTGTGATTTTTGAGTGAATTTCTTAATCCTGAGTTCTAATTTGATTGCACTGTGGTCTGAGAGACTGTTATGATTTCAGTTGTTTTACATTTGCTGAGGAGTGTTTTACTTCCAAATATGTGGTCAATTTTAGAATAAGTGTGATGTGGTGCTGAGAAGAACGTATATTCTGTTGATCTGTGGTGCAGGGTTTTGTAGATGTCTATTAGGTCCCCTTGATCCAGAGCCAAGTTCAAGTCTTGAATATCCTTGTTAATTTTCTGTCTTGTTGACCTGTCTAATATTGACAGTGGGGTTTTAAAGTCTCGCACTATTATTATGTGGGAATCTCAGTCTGTTTGTTGGTCTCTAAGAACTTGCTTTACGAATCTAGGTGCTCCTGTATTGTGTGAATATATATTTAGTATAGTTAGCTCTTCTTGTTGCATTGATCCCTTTACCATTGTGTAATGCCCTTCTTTGTCTTTTTTGATCTTTGTTGGTTTAAAGTCTGTTTTACCAGAGACTAGGATTGCAGCCCCTATCATTTTTCCTTTCCATTAGCTTGGTAAATATTCCTCCTTCCCTTTATTTTGAGCCTATATGTGTCTTTGCATGTGAGTTGGGTCTCCTGAATACAGCACACTGATGGGTCTTGACTCTTTATCCAATTTGCCATTCTGTGTCTTTTAATTAGGGGCTTTTAGCCCATTTACATTTAAGGCTAATATTGTTATATGTGAATTTGATTCTGTCATTATGATGGTAGCTGGTTATTTTGCAAACTAGTTGATGCAATTTCTTCACAGTGTCATTGGTCTTTATATTTTGGTGTGTTTTTGCAGTGACTAGTACCAGTTTTTCCTTTCCATATTTGGTGCTTCCTTTAAGAGCTCTTGCAAGGCAGGTCTGGTCGTGACAAAATCCCTTAACATTTGCTTGTCTGTAAAGGATTTTATTTCTCCTTTGCTTGTGAAGCTTAGTTTGGTTGGATATGAAATTCTGGGTGGAAAATTATTTGCTTTAAGAATGTTGAATGTTGGCCCCAACTCTCTTCTGGCTTGTAGAGTCCCTGCTGAGAGATCTCCTGTTAGTCTGATGGGCTTCTGTTTGTAGGTGTCCTGACCTTTCTCTCTGGCTGCCCTTAAGATTATTTTCTTCATTTCAAGTTTGAGTAATCTGATGATTATGTGTCTTGGGGTTGATCTTCTCATGAAGTATCTTAGTGATGTTCTCTGTATTTCCTGAATTTGAATGTTGGCTTATTTTGCTAGGTTGGGGATGTTCTTCTGGATAATATCCTGAAGTGTGTTTTCCAGTTTGATTCCATTCTCCCTGTCACTTTCAGGTACTCCAATCAATCGTAGGTCCAGTCTTTTCACATAGTCCTATATTTCTTGGAGGCTTTGTTCATTTCTTTTCATTCTTTTTTCTCTAATCTTGTCTGCATGCCTTATTTCAGCAAGGTGGTCTTCAGACTCTGATAGCCTTACCTCTGCTTGATCAATGTGGCTATTGATATTTGTGTATGCTGCATGAAGTCTTCCTGTTGTATCTTTCAGCTCCATCAGATAATTTATGTTCCTCTCTAAATTGGTCATTCTAGTTAGCAGTTCCTCTAACATTTTATCCAGACTCTTAGCTTCTTTGCATTGGGCTAGAACATACTCCTTTAGCTCAGAGGAGTTTGTTATTATCCACCTTCTGAAGCATACTTCTGTCAATTTATCCCTCTTATTCTCTGTCCAGGTTTGTGCCCTTGTTGAAGAGGTGTTGCTATCATTTGGAGAAGAAGAGGCGTTCTGGCTTTTGGAATTTTCAGCGTTTTTGTGCTGGTTTTTGCTCATCTTTGTGGATTTATCTACCTTTGATCTTTGAGGCTAATGACCTTTGGATTGGGTTTTTGTTGGTGGGTTGGGGTGCCTTTTTGTTGTTGTTGTTGCTTTCTGTTTGTTAGTTTTTCCTCTGATCGTCAGGTCCCTTTTCTGATGGTCTGTTACAGTTTGCTGGAGATTCACTCCAGACCCTGTTTGCCTGGGTATCACCAGTGGAGGCTACAGAATAGCAAAGATTGCTGCTGTTCCTTCCTCTGGAAGCTTTGTCCCAGAGGGTCACTGACCTGATGGCAACCAGAGCTCTCCTGTACGAGGTGTCTGTCAACCCTTGTTGGGAGGTCTCTCCCAGTCAGGAGGCATGGAGGTCAGAGACCCACCTAAGGAGGCAGTCTGTCCCTTAGCAGAGCTGGTGTGGTGTGCTGGGAGAATCCCCTTTGTCAGGATCAGCCATTCTCTTCAGAGCCAGCGGGCAGGAAAGATTAAGTCTGCTGAAGCTGGGACCCCAGCTGCCCCTCCCCTGAACCAGGTGGTCTGTCCCAGGGAGATGTGAGTTTTGTCTGTAAGTCCCTGACTGGAGCTGCTGGATTTCCTGCAGAGATATTCTGCCCAGTGGAGGAATCTAAAGAAGAAATCTAGCCACAGCTGCTTTGCTGCACTGCAAAGTCCGAACCTCCCAGTCTCCTTAGCACTGTCAGGGGAAAACTGCCTACTAAAGCCACAGTAATGGCAGTCACCCCACCCCCTTCCAAGCTCAGTCATCCCAGATTGACTCCAGACTGCTGTGCTGGCAGTGAGAATTTCAAGCCAATAGTTCTTGGCTTGTTGGGCTCCGCGGGAGTGGGACCTGCTGAGTGAGAGTGCTTGGCTCTCTGGTTTCAGCCCCCTTTCCAGGGGAGTGAATGGTTCTCCTATCTCATTGGAGTTCCAGGCACTCCTAGAGTATGAAAACAAACAAACAAACAAACAAACAAACAAACAAATCCTGCAGCTCAGTGCCTGCCCAGTTGCCCAATTTTTTGCTTGAAACCCAGGGACCTGGGCCCATAGGTGCTTCATTATAGCTAAAGATCTTTTCTGATGTTTAATCAAAGTTTCTTTCTTATATACTATGTTCATTCTGCCCTCTGGAACAGCACAGAATAAATTGACTTGCTCTTCCCCTGCCTTTAGCTGTTGGAGGGCATTAGTCATAGTCAGGATAATGTAGCAGCTACCAAACTCTCATAAAGAAGAAGTGGACCTGTGGAGACAGCACAGCATGTGGCTGTGGACACACATTTTGGCATAAGATAAAGCTGGGTTTAAATCCCATGTCTTGTACTCTTTGTAATCATGGTCAAGTCCTATCAGTTTCTCATCTTTTTTCCCCCCTTGGGTGTAAAATGAACAATATAAATTAAAAATGTGAATGGAGGCTCTCCCTCCTAGTGGCATTTGCTATGAAGATAAACAGGTGATGCTGATGAGAACTCAACATGCTTGAGAGCTCAACCTTTTAGAGAATAATTGCTATGTAACTATACCTGTCCTGTCGCTCCTGACTATTTTCTTCTCCAAGGTACACGATGTATGTAGGGACCCCTTCAATAGCATGGCAAGTCTTTCTCTTTTCTGCTGACCCGACTCTGATCAGGCCCAAGTTTGTCTGTGTTCTACAAGGTGATGCTTATTATTTAACATGTAACTTTTTATTTGAGTGCATCGAATAATAACAACTCACAGTTTTAAGTCTCCTAAGTGCTAAGGACAGTTTAAACTCATCACATATATTATCTTTTCTCATCCTCATAATATTTCTATGAGATGAATGCTATAATTATCATCTCTATTTTACAGATGAGGAAACTGAGTTTCAGAAGGGTTTTGTAATGTATTCAAGGTCACATAGGTAGGTAAGATTAGAGCTGGGATTTGTACCCAGGCAGGATGGCTCCAGCAGTGATACTCTTAACTCACAAGTTGCAAAGCCTTACAGAGTAACCTAGGGCTATGAGAGCAGAAGACTCACCTTGGACTGTCATTCTAAATGTGGCTCATCATTATTTCCTATTATATTTTTTATCTTCCCCAAATCTCCATTACTCTGTGTTTTTCATGATTTGACCTATCTTCCTCAAGAATACTAAATCAGGCCAGGCATGATGGTTCACACCTGTAATCCCAGCACTTTGAGAGACTGAGGCAGGTGGATCACCTAAGCTCAGGAGTTGGAGACCACCCTGGGTAACATGGCGAAACTCCGTTTCTACTAAAATACAAAAAATTAACTGGGTGTGGTGGCATGGGCCTGTAGTCCCTTAACTGGGTGTGGTGGCATGGGCCTGTAGTCCCAGCTACTCAGGAGGCTGAGGAGCGAGAATCACTTGAGCCCAGGAGGTGGGGTTTGCAGTGAGTTGAGATAGCACCATTGCACTCCAGCCTGGGCTATAGAGTGCCACTCACTCTCAAAACAAACAAACAAACAAACAAACACACACAGCATTCTTAATCAGTTCCCACTAATATGAGCAAATTGCCTTTTTTGAGCCTGTTTTCCCATCTGTAGAATGGAGATAAAAGTGTATATGCAACAAGGCTGTTATGAAAACTTAGAGTGATTCAATCAAAGTGTCTAAATCAGTATTTACATATTTGAATAATCACATATTTCTGTTCCCTTCCCTCACTGCATTAAGAGAGAATGAGCAGCATAATTAGATTGTACTATGACGTTTTATAAACTGTACAAAGGAAATGGATGTGTTGTGGTGGAAGTCTGGGAGGCCAGGTAGGGCTTCTCAGACTGAGAGGGATTTTATCTGGGTGTTGAAGAATGAATAGGAGTTATTCACACAGCAGGGGGTGGAAGAAGGCCTAGACATAGTCACCTGGGAATAGTAATAGAAAAAGTGAAGAATACAGATATTGGCTTGTTTAATCCATCTTGTTCGTCTGTTTCTCTTAGAAAAATTAAACTGAGAGGTGACAACATGCTAGCAGTCTTCCCTTACTCTCAGCACCTACTTGGCCTCGGTGTCCACTCTGGTGTGCTTGAGGAGCCCTTCAGCCTGCCGCTGCACTGTGGGAGCCCCTCTCTGGGCTGGCTGAGGTGGGAGCCAGCTCCCTCTGCTTGCCAGGGGGTGTGGAGGGAGAGGCCTGGACGGGAACTGGGGCAGTGTGCCCCAAGTTCCCGGTGGGTGCGGGCTCCGGACCCTGAACTGGGAGCAACCGGCGGGCACCCCCGCCCTGGGCAGTGATGGGCTTAGCACCGGGACCAGCAACTGCGGAGGGTGTGCCAGGTCCCCCAGCATTGCCCACCCGCCTGCACCATGCTGGAATTCTCACTGGGCCTCAGCCGCCTCCATGTGGGGTAGGGTTCTGGACCTGTAGCCCGTCATGCCCGAGGTCCCCTGCCCCTCAGTGGGCTCCCCTGCAGTCCGAGCCTTGGTCGGAGCCTCCCTGCTGGGCGCTACCCTCTGCTCCCCAGCGCCTGGTCCATGGGACCACCCAAGGGCTGAGGAGTGGAGGTGTGTGTCTGGGGACTGGTGGGCAGCTCTGCTGGCAGCCTCACCAGGGGATCCACTACCCAAAGCTAGCTGGACTCCTGAGTTAGGTGGGGACTTGGAGAACTTTTATGTCTAGCTAAAGGATTGTAAACACACCAATCAGCACTCTCCATCTAGCTAAAGGTTTGTAAATGCACCAATCAGCACTCTGTGTCTAGCTAACCTAGTGGAGACTTGCAGAACTTTCTGTCTAGCTAAAGGATTGTAAATGCACCAATCACTACCCTGTCAAAACAGACCAATCAGCTCTCTGTAAAATGGACCAGTCAGCTCTCTGTAAAATGGACCAATCAGCAGGATGTCAGATAAGGGAATAAAAGCAAGCCACAGGCGGTACAAAGGCAAACTGCTCGTGTCTCTTTCTGTCTTGTGGAAGCTTTGTATTTTTGCTCTTGGCAGTAAATCTTGCTGCTGTTTACTCTTTGGGTCTGTGTTGCCTTTATGAGCTGTAACAGTCACTGTGAAGGTCTGCAGCTTCACTGTTGAAGCCAGGGAGACCGGGAGCCCACCAGAAGGAAAAAAGTCTGGACACATCTGAACGTCTGAAGGAACAAACTCTGGACACCATCTTTAAGAAGTGTAACACTGACTGCAAGGGTCTGCCGCTTCCTTCTTGAAGTCAGCGAGACCAAGAACCCACCAATTCCGGACACAAAAGCTCCCCTCACTTCTTTTTTTCTACTAATTTTTGTTTCGTATACCACCAACATGATGAAAACAAAACAATTGAAACAAATACCTCTGCAAAACACCATCCTAATGCATTGAGTGCTTTCCTTTTTCTTTTTTAACCATTATTAAAATTCCATCAAACTTTATCTTTCTATTAACCAGTTACTGTTGTTAAAAATTTAATTTTTTTCTTTTTTAATGCTTACTGCTACTCATTTCACTTAAGTAACTATTTTACGTATTGTGTTTACACTTTTTAAATTAAAAAATTCAAGGATAAACTTATCTTGAGAGATAATTTAAAGTTGCAAACTTGTTACATATATGACTTTGAATGAAATGCCTGGATTTGAATTGCAGCACTGTAAGTATTATCTTTGTCTCCCTATGTAGTTTATTTGAACTCTGTCTCAATTTTGTTTTTTGGAGTTTTTCCTGCTACATGGAGATTAGCAGTAACTGCTTCAAATTTATTGTCATGAAAATTAAATGAAATCCATATAAAGCAGGGAGCCTAGTGCCAAGCTACTAATGTTGGTTAGCACTATTAATGTATAATACCTATCAACTTTTACATAAATGTAAATATATGTGTATATATATGTGTATAATTTATTCTTAGCCAGGATTTTTTTCTCATCTGGGAACAAAAATGTTAGTTTCATTTTTTACTCTAGCCTTTTTATGTTTATCTTTCAATAAGTGTCTTATAAAATCACAGTGCTTTAAAATGTTTTCATTAATTTGTCTAATTTGCTGAATGCCTACTTTGTCCTGAACACTGTCCTAGGCACGTAGGAAGCTTATGGTCTGGAGGGAGAAACACAGATAAGCATAGGATGACAATGCAATGTTATAATGACTACCAACAAGGGCTACAGGAGGCTCTGTAGGACTCAGAACCCAAATGTCTCACTGTGGTCCACTAGATCATGAATATTCTGGCCCCAGACCATTTCTCCAACTGCTTTCACTGAGCCCCATCCCAACTTCACCTCCTCTTTCTTATTCTTCCCCAGCTATACAAGCTTTCTTCTGGTCCCCTTTCTTCTGGTTCCCATGCTCCTATTGTGTCTCAAGCTCTGGGCACATGCTCCTGTTGCTGCCAGGAACCCCTCCCTGATTCTCACGTATTGCCATCATCTTATCCTTCATCTTAGCTTGAATGCCATTTTCTCAGAGAGCACCTATTCCATCCACTGGCCTGTTGCCCTCAATTTCCCCACCCTGTCACCCTCATTTTTTTCTTCTCAAGGTCCTTCAAGTGTGTACTTGTATGTTACCATCTTTAAGCTGTAAGCTTCATGAAAGCAGATTTCATGTCTTGTGTTCATCACTGTTCGTACAAGACCTCAAGTATCTGGAAGATAGAGAGGGCTCCATAAAATACGTGTGCAATAGATAAACATCAAGGAATGTCACAGATGTCTGGGTTAATTTGAACAGATGAGGAAGAGTTCACCATGGAGACAAAGAGAAATTAATGCTTTAAGTATCACAATTTGAATGCAAGCACACATATTTGAAAGACATTCCTATTTGGGTTCAAATCTAAGCCTTGCTACTTACCAGCTATATGTACTTGGGAAGATCATCTTGATTTTATAGTCCACATCATCTTTCTTTGTGAAATGGAGGTAATAGCACCTAATTGTGGGGTTGTTGTGAGGAGTAGACCTAAGATTTCAAGGTATGTAGAATACAAAATAGGCCGGGCGCGGTGGCTCAAGCCTGTAATCCCAGCACTTTGGGAGGCCGAGACGGGCGGATCACGAGGTCAGGAGATCGAGACCATCCTGGCTAACACGGTGAAACCCCGTCTCTACTAAAAATACAAAAAACTAGCCGGGCGAGGTGGCGGGCGCCTGTAGTTCCAGCTACTCCGGAGGCTGAGGCAGGAGAATGGCGTCAACCCGGGAGGCGGAGCTTGCAGTGAGCTGAGATCCGGCCACTGCAGTCCAGCCCGGGCTACAGAGCAAGACTCCGTCTCAAAAAAAAAAAAAAAAAAGATTACAAAATAAATAGTATCATCATGTGTTTATTCAGACGTAATCAGGAGAATCAGAAATTGAGTGCATTGGAAATATGTCAGCACAGTTGCTCCTCACGTCTCAGTCTGAGAGTGAGAGACAGTGGTCTGACCTGAAACACTGAGCTGCTGTGAGAAAAATTGAATTGTTGCAAAGTCTTTGGAAGTACAAAGTGCCTACAGCAAGTTTTGAAGGTCAAGATTTAGTTTGTCTTTCACAGTATCCAGAGGATGTAAAAATAATGGTTACTTCTTATTTCAGGCACTAGTCTACATGCTATACATGTAGTAGCTCATTTAATCCTAACAACTCCACGAAGTGTTATTTCCTTGATTCTACAGATGAGGACACTGAGACACGGAGATGTTAAGAAACTTGTTCAACATCATAGAGCTAGTAAATGACAGAGCTGACTGTTCAAGGCAAGCGGTATATCAATGGCAGTACTTAAAATGCACTCTGTGCTGCCTGTATGTGGCAGAAAGCCCTGTGGAATGGGAATATGACATACATAGGTTCATATCCTTCCTCCACTGCTTACTAGTTCTGTGGCCTTGGACAAGGTTTTTAATCTTTCTGAGCCTCTGCTTCCTCATTAGAAAGATGGAAAATAACGACATCTACTTTGAAGGGGGTTGTGACATTTAAATGAGCCAGTGTATGTAAGGTACCAAGCTTGTAGCTACTGTTCAGTAGAAGGGGGCTAATGTGACTACTAACAGCAGTACTAAAATCCACTCGTTGGTCTTGACATGGTTGAGATTTTACAAGCGTTGATGGCTTTTAATTGAGAAATATGCATCTGTGACAGGTAATCAATACGCTCATTTGGCAGCCAGGTTCCAGCTGAAATAAAGCTAAACGATGATGCAATTAGAATATACAAACAAATCCCCTGCAGAAGTCAAATAGACTTGACTGCCTTCTCCATCCCAATCATGTTACCGTGTTTGGAATGCATCTGGAAGTCATTTTTCTCAGTGAATCTGGACCCAACTAAATAAACAGAGCTGCTTTTCTTCATTTGCTGTTTGCTTTACCTGCTTTCTACTTGGAGCTCAGTTTCCCTCTGCCCAAGGTGGGACAGCACATCAGTCGGACTCCCTAATGTGTGAAGAACATTGCAAACCTCACTGACAAACACTGTCCCTTGAAATTCATTTTGTCATTTCTTTTCCTGTTGTCAGACTGAATGACAAAAGCTGGCAATTTTAATGGGGAAACAGATCAGGAGGCAGTTTCTCAACAATCCCTGAACAATCTTTAAAAAATATCCTTCTCCTTATTCTTTATTGGAGTCTGTGAATTATTAAGTGACAAGGCTGTCTTGCGGTTCACGCTCACATACACTAACCTTCTCTGACTTTTTCTTCCAGTACTCACAACTGCAGCTTATTAACTGTAAATCGCATCATGACTGCCATATGCCAGTGAAGTTAATAAACCATGAACTTTGCTAAATTTTAGTTGTTCCTAGTTCAACTCCTAGAACTTTTACTTATTAGTTCTATGACTTGGGCAAGTAATATTAGTCCTAGTGCCTCAGTTTCTTCATGTATCAAAAGAGGGTGATTATAGTACCTGACATTTGATTTGGTAGGAGGACTAAATGAGATATATGTAAGGCTCTGATATTGACTGGCACATAATGAGCTTATAACACATGATAGTTATTATTATCACCCTAAATTTTGAGTCTTGTTTTGAGATTTCAGAAACAAGAGTAATTCTGGTCAGCTAACTTTCTGTAGGGTACTTTCTGATAGGCTTCAGATACCGTGAAGAATATGGACTTCGAAGATACAGAAACTTGTATGATATGAATTTTGGCTCTGCCACTTCTGAGTGACCTTGGGTGAATTACTCAATGTCTTTGAACTTCAGTTTCCCCATTAGTAAGCTCTTTAAAGAATGTATGTAAATATAAATGTCTCCTCACAGAAATTTGAAATTTTAGACTTAGCTAAAGCAAGCAAAATTGCTGTTAGAATCCATAACTCTCACACATCCATAAAGATCTCAATACCAGCATGATCTAAAACTGCTTCCAAAGTAGCCAGTCATAGGACCAATAAACTGGGAAGGGCCTTTGAACATCATCTTGTCTAATGCATTCATTTTACAGAGAGAGAAAAAAACAAGGTTCAAAGGAATTCAGTGAGTCATCTAAGATGACACAGCTAGAAAAAATCTTCACTCAAAAGAAGAACCCAGTTACACTGAAATGACCAATAGTCTAGCAAAGCAAAACAAAAAGAAAATAAGTAAAATGGTGAATTCAAATTTAAAATAAAGGTTGAAGAAAAGGAAGGGAGAAAAAAGGAAAGAGGGAAGGAAGGAAAAGAGAAAGAAGGGAAGGAAAATCTAATGGAGTGTGTGGCATCATCTGGAGCACATGCTGGTCCCGTGGCTTGGAGTATGGTGAGGCCAGCAGGATGGGTGCTAAAGAGAACAGGACAGGAGGTGAGGCTGCAGAGACACAAATCCCAGCTCCACCTCCCAGGAGCTGTGTGATCTGAACAAAGGAACCTAACTTCTCCACCTTCACTTTTCTAATATCACCTTCTCTGTATGGTGGTTGTGAGGACTAAAGAAATGACTGGTGGCCAGGCGCGGTGGCTCACTCCTATAATCCTAGCATTTTGGGAGGCTGAGGTGGGTGGATCACTTGAAGTCTGGAGTTCGAGACCAGCCTGGCCAACATGGAGAAACCCCGTCTCTACAAAGATACAAAAAAATTAGCCGGGTGTGGTGGCGCACACCTGTAATCCCAGCTACTTAGGAGGCTGAGACAGGAGAATCCCTTGAACCCAGGAGGCAGAGGTTGCAATGAGCCAAGATCATGCAATTGTACTCCAGCCTGGGTAACAGATCGAGACTTCATCTCAAAAAAAAAAAAAAAAAAAAAAAAGGAAGAAAAGAAATGACTGGTATAAAATTATTAGTACGTAGGCAAGTATTAGTACTTGGTGTAGCACATAGGAAATATTCAATCAATTTAGGTGTTCTTCTTATTAAATGTGAATTTGATTATCATTTCTTTTTTCTGTTTTTAAAATAGTTGTTTTGAAGTCATTGTGATATTTTATGTTTTTCCAAACACCATGGAGCTAACACTGTGATAGGTATTGAAAGTAATAACGAAAGAAGGAAAGGGCTTGTGGGAGCGGGTACTGGAAAGGAACCAACACTGAAATGTACGTAGTGCCTACTATGTGTGGGACATTCTGTGGGAAGCTTTGCATATCTTCTTCTACTTAATTCTTGTCAAAGGGCTATGGAGTAAGTATTAGTGGTCTCATTTTACTACTGAGGAAAATTAAACTCTGAGCAACTAAATAATTTAGCCAAGGCATTTTTGACCCAAGAACCTCTTTTCTGTTTCTTCTGTGATACAGCCCCTGATCAGGAGGAGTGCTTTGGATATAAGTCTAATTCTGAAAGCACCAGTCTATATTCTTAGAAATCTTTAAAACAAAGATCAGAAAAAAATGTCTATTACTGGTTTTCTTGGTTTTCAGGTAAACTACTGTGAAGAGCCCTCATTTATTTTTTGATATCCTTCTTCCCTTCTGTAGACTGTGAATCACCAGATTTAAAAGCAGGTAATCTTGGAATTTATGTGTTTTTCTGTGTTTTCTTATTTTCAGGATAAACAGTATTGCTGCTCCCAAGACAGCTTGAGTAACATTGTTCTTGGACATTGATGGGCATGTCTAATTAAAGTAAAAAGAAAAAATATATATGTGTGTATATATATATGTATATATGCATGCATGCACACATGCACACACATAATACAATTTTCTTATACTTTTTTTCTATGCTCAAGTGTTGTGGTTTGCAGAAACATGTCTATGTGTAAGGTGGGAGTGGAAGAGCAATGACTGAGAAATTAGTGTCCTTTTGTCTTTTGTCTTGAGAAAAATCCTGTGGGTTTGAAAGCAGCATTCTCAACAGATCTCTGACAGCAGGCTTTGTCAAAGTTGGTAGAGATGACCAGCATTAAGCACACTGATTGCTTTGGTTTAAGTGGATTGGTTTTCTTCTTTGTGAGGGACTTCCTTAATCTAAGGCTATTTCTCCACTTTTTCTGAAACATTCCTTTGTAAAAAATCAAATAATATAAAAATGCTTCTTTGACAGAAAAAGTAAGTTAATGGATAACATTTTCTCATTTTACAACTTTCTTTCTCCAGTTTTCTCTTGAGCCTTTGAGACTGGCTGTTATTTGGCCTCCCACGTGCACCTGCCAATGACCAAATTAATAAAAAGGTAGCAAATGATGTTATTGGAAAGACTCAGAAATAACTGGTCATGCTTAGGTCATGATATATATATATTTAAATGGATTTGAGTACTTTGATTTTCGGTTGCATTCGTATGCAGCAATCTAGTCATATTTTCTGTTCATAAAAATTATAACTAGTTCAAAGATTGGGATTAACTGTCTTTTTTAGTGGAACTTTGCAACGATCACGGTGTTCTAAGGAGCATGGTGTTCTATGATTTCCAGGTGTTCTGCCACCTGGATGATGTGCAGAACCACATTTAAGCGTCGTCATAATTTCCATTTGTGATTCCAACATGTGGATAAAGTATTTATTATTGTTGATTGTATTTCTCAGAAGCTCTTTATTAATGGTTCTTACATGTAAGAAGGCACATTGCGCAAGTTTACCAGATGGAGAGTTGAGGCTTGCAACATGATGACCTATAGATAATTCAAGCCTGATTAGGCACATGGTAAACTCAAGTCATTATAAGCTTGGTGAATTTTCCAGAATGCTCCAGAAGTTTCTTTCCGTTCTGGGGAAACTGTCGTCAGTAAAAGGGCAAATGGATGACCTGGTCCTCCTCTTATAAAACCAGGAGGCTAAAACTACTTCATGACCACTTGACTAGGTCTAGAAAAGAGACTGAAAATTTTATATATATATATATATGGAGAGAGAGAGAGAGCAATTATCGTATGCTTTAGGAATAAGATAAGCTAAGGCAGAGAGCCTCAGAACTGATTTTTCAAATCAGAAGAGCCAGTTATGGAAGGAGGGATTCAATATGTGAATCATAGTGAGAAGCCTCCAAGGTAAGGTAATGGACTTAGGTAAGAGTTTTCCATCACAGAGATCTGGGTGGTAAAATACACATCTGAATTCAGGGATCCAGTTTGCCTAGAAGGAAAAGGCAGAAATCAGGTTTTAAGAGGCTAGAGAGAGAGAGAGAAATTTCATCAAGTAGCCAAATCATGGAGTTCCAAGCCAAAGTCCTTGAGAGTGGTCCAGGTATCAAGCAACATAGAAGCCAAATATAAATTCTATTAAAGAAAGGCGTTCAGTTTCCATTTTGGTCGTATATATGTGGTCAGTGTTGTCACAGAGGTTTAAATTTATAGCAATGGGACAGAGAGCTCTAGGAAGTTAGTGCTTAGGAATTTCAGCTAATGACGTGTTGCAAATGTGGAACTTAGAGTTTTGAGCGAGTGAGGTTGATCTTCGTAGAACCCTTCCTTTTTTAAATTTTCTACCCCTGAAATAGCTGTTGGTTGTGGTTCTATAAATCAGTCCTAGCTGACACACTTACAGGTAGCTTCTGCACAGTTCAGACAAGAACTGAGCTGCATCTCTTCCAGATCAACAAAATTAGGGAATTATTCTACTACAAGCTGAGGCCAGCCCTGGGCCTCAATGCCAACAAACACAAGCCAGGATTCAGTCATCTCTCAGCTGGCGCCAGGTGTCCCCAACCTTCAGTTGCATTTCTTGGCCTTATCTGTGCACAGCATTGACTGAGGTGAACCTTCCTCACCCTGAGAAAACGGGGGGCCTTACAGAACTTTCTTTCTGACCTTGCTCCCAAGAGACCTTCAAGCTCCTGAAATGCTGCATTTAAAGTTTTGCAACTCTTGCCCTCTAAGAAAAGGCTTTTGGTTTTGCAACCTGCAAGCAAAACTCTAAAATAAGACTATGGAAATAAAGCCAGTTTACCACTCTCTTTCCCACTAAGTACCACTTTTGTAAGTAAGGAATAAAATAGCCCTTTCCCCCCATCTCCCACACCAGCTCTTCCTCCCCTCCTCCTGGCCCCTGCAGCTCTCTAACAGGCAATCCCTTTACCACAGAATTGTCAGGAAAGCACTGGCTGACAGGTCATGTTATTGCTTCTGATCCCATTGGTCACATTGTGTAACATCTTAACTCCTAACCTAATTCGATAGATGCAGCTTGACAGGGCATAGCAGGGGTGTGGTCTAGCTTGCCTGGAGCTGGGTTTAAGACTCCTCTGCTGAGGACCTGCACAGCATTCAAAGCATTTTAGGGCATATTTCTTGATCAAAATATGTGTAAGGGCAGCAGACTGTCCCTACCTATAGGGTTAGTTTCCAGGAAATGTCTGTGGCCATTCTTGTCTTCTTATTTAATGAAGTTTAAAGATCTTAAGAAATATCTTAAGAAAAAAAGCGTAAATGATATAAAATAAGTTTTAAGTCCTTAGAGGACTGAGATTGCAGTGACCATCAGAAAACATTTTCAAAGCATTTTCATATTCAATAAAAGTGGTATAACAAGTCGAGAGAATGCCAATGACATCGTATACATCTCCAGTTTAAAATAAGAGGGTTGAACAAGTCAGTTCCACTTAACATCCCTTGCCCAGGAGAAACTTTCAGCTTGCATATTTGTTTTACTTTGTTGTAACAAGAGTATGCTAAGAGAAATGGAATTTCTTTCCACAGTATTGTGCTATGGGTTCTATGCTAGGTTCTGCAGACAGAAAAATAAGAGATATGGTTGGTTCCTGACCCCAAAGAGTTAACAGCCTGGATGAGAAAAGACAATGTACACAATGGTAACCCAGAGCAGAAGGCAGGTTGGAGAGAAAGGAGCTTAGAGTTAGGAGACCAGCAGATTGCTTCTGCAACATTCCAAATGAGAGGACGAGGAGGGAGCAGGACACTCAACAAGGACAGTGGTGACCGAAACACAGAGAAAGGGACAGAGAGAGGATACATCTGAGTTAGGAACACAGGGAAAGTATAGGTAAGGGGACAGCCAAGAATCTCAAAGAAATCAGGGCTCTAAGAAAATAGCTTGAATCTTCCAAATTAAAATGATTGCACTTCTCCCCGTGCTAGAGCAATTACAATTTTCAGGGAGTTTGAGTCCCTAGTAATTTGTGTTGGCACCTTTCAGACCATTTGTGATGACCAATTGCCTGGATGCATTAAGAAACAAGCTGCTGATGAAATTGATATTTTTAAATATTGTTTTATTTCTTTTCTTTTCCTTTTTGTCCCAAAGTGCCTTGGAAGTTAGAAGGGAAGTGTGAGTCATATACTGCCTAGCTGGGAAGGCTGGAGGTAGTGATGCTGTTACCAGATGATAGGAAATCAGGTTATAAGCTCTATTTGTTTTCCAGTGTCTCCATGATGTGACATTAGGAGGTGATGGCTGCAGTTACCGGAGACATTTGTTCCAATGATGTTCATAAATATACTTTGTTAGGCAGTTATGTCGAATTGGCCTCCCTTCTCTTCCCCTCTCTGAAAGCAGGCTTCCTTTCAGCTGTTTGATTTCTCTCCCTGAGATAGGACTGTGCTGACAGAGAATCTGGAACTCAGGTGTGAGACGGGAATGTGAAATCGAATTGCAGTATGTGCACAGGAGGAAAAGGCAAGTTGGAAGGTGAAGAAGGACACTGGGAGAACCCTAACTGTATATGGGAATATTTGCATTTGAGCTGAATGATGAGCTGGCTGAGGAGCTGAATGATGAACTGGCTGAGGCGGGAAAGTAGTCATTCAAGGCTGGTAGGTGATGGACAAATTGGCAAGTGTCTTTCCCTTCTGGGTTGGGGCCTTGTTTTTTTGGATAGGTAGAGATGGTGGGTTTATTATTTTGGGGATTCATAAAGAGCTAGAGAAGAGGACACATAATGAGGTTAAATACTCCTGGCTGTGTGACAGCTCTCTGTGCTTCAGTTCCTCTGTCAGATGAGCATTTGGCTACTCACCTTGCAAAGTTGTTATAAGATAAAATGAAACAACATGGCGT
This sequence comes from Chlorocebus sabaeus, assembly GCF_047675955.1. Lineage (NCBI taxonomy): Eukaryota > Metazoa > Chordata > Mammalia > Primates > Cercopithecidae > Chlorocebus > Chlorocebus sabaeus. The sequence continues at coordinate 76,662,376 of NC_132904.1, read as the reverse complement.
GTGGTTAGCCCAGTTTCAGGTGGGCATGGCCCTCAAGGATGTCGGCTTCCTTCCGCAACCCTGTTCTCTCCTCCATAAAGACTGGGTGCATGAGAGATAGCAGTTTTGTTACAGTGCAAACAGGCTTAGTAATGAAACCTACCTCAGTGCATTAAAGTATACTGTGGTATGTACATGACTTCCTGGGGAATTCTGTTAAAATTTAGATTCTTATTTAGTACATCTTGAGTAGGACCTGAGATTCTGCATTTTTAACTTGCTTTCAGGTGATATGGATGTTGCTGATCCATGGACTGCACTTTAGTAGTAAGAACCAACCAAGGATGGAGCTGGCAGGAGGAAAAGTCCTTGCAAGGGAATCTGGACAGTTAAAGGAACAGTGTCCAAGGTTATATCCAGATGAATCAGGTGTGGGGTGGGCAGATTCCTGTGGCAAAGGAAATTCCATTACCTTTTTGAGGCAAGATTGTGGATGATAACCAGTCTTGAAATGACCTCGAAGCAGGAGGCCCTGGGTAATCATCCCACGTCTGAAACCTCAGTGGCTCCTGGCTGACCTTGCGTTAAAGTTCAAACTCCTCAGCATAACTACCATACCCGTCATGATCCTGTTTCTCCACACACTCTCTCCCTGTGTGTTATGTTTTTCTCTGCAGTTGGCCATGTGTTTGCATGTGCTGATTCTTCTGCTTGGAATGGTCTTTGCACTCGGCTGCCTTGCCTACCTAACAAGCTCCTTTTCACCTTTCAAATTTATTTTTAAAAACCAACTTCTCTATGAAAGTTAAACATTCATAGCTTATATGTATACTAAAGTCTCTAGCCGTATTTCTGAGGATTGACAAACTCCACGGCTGTCTGTCTTCTCTCCACCCTGCTGCCATAATCTGTGAGTTTCTTGGGAGTGGGGTCCTTGTTTAATTGTCTGTGTCTTCCTAGGACCTAGCACAGTGCTGGACAACCCCAGCCATTCAGTAAATTATAGTTAAATTGAACAGAAAATTGGTTGGAGGAATCAGGATGGGGACGATTACAACCTGCTCTAGGAAAGAACCTGTGAACATAGGGGGCTTTAACCAAAAAGTTGGAGGAGTAAACCAGGGAGGGCTTTCATCTGAAAGAAGGGATTGTTGTGCTCAGCAGAGTAAATTTGCATGCAGACTGTTGAATGCAGGTTGCAGGCATCCTAGGTGAGAAGGGACCCCAGCCTTGTGGATTAACTTATCGCTGAGTAGAGTAGAGTGATGCTCTGTGATTTTCTGAAGTGCTTTTCATATATACTACTGTTGAGCCCATTTTAACCCTTCAGGTTCTTTGCAGAAATAGGCTCCCCTGTCTGTCCTCCAGGTCTCATTCCCGTTTAGGGAAACACCTGAAGTAGCTAAGGCCAATACTGGATTATTGAAATCCTACTTGACAAATGTGACAGGAAAAAATAAACTTGAGTTCCACCCAGTGATGGAAAACTTGAATTAAGAAAAGGAGAAAGGGAGAGATACTACCTCACCTCCTACGTGAATTCTACTCTCTGAGTCTAAGGCTGGCTTCTTCAGTCCCTCTTTCCTTTGGGGTCATTATCTATACCTACCTTTTCAAATTTGCAATCTAAGTCTCTCTATTCTGAAGTTAATAGTTGCAAAAGTGTCAAGAGCTTCCTATATATAAGGCCCTATACATAGTGTGTTGCTATGTCTATTTTGTCTAAGCAATTCATATTGACAATTGATGAAAAACACTTCTATACTGCCCAGGTAGGGAAATGGACCCTAGACACAACCCCTGGCCTTACCATTCACAAACTATGAGACTCTAGGTAATTCTCTGTGCGCTCAGATTTCTTATGGATGAAATGGAAAAATGGAAAAAGCAATACCTCCTTCATGGAGTTTCTGGAAGGAGTCGACAAAATACTACATTTTATTCTGTTACCTCTTTCCGAAAACTATGCTTATGTCAATAATATTATCTCAAACCTTTATCATACGTTGAAATATATTATTAAGTTGCCATATAAAAATGGTTTGTTATTAGGGAATGAAAAACTACAAATATCAATGCAATAGAAGGGACTACCCCAAAATAGACCTAAAATCTGTAACAGGATCTAAAGGCCAGTGATTTAACACATATGACATGCATGCCATTTAAAATAAACCAATCAATTTACAAAAGACAGAGCAACACTTTGATGAAAAAAAGTGGCCAAAAGGGGCATTTAACAGGCAATTCATTAGGGGAACAATATGGCCAGTAAGATTATCAAAGGCTTTTCAGCCTCACTTACTGTTATTATTATTATTTTCTATGTAAGGAAGATGATACTTAGAAGAGGGAAGTAACTTTCCAAAAGTCACTGTAAGAGTAGGTAGAAGAACCCGGCGTGAACCTGGTTTCTCTTTCAATTGCTTGTCTTTTAAAAAATGTGTCAGTGGGAGCTGAACAATTAGAACACGTGGGAGGGGAGGGGATCGACCCACACTAGGGCCTGTTGGGAGTGGCAGTAGGGGAGGGAGAGCATCAGGATAAACAGCTAATGCTTATGGGGCTTAATACCTAAGTGTTGGGTTAATAGGTGCATCAAACCACCATGGCACACGTTTGCCTATTAACAAACCTGCACGTCCTGCACATGTATCCCAAACTTAAAATTAATTTAAATTAAAATTTAATAATTGTTCTTTGTTATTTCTGCTTATTTTGCTTTTCCAAATGTATTTTGCATTAAACTCTTCTTAGATTTTGAAAGTAAGACAAAGCAAAACAAAATTTAAATTCTCAAAATATTAATTGAAATTATAAAATGTAGACATTAAAATAAAAAATTGGAAAATTTAATAAAGATTTTCTTACTTGTACACTCATCTGTTATTCTTTAAAATAATGTTTGTGGCCGGGTGTGGTGGCTCACACCTGTAATCCCAGCACTTAGGGAGGCTGAGGTGGGCAGATCACAAGGAGTTTGAGACCAGCCTGGCCAACATGGCAAAACCCCGTCTCTACTAAAAATGCAAAAAATAGCTGGGTGTGGTGGCACGTGCCTGTAATCTCAGCTACTTGGGAGGCTGAGGCAGGAGAATCCCTTGAACCCAAGAGACAGGGGTTGCAGTGAACCAACATCACGCCACCACACTCCAACCTGGGTGCCAGAGACCCTGTCTCAAAGAAATAAATACATAAAAATAAAATAAATAAAATAATGTTTGTGTTTACTTTTTCTATTCCAAACAATATGTGGGGCCCAAATGTGAGAAAAGTGAGCAGAATGTAACCCGTGCCCTTAGGCACATTACCAATGCAGGGGGTAGACAGATATATAAATAAATAATTTTAACATTTGCTTTGTTTACTACAGTCAGTTATAGTAACCATTTTTACTAATTGTAACAAACATTATCTGATTTATAAAATGCTCTCTGTGACTAATCATGACATCTGAACATGATAGAGAGTCACAACATTTTATATCTGAAACCCTTGGGGCTAGATATTTCTTGTAATTCGGAATTTGAATGGTAATATGGTGCATATTCTATATATTACATAACAACTTCAGCAGGGTCTGGGGAAAAACCCATCATCAAGCATATTAAAATGTCTGCAGCAGTATAAACATTCACATTCAGATCTGGTTTTGCACCAAATGAGTGAGGCAAAACATTCAGCTTTCAGAATATTTTGGATTTCAGAATTACAGACAAGTCTCATGGATCTATGATTTTAAAATTTTTAATATGTATCAATTTCATTTCTTCATCTGCCTTATTGCAGCAGCTAGACCTACTTAAATAATGTTAAACAATGGTGGGCAGAGTAGGCAAACTTGTTTTATCCCTAATTTACAGATCTGCATCTCGTGTCCCCTAATAAAAAGTCATTTGGTTGGAGGTTTAGAATAGGAATATTCATCATATTAAAGAATTATTTTATTCCAACTCGAAAAATGAAAATTATTAAATTTTATCAAATGCATTTAGGGAATATTGAAATAATCATCTACTTTTTTTATTACTAGCCTACTGATAAACTTCTATTACGTTATTCAATTTCCTTATATTGAAACTGGATATGTTCCTGTTGGATTATTGAATCAGTAATATTAGCTTGTTAAACTCTAATCTGAAGTAGTTAGCTGAAGGTTTTGAATCTATATTTATAGTTTAGGTTATTTGTTTTCTTTTTTGCATAATATTTTATCACCTTTGGGGATCTGGATCAAATCTGTCTTATGAAACAAATTGGATAGTTTTCCCATCTTCTACTCTCCAGAACATATTATAATAAATATATGTATGTATTTCTTGAATGCTTGAGTTTAATCACTGTAAAATCTCTCAAGTTCTATGATCTTTCAGGCAGTTCTTTAAGAGCTTTCTAAAATTCTTCCTCAGTTATTGGTCTGTTCTCATTTTCTATTTCTTCTGTAACTTTTAAAACTAGATTCTCTGTTATTAGATTGGGAAGATTAGAAGTTAAAGGAGGAGATGTTTTTAACCTGCCCAGCTGTGAATGCATATGTCTTTGCATCACTGAATTTATAACAGTTTTTATTTGCTCTTCTAATTGACTTTTTTTTTTCAACTTGGGGCTTCATTATAAGAGATTTGATTTGGGGCACAAATGTTCATCAGTTTATCTTTCACTTTGCTGTCTTTGAAATGATGTCTTAAAGAACAACTAGATTCTGAGAAAATCACATCTTAAAAGAACTTGAGAGATCATTTGATATAGTCTACTGATGCTAGAAATGGTGAAACTGAGGTCTCAGCTGGTGAAATAATTTACATTTTACAGTGTCAGGAACAAAACCAAGCTTAGCCTGGCTAATGGAATGTCATTTTAAAATAAGCACAGCTCTGAAACAGCATACGTATATTTCTCTTCCTTGCTGTCCTGAGAACTTTGCCTACTCTTGACTCCCAGTTATTGTGTACTGCATGTGAGTTGGTGCGTAGTACATGATGGTGTCCAGAAGCCTAATGGATGTGGCTGCCAGTCTTTCAGCTCCAGGGTATGTCATCAAATCAATAAATTTCTTCAATGCCAGCAGGCTATAGAAGGAAAGACAAGAGCAAGTCCCAGGAACTATCAGTGACTTTCATTCTTCCTCCAGTTTATGTCTGCGCTTGCTCATTGTGAAGCATTGCCTAAAACCTAGTTGGGGATTTTACCTATTAATTTTATTATTCATAATTAAAATTACCAAAATAGCAAATAATAAAGCTTTGACTTAAAGGAGTGAGAACTGTATTATGCCTAGGTAAAGACTGATCTAATTGATTTTGAGGATGGCTGTTTTTGTTACACTGGATGTTCAGCGCCTGCCATCCTGTAGACTAACCATGACATCATGTTATGGTGAAAGCAAATGTGGGTTTTGAGATTTACCCTCGCTTTTATCAAGAAACGTGACAGGGAAGGCACTTAACTGTGTGAATACCAGGCCTAGAAAATCATTCAGTAAGTTCATCTGATTCTTTCTCCGAGAGCTGGACTTACTGAAGCTTGTATTATTTTCATAGCATCCATTTAAGACCTGATTAGAAAACTTTTGTACTGTAAGTTTTTCTGGGAGTACAAATTGTTTTGTCTGGTCCCTCATGCATAACAAATAAACACAAAATAATTAAATTCATGATGCTGAAGAACAGGAATGCCAGGAACAGAGGTGCTGATCCCCTGTCCTGGGGGGTCTGAGGTGGCACAATTAGACAGGCCGAGACTTGAAAGGGCAGAGTGATTATCTGGAGGATATAAGAGCAAAGAACCAGTAGGTGGTGTAAGGAAGCACTCCCCAGGAAAGTGGAAGGGATTTAAGTTTTTAAGTTTGATTTGCCATTAGTTTTAAGTACTGCGCCCAGCATAGGAAATGGGAAACAAAGCCAGTGATATCTACAGAAGCAGAGTCAGTTAAAAAACAAAACGAACAATATAGAAACTTAATAGGTGAGAGATCTGTGTAAAATTACATAATGAGTGTAAAGCACTTAGAACAGGACCTGATAGACTGTTCAGGAAATGCTGGCTATTATTAGAACAGATTTTTAAATGTCCATCTCTTCCTTTAAAGCTGGGTGTACAATGTATTGGCTTCCATGGGCCACATTGAAAGAGGAAGAATTGTCTTGGGCCATACATAAAATACACTAACACTAACAATAGCTGATAGGCTAAAAAAGAAAAAAGAAAATAATAAAAAATCTCATAATGTTTTAAACAAGTTTATGAATTTATGTTGAGGCATATTCAAAGCTGTCCTGGGTCACAGGTTGGACAAGCTTGCTTTGAAGCTCAAAAACCCATACAGTCTCTTCTTTTTCATCATCAAATCCTGTCAGATAATACCTTCAAAGTATTTTCCAAATCTGATCAATTCTTTCTTCTTCCAGAATTCCTTGTCCAAATTATCATCATCTTTTCAAAATCAATGTCCCTTTTTCCACCACTGGCTGCTGCAGTGCATCCGTCACCCAGAAAATCAGTTCAAGATGCTGGCTCACATATTCTCCCATGGCTGCCCAGGGCATGGAGAAGCTTTCACGTACTTGTACTGTGACCTGAAGGCTCTCTCATGATCTCACTCCTGGCCACCTTTCTAACTTCATCTCCTACCACCTTCTCTTATTCACTCTAGTTTTCTTGTAGCTCTTAAAGAAAGCCAAACTAGTTCCTACTCCAGGCTTTTTGCACTAGCTGTGTCCTCTGCCAGATATGTTTGTGTATCGTATTGTCCCATAGTCCGGACTGTTGTAGTCTTCAAGATTTTATTCAAACAGAAGCTGCTTAGAGAAGATTACTCTGAGACCTCATCCAAAATTCTACCTTCTCTGCATTCTCTATCCCTTTGCTGCTTCCTGTTTTCTTCCCAGTGTATGTCTTTTCACCTTGGGAATTTATTATAAATTTATGTAGTTTCTAGTATGTAGCCTCTCTCTCTTAGAGAATGTAAACTACTTGAGGGCAGAGACTTGAGCTATCTCATTTACAGTTGTATCCTCCAGGGATCAGAATAGTGGCATAAAGTAGGGAACTCAACAAATAGTTTTGAATGAATTAAAAAAAAAATTTTCTAAGAATGTATGTTTGTATTTGAAATAGCATGCCAAATACAACACAGTAAACTCCAATAAAATAAGCAGATGAAAGTGTGACGGATAAGAGAATAAATGTTGGCAAATAAAAATTAAGCTGTGGGGAGGGTTTTCCATGAAGTTCATTTTATAGTAATGTTTTATACACTTGGTAGATGAGTCAGATACTTGACTTTGTCAATATTTATTGACAACCTACTATGTGCCAGGAATTTTTAAACATGTAATTGTACACATGTGCATGTGCACAGTCACACAGAAAATATAGTCTGCACATTATTATATATATAGTCTCTCTCTATATATGTATGTCTATATATATATATGTGTGTGTGTGTATGTGTGTGTGTTTAATATATATAAATCAATTCTGGTCAACCCTAACAGGTTGATGTCATTCTCCCCTCTTTATTTATCAGCTAGAAAGACTAAAACTCAGAAAGATGAGGTTACCTGTGTATTTAAATAAGGGTGTAAATAATACCAAAGTTCAGGCTTTTCCACATTTATGTACACATTTTGAAAGGTTTTATTTATAGCTCCACTGCTTTCTAGATGTGTGATATTATTCAAATTAGTTGGCACCCTTGATTTTGTTTCATCATTTGTAATATGAAAGAAGCAGATTTAGTCTGCTTATTCCAAAAAGTTGCTTCCAATTTAGAGGAAGTAATGAATGTGAAACACTGAACATGGAGGTTCACTGTGTTCACCATGACAGGGAGAAAAATCGATCTGCAGTGAGAACACATTGAGCTAATATGGAAAGAGAAGCAGAGAAGACAGATGATGAGAAGGTCTTGATGCTGGTTGAGTCTCCTCTGCATCCAATCATTCCTGAAACCAGCTCTCATTCTTCCCCCTCCACCACTGGTAAATAGTAAATTTTCCTCTTTGACTTAAACTAGCCATGTAGCTGCTGTTCACAACTGAAAGCCTCATAACTAACACAGAGCCCTGCATTGACCTCCTTGGAGTCTTGCTGATACAGTTCTCACCATGCGAGGAGCCCTTTTATCAAGAGTATACCTGACTCTAATGTCTAGGAGTGTAATGTTGAAAAACACTGAGTTTCTGCTTCCAAAAAGTCCAATATTAATCAGATATCAGACATTTAAAAGAGATATATGCGTGTTATAAATATGCAAAGTGTTATGGGAAACCAGAAAAGAGGACATTATATTTGCAATGAGACCTGAAGAATAAGTAGGGATCCATACTGTCTTTAATTTGATCATGCAGATTTCCTTTTAAATAAGCCTCTTTCACATTTTTTGGAAATCTGCTGAAAGCTTTAGAGGGTATCTCTAGGGAAAAGAAATCTCAGGCCAAATGGTTGTTAGACTCACAGATACATTAGAAACGTAACATACCTTCCAATGCCACTTGTCCGTAAGTTTAGTTTTCACTACAGTGTTTCTTTACTTACTGGAATTCATAGACATCTTGCAGAAATAGTATAGCCCTTTCCCCAGAAAAAATGTGTTTACCCACAGAATTTCTCATACAATGTCATGAGTTCTATGATCACAAATTAAAATTCCCTGCCATGTAGAATCAGCTACTGACCCCTTCGGCAGGCCTCTTTGTGGAGTCAGGACTCCTCTGAATCCCACCCACAGGCAGGTGCTAAGTGTTTTCTGCCATAAGAACCATGGGTAAAATAAATGGTGACTTGTTAAACAGCTTTATCATATGATTTGCCTTCTGTACTCTAATGTCTCAAAGTTATAACTGACTAGATGAAGCTCATGAGGAAAATAAGTCATCTAACTTGACTTATACTTCCAAGAGTGAGCTATTCTCCAGGAAGCCAGAATCTAGCTCAGGAGCCTCTCTCTCAAACAAATGTGAGTTATGCAGCTTCTATCTGTAGGGCACGGTGCATTTCCTCTCCACTGTTGCACAAGATGCTTCTTAGCCGTAGCTATTGAATTAATCAATCAAATTTCATTTTTATTGCACCATTCTGGAAAATCCACTCGTACCCCTTTCCAGTAATACTGAAAAGAAAAATAATCCATACTACTCAATTAAGAATAAAACATATGTCTTCTTGATGATGTCTGAGTGGTAGCAATTCCAGTGGTCATTGTCTCTTGAAGTTACTCAGCATTAAAGCCAAGATAGACTACCAGGGTATACCTGCAAGCAGACAAGTTTCATTATAACCACTAAATGAAAAAAAAAGAAACATGTATAAAGTAAGGGGTCTCTGATGACCGAGTGTCTATAGCCAGAAGCGATAATAATAACATGCATTTAGTGAGCACTTTCCCTTCTAACTGTTCAAAGAGCTGCACCAACTAATATTTAATTCACCTCCACCACAGCCATCTGATTTATAACTTCTCCAGGGCCCAGGACTTGAGTAAAGAAAATTACTTAGGCAGTCAGCAATGGTCTTGTCTGCTTAAATTGCCAAGGATATACATTTACTGGCATTAAAAGAGAGGGATCTAGAATCTAGAATAAGGGAAGGGATGAATGTTTGTGCTGGTATAGAATCAGGCACATTGTCAAGAGAGGGCTGCCCCAGAAGTAGAGAGCTCACCAAGAAGACTCATGGGAGGCATCACCCTGTAATAACACAGCCATGGGTTGGCATTCTTAGCCTTACAGCTCCATAAACTCCACCTTGTTAATAGCCTAGAGTTGACATAACTCAAGGAAATTGCCTGATCATAACCTAACTCGTAATACACAAATTCAAATGAAATCAGACTACCTATCAATGTGTTTGTCTGCAATGCACAGATATTTCTTTGAGTGACTAAAGGGCAATGTTTGCTCACGAGACATGTGTCTGGTTTCCCTGTACCAAAAAACAAACAAAACAAAACAAAAAACAAAAAACTTGGGAACTAACATAGTGATTGATGAATATGAAATCAGATTAAAGACCACTTTTTTTCTGTTCCTTGAAGACAATTAGAGATAGTTATTCTCCCTCTTTTCTTCCCTACTTCCTCTTTACTCTCCGTTTTTGTTTCTCATATCCATAGGTCTTTTGATATGCAATTTTCTCCACCTATAACACTGCTTTTGCTTACATATGTGCATGTGTCTGCACGAGCACGCACACACACACACTTGTAAACACATGTATGCACACACATACACACACACACACACATTTTTTCTGGCCAACACCTCTCATTCCTTAAATGTCAGCTTCGTATTAAATAATATCTGAGGCCCTCATACCAGGTTAAGTTCTATTATGTATTCCCACAGCACCATACATTTCTCTCTTTTGTAGCATTTGTTATGTGGCATTTTAGTTAACTTTTGTTTTCCATGAGATTGTAAATTCCATTTGGGCAGAGATTAGTAGCTTCTGGTTCATCATCCTCTCCATAGCATCTAACACAGTACCTGGCATATCTAGTATATGTTAAGCTCTTAACAGCAAGAATACGAATTATAGATAACATGTTTAAAGCATTCAGATATGCCAGGCACTAGCCTAAGAACTTTGCATGTATTATATAATCTTCACAACTTGCATTTATGTACCATGGTCAGCATTTTCAAAAAAGGAAAATGAAAACTGCAAAGATGAAGTCACTTTCTTAGTTTGGGTCCCTCAGAAACAAATTCTGAAAATAGGATTCAAGTGCAAGTAGTTTGAGAGATGATCTCAGGAAACGTCCATGGGGGAGTAGAGGAGTGAGACAGGAAAAGGAAAACAGCCAACAAAGGGTGCATCATCTAGGCAGATACCACTGTGGGCAACTGGAGCTCAATCCCACGGGGAAATGCCAGCAGCCAGTGCAGAACACTTACATAAGAGTTATCCCATCAGAAGAGCAAGGGAGATGGGGTATCTATGTACCACCTTCCATCAGTCATTGGTTGAGGTCTGCTAAGCATAAGTTTCAAGGGCATTATTCCCCAACCCTCCAGCCCACTGTGTGCATGCAGGCACAACAGGCTCCAGCCATCAGAGAGAGCACTGGAGGAGTTGGAAAGCAGGAGTAGCACCCTTCTGTAAGAAGAACTAAGACATGTAGGAAGATAGCAGCTGCCCAGGTTACACACTCAAGTTCCATTTTTAATCAGGGACAACACTGGGATGGGAACCTGAGACTGTTTGACTCCAGAGTACATGTGTTTAATTACTATTTCCATACCCATAAGTTAAGGAAATGAATAAAAAGAAGGAAAAGAAACAAAGTGAAGAATAAAGATTATCAGGAAGAACTTTTCACGAGAGCTAAGATTAGGTCTGATGAAGCTTTTCTGTCCCCAAAGAGAAAATGCTTTTCTAGCAACTGGAGTGTTCATGCTTTCTGGGTTCAGTGTCTCTCTTCTTGGGGTGCATTGCACTGCTCTGTCAATTTTCTTTCTCTTTATGCTTCCCATGGTAAAGGAACTCCTCTGCTTTGGTGCTCTATATTCTTTCTGGAGATATGATAATATGCTGATGTGGCTACAGTCAAGTCTTGACCTATTCTGGGAGCCATGCTGTTTCTATGGTGATTGCCCGTATATCAGCTGTCAGCTGTTACTCATTGATTTTCTTGTCAAAAGCTGAGATTACTGAGGGCACTATTTATGGTTGCCAGAAAGCCCTGTATCCTGCCCATGTATTTCTTCTCTTCTATTCTCTTCCTTCCCTCATACTCATCATCTTATTCCATGCAGGCTTCAGAATTAGATTACAGCCCCAAATTTAGTTAATCCATTTTATTGGTGAGATAATGGTGTCTGTCTCACAATGTGATAGCTGTGTCTTGAGAATAGTCATTTGTTAATTCTGTTCTTGTTAATCAAATCTTTTTGTAAAGCAAATAATCATGTCCTGCAAGTCATCGTCTCAGTCACACCATTTAGCCAGTGCTTGTATGCCGTCTGTACGTTTGTTTACTTGTGAAATGAAGCCTATGTCCAGGTCAACACATGTATATTGAGCACCTACTATGTACCAGTCACTGTGGTTGTGATCAAGATGTGAATAGGACATGTTCTCTGTTTTTAAAGTCTGGTGGGGGAAACACATAAAAATGTGGCTAGGCGTGGTGGCTCATGCTTATAATCCCAGCACTTTGGGAGGCTGAGGCGGGCGGATCCCCTGAGGTCAGGAGTTCAAGACCAGCCTGACCAACATGGAGAAGCCCCATCTCTACTAAAAATACAAAATTAGCCAGATGTAGTGGTACACGCCTGTAATCCCAGCTACTCTGGAAGCTGAGGCAGGAGAATCACTTGAACCTGGGAGGCAGAGATTGCAGTGAGCCAAGATTGTACCATTGCGCTCCAGCCTGGTCAACAAGAACAAAACTCCATCTCAAATAATAAAAATAAAAAATAAAACTGTGATGTCAGCACCTGGTGATATGCAGTATCAAAGAGTTAAGTATGAGTCATATGTAAAGGATGTACAAGACAAAACAGCCTAAAGCAAGGAAAGGAAGTCAGAGAGGTTACACAGGGACGTAATATCTGTGGTCTTGGGTTGGAAAAACAATCCAGCTTGTGAAAAGTCTTAAGGTGTGAGCATGAATATTTCTTTCAGGTAATTGCAAAAGGTTCCATTGGATCAAAAAGTGGAGTGGCAGGTGGGTGTGCTGATCATTCCCCATTTCGACTCCTCTTGCACTCCCTCCACCAGCATCAGTTCAACCCTGTGCCTTGGGACGCGCACTTCTCTGAATTGCCTTTGTAACTCGGGCTAATTCCTCACTGAGGAGCCTGGTGAGTTAAACCTGGACTCTTTTGCCAGGTACGATAACTGAACTTGATTCTACAGGCCGGTTACATGTCAAACTGTGTTCCATAAATTGCTTGGATTAGAGTGGGGCAATGAATCAGGGAGCAGAGTGCAAGCAAGTGCTAAATGTATTCTCCCACTCTGCCTCTGCTGAAGTAGCTGTGCTTACTGGTGCTTTAACATGAAATTTATGAGGAAGAATTTGCCCAACAAATACCACTAGAAGGAAGGAAGGAAGGGAGGAAGAAGGAGGGAAGGAGGGAAGAAGGGAGGGAGAGAGAGGAGGAAGGGAGGGAGAGAAGGAGGGAGAGAAGGACGGAGGGAGGGAGGGAGGAAGGAAGGAAGGAAGGAAGAAAGGAAGAAAGGAAAAAGGGAAGGGAGGAAAAGAGAAGGAGGGAGAAAGAAGGATCTCATGGTAATTCGCAGGTATGGAATTTGAAAAGTCTTATACTGGGGAGTAAAATTATCTTGTATGTAATTTAGGAAAAGCCTTCTGGCATAAGAATAGAAGATAAAGTAAAGGGAGTGAAACTGAGAAAGGAAAATCAGTGAAGAGGCTATTGATAGACTTCAGGTAAGAGGTGATGAGCCCTAGTATAGATTTGTATTTGTTGTTATGGAGAAGAAAGATTGGAATCCAGGTACAATTAGGCATACAGTCAGCAGGGTTTAGTGAGGGATTAGATTATGGAAAAATAATAATATGCACCCATAGGGTTGTTGGAAAGGTCATTTTTATGCAATTGTGTTTTAAACTGCAGAGAGTAGTGCAAATATTAATTATGAGTGTTATTTCAACTAGATTATATCCCTCTTTATTCCTAGATAGTGTTCTTTCCATGCACCCCTCCCATGATTCATTGTAAATTGAGCTTTCACTAATTGGATTTGTGGAAAGCAATAGAGAATGCCATTTGGCTACTTCCTCTTTAGGGAATGTTAATATTCAAATCTCCAGGTCATTATTTAGAATACCCAATTCCAACATGGGAAATTTAAAATTGCATCTCATATTAATCTTTAAAGCAAGCTCTCCTTTGCCTCCAGATGAGCAAATATTTGAACTGGAGAAAGAGGATCTTTTCTGCAACTTACAAGAAGTCTTTGACCAAATTATCCAATGGTGGTAGATTCTCATATCCTGAAGGGGCATATAGGAATCTTGGCTTATACTCTATGTTATTAATGATAAGGAGGCTGGTGATGAAGATGATAATGGTAATGACTCTAATAATCATTATATTTACCATATTTTAATACCTATTCTGTGCCAGTAAATATGCTAAGCCCTTTCTATACATTATTTAATTTAATAATGCTCAATGTTATGATAATTTTACAGTTCAGAAAACTGTACTCAAAAATTTTGAGTAACCTAAATTGATTCAGTTGGTAAAGTATAGAACAGAGATTTAATCCTAGCCCAGTTTACCTTGTAAAAGGAACAGTTTACCTTGTTTCTTGTTCCTAGGCAGGTGAATCAAGTATAGAGGCTTCTCTGTCTCCTCACTCCCCAGTCTTACCAACTGAGGCACCAGCCTTATCTCCAGACAAAAAGTATTTTCCCTAAACATTCTGGCCTTATCCACACTAGAGTGGATTTTCCTGATTGGGGCCATCAATACACTGAGCAGACCTCTCTAAGCAGAGAAAGTGACAGGGCTTTACCCAAGAACAAACAAAATGACATTGTCACTCTCAGAAATGTAGGTTTAATGTGTCAGACTAGGCTAACTGGACTGGTGGGAGACTGGGACATCCTTCTAGCTTCACGTTAATGTGGATCTCAGAGAAATCTGGTAAAAGAATTCAAAGCAGACACTAACGCCATTTAACTGTGAGCTGAAACCTATGCACTGACATTATATCTGGATCTTGAAAAGAACTAAGGATAGAACAAAGTCACTTTGAACTTGGGTGTGAAGATGGAAAATGTTCATAAGACTTAGGGATAAGGGGCTTTGGAAAATTATCTGGAGATGATGGGAAGGTTCTGAGTTCTTAATTTCAACTTTTCTGTGTTCTTCCTCCTCCCACACACAATCCCCCAACACTCCACACCCTCTCAAAAGGATATATATTTTTTTGCTTGTCTCCCTCAAAATAGCCTTGATTTATTGAGACATACTATGAAACCATGAAATAGCCTTGGCTCCAGTATGGTATGTAATACATTTTCATAGTTCTCTAATAATTATGATAATAACTAATATATACTGAGTGCTTCATATGTGCCAGGCACTCCACTGTGGACTCCCATGTTAATTTAGGCCTTTTAACAACCAGTGATTTATGTACAATTATTATCCCCATCTTACAGATGGGGAAATTGTTGGTTAGTAATATGAAGAAACCTGCCCAAAGATAACTTCAAACAGCAGGTTTGGGATTTGAACACAAACACTTTGATTCCAGAAACCATGTAATTACCCCTTCTTTATACCTTTTTGCTATAGAATTCTTCCAATCACCCAAACATTCACATTACTGTTACTGAGAACTGTAGGAGGCCAAGTGTTGCATTATACAAACAAAATGCAGGCATTCAAAGAAACACCCTATATCCTGAAGATACGTGGAGTTTTAGAGCTACATGATGGGTGTTCTTTCATTCCTCCATTGGATCCTTCAACATTTTTGAACATCTGTTATTTTGAAGGCCACAAGCTGGATGCCAGGGATATAAAGATGAAAGAACAGAATTCATATCTCAATGAGCTCCTAATCTAGTACAAGGAAGGGAATTGCAATGCATGGAACAAATAGAATACAGGAACCAGCATGGCCCCATCTCCAGTCCCAGTCCACCCTATGGGGACATGCGAACTTGTCTTTCTGAGGTCAGGTACAGCTTCAGAAATCTTTCAACATGGAGCTCCAGTTATATGCTACTAATTAATTGGATTCAGCAGTTGAAATGG